>NC_090943.1:76590387-77790387 GCF_040807025.1 Struthio camelus
CCCTAACCCTAACTCTAACCGCCTTTGCCTTTGCCTGATGAAACCCTAACCCTAACCCTAACCCTAACCGCCTTTGCCTTTGCCTGATGAAACCCTAACCCTAACCCTAACCCTAACCCTAACCCTAACCCTAACCCTAACCGCCTTTGCCTTTGCCTGATGAAACCCTAACCCTAACCCTAACCCTAACCCTAACCGCCTTTGCCTTTGCCTGATGAAACCCTAAGCCTAACCCTAACCCTAACCGCCTTTGCCTTTGCCTGATGAAACCCTAACCCTAACCCTAACCCTAACCCTAACCCTAACCCTAACCCTAACCGCCTTTGCCTTTGCCTGATGAAACCCTAACCCTAACCCTAACCCTAACCCTAACCGCCTTTGCCTTTGCCTGATGAAACCCTAAGCCTAACCCTAACCCTAACCGCCTTTGCCTTTGCCTGATGAAACCCTAACCCTAACCCTAACCCTAACCCTAACCGCCTTTGCCTTTGCCTGATGAAACCCTAACCCTAACCCTAACCCTAACCCTAACCCTAACCGCCTTTGCCTTTGCCTGATGAAACCCTAACCCTAACCCTAACCCTAACCCTAATCCTAACCCTAACCACCTTTGCCTTTGCCTGATGAAACCCTAACCCTAACCCTAACCCTAACAGCCTTTGCCTTTGCCTGATGAAACCCTAACCCTAACCCTAACCGCCTTTGCCTTTGCCTGATGAAACCTTAACCCTAACCCTAACCCTAACCGCCTTTGCCTTTGCCTTTGCCTGATGAAACCCTAACCCTAACCCTAACCCTAACCGCCTTTGCCTTTGCCTGATGAAACCCTAACCCTAACCCTAACCCTAACCCTAACCCTAACCGTAACCCTAACCCTAACCCTAACCGCCTTTGCCTATGCCTGATGAAACCCTAACCCTAACCCAAACCCTGCCCGCCTTTGCCTTTGCCTGATGAAACCCTAACCCTAACCCTAACCCTAACCCTAACCCTAACCGCCTTTGCCTTTGCCTGATGAAACCCTAACCCTAACCCTAACCCTAACCCTAACCCTAACCGCCTTTGCCTTTGCCTGATGAAACCCTAAGCCTAACCCTAACCTTAACCGCCTTTGCCTTTGCCTGATTAAAACCTAACCCTAACCCTAACCCTAACCCTAACCCTAACCCTAACCGCCTTTGCCTTTGCCTGATGAAACCCTAACCCTAACCCTAACCCTAACCCTAACCCTAACCGCCTTTGCCTTTGCCTGATGAAACCCTAACCCTAACCCTAACCCTAACCCTAACCCTAACCCTAACCGCCTTTGCCTTTGCCTGAAGAAACCCTAACCCTAACCCTAACCCTAACCCTAACCCTAACCGCCTTTGCCTGATGAAACCCTAACCCTAACCCTAACCCTAACCGCCTTTGCCTTTGCCTGATGAAACCCTAACCCTAACCCTAACCCTAACCCTAACCCTAACCCTAACCGCCTTTGCCTTTGCCTGATGAAATCTTAACCCTAACCCTAACCCTAACCCTAACCGCCTTTGCCTTTGCCTGATGAAACCCTAACCCTAACCCTAACCCTAACCCTAACCCTAACCGCCTTTGCCTTTGCCTGATGAAACCCTAACCCTAACCCTAACCCTAACCCTAACCCTAACCGCCTTTGCCTTTGCCTGATGAAACCCTAAGCCTAACCCTAACCTTAACCGCCTTTGCCTTTGCCTGATTAAAACCTAACCCTAACCCTAACCCTAACCCTAACCCTAACCCTAACCGCCTTTGCCTTTGCCTGATGAAACCCTAACCCTAACCCTAACCCTAACCCTAACCCTAACCGCCTTTGCCTTTGCCTGATGAAACCCTAACCCTAACCCTAACCCTAACCCTAACCCTAACCCTAACCCTAACCGCCTTTGCCTTTGCCTGAAGAAACCCTAACCCTAACCCTAACCCTAACCCTAACCCTAACCGCCTTTGCCTGATGAAACCCTAAACCTAACCCTAACCCTAACCGCCTTTGCCTTTGCCTGATGAAACCCTAACCCTAACCCTAACCCTAACCCTAACCCTAACCGCCTTTGCCTTTGCCTGATGAAATCTTAACCCTAACCCTAACCCTAACCCTAACCGCCTTTGCCTTTGCCTGATGAAACCCTAACCCTAACCCTAACCCTAACCCTAACCACCTTTGCTTTTGCCTGGTGAAACCCTAAGCCTAACCCTAACCCTAACCCTAACCCTAACCCTAACCCTAACCCTAACCCTAATCCTAACCCTGACCCTAACCGTAACCCTAACCGCCTTTGCCTATGCCTGATGAAACCCTAACCCTAACCCTAACCCTGCCCGCCTTTGCCTTTGCCTGATGAAACCCTAACCCTAACCCTAACCCTAACCGCCTTTGCCTTTGCCTGATGAAACCCTAACCCTAACCCTAACCCTAACCCTAACCCTAATCCTAACCGCCTTTGCCTTTGCCTGATGAAACCCTAACCCTAACCCCAACCCTAACCCTAACCCTAACCCTAACCCTAACCCTAACCCTAACCCTAACCGCCTTTGCCTTTGCCTGATGAAACCATAACCCTAAACCTAACTATAACCCTAACCCTAACCCTAACCGCCTTTGCTTGATGAAACCCTAACCCTAACCCTAACCCTAACCCTAACCCTAACCCTAACCCTAACCGCCTTTGCCTTTGCCTGATGAAACCCTAACCCTAACCCTAACCCTAACCCTAACCCTAACCGCCTTTGCCTTTCCCTCATGAAACCCTAACCCTAACCCTAACCCTAACCCTAACCCTAACCGCCTTTGCTTTTGCCTGATGAAACCCTCACCCTAACCCTAACTCCAAAACTAACCCTAACCCTAACCCTAACAGCCTTTGCCTTTGCCTGATGAAACCCTAACCCTAACCCTAACCCTAACCCTAACCCTAACCCTAACCACCTTTGCCTTTGCCTTTGCCTTTGCCTTTGCCTTTCCTTTTCCCTCTTCTAACCCTAACCCTAACCCTAAGCCTAACCCCAAGCCTAACCCTCAGCTTAAACGCCTTTGCCTTTCCCTGATCCAAACCGAAAGCTAACCCGAACCCAAACAAAAAGCCTTTGCCTTTGCCTTTGCCTGATCCAACCCTAACCCTTAACGTAATCCCAACCTTAACCCTAACCCTAAACGAAACACTGCCTGCCTTTGCGCTTGCCTTTGCTTTTGCCTTTCTCTCTTCCAACACTAACCCTAAGCCTAACCCTAACCGCCTTGGCCTTGGCCTAATCCTAAATGCCTTGGCCCAACTCTAAAGGCCTACTAACCCAACACCCAAAATTAAATGCCTTTGCCTAATTGCCTTGGCCTTGGCCTTGGCCTTGGCCTTGGCGTAAGCAGGAAAGACTTTGCCGAACTCGGAGCCTAAAGGCCTTGGCCTTATTCTAAACCTTCTCCTAAATGCCTAGCTCTCTGCCTAACGAGGAATGCCTTTGCCTTTGCCTTTGCCTGATCGAGCCTAACCCTAACCGTAACCCGAATCACCTTGGTCTGTGCCTCTGCCTCTGCCTTTGCCTTTGCGTGATCTAACCCTCACCCTAACTCTAAACCTAGCCCGAACCCTAACGCAAATCACCTTGGCCTTTGCCTTTGCTTCTGCCTTTGCCCGATCTAACCCTAACCCTGAGGCTAACCCGAATCCTAACCCTAACCCTAACCATCACCCTAACCCTAAGCCCTCACCCTCACCCTCACCCTAACCCGAAACGCCTTTCCCTTTGCCTGATGTAACCCAAATCCTAACCGTGACCCACACCCGAACCCGAACCCAAACTGGATCTAACCCTAACCCTATCTCAAACGCTAACAACCTTTGCCTTTGCCTTTGCCTTTGCCTCATCTAACCCTAACCCTTACTGCCTTTGCCTAATCTAACCTTAAGCCTAAGCCTAAGCTTAACCCTAACCGCCTTTCCCTTTGCCTTTGCCTTTCCTTTTCCCTCTTCTAACCCTAACCCTAAGCCTAACCCCAAGCCTAACCCTCAGCTTAAATGCCTTTGCCTTTCCCTGATCCAAACCGAAAGCTAACCCGAACCCGAACAAAAAGCCTTTGCCTTTGCCTTTGCCTGATCCAACCCTAACCCTTAACGTAATCCCAACCTTAACCCTAACCCTAACCCTGACCCTGCCCGCCTTTGCGCTTGCCTTTGCTTTTGCTTTTCTCTCTTCCAACACTAACCCTAAGCCTAACCCTAACCGCCTTGGCCTTGGCCTTTGCCTGACACTAACCGCCTTTGCCTTGGCCTAATCCTAAATGCCTTGGCCTAACTCTAAAGGCCTACTAACCCAACACCCAAAATTAAATGCCTTTGCCTAATTGCCTTGGCCTTGGCCTTGGCCTTGGCCTTGGCCTTGGCGTAAGCAGGAAAGCCTTTGCCGAACTCGGAGCCTAAAGGCCTTGGCCTTTTTCTAAACCTTCTCCTAAATGCCTAGCTCTCTGCCTAACGAGGAATGCCTTTGCCTTTGCTTCTGCCTTTGCCCGATCTAACCCTAACCCTGAGGCTAACCCGAATCCTAACCCTAACCCTAACCATCACCCTAACCCTAAGCCCTCACCCTCACCCTCACCCTCACCCTAACCCGAAACGCCTTTCCCTTTGCCTGATGTAACCCAAATCCTAACCGTGACCCACACCCGAACCCGAACCCGGAATGGATCTAACCCTAACCCTATCTCAAACGCTAACAACCTTTGCCTTTGCCTTTGCCTCATCTAACCCTAACCCTAACTGCCTTTGCCTAATCTAACCTTAAGCCTAAGCCTAAGCTTAACCCTAACCGCCTTTCCCTTTGCCTTTGCCTTTGCCTTTGCTTTTCCTTTTCCCTCTTCTAACCCTAACCCTAAGCCTAACCCCAAGCCTAACCCTCAGCTTAAACGCCTTTGCCTTTCCCTGATCCAAACCGAAAGCTAACCCGAACCCGAACAAAAAGCCTTTGCCTTTGCCTGATCCAACCCTAACCCTTAACGTAATCCCAACCTTAACCCTAACCCTAACCCTGACCCTGACCGCCTTTGCGCTTGCCTTTGCTTTTGCCTTTCTCTCTTCCAACACTAACCCTAAGCCTAACCCTAACCGCCTTGGCCTTGGCCTTTGCCTGACACTAAACGCCTTTGCCTTGGCCTAATCCTAAATGCCTTGGCCTAACTCTAAAGGCCTACTAACCCAACACCCAAAATTAAATGCCTTTGCCTAATTGCCTTGGCCTTGGCCTTGGCCTTGGCCTTGGCCTTGGCGTAAGCAGGAAAGCCTTTGCCGAACTCGGAGCCTAAAGGCCTTGGCCTTTTTCTAAACCTTCTCCTAAATGCCTAGCTCTCTGCCTAACGAGGAATGCCTTTGCCTTTGCTTCTGCCTTTGCCCGATCTAACCCTAACCCTGAGGCTAACTCGAATCCTAACCCTAACCCTAACCATCACCCTAACCCTAAGCCCTCACCCTCACCCTCACCCTCACCCTAACCCGAAACGCCTTTCCCTTTGCCTGATGTAACCCAAATCCTAACCGTGACCCACACCCGAACCCGAACCCGGAATGGATCTAACCCTAACCCTATCTCGAATGCTAACAACCTTTGCCTTTGCCTTTGCCTTTGCCTCATCTAACCCTAACCCTAACTGCCTTTGCCTAATCTAACCTTAAGCCTAAGCCTAAGCTTAACCCTAACCACCTTTCCCTTTGCCTTTGCCTTTGCCTTTGCCTTTGCCTTTGCCTTTGCCTTTCCTTTTCCCTCTTCTAACCCTAACCCTAAGCCTAACCCCAAGCCTAACCCTCAGCTTAAATGCCTTTGCCTTTCCCTGATCCAAACCGAAAGCTAACCCGAACCCAAACAAAAAGCCTTTGCCTTTGCCTTTGCCTTTGCCTGATCCAACCCTAACCCTTAACGTAATCCCAACCTTAACCCTAACCCTAACCCTGACCCTGCCCGCCTTTGCGCTTGCCTTTGCTTTTGCCTTTCTCTCTTCCAACACTAACCCTAAGCCTAACCCTAACCGCCTTGGCCTTGGCCTTTGCCTGACACTAAACGCCTTTGCCTTGGCCTAATCCTAAATGCCTTGGCCCAACTCTAAAGGCCTACTAACCCAACACCCAAAATTAAATGCCTTTGCCTAATTGCCTTGGCCTTGGCCTTGGCCTTGGCCTTGGCGTAAGCAGGAAAGCCTTTGCCAAACTCGGAGCCTAAAGGCCTTGGCCTTTTTCTAAACCTTCTTCTAAATGCCTAGCTCTCTGCCTAACAAGGAATGCCTTTGCCTTTGCCTTTGCCTGATCTAGCCTAACCCTAACCGTAACCCGAATCACCTTGGTCTTTGCCTCTGCCTCTGCCTTTGCCTCTGCGTGATCTAACCCTCACCCTAACTCTAAACCTAGCCCGAACCCTAACGCAAATCACCTTGGCCTTTGCCTTTGCTTCTGCCTTTGCCCGATCTAACCCTAACCCTGAGGCTAACCCGAATCCTAACCCTAACCCTAACCATCACCCTAACCCTAAGCCCTCACCCTCACCCTAAGCCTAACCCGAAACGCCTTTCCCTTTGCCTGATGTAACCCAAATCCTAACCGTGACCCACACCCGAACCCGAACCCAAACTGGATCTAACCCTAACCCTATCTCGAACACTAACAACCTTTGCCTTTGCCTTTGCCTTTGCCTCATCTAACCCTAACCCTAACTGCCTTTGCCTAATCTAACCTTAAGCCTAAGCCTAAACTTAACCCTAACCGCCTTTCCCTTTGCCTTTGCCTTTGCCTCTGCCTTTCCTTTTCCCTCTTCTAACCCTAACCCTAAGCCTAACCCCAAGCCTAACCCTCAGCTTAAATGCCTTTGCCTTTCCCTGATCCAAACCGAAAGCTAACCTGAACCCGAACAAAAAGCCTTTGCCTTTGCCTTTGCCTGATCCAACCCTAACCCTTAACGTAATCCCAACCTTAACCCTAACCCTAAACGAAACACTGCCCGCCTTTGCGCTTGCCTTTGCTTTTGCTTTTCTCTCTTCCAACACTAACCCTAAGCCTAACCCTAACCGCCTTGGCCTTGGCCTTTGCCTGACACTAAACGCCTTTGCCTTGGCCTAATCCTAAATGCCTTGGCCTAACTCTAAAGGCCTACTAACCCAACACCCAAAATGAAATGCCTTTGCCTAATTGCCTTGGCCTTGGCCTTGGCCTTGGCCTTGGCCTTGGCCTTGGCGTAAGCAGGAAAGACTTTGCCGAACTCGGAGCCTAAAGGCCTTGGCCTTTTTCTAAACCTTCTCCTAAATGCCTAGCTCTCTGCCTAACGAGGAATGCCTTTGCCTTTGCTTCTGCCTTTGCCCAATCTAACCCTAACCCTGAGGCTAACCCGAATCCTAACCCTAACCCTAACCATCACCCTAACCCTAAGCCCTCACCCTCACCCTCACCCTCACCCTAACCCGAAACGCCTTTCCCTTTGCCTGATGTAACCCAAATCCTAACCGTGACCTACACCCGAACCCGAACCCGGAATGGATCTAACCCTAACCCTATCTCGAATGCTAACAACCTTTGCCTTTGCCTTTGCCTTTGCCTCATCTAACCCTAACCCTAACTGCCTTTGCCTAATCTAACCTTAAGCCTAAGCCTAAGCTTAACCCTAACCACCTTTCCCTTTGCCTTTGCCTTTGCCTTTGCCTTTCCTTTTCCCTCTTCTAACCCTAACCCTAAGCCTAACCCCAAGCCTAACCCTCAGCTTAAATGCCTTTGCCTTTCCCTGATCCAAACCGAAAGCTAACCCGAACCCAAACAAAAAGCCTTTGCCTTTGCCTTTGCCTTTGCCTGATCCAACCCTAACCCTTAACGTAATCCCAACCTTAACCCTAACCCTAACCCTGACCCTGACCGCCTTTGCGCTTGCCTTTGCTTTTGCCTTTCTCTCTTCCAACACTAACCCTAAGCCTAACCCTAACCGCCTTGGCCTTGGCCTTTGCCTGACACTAAACGCCTTTGCCTTGGCCTAATCCTAAATGCCTTGGCCCAACTCTAAAGGCCTACTAACCCAACACCCAAAATGAAATGCCTTTGCCTAATTGCCTTGGCCTTGGCCTTGGCCTTGGCCTTGGCCTTGGCGTAAGCAGGAAAGCCTTTGCCAAACTCGGAGCCTAAAGGCCTTGGCCTTTTTCTAAACCTTCTCCTAAATGCCTAGCTCTCTGCCTAACGAGGAATGCCTTTGCCTTTGCCTTTGCCTGATCTAGCCTAACCCTAACCGTAACCCGAATCACCTTGGTCTTTGCCTCTGCCTCTGCCTTTGCCTCTGCGTGATCTAACCCTCACCCTAACTCTAAACCTAGCCCGAACCCTAACGCAAATCACCTTGGCCTTTGCCTTTGCTTCTGCCTTTGCCCGATCTAACCCTAACCCTGAGGCTAACCCGAATCCTAACCCTAACCCTAACCATCACCCTAACCCTAAGCCCTCACCCTCACTCTAAGCCTAACCCGAAACGCCTTTCCCTTTGCCTGATGTAACCCAAATCCTAACCGTGACCCACACCCGAACCCGAACCCAAACTGGATCTAACCCTAACCCTATCTCGAACACTAACAACCTTTGCCTTTGCCTTTGCCTTTGCCTCATCTAACCCTAACCCTAACTGCCTTTGCCTAATCTAACCTTAAGCCTAAGCCTAAACTTAACCCTAACCGCCTTTCCCTTTCCCTTTGCCTTTGCCTCTGCCTTTCCTTTTCCCTCTTCTAACCCTAACCCTAAGCCTAACCCCAAGCCTAACCCTCAGCTTAAATGCCTTTGCCTTTCCCTGATCCAAACCGAAAGCTAACCTGAACCCGAACAAAAAGCCTTTGCCTTTGCCTTTGCCTGATCCAACCCTAACCCTTAACGTAATCCCAACCTTAACCCTAACCCTAAACGAAACACTGCCCGCCTTTGCGCTTGCCTTTGCTTTTGCTTTTCTCTCTTCCAACACTAACCCTAAGCCTAACCCTAACCGCCTTGGCCTTGGCCTTTGCCTGACACTAAACGCCTTTGCCTTGGCCTAATCCTAAATGCCTTGGCCTAACTCTAAAGGCCTACTAACCCAACACCCAAAATGAAATGCCTTTGCCTAATTGCCTTGGCCTTGGCCTTGGTCTTGGCCTTGGCCTTGGCCTTGGCGTAAGCAGGAAAGCCTTTGCCGAACTCGGAGCCTAAAGGCCTTGGCCTTTTTCTAAACCTTCTCCTAAATGCCTAGCTCTCTGCCTAACGAGGAATGCCTTGGCCTTTGCTTCTGCCTTTGCCCGATCTAACCCTAACCCTGAGGCTAACCCGAATCCTAACCCTAACCCTAACCATCACCCTAACCCTAAGCCCTCACCCTCACCCTCACCCTCACCCTAACCCGAAACGCCTTTCCCTTTGCCTGATGTAACCCAAATCCTAACCGTGACCTACACCCGAACCCGAACCCGGAATGGATCTAACCCTAACCCTATCTCGAATGCTAACAACCTTTGCCTTTGCCTTTGCCTTTGCCTCATCTAACCCTAACCCTAACTGCCTTTGCCTAATCTAACCTTAAGCCTAAGCCTAAGCTTAACCCTAACCACCTTTCCCTTTGCCTTTGCCTTTGCCTTTGCCTTTGCCTTTGCCTTTCCTTTTCCCTCTTCTAACCCTAACCCTAAGCCTAACCCCAAGCCTAACCCTCAGCTTAAATGCCTTTGCCTTTCCCTGATCCAAACCGAAAGCTAACCTGAACCCAAACAAAAAGCCTTTGCCTTTGCCTTTGCCTTTGCCTGATCCAACCCTAACCCTTAACGTAATCCCAACCTTAACCCTAACCCTAAACGAAACACTGCCCGCCTTTGCGCTTGCCTTTGCTTTTGCCTTTCTCTCTTCCAACACTAACCCTAAGCCTAACCCTAACCGCCTTGGCCTTGGCCTTTGCCTGACACTAAACGCCTTTGCCTTGGCCTAATCCTAAATGCCTTGGCCCAACTCTAAAGGCCTACTAACCCAACACCCAAAATTAAATGCCTTTGCCTAATTGCCTTGGCCTTGGCCTTGGCCTTGGCCTTGGCCTTGGCGTAAGCAGGAAAGCCTTTGCCAAACTCGGAGCCTAAAGGCCTTGGCCTTTTTCTAAACCTTCTCCTAAATGCCTAGCTCTCTGCCTAACGAGGAATGCCTTTGCCTTTGCCTTTGCCTGATCTAGCCTAACCCTAACCGTAACCCGAATCACCTTGGTCTTTGCCTCTGCCTCTGCCTTTGCCTTTGCGTGATCTAACCCTCACCCTAACTCTAAACCTAGCCCGAACCCTAACGCAAATCACCTTGGCCTTTGCCTTTGCTTCTGCCTTTGCCCGATCTAACCCTAACCCTGAGGCTAACCCGAATCCTAACCCTAACCCTAACCATCACCCTAACCCTAAGCCCTCACCCTCACCCTAAGCCTAACCCGAAACGCCTTTCCCTTTGCCTGATGTAACCCAAATCCTAACCGTGACCCACACCCGAACCCGAACCCAAACTGGATCTAACCCTAACCCTATCTCGAACACTAACAACCTTTGCCTTTGCCTTTGCCTTTGCCTCATCTAACCCTAACCCTAACTGCCTTTGCCTAATCTAACCTTAAGCCTAAGCCTAAGCTTAACCCTAACCACCTTTCCCTTTGCCTTTGCCTTTGCCTTTGCCTTTTCCCTCTTCTAACCCTAACCCTAAGCCTAACCCCAAGCCTAACCCTCAGCTTAAATGCCTTTGCCTTTCCCTGATCCAAACCGAAAGCTAACCTGAACCCGAACAAAAAGCCTTTGCCTTTGCCTTTGCCTGATCCAACCCTAACCCTTAACGTAATCCCAACCTTAACCCTAACCCTAAACGAAACACTGCCCGCCTTTGCGCTTGCCTTTGCTTTTGCTTTTCTCTCTTCCAACACTAACCCTAAGCCTAACCCTAACCGCCTTGGCCTTGGCCTTTGCCTGACACTAACCGCCTTTGCCTTGGCCTAATCCTAAATGCCTTGGCCTAACTCTAAAGGCCTACTAACCCAACACCCAAAATTAAATGCCTTTGCCTAATTGCCTTGGCCTTGGCCTTGGCCTTGGCCTTGGCCTTGGTGTAAGCAGGAAAGCCTTTGCCGAACTCGGAGCCTAAAGGCCTTGGCCTTTTTCTAAACCTTCTCCTAAATGCCTAGCTCTCTGCCTAACGAGGAATGCCTTTGCCTTTGCTTCTGCCTTTGCCCGATCTAACCCTAACCCTGAGGCTAACCCGAATCCTAACCCTAACCCTAACCATCACCCTAACCCTAAGCCCTCACCCTCACCCTCACCCTCACCCTAACCCGAAACGCCTTTCCCTTTGCCTGATGTAACCCAAATCCTAACCGTGACCCACACCCGAACCCGAACCCGGAATGGATCTAACCCTAACCCTATCTCGAATGCTAACAACCTTTGCCTTTGCCTTTGCCTTTGCCTCATCTAACCCTAACCCTAACTGCCTTTGCCTAATCTAACCTTAAGCCTAAGCCTAAGCTTAACCCTAACCGCCTTTCCCTTTCCCTTTGCCTTTGCCTTTGCCTTTCCTTTTCCCTCTTCTAACCCTAACCCTAAGCCTAACCCCAAGCCTAACCCTCAGCTTAAATGCCTTTGCCTTTCCCTGATCCAAACCGAAAGCTAACCTGAACCCGAACAAAAAGCCTTTGCCTTTGCCTTTGCCTGATCCAACCCTAACCCTTAACGTAATCCCAACCTTAACCCTAACCCTAACCCTGACCCTGCCCGCCTTTGCGCTTGCCTTTGCTTTTGCCTTTCTCTCTTCCAACACTAACCCTAAGCCTAACCCTAACCGCCTTGGCCTTGGCCTTTGCCTGACGCTAAACGCCTTTGCCTTGGCCTAATCCTAAATGCCTTGGCCTAACTCTAAAGGCCTACTAACCCAACACCCAAAATTAAATGCCTTTCCCTAATTGCCTTGGCCTTGGCCTTGGCCTTGGCCTTGGCCTTGGCCTTGGCGTAAGCAGGAAAGCCTTTGCCGAACTCGGAGCCTAAAGGCCTTGGCCTTTTTCTAAACCTTCTCCTAAATGCCTAGCTCTCTGCCTAACGAGGAATGCCTTTGCCTTTGCTTCTGCCTTTGCCCGATCTAACCCTAACCCTGAGGCTAACCCGAATCCTAACCCTAACCCTAACCATCACCCTAACCCTAAGCCCTCACCCTCACCCTCACCCTCACCCTAACCCGAAACGCCTTTCCCTTTGCCTGATGTAACCCAAATCCTAACCGTGACCCACACCCGAACCCGAACCCGGAATGGATCTAACCCTAACCCTATCTCGAATGCTAACAACCTTTGCCTTTGCCTTTGCCTTTGCCTCATCTAACCCTAACCCTAACTGCCTTTGCCTAATCTAACCTTAAGCCTAAGCCTAAGCTTAACCCTAACCACCTTTCCCTTTGCCTTTGCCTTTGCCTTTCCTTTTCCCTCTTCTAACCCTAACCCTAAGCCTAACCCCAAGCCTAACCCTCAGCTTAAATGCCTTTGCCTTTCCCTGATCCAAACCGAAAGCTAACCTGAACCCAAACAAAAAGCCTTTGCCTTTGCCTTTGCCTTTGCCTGATCCAACCCTAACCCTTAACGTAATCCCAACCTTAACCCTAACCCTAAACGAAACACTGCCCGCCTTTGCGCTTGCCTTTGCTTTTGCCTTTCTCTCTTCCAACACTAACCCTAAGCCTAACCCTAACCGCCTTGGCCTTGGCCTTTGCCTGACACTAAACGCCTTTGCCTTGGCCTAATCCTAAATGCCTTGGCCCAACTCTAAAGGCCTACTAACCCAACACCCAAAATTAAATGCCTTTGCCTAATTGCCTTGGCCTTGGCCTTGGCCTTGGCCTTGGCCTTGGCGTAAGCAGGAAAGCCTTTGCCAAACTCGGAGCCTAAAGGCCTTGGCCTTTTTCTAAACCTTCTCCTAAATGCCTAGCTCTCTGCCTAACGAGGAATGCCTTTGCCTTTGCCTTTGCCTGATCTAGCCTAACCCTAACCGTAACCCGAATCACCTTGGTCTTTGCCTCTGCCTCTGCCTTTGCCTTTGCGTGATCTAACCCTCACCCTAACTCTAAACCTAGCCCGAACCCTAACGCAAATCACCTTGGCCTTTGCCTTTGCTTCTGCCTTTGCCCGATCTAACCCTAACGCTGAGGCTAACCCGAATCCTAACCCTAACCCTAACCATCACCCTAACCCTAAGCCCTCACCCTCACCCTAAGCCTAACCCGAAACGCCTTTCCCTTTGCCTGATGTAACCCAAATCCTAACCGTGACCCACACCCGAACCCGAACCCAAACTGGATCTAACCCTAACCCTATCTCGAACACTAACAACCTTTGCCTTTGCCTTTGCCTTTGCCTCATCTAACCCTAACCCTAACTGCCTTTGCCTAATCTAACCTTAAGCCTAAGCCTAAGCTTAACCCTAACCACCTTTCCCTTTGCCTTTGCCTTTGCCTTTGCCTTTTCCCTCTTCTAACCCTAACCCTAAGCCTAACCCCAAGCCTAACCCTCAGCTTAAATGCCTTTGCCTTTCCCTGATCCAAACCGAAAGCTAACCTGAACCCGAACAAAAAGCCTTTGCCTTTGCCTTTGCCTGATCCAACCCTAACCCTTAACGTAATCCCAACCTTAACCCTAACCCTAAACGAAACACTGCCCGCCTTTGCGCTTGCCTTTGCTTTTGCTTTTCTCTCTTCCAACACTAACCCTAAGCCTAACCCTAAGCGCCTTGGCCTTGGCCTTTGCCTGACACTAACCGCCTTTGCCTTGGCCTAATCCTAAATGCCTTGGCCTAACTCTAAAGGCCTACTAACCCAACACCCAAAATTAAATGCCTTTGCCTAATTGCCTTGGCCTTGGCCTTGGCCTTGGCCTTGGCCTTGGCGTAAGCAGGAAAGCCTTTGCCGAACTCGGAGCCTAAAGGCCTTGGCCTTTTTCTAAACCTTCTCCTAAATGCCTAGCTCTCTGCCTAACGAGGAATGCCTTTGCCTTTGCTTCTGCCTTTGCCCGATCTAACCCTAACCCTGAGGCTAACCCGAATCCTAACCCTAACCCTAACCATCACCCTAACCCTAAGCCCTCACCCTCACCCTCACCCTCACCCTAACCCGAAACGCCTTTCCCTTTGCCTGATGTAACCCAAATCCTAACCGTGACCCACACCCGAACCCGAACCCGGAATGGATCTAACCCTAACCCTATCTCGAACGCTAACAACCTTTGCCTTTGCCTTTGCCTTTGCCTCATCTAACCCTAACCCTAACTGCCTTTGCCTAATCTAACCTTAAGCCTAAGCCTAAGCTTAACCCTAACCGCCTTTCCCTTTGCCTTTGCCTTTGCCTTTGCCTTTCCTTTTCCCTCTTCTAACCCTAACCCTAAGCCTAACCCCAAGCCTAACCCTCAGCTTAAACGCCTTTGCCTTTCCCTGATCCAAACCGAAAGCGAACCCAAACCCAAACAAAAAGCCTTTGCCTTTGCCTTTGCCTTTGCCTGATCCAACCCTAACCCTTAACGTAATCCCAACCTTAACCCTAACCCTAAACGAAACACTGCCCGCCTTTGCGCTTGCCTTTGCTTTTGCCTTTCTCTCTTCCAACACTAACCCTAAGCCTAACCCTAACCGCCTTGGCCTTGGCCTTTGCCTGACACTAACCGCCTTTGCCTTGGCCTAATCCTAAATGCCTTGGCCTAACTCTAAAGGCCTACTAACCCAACACCCAAAATTAAATGCCTTTGCCTAATTGCCTTGGCCTTGGCCTTGGCCTTGGCCTTGGCCTTGGCGTAAGCAGGAAAGCCTTTGCCGAACTCGGAGCCTAAAGGCCTTGGCCTTTTTCTAAACCTTCTCCTAAATGCCTAGCTCTCTGCCTAACGAGGAATGCCTTTGCCTTTGCCTTTGCCTGATCTAGCCTAACCCTAACCGTAACCCGAATCACCTTGGTCTTTGCCTCTGCCTCTGCCTTTGCCTTTGCGTGATCTAACCCTCACCCTAACTCTAAACCTAGCCCGAACCCTAACGCAAATCACCTTGGCCTTTGCCTTTGCTTCTGCCTTTGCCCGATCTAACCCTAACCCTGAGGCTAACCCGAATCCTAACCCTAACCCTAACCATCACCCTAACCCTAAGCCCTCACCCTCACCCTCACCCTAACCCGAAACGCCTTTCCCTTTGCCTGATGTAACCCAAATCCTAACCGTGACCCACACCCGAACCCGAACCCAAACTGGATCTAACCCTAACCCTATCTCAAACGCTAACAACCTTTGCCTTTGCCTTTGCCTTTGCCTCATCTAACCCTAACCCTTACTGCCTTTGCCTAATCTAACCTTAAGCCTAAGCCTAAGCTTAACCCTAACCGCCTTTCCCTTTGCCTTTGCCTTTCCTTTTCCCTCTTCTAACCCTAACCCTAAGCCTAACCCCAAGCCTAACCCTCAGCTTAAATGCCTTTGCCTTTCCCTGATCCAAACCGAAAGCTAACCCGAACCCGAACAAAAAGCCTTTGCCTTTGCCTTTGCCTGATCCAACCCTAACCCTTAACGTAATCCCAACCTTAACCCTAACCCTAACCCTGACCCTGCCCGCCTTTGCGCTTGCCTTTGCTTTTGCTTTTCTCTCTTCCAACACTAACCCTAAGCCTAACCCTAACCGCCTTGGCCTTGGCCTTTGCCTGACACTAACCGCCTTTGCCTTGGCCTAATCCTAAATGCCTTGGCCTAACTCTAAAGGCCTACTAACCCAACACCCAAAATTAAATGCCTTTGCCTAATTGCCTTGGCCTTGGCCTTGGCCTTGGCCTTGGCCTTGGCCTTGGCGTAAGCAGGAAAGCCTTTGCCGAACTCGGAGCCTAAAGGCCTTGGCCTTTTTCTAAACCTTCTCCTAAATGCCTAGCTCTCTGCCTAACGAGGAATGCCTTTGCCTTTGCTTCTGCCTTTGCCCGATCTAACCCTAACCCTGAGGCTAACCCGAATCCTAACCCTAACCCTAACCATCACCCTAACCCTAAGCCCTCACCCTCACCCTCACCCTCACCCTAACCCGAAACGCCTTTCCCTTTGCCTGATGTAACCCAAATCCTAACCGTGACCCACACCCGAACCCGAACCCGGAATGGATCTAACCCTAACCCTATCTCAAACGCTAACAACCTTTGCCTTTGCCTTTGCCTCATCTAACCCTAACCCTAACTGCCTTTGCCTAATCTAACCTTAAGCCTAAGCCTAAGCTTAACCCTAACCGCCTTTCCCTTTGCCTTTGCCTTTGCCTTTGCTTTTCCTTTTCCCTCTTCTAACCCTAACCCTAAGCCTAACCCCAAGCCTAACCCTCAGCTTAAACGCCTTTGCCTTTCCCTGATCCAAACCGAAAGCTAACCTGAACCCGAACAAAAAGCCTTTGCCTTTGCCTTTGCCTGATCCAACCCTAACCCTTAACGTAATCCCAACCTTAACCCTAACCCTAACCCTGACCCTGACCGCCTTTGCGCTTGCCTTTGCTTTTGCCTTTCTCTCTTCCAACACTAACCCTAAGCCTAACCCTAACCGCCTTGGCCTTGGCCTTTGCCTGACACTAACCGCCTTTGCCTTGGCCTAATCCTAAATGCCTTGGCCTAACTCTAAAGGCCTACTAACCCAACACCCAAAATGAAATGCCTTTGCCTAATTGCCTTGGCCTTGGCCTTGGCCTTGGCCTTGGCCATGGCGTAAGCAGGAAAGCCTTTGCCGAACTCGGAGCCTAAAGGCCTTGGCCTTTTTCTAAACCTTCTCCTAAATGCCTAGCTCTCTGCCTAACGAGGAATGCCTTTGCCTTTGCTTCTGCCTTTGCCCGATCTAACCCTAACCCTGAGGCTAACCCGAATCCTAACCCTAACCCTAACCATCACCCTAACCCTAAGCCCTCACCCTCACCCTCACCCTCACCCTAACCCGAAACGCCTTTCCCTTTGCCTGATGTAACCCAAATCCTAACCGTGACCCACACCCGAACCCGAACCCGGAATGGATCTAACCCTAACCCTATCTCGAACGCTAACAACCTTTGCCTTTGCCTTTGCCTTTGCCTCATCTAACCCTAACCCTAACTGCCTTTGCCTAATCTAACCTTAAGCCTAAGCCTAAACTTAACCCTAACCGCCTTTCCCTTTGCCTTTCCCTTTGCCTTTGCCTTTCCTTTTCCCTCTTCTAACCCTAACCCTAAGCCTAAACCCAAGCCTAACACTCAGCTTAAATGCCTTTGCCTTTCCCTGATCCAAACCGAAAGCTAACCCGAACCCAAACAAAAAGCCTTTGCCTTTGCCTTTGCCTTTGCCTGATCCAACCCTAACCCTTAACGTAATCCCAACCTTAACCCTAACCCTAAACGAAACACTGCCCGCCTTTGCGCTTGCCTTTGCTTTTGCCTTTCTCTCTTCCAACACTAACCCTAAGCCTAACCCTAACCGCCTTGGCCTTGGCCTTTGCCTGACACTAAACGCCTTTGCCTTGGCCTAATCCTAAATGCCTTGGCCTAACTCTAAAGGCCTACTAACCCAACACCCAAAATTAAATGCCTTTGCCTAATTGCCTTGGCCTTGGCCTTGGCCTTGGCCTTGGCCTTGGCGTAAGCAGGAAAGCCTTTGCCAAACTCGGAGCCTAAAGGCCTTGGCCTTTTTCTAAACCTTCTTCTAAATGCCTAGCTCTCTGCCTAACGAGGAATGCCTTTGCCTTTGCCTTTGCCTGATCTAGCCTAACCCTAACCGTAACCCGAATCACCTTGGTCTTTGCCTCTGCCTCTGCCTTTGCCTCTGCGTGATCTAACCCTCACCCTAACTCTAAACCTAGCCCGAACCCTAACGCAAATCACCTTGGCCTTTGCCTTTGCTTCTGCCTTTGCCCGATCTAACCCTAACCCTGAGGCTAACCCGAATCCTAACCCTAACCCTAACCATCACCCTAACCCTAAGCCCTCACCCTCACTCTAAGCCTAACCCGAAACGCCTTTCCCTTTGCCTGATGTAACCCAAATCCTAACCGTGACCCACACCCGAACCCGAACCCAAACTGGATCTAACCCTAACCCTATCTCGAACACTAACAACCTTTGCCTTTGCCTTTGCCTTTGCCTCATCTAACCCTAACCCTAACTGCCTTTGCCTAATCTAACCTTAAGCCTAAGCCTAAACTTAACCCTAACCGCCTTTCCCTTTCCCTTTGCCTTTGCCTCTGCCTTTCCTTTTCCCTCTTCTAACCCTAACCCTAAGCCTGACCCCAAGCCTAACCCTCAGCTTAAATGCCTTTGCCTTTCCCTGATCCAAACCGAAAGCTAACCCGAACCCGAACAAAAAGCCTTTGCCTTTGCCTTTGCCTGATCCAACCCTAACCCTTAACGTAATCCCAACCTTAACCCTAACCCTAAACGAAACACTGCCCGCCTTTGCGCTTGCCTTTGCTTTTGCTTTTCTCTCTTCCAACACTAACCCTAAGCCTAACCCTAACCGCCTTGGCCTTGGCCTTTGCCTGACACTAACCGCCTTTGCCTTGGCCTAATCCTAAATGCCTTGGCCTAACTCTAAAGGCCTACTAACCCAACACCCAAAATTAAATGCCTTTGCCTAATTGCCTTGGCCTTGGCCTTGGCCTTGGCCTTGGCCTTGGCCTTGGCGTAAGCAGGAAAGCCTTTGCCGAACTCGGAGCCTAAAGGCCTTGGCCTTTTTCTAAACCTTCTCCTAAATGCCTAGCTCTCTGCCTAACGAGGAATGCCTTTGCCTTTGCTTCTGCCTTTGCCCGATCTAACCCTAACCCTGAGGCTAACCCGAATCCTAACCCTAACCCTAACCATCACCCTAACCCTAAGCCCTCACCCTCACCCTCACCCTCACCCTAACCCGAAACGCCTTTCCCTTTGCCTGATGTAACCCAAATCCTAACCGTGACCCACACCCGAACCCGAACCCGGAATGGATCTAACCCTAACCCTATCTCGAATGCTAACAACCTTTGCCTTTGCCTTTGCCTTTGCCTCATCTAACCCTAACCCTAACTGCCTTTGCCTAATCTAACCTTAAGCCTAAGCCTAAACTTAACCCTAACCGCCTTTCCCTTTGCCTTTGCCTTTGCCTTTGCCTTTCCTTTTCCCTCTTCTAACCCTAACCCTAAGCCTAAACCCAAGCCTAACCCTCAGCTTAAATGCCTTTGCCTTTCCCTGATCCAAACCGAAAGCTAACCCGAACCCAAACAAAAAGCCTTTGCCTTTGCCTTTGCCTTTGCCTGATCCAACCCTAACCCTTAACGTAATCCCAACCTTAACCCTAACCCTAACCCTGACCCTGACCGCCTTTGCGCTTGCCTTTGCTTTTGCCTTTCTCTCTTCCAACACTAACCCTAAGCCTAACCCTAACCGCCTTGGCCTTGGCCTTTGCCTGACACTAAACGCCTTTGCCTTGGCCTAATCCTAAATGCCTTGGCCCAACTCTAAAGGCCTACTAACCCAACACCCAAAATGAAATGCCTTTGCCTAATTGCCTTGGCCTTGGCCTTGGCCTTGGCCTTGGCCTTGGCGTAAGCAGGAAAGCCTTTGCCAAACTCGGAGCCTAAAGGCCTTGGCCTTTTTCTAAACCTTCTTCTAAATGCCTAGCTCTCTGCTTAACGAGGAATGCCTTTGCCTTTGCCTTTGCCTGATCTAGCCTAACCCTAACCGTAACCCGAATCACCTTGGTCTTTGCCTCTGCCTCTGCCTTTGCCTCTGCGTGATCTAACCCTCACCCTAACTCTAAACCTAGCCCGAACCCTAACGCAAATCACCTTGGCCTTTGCCTTTGCTTCTGCCTTTGCCCGATCTAACCCTAACCCTGAGGCTAACCCGAATCCTAACCCTAACCCTAACCATCACCCTAACCCTAAGCCCTCACCCTCACCCTCACCCTAACCCGAAACGCCTTTCCCTTTGCCTGATGTAACCCAAATCCTAACCGTGACCCACACCCGAACCCGAACCCAAACTGGATCTAACCCTAACCCTATCTCGAACACTAACAACCTTTGCCTTTGCCTTTGCCTTTGCCTCATCTAACCCTAACCCTAACTGCCTTTGCCTAATCTAACCTTAAGCCTAAGCCTAAACTTAACCCTAACCGCCTTTCCCTTTCCCTTTGCCTTTCCCTCTGCCTTTCCTTTTCCCTCTTCTAACCCTAACCCTAAGCCTGACCCCAAGCCTAACCCTCAGCTTAAATGCCTTTGCCTTTCCCTGATCCAAACCGAAAGCTAACCCGAACCCGAACAAAAAGCCTTTGCCTTTGCCTTTGCCTGATCCAACCCTAACCCTTAACGTAATCCCAACCTTAACCCTAACCCTAACCCTGACCCTGACCGCCTTTGCGCTTGCCTTTGCTTTTGCTTTTCCCTCTTCCAACACTAACCCTAAGCCTAACCCTAACCGCCTTGGCCTTGGCCTTTGCCTGACACTAACCGCCTTTGCCTTGGCCTAATCCTAAATGCCTTGGCCTAACTCTAAAGGCCTACTAACCCAACACCCAAAATTAAATGCCTTTGCCTAATTGCCTTGGCCTTGGCCTTGGCCTTGGCCTTGGCCTTGGCGTAAGCAGGAAAGCCTTTGCCGAACTCGGAGCCTAAAGGCCTTGGCCTTTTTCTAAACCTTCTCCTAAATGCCTAGCTCTCTGCCTAACGAGGAATGCCTTTGCCTTTGCTTCTGCCTTTGCCCGATCTAACCCTAACCCTGAGGCTAACCCGAATCCTAACCCTAACCCTAACCATCACCCTAACCCTAAGCCCTCACCCTCACCCTCACCCTCACCCTAACCCGAAACGCCTTTCCCTTTGCCTGATGTAACCCAAATCCTAACCGTGACCCACACCCGAACCCGAACCCGGAATGGATCTAACCCTAACCCTATCTCGAACGCTAACAACCTTTGCCTTTGCCTTTGCCTCATCTAACCCTAACCCTAACTGCCTTTGCCTAATCTAACCTTAAGCCTAAGCCTAAGCTTAACCCTAACCGCCTTTCCCTTTGCCTTTGCCTTTGCTTTTCCTTTTCCCTCTTCTAACCCTAACCCTAAGCCTAACCCCAAGCCTAACCCTCAGCTTAAACGCCTTTGCCTTTCCCTGATCCAAACCGAAAGCTAACCCGAACCCGAACAAAAAGCCTTTGCCTTTGCCTGATCCAACCCTAACCCTTAACGTAATCCCAACCATAACCCTAACCCTAAACGAAACACTGCCCGCCTTTGCGCTTGCCTTTGCTTTTGCCTTTCTCTCTTCCAACACTAACCCTAAGCCTAACCCTAACCGCCTTGGCCTTGGCCTTTGCCTGACACTAAACGCCTTTGCCTTGGCCTAATCCTAAATGCCTTGGCCTAACTCTAAAGGCCTACTAACCCAACACCCAAAATTAAATGCCTTTGCCTAATTGCCTTGGCCTTGGCCTTGGCCTTGGCGTAAGCAGGAAAGCCTTTGCCGAACTCGGAGCCTAAAGGCCTTGGCCTTTTTCTAAACCTTCTCCTAAATGCCTAGCTCTCTGCCTAACGAGGAATGCCTTTGCCTTTGCTTCTGCCTTTGCCCGATCTAACCCTAACCCTGAGGCTAACCCGAATCCTAACCCTAACCCTAACCATCACCCTAACCCTAAGCCCTCACCCTCACCCTCACCCTCACCCTAACCCGAAACGCCTTTCCCTTTGCCTGATGTAACCCAAATCCTAACCGTGACCCACACCCGAACCCGAACCCGGAATGGATCTAACCCTAACCCTATCTCAAACGCTAACAACCTTTGCCTTTGCCTTTGCCTTTGCCTCATCTAACCCTAACCCTAACTGCCTTTGCCTAATCTAACCTTAAGCCTAAGCCTAAACTTAACCCTAACCGCCTTTCCCTTTCCCTTTGCCTTTGCCTTTGCCTTTCCTTTTCCCTCTTCTAACCCTAACCCTAACCCTAAGCCTAACCCCAAGCCTAACCCTCAGCTTAAACGCCTTTGTCTTTCCCTGATCCAAACCGAAAGCTAACCCGAACCCAAACAAAAAGCCTTTGCCTTTGCCTTTGCCTTTGCCTGATCCAACCCTAACCCTTAACGTAATCCCAACCTTAACCCTAACCCTAACCCTGACCCTGCCCGCCTTTGCGCTTGCCTTTGCTTTTGCCTTTCTCTCTTCCAACACTAACCCTAAGCCTAACCCTAACCGCCTTGGCCTTGGCCTTTGCCTGACACTAAACGCCTTTGCCTTGGCCTAATCCTAAATGCCTTGGCCCAACTCTAAAGGCCTACTAACCCAACACCCAAAATTAAATGCCTTTGCCTAATTGCCTTGGCCTTGGCCTTGGCCTTGGCCTTGGCCTTGGCGTAAGCAGGAAAGCCTTTGCCAAACTCGGAGCCTAAAGGCCTTGGCCTTTTTCTAAACCTTCTTCTAAATGCCTAGCTCTCTGCCTAACGAGGAATGCCTTTGCCTTTGCCTTTGCCTGATCTAGCCTAACCCTAACCGTAACCCGAATCACCTTGGTCTTTGCCTCTGCCTCTGCCTTTGCCTCTGCGTGATCTAACCCTCACCCTAACTCTAAACCTAGCCCGAACCCTAACGCAAATCACCTTGGCCTTTGCCTTTGCTTCTGCCTTTGCCCGATCTAACCCTAACCCTGAGGCTAACCCGAATCCTAACCCTAACCCTAACCATCACCCTAACCCTAAGCCCTCACCCTCACCCTCACCCTCACCCTAACCCGAAACGCCTTTCCCTTTGCCTGATGTAACCCAAATCCTAACCGTGACCCACACCCGAACCCGAACCCGGAATGGATCTAACCCTAACCCTATCTCAAACGCTAACAACCTTTGCCTTTGCCTTTGCCTCATCTAACCCTAACCCTAACTGCCTTTGCCTAATCTAACCTTAAGCCTAAGCCTAAGCTTAACCCTAACCGCCTTTCCCTTTCCCTTTCCCTTTGCCTTTGCCTTTCCTTTTCCCTCTTCTAACCCTAACCCTAAGCCTAACCCCAAGCCTAACCCTCAGCTTAAATGCCTTTGCCTTTCCCTGATCCAAACCGAAAGCTAACCTGAACCCGAACAAAAAGCCTTTGCCTTTGCCTTTGCCTGATCCAACCCTAACCCTTAACGTAATCCCAACCTTAACCCTAACCCTAAACGAAACACTGCCCGCCTTTGCGCTTGCCTTTGCTTTTGCCTTTCTCTCTTCCAACACTAACCCTAAGCCTAACCCTAACCGCCTTGGCCTTGGCCTTTGCCTGACGCTAAACGCCTTTGCCTTGGCCTAATCCTAAATGCCTTGGCCTAACTCTAAAGGCCTACTAACCCAACACCCAAAATTAAATGCCTTTGCCTAATTGCCTTGGCCTTGGCCTTGGCCTTGGCCTTGGCCTTGGCCTTGGCGTAAGCAGGAAAGCCTTTGCCGAACTCGGAGCCTAAAGGCCTTGGCCTTTTTCTAAACCTTCTCCTAAATGCCTAGCTCTCTGCCTAACGAGGAATGCCTTTGCCTTTGCTTCTGCCTTTGCCCGATCTAACCCTAACCCTGAGGCTAACCCGAATCCTAACCCTAACCCTAACCATCACCCTAACCCTAAGCCCTCACCCTCACCCTCACCCTCACCCTAACCCGAAACGCCTTTCCCTTTGCCTGATGTAACCCAAATCCTAACCGTGACCCACACCCGAACCCGAACCCGGAATGGATCTAACCCTAACCCTATCTCGAATGCTAACAACCTTTGCCTTTGCCTTTGCCTTTGCCTCATCTAACCCTAACCCTAACTGCCTTTGCCTAATCTAACCTTAAGCCTAAGCCTAAGCTTAACCCTAACCACCTTTCCCTTTGCCTTTGCCTTTGCCTTTCCTTTTCCCTCTTCTAACCCTAACCCTAAGCCTAACCCCAAGCCTAACCCTCAGCTTAAATGCCTTTGCCTTTCCCTGATCCAAACCGAAAGCTAACCTGAACCCAAACAAAAAGCCTTTGCCTTTGCCTTTGCCTTTGCCTGATCCAACCCTAACCCTTAACGTAATCCCAACCTTAACCCTAACCCTAAACGAAACACTGCCCGCCTTTGCGCTTGCCTTTGCTTTTGCCTTTCTCTCTTCCAACACTAACCCTAAGCCTAACCCTAACCGCCTTGGCCTTGGCCTTTGCCTGACACTAAACGCCTTTGCCTTGGCCTAATCCTAAATGCCTTGGCCCAACTCTAAAGGCCTACTAACCCAACACCCAAAATGAAATGCCTTTGCCTAATTGCCTTGGCCTTGGCCTTGGCCTTGGCCTTGGCCTTGGCGTAAGCAGGAAAGCCTTTGCCAAACTCGGAGCCTAAAGGCCTTGGCCTTTTTCTAAACCTTCTCCTAAATGCCTAGCTCTCTGCCTAACGAGGAATGCCTTTGCCTTTGCCTTTGCCTGATCTAGCCTAACCCTAACCGTAACCCGAATCACCTTGGTCTTTGCCTCTGCCTCTGCCTTTGCCTTTGCGTGATCTAACCCTCACCCTAACTCTAAACCTAGCCCGAACCCTAACGCAAATCACCTTGGCCTTTGCCTTTGCTTCTGCCTTTGCCCGATCTAACCCTAACGCTGAGGCTAACCCGAATCCTAACCCTAACCCTAACCATCACCCTAACCCTAAGCCCTCACCCTCACCCTAAGCCTAACCCGAAACGCCTTTCCCTTTGCCTGATGTAACCCGAATCCTAACCGTGACCCACACCCGAACCCGAACCCAAACTGGATCTAACCCTAACCCTATCTCGAACACTAACAACCTTTGCCTTTGCCTTTGCCTTTGCCTCATCTAACCCTAACCCTAACTGCCTTTGCCTAATCTAACCTTAAGCCTAAGCCTAAACTTAACCCTAACCACCTTTCCCTTTGCCTTTGCCTTTGCCTTTGCCTTTTCCCTCTTCTAACCCTAACCCTAAGCCTAACCCCAAGCCTAACCCTCAGCTTAAATGCCTTTGCCTTTCCCTGATCCAAACCGAAAGCTAACCTGAACCCGAACAAAAAGCCTTTGCCTTTGCCTTTGCCTGATCCAACCCTAACCCTTAACGTAATCCCAACCTTAACCCTAACCCTAAACGAAACACTGCCCGCCTTTGCGCTTGCCTTTGCTTTTGCTTTTCTCTCTTCCAACACTAACCCTAAGCCTAACCCTAAGCGCCTTGGCCTTGGCCTTTGCCTGACACTAACCGCCTTTGCCTTGGCCTAATCCTAAATGCCTTGGCCTAACTCTAAAGGCCTACTAACCCAACACCCAAAATTAAATGCCTTTGCCTAATTGCCTTGGCCTTGGCCTTGGCCTTGGCCTTGGCCTTGGCGTAAGCAGGAAAGCCTTTGCCGAACTCGGAGCCTAAAGGCCTTGGCCTTTTTCTAAACCTTCTCCTAAATGCCTAGCTCTCTGCCTAACGAGGAATGCCTTTGCCTTTGCTTCTGCCTTTGCCCGATCTAACCCTAACCCTGAGGCTAACCCGAATCCTAACCCTAACCCTAACCATCACCCTAACCCTAAGCCCTCACCCTCACCCTCACCCTAACCCGAAACGCCTTTCCCTTTGCCTGATGTAACCCGAATCCTAACCGTGACCCACACCCGAACCCGAACCCAAACTGGATCTAACCCTAACCCTATCTCGAACACTAACAACCTTTGCCTTTGCCTTTGCCTTTGCCTCATCTAACCCTAACCCTAACTGCCTTTGCCTAATCTAACCTTAAGCCTAAGCCTAAGCTTAACCCTAACCGCCTTTGCCTTTGCCTTTGCCTTTGCCTTTCCTTTTCCCTCTTCTAACCCTAACCCTAAGCCTAACCCCAAGCCTAACCCTCAGCTTAAATGCCTTTGCCTTTCCCTGATCCAAACCGAAAGCTAACCTGAACCCGAACAAAAAGCCTTTGCCTTTGCCTTTGCCTGATCCAACCCTAACCCTTAACGTAATCCCAACCTTAACCCTAACCCTAAACGAAACACTGCCCGCCTTTGCGCTTGCCTTTGCTTTTGCCTTTCTCTCTTCCAACACTAACCCTAAGCCTAACCCTAACCACCTTGGCCTTGGCCTTTGCCTGACGCTAAACGCCTTTGCCTTGGCCTAATCCTAAATGCCTTGGCCTAACTCTAAAGGCCTACTAACCCAACACCCAAAATTAAATGCCTTTGCCTAATTGCCTTGGCCTTGGCCTTGGCCTTGGCCTTGGCCTTGGCGTAAGCAGGAAAGCCTTTGCCGAACTCGGAGCCTAAAGGCCTTGGCCTTTTTCTAAACCTTCTCCTAAATGCCTAGCTCTCTGCCTAACGAGGAATGCCTTTGCCTTTGCTTCTGCCTTTGCCCGATCTAACCCTAACCCTGAGGCTAACCCGAATCCTAACCCTAACCCTAACCATCACCCTAACCCTAAGCCCTCACCCTCACCCTCACCCTCACCCTAACCCGAAACGCCTTTCCCTTTGCCTGATGTAACCCGAATCCTAACCGTGACCCACACCCGAACCCGAACCCAAACTGGATCTAACCCTAACCCTATCTCGAACGCTAACAACCTTTGCCTTTGCCTTTGCCTTTGCCTCATCTAACCCTAACCCTAACTGCCTTTGCCTAATCTAACCTTAAGCCTAAGCCTAAGCTTAACCCTAACCACCTTTGCCTTTGCCTTTGCCTTTGCCTTTGCCTTTCCTTTTCCCTCTTCTAACCCTAACCCTAAGCCTAACCCCAAGCCTAACCCTCAGCTTAAACGCCTTTGCCTTTCCCTGATCCAAACCGAAAGCGAACCCAAACCCAAACAAAAAGCCTTTGCCTTTGCCTTTGCCTGATCCAACCCTAACCCTTAACGTAATCCCAACCTTAACCCTAACCCTAAACGAAACACTGCCCGCCTTTGCGCTTGCCTTTGCTTTTGCTTTTCTCTCTTCCAACACTAACCCTAAGCCTAACCCTAACCGCCTTGGCCTTGGCCTTTGCCTGACACTAACCGCCTTTGCCTTGGCCTAATCCTAAATGCCTTGGCCTAACTCTAAAGGCCTACTAACCCAACACCCAAAATTAAATGCCTTTGCCTAATTGCCTTGGCCTTGGCCTTGGCCTTGGCCTTGGCGTAAGCAGGAAAGCCTTTGCCGAACTCGGAGCCTAAAGGCCTTGGCCTTTTTCTAAACCTTCTCCTAAATGCCTAGCTCTCTGCCTAACGAGGAATGCCTTTGCCTTTGCCTTTGCCTGATCTAGCCTAACCCTAACCGTAACCCGAATCACCTTGGTCTTTGCCTCTGCCTCTGCCTTTGCCTTTGCGTGATCTAACCCTCACCCTAACTCTAAACCTAGCCCGAACCCTAACGCAAATCACCTTGGCCTTTGCCTTTGCTTCTGCCTTTGCCCGATCTAACCCTAACCCTGAGGCTAACCCGAATCCTAACCCTAACCCTAACCATCACCCTAACCCTAAGCCCTCACCCTCACCCTCACCCTAACCCAAAACGCCTTTCCCTTTGCCTGATGTAACCCAAATCCTAACCGTGACCCACACCCGAACCCGAACCCAAACTGGATCTAACCCTAACCCTATCTCAAACGCTAACAACCTTTGCCTTTGCCTTTGCCTTTGCCTCATCTAACCCTAACCCTAACTGCCTTTGCCTAATCTAACCTTAAGCCTAAGCCTAAACTTAACCCTAACCGCCTTTCCCTTTCCCTTTGCCTTTCCTTTTCCCTCTTCTAACCCTAACCCTAAGCCTAACCCCAAGCCTAACCCTCAGCTTAAATGCCTTTGCCTTTCCCTGATCCAAACCGAAAGCTAACCCGAACCCGAACAAAAAGCCTTTGCCTTTGCCTTTGCCTGATCCAACCCTAACCCTTAACGTAATCCCAACCTTAACCCTAACCCTAACCCTGACCCTGCCCGCCTTTGCGCTTGCCTTTGCTTTTGCTTTTCTCTCTTCCAACACTAACCCTAAGCCTAACCCTAACCGCCTTGGCCTTGGCCTTTGCCTGACACTAACCGCCTTTGCCTTGGCCTAATCCTAAATGCCTTGGCCTAACTCTAAAGGCCTACTAACCCAACACCCAAAATTAAATGCCTTTGCCTAATTGCCTTGGCCTTGGCCTTGGCCTTGGCCTTGGCCTTGGCCTTGGCGTAAGCAGGAAAGCCTTTGCCGAACTCGGAGCCTAAAGGCCTTGGCCTTTTTCTAAACCTTCTCCTAAATGCCTAGCTCTCTGCCTAACGAGGAATGCCTTTGCCTTTGCTTCTGCCTTTGCCCGATCTAACCCTAACGCTGAGGCTAACCCGAATCCTAACCCTAACCCTAACCATCACCCTAACCCTAAGCCCTCACCCTCACCCTCACCCTCACCCTAACCCGAAACGCCTTTCCCTTTGCCTGATGTAACCCAAATCCTAACCGTGACCCACACCCGAACCCGAACCCGGAATGGATCTAACCCTAACCCTATCTCAAACGCTAACAACCTTTGCCTTTGCCTTTGCCTCATCTAACCCTAACCCTAACTGCCTTTGCCTAATCTAACCTTAAGCCTAAGCCTAAGCTTAACCCTAACCGCCTTTCCCTTTGCCTTTGCCTTTGCCTTTGCTTTTCCTTTTCCCTCTTCTAACCCTAACCCTAAGCCTAACCCCAAGCCTAACCCTCAGCTTAAACGCCTTTGCCTTTCCCTGATCCAAACCGAAAGCTAACCCGAACCCGAACAAAAAGCCTTTGCCTTTGCCTTTGCCTGATCCAACCCTAACCCTTAACGTAATCCCAACCTTAACCCTAACCCTAACCCTGACCCTGACCGCCTTTGCGCTTGCCTTTGCTTTTGCCTTTCTCTCTTCCAACACTAACCCTAAGCCTAACCCTAACCGCCTTGGCCTTGGCCTTTGCCTGACACTAACCGCCTTTGCCTTGGCCTAATCCTAAATGCCTTGGCCTAACTCTAAAGGCCTACTAACCCAACACCCAAAATTAAATGCCTTTGCCTAATTGCCTTGGCCTTGGCCTTGGCCTTGGCCTTGGCCTTGGCGTAAGCAGGAAAGCCTTTGCCGAACTCGGAGCCTAAAGGCCTTGGCCTTTTTCTAAACCTTCTCCTAAATGCCTAGCTCTCTGCCTAACGAGGAATGCCTTTGCCTTTGCTTCTGCCTTTGCCCGATCTAACCCTAACCCTGAGGCTAACCCGAATCCTAACCCTAACCCTAACCATCACCCTAACCCTAAGCCCTCACCCTCACCCTCACCCTCACCCTAACCCGAAACGCCTTTCCCTTTGCCTGATGTAACCCAAATCCTAACCGTGACCCACACCCGAACCCGAACCCGGAATGGATCTAACCCTAACCCTATCTCGAACGCTAACAACCTTTGCCTTTGCCTTTGCCTTTGCCTCATCTAACCCTAACCCTAACTGCCTTTGCCTAATCTAACCTTAAGCCTAAGCCTAAGCTTAACCCTAACCGCCTTTCCCTTTGCCTTTGCCTTTGCCTTTGCCTTTCCTTTTCCCTCTTCTAACCCTAACCCTAAGCCTAAACCCAAGCCTAACCCTCAGCTTAAATGCCTTTGCCTTTCCCTGATCCAAACCGAAAGCTAACCCGAACCCAAACAAAAAGCCTTTGCCTTTGCCTTTGCCTTTGCCTGATCCAACCCTAACCCTTAACGTAATCCCAACCTTAACCCTAACCCTAACCCTGACCCTGACCGCCTTTGCGCTTGCCTTTGCTTTTGCCTTTCTCTCTTCCAACACTAACCCTAAGCCTAACCCTAACCGCCTTGGCCTTGGCCTTTGCCTGACACTAAACGCCTTTGCCTTGGCCTAATCCTAAATGCCTTGGCCCAACTCTAAAGGCCTACTAACCCAACACCCAAAATGAAATGCCTTTGCCTAATTGCCTTGGCCTTGGCCTTGGCCTTGGCCTTGGCCTTGGCGTAAGCAGGAAAGCCTTTGCCAAACTCGGAGCCTAAAGGCCTTGGCCTTTTTCTAAACCTTCTTCTAAATGCCTAGCTCTCTGCTTAACGAGGAATGCCTTTGCCTTTGCCTTTGCCTGATCTAGCCTAACCCTAACCGTAACCCGAATCACCTTGGTCTTTGCCTCTGCCTCTGCCTTTGCCTCTGCGTGATCTAACCCTCACCCTAACTCTAAACCTAGCCCGAACCCTAACGCAAATCACCTTGGCCTTTGCCTTTGCTTCTGCCTTTGCCCGATCTAACCCTAACCCTGAGGCTAACCCGAATCCTAACCCTAACCCTAACCATCACCCTAACCCTAAGCCCTCACCCTCACCCTCACCCTAACCCAAAACGCCTTTCCCTTTGCCTGATGTAACCCGAATCCTAACCGTGACCCACACCCGAACCCGAACCCAAACTGGATCTAACCCTAACCCTATCTCGAACGCTAACAACCTTTGCCTTTGCCTTTGCCTTTGCCTCATCTAACCCTAACCCTAACTGCCTTTGCCTAATCTAACCTTAAGCCTAAGCCTAAACTTAACCCTAACCGCCTTTCCCTTTCCCTTTGCCTTTGCCTCTGCCTTTCCTTTTCCCTCTTCTAACCCTAACCCTAAGCCTGACCCCAAGCCTAACCCTCAGCTTAAATGCCTTTGCCTTTCCCTGATCCAAACCGAAAGCTAACCCGAACCCGAACAAAAAGCCTTTGCCTTTGCCTTTGCCTGATCCAACCCTAACCCTTAACGTAATCCCAACCTTAACCCTAACCCTAAACGAAACACTGCCCGCCTTTGCGCTTGCCTTTGCTTTTGCTTTTCTCTCTTCCAACACTAACCCTAAGCCTAACCCTAACCGCCTTGGCCTTGGCCTTTGCCTGACACTAACCGCCTTTGCCTTGGCCTAATCCTAAATGCCTTGGCCTAACTCTAAAGGCCTACTAACCCAACACCCAAAATGAAATGCCTTTGCCTAATTGCCTTGGCCTTGGCCTTGGCCTTGGCCTTGGCCTTGGCGTAAGCAGGAAAGCCTTTGCTGAACTCGGAGCCTAAAGGCCTTGGCCTTTTTCTAAACCTTCTCCTAAATGCCTAGCTCTCTGCCTAACGAGGAATGCCTTTGCCTTTGCTTCTGCCTTTGCCCGATCTAACCCTAACCCTGAGGCTAACCCGAATCCTAACCCTAACCCTAACCATCACCCTAACCCTAAGCCCTCACCCTCACCCTCACCCTCACCCTAACCCGAAACGCCTTTCCCTTTGCCTGATGTAACCCAAATCCTAACCGTGACCCACACCCGAACCCGAACCCGGAATGGATCTAACCCTAACCCTATCTCAAACGCTAACAACCTTTGCCTTTGCCTTTGCCTCATCTAACCCTAACCCTAACTGCCTTTGCCTAATCTAACCTTAAGCCTAAGCCTAAACTTAACCCTAACCGCCTTTCCCTTTGCCTTTGCCTTTGCCTTTGCCTTTCCTTTTCCCTCTTCTAACCCTAACCCTAAGCCTAAACCCAAGCCTAACCCTCAGCTTAAACGCCTTTGCCTTTCCCTGATCCAAACCGAAAGCTAACCCGAACCCGAACAAAAAGCCTTTGCCTTTGCCTGATCCAACCCTAACCCTTAACGTAATCCCAACCTTAACCCTAACCCTAAACGAAACACTGCCCGCCTTTGCGCTTGCCTTTGCTTTTGCCTTTCTCTCTTCCAACACTAACCCTAAGCCTAACCCTAACCGCCTTGGCCTTGGCCTTTGCCTGACACTAAACGCCTTTGCCTTGGCCTAATCCTAAATGCCTTGGCCTAACTCTAAAGGCCTACTAACCCAACACCCAAAATTAAATGCCTTTGCCTAATTGCCTTGGCCTTGGCCTTGGCCTTGGCCTTGGCCTTGGCGTAAGCAGGAAAGCCTTTGCCAAACTCGGAGCCTAAAGGCCTTGGCCTTTTTCTAAACCTTCTTCTAAATGCCTAGCTCTCTGCCTAACGAGGAATGCCTTTGCCTTTGCCTTTGCCTGATCTAGCCTAACCCTAACCGTAACCCGAATCACCTTGGTCTTTGCCTCTGCCTCTGCCTTTGCCTCTGCGTGATCTAACCCTCACCCTAACTCTAAACCTAGCCCGAACCCTAACGCAAATCACCTTGGCCTTTGCCTTTGCATCTGCCTTTGCCCGATCTAACCCTAACCCTGAGGCTAACCCGAATCCTAACCCTAACCCTAACCATCACCCTAACCCTAAGCCCTCACCCTCACCCTAAGCCTAACCCGAAACGCCTTTCCCTTTGCCTGATGTAACCCAAATCCTAACCGTGACCCACACCCGAACCCGAACCCAAACTGGATCTAACCCTAACCCTATCTCGAACACTAACAACCTTTGCCTTTGCCTTTGCCTTTGCCTCATCTAACCCTAACCCTAACTGCCTTTGCCTAATCTAACCTTAAGCCTAAGCCTAAACTTAACCCTAACCGCCTTTCCCTTTCCCTTTGCCTTTGCCTCTGCCTTTCCTTTTCCCTCTTCTAACCCTAACCCTAAGCCTAACCCCAAGCCTAACCCTCAGCTTAAACGCCTTTGCCTTTCCCTGATCCAAACCGAAAGCTAACCTGAACCCGAACAAAAAGCCTTTGCCTTTGCCTTTGCCTGATCCAACCCTAACCCTTAACGTAATCCCAACCTTAACCCTAACCCTAAACGAAACACTGCCCGCCTTTGCGCTTGCCTTTGCTTTTGCTTTTCTCTCTTCCAACACTAACCCTAAGCCTAACCCTAACCGCCTTGGCCTTGGCCTTTGCCTGACACTAAACGCCTTTGCCTTGGCCTAATCCTAAATGCCTTGGCCTAACTCTAAAGGCCTACTAACCCAACACCCAAAATGAAATGCCTTTGCCTAATTGCCTTGGCCTTGGCCTTGGCCTTGGCCTTGGCGTAAGCAGGAAAGCCTTTGCCGAACTCGGAGCCTAAAGGCCTTGGCCTTTTTCTAAACCTTCTCCTAAATGCCTAGCTCTCTGCCTAACGAGGAATGCCTTTGCCTTTGCTTCTGCCTTTGCCCGATCTAACCCTAACCCTGAGGCTAACCCGAATCCTAACCCTAACCCTAACCATCACCCTAACCCTAAGCCCTCACCCTCACCCTCACCCTCACCCTAACCCGAAACGCCTTTCCCTTTGCCTGATGTAACCCAAATCCTAACCGTGACCCACACCCGAACCCGAACCCGGAATGGATCTAACCCTAACCCTATCTCGAATGCTAACAACCTTTGCCTTTGCCTTTGCCTTTGCCTCATCTAACCCTAACCCTAACTGCCTTTGCCTAATCTAACCTTAAGCCTAAGCCTAAGCTTAACCCTAACCGCCTTTCCCTTTCCCTTTGCCTTTGCCTTTGCCTTTCCTTTTCCCTCTTCTAACCCTAACCCTAAGCCTAACCCCAAGCCTAACCCTCAGCTTAAATGCCTTTGCCTTTCCCTGATCCAAACCGAAAGCTAACCTGAACCCGAACAAAAAGCCTTTGCCTTTGCCTTTGCCTGATCCAACCCTAACCCTTAACGTAATCCCAACCTTAACCCTAACCCTAAACGAAACACTGCCCGCCTTTGCGCTTGCCTTTGCTTTTGCTTTTCTCTCTTCCAACACTAACCCTAAGCCTAACCCTAAGCGCCTTGGCCTTGGCCTTTGCCTGACACTAAACGCCTTTGCCTTGGCCTAATCCTAAATGCCTTGGCCCAACTCTAAAGGCCTACTAACCCAACACCCAAAATTAAATGCCTTTGCCTAATTGCCTTGGCCTTGGCCTTGGCCTTGGCCTTGGCCTTGGCCTTGGCGTAAGCAGGAAAGCCTTTGCCGAACTCGGAGCCTAAAGGCCTTGGCCTTTTTCTAAACCTTCTCCTAAATGCCTAGCTCTCTGCCTAACGAGGAATGCCTTTGCCTTTGCTTCTGCCTTTGCCCGATCTAACCCTAACCCTGAGGCTAACCCGAATCCTAACCCTAACCCTAACCATCACCCTAACCCTAAGCCCTCACCCTCACCCTCACCCTCACCCTAACCCGAAACGCCTTTCCCTTTGCCTGATGTAACCCGAATCCTAACCGTGACCCACACCCGAACCCGAACCCGGAATGGATCTAACCCTAACCCTATCTCGAATGCTAACAACCTTTGCCTTTGCCTTTGCCTTTGCCTCATCTAACCCTAACCCTAACTGCCTTTGCCTAATCTAACCTTAAGCCTAAGCCTAAGCTTAACCCTAACCACCTTTCCCTTTGCCTTTGCCTTTGCCTTTGCCTTTGCCTTTCCTTTTCCCTCTTCTAACCCTAACCCTAAGCCTAACCCCAAGCCTAACCCTCAGCTTAAATGCCTTTGCCTTTCCCTGATCCAAACCGAAAGCTAACCCGAACCCAAACAAAAAGCCTTTGCCTTTGCCTTTGCCTTTGCCTGATCCAACCCTAACCCTTAACGTAATCCCAACCTTAACCCTAACCCTAAACGAAACACTGCCCGCCTTTGCGCTTGCCTTTGCTTTTGCCTTTCTCTCTTCCAACACTAACCCTAAGCCTAACCCTAACCGCCTTGGCCTTGGCCTTTGCCTGACACTAAACGCCTTTGCCTTGGCCTAATCCTAAATGCCTTGGCCCAACTCTAAAGGCCTACTAACCCAACACCCAAAATTAAATGCCTTTGCCTAATTGCCTTGGCCTTGGCCTTGGCCTTGGCCTTGGCCTTGGCGTAAGCAGGAAAGCCTTTGCCAAACTCGGAGCCTAAAGGCCTTGGCCTTTTTCTAAACCTTCTCCTAAATGCCTAGCTCTCTGCCTAACGAGGAATGCCTTTGCCTTTGCCTTTGCCTGATCTAGCCTAACCCTAACCGTAACCCGAATCACCTTGGTCTTTGCCTCTGCCTCTGCCTTTGCCTTTGCGTGATCTAACCCTCACCCTAACTCTAAACCTAGCCCGAACCCTAACGCAAATCACCTTGGCCTTTGCCTTTGCTTCTGCCTTTGCCCGATCTAACCCTAACCCTGAGGCTAACCCGAATCCTAACCCTAACCCTAACCATCACCCTAACCCTAAGCCCTCACCCTCACCCTCACCCTAACCCGAAACGCCTTTCCCTTTGCCTGATGTAACCCAAATCCTAACCGTGACCCACACCCGAACCCGAACCCAAACTGGATCTAACCCTAACCCTATCTCGAACACTAACAACCTTTGCCTTTGCCTTTGCCTTTGCCTCATCTAACCCTAACCCTAACTGCCTTTGCCTAATCTAACCTTAAGCCTAAGCCTAAGCTTAACCCTAACCGCCTTTGCCTTTGCCTTTGCCTTTGCCTTTCCTTTTCCCTCTTCTAACCCTAACCCTAAGCCTAACCCCAAGCCTAACCCTCAGCTTAAATGCCTTTGCCTTTCCCTGATCCAAACCGAAAGCTAACCCGAACCCGAACAAAAAGCCTTTGCCTTTGCCTTTGCCTGATCCAACCCTAACCCTTAACGTAATCCCAACCTTAACCCTAACCCTAAACGAAACACTGCCCGCCTTTGCGCTTGCCTTTGCTTTTGCCTTTCTCTCTTCCAACACTAACCCTAAGCCTAACCCTAACCGCCTTGGCCTTGGCCTTTGCCTGACACTAAACGCCTTTGCCTTGGCCTAATCCTAAATGCCTTGGCCTAACTCTAAAGGCCTACTAACCCAACACCCAAAATGAAATGCCTTTGCCTAATTGCCTTGGCCTTGGCCTTGGCCTTGGCCTTGGCCTTGGCGTAAGCAGGAAAGCCTTTGCCGAACTCGGAGCCTAAAGGCCTTGGCCTTTTTCTAAACCTTCTCCTAAATGCCTAGCTCTCTGCCTAACGAGGAATGCCTTTGCCTTTGCCTTTGCCTGATCTAGCCTAACCCTAACCGTAACCCGAATCACCTTGGTCTTTGCCTCTGCCTCTGCCTTTGCCTTTGCGTGATCTAACCCTCACCCTAACTCTAAACCTAGCCCGAACCCTAACGCAAATCACCTTGGCCTTTGCCTTTGCTTCTGCCTTTGCCCGATCTAACCCTAACCCTGAGGCTAACCCGAATCCTAACCCTAACCCTAACCATCACCCTAACCCTAAGCCCTCACCCTCACCCTCACCCTAACCCGAAACGCCTTTCCCTTTGCCTGATGTAACCCAAATCCTAACCGTGACCCACACCCGAACCCGAACCCAAACTGGATCTAACCCTAACCCTATCTCAAACGCTAACAACCTTTGCCTTTGCCTTTGCCTTTGCCTCATCTAACCCTAACCCTTACTGCCTTTGCCTAATCTAACCTTAAGCCTAAGCCTAAGCTTAACCCTAACCGCCTTTCCCTTTCCCTTTGCCTTTCCTTTTCCCTCTTCTAACCCTAACCCTAAGCCTCACCCCAAGCCTAACCCTCAGCTTAAACGCCTTTGTCTTTCCCTGATCCAAACCGAAAGCTAACCCGAACCCGAACAAAAAGCCTTTGCCTTTGCCTTTGCCTGATCCAACCCTAACCCTTAACGTAATCCCAACCTTAACCCTAACCCTAACCCTGACCCTGCCCGCCTTTGCGCTTGCCTTTGCTTTTGCTTTTCTCTCTTCCAACACTAACCCTAAGCCTAACCCTAACCGCCTTGGCCTTGGCCTTTGCCTGACACTAACCGCCTTTGCCTTGGCCTAATCCTAAATGCCTTGGCCTAACTCTAAAGGCCTACTAACCCAACACCCAAAATGAAATGCCTTTGCCTAATTGCCTTGGCCTTGGCCTTGGCCTTGGCCTTGGCCTTGGCCTTGGCGTAAGCAGGAAAGCCTTTGCCGAACTCGGAGCCTAAAGGCCTTGGCCTTTTTCTAAACCTTCTCCTAAATGCCTAGCTCTCTGCCTAACAAGGAATGCCTTTGCCTTTGCTTCTGCCTTTGCCCGATCTAACCCTAACCCTGAGGCTAACCCGAATCCTAACCCTAACCCTAACCATCACCCTAACCCTAAGCCCTCACCCTCACCCTCACCCTCACCCTAACCCGAAACGCCTTTCCCTTTGCCTGATGTAACCCAAATCCTAACCGTGACCCACACCCGAACCCGAACCCGGAATGGATCTAACCCTAACCCTATCTCAAACGCTAACAACCTTTGCCTTTGCCTTTGCCTCATCTAACCCTAACCCTAACTGCCTTTGCCTAATCTAACCTTAAGCCTAAGCCTAAGCTTAACCCTAACCACCTTTCCCTTTGCCTTTGCCTTTGCCTTTGCTTTTCCTTTTCCCTCTTCTAACCCTAACCCTAAGCCTAACCCCAAGCCTAACCCTCAGCTTAAACGCCTTTGCCTTTCCCTGATCCAAACCGAAAGCGAACCCGAACCCAAACAAAAAGCCTTTGCCTTTGCCTTTGCCTTTGCCTGATCCAACCCTAACCCTTAACGTAATCCCAACCTTAACCCTAACCCTAAACGAAACACTGCCCGCCTTTGCGCTTGCCTTTGCTTTTGCCTTTCTCTCTTCCAACACTAACCCTAAGCCTAACCCTAAGCGCCTTGGCCTTGGCCTTTGCCTGACACTAAACGCCTTTGCCTTGGCCTAATCCTAAATGCCTTGGCCTAACTCTAAAGGCCTACTAACCCAACACCCAAAATTAAATGCCTTTGCCTAATTGCCTTGGCCTTGGCCTTGGCCTTGGCCTTGGCCTTGGCGTAAGCAGGAAAGCCTTTGCCAAACTCGGAGCCTAAAGGCCTTGGCCTTTTTCTAAACCTTCTCCTAAATGCCTAGCTCTCTGCCTAACGAGGAATGCCTTTGCCTTTGCCTTTGCCTGATCTAGCCTAACCCTAACCGTAACCCGAATCACCTTGGTCTTTGCCTCTGCCTCTGCCTTTGCCTTTGCGTGATCTAACCCTCACCCTAACTCTAAACCTAGCCCGAACCCTAACGCAAATCACCTTGGCCTTTGCCTTTGCTTCTGCCTTTGCCCGATCTAACCCTAACCCTGAGGCTAACCCGAATCCTAACCCTAACCCTAACCATCACCCTAACCCTAAGCCCTCACCCTCACCCTCACCCTAACCCAAAACGCCTTTCCCTTTGCCTGATGTAACCCAAATCCTAACCGTGACCCACACCCGAACCCGAACCCAAACTGGATCTAACCCTAACCCTATCTCAAACGCTAACAACCTTTGCCTTTGCCTTTGCCTTTGCCTCATCTAACCCTAACCCTTACTGCCTTTGCCTAATCTAACCTTAAGCCTAAGCCTAAGCTTAACCCTAACCGCCTTTCCCTTTGCCTTTGCCTTTCCTTTTCCCTCTTCTAACCCTAACCCTAAGCCTCACCCCAAGCCTAACCCTCAGCTTAAACGCCTTTGTCTTTCCCTGATCCAAACCGAAAGCTAACCCGAACCCGAACAAAAAGCCTTTGCCTTTGCCTTTGCCTGATCCAACCCTAACCCTTAACGTAATCCCAACCTTAACCCTAACCCTAACCCTGACCCTGCCCGCCTTTGCGCTTGCCTTTGCTTTTGCTTTTCTCTCTTCCAACACTAACCCTAAGCCTAACCCTAACCGCCTTGGCCTTGGCCTTTGCCTGACACTAACCGCCTTTGCCTTGGCCTAATCCTAAATGCCTTGGCCTAACTCTAAAGGCCTACTAACCCAACACCCAAAATTAAATGCCTTTGCCTAATTGCCTTGGCCTTGGCCTTGGCCTTGGCCTTGGCCTTGGCCTTGGCGTAAGCAGGAAAGCCTTTGCCGAACTCGGAGCCTAAAGGCCTTGGCCTTTTTCTAAACCTTCTCCTAAATGCCTAGCTCTCTGCCTAACGAGGAATGCCTTTGCCTTTGCTTCTGCCTTTGCCCGATCTAACCCTAACCCTGAGGCTAACCCGAATCCTAACCCTAACCCTAACCATCACCCTAACCCTAAGCCCTCACCCTCACCCTCACCCTCACCCTAACCCGAAACGCCTTTCCCTTTGCCTGATGTAACCCAAATCCTAACCGTGACCCACACCCGAACCCGAACCCGGAATGGATCTAACCCTAACCCTATCTCAAACGCTAACAACCTTTGCCTTTGCCTTTGCCTCATCTAACCCTAACCCTAACTGCCTTTGCCTAATCTAACCTTAAGCCTAAGCCTAAGCTTAACCCTAACCGCCTTTCCCTTTGCCTTTGCCTTTGCCTTTGCTTTTCCTTTTCCCTCTTCTAACCCTAACCCTAAGCCTAACCCCAAGCCTAACCCTCAGCTTAAACGCCTTTGCCTTTCCCTGATCCAAACCGAAAGCTAACCCGAACCCGAACAAAAAGCCTTTGCCTTTGCCTGATCCAAACCTAACCCTTAACGTAATCCCAACCTTAACCCTAACCCTAACCCTGACCCTGACCGCCTTTGCGCTTGCCTTTGCTTTTGCCTTTCTCTCTTCCAACACTAACCCTAAGCCTAACCCTAACCGCCTTGGCCTTGGCCTTTGCCTGACACTAAACGCCTTTGCCTTGGCCTAATCCTAAATGCCTTGGCCTAACTCTAAAGGCCTACTAACCCAACACCCAAAATGAAATGCCTTTGCCTAATTGCCTTGGCCTTGGCCTTGGCCTTGGCCTTGGCGTAAGCAGGAAAGCCTTTGCCGAACTCGGAGCCTAAAGGCCTTGGCCTTTTTCTAAACCTTCTCCTAAATGCCTAGCTCTCTGCCTAACGAGGAATGCCTTTGCCTTTGCTTCTGCCTTTGCCCGATCTAACCCTAACCCTGAGGCTAACCCGAATCCTAACCCTAACCCTAACCATCACCCTAACCCTAAGCCCTCACCCTCACCCTCACCCTCACCCTAACCCGAAACGCCTTTCCCTTTGCCTGATGTAACCCAAATCCTAACCGTGACCCACACCCGAACCCGAACCCGGAATGGATCTAACCCTAACCCTATCTCAAACGCTAACAACCTTTGCCTTTGCCTTTGCCTTTGCCTCATCTAACCCTAACCCTAACTGCCTTTGCCTAATCTAACCTTAAGCCTAAGCCTAAACTTAACCCTAACCGCCTTTCCCTTTGCCTTTCCCTTTGCCTTTGCCTTTCCTTTTCCCTCTTCTAACCCTAACCCTAAGCCTAACCCCAAGCCTAACCCTCAGCTTAAATGCCTTTGCCTTTCCCTGATCCAAACCGAAAGCTAACCCGAACCCAAACAAAAAGCCTTTGCCTTTGCCTTTGCCTTTGCCTGATCCAACCCTAACCCTTAACGTAATCCCAACCTTAACCCTAACCCTAAACGAAACACTGCCCGCCTTTGCGCTTGCCTTTGCTTTTGCCTTTCTCTCTTCCAACACTAACCCTAAGCCTAACCCTAACCGCCTTGGCCTTGGCCTTTGCCTGACACTAAACGCCTTTGCCTTGGCCTAATCCTAAATGCCTTGGCCCAACTCTAAAGGCCTACTAACCCAACACCCAAAATTAAATGCCTTTGCCTAATTGCCTTGGCCTTGGCCTTGGCCTTGGCCTTGGCCTTGGCGTAAGCAGGAAAGCCTTTGCCAAACTCGGAGCCTAAAGGCCTTGGCCTTTTTCTAAACCTTCTCCTAAATGCCTAGCTCTCTGCCTAACGAGGAATGCCTTTGCCTTTGCCTTTGCCTGATCTAGCCTAACCCTAACCGTAACCCGAATCACCTTGGTCTTTGCCTCTGCCTCTGCCTTTGCCTCTGCGTGATCTAACCCTCACCCTAACTCTAAACCTAGCCCGAACCCTAACGCAAATCACCTTGGCCTTTGCCTTTGCTTCTGCCTTTGCCCGATCTAACCCTAACCCTGAGGCTAACCCGAATCCTAACCCTAACCCTAACCATCACCCTAACCCTAAGCCCTCACCCTCACCCTCACCCTAACCCGAAACGCCTTTCCCTTTGCCTGATGTAACCCAAATCCTAACCGTGACCCACACCCGAACCCGAACCCAAACTGGATCTAACCCTAACCCTATCTCGAACACTAACAACCTTTGCCTTTGCCTTTGCCTTTGCCTCATCTAACCCTAACCCTAACTGCCTTTGCCTAATCTAACCTTAAGCCTAAGCCTAAGCTTAACCCTAACCGCCTTTGCCTTTGCCTTTGCCTTTGCCTTTCCTTTTCCCTCTTCTAACCCTAACCCTAAGCCTAACCCCAAGCCTAACCCTCAGCTTAAATGCCTTTGCCTTTCCCTGATCCAAACCGAAAGCTAACCCGAACCCGAACAAAAAGCCTTTGCCTTTGCCTTTGCCTGATCCAACCCTAACCCTTAACGTAATCCCAACCTTAACCCTAACCCTAAACGAAACACTGCCCGCCTTTGCGCTTGCCTTTGCTTTTGCCTTTCTCTCTTCCAACACTAACCCTAAGCCTAACCCTAACCGCCTTGGCCTTGGCCTTTGCCTGACACTAAACGCCTTTGCCTTGGCCTAATCCTAAATGCCTTGGCCTAACTCTAAAGGCCTACTAACCCAACACCCAAAATGAAATGCCTTTGCCTAATTGCCTTGGCCTTGGCCTTGGCCTTGGCCTTGGCCTTGGCGTAAGCAGGAAAGCCTTTGCCGAACTCGGAGCCTAAAGGCCTTGGCCTTTTTCTAAACCTTCTCCTAAATGCCTAGCTCTCTGCCTAACGAGGAATGCCTTTGCCTTTGCCTTTGCCTGATCTAGCCTAACCCTAACCGTAACCCGAATCACCTTGGTCTTTGCCTCTGCCTCTGCCTTTGCCTTTGCGTGATCTAACCCTCACCCTAACTCTAAACCTAGCCCGAACCCTAACGCAAATCACCTTGGCCTTTGCCTTTGCTTCTGCCTTTGCCCGATCTAACCCTAACCCTGAGGCTAACCCGAATCCTAACCCTAACCCTAACCATCACCCTAACCCTAAGCCCTCACCCTCACCCTCACCCTAACCCGAAACGCCTTTCCCTTTGCCTGATGTAACCCAAATCCTAACCGTGACCCACACCCGAACCCGAACCCAAACTGGATCTAACCCTAACCCTATCTCAAACGCTAACAACCTTTGCCTTTGCCTTTGCCTTTGCCTCATCTAACCCTAACCCTTACTGCCTTTGCCTAATCTAACCTTAAGCCTAAGCCTAAGCTTAACCCTAACCGCCTTTCCCTTTCCCTTTGCCTTTCCTTTTCCCTCTTCTAACCCTAACCCTAAGCCTCACCCCAAGCCTAACCCTCAGCTTAAACGCCTTTGTCTTTCCCTGATCCAAACCGAAAGCTAACCCGAACCCGAACAAAAAGCCTTTGCCTTTGCCTTTGCCTGATCCAACCCTAACCCTTAACGTAATCCCAACCTTAACCCTAACCCTAACCCTGACCCTGCCCGCCTTTGCGCTTGCCTTTGCTTTTGCTTTTCTCTCTTCCAACACTAACCCTAAGCCTAACCCTAACCGCCTTGGCCTTGGCCTTTGCCTGACACTAACCGCCTTTGCCTTGGCCTAATCCTAAATGCCTTGGCCTAACTCTAAAGGCCTACTAACCCAACACCCAAAATGAAATGCCTTTGCCTAATTGCCTTGGCCTTGGCCTTGGCCTTGGCCTTGGCCTTGGCCTTGGCGTAAGCAGGAAAGCCTTTGCCGAACTCGGAGCCTAAAGGCCTTGGCCTTTTTCTAAACCTTCTCCTAAATGCCTAGCTCTCTGCCTAACAAGGAATGCCTTTGCCTTTGCTTCTGCCTTTGCCCGATCTAACCCTAACCCTGAGGCTAACCCGAATCCTAACCCTAACCCTAACCATCACCCTAACCCTAAGCCCTCACCCTCACCCTCACCCTCACCCTAACCCGAAACGCCTTTCCCTTTGCCTGATGTAACCCAAATCCTAACCGTGACCCACACCCGAACCCGAACCCGGAATGGATCTAACCCTAACCCTATCTCAAACGCTAACAACCTTTGCCTTTGCCTTTGCCTCATCTAACCCTAACCCTAACTGCCTTTGCCTAATCTAACCTTAAGCCTAAGCCTAAGCTTAACCCTAACCACCTTTCCCTTTGCCTTTGCCTTTGCCTTTGCTTTTCCTTTTCCCTCTTCTAACCCTAACCCTAAGCCTAACCCCAAGCCTAACCCTCAGCTTAAACGCCTTTGCCTTTCCCTGATCCAAACCGAAAGCGAACCCGAACCCAAACAAAAAGCCTTTGCCTTTGCCTTTGCCTTTGCCTGATCCAACCCTAACCCTTAACGTAATCCCAACCTTAACCCTAACCCTAAACGAAACACTGCCCGCCTTTGCGCTTGCCTTTGCTTTTGCCTTTCTCTCTTCCAACACTAACCCTAAGCCTAACCCTAAGCGCCTTGGCCTTGGCCTTTGCCTGACACTAAACGCCTTTGCCTTGGCCTAATCCTAAATGCCTTGGCCTAACTCTAAAGGCCTACTAACCCAACACCCAAAATTAAATGCCTTTGCCTAATTGCCTTGGCCTTGGCCTTGGCCTTGGCCTTGGCCTTGGCGTAAGCAGGAAAGCCTTTGCCAAACTCGGAGCCTAAAGGCCTTGGCCTTTTTCTAAACCTTCTCCTAAATGCCTAGCTCTCTGCCTAACGAGGAATGCCTTTGCCTTTGCCTTTGCCTGATCTAGCCTAACCCTAACCGTAACCCGAATCACCTTGGTCTTTGCCTCTGCCTCTGCCTTTGCCTTTGCGTGATCTAACCCTCACCCTAACTCTAAACCTAGCCCGAACCCTAACGCAAATCACCTTGGCCTTTGCCTTTGCTTCTGCCTTTGCCCGATCTAACCCTAACCCTGAGGCTAACCCGAATCCTAACCCTAACCCTAACCATCACCCTAACCCTAAGCCCTCACCCTCACCCTCACCCTAACCCAAAACGCCTTTCCCTTTGCCTGATGTAACCCAAATCCTAACCGTGACCCACACCCGAACCCGAACCCAAACTGGATCTAACCCTAACCCTATCTCAAACGCTAACAACCTTTGCCTTTGCCTTTGCCTTTGCCTCATCTAACCCTAACCCTTACTGCCTTTGCCTAATCTAACCTTAAGCCTAAGCCTAAGCTTAACCCTAACCGCCTTTCCCTTTGCCTTTGCCTTTCCTTTTCCCTCTTCTAACCCTAACCCTAAGCCTCACCCCAAGCCTAACCCTCAGCTTAAACGCCTTTGTCTTTCCCTGATCCAAACCGAAAGCTAACCCGAACCCGAACAAAAAGCCTTTGCCTTTGCCTTTGCCTGATCCAACCCTAACCCTTAACGTAATCCCAACCTTAACCCTAACCCTAACCCTGACCCTGCCCGCCTTTGCGCTTGCCTTTGCTTTTGCTTTTCTCTCTTCCAACACTAACCCTAAGCCTAACCCTAACCGCCTTGGCCTTGGCCTTTGCCTGACACTAACCGCCTTTGCCTTGGCCTAATCCTAAATGCCTTGGCCTAACTCTAAAGGCCTACTAACCCAACACCCAAAATTAAATGCCTTTGCCTAATTGCCTTGGCCTTGGCCTTGGCCTTGGCCTTGGCCTTGGCCTTGGCGTAAGCAGGAAAGCCTTTGCCGAACTCGGAGCCTAAAGGCCTTGGCCTTTTTCTAAACCTTCTCCTAAATGCCTAGCTCTCTGCCTAACGAGGAATGCCTTTGCCTTTGCTTCTGCCTTTGCCCGATCTAACCCTAACCCTGAGGCTAACCCGAATCCTAACCCTAACCCTAACCATCACCCTAACCCTAAGCCCTCACCCTCACCCTCACCCTCACCCTAACCCGAAACGCCTTTCCCTTTGCCTGATGTAACCCAAATCCTAACCGTGACCCACACCCGAACCCGAACCCGGAATGGATCTAACCCTAACCCTATCTCAAACGCTAACAACCTTTGCCTTTGCCTTTGCCTCATCTAACCCTAACCCTAACTGCCTTTGCCTAATCTAACCTTAAGCCTAAGCCTAAGCTTAACCCTAACCGCCTTTCCCTTTGCCTTTGCCTTTGCCTTTGCTTTTCCTTTTCCCTCTTCTAACCCTAACCCTAAGCCTAACCCCAAGCCTAACCCTCAGCTTAAACGCCTTTGCCTTTCCCTGATCCAAACCGAAAGCTAACCCGAACCCGAACAAAAAGCCTTTGCCTTTGCCTGATCCAAACCTAACCCTTAACGTAATCCCAACCTTAACCCTAACCCTAACCCTGACCCTGACCGCCTTTGCGCTTGCCTTTGCTTTTGCCTTTCTCTCTTCCAACACTAACCCTAAGCCTAACCCTAACCGCCTTGGCCTTGGCCTTTGCCTGACACTAAACGCCTTTGCCTTGGCCTAATCCTAAATGCCTTGGCCTAACTCTAAAGGCCTACTAACCCAACACCCAAAATGAAATGCCTTTGCCTAATTGCCTTGGCCTTGGCCTTGGCCTTGGCCTTGGCGTAAGCAGGAAAGCCTTTGCCGAACTCGGAGCCTAAAGGCCTTGGCCTTTTTCTAAACCTTCTCCTAAATGCCTAGCTCTCTGCCTAACGAGGAATGCCTTTGCCTTTGCTTCTGCCTTTGCCCGATCTAACCCTAACCCTGAGGCTAACCCGAATCCTAACCCTAACCCTAACCATCACCCTAACCCTAAGCCCTCACCCTCACCCTCACCCTCACCCTAACCCGAAACGCCTTTCCCTTTGCCTGATGTAACCCAAATCCTAACCGTGACCCACACCCGAACCCGAACCCGGAATGGATCTAACCCTAACCCTATCTCAAACGCTAACAACCTTTGCCTTTGCCTTTGCCTTTGCCTCATCTAACCCTAACCCTAACTGCCTTTGCCTAATCTAACCTTAAGCCTAAGCCTAAACTTAACCCTAACCGCCTTTCCCTTTGCCTTTCCCTTTGCCTTTGCCTTTCCTTTTCCCTCTTCTAACCCTAACCCTAAGCCTAACCCCAAGCCTAACCCTCAGCTTAAATGCCTTTGCCTTTCCCTGATCCAAACCGAAAGCTAACCCGAACCCAAACAAAAAGCCTTTGCCTTTGCCTTTGCCTTTGCCTGATCCAACCCTAACCCTTAACGTAATCCCAACCTTAACCCTAACCCTAAACGAAACACTGCCCGCCTTTGCGCTTGCCTTTGCTTTTGCCTTTCTCTCTTCCAACACTAACCCTAAGCCTAACCCTAACCGCCTTGGCCTTGGCCTTTGCCTGACACTAAACGCCTTTGCCTTGGCCTAATCCTAAATGCCTTGGCCCAACTCTAAAGGCCTACTAACCCAACACCCAAAATTAAATGCCTTTGCCTAATTGCCTTGGCCTTGGCCTTGGCCTTGGCCTTGGCCTTGGCGTAAGCAGGAAAGCCTTTGCCAAACTCGGAGCCTAAAGGCCTTGGCCTTTTTCTAAACCTTCTCCTAAATGCCTAGCTCTCTGCCTAACGAGGAATGCCTTTGCCTTTGCCTTTGCCTGATCTAGCCTAACCCTAACCGTAACCCGAATCACCTTGGTCTTTGCCTCTGCCTCTGCCTTTGCCTCTGCGTGATCTAACCCTCACCCTAACTCTAAACCTAGCCCGAACCCTAACGCAAATCACCTTGGCCTTTGCCTTTGCTTCTGCCTTTGCCCGATCTAACCCTAACCCTGAGGCTAACCCGAATCCTAACCCTAACCCTAACCATCACCCTAACCCTAAGCCCTCACCCTCACTCTAAGCCTAACCAGAAACGCCTTTCCCTTTGCCTGATGTAACCCAAATCCTAACCGTGACCCACACCCGAACCCGAACCCAAACTGGATCTAACCCTAACCCTATCTCGAACACTAACAACCTTTGCCTTTGCCTTTGCCTCATCTAACCCTAACCCTAACTGCCTTTGCCTAATCTAACCTTAAGCCTAAGCCTAAGCTTAACCCTAACCGCCTTTCCCTTTGCCTTTGCCTTTGCCTTTGCTTTTCCTTTTCCCTCTTCTAACCCTAACCCTAAGCCTAACCCCAAGCCTAACCCTCAGCTTAAACGCCTTTGCCTTTCCCTGATCCAAACCGAAAGCGAACCCGAACCCAAACAAAAAGCCTTTGCCTTTGCCTTTGCCTTTGCCTGATCCAACCCTAACCCTTAACGTAATCCCAACCTTAACCCTAACCCTAAACGAAACACTGCCCGCCTTTGCGCTTGCCTTTGCTTTTGCCTTTCTCTCTTCCAACACTAACCCTAAGCCTAACCCTAACCGCCTTGGCCTTGGCCTTTGCCTGACACTAAACGCCTTTGCCTTGGCCTAATCCTAAATGCCTTGGCCTAACTCTAAAGGCCTACTAACCCAACACCCAAAATGAAATGCCTTTGCCTAATTGCCTTGGCCTTGGCCTTGGCCTTGGCCTTGGCCTTGGCGTAAGCAGGAAAGCCTTTGCCGAACTCGGAGCCTAAAGGCCTTGGCCTTTTTCTAAACCTTCTCCTAAATGCCTAGCTCTCTGCCTAACGAGGAATGCCTTTGCCTTTGCCTTTGCCTGATCTAGCCTAACCCTAACCGTAACCCGAATCACCTTGGTCTTTGCCTCTGCCTCTGCCTTTGCCTTTGCGTGATCTAACCCTCACCCTAACTCTAAACCTAGCCCGAACCCTAACGCAAATCACCTTGGCCTTTGCCTTTGCTTCTGCCTTTGCCCGATCTAACCCTAACCCTGAGGCTAACCCGAATCCTAACCCTAACCCTAACCATCACCCTAACCCTAAGCCCTCACCCTCACCCTCACCCTAACCCGAAACGCCTTTCCCTTTGCCTGATGTAACCCAAATCCTAACCGTGACCCACACCCGAACCCGAACCCAAACTGGATCTAACCCTAACCCTATCTCAAACGCTAACAACCTTTGCCTTTGCCTTTGCCTTTGCCTCATCTAACCCTAACCCTAACTGCCTTTGCCTAATCTAACCTTAAGCCTAAGCCTAAGCTTAACCCTAACCGCCTTTGCCTTTGCCTTTGCCTTTCCTTTTCCCTCTTCTAACCCTAACCCTAAGCCTCACCCCAAGCCTAACCCTCAGCTTAAACGCCTTTGTCTTTCCCTGATCCAAACCGAAAGCTAACCCGAACCCGAACAAAAAGCCTTTGCCTTTGCCTTTGCCTGATCCAACCCTAACCCTTAACGTAATCCCAACCTTAACCCTAACCCTAAACGAAACACTGCCCGCCTTTGCGCTTGCCTTTGCTTTTGCTTTTCTCTCTTCCAACACTAACCCTAAGCCTAACCCTAACCGCCTTGGCCTTGGCCTTTGCCTGACACTAAACGCCTTTGCCTTGGCCTAATCCTAAATGCCTTGGCCTAACTCTAAAGGCCTACTAACCCAACACCCAAAATTAAATGCCTTTGCCTAATTGCCTTGGCCTTGGCCTTGGCCTTGGCCTTGGCCTTGGCCTTGGCGTAAGCAGGAAAGCCTTTGCCGAACTTGGAGCCTAAAGGCCTTGGCCTTTTTCTAAACCTTCTCCTAAATGCCTAGCTCTCTGCCTAACGAGGAATGCCTTTGCCTTTGCTTCTGCCTTTGCCCGATCTAACCCTAACCCTGAGGCTAACCCAAATCCTAACCCTAACCCTAACCATCACCCTAACCCTAAGCCCTCACCCTCACCCTCACCCTCACCCTAACCCGAAACGCCTTTCCCTTTGCCTGATGTAACCCAAATCCTAACCGTGACCCACACCCGAACCCGAACCCGGAATGGATCTAACCCTAACCCTATCTCAAACGCTAACAACCTTTGCCTTTGCCTTTGCCTCATCTAACCCTAACCCTAACTGCCTTTGCCTAATCTAACCTTAAGCCTAAGCCTAAGCTTAACCCTAACCGCCTTTCCCTTTGCCTTTGCCTTTGCCTTTGCTTTTCCTTTTCCCTCTTCTAACCCTAACCCTAAGCCTAACCCCAAGCCTAACCCTCAGCTTAAACGCCTTTGCCTTTCCCTGATCCAAACCGAAAGCTAACCCGAACCCGAACAAAAAGCCTTTGCCTTTGCCTGATCCAACCCTAACCCTTAACGTAATCCCAACCTTAACCCTAACCCTAACCCTGACCCTGCCCGCCTTTGCGCTTGCCTTTGCTTTTGCCTTTCTCCCTTCCAACACTAACCCTAAGCCTAACCCTAACCGCCTTGGCCTTGGCCTTTGCCTGACACTAAACGCCTTTGCCTTGGCCTAATCCTAAATGCCTTGGCCTAACTCTAAAGGCCTACTAACCCAACACCCAAAATTAAATGCCTTTGCCTAATTGCCTTGGCCTTGGCCTTGGCCTTGGCCTTGGCGTAAGCAGGAAAGCCTTTGCCGAACTCGGAGCCTAAAGGCCTTGGCCTTTTTCTAAACCTTCTCCTAAATGCCTAGCTCTCTGCCTAACGAGGAATGCCTTTGCCTTTGCTTCTGCCTTTGCCCGATCTAACCCTAACCCTGAGGCTAACCCGAATCCTAACCCTAACCCTAACCATCACCCTAACCCTAAGCCCTCACCCTCACCCTCACCCTCACCCTAACCCGAAACGCCTTTCCCTTTGCCTGATGTAACCCAAATCCTAACCGTGACCCACACCCGAACCCGAACCCGGAATGGATCTAACCCTAACCCTATCTCGAACGCTAACAACCTTTGCCTTTGCCTTTGCCTTTGCCTCATCTAACCCTAACCCTAACTGCCTTTGCCTAATCTAACCTTAAGCCTAAGCCTAAACTTAACCCTAACCGCCTTTCCCTTTCCCTTTGCCTTTGCCTCTGCCTTTCCTTTTCCCTCTTCTAACCCTAACCCTAAGCCTAACCCCAAGCCTAACCCTCAGCTTAAACGCCTTTGCCTTTCCCTGATCCAAACCGAAAGCTAACCCGAACCCAAACAAAAAGCCTTTGCCTTTGCCTTTGCCTTTGCCTGATCCAACCCTAACCCTTAACGTAATCCCAACCTTAACCCTAACCCTAAACGAAACACTGCCCACCTTTGCGCTTGCCTTTGCTTTTGCCTTTCTCTCTTCCAACACTAACCCTAAGCCTAACCCTAACCGCCTTGGCCTTGGCCTTTGCCTGACACTAAACGCCTTTGCCTTGGCCTAATCCTAAATGCCTTGGCCCAACTCTAAAGGCCTACTAACCCAACACCCAAAATTAAATGCCTTTGCCTAATTGCCTTGGCCTTGGCCTTGGCCTTGGCCTTGGCGTAAGCAGGAAAGCCTTTGCCAAACTCGGAGCCTAAAGGCCTTGGCCTTTTTCTAAACCTTCTTCTAAATGCCTAGCTCTCTGCCTAACGAGGAATGCCTTTGCCTTTGCCTTTGCCTGATCTAGCCTAACCCTAACCGTAACCCGAATCACCTTGGTCTTTGCCTCTGCCTCTGCCTTTGCCTCTGCGTGATCTAACCCTCACCCTAACTCTAAACCTAGCCCGAACCCTAACGCAAATCACCTTGGCCTTTGCCTTTGCTTCTGCCTTTGCCCGATCTAACCCTAACCCTGAGGCTAACCCGAATCCTAACCCTAACCCTAACCATCACCCTAACCCTAAGCCCTCACCCTCACTCTAAGCCTAACCCGAAACGCCTTTCCCTTTGCCTGATGTAACCCAAATCCTAACCGTGACCCACACCCGAACCCGAACCCAAACTGGATCTAACCCTAACCCTATCTCGAACACTAACAACCTTTGCCTTTGCCTTTGCCTTTGCCTCATCTAACCCTAACCCTAACTGCCTTTGCCTAATCTAACCTTAAGCCTAAGCCTAAACTTAACCCTAACCGCCTTTCCCTTTCCCTTTGCCTTTGCCTCTGCCTTTCCTTTTCCCTCTTCTAACCCTAACCCTAAGCCTAACCCCAAGCCTAACCCTCAGCTTAAACGCCTTTGCCTTTCCCTGATCCAAACCGAAAGCTAACCTGAACCCGAACAAAAAGCCTTTGCCTTTGCCTTTGCCTGATCCAACCCTAACCCTTAACGTAATCCCAACCTTAACCCTAACCCTAAACGAAACACTGCCCGCCTTTGCGCTTGCCTTTGCTTTTGCTTTTCTCTCTTCCAACACTAACCCTAAGCCTAACCCTAACCGCCTTGGCCTTGGCCTTTGCCTGACACTAAACGCCTTTGCCTTGGCCTAATCCTAAATGCCTTGGCCTAACTCTAAAGGCCTACTAACCCAACACCCAAAATGAAATGCCTTTGCCTAATTGCCTTGGCCTTGGCCTTGGCCTTGGCCTTGGCGTAAGCAGGAAAGCCTTTGCCGAACTCGGAGCCTAAAGGCCTTGGCCTTTTTCTAAACCTTCTCCTAAATGCCTAGCTCTCTGCCTAACGAGGAATGCCTTTGCCTTTGCTTCTGCCTTTGCCCGATCTAACCCTAACCCTGAGGCTAACCCGAATCCTAACCCTAACCCTAACCATCACCCTAACCCTAAGCCCTCACCCTCACCCTCACCCTCACCCTAACCCGAAACGCCTTTCCCTTTGCCTGATGTAACCCAAATCCTAACCGTGACCCACACCCGAACCCGAACCCGGAATGGATCTAACCCTAACCCTATCTCGAATGCTAACAACCTTTGCCTTTGCCTTTGCCTTTGCCTCATCTAACCCTAACCCTAACTGCCTTTGCCTAATCTAACCTTAAGCCTAAGCCTAAGCTTAACCCTAACCACCTTTCCCTTTGCCTTTGCCTTTGCCTTTGCCTTTCCTTTTCCCTCTTCTAACCCTAACCCTAAGCCTAACCCCAAGCCTAACCCTCAGCTTAAATGCCTTTGCCTTTCCCTGATCCAAACCGAAAGCGAACCCGAACCCAAACAAAAAGCCTTTGCCTTTGCCTTTGCCTTTGCCTGATCCAACCCTAACCCTTAACGTAATCCCAACCTTAACCCTAACCCTAAACGAAACACTGCCCACCTTTGCGCTTGCCTTTGCTTTTGCCTTTCTCTCTTCCAACACTAACCCTAAGCCTAACCCTAACCGCCTTGGCCTTGGCCTTTGCCTGACACTAAACGCCTTTGCCTTGGCCTAATCCTAAATGCCTTGGCCCAACTCTAAAGGCCTACTAACCCAACACCCAAAATTAAATGCCTTTGCCTAATTGCCTTGGCCTTGGCCTTGGCCTTGGCCTTGGCCTTGGCGTAAGCAGGAAAGCCTTTGCCAAACTCGGAGCCTAAAGGCCTTGGCCTTTTTCTAAACCTTCTCCTAAATGCCTAGCTCTCTGCCTAACGAGGAATGCCTTTGCCTTTGCCTTTGCCTGATCTAGCCTAACCCTAACCGTAACCCGAATCACCTTGGTCTCTGCCCCTGCCTCTGCCTTTGCCTTTGCGTGATCTAACCCTCACCCTAACTCTAAACCTAGCCCGAACCCTAACGCAAATCACCTTGGCCTTTGCCTTTGCTTCTGCCTTTGCCCGATCTAACCCTAACGCTGAGGCTAACCCGAATCCTAACCCTAACCCTAACCATCACCCTAACCCTAAGCCCTCACCCTCACTCTAAGCCTAACCCGAAACGCCTTTCCCTTTGCCTGATGTAACCCGAATCCTAACCGTGACCCACACCCGAACCCGAACCCAAACTGGATCTAACCCTAACCCTATCTCGAACACTAACAACCTTTGCCTTTGCCTTTGCCTTTGCCTCATCTAACCCTAACCCTTACTGCCTTTGCCTAATCTAACCTTAAGCCTAAGCCTAAGCTTAACCCTAACCACCTTTCCCTTTGCCTTTGCCTTTGCCTTTGCCTTTTCCCTCTTCTAACCCTAACCCTAAGCCTAACCCCAAGCCTAACCCTCAGCTTAAATGCCTTTGCCTTTCCCTGATCCAAACCGAAAGCTAACCTGAACCCGAACAAAAAGCCTTTGCCTTTGCCTTTGCCTGATCCAACCCTAACCCTTAACGTAATCCCAACCTTAACCCTAACCCTAAACGAAACACTGCCCGCCTTTGCGCTTGCCTTTGCTTTTGCTTTTCTCTCTTCCAACACTAACCCTAAGCCTAACCCTAACCGCCTTGGCCTTGGCCTTTGCCTGACACTAAACGCCTTTGCCTTGGCCTAATCCTAAATGCCTTGGCCTAACTCTAAAGGCCTACTAACCCAACACCCAAAATGAAATGCCTTTGCCTAATTGCCTTGGCCTTGGCCTTGGCCTTGGCCTTGGCCTTGGCGTAAGCAGGAAAGCCTTTGCCGAACTCGGAGCCTAAAGGCCTTGGCCTTTTTCTAAACCTTCTCCTAAATGCCTAGCTCTCTGCCTAACGAGGAATGCCTTTGCCTTTGCTTCTGCCTTTGCCCGATCTAACCCTAACCCTGAGGCTAACCCGAATCCTAACCCTAACCCTAACCATCACCCTAACCCTAAGCCCTCACCCTCACCCTCACCCTCACCCTAACCCGAAACGCCTTTCCCTTTGCCTGATGTAACCCAAATCCTAACCGTGACCCACACCCGAACCCGAACCCGGAATGGATCTAACCCTAACCCTATCTCGAACGCTAACAACCTTTGCCTTTGCCTTTGCCTTTGCCTCATCTAACCCTAACCCTAACTGCCTTTGCCTAATCTAACCTTAAGCCTAAGCCTAAACTTAACCCTAACCGCCTTTCCCTTTGCCTTTCCCTTTGCCTTTGCCTTTCCTTTTCCCTCTTCTAACCCTAACCCTAAGCCTAACCCCAAGCCTAACCCTCAGCTTAAATGCCTTTGCCTTTCCCTGATCCAAACCGAAAGCTAACCCGAACCCAAACAAAAAGCCTTTGCCTTTGCCTTTGCCTTTGCCTGATCCAACCCTAACCCTTAACGTAATCCCAACCTTAACCCTAACCCTAAACGAAACACTGCCCGCCTTTGCGCTTGCCTTTGCTTTTGCCTTTCTCTCTTCCAACACTAACCCTAAGCCTAACCCTAACCGCCTTGGCCTTGGCCTTTGCCTGACACTAAACGCCTTTGCCTTGGCCTAATCCTAAATGCCTTGGCCCAACTCTAAAGGCCTACTAACCCAACACCCAAAATGAAATGCCTTTGCCTAATTGCCTTGGCCTTGGCCTTGGCCTTGGCCTTGGCGTAAGCAGGAAAGCCTTTGCCAAACTCGGAGCCTAAAGGCCTTGGCCTTTTTCTAAACCTTCTTCTAAATGCCTAGCTCTCTGCCTAACGAGGAATGCCTTTGCCTTTGCCTTTGCCTGATCTAGCCTAACCCTAACCGTAACCCGAATCACCTTGGTCTTTGCCTCTGCCTCTGCCTTTGCCTCTGCGTGATCTAACCCTCACCCTAACTCTAAACCTAGCCCGAACCCTAACGCAAATCACCTTGGCCTTTGCCTTTGCTTCTGCCTTTGCCCGATCTAACCCTAACCCTGAGGCTAACCCGAATCCTAACCCTAACCCTAACCATCACCCTAACCCTAAGCCCTCACCCTCACTCTAAGCCTAACCCGAAACGCCTTTCCCTTTGCCTGATGTAACCCAAATCCTAACCGTGACCCACACCCGAACCCGAACCCAAACTGGATCTAACCCTAACCCTATCTCGAACACTAACAACCTTTGCCTTTGCCTTTGCCTTTGCCTCATCTAACCCTAACCCTAACTGCCTTTGCCTAATCTAACCTTAAGCCTAAGCCTAAACTTAACCCTAACCGCCTTTCCCTTTCCCTTTGCCTTTGCCTCTGCCTTTCCTTTTCCCTCTTCTAACCCTAACCCTAAGCCTAACCCCAAGCCTAACCCTCAGCTTAAACGCCTTTGCCTTTCCCTGATCCAAACCGAAAGCTAACCTGAACCCGAACAAAAAGCCTTTGCCTTTGCCTTTGCCTGATCCAACCCTAACCCTTAACGTAATCCCAACCTTAACCCTAACCCTAAACGAAACACTGCCCGCCTTTGCGCTTGCCTTTGCTTTTGCTTTTCTCTCTTCCAACACTAACCCTAAGCCTAACCCTAACCGCCTTGGCCTTGGCCTTTGCCTGACACTAAACGCCTTTGCCTTGGCCTAATCCTAAATGCCTTGGCCTAACTCTAAAGGCCTACTAACCCAACACCCAAAATGAAATGCCTTTGCCTAATTGCCTTGGCCTTGGCCTTGGCCTTGGCCTTGGCGTAAGCAGGAAAGCCTTTGCCGAACTCGGAGCCTAAAGGCCTTGGCCTTTTTCTAAACCTTCTCCTAAATGCCTAGCTCTCTGCCTAACGAGGAATGCCTTTGCCTTTGCTTCTGCCTTTGCCCGATCTAACCCTAACCCTGAGGCTAACCCGAATCCTAACCCTAACCCTAACCATCACCCTAACCCTAAGCCCTCACCCTCACCCTCACCCTCACCCTAACCCGAAACGCCTTTCCCTTTGCCTGATGTAACCCAAATCCTAACCGTGACCCACACCCGAACCCGAACCCGGAATGGATCTAACCCTAACCCTATCTCGAATGCTAACAACCTTTGCCTTTGCCTTTGCCTTTGCCTCATCTAACCCTAACCCTAACTGCCTTTGCCTAATCTAACCTTAAGCCTAAGCCTAAGCTTAACCCTAACCACCTTTCCCTTTGCCTTTGCCTTTGCCTTTGCCTTTCCTTTTCCCTCTTCTAACCCTAACCCTAAGCCTAACCCCAAGCCTAACCCTCAGCTTAAATGCCTTTGCCTTTCCCTGATCCAAACCGAAAGCGAACCCGAACCCAAACAAAAAGCCTTTGCCTTTGCCTTTGCCTTTGCCTGATCCAACCCTAACCCTTAACGTAATCCCAACCTTAACCCTAACCCTAAACGAAACACTGCCCACCTTTGCGCTTGCCTTTGCTTTTGCCTTTCTCTCTTCCAACACTAACCCTAAGCCTAACCCTAACCGCCTTGGCCTTGGCCTTTGCCTGACACTAAACGCCTTTGCCTTGGCCTAATCCTAAATGCCTTGGCCCAACTCTAAAGGCCTACTAACCCAACACCCAAAATTAAATGCCTTTGCCTAATTGCCTTGGCCTTGGCCTTGGCCTTGGCCTTGGCCTTGGCGTAAGCAGGAAAGCCTTTGCCAAACTCGGAGCCTAAAGGCCTTGGCCTTTTTCTAAACCTTCTCCTAAATGCCTAGCTCTCTGCCTAACGAGGAATGCCTTTGCCTTTGCCTTTGCCTGATCTAGCCTAACCCTAACCGTAACCCGAATCACCTTGGTCTCTGCCCCTGCCTCTGCCTTTGCCTTTGCGTGATCTAACCCTCACCCTAACTCTAAACCTAGCCCGAACCCTAACGCAAATCACCTTGGCCTTTGCCTTTGCTTCTGCCTTTGCCCGATCTAACCCTAACGCTGAGGCTAACCCGAATCCTAACCCTAACCCTAACCATCACCCTAACCCTAAGCCCTCACCCTCACTCTAAGCCTAACCCGAAACGCCTTTCCCTTTGCCTGATGTAACCCGAATCCTAACCGTGACCCACACCCGAACCCGAACCCAAACTGGATCTAACCCTAACCCTATCTCGAACACTAACAACCTTTGCCTTTGCCTTTGCCTTTGCCTCATCTAACCCTAACCCTTACTGCCTTTGCCTAATCTAACCTTAAGCCTAAGCCTAAGCTTAACCCTAACCACCTTTGCCTTTGCCTTTGCCTTTGCCTTTGCCTTTTCCCTCTTCTAACCCTAACCCTAAGCCTAACCCCAAGCCTAACCCTCAGCTTAAATGCCTTTGCCTTTCCCTGATCCAAACCGAAAGCTAACCTGAACCCGAACAAAAAGCCTTTGCCTTTGCCTTTGCCTGATCCAACCCTAACCCTTAACGTAATCCCAACCTTAACCCTAACCCTAAACGAAACACTGCCCGCCTTTGCGCTTGCCTTTGCTTTTGCTTTTCTCTCTTCCAACACTAACCCTAAGCCTAACCCTAACCGCCTTGGCCTTGGCCTTTGCCTGACACTAAACGCCTTTGCCTTGGCCTAATCCTAAATGCCTTGGCCTAACTCTAAAGGCCTACTAACCCAACACCCAAAATGAAATGCCTTTGCCTAATTGCCTTGGCCTTGGCGTAAGCAGGAAAGCCTTTGCCGAACTCGGAGCCTAAAGGCCTTGGCCTTTTTCTAAACCTTCTCCTAAATGCCTAGCTCTCTGCCTAACGAGGAATGCCTTTGCCTTTGCTTCTGCCTTTGCCCGATCTAACCCTAACCCTGAGGCTAACCCGAATCCTAACCCTAACCCTAACCATCACCCTAACCCTAAGCCCTCACCCTCACCCTCACCCTCACCCTAACCCGAAACGCCTTTCCCTTTGCCTGATGTAACCCAAATCCTAACCGTGACCCACACCCGAACCCGAACCCGGAATGGATCTAACCCTAACCCTATCTCGAATGCTAACAACCTTTGCCTTTGCCTTTGCCTTTGCCTCATCTAACCCTAACCCTAACTGCCTTTGCCTAATCTAACCTTAAGCCTAAGCCTAAGCTTAACCCTAACCGCCTTTCCCTTTCCCTTTGCCTTTGCCTTTGCCTTTCCTTTTCCCTCTTCTAACCCTAACCCTAAGCCTGACCCCAAGCCTAACCCTCAGCTTAAACGCCTTTGCCTTTCCCTGATCCAAACCGAAAGCGAACCCGAACCCAAACAAAAAGCCTTTGCCTTTGCCTTTGCCTTTGCCTGATCCAACCCTAACCCTTAACGTAATCCCAACCTTAACCCTAACCCTAAACGAAACACTGCCCGCCTTTGCGCTTGCCTTTGCTTTTGCCTTTCTCTCTTCCAACACTAACCCTAAGCCTAACCCTAACCGCCTTGGCCTTGGCCTTTGCCTGACACTAAACGCCTTTGCCTTGGCCTAATCCTAAATGCCTTGGCCTAACTCTAAAGGCCTACTAACCCAACACCCAAAATTAAATGCCTTTGCCTAATTGCCTTGGCCTTGGCCTTGGCCTTGGCCTTGGCCTTGGCGTAAGCAGGAAAGCCTTTGCCGAACTCGGAGCCTAAAGGCCTTGGCCTTTTTCTAAACCTTCTCCTAAATGCCTAGCTCTCTGCCTAACGAGGAATGCCTTTGCCTTTGCCTTTGCCTGATCTAGCCTAACCCTAACCGTAACCCGAATCACCTTGGTCTTTGCCTCTGCCTCTGCCTTTGCCTTTGCGTGATCTAACCCTCACCCTAACTCTAAACCTAGCCCGAACCCTAACGCAAATCACCTTGGCCTTTGCCTTTGCTTCTGCCTTTGCCCGATCTAACCCTAACCCTGAGGCTAACCCGAATCCTAACCCTAACCCTAACCATCACCCTAACCCTAAGCCCTCACCCTCACCCTAAGCCTAACCCGAAACGCCTTTCCCTTTGCCTGATGTAACCCGAATCCTAACCGTGACCCACACCCGAACCCGAACCCGGAATGGATCTAACCCTAACCCTATCTCGAACGCTAACAACCTTTGCCTTTGCCTTTGCCTTTGCCTCATCTAACCCTAACCCTAACTGCCTTTGCCTAATCTAACCTTAAGCCTAAGCCTAAACTTAACCCTAACCGCCTTTCCCTTTCCCTTTGCCTTTGCCTCTGCCTTTCCTTTTCCCTCTTCTAACCCTAACCCTAAGCCTAACCCCAAGCCTAACCCTCAGCTTAAACGCCTTTGCCTTTCCCTGATCCAAACCGAAAGCTAACCTGAACCCGAACAAAAAGCCTTTGCCTTTGCCTTTGCCTGATCCAACCCTAACCCTTAACGTAATCCCAACCTTAACCCTAACCCTAAACGAAACACTGCCCGCCTTTGCGCTTGCCTTTGCTTTTGCTTTTCTCTCTTCCAACACTAACCCTAAGCCTAACCCTAAGCGCCTTGGCCTTGGCCTTTGCCTGACACTAACCGCCTTTGCCTTGGCCTAATCCTAAATGCCTTGGCCTAACTCTAAAGGCCTACTAACCCAACACCCAAAATGAAATGCCTTTGCCTAATTGCCTTGGCCTTGGCCTTGGCCTTGGCCTTGGCGTAAGCAGGAAAGCCTTTGCCGAACTCGGAGCCTAAAGGCCTTGGCCTTTTTCTAAACCTTCTCCTAAATGCCTAGCTCTCTGCCTAACGAGGAATGCCTTTGCCTTTGCTTCTGCCTTTGCCCGATCTAACCCTAACCCTGAGGCTAACCCGAATCCTAACCCTAACCCTAACCATCACCCTAACCCTAAGCCCTCACCCTCACCCTCACCCTCACCCTAACCCGAAACGCCTTTCCCTTTGCCTGATGTAACCCAAATCCTAACCGTGACCCACACCCGAACCCGAACCCGGAATGGATCTAACCCTAACCCTATCTCGAATGCTAACAACCTTTGCCTTTGCCTTTGCCTTTGCCTCATCTAACCCTAACCCTAACTGCCTTTGCCTAATCTAACCTTAAGCCTAAGCCTAAGCTTAACCCTAACCACCTTTCCCTTTGCCTTTGCCTTTGCCTTTGCCTTTCCTTTTCCCTCTTCTAACCCTAACCCTAAGCCTAACCCCAAGCCTAACCCTCAGCTTAAATGCCTTTGCCTTTCCCTGATCCAAACCGAAAGCGAACCCGAACCCAAACAAAAAGCCTTTGCCTTTGCCTTTGCCTTTGCCTGATCCAACCCTAACCCTTAACGTAATCCCAACCTTAACCCTAACCCTAAACGAAACACTGCCCACCTTTGCGCTTGCCTTTGCTTTTGCCTTTCTCTCTTCCAACACTAACCCTAAGCCTAACCCTAAGCGCCTTGGCCTTGGCCTTTGCCTGACACTAAACGCCTTTGCCTTGGCCTAATCCTAAATGCCTTGGCCCAACTCTAAAGGCCTACTAACCCAACACCCAAAATTAAATGCCTTTGCCTAATTGCCTTGGCCTTGGCCTTGGCCTTGGCCTTGGCCTTGGCGTAAGCAGGAAAGCCTTTGCCAAACTCGGAGCCTAAAGGCCTTGGCCTTTTTCTAAACCTTCTCCTAAATGCCTAGCTCTCTGCCTAACGAGGAATGCCTTTGCCTTTGCCTTTGCCTGATCTAGCCTAACCCTAACCGTAACCCGAATCACCTTGGTCTCTGCCCCTGCCTCTGCCTTTGCCTTTGCGTGATCTAACCCTCACCCTAACTCTAAACCTAGCCCGAACCCTAACGCAAATCACCTTGGCCTTTGCCTTTGCTTCTGCCTTTGCCCGATCTAACCCTAACGCTGAGGCTAACCCGAATCCTAACCCTAACCCTAACCATCACCCTAACCCTAAGCCCTCACCCTCACTCTAAGCCTAACCCGAAACGCCTTTCCCTTTGCCTGATGTAACCCGAATCCTAACCGTGACCCACACCCGAACCCGAACCCAAACTGGATCTAACCCTAACCCTATCTCGAACACTAACAACCTTTGCCTTTGCCTTTGCCTTTGCCTCATCTAACCCTAACCCTTACTGCCTTTGCCTAATCTAACCTTAAGCCTAAGCCTAAGCTTAACCCTAACCACCTTTCCCTTTGCCTTTGCCTTTGCCTTTGCCTTTTCCCTCTTCTAACCCTAACCCTAAGCCTAACCCCAAGCCTAACCCTCAGCTTAAATGCCTTTGCCTTTCCCTGATCCAAACCGAAAGCTAACCTGAACCCGAACAAAAAGCCTTTGCCTTTGCCTTTGCCTGATCCAACCCTAACCCTTAACGTAATCCCAACCTTAACCCTAACCCTAAACGAAACACTGCCCGCCTTTGCGCTTGCCTTTGCTTTTGCTTTTCTCTCTTCCAACACTAACCCTAAGCCTAACCCTAACCGCCTTGGCCTTGGCCTTTGCCTGACACTAAACGCCTTTGCCTTGGCCTAATCCTAAATGCCTTGGCCTAACTCTAAAGGCCTACTAACCCAACACCCAAAATGAAATGCCTTTGCCTAATTGCCTTGGCCTTGGCCTTGGCCTTGGCCTTGGCCTTGGCGTAAGCAGGAAAGCCTTTGCCGAACTCGGAGCCTAAAGGCCTTGGCCTTTTTCTAAACCTTCTCCTAAATGCCTAGCTCTCTGCCTAACGAGGAATGCCTTTGCCTTTGCTTCTGCCTTTGCCCGATCTAACCCTAACCCTGAGGCTAACCCGAATCCTAACCCTAACCCTAACCATCACCCTAACCCTAAGCCCTCACCCTCACCCTCACCCTCACCCTAACCCGAAACGCCTTTCCCTTTGCCTGATGTAACCCAAATCCTAACCGTGACCCACACCCGAACCCGAACCCGGAATGGATCTAACCCTAACCCTATCTCGAATGCTAACAACCTTTGCCTTTGCCTTTGCCTTTGCCTCATCTAACCCTAACCCTAACTGCCTTTGCCTAATCTAACCTTAAGCCTAAGCCTAAGCTTAACCCTAACCGCCTTTCCCTTTCCCTTTGCCTTTGCCTTTGCCTTTCCTTTTCCCTCTTCTAACCCTAACCCTAAGCCTGACCCCAAGCCTAACCCTCAGCTTAAACGCCTTTGCCTTTCCCTGATCCAAACCGAAAGCGAACCCGAACCCAAACAAAAAGCCTTTGCCTTTGCCTTTGCCTTTGCCTGATCCAACCCTAACCCTTAACGTAATCCCAACCTTAACCCTAACCCTAAACGAAACACTGCCCGCCTTTGCGCTTGCCTTTGCTTTTGCCTTTCTCTCTTCCAACACTAACCCTAAGCCTAACCCTAACCGCCTTGGCCTTGGCCTTTGCCTGACACTAAACGCCTTTGCCTTGGCCTAATCCTAAATGCCTTGGCCTAACTCTAAAGGCCTACTAACCCAACACCCAAAATTAAATGCCTTTGCCTAATTGCCTTGGCCTTGGCCTTGGCCTTGGCCTTGGCCTTGGCGTAAGCAGGAAAGCCTTTGCCGAACTCGGAGCCTAAAGGCCTTGGCCTTTTTCTAAACCTTCTCCTAAATGCCTAGCTCTCTGCCTAACGAGGAATGCCTTTGCCTTTGCCTTTGCCTGATCTAGCCTAACCCTAACCGTAACCCGAATCACCTTGGTCTTTGCCTCTGCCTCTGCCTTTGCCTTTGCGTGATCTAACCCTCACCCTAACTCTAAACCTAGCCCGAACCCTAACGCAAATCACCTTGGCCTTTGCCTTTGCTTCTGCCTTTGCCCGATCTAACCCTAACCCTGAGGCTAACCCGAATCCTAACCCTAACCCTAACCATCACCCTAACCCTAAGCCCTCACCCTCACCCTAAGCCTAACCCGAAACGCCTTTCCCTTTGCCTGATGTAACCCGAATCCTAACCGTGACCCACACCCGAACCCGAACCCGGAATGGATCTAACCCTAACCCTATCTCGAACGCTAACAACCTTTGCCTTTGCCTTTGCCTTTGCCTCATCTAACCCTAACCCTAACTGCCTTTGCCTAATCTAACCTTAAGCCTAAGCCTAAACTTAACCCTAACCGCCTTTCCCTTTGCCTTTCCCTTTGCCTTTGCCTTTCCTTTTCCCTCTTCTAACCCTAACCCTAAGCCTAACCCCAAGCCTAACCCTCAGCTTAAATGCCTTTGCCTTTCCCTGATCCAAACCGAAAGCTAACCCGAACCCAAACAAAAAGCCTTTGCCTTTGCCTTTGCCTTTGCCTGATCCAACCCTAACCCTTAACGTAATCCCAACCTTAACCCTAACCCTAAACGAAACACTGCCCGCCTTTGCGCTTGCCTTTGCTTTTGCCTTTCTCTCTTCCAACACTAACCCTAAGCCTAACCCTAACCGCCTTGGCCTTGGCCTTTGCCTGACACTAAACGCCTTTGCCTTGGCCTAATCCTAAATGCCTTGGCCCAACTCTAAAGGCCTACTAACCCAACACCCAAAATTAAATGCCTTTGCCTAATTGCCTTGGCCTTGGCCTTGGCCTTGGCCTTGGCCTTGGCGTAAGCAGGAAAGCCTTTGCCAAACTCGGAGCCTAAAGGCCTTGGCCTTTTTCTAAACCTTCTTCTAAATGCCTAGCTCTCTGCCTAACGAGGAATGCCTTTGCCTTTGCCTTTGCCTGATCTAGCCTAACCCTAACCGTAACCCGAATCACCTTGGTCTTTGCCTCTGCCTCTGCCTTTGCCTCTGCGTGATCTAACCCTCACCCTAACTCTAAACCTAGCCCGAACCCTAACGCAAATCACCTTGGCCTTTGCCTTTGCTTCTGCCTTTGCCCGATCTAACCCTAACCCTGAGGCTAACCCGAATCCTAACCCTAACCCTAACCATCACCCTAACCCTAAGCCCTCACCCTCACTCTAAGCCTAACCCGAAACGCCTTTCCCTTTGCCTGATGTAACCCAAATCCTAACCGTGACCCACACCCGAACCCGAACCCAAACTGGATCTAACCCTAACCCTATCTCGAACACTAACAACCTTTGCCTTTGCCTTTGCCTTTGCCTCATCTAACCCTAACCCTAACTGCCTTTGCCTAATCTAACCTTAAGCCTAAGCCTAAACTTAACCCTAACCGCCTTTCCCTTTCCCTTTGCCTTTGCCTCTGCCTTTCCTTTTCCCTCTTCTAACCCTAACCCTAAGCCTAACCCCAAGCCTAACCCTCAGCTTAAATGCCTTTGCCTTTCCCTGATCCAAACCGAAAGCTAACCTGAACCCGAACAAAAAGCCTTTGCCTTTGCCTTTGCCTGATCCAACCCTAACCCTTAACGTAATCCCAACCTTAACCCTAACCCTAAACGAAACACTGCCCGCCTTTGCGCTTGCCTTTGCTTTTGCTTTTCTCTCTTCCAACACTAACCCTAAGCCTAACCCTAACCGCCTTGGCCTTGGCCTTTGCCTGACACTAAACGCCTTTGCCTTGGCCTAATCCTAAATGCCTTGGCCTAACTCTAAAGGCCTACTAACCCAACACCCAAAATGAAATGCCTTTGCCTAATTGCCTTGGCCTTGGCCTTGGCCTTGGCCTTGGCCTTGGCCTTGGCGTAAGCAGGAAAGCCTTTGCCGAACTCGGAGCCTAAAGGCCTTGGCCTTTTTCTAAACCTTCTCCTAAATGCCTAGCTCTCTGCCTAACGAGGAATGCCTTTGCCTTTGCTTCTGCCTTTGCCCGATCTAACCCTAACCCTGAGGCTAACCCGAATCCTAACCCTAACCCTAACCATCACCCTAACCCTAAGCCCTCACCCTCACCCTCACCCTCACCCTAACCCGAAACGCCTTTCCCTTTGCCTGATGTAACCCAAATCCTAACCGTGACCTACACCCGAACCCGAACCCGGAATGGATCTAACCCTAACCCTATCTCGAATGCTAACAACCTTTGCCTTTGCCTTTGCCTTTGCCTCATCTAACCCTAACCCTAACTGCCTTTGCCTAATCTAACCTTAAGCCTAAGCCTAAGCTTAACCCTAACCACCTTTCCCTTTGCCTTTGCCTTTGCCTTTGCCTTTCCTTTTCCCTCTTCTAACCCTAACCCTAAGCCTAACCCCAAGCCTAACCCTCAGCTTAAATGCCTTTGCCTTTCCCTGATCCAAACCGAAAGCTAACCCGAACCCAAACAAAAAGCCTTTGCCTTTGCCTTTGCCTTTGCCTGATCCAACCCTAACCCTTAACGTAATCCCAACCTTAACCCTAACCCTAAACGAAACACTGCCCGCCTTTGCGCTTGCCTTTGCTTTTGCCTTTCTCTCTTCCAACACTAACCCTAAGCCTAACCCTAACCGCCTTGGCCTTGGCCTTTGCCTGACACTAAACGCCTTTGCCTTGGCCTAATCCTAAATGCCTTGGCCCAACTCTAAAGGCCTACTAACCCAACACCCAAAATTAAATGCCTTTGCCTAATTGCCTTGGCCTTGGCCTTGGCCTTGGCCTTGGCCTTGGCGTAAGCAGGAAAGCCTTTGCCAAACTCGGAGCCTAAAGGCCTTGGCCTTTTTCTAAACCTTCTCCTAAATGCCTAGCTCTCTGCCTAACGAGGAATGCCTTTGCCTTTGCCTTTGCCTGATCTAGCCTAACCCTAACCGTAACCCGAATCACCTTGGTCTTTGCCTCTGCCTCTGCCTTTGCCTTTGCGTGATCTAACCCTCACCCTAACTCTAAACCTAGCCCGAACCCTAACGCAAATCACCTTGGCCTTTGCCTTTGCTTCTGCCTTTGCCCGATCTAACCCTAACCCTGAGGCTAACCCGAATCCTAACCCTAACCCTAACCATCACCCTAACCCTAAGCCCTCACCCTCACCCTCACCCTAACCCGAAACGCCTTTCCCTTTGCCTGATGTAACCCGAATCCTAACCGTGACCCACACCCGAACCCGAACCCAAACTGGATCTAACCCTAACCCTATCTCGAACACTAACAACCTTTGCCTTTGCCTTTGCCTTTGCCTCATCTAACCCTAACCCTAACTGCCTTTGCCTAATCTAACCTTAAGCCTAAGCCTAAGCTTAACCCTAACCACCTTTCCCTTTGCCTTTGCCTTTGCCTTTGCCTTTTCCCTCTTCTAACCCTAACCCTAAGCCTAACCCCAAGCCTAACCCTCAGCTTAAATGCCTTTGCCTTTCCCTGATCCAAACCGAAAGCTAACCTGAACCCGAACAAAAAGCCTTTGCCTTTGCCTTTGCCTGATCCAACCCTAACCCTTAACGTAATCCCAACCTTAACCCTAACCCTAAACGAAACACTGCCCGCCTTTGCGCTTGCCTTTGCTTTTGCTTTTCTCTCTTCCAACACTAACCCTAAGCCTAACCCTAACCGCCTTGGCCTTGGCCTTTGCCTGACACTAAACGCCTTTGCCTTGGCCTAATCCTAAATGCCTTGGCCTAACTCTAAAGGCCTACTAACCCAACACCCAAAATGAAATGCCTTTGCCTAATTGCCTTGGCCTTGGCCTTGGCCTTGGCCTTGGCCTTGGCGTAAGCAGGAAAGCCTTTGCCGAACTCGGAGCCTAAAGGCCTTGGCCTTTTTCTAAACCTTCTCCTAAATGCCTAGCTCTCTGCCTAACGAGGAATGCCTTTGCCTTTGCTTCTGCCTTTGCCCGATCTAACCCTAACCCTGAGGCTAACCCGAATCCTAACCCTAACCCTAACCATCACCCTAACCCTAAGCCCTCACCCTCACCCTCACCCTCACCCTAACCCGAAACGCCTTTCCCTTTGCCTGATGTAACCCAAATCCTAACCGTGACCCACACCCGAACCCGAACCCGGAATGGATCTAACCCTAACCCTATCTCGAATGCTAACAACCTTTGCCTTTGCCTTTGCCTTTGCCTCATCTAACCCTAACCCTAACTGCCTTTGCCTAATCTAACCTTAAGCCTAAGCCTAAGCTTAACCCTAACCGCCTTTCCCTTTCCCTTTGCCTTTGCCTTTGCCTTTCCTTTTCCCTCTTCTAACCCTAACCCTAAGCCTAACCCCAAGCCTAACCCTCAGCTTAAACGCCTTTGCCTTTCCCTGATCCAAACCGAAAGCGAACCCGAACCCAAACAAAAAGCCTTTGCCTTTGCCTTTGCCTTTGCCTGATCCAACCCTAACCCTTAACGTAATCCCAACCTTAACCCTAACCCTAAACGAAACACTGCCCGCCTTTGCGCTTGCCTTTGCTTTTGCCTTTCTCTCTTCCAACACTAACCCTAAGCCTAACCCTAACCGCCTTGGCCTTGGCCTTTGCCTGACACTAAACGCCTTTGCCTTGGCCTAATCCTAAATGCCTTGGCCTAACTCTAAAGGCCTACTAACCCAACACCCAAAATTAAATGCCTTTGCCTAATTGCCTTGGCCTTGGCCTTGGCCTTGGCCTTGGCCTTGGCGTAAGCAGGAAAGCCTTTGCCGAACTCGGAGCCTAAAGGCCTTGGCCTTTTTCTAAACCTTCTCCTAAATGCCTAGCTCTCTGCCTAACGAGGAATGCCTTTGCCTTTGCCTTTGCCTGATCTAGCCTAACCCTAACCGTAACCCGAATCACCTTGGTCTTTGCCTCTGCCTCTGCCTTTGCCTTTGCGTGATCTAACCCTCACCCTAACTCTAAACCTAGCCCGAACCCTAACGCAAATCACCTTGGCCTTTGCCTTTGCTTCTGCCTTTGCCCGATCTAACCCTAACCCTGAGGCTAACCCGAATCCTAACCCTAACCCTAACCATCACCCTAACCCTAAGCCCTCACCCTCACCCTAAGCCTAACCCGAAACGCCTTTCCCTTTGCCTGATGTAACCCGAATCCTAACCGTGACCCACACCCGAACCCGAACCCGGAATGGATCTAACCCTAACCCTATCTCGAATGCTAACAACCTTTGCCTTTGCCTTTGCCTTTGCCTCATCTAACCCTAACCCTAACTGCCTTTGCCTAATCTAACCTTAAGCCTAAGCCTAAGCTTAACCCTAACCGCCTTTCCCTTTCCCTTTGCCTTTGCCTTTGCCTTTCCTTTTCCCTCTTCTAACCCTAACCCTAAGCCTAACCCCAAGCCTAACCCTCAGCTTAAATGCCTTTGCCTTTCCCTGATCCAAACCGAAAGCTAACCTGAACCCGAACAAAAAGCCTTTGCCTTTGCCTTTGCCTGATCCAACCCTAACCCTTAACGTAATCCCAGCCTTAACCCTAACCCTAAACGAAACACTGCCCGCCTTTGCACTTGCCTTTGCTTTTGCTTTTCTCTCTTCCAACACTAACCCTAAGCCTAACCCTAACCGCCTTGGCCTTGGCCTTTGCCTGACACTAAACGCCTTTGCCTTGGCCTAATCCTAAATGCCTTGGCCCAACTCTAAAGGCCTACTAACCCAACACCCAAAATGAAATGCCTTTGCCTAATTGCCTTGGCCTTGGCCTTGGCCTTGGCGTAAGCAGGAAAGCCTTTGCCGAACTCGGAGCCTAAAGGCCTTGGCCTTTTTCTAAACCTTCTCCTAAATGCCTAGCTCTCTGCCTAACGAGGAATGCCTTTGCCTTTGCTTCTGCCTTTGCCCGATCTAACCCTAACCCTGAGGCTAACCCGAATCCTAACCCTAACCCTAACCATCACCCTAACCCTAAGCCCTCACCCTCACCCTCACCCTCACCCTAACCCAAAACGCCTTTCCCTTTGCCTGATGTAACCCGAATCCTAACCGTGACCCACACCCGAACCCGAACCCAAACTGGATCTAACCCTAACCCTATCTCGAACGCTAACAACCTTTGCCTTTGCCTCATCTAACCCTAACCCTAACTGCCTTTGCCTAATCTAACCTTAAGCCTAAGCCTAAGCTTAACCCTAACCACCTTTGCCTTTGCCTTTGCCTTTGCCTTTGCCTTTCCTTTTCCCTCTTCTAACCCTAACCCTAAGCCTAACCCCAAGCCTAACCCTCAGCTTAAACGCCTTTGCCTTTCCCTGATCCAAACCGAAAGCTAACCCGAACCCAAACAAAAAGCCTTTGCCTTTGCCTTTGCCTTTGCCTGATCCAACCCTAACCCTTAACGTAATCCCAACCTTAACCCTAACCCTAACCCTGACCCTGACCGCCTTTGCGCTTGCCTTTGCTTTTGCCTTTCTCTCTTCCAACACTAACCCTAAGCCTAACCCTAACCGCCTTGGCCTTGGCCTTTGCCTGACACTAAACGCCTTTGCCTTGGCCTAATCCTAAATGCCTTGGCCTAACTCTAAAGGCCTACTAACCCAACACCCAAAATTAAATGCCTTTGCCTAATTGCCTTGGCCTTGGCCTTGGCCTTGGCCTTGGCCTTGGCGTAAGCAGGAAAGCCTTTGCCGAACTCGGAGCCTAAAGGCCTTGGCCTTTTTCTAAACCTTCTCCTAAATGCCTAGCTCTCTGCCTAACGAGGAATGCCTTTGCCTTTGCCTTTGCCTGATCGAGCCTAACCCTAACCGTAACCCGAATCACCTTGGTCTTTGCCTCTGCCTCTGCCTTTGCCTTTGCGTGATCTAACCCTCACCCTAACTCTAAACCTAGCCCGAACCCTAACGCAAATCACCTTGGCCTTTGCCTTTGCTTCTGCCTTTGCCCGATCTAACCCTAACCCTGAGGCTAACCCGAATCCTAACCCTAACCCTAACCATCACCCTAACCCTAAGCCCTCACCCTCACCCTCACCCTAACCCGAAACGCCTTTCCCTTTGCCTGATGTAACCCAAATCCTAACCGTGACCCACACCCGAACCCGAACCCGGAATGGATCTAACCCTAACCCTATCTCGAATGCTAACAACCTTTGCCTTTGCCTTTGCCTTTGCCTCATCTAACCCTAACCCTAACTGCCTTTGCCTAATCTAACCTTAAGCCTAAGCCTAAGCTTAACCCTAACCGCCTTTCCCTTTGCCTTTGCCTTTGCCTTTGCCTTTCCTTTTCCCTCTTCTAACCCTAACCCTAAGCCTAACCCCAAGCCTAACCCTCAGCTTAAATGCCTTTGCCTTTCCCTGATCCAAACCGAAAGCTAACCTGAACCCGAACAAAAAGCCTTTGCCTTTGCCTTTGCCTGATCCAACCCTAACCCTTAACGTAATCCCAGCCTTAACCCTAACCCTAAACGAAACACTGCCCGCCTTTGCGCTTGCCTTTGCTTTTGCTTTTCTCTCTTCCAACACTAACCCTAAGCCTAACCCTAACCGCCTTGGCCTTGGCCTTTGCCTGACACTAAACGCCTTTGCCTTGGCCTAATCCTAAATGCCTTGGCCTAACTCTAAAGGCCTACTAACCCAACACCCAAAATGAAATGCCTTTGCCTAATTGCCTTGGCCTTGGCCTTGGCCTTGGCCTTGGCCTTGGCGTAAGCAGGAAAGCCTTTGCCGAACTCGGAGCCTAAAGGCCTTGGCCTTTTTCTAAACCTTCTCCTAAATGCCTAGCTCTCTGCCTAACGAGGAATGCCTTTGCCTTTGCTTCTGCCTTTGCCCGATCTAACCCTAACCCTGAGGCTAACCCGAATCCTAACCCTAACCCTAACCATCACCCTAACCCTAAGCCCTCACCCTCACCTTAAGCCTAACCCGAAACGCCTTTCCCTTTGCCTGATGTAACCCGAATCCTAACCGTGACCCACACCCGAACCCGAACCCGGAATGGATCTAACCCTAACCCTATCTCGAACACTAACAACCTTTGCCTTTGCCTTTGCCTTTGCCTCATCTAACCCTAACCCTAACTGCCTTTGCCTAATCTAACCTTAAGCCTAAGCCTAAGCTTAACCCTAACCGCCTTTGCCTTTGCCTTTGCCTTTGCCTTTCCTTTTCCCTCTTCTAACCCTAACCCTAAGCCTAACCCCAAGCCTAACCCTCAGCTTAAATGCCTTTGCCTTTCCCTGATCCAAACCGAAAGCTAACCCGAACCCAAACAAAAAGCCTTTGCCTTTGCCTTTGCCTTTGCCTGATCCAACCCTAACCCTTAACGTAATCCCAACCTTAACCCTAACCCTAAACGAAACACTGCCCGCCTTTGCGCTTGCCTTTGCTTTTGCCTTTCTCTCTTCCAACACTAACCCTAAGCCTAACCCTAACCGCCTTGGCCTTGGCCTTTGCCTGACACTAAACGCCTTTGCCTTGGCCTAATCCTAAATGCCTTGGCCCAACTCTAAAGGCCTACTAACCCAACACCCAAAATTAAATGCCTTTGCCTAATTGCCTTGGCCTTGGCCTTGGCCTTGGCCTTGGCCTTGGCGTAAGCAGGAAAGCCTTTGCCAAACTCGGAGCCTAAAGGCCTTGGCCTTTTTCTAAACCTTCTCCTAAATGCCTAGCTCTCTGCCTAACGAGGAATGCCTTTGCCTTTGCCTTTGCCTGATCTAGCCTAACCCTAACCGTAACCCGAATCACCTTGGTCTTTGCCTCTGCCTCTGCCTTTGCCTTTGCGTGATCTAACCCTCACCCTAACTCTAAACCTAGCCCGAACCCTAACGCAAATCACCTTGGCCTTTGCCTTTGCTTCTGCCTTTGCCCGATCTAACCCTAACCCTGAGGCTAACCCGAATCCTAACCCTAACCCTAACCATCACCCTAACCCTAAGCCCTCACCCTCACCCTCACCCTAACCCGAAACGCCTTTCCCTTTGCCTGATGTAACCCGAATCCTAACCGTGACCCACACCCGAACCCGAACCCAAACTGGATCTAACCCTAACCCTATCTCGAACACTAACAACCTTTGCCTTTGCCTTTGCCTTTGCCTCATCTAACCCTAACCCTAACTGCCTTTGCCTAATCTAACCTTAAGCCTAAGCCTAAGCTTAACCCTAACCACCTTTCCCTTTGCCTTTGCCTTTGCCTTTGCCTTTTCCCTCTTCTAACCCTAACCCTAAGCCTAACCCCAAGCCTAACCCTCAGCTTAAATGCCTTTGCCTTTCCCTGATCCAAACCGAAAGCTAACCTGAACCCGAACAAAAAGCCTTTGCCTTTGCCTTTGCCTGATCCAACCCTAACCCTTAACGTAATCCCAACCTTAACCCTAACCCTAAACGAAACACTGCCCGCCTTTGCGCTTGCCTTTGCTTTTGCTTTTCTCTCTTCCAACACTAACCCTAAGCCTAACCCTAACCGCCTTGGCCTTGGCCTTTGCCTGACACTAAACGCCTTTGCCTTGGCCTAATCCTAAATGCCTTGGCCTAACTCTAAAGGCCTACTAACCCAACACCCAAAATGAAATGCCTTTGCCTAATTGCCTTGGCCTTGGCCTTGGCCTTGGCCTTGGCCTTGGCGTAAGCAGGAAAGCCTTTGCCGAACTCGGAGCCTAAAGGCCTTGGCCTTTTTCTAAACCTTCTCCTAAATGCCTAGCTCTCTGCCTAACGAGGAATGCCTTTGCCTTTGCTTCTGCCTTTGCCCGATCTAACCCTAACCCTGAGGCTAACCCGAATCCTAACCCTAACCCTAACCATCACCCTAACCCTAAGCCCTCACCCTCACCCTCACCCTCACCCTAACCCGAAACGCCTTTCCCTTTGCCTGATGTAACCCAAATCCTAACCGTGACCCACACCCGAACCCGAACCCGGAATGGATCTAACCCTAACCCTATCTCGAATGCTAACAACCTTTGCCTTTGCCTTTGCCTTTGCCTCATCTAACCCTAACCCTAACTGCCTTTGCCTAATCTAACCTTAAGCCTAAGCCTAAGCTTAACCCTAACCGCCTTTCCCTTTCCCTTTGCCTTTGCCTTTGCCTTTCCTTTTCCCTCTTCTAACCCTAACCCTAAGCCTAACCCCAAGCCTAACCCTCAGCTTAAACGCCTTTGCCTTTCCCTGATCCAAACCGAAAGCGAACCCGAACCCAAACAAAAAGCCTTTGCCTTTGCCTTTGCCTTTGCCTGATCCAACCCTAACCCTTAACGTAATCCCAACCTTAACCCTAACCCTAAACGAAACACTGCCCGCCTTTGCGCTTGCCTTTGCTTTTGCCTTTCTCTCTTCCAACACTAACCCTAAGCCTAACCCTAACCGCCTTGGCCTTGGCCTTTGCCTGACACTAAACGCCTTTGCCTTGGCCTAATCCTAAATGCCTTGGCCTAACTCTAAAGGCCTACTAACCCAACACCCAAAATTAAATGCCTTTGCCTAATTGCCTTGGCCTTGGCCTTGGCCTTGGCCTTGGCCTTGGCGTAAGCAGGAAAGCCTTTGCCGAACTCGGAGCCTAAAGGCCTTGGCCTTTTTCTAAACCTTCTCCTAAATGCCTAGCTCTCTGCCTAACGAGGAATGCCTTTGCCTTTGCCTTTGCCTGATCTAGCCTAACCCTAACCGTAACCCGAATCACCTTGGTCTTTGCCTCTGCCTCTGCCTTTGCCTTTGCGTGATCTAACCCTCACCCTAACTCTAAACCTAGCCCGAACCCTAACGCAAATCACCTTGGCCTTTGCCTTTGCTTCTGCCTTTGCCCGATCTAACCCTAACCCTGAGGCTAACCCGAATCCTAACCCTAACCCTAACCATCACCCTAACCCTAAGCCCTCACCCTCACCCTAAGCCTAACCCGAAACGCCTTTCCCTTTGCCTGATGTAACCCGAATCCTAACCGTGACCCACACCCGAACCCGAACCCGGAATGGATCTAACCCTAACCCTATCTCGAATGCTAACAACCTTTGCCTTTGCCTTTGCCTTTGCCTCATCTAACCCTAACCCTAACTGCCTTTGCCTAATCTAACCTTAAGCCTAAGCCTAAGCTTAACCCTAACCGCCTTTCCCTTTCCCTTTGCCTTTGCCTTTGCCTTTCCTTTTCCCTCTTCTAACCCTAACCCTAAGCCTAACCCCAAGCCTAACCCTCAGCTTAAATGCCTTTGCCTTTCCCTGATCCAAACCGAAAGCTAACCTGAACCCGAACAAAAAGCCTTTGCCTTTGCCTTTGCCTGATCCAACCCTAACCCTTAACGTAATCCCAGCCTTAACCCTAACCCTAAACGAAACACTGCCCGCCTTTGCACTTGCCTTTGCTTTTGCTTTTCTCTCTTCCAACACTAACCCTAAGCCTAACCCTAACCGCCTTGGCCTTGGCCTTTGCCTGACGCTAAACGCCTTTGCCTTGGCCTAATCCTAAATGCCTTGGCCCAACTCTAAAGGCCTACTAACCCAACACCCAAAATGAAATGCCTTTGCCTAATTGCCTTGGCCTTGGCCTTGGCCTTGGCGTAAGCAGGAAAGCCTTTGCCGAACTCGGAGCCTAAAGGCCTTGGCCTTTTTCTAAACCTTCTCCTAAATGCCTAGCTCTCTGCCTAACGAGGAATGCCTTTGCCTTTGCTTCTGCCTTTGCCCGATCTAACCCTAACCCTGAGGCTAACCCGAATCCTAACCCTAACCCTAACCATCACCCTAACCCTAAGCCCTCACCCTCACCCTCACCCTCACCCTAACCCAAAACGCCTTTCCCTTTGCCTGATGTAACCCGAATCCTAACCGTGACCCACACCCGAACCCGAACCCAAACTGGATCTAACCCTAACCCTATCTCGAACGCTAACAACCTTTGCCTTTGCCTTTGCCTTTGCCTCATCTAACCCTAACCCTAACTGCCTTTGCCTAATCTAACCTTAAGCCTAAGCCTAAGCTTAACCCTAACCACCTTTGCCTTTGCCTTTGCCTTTGCCTTTGCCTTTCCTTTTCCCTCTTCTAACCCTAACCCTAAGCCTAACCCCAAGCCTAACCCTCAGCTTAAACGCCTTTGCCTTTCCCTGATCCAAACCGAAAGCTAACCCGAACCCAAACAAAAAGCCTTTGCCTTTGCCTTTGCCTTTGCCTGATCCAACCCTAACCCTTAACGTAATCCCAACCTTAACCCTAACCCTAACCCTGACCCTGACCGCCTTTGCGCTTGCCTTTGCTTTTGCCTTTCTCTCTTCCAACACTAACCCTAAGCCTAACCCTAACCGCCTTGGCCTTGGCCTTTGCCTGACACTAAACGCCTTTGCCTTGGCCTAATCCTAAATGCCTTGGCCTAACTCTAAAGGCCTACTAACCCAACACCCAAAATTAAATGCCTTTGCCTAATTGCCTTGGCCTTGGCCTTGGCCTTGGCCTTGGCCTTGGCGTAAGCAGGAAAGCCTTTGCCGAACTCGGAGCCTAAAGGCCTTGGCCTTTTTCTAAACCTTCTCCTAAATGCCTAGCTCTCTGCCTAACGAGGAATGCCTTTGCCTTTGCCTTTGCCTGATCGAGCCTAACCCTAACCGTAACCCGAATCACCTTGGTCTTTGCCTCTGCCTCTGCCTTTGCCTTTGCGTGATCTAACCCTCACCCTAACTCTAAACCTAGCCCGAACCCTAACGCAAATCACCTTGGCCTTTGCCTTTGCTTCTGCCTTTGCCCGATCTAACCCTAACCCTGAGGCTAACCCGAATCCTAACCCTAACCCTAACCATCACCCTAACCCTAAGCCCTCACCCTCACCCTCACCCTAACCCGAAACGCCTTTCCCTTTGCCTGATGTAACCCAAATCCTAACCGTGACCCACACCCGAACCCGAACCCGGAATGGATCTAACCCTAACCCTATCTCGAATGCTAACAACCTTTGCCTTTGCCTTTGCCTTTGCCTCATCTAACCCTAACCCTAACTGCCTTTGCCTAATCTAACCTTAAGCCTAAGCCTAAGCTTAACCCTAACCGCCTTTCCCTTTGCCTTTGCCTTTGCCTTTGCCTTTCCTTTTCCCTCTTCTAACCCTAACCCTAAGCCTAACCCCAAGCCTAACCCTCAGCTTAAATGCCTTTGCCTTTCCCTGATCCAAACCGAAAGCTAACCTGAACCCGAACAAAAAGCCTTTGCCTTTGCCTTTGCCTGATCCAACCCTAACCCTTAACGTAATCCCAGCCTTAACCCTAACCCTAAACGAAACACTGCCCGCCTTTGCGCTTGCCTTTGCTTTTGCCTTTCTCTCTTCCAACACTAACCCTAAGCCTAACCCTAACCGCCTTGGCCTTGGCCTTTGCCTGACACTAAACGCCTTTGCCTTGGCCTAATCCTAAATGCCTTGGCCTAACTCTAAAGGCCTACTAACCCAACACCCAAAATTAAATGCCTTTGCCTAATTGCCTTGGCCTTGGCCTTGGCCTTGGCCTTGGCCTTGGCGTAAGCAGGAAAGCCTTTGCCGAACTCGGAGCCTAAAGGCCTTGGCCTTTTTCTAAACCTTCTCCTAAATGCCTAGCTCTCTGCCTAACGAGGAATGCCTTTGCCTTTGCTTCTGCCTTTGCCCGATCTAACCCTAACCCTGAGGCTAACCCGAATCCTAACCCTAACCCTAACCATCACCCTAACCCTAAGCCCTCACCCTCACCTTAAGCCTAACCCGAAACGCCTTTCCCTTTGCCTGATGTAACCCGAATCCTAACCGTGACCCACACCCGAACCCGAACCCGGAATGGATCTAACCCTAACCCTATCTCGAACACTAACAACCTTTGCCTTTGCCTTTGCCTTTGCCTCATCTAACCCTAACCCTAACTGCCTTTGCCTAATCTAACCTTAAGCCTAAGCCTAAGCTTAACCCTAACCGCCTTTGCCTTTGCCTTTGCCTTTGCCTTTCCTTTTCCCTCTTCTAACCCTAACCCTAAGCCTAACCCCAAGCCTAACCCTCAGCTTAAATGCCTTTGCCTTTCCCTGATCCAAACCGAAAGCTAACCTGAACCCGAACAAAAAGCCTTTGCCTTTGCCTTTGCCTGATCCAACCCTAACCCTTAACGTAATCCCAACCTTAACCCTAACCCTAAACGAAACACTGCCCGCCTTTGCGCTTGCCTTTGCTTTTGCCTTTCTCTCTTCCAACACTAACCCTAAGCCTAACCCTAACCACCTTGGCCTTGGCCTTTGCCTGACGCTAAACGCCTTTGCCTTGGCCTAATCCTAAATGCCTTGGCCCAACTCTAAAGGCCTACTAACCCAACACCCAAAATGAAATGCCTTTGCCTAATTGCCTTGGCCTTGGCCTTGGCCTTGGCCTTGGCCTTGGCGTAAGCAGGAAAGCCTTTGCCGAACTCGGAGCCTAAAGGCCTTGGCCTTTTTCTAAACCTTCTCCTAAATGCCTAGCTCTCTGCCTAACGAGGAATGCCTTTGCCTTTGCCTTTGCCTGATCTAGCCTAACCCTAACCGTAACCCGAATCACCTTGGTCTTTGCCTCTGCCTCTGCCTTTGCCTTTGCGTGATCTAACCCTCACCCTAACTCTAAACCTAGCCCGAACCCTAACGCAAATCACCTTGGCCTTTGCCTTTGCTTCTGCCTTTGCCCGATCTAACCCTAACCCTGAGGCTAACCCGAATCCTAACCCTAACCCTAACCATCACCCTAACCCTAAGCCCTCACCCTCACCCTCACCCTAACCCAAAACGCCTTTCCCTTTGCCTGATGTAACCCGAATCCTAACCGTGACCCACACCCGAACCCGAACCCAAACTGGATCTAACCCTAACCCTATCTCGAACACTAACAACCTTTGCCTTTGCCTTTGCCTTTGCCTCATCTAACACTAACCCTAACTGCCTTTGCCTAATCTAACCTTAAGCCTAAGCCTAAGCTTAACCCTAACCACCTTTCCCTTTGCCTTTGCCTTTGCCTTTGCTTTTCCCTCTTCTAACCCTAACCCTAAGCCTAACCCCAAGCCTAACCCTCAGCTTAAATGCCTTTGCCTTTCCCTGATCCAAACCGAAAGCTAACCTGAACCCGAACAAAAAGCCTTTGCCTTTGCCTTTGCCTGATCCAACCCTAACCCTTAACGTAATCCCAACCTTAACCCTAACCCTAAACGAAACACTGCCCGCCTTTGCACTTGCCTTTGCTTTTGCTTTTCTCTCTTCCAACACTAACCCTAAGCCTAACCCTAACCGCCTTGGCCTTGGCCTTTGCCTGACACTAACCGCCTTTGCCTTGGCCTAATCCTAAATGCCTTGGCCTAACTCTAAAGGCCTACTAACCCAACACCCAAAATGAAATGCCTTTGCCTAATTGCCTTGGCCTTGGCCTTGGCCTTGGCCTTGGCGTAAGCAGGAAAGCCTTTGCCGAACTCGGAGCCTAAAGGCCTTGGCCTTTTTCTAAACCTTCTCCTAAATGCCTAGCTCTCTGCCTAACGAGGAATGCCTTGGCCTTTGCTTCTGCCTTTGCCCGATCTAACCCTAACCCTGAGGCTAACCCGAATCCTAACCCTAACCCTAACCATCACCCTAACCCTAAGCCCTCACCCTCACCCTCACCCTCACCCTAACCCGAAACGCCTTTCCCTTTGCCTGATGTAACCCGAATCCTAACCGTGACCCACACCCGAACCCGAACCCAAACTGGATCTAACCCTAACCCTATCTCGAATGCTAACAACCTTTGCCTTTGCCTTTGCCTTTGCCTCATCTAACCCTAACCCTAACTGCCTTTGCCTAATCTAACCTTAAGCCTAAGCCTAAGCTTAACCCTAACCGCCTTTCCCTTTGCCTTTGCCTTTGCCTTTCCTTTTCCCTCTTCTAACCCTAACCCTAAGCCTAACCCCAAGCCTAACCCTCAGCTTAAATGCCTTTGCCTTTCCCTGATCCAAACCGAAAGCTAACCTGAACCCGAACAAAAAGCCTTTGCCTTTGCCTTTGCCTGATCCAACCCTAACCCTTAACGTAATCCCAACCTTAACCCTAACCCTAAACGAAACACTGCCCGCCTTTGCGCTTGCCTTTGCTTTTGCCTTTCTCTCTTCCAACACTAACCCTAAGCCTAACCCTAACCGCCTTGGCCTTGGCCTTTGCCTGACACTAAACGCCTTTGCCTTGGCCGAATCCTAAATGCCTTGGCCTAACTCTAAAGGCCTACTAACCCAACACCCAAAATGAAATGCCTTTGCCTAAATCCCTGGACCTAATTGCCTTGGCCTTGGCGTAAGCAGGAAAGCCTTTGCCGAACTCGGAGCCTAAAGGCCTTGGCCTTTTTCTAAACCTTCTCCTAAATGCCTAGCTCTCTGCCTAACGAGGAATGCCTTTGCCTTTGCCTTTGCCTGATCGAGCCTAACCCTAACCGTAACCCGAATCACCTTGGTCTTTGCCTCTGCCTCTGCCTTTGCCTTTGCGTGATCTAACCCTCACCCTAACTCTAAACCTAGCCCGAACCCTAACGCAAATCACCTTGGCCTTTGCCTTTGCTTCTGCCTTTGCCCGATCTAACCCTAACCCTGAGGCTAACCCGAATCCTAACCCTAACCCTAACCATCACCCTAACCCTAAGCCCTCACCCTCACCCTCACCCTAACCCGAAACGCCTTTCCCTTTGCCTGATGTAACCCAAATCCTAACCGTGACCCACACCCGAACCCGAACCCAAACTGGATCTAACCCTAACCCTATCTCGAACACTAACAACCTTTGCCTTTGCCTTTGCCTTTGCCTCATCTAACCCTAACCCTAACTGCCTTTGCCTAATCTAACCTTAAGCCTAAGCCTAAACTTAACCCTAACCGCCTTTGCCTTTGCCTTTGCCTTTGCCTTTCCTTTTCCCTCTTCTAACCCTAACCCTAAGCCTAACCCCAAGCCTAACCCTCAGCTTAAATGCCTTTGCCTTTCCCTGATCCAAACCGAAAGCTAACCTGAACCCGAACAAAAAGCCTTTGCCTTTGCCTTTGCCTGATCCAACCCTAACCCTTAACGTAATCCCAACCTTAACCCTAACCCTAACCCTGACCCTGACCGCCTTTGCGCTTGCCTTTGCTTTTGCCTTTCTCTCTTCCAACACTAACCCTAAGCCTAACCCTAACCACCTTGGCCTTGGCCTTTGCCTGACGCTAAACGCCTTTGCCTTGGCCTAATCCTAAATGCCTTGGCCCAACTCTAAAGGCCTACTAACCCAACACCCAAAATTAAATGCCTTTGCCTAATTGCCTTGGCCTTGGCCTTGGCCTTGGCCTTGGCCTTGGCGTAAGCAGGAAAGCCTTTGCCGAACTCGGAGCCTAAAGGCCTTGGCCTTTTTCTAAACCTTCTCCTAAATGCCTAGCTCTCTGCCTAACGAGGAATGCCTTTGCCTTTGCTTCTGCCTTTGCCCGATCTAACCCTAACCCTGAGGCTAACCCGAATCCTAACCCTAACCCTAACCATCACCCTAACCCTAAGCCCTCACCCTCACCCTCACCCTCACCCTAACCCTAACCCGAAACGCCTTTCCCTTTGCCTGATGTAACCCAAATCCTAACCGTGACCCACACCCGAACCCGAACCCGGAATGGATCTAACCCTAACCCTATCTCGAATGCTAACAACCTTTGCCTTTGCCTTTGCCTTTGCCTCATCTAACCCTAACCCTAACTGCCTTTGCCTAATCTAACCTTAAGCCTAAGCCTAAGCTTAACCCTAACCGCCTTTCCCTTTCCCTTTGCCTTTGCCTTTGCCTTTCCTTTTCCCTCTTCTAACCCTAACCCTAAGCCTAACCCCAAGCCTAACCCTCAGCTTAAATGCCTTTGCCTTTCCCTGATCCAAACCGAAAGCTAACCTGAACCCAAACAAAAAGCCTTTGCCTTTGCCTTTGCCTGATCCAACCCTAACCCTTAACGTAATCCCAACCTTAACCCTAACCCTAAACGAAACACTGCCCGCCTTTGCGCTTGCCTTTGCTTTTGCTTTTCTCTCTTCCAACACTAACCCTAAGCCTAACCCTAACCGCCTTGGCCTTGGCCTTTGCCTGACACTAAACGCCTTTGCCTTGGCCTAATCCTAAATGCCTTGGCCTAACTCTAAAGGCCTACTAACCCAACACCCAAAATTAAATGCCTTTGCCTAATTGCCTTGGCCTTGGCCTTGGCCTTGGCCTTGGCCTTGGCCTTGGCGTAAGCAGGAAAGACTTTGCCGAACTCGGAGCCTAAAGGCCTTGGCCTTTTTCTAAACCTTCTCCTAAATGCCTAGCTCTCTGCCTAACGAGGAATGCCTTTGCCTTTGCTTCTGCCTTTGCCCGATCTAACCCTAACGCTGAGGCTAACCCGAATCCTAACCCTAACCCTAACCATCACCCTAACCCTAAGCCCTCACCCTCACCCTCACCCTCACCCTAACCCGAAACGCCTTTCCCTTTGCCTGATGTAACCCAAATCCTAACCGTGACCCACACCCGAACCCGAACCCGGAATGGATCTAACCCTAACCCTATCTCGAATGCTAACAACCTTTGCCTTTGCCTTTGCCTTTGCCTCATCTAACCCTAACCCTAACTGCCTTTGCCTAATCTAAACTTAAGCCTAAGCCTAAGCTTAACCCTAACCACCTTTCCCTTTGCCTTTGCCTTTGCCTTTGCCTTTGCCTTTGCCTTTGCCTTTCCTTTTCCCTCTTCTAACCCTAACCCTAAGCCTAACCCCAAGCCTAACCCTCAGCTTAAATGCCTTTGCCTTTCCCTGATCCAAACCGAAAGCTAACCCGAACCCAAACAAAAAGCCTTTGCCTTTGCCTTTGCCTTTGCCTGATCCAACCCTAACCCTTAACGTAATCCCAACCTTAACCCTAACCCTAAACGAAACACTGCCCGCCTTTGCGCTTGCCTTTGCTTTTGCCTTTCTCTCTTCCAACACTAACCCTAAGCCTAACCCTAACCGCCTTGGCCTTGGCCTTTGCCTGACACTAAACGCCTTTGCCTTGGCCTAATCCTAAATGCCTTGGCCCAACTCTAAAGGCCTACCAACCCAACACCCAAAATGAAATGCCTTTGCCTAATTGCCTTGGCCTTGGCCTTGGCCTTGGCCTTGGCCTTGGCGTAAGCAGGAAAGCCTTTGCCAAACTCGGAGCCTAAAGGCCTTGGCCTTTTTCTAAACCTTCTCCTAAATGCCTAGCTCTCTGCCTAACGAGGAATGCCTTTGCCTTTGCCTTTGCCTGATCTAGCCTAACCCTAACCGTAACCCGAATCACCTTGGTCTTTGCCTCTGCCTCTGCCTTTGCCTTTGCGTGATCTAACCCTCACCCTAACTCTAAACCTAGCCCGAACCCTAACGCAAATCACCTTGGCCTTTGCCTTTGCTTCTGCCTTTGCCCGATCTAACCCTAACCCTGAGGCTAACCCGAATCCTAACCCTAACCCTAACCATCACCCTAACCCTAAGCCCTCACCCTCACCCTCACCCTAACCCGAAACGCCTTTCCCTTTGCCTGATGTAACCCGAATCCTAACCGTGACCCACACCCGAACCCGAACCCGGAATGGATCTAACCCTAACCCTATCTCGAACACTAACAACCTTTGCCTTTGCCTTTGCCTTTGCCTCATCTAACCCTAACCCTAACTGCCTTTGCCTAATCTAACCTTAAGCCTAAGCCTAAGCTTAACCCTAACCGCCTTTCCCTTTGCCTTTGCCTTTGCCTTTCCTTTTCCCTCTTCTAACCCTAACCCTAAGCCTAACCCCAAGCCTAACCCTCAGCTTAAATGCCTTTGCCTTTCCCTGATCCAAACCGAAAGCTAACCTGAACCCGAACAAAAAGCCTTTGCCTTTGCCTTTGCCTGATCCAACCCTAACCCTTAACGTAATCCCAACCTTAACCCTAACCCTAAACGAAACACTGCCCGCCTTTGCGCTTGCCTTTGCTTTTGCCTTTCTCTCTTCCAACACTAACCCTAAGCCTAACCCTAACCGCCTTGGCCTTGGCCTTTGCCTGACACTAAACGCCTTTGCCTTGGCCTAATCCTAAATGCCTTGGCCCAACTCTAAAGGCCTACTAACCCAACACCCAAAATGAAATGCCTTTGCCTAATTGCCTTGGCCTTGGCCTTGGCCTTGGCCTTGGCCTTGGCGTAAGCAGGAAAGCCTTTGCCGAACTCGGAGCCTAAAGGCCTTGGCCTTTTTCTAAACCTTCTCCTAAATGCCTAGCTCTCTGCCTAACGAGGAATGCCTTTGCCTTTGCTTCTGCCTTTGCCCGATCTAACCCTAACGCTGAGGCTAACCCGAATCCTAACCCTAACCCTAACCATCACCCTAACCCTAAGCCCTCACCCTCACCCTCACCCTCACCCTAACCCGAAACGCCTTTCCCTTTGCCTGATGTAACCCGAATCCTAACCGTGACCCACACCCGAACCCGAACCCGGAATGGATCTAACCCTAACCCTATCTCGAACGCTAACAACCTTTGCCTTTGCCTTTGCCTTTGCCTCATCTAACCCTAACCCTAACTGCCTTTGCCTAATCTAACCTTAAGCCTAAGCCTAAGCTTAACCCTAACCACCTTTCCCTTTGCCTTTGCCTTTGCCTTTGCCTTTGCCTTTCCTTTTCCCTCTTCTAACCCTAACCCTAAGCCTAACCCCAAGCCTAACCCTCAGCTTAAACGCCTTTGCCTTTCCCTGATCCAAACCGAAAGCTAACCCGAACCCAAACAAAAAGCCTTTGCCTTTGCCTTTGCCTTTGCCTGATCCAACCCTAACCCTTAACGTAATCCCAACCTTAACCCTAACCCTAAACGAAACACTGCCCGCCTTTGCGCTTGCCTTTGCTTTTGCCTTTCTCTCTTCCAACACTAACCCTAAGCCTAACCCTAACCGCCTTGGCCTTGGCCTTTGCCTGACGCTAAACGCCTTTGCCTTGGCCTAATCCTAAATGCCTTGGCCTAACTCTAAAGGCCTACTAACCCAACACCCAAAATGAAATGCCTTTGCCTAATTGCCTTGGCCTTGGCCTTGGCCTTGGCCTTGGCCTTGGCGTAAGCAGGAAAGCCTTTGCCAAACTCGGAGCCTAAAGGCCTTGGCCTTTTTCTAAACCTTCTCCTAAATGCCTAGCTCTCTGCCTAACGAGGAATGCCTTTGCCTTTGCCTTTGCCTGATCTAGCCTAACCCTAACCGTAACCCGAATCACCTTGGTCTTTGCCTCTGCCTCTGCCTTTGCCTTTGCGTGATCTAACCCTCACCCTAACTCTAAACCTAGCCCGAACCCTAACGCAAATCACCTTGGCCTTTGCCTTTGCTTCTGCCTTTGCCCGATCTAACCCTAACCCTGAGGCTAACCCGAATCCTAACCCTAACCCTAACCATCACCCTAACCCTAAGCCCTCACCCTCACCCTCACCCTAACCCGAAACGCCTTTCCCTTTGCCTGATGTAACCCGAATCCTAACCGTGACCCACACCCGAACCCGAACCCAAACTGGATCTAACCCTAACCCTATCTCGAACACTAACAACCTTTGCCTTTGCCTTTGCCTTTGCCTCATCTAACCCTAACCCTAACTGCCTTTGCCTAATCTAACCTTAAGCCTAAGCCTAAGCTTAACCCTAACCGCCTTTGCCTTTGCCTTTGCCTTTGCCTTTCCTTTTCCCTCTTCTAACCCTAACCCTAAGCCTAACCCCAAGCCTAACCCTCAGCTTAAATGCCTTTGCCTTTCCCTGATCCAAACCGAAAGCTAACCTGAACCCGAACAAAAAGCCTTTGCCTTTGCCTTTGCCTGATCCAACCCTAACCCTTAACGTAATCCCAACCTTAACCCTAACCCTAAACGAAACACTGCCCGCCTTTGCGCTTGCCTTTGCTTTTGCCTTTCTCTCTTCCAACACTAACCCTAAGCCTAACCCTAACCACCTTGGCCTTGGCCTTTGCCTGACGCTAAACGCCTTTGCCTTGGCCTAATCCTAAATGCCTTGGCCCAACTCTAAAGGCCTACTAACCCAACACCCAAAATGAAATGCCTTTGCCTAATTGCCTTGGCCTTGGCCTTGGCCTTGGCCTTGGCCTTGGCGTAAGCAGGAAAGCCTTTGCCCAACTCGGAGCCTAAAGGCCTTGGCCTTTTTCTAAACCTTCTCCTAAATGCCTAGCTCTCTGCCTAACGAGGAATGCCTTTGCCTTTGCTTCTGCCTTTGCCCGATCTAACCCTAACCCTGAGGCTAACCCGAATCCTAACCCTAACCCTAACCATCACCCTAACTCTAAGCCCTCACCCTCACCCTCACCCTCACCCTAACCCTAAACGCCTTTCCCTTTGCCTGATGTAACCCGAATCCTAACCGTGACCCACACCCGAACCCGAACCCAAACTGGATCTAACCCTAACCCTATCTCGAACGCTAACAACCTTTGCCTTTGCCTTTGCCTTTGCCTCATCTAACCCTAACCCTAACTGCCTTTGCCTAATCTAACCTTAAGCCTAAGCCTAAGCTTAACCCTAACCACCTTTCCCTTTGCCTTTGCCTTTGCCTTTGCCTTTGCCTTTCCTTTTCCCTCTTCTAACCCTAACCCTAAGCCTAACCCCAAGCCTAACCCTCAGCTTAAATGCCTTTGCCTTTCCCTGATCCAAACCGAAAGCTAACCCGAACCCAAACAAAAAGCCTTTGCCTTTGCCTTTGCCTTTGCCTGATCCAACCCTAACCCTTAACGTAATCCCAACCTTAACCCTAACCCTAAACGAAACACTGCCCGCCTTTGCGCTTGCCTTTGCTTTTGCCTTTCTCTCTTCCAACACTAACCCTAAGCCTAACCCTAACCGCCTTGGCCTTGGCCTTTGCCTGACACTAAACGCCTTTGCCTTGGCCTAATCCTAAATGCCTTGGCCTAACTCTAAAGGCCTACTAACCCAACACCCAAAATGAAATGCCTTTGCCTAATTGCCTTGGCCTTGGCCTTGGCCTTGGCCTTGGCCTTGGCGTAAGCAGGAAAGCCTTTGCCAAACTCGGAGCCTAAAGGCCTTGGCCTTTTTCTAAACCTTCTCCTAAATGCCTAGCTCTCTGCCTAACGAGGAATGCCTTTGCCTTTGCCTTTGCCTGATCTAGCCTAACCCTAACCGTAACCCGAATCACCTTGGTCTTTGCCTCTGCCTCTGCCTTTGCCTTTGCGTGATCTAACCCTCACCCTAACTCTAAACCTAGCCCGAACCCTAACGCAAATCACCTTGGCCTTTGCCTTTGCTTCTGCCTTTGCCCGATCTAACCCTAACCCTGAGGCTAACCCGAATCCTAACCCTAACCCTAACCATCACCCTAACCCTAAGCCCTCACCCTCACCCTAAGCCTAACCCGAAACGCCTTTCCCTTTGCCTGATGTAACCCAAATCCTAACCGTGACCCACACCCGAACCCGAACCCGGAATGGATCTAACCCTAACCCTATCTCGAATGCTAACAACCTTTGCCTTTGCCTTTGCCTTTGCCTCATCTAACCCTAACCCTAACTGCCTTTGCCTAATCTAACCTTAAGCCTAAGCCTAAGCTTAACCCTAACCGCCTTTCCCTTTGCCTTTGCCTTTGCCTTTGCCTTTCCTTTTCCCTCTTCTAACCCTAACCCTAAGCCTAACCCCAAGCCTAACCCTCAGCTTAAATGCCTTTGCCTTTCCCTGATCCAAACCGAAAGCTAACCTGAACCCGAACAAAAAGCCTTTGCCTTTGCCTTTGCCTGATCCAACCCTAACCCTTAACGTAATCCCAACCTTAACCCTAACCCTAAACGAAACACTGCCCGCCTTTGCGCTTGCCTTTGCTTTTGCTTTTCTCTCTTCCAACACTAACCCTAAGCCTAACCCTAACCACCTTGGCCTTGGCCTTTGCCTGACACTAAACGCCTTTGCCTTGGCCTAATCCTAAATGCCTTGGCCCAACTCTAAAGGCCTACTAACCCAACACCCAAAATGAAATGCCTTTGCCTAATTGCCTTGGCCTTGGCCTTGGCCTTGGCCTTGGCCTTGGCGTAAGCAGGAAAGCCTTTGCCGAACTCGGAGCCTAAAGGCCTTGGCCTTTTTCTAAACCTTCTCCTAAATGCCTAGCTCTCTGCCTAACGAGGAATGCCTTTGCCTTTGCTTCTGCCTTTGCCCGATCTAACCCTAACGCTGAGGCTAACCCGAATCCTAACCCTAACCCTAACCATCACCCTAACCCTAAGCCCTCACCCTCACCCTCACCCTCACCCTAACCCGAAACGCCTTTCCCTTTGCCTGATGTAACCCGAATCCTAACCGTGACCCACACCCGAACCCGAACCCAAACTGGATCTAACCCTAACCCTATCTCGAACGCTAACAACCTTTGCCTTTGCCTTTGCCTTTGCCTCATCTAACCCTAACCCTAACTGCCTTTGCCTAATCTAACCTTAAGCCTAAGCCTAAGCTTAACCCTAACCACCTTTCCCTTTGCCTTTGCCTTTGCCTTTGCCTTTGCCTTTCCTTTTCCCTCTTCTAACCCTAACCCTAAGCCTAACCCCAAGCCTAACCCTCAGCTTAAACGCCTTTGCCTTTCCCTGATCCAAACCGAAAGCTAACCCGAACCCAAACAAAAAGCCTTTGCCTTTGCCTTTGCCTTTGCCTGATCCAACCCTAACCCTTAACGTAATCCCAACCTTAACCCTAACCCTAAACGAAACACTGCCCGCCTTTGCGCTTGCCTTTGCTTTTGCCTTTCTCTCTTCCAACACTAACCCTAAGCCTAACCCTAACCGCCTTGGCCTTGGCCTTTGCCTGACACTAAACGCCTTTGCCTTGGCCTAATCCTAAATGCCTTGGCCTAACTCTAAAGGCCTACTAACCCAACACCCAAAATGAAATGCCTTTGCCTAATTGCCTTGGCCTTGGCCTTGGCCTTGGCCTTGGCCTTGGCGTAAGCAGGAAAGCCTTTGCCGAACTCGGAGCCTAAAGGCCTTGGCCTTTTTCTAAACCTTCTCCTAAATGCCTAGCTCTCTGCCTAACGAGGAATGCCTTTGCCTTTGCCTTTGCCTGATCTAGCCTAACCCTAACCCTAACCCGAATCACCTTGGTCTTTGCCTCTGCCTCTGCCTTTGCCTTTGCGTGATCTAACCCTCACCCTAACTCTAAACCTAGCCCGAACCCTAACGCAAATCACCTTGGCCTTTGCCTTTGCTTCTGCCTTTGCCCGATCTAACCCTAACCCTGAGGCTAACCCGAATCCTAACCCTAACCCTAACCATCACCCTAACCCTAAGCCCTCACCCTCACCCTAAGCCTAACCCGAAACGCCTTTCCCTTTGCCTGATGTAACCCGAATCCTAACCGTGACCCACACCCGAACCCGAACCCGGAATGGATCTAACCCTAACCCTATCTCGAATGCTAACAACCTTTGCCTTTGCCTTTGCCTTTGCCTCATCTAACCCTAACCCTAACTGCCTTTGCCTAATCTAACCTTAAGCCTAAGCCTAAGCTTAACCCTAACCGCCTTTCCCTTTGCCTTTGCCTTTGCCTTTCCTTTTCCCTCTTCTAACCCTAACCCTAAGCCTAACCCCAAGCCTAACCCTCAGCTTAAATGCCTTTGCCTTTCCCTGATCCAAACCGAAAGCTAACCTGAACCCGAACAAAAAGCCTTTGCCTTTGCCTTTGCCTGATCCAACCCTAACCCTTAACGTAATCCCAACCTTAACCCTAACCCTAAACGAAACACTGCCCGCCTTTGCGCTTGCCTTTGCTTTTGCTTTTCTCTCTTCCAACACTAACCCTAAGCCTAACCCTAACCACCTTGGCCTTGGCCTTTGCCTGACGCTAAACGCCTTTGCCTTGGCCTAATCCTAAATGCCTTGGCCCAACTCTAAAGGCCTACTAACCCAACACCCAAAATGAAATGCCTTTGCCTAATTGCCTTGGCCTTGGCCTTGGCCTTGGCCTTGGCCTTGGCGTAAGCAGGAAAGCCTTTGCCGAACTCGGAGCCTAAAGGCCTTGGCCTTTTTCTAAACCTTCTCCTAAATGCCTAGCTCTCTGCCTAACGAGGAATGCCTTTGCCTTTGCTTCTGCCTTTGCCCGATCTAACCCTAACCCTGAGGCTAACCCGAATCCTAACCCTAACCCTAACCATCACCCTAACCCTAAGCCCTCACCCTCACCCTCACCCTCACCTTAAGCCTATACCCGAAACGCCTTTCCCTTTGCCTGATGTAACCCGAATCCTAACCGTGACCCACACCCGAACCCGAACCCAAACTGGATCTAACCCTAACCCTATCTCGAACGCTAACAACCTTTGCCTTTGCCTTTGCCTTTGCCTCATCTAACCCTAACCCTAACTGCCTTTGCCTAATCTAACCTTAAGCCTAAGCCTAAGCTTAACCCTAACCACCTTTCCCTTTGCCTTTGCCTTTGCCTTTGCCTTTGCCTTTCCTTTTCCCTCTTCTAACCCTAACCCTAAGCCTAACCCCAAGCCTAACCCTCAGCTTAAACGCCTTTGCCTTTCCCTGATCCAAACCGAAAGCTAACCCGAACCCAAACAAAAAGCCTTTGCCTTTGCCTTTGCCTTTGCCTGATCCAACCCTAACCCTTAACGTAATCCCAGCCTTAACCCTAACCCTAAACGAAACACTGCCCGCCTTTGCGCTTGCCTTTGCTTTTGCCTTTCTCTCTTCCAACACTAACCCTAAGCCTAACCCTAACCGCCTTGGCCTTGGCCTTTGCCTGACACTAAACGCCTTTGCCTTGGCCTAATCCTAAATGCCTTGGCCTAACTCTAAAGGCCTACTAACCCAACACCCAAAATGAAATGCCTTTGCCTAATTGCCTTGGCCTTGGCCTTGGCCTTGGCCTTGGCCTTGGCGTAAGCAGGAAAGCCTTTGCCAAACTCGGAGCCTAAAGGCCTTGGCCTTTTTCTAAACCTTCTCCTAAATGCCTAGCTCTCTGCCTAACGAGGAATGCCTTTGCCTTTGCCTTTGCCTGATCTAGCCTAACCCTAACCGTAACCCGAATCACCTTGGTCTTTGCCTCTGCCTCTGCCTTTGCCTTTGCGTGATCTAACCCTCACCCTAACTCTAAACCTAGCCCGAACCCTAACGCAAATCACCTTGGCCTTTGCCTTTGCTTCTGCCTTTGCCCGATCTAACCCTAACCCTGAGGCTAACCCGAATCCTAACCCTAACCCTAACCATCACCCTAACCCTAAGCCCTCACCCTCACCCTAAGCCTAACCCGAAACGCCTTTCCCTTTGCCTGATGTAACCCGAATCCTAACCGTGACCCACACCCGAACCCGAACCCGGAATGGATCTAACCCTAACCCTATCTCGAATGCTAACAACCTTTGCCTTTGCCTTTGCCTTTGCCTCATCTAACCCTAACCCTAACTGCCTTTGCCTAATCTAACCTTAAGCCTAAGCCTAAGCTTAACCCTAACCGCCTTTCCCTTTGCCTTTGCCTTTGCCTTTGCCTTTCCTTTTCCCTCTTCTAACCCTAACCCTAAGCCTAACCCCAAGCCTAACCCTCAGCTTAAATGCCTTTGCCTTTCCCTGATCCAAACCGAAAGCTAACCTGAACCCGAACAAAAAGCCTTTGCCTTTGCCTTTGCCTGATCCAACCCTAACCCTTAACGTAATCCCAACCTTAACCCTAACCCTAAACGAAACACTGCCCGCCTTTGCGCTTGCCTTTGCTTTTGCCTTTCTCTCTTCCAACACTAACCCTAAGCCTAACCCTAACCGCCTTGGCCTTGGCCTTTGCCTGACACTAAACGCCTTTGCCTTGGCCTAATCCTAAATGCCTTGGCCTAACTCTAAAGGCCTACTAACCCAACACCCAAAATGAAATGCCTTTGCCTAATTGCCTTGGCCTTGGCCTTGGCCTTGGCCTTGGCCTTGGCGTAAGCAGGAAAGCCTTTGCCGAACTCGGAGCCTAAAGGCCTTGGCCTTTTTCTAAACCTTCTCCTAAATGCCTAGCTCTCTGCCTAACGAGGAATGCCTTTGCCTTTGCCTTTGCCTGATCTAGCCTAACCCTAACCGTAACCCGAATCACCTTGGTCTTTGCCTCTGCCTCTGCCTTTGCCTTTGCGTGATCTAACCCTCACCCTAACTCTAAACCTAGCCCGAACCCTAACGCAAATCACCTTGGCCTTTGCCTTTGCTTCTGCCTTTGCCCGATCTAACCCTAACCCTGAGGCTAACCCGAATCCTAACCCTAACCCTAACCATCACCCTAACCCTAAGCCCTCACCCTCACCCTAAGCCTAACCCGAAACGCCTTTCCCTTTGCCTGATGTAACCCAAATCCTAACCGTGACCCACACCCGAACCCGAACCCGGAATGGATCTAACCCTAACCCTATCTCGAATGCTAACAACCTTTGCCTTTGCCTTTGCCTTTGCCTCATCTAACCCTAACCCTAACTGCCTTTGCCTAATCTAACCTTAAGCCTAAGCCTAAGCTTAACCCTAACCGCCTTTCCCTTTGCCTTTGCCTTTGCCTTTGCCTTTCCTTTTCCCTCTTCTAACCCTAACCCTAAGCCTAACCCCAAGCCTAACCCTCAGCTTAAATGCCTTTGCCTTTCCCTGATCCAAACCGAAAGCTAACCTGAACCCGAACAAAAAGCCTTTGCCTTTGCCTTTGCCTGATCCAACCCTAACCCTTAACGTAATCCCAACCTTAACCCTAACCCTAAACGAAACACTGCCCGCCTTTGCGCTTGCCTTTGCTTTTGCTTTTCTCTCTTCCAACACTAACCCTAAGCCTAACCCTAACCGCCTTGGCCTTGGCCTTTGCCTGACACTAAACGCCTTTGCCTTGGCCTAATCCTAAATGCCTTGGCCCAACTCTAAAGGCCTACTAACCCAACACCCAAAATGAAATGCCTTTGCCTAATTGCCTTGGCCTTGGCCTTGGCCTTGGCCTTGGCCTTGGCGTAAGCAGGAAAGCCTTTGCCGAACTCGGAGCCTAAAGGCCTTGGCCTTTTTCTAAACCTTCTCCTAAATGCCTAGCTCTCTGCCTAACGAGGAATGCCTTTGCCTTTGCTTCTGCCTTTGCCCGATCTAACCCTAACCCTGAGGCTAACCCGAATCCTAACCCTAACCCTAACCATCACCCTAACCCTAAGCCCTCACCCTCACCCTAACCCGAAACGCCTTTCCCTTTGCCTGATGTAACCCGAATCCTAACCGTGACCCACACCCGAACCCGAACCCAAACTGGATCTAACCCTAACCCTATCTCGAACGCTAACAACCTTTGCCTTTGCCTTTGCCTTTGCCTCATCTAACCCTAACCCTAACTGCCTTTGCCTAATCTAACCTTAAGCCTAAGCCTAAGCTTAACCCTAACCGCCTTTCCCTTTGCCTTTCCCTTTGCCTTTACCTTTACTTTTCCCTCTTCTAACCCTAACCCTAACCATCACCCTAACCCTAAGCCCTCACCCTCACCCTCACCCTAACCCGAAACGCCTTTCCCTTTGCCTGATGTAACCCGAATCCTAACCGTGACCCACACCCGAACCCGAACCCGGAATGGATCTAACCCTAACCCTATCTCGAACGCTAACAACCTTTGCCTTTGCCTTTGCCTTTGCCTCATCTAACCCTAACCCTAACTGCCTTTGCCTAATCTAACCTTAAGCCTAAGCCTAAGCTTAACCCTAACCGCCTTTCCCTTTGCCTTTGCCTTTGCCTTTGCCTTTCCTTTTCTCTCTTCTAACCCTAACCCTAACCCTAAGCCTAACCCCAAGCCTAACCCTCAGCTTAAACGCCTTTGCCTTTCCCTGATCCAAACCGAAAGCTAACCCGAACCCGAACAAAAAGCCTTTGCCTTTGCCTTTGCCTGATCCAACCCTAACCCTTAACGTAATCCCAACCTTAACCCTAACCCTAAACGAAACACTGCCCGCCTTTGCGCTTGCCTTTGCTTTTGCCTTTCTCTCTTCCAACACTAACCCTAAGCCTAACCCTAAGCGCCTTGGCCTTGGCCTTTGCCTGACGCTAAACGCCTTTGCCTTGGCCTAATCCTAAATGCCTTGGCCCAACTCTAAAGGCCTACTAACCCAACACCCAAAATTAAATGCCTGTGCCTAAAGCCCTGGACCTAATTGCCTTGGCCTTGGCGTAAGCAGGAAAGCCTTTGCCAAACTCGGAGCCTAAAGGCCTTGGCCTTTTTCTAAACCTTCTCCTAAATGCCTAGCTCTCTGCCTAACGAGGAATGCCTTTGCCTTTGCTTCTGCCTTTGCCCGATCTAACCCTAACGCTGAGGCTAACCCGAATCCTAACCCTAACCCTAACCATCACCCTAACCCTAAGCCCTCACCCTCACCCTCACCCTCACCCTAACCCAAAACGCCTTTCCCTTTGCCTGATGTAACCCAAATCCTAACCGTGACCCACACCCGAACCCGAACCCAAACTGGATCTAACCCTAACCCTATCTCGAACGCTAACAACCTTTGCCTTTGCCTTTGCCTTTGCCTCATCTAACCCTAACCCTAACTGCCTTTGCCTAATCTAACCTTAAGCCTAAGCCTAAGCTTAACCCTAACCACCTTTCCCTTTGCCTTTGCCTTTGCCTTTGCCTTTGCCTTTCCTTTTCCCTCTTCTAACCCTAACCCTAAGCCTAACCCCAAGCCTAACCCTCAGCTTAAACGCCTTTGCCTTTCCCTGATCCAAACCGAAAGCTAACCCGAACCCAAACAAAAAGCCTTTGCCTTTGCCTTTGCCTTTGCCTGATCCAACCCTAACCCTTAACGTAATCCCAGCCTTAACCCTAACCCTAAACGAAACACTGCCCGCCTTTGCGCTTGCCTTTGCTTTTGCCTTTCTCTCTTCCAACACTAACCCTAAGCCTAACCCTAACCGCCTTGGCCTTGGCCTTTGCCTGACACTAAACGCCTTTGCCTTGGCCTAATCCTAAATGCCTTGGCCTAACTCTAAAGGCCTACTAACCCAACACCCAAAATGAAATGCCTTTGCCTAATTGCCTTGGCCTTGGCCTTGGCCTTGGCCTTGGCCTTGGCGTAAGCAGGAAAGCCTTTGCCCAACTCGGAGCCTAAAGGCCTTGGCCTTTTTCTAAACCTTCTCCTAAATGCCTAGCTCTCTGCCTAACGAGGAATGCCTTTGCCTTTGCCTTTGCCTGATCTAGCCTAACCCTAACCGTAACCCGAATCACCTTGGTCTTTGCCTCTGCCTCTGCCTTTGCCTTTGCGTGATCTAACCCTCACCCTAACTCTAAACCTAGCCCGAACCCTAACGCAAATCACCTTGGCCTTTGCCTTTGCTTCTGCCTTTGCCCGATCTAACCCTAACCCTGAGGCTAACCCGAATCCTAACCCTAACCCTAACCATCACCCTAACCCTAAGCCCTCACCCTCACCCTAAGCCTAACCCGAAACGCCTTTCCCTTTGCCTGATGTAACCCGAATCCTAACCGTGACCCACACCCGAACCCGAACCCGGAATGGATCTAACCCTAACCCTATCTCGAATGCTAACAACCTTTGCCTTTGCCTTTGCCTTTGCCTCATCTAACCCTAACCCTAACTGCCTTTGCCTAATCTAACCTTAAGCCTAAGCCTAAGCTTAACCCTAACCGCCTTTCCCTTTGCCTTTGCCTTTGCCTTTGCCTTTCCTTTTCCCTCTTCTAACCCTAACCCTAAGCCTAACCCCAAGCCTAACCCTCAGCTTAAATGCCTTTGCCTTTCCCTGATCCAAACCGAAAGCTAACCTGAACCCGAACAAAAAGCCTTTGCCTTTGCCTTTGCCTGATCCAACCCTAACCCTTAACGTAATCCCAACCTTAACCCTAACCCTAAACGAAACACTGCCCGCCTTTGCGCTTGCCTTTGCTTTTGCCTTTCTCTCTTCCAACACTAACCCTAAGCCTAACCCTAACCGCCTTGGCCTTGGCCTTTGCCTGACACTAAACGCCTTTGCCTTGGCCTAATCCTAAATGCCTTGGCCTAACTCTAAAGGCCTACTAACCCAACACCCAAAATGAAATGCCTTTGCCTAATTGCCTTGGCCTTGGCCTTGGCCTTGGCCTTGGCCTTGGCGTAAGCAGGAAAGCCTTTGCCGAACTCGGAGCCTAAAGGCCTTGGCCTTTTTCTAAACCTTCTCCTAAATGCCTAGCTCTCTGCCTAACGAGGAATGCCTTTGCCTTTGCCTTTGCCTGATCTAGCCTAACCCTAACCGTAACCCGAATCACCTTGGTCTTTGCCTCTGCCTCTGCCTTTGCCTTTGCGTGATCTAACCCTCACCCTAACTCTAAACCTAGCCCGAACCCTAACGCAAATCACCTTGGCCTTTGCCTTTGCTTCTGCCTTTGCCCGATCTAACCCTAACCCTGAGGCTAACCCGAATCCTAACCCTAACCCTAACCATCACCCTAACCCTAAGCCCTCACCCTCACCCTAAGCCTAACCCGAAACGCCTTTCCCTTTGCCTGATGTAACCCAAATCCTAACCGTGACCCACACCCGAACCCGAACCCGGAATGGATCTAACCCTAACCCTATCTCGAATGCTAACAACCTTTGCCTTTGCCTTTGCCTTTGCCTCATCTAACCCTAACCCTAACTGCCTTTGCCTAATCTAACCTTAAGCCTAAGCCTAAGCTTAACCCTAACCGCCTTTCCCTTTGCCTTTGCCTTTGCCTTTGCCTTTCCTTTTCCCTCTTCTAACCCTAACCCTAAGCCTAACCCCAAGCCTAACCCTCAGCTTAAATGCCTTTGCCTTTCCCTGATCCAAACCGAAAGCTAACCTGAACCCGAACAAAAAGCCTTTGCCTTTGCCTTTGCCTGATCCAACCCTAACCCTTAACGTAATCCCAACCTTAACCCTAACCCTAAACGAAACACTGCCCGCCTTTGCGCTTGCCTTTGCTTTTGCTTTTCTCTCTTCCAACACTAACCCTAAGCCTAACCCTAACCGCCTTGGCCTTGGCCTTTGCCTGACACTAAACGCCTTTGCCTTGGCCTAATCCTAAATGCCTTGGCCCAACTCTAAAGGCCTACTAACCCAACACCCAAAATGAAATGCCTTTGCCTAATTGCCTTGGCCTTGGCCTTGGCCTTGGCCTTGGCCTTGGCGTAAGCAGGAAAGCCTTTGCCGAACTCGGAGCCTAAAGGCCTTGGCCTTTTTCTAAACCTTCTCCTAAATGCCTAGCTCTCTGCCTAACGAGGAATGCCTTTGCCTTTGCTTCTGCCTTTGCCTGATCTAACCCTAACCCTGAGGCTAACCCGAATCCTAACCCTAACCCTAACCATCACCCTAACCCTAAGCCCTCACCCTCACCCTCACCCTAACCCGAAACGCCTTTCCCTTTGCCTGATGTAACCCGAATCCTAACCGTGACCCACACCCGAACCCGAACCCAAACTGGATCTAACCCTAACCCTATCTCGAACGCTAACAACCTTTGCCTTTGCCTTTGCCTTTGCCTCATCTAACCCTAACCCTAACTGCCTTTGCCTAATCTAACCTTAAGCCTAAGCCTAAGCTTAACCCTAACCGCCTTTCCCTTTGCCTTTCCCTTTGCCTTTACCTTTACTTTTCCCTCTTCTAACCCTAACCCTAACCATCACCCTAACCCTAAGCCCTCACCCTCACCCTCACCCTAACCCGAAACGCCTTTCCCTTTGCCTGATGTAACCCGAATCCTAACCGTGACCCACACCCGAACCCGAACCCGGAATGGATCTAACCCTAACCCTATCTCGAACGCTAACAACCTTTGCCTTTGCCTTTGCCTTTGCCTCATCTAACCCTAACCCTAACTGCCTTTGCCTAATCTAACCTTAAGCCTAAGCCTAAGCTTAACCCTAACCGCCTTTCCCTTTGCCTTTGCCTTTGCCTTTGCCTTTCCTTTTCTCTCTTCTAACCCTAACCCTAACCCTAAGCCTAACCCCAAGCCTAACCCTCAGCTTAAACGCCTTTGCCTTTCCCTGATCCAAACCGAAAGCTAACCCGAACCCGAACAAAAAGCCTTTGCCTTTGCCTTTGCCTGATCCAACCCTAACCCTTAACGTAATCCCAACCTTAACCCTAACCCTAACCCTGACCCTGACCGCCTTTGCGCTTGCCTTTGCTTTTGCCTTTCTCTCTTCCAACACTAACCCTAAGCCTAACCCTAAGCGCCTTGGCCTTGGCCTTTGCCTGACGCTAAACGCCTTTGCCTTGGCCTAATCCTAAATGCCTTGGCCCAACTCTAAAGGCCTACTAACCCAACACCCAAAATTAAATGCCTGTGCCTAAAGCCCTGGACCTAATTGCCTTGGCCTTGGCGTAAGCAGGAAAGCCTTTGCCAAACTCGGAGCCTAAAGGCCTTGGCCTTTTTCTAAACCTTCTCCTAAATGCCTAGCTCTCTGCCTAACGAGGAATGCCTTTGCCTTTGCTTCTGCCTTTGCCCGATCTAACCCTAACGCTGAGGCTAACCCGAATCCTAACCCTAACCCTAACCATCACCCTAACCCTAAGCCCTCACCCTCACCCTCACCCTCACCCTAACCCAAAACGCCTTTCCCTTTGCCTGATGTAACCCAAATCCTAACCGTGACCCACACCCGAACCCGAACCCAAACTGGATCTAACCCTAACCCTATCTCGAACGCTAACAACCTTTGCCTTTGCCTTTGCCTTTGCCTCATCTAACCCTAACCCTAACTGCCTTTGCCTAATCTAACCTTAAGCCTAAGCCTAAGCTTAACCCTAACCACCTTTCCCTTTGCCTTTGCCTTTGCCTTTGCCTTTGCCTTTCCTTTTCCCTCTTCTAACCCTAACCCTAAGCCTAACCCCAAGCCTAACCCTCAGCTTAAATGCCTTTGCCTTTCCCTGATCCAAACCGAAAGCTAACCTGAACCCGAACAAAAAGCCTTTGCCTTTGCCTTTGCCTGATCCAACCCTAACCCTTAACGTAATCCCAACCTTAACCCTAACCCTAAACGAAACACTGCCCGCCTTTGCGCTTGCCTTTGCTTTTGCTTTTCTCTCTTCCAACACTAACCCTAAGCCTAACCCTAACCACCTTGGCCTTGGCCTTTGCCTGACACTAAACGCCTTTGCCTTGGCCTAATCCTAAATGCCTTGGCCCAACTCTAAAGGCCTACTAACCCAACACCCAAAATGAAATGCCTTTGCCTAATTGCCTTGGCCTTGGCCTTGGCCTTGGCCTTGGCCTTGGCGTAAGCAGGAAAGCCTTTGCCGAACTCGGAGCCTAAAGGCCTTGGCCTTTTTCTAAACCTTCTCCTAAATGCCTAGCTCTCTGCCTAACGAGGAATGCCTTTGCCTTTGCTTCTGCCTTTGCCCGATCTAACCCTAACCCTGAGGCTAACCCGAATCCTAACCCTAACCCTAACCATCACCCTAACCCTAAGCCCTCACCCTCACCCTCACCCTCACCTTAAGCCTAACCCGAAACGCCTTTCCCTTTGCCTGATGTAACCCGAATCCTAACCGTGACCCACACCCGAACCCGAACCCAAACTGGATCTAACCCTAACCCTATCTCGAACGCTAACAACCTTTGCCTTTGCCTTTGCCTTTGCCTCATCTAACCCTAACCCTAACTGCCTTTGCCTAATCTAACCTTAAGCCTAAGCCTAAGCTTAACCCTAACCACCTTTCCCTTTGCCTTTGCCTTTGCCTTTGCCTTTGCCTTTCCTTTTCCCTCTTCTAACCCTAACCCTAAGCCTAACCCCAAGCCTAACCCTCAGCTTAAACGCCTTTGCCTTTCCCTGATCCAAACCGAAAGCTAACCCGAACCCAAACAAAAAGCCTTTGCCTTTGCCTTTGCCTTTGCCTGATCCAACCCTAACCCTTAACGTAATCCCAACCTTAACCCTAACCCTAAACGAAACACTGCCCGCCTTTGCGCTTGCCTTTGCTTTTGCCTTTCTCTCTTCCAACACTAACCCTAAGCCTAACCCTAACCGCCTTGGCCTTGGCCTTTGCCTGACACTAAACGCCTTTGCCTTGGCCTAATCCTAAATGCCTTGGCCTAACTCTAAAGGCCTACTAACCCAACACCCAAAATGAAATGCCTTTGCCTAATTGCCTTGGCCTTGGCCTTGGCCTTGGCCTTGGCCTTGGCGTAAGCAGGAAAGCCTTTGCCGAACTCGGAGCCTAAAGGCCTTGGCCTTTTTCTAAACCTTCTCCTAAATGCCTAGCTCTCTGCCTAACGAGGAATGCCTTTGCCTTTGCCTTTGCCTGATCTAGCCTAACCCTAACCGTAACCCGAATCACCTTGGTCTTTGCCTCTGCCTCTGCCTTTGCCTTTGCGTGATCTAACCCTCACCCTAACTCTAAACCTAGCCCGAACCCTAACGCAAATCACCTTGGCCTTTGCCTTTGCTTCTGCCTTTGCCCGATCTAACCCTAACCCTGAGGCTAACCCGAATCCTAACCCTAACCCTAACCATCACCCTAACCCTAAGCCCTCACCCTCACCCTAAGCCTAACCCGAAACGCCTTTCCCTTTGCCTGATGTAACCCGAATCCTAACCGTGACCCACACCCGAACCCGAACCCGGAATGGATCTAACCCTAACCCTATCTCGAATGCTAACAACCTTTGCCTTTGCCTTTGCCTTTGCCTCATCTAACCCTAACCCTAACTGCCTTTGCCTAATCTAACCTTAAGCCTAAGCCTAAGCTTAACCCTAACCGCCTTTGCCTTTGCCTTTGCCTTTGCCTTTGCCTTTCCTTTTCCCTCTTCTAACCCTAACCCTAAGCCTAACCCCAAGCCTAACCCTCAGCTTAAATGCCTTTGCCTTTCCCTGATCCAAACCGAAAGCTAACCTGAACCCGAACAAAAAGCCTTTGCCTTTGCCTTTGCCTGATCCAACCCTAACCCTTAACGTAATCCCAACCTTAACCCTAACCCTAAACGAAACACTGCCCGCCTTTGCGCTTGCCTTTGCTTTTGCTTTTCTCTCTTCCAACACTAACCCTAAGCCTAACCCTAACCACCTTGGCCTTGGCCTTTGCCTGACACTAAACGCCTTTGCCTTGGCCTAATCCTAAATGCCTTGGCCCAACTCTAAAGGCCTACTAACCCAACACCCAAAATGAAATGCCTTTGCCTAATTGCCTTGGCCTTGGCCTTGGCCTTGGCCTTGGCCTTGGCGTAAGCAGGAAAGCCTTTGCCGAACTCGGAGCCTAAAGGCCTTGGCCTTTTTCTAAACCTTCTCCTAAATGCCTAGCTCTCTGCCTAACGAGGAATGCCTTGGCCTTTGCTTCTGCCTTTGCCCGATCTAACCCTAACCCTGAGGCTAACCCGAATCCTAACCCTAACCCTAACCATCACCCTAACCCTAAGCCCTCACCCTCACCCTCACCCTCACCCTAACCCGAAACGCCTTTCCCTTTGCCTGATGTAACCCGAATCCTAACCGTGACCCACACCCGAACCCGAACCCAAACTGGATCTAACCCTAACCCTATCTCGAACGCTAACAACCTTTGCCTTTGCCTTTGCCTTTGCCTCATCTAACCCTAACCCTAACTGCCTTTGCCTAATCTAACCTTAAGCCTAAGCCTAAGCTTAACCCTAACCACCTTTCCCTTTGCCTTTGCCTTTGCCTTTGCCTTTGCCTTTCCTTTTCCCTCTTCTAACCCTAACCCTAAGCCTAACCCCAAGCCTAACCCTCAGCTTAAACGCCTTTGCCTTTCCCTGATCCAAACCGAAAGCTAACCCGAACCCAAACAAAAAGCCTTTGCCTTTGCCTTTGCCTTTGCCTGATCCAACCCTAACCCTTAACGTAATCCCAACCTTAACCCTAACCCTAAACGAAACACTGCCCGCCTTTGCGCTTGCCTTTGCTTTTGCCTTTCTCTCTTCCAACACTAACCCTAAGCCTAACCCTAACCGCCTTGGCCTTGGCCTTTGCCTGACACTAAACGCCTTTGCCTTGGCCTAATCCTAAATGCCTTGGCCTAACTCTAAAGGCCTACTAACCCAACACCCAAAATGAAATGCCTTTGCCTAATTGCCTTGGCCTTGGCCTTGGCCTTGGCCTTGGCCTTGGCGTAAGCAGGAAAGCCTTTGCCGAACTCGGAGCCTAAAGGCCTTGGCCTTTTTCTAAACCTTCTCCTAAATGCCTAGCTCTCTGCCTAACGAGGAATGCCTTTGCCTTTGCCTTTGCCTGATCTAGCCTAACCCTAACCGTAACCCGAATCACCTTGGTCTTTGCCTCTGCCTCTGCCTTTGCCTTTGCGTGATCTAACCCTCACCCTAACTCTAAACCTAGCCCGAACCCTAACGCAAATCACCTTGGCCTTTGCCTTTGCTTCTGCCTTTGCCCGATCTAACCCTAACCCTGAGGCTAACCCGAATCCTAACCCTAACCCTAACCATCACCCTAACCCTAAGCCCTCACCCTCACCCTAAGCCTAACCCGAAACGCCTTTCCCTTTGCCTGATGTAACCCAAATCCTAACCGTGACCCACACCCGAACCCGAACCCGGAATGGATCTAACCCTAACCCTATCTCGAATGCTAACAACCTTTGCCTTTGCCTTTGCCTTTGCCTCATCTAACCCTAACCCTAACTGCCTTTGCCTAATCTAACCTTAAGCCTAAGCCTAAGCTTAACCCTAACCGCCTTTCCCTTTGCCTTTGCCTTTGCCTTTGCCTTTCCTTTTCCCTCTTCTAACCCTAACCCTAAGCCTAACCCCAAGCCTAACCCTCAGCTTAAATGCCTTTGCCTTTCCCTGATCCAAACCGAAAGCTAACCTGAACCCGAACAAAAAGCCTTTGCCTTTGCCTTTGCCTGATCCAACCCTAACCCTTAACGTAATCCCAACCTTAACCCTAACCCTAAACGAAACACTGCCCGCCTTTGCGCTTGCCTTTGCTTTTGCTTTTCTCTCTTCCAACACTAACCCTAAGCCTAACCCTAACCGCCTTGGCCTTGGCCTTTGCCTGACACTAAACGCCTTTGCCTTGGCCTAATCCTAAATGCCTTGGCCCAACTCTAAAGGCCTACTAACCCAACACCCAAAATGAAATGCCTTTGCCTAATTGCCTTGGCCTTGGCCTTGGCCTTGGCCTTGGCCTTGGCGTAAGCAGGAAAGCCTTTGCCCAACTCGGAGCCTAAAGGCCTTGGCCTTTTTCTAAACCTTCTCCTAAATGCCTAGCTCTCTGCCTAACGAGGAATGCCTTTGCCTTTGCTTCTGCCTTTGCCCGATCTAACCCTAACCCTGAGGCTAACCCGAATCCTAACCCTAACCCTAACCATCACCCTAACCCTAAGCCCTCACCCTCACCCTCACCCTAACCCGAAACGCCTTTCCCTTTGCCTGATGTAACCCGAATCCTAACCGTGACCCACACCCGAACCCGAACCCAAACTGGATCTAACCCTAACCCTATCTCGAACGCTAACAACCTTTGCCTTTGCCTTTGCCTTTGCCTCATCTAACCCTAACCCTAACTGCCTTTGCCTAATCTAACCTTAAGCCTAAGCCTAAGCTTAACCCTAACCGCCTTTCCCTTTGCCTTTCCCTTTGCCTTTACCTTTACTTTTCCCTCTTCTAACCCTAACCCTAACCATCACCCTAACCCTAAGCCCTCACCGTCACCCTCACCCTAACCCGAAACGCCTTTCCCTTTGCCTGATGTAACCCGAATCCTAACCGTGACCCACACCCGAACCCGAACCCGGAATGGATCTAACCCTAACCCTATCTCGAACGCTAACAACCTTTGCCTTTGCCTTTGCCTTTGCCTCATCTAACCCTAACCCTAACTGCCTTTGCCTAATCTAACCTTAAGCCTAAGCCTAAGCTTAACCCTAACCGCCTTTCCCTTTGCCTTTGCCTTTGCCTTTGCCTTTCCTTTTCCCTCTTCTAACCCTAACCCTAACCCTAAGCCTAACCCCAAGCCTAACCCTCAGCTTAAACGCCTTTGCCTTTCCCTGATCCAAACCGAAAGCTAACCCGAACCCGAACAAAAAGCCTTTGCCTTTGCCTTTGCCTGATCCAACCCTAACCCTTAACGTAATCCCAACCTTAACCCTAACCCTAACCCTGACCCTGCCCGCCTTTGCGCTTGCCTTTGCTTTTGCCTTTCTCTCTTCCAACACTAACCCTAAGCCTAACCCTAACCACCTTGGCCTTGGCCTTTGCCTGACGCTAAACGCCTTTGCCTTGGCCTAATCCTAAATGCCTTGGCCCAACTCTAAAGGCCTACTAACCCAACACCCAAAATGAAATGCCTTTGCCTAATTGCCTTGGCCTTGGCCTTGGCCTTGGCCTTGGCCTTGGCGTAAGCAGGAAAGCCTTTGCCGAACTCGGAGCCTAAAGGCCTTGGCCTTTTTCTAAACCTTCTCCTAAATGCCTAGCTCTCTGCCTAACGAGGAATGCCTTTGCCTTTGCTTCTGCCTTTGCCCGATCTAACCCTAACGCTGAGGCTAACCCGAATCCTAACCCTAACCCTAACCATCACCCTAACCCTAAGCCCTCACCCTCACCCTAAGCCTAACCCGAAACGCCTTTCCCTTTGCCTGATGTAACCCAAATCCTAACCGTGACCCACACCCGAACCCGAACCCAAACTGGATCTAACCCTAACCCTATCTCGAACGCTAACAACCTTTGCCTTTGCCTTTGCCTTTGCCTCATCTAACCCTAACCCTAACTGCCTTTGCCTAATCTAACCTTAAGCCTAAGCCTAAGCTTAACCCTAACCACCTTTCCCTTTGCCTTTGCCTTTGCCTTTGCCTTTGCCTTTCCTTTTCCCTCTTCTAACCCTAACCCTAAGCCTAACCCCAAGCCTAACCCTCAGCTTAAATGCCTTTGCCTTTCCCTGATCCAAACCGAAAGCTAACCCGAACCCAAACAAAAAGCCTTTGCCTTTGCCTTTGCCTTTGCCTGATCCAACCCTAACCCTTAACGTAATCCCAACCTTAACCCTAACCCTAAACGAAACACTGCCCGCCTTTGCGCTTGCCTTTGCTTTTGCCTTTCTCTCTTCCAACACTAACCCTAAGCCTAACCCTAACCGCCTTGGCCTTGGCCTTTGCCTGACACTAAACGCCTTTGCCTTGGCCTAATCCTAAATGCCTTGGCCCAACTCTAAAGGCCTACTAACCCAACACCCAAAATTAAATGCCTTTGCCTAATTGCCTTGGTCTTGGCCTTGGCCTTGGCCTTGGCGTAAGCAGGAAAGCCTTTGCCGAACTCGGAGCCTAAAGGCCTTGGCCTTTTTCTAAACCTTCTCCTAAATGCCTAGCTCTCTGCCTAACGAGGAATGCCTTGGCCTTTGCTTCTGCCTTTGCCCGATCTAACCCTAACCCTGAGGCTAACCCGAATCCTAACCCTAACCCTAACCATCACCCTAACCCTAAGCCCTCACCCTCACCCTCACCCTCACCCTAACCCGAAACGCCTTTCCCTTTGCCTGATGTAACCCGAATCCTAACCGTGACCCACACCCGAACCCGAACCCAAACTGGATCTAACCCTAACCCTATCTCGAACGCTAACAACCTTTGCCTTTGCCTTTGCCTTTGCCTCATCTAACCCTAACCCTAACTGCCTTTGCCTAATCTAACCTTAAGCCTAAGCCTAAGCTTAACCCTAACCGCCTTTGCCTTTGCCTTTGCCTTTGCCTTTCCTTTTCCCTCTTCTAACCCTAACCCTAACCCTAAGCCTAACCCCAAGCCTAACCCTCAGCTTAAACGCCTTTGCCTTTCCCTGATCCAAACCGAAAGCTAACCCGAACCCAAACAAAAAGCCTTTGCCTTTGCCTGATCCAACCCTAACCCTTAACGTAATCCCAACCTTAACCCTAACCCTAACCCTGACCCTGACCGCCTTTGCGCTTGCCTTTGCTTTTGCCTTTCTCTCTTCCAACACTAACCCTAAGCCTAACCCTAAGCGCCTTGGCCTTGGCCTTTGCCTGACACTAAACGCCTTTGCCTTGGCCTAATCCTAAATGCCTTGGCCCAACTCTAAAGGCCTACTAACCCAACACCCAAAATTAAATGCCTGTGCCTAAAGCCCTGGACCTAATTGCCTTGGCCTTGGCGTAAGCAGGAAAGCCTTTGCAAAACTCGGAGCCTAAAGGCCTTGGCCTTTTTCTAAACCTTCTCCTAAATGCCTAGCTCTCTGCCTAACGAGGAATGCCTTTGCCTTTGCTTCTGCCTTTGCCCGATCTAACCCTAACCCTGAGGCTAACCCGAATCCTAACCCTAACCCTAACCATCACCCTAACCCTAAGCCCTCACCCTCACCCTCACCCTCACCCTAACCCAAAACGCCTTTCCCTTTGCCTGATGTAACCCGAATCCTAACCGTGACCCACACCCGAACCCAAACCCAAACTGGATCTAACCCTAACCCTATCTCGAACGCTAACAACCTTTGCCTTTGCCTTTGCCTTTGCCTCATCTAACCCTAACCCTAACTGCCTTTGCCTAATCTAACCTTAAGCCTAAGCCTAAGCTTAACTCTAACCGCCTTTCCCTTTCCCTTTGCCTTTGCCTTTGCCTTTCCTTTTCCCTCTTCTAACCCTAACCCTAACCCTAAGCCTAACCCCAAGCCTAACCCTCAGCTTAAACGCCTTTGCCTTTCCCTGATCCAAACCGAAAGCTAACCCGAACCCGAACAAAAAGCCTTTGCCTTTGCCTTTGCCTTTGCCTGATCCAACCCTAACCCTTAACGTAATCCCAACCTTAACCCTAACCCTAACCCTGACCCTGCCCGCCTTTGCGCTTGCCTTTGCTTTTGCCTTTCTCTCTTCCAACACTAACCCTAAGCCTAACCCTAACCGCCTTGGCCTTGGCCTTTGCCTGACGCTAAACGCCTTTGCCTTGGCCTAATCCTAAATGCCTTGGCCTAACTCTAAAGGCCTACTAACCCAACACCCAAAATTAAATGCCTTTGCCTAAAGCCCTGGACCTAATTGCCTTGGCCTTGGCGTAAGCAGGAAAGCCTTTGCCGAACTCGGAGCCTAAAGGCCTTGGCCTTTTTCTAAACCTTCTCCTAAATGCCTAGCTCTCTGCCTAACGAGGAATGCCTTTGCCTTTGCTTCTGCCTTTGCCCGATCTAACCCTAACCCTGAGGCTAACCCGAATCCTAACCCTAACCCTAACCATCACCCTAACCCTAAGCCCTCACCCTCACCCTCACCCTCACCTTAAGCCTAACCCGAAACGCCTTTCCCTTTGCCTGATGTAACCCGAATCCTAACCGTGACCCACACCCGAACCCGAACCCAAACTGGATCTAACCCTAACCCTATCTCGAACGCTAACAACCTTTGCCTTTGCCTTTGCCTTTGCCTCATCTAACCCTAACCCTAACTGCCTTTGCCTAATCTAACCTTAAGCCTAAGCCTAAGCTTAACCCTAACCACCTTTCCCTTTGCCTTTGCCTTTGCCTTTGCCTTTGCCTTTGCCTTTCCTTTTCCCTCTTCTAACCCTAACCCTAAGCCTCACGCCAAGCCTAACCCTCAGCTTAAACGCCTTTGTCTTTCCCTGATCCAAACCGAAAGCTAACCCGAACCCGAACAAAAAGCCTTTGCCTTTGCCTGATCCAACCCTAACCCTTAACGTAATCCCAGCCTTAACCCTAACCCTAAACGAAACACTGCCCGCCTTTGCGCTTGCCTTTGCTTTTGCCTTTCTCTCTTCCAACACTAACCCTAAGCCTAACCCTAACCGCCTTGGCCTTGGCCTTTGCCTGACGCTAAACGCCTTTGCCTTGGCCTAATCCTAAATGCCTTGGCCTAACTCTAAAGGCCTACTAACCCAACACCCAAAATTAAATGCCTGTGCCTAAAGCCCTGGACCTAATTGCCTTGGCCTTGGTGTAAGCAGGAAAGCCTTTGCCGAACTCGGAGCCTAAAGGCCTTGGCCTTTTTCTAAACCTTCTCCTAAATGCCTAGCTCTCTGCCTAACGAGGAATGCCTTTGCCTTTGCCTCTGCCTTTGCCCGATCTAACCCTAACCCTGAGGCTAACCCGAATCCTAACCCTAACCCTAACCATCACCCTAACCCTAAGCCCTCACCCTCACCCTCACCCTAACCCAAAAAGCCTTTCCCTTTGCCTGATGTAACCCAAATCCTAACCATGACCCACACCCGAACCCAAACCCAAACTGGATCTAACCCTAACCCTATCTCGAACGCTAACAACCTTTGCCTTTGCCTTTGCCTTTGCCTCATCTAACCCTAACCCTAACTGCCTTTGCCTAATCTAACCTTAAGCCTAAGCCTAAGCTTAACCCTAACCGCCTTTCCCTTTGCCTTTGCCTTTGCCTTTCCTTTTCCCTCTTCTAACCCTAACCCTAAGCCTAACCCCAAGCCTAACCCTCAGCTTAAACGCCTTTGCCTTTCCCTGATCCAAACCGAAAGCTAACCCGAACCCAAACAAAAAGCCTTTGCCTTTGCCTTTGCCTTTGCCTGATCCAACCCTAACCCTTAACGTAATCCCAACCTTAACCCTAACCCTAAACGAAACACTGCCCGCCTTTGCGCTTGCCTTTGCTTTTGCCTTTCTCTCTTCCAACACTAACCCTAAGCCTAACCCTAACCGCCTTGGCCTTGGCCTTTGCCTGACACTAAACGCCTTTGCCTTGGCCTAATCCTAAATGCCTTGGCCTAACTCTAAAGGCCTACTAACCCAACACCCAAAATGAAATGCCTTTGCCTAATTGCCTTGGCCTTGGCCTTGGCCTTGGCCTTGGCCTTGGCGTAAGCAGGAAAGCCTTTGCCGAACTCGGAGCCTAAAGGCCTTGGCCTTTTTCTAAACCTTCTCCTAAATGCCTAGCTCTCTGCCTAACGAGGAATGCCTTTGCCTTTGCCTTTGCCTGATCTAGCCTAACCCTAACCGTAACCCGAATCACCTTGGTCTTTGCCTCTGCCTCTGCCTTTGCCTTTGCGTGATCTAACCCTCACCCTAACTCTAAACCTAGCCCGAACCCTAACGCAAATCACCTTGGCCTTTGCCTTTGCTTCTGCCTTTGCCCGATCTAACCCTAACCCTGAGGCTAACCCGAATCCTAACCCTAACCCTAACCATCACCCTAACCCTAAGCCCTCACCCTCACCCTAAGCCTAACCCGAAACGCCTTTCCCTTTGCCTGATGTAACCCGAATCCTAACCGTGACCCACACCCGAACCCGAACCCGGAATGGATCTAACCCTAACCCTATCTCGAATGCTAACAACCTTTGCCTTTGCCTTTGCCTTTGCCTCATCTAACCCTAACCCTAACTGCCTTTGCCTAATCTAACCTTAAGCCTAAGCCTAAGCTTAACCCTAACCGCCTTTGCCTTTGCCTTTGCCTTTGCCTTTGCCTTTCCTTTTCCCTCTTCTAACCCTAACCCTAAGCCTAACCCCAAGCCTAACCCTCAGCTTAAATGCCTTTGCCTTTCCCTGATCCAAACCGAAAGCTAACCTGAACCCGAACAAAAAGCCTTTGCCTTTGCCTTTGCCTGATCCAACCCTAACCCTTAACGTAATCCCAACCTTAACCCTAACCCTAAACGAAACACTGCCCGCCTTTGCGCTTGCCTTTGCTTTTGCTTTTCTCTCTTCCAACACTAACCCTAAGCCTAACCCTAACCACCTTGGCCTTGGCCTTTGCCTGACACTAAACGCCTTTGCCTTGGCCTAATCCTAAATGCCTTGGCCCAACTCTAAAGGCCTACTAACCCAACACCCAAAATGAAATGCCTTTGCCTAATTGCCTTGGCCTTGGCCTTGGCCTTGGCCTTGGCCTTGGCGTAAGCAGGAAAGCCTTTGCCGAACTCGGAGCCTAAAGGCCTTGGCCTTTTTCTAAACCTTCTCCTAAATGCCTAGCTCTCTGCCTAACGAGGAATGCCTTTGCCTTTGCTTCTGCCTTTGCCCGATCTAACCCTAACGCTGAGGCTAACCCGAATCCTAACCCTAACCCTAACCATCACCCTAACCCTAAGCCCTCACCCTCACCCTCACCCTCACCCTAACCCGAAACGCCTTTCCCTTTGCCTGATGTAACCCGAATCCTAACCGTGACCCACACCCGAACCCGAACCCAAACTGGATCTAACCCTAACCCTATCTCGAACGCTAACAACCTTTGCCTTTGCCTTTGCCTTTGCCTCATCTAACCCTAACCCTAACTGCCTTTGCCTAATCTAACCTTAAGCCTAAGCCTAAGCTTAACCCTAACCACCTTTCCCTTTGCCTTTGCCTTTGCCTTTGCCTTTGCCTTTCCTTTTCCCTCTTCTAACCCTAACCCTAAGCCTAACCCCAAGCCTAACCCTCAGCTTAAACGCCTTTGCCTTTCCCTGATCCAAACCGAAAGCTAACCCGAACCCAAACAAAAAGCCTTTGCCTTTGCCTTTGCCTTTGCCTGATCCAACCCTAACCCTTAACGTAATCCCAACCTTAACCCTAACCCTAAACGAAACACTGCCCGCCTTTGCGCTTGCCTTTGCTTTTGCCTTTCTCTCTTCCAACACTAACCCTAAGCCTAACCCTAAGCGCCTTGGCCTTGGCCTTTGCCTGACACTAAACGCCTTTGCCTTGGCCTAATCCTAAATGCCTTGGCCTAACTCTAAAGGCCTACTAACCCAACACCCAAAATGAAATGCCTTTGCCTAATTGCCTTGGCCTTGGCCTTGGCCTTGGCCTTGGCCTTGGCGTAAGCAGGAAAGCCTTTGCCGAACTCGGAGCCTAAAGGCCTTGGCCTTTTTCTAAACCTTCTCCTAAATGCCTAGCTCTCTGCCTAACGAGGAATGCCTTTGCCTTTGCCTTTGCCTGATCTAGCCTAACCCTAACCGTAACCCGAATCACCTTGGTCTTTGCCTCTGCCTCTGCCTTTGCCTTTGCGTGATCTAACCCTCACCCTAACTCTAAACCTAGCCCGAACCCTAACGCAAATCACCTTGGCCTTTGCCTTTGCTTCTGCCTTTGCCCGATCTAACCCTAACCCTGAGGCTAACCCGAATCCTAACCCTAACCCTAACCATCACCCTAACCCTAAGCCCTCACCCTCACCCTAAGCCTAACCCGAAACGCCTTTCCCTTTGCCTGATGTAACCCAAATCCTAACCGTGACCCACACCCGAACCCGAACCCGGAATGGATCTAACCCTAACCCTATCTCGAATGCTAACAACCTTTGCCTTTGCCTTTGCCTTTGCCTCATCTAACCCTAACCCTAACTGCCTTTGCCTAATCTAACCTTAAGCCTAAGCCTAAGCTTAACCCTAACCGCCTTTCCCTTTGCCTTTGCCTTTGCCTTTCCTTTTCCCTCTTCTAACCCTAACCCTAAGCCTAACCCCAAGCCTAACCCTCAGCTTAAATGCCTTTGCCTTTCCCTGATCCAAACCGAAAGCTAACCTGAACCCGAACAAAAAGCCTTTGCCTTTGCCTTTGCCTGATCCAACCCTAACCCTTAACGTAATCCCAACCTTAACCCTAACCCTAAACGAAACACTGCCCGCCTTTGCGCTTGCCTTTGCTTTTGCTTTTCTCTCTTCCAACACTAACCCTAAGCCTAACCCTAACCACCTTGGCCTTGGCCTTTGCCTGACACTAAACGCCTTTGCCTTGGCCTAATCCTAAATGCCTTGGCCCAACTCTAAAGGCCTACTAACCCAACACCCAAAATGAAATGCCTTTGCCTAATTGCCTTGGCCTTGGCCTTGGCCTTGGCCTTGGCCTTGGCGTAAGCAGGAAAGCCTTTGCCGAACTCGGAGCCTAAAGGCCTTGGCCTTTTTCTAAACCTTCTCCTAAATGCCTAGCTCTCTGCCTAACGAGGAATGCCTTTGCCTTTGCTTCTGCCTTTGCCCGATCTAACCCTAACCCTGAGGCTAACCCGAATCCTAACCCTAACCCTAACCATCACCCTAACCCTAAGCCCTCACCCTCACCCTCACCCTAACCCGAAACGCCTTTCCCTTTGCCTGATGTAACCCGAATCCTAACCGTGACCCACACCCGAACCCGAACCCAAACTGGATCTAACCCTAACCCTATCTCGAACGCTAACAACCTTTGCCTTTGCCTTTGCCTTTGCCTCATCTAACCCTAACCCTAACTGCCTTTGCCTAATCTAACCTTAAGCCTAAGCCTAAGCTTAACCCTAACCGCCTTTCCCTTTGCCTTTCCCTTTGCCTTTACCTTTACTTTTCCCTCTTCTAACCCTAACCCTAACCATCACCCTAACCCTAAGCCCTCACCGTCACCCTCACCCTAACCCGAAACGCCTTTCCCTTTGCCTGATGTAACCCGAATCCTAACCGTGACCCACACCCGAACCCGAACCCGGAATGGATCTAACCCTAACCCTATCTCGAACGCTAACAACCTTTGCCTTTGCCTTTGCCTTTGCCTCATCTAACCCTAACCCTAACTGCCTTTGCCTAATCTAACCTTAAGCCTAAGCCTAAGCTTAACCCTAACCGCCTTTCCCTTTGCCTTTGCCTTTGCCTTTGCCTTTCCTTTTCCCTCTTCTAACCCTAACCCTAACCCTAAGCCTAACCCCAAGCCTAACCCTCAGCTTAAACGCCTTTGCCTTTCCCTGATCCAAACCGAAAGCTAACCCGAACCCGAACAAAAAGCCTTTGCCTTTGCCTTTGCCTGATCCAACCCTAACCCTTAACGTAATCCCAACCTTAACCCTAACCCTAACCCTGACCCTGCCCGCCTTTGCGCTTGCCTTTGCTTTTGCCTTTCTCTCTTCCAACACTAACCCTAAGCCTAACCCTAAGCGCCTTGGCCTTGGCCTTTGCCTGACGCTAAACGCCTTTGCCTTGGCCTAATCCTAAATGCCTTGGCCCAACTCTAAAGGCCTACTAACCCAACACCCAAAATTAAATGCCTGTGCCTAAAGCCCTGGACCTAATTGCCTTGGCCTTGGCGTAAGCAGGAAAGCCTTTGCCGAACTCGGAGCCTAAAGGCCTTGGCCTTTTTCTAAACCTTCTCCTAAATGCCTAGCTCTCTGCCTAACGAGGAATGCCTTTGCCTTTGCTTCTGCCTTTGCCCGATCTAACCCTAACCCTGAGGCTAACCCGAATCCTAACCCTAACCCTAACCATCACCCTAACCCTAAGCCCTCACCCTCACCCTCACCCTCACCCTAAGCCTAACCCGAAACGCCTTTTCCTTTGCCTGATGTAACCCAAATCCTAACCGTGACCCACACCCGAACCAGAACCCAAACTGGATCTAACCCTAACCCTATCTCAAACGCTAACAACCTTTGCCTTTGCCTTTGCCTTTGCCTCATCTAACCCTAACCCTAACTGCCTTTGCCTAATCTAACCTTAAGCCTAAGCCTAAGCTTAACCCTAACCGCCTTTCCCTTTGCCTTTGCCTTTGCCTTTCCTTTTCCCTCTTCTAACCCTAACCCTAACCCTAAGCCTAACCCCAAGCCTAACCCTCAGCTTAAACGCCTTTGCCTTTCCCTGATCCAAACCGAAAGCTAACCCGAACCCAAACAAAAAGCCTTTGCCTTTGCCTTTGCCTGATCCAACCCTAACCCTTAACGTAATCCCAACCTTAACCCTAACCCTAACCCTGACCCTGACCGCCTTTGCGCTTGCCTTTGCTTTTGCCTTTCTCTCTTCCAACACTAACCCTAAGCCTAACCCTAACCACCTTGGCCTTGGCCTTTGCCTGACGCTAAACGCCTTTGCCTTGGCCTAATCCTAAATGCCTTGGCCCAACTCTAAAGGCCTACTAACCCAACACCCAAAATGAAATGCCTTTGCCTAATTGCCTTGGCCTTGGCCTTGGCCTTGGCCTTGGCCTTGGCGTAAGCAGGAAAGCCTTTGCCGAACTCGGAGCCTAAAGGCCTTGGCCTTTTTCTAAACCTTCTCCTAAATGCCTAGCTCTCTGCCTAACGAGGAATGCCTTTGCCTTTGCTTCTGCCTTTGCCCGATCTAACCCTAACGCTGAGGCTAACCCGAATCCTAACCCTAACCCTAACCATCACCCTAACCCTAAGCCCTCACCCTCACCCTCACCCTCACCCTAACCCAAAACGCCTTTCCCTTTGCCTGATGTAACCCAAATCCTAACCGTGACCCACACCCGAACCCGAACCCAAACTGGATCTAACCCTAACCCTATCTCGAACGCTAACAACCTTTGCCTTTGCCTTTGCCTTTGCCTCATCTAACCCTAACCCTAACTGCCTTTGCCTAATCTAACCTTAAGCCTAAGCCTAAGCTTAACCCTAACCACCTTTCCCTTTGCCTTTGCCTTTGCCTTTGCCTTTGCCTTTCCTTTTCCCTCTTCTAACCCTAACCCTAAGCCTAACCCCAAGCCTAACCCTCAGCTTAAATGCCTTTGCCTTTCCCTGATCCAAACCGAAAGCTAACCCGAACCCAAACAAAAAGCCTTTGCCTTTGCCTTTGCCTTTGCCTGATCCAACCCTAACCCTTAACGTAATCCCAACCTTAACCCTAACCCTAAACGAAACACTGCCCGCCTTTGCGCTTGCCTTTGCTTTTGCCTTTCTCTCTTCCAACACTAACCCTAAGCCTAACCCTAACCGCCTTGGCCTTGGCCTTTGCCTGACACTAAACGCCTTTGCCTTGGCCTAATCCTAAATGCCTTGGCCCAACTCTAAAGGCCTACTAACCCAACACCCAAAATTAAATGCCTTTGCCTAATTGCCTTGGTCTTGGCCTTGGCCTTGGCCTTGGCGTAAGCAGGAAAGCCTTTGCCAAACTCGGAGCCTAAAGGCCTTGGCCTTTTTCTAAACCTTCTCCTAAATGCCTAGCTCTCTGCCTAACGAGGAATGCCTTTGCCTTTGCTTCTGCCTTTGCCCGATCTAACCCTAACCCTGAGGCTAACCCGAATCCTAACCCTAACCCTAACCATCACCCTAACCCTAAGCCCTCACCCTCACCCTCACCCTCACCCTAACCCGAAACGCCTTTCCCTTTGCCTGATGTAACCCGAATCCTAACCGTGACCCACACCCGAACCCGAACCCAAACTGGATCTAACCCTAACCCTATCTCGAACGCTAACAACCTTTGCCTTTGCCTTTGCCTTTGCCTCATCTAACCCTAACCCTAACTGCCTTTGCCTAATCTAACCTTAAGCCTAAGCCTAAGCTTAACCCTAACCGCCTTTGCCTTTGCCTTTGCCTTTGCCTTTGCCTTTCCTTTTCCCTCTTCTAACCCTAACCCTAAGCCTAACCCCAAGCCTAACCCTCAGCTTAAACGCCTTTGCCTTTCCCTGATCCAAACCGAAAGCTAACCCGAACCCAAACAAAAAGCCTTTGCCTTTGCCTGATCCAACCCTAACCCTTAACGTAATCCCAACCTTAACCCTAACCCTAACCCTGACCCTGACCGCCTTTGCGCTTGCCTTTGCTTTTGCCTTTCTCTCTTCCAACACTAACCCTAAGCCTAACCCTAAGCGCCTTGGCCTTGGCCTTTGCCTGACACTAAACGCCTTTGCCTTGGCCTAATCCTAAATGCCTTGGCCCAACTCTAAAGGCCTACTAACCCAACACCCAAAATTAAATGCCTGTGCCTAAAGCCCTGGACCTAATTGCCTTGGCCTTGGCGTAAGCAGGAAAGCCTTTGCAAAACTCGGAGCCTAAAGGCCTTGGCCTTTTTCTAAACCTTCTCCTAAATGCCTAGCTCTCTGCCTAACGAGGAATGCCTTTGCCTTTGCTTCTGCCTTTGCCCGATCTAACCCTAACCCTGAGGCTAACCCGAATCCTAACCCTAACCCTAACCATCACCCTAACCCTAAGCCCTCACCCTCACCCTCACCCTCACCCTAACCCAAAACGCCTTTCCCTTTGCCTGATGTAACCCGAATCCTAACCGTGACCCACACCCGAACCCAAACCCAAACTGGATCTAACCCTAACCCTATCTCGAACGCTAACAACCTTTGCCTTTGCCTTTGCCTTTGCCTCATCTAACCCTAACCCTAACTGCCTTTGCCTAATCTAACCTTAAGCCTAAGCCTAAGCTTAACTCTAACCGCCTTTCCCTTTCCCTTTGCCTTTGCCTTTGCCTTTCCTTTTCCCTCTTCTAACCCTAACCCTAACCCTAAGCCTAACCCCAAGCCTAACCCTCAGCTTAAACGCCTTTGCCTTTCCCTGATCCAAACCGAAAGCTAACCCGAACCCGAACAAAAAGCCTTTGCCTTTGCCTTTGCCTTTGCCTGATCCAACCCTAACCCTTAACGTAATCCCAACCTTAACCCTAACCCTAACCCTGACCCTGCCCGCCTTTGCGCTTGCCTTTGCTTTTGCCTTTCTCTCTTCCAACACTAACCCTAAGCCTAACCCTAAGCGCCTTGGCCTTGGCCTTTGCCTGACGCTAAACGCCTTTGCCTTGGCCTAATCCTAAATGCCTTGGCCTAACTCTAAAGGCCTACTAACCCAACACCCAAAATTAAATGCCTTTGCCTAAAGCCCTGGACCTAATTGCCTTGGCCTTGGCGTAAGCAGGAAAGCCTTTGCCGAACTCGGAGCCTAAAGGCCTTGGCCTTTTTCTAAACCTTCTCCTAAATGCCTAGCTCTCTGCCTAACGAGGAATGCCTTTGCCTTTGCTTCTGCCTTTGCCCGATCTAACCCTAACCCTGAGGCTAACCCGAATCCTAACCCTAACCCTAACCATCACCCTAACCCTAAGCCCTCACCCTCACCCTCACCCTCACCTTAAGCCTAACCCGAAACGCCTTTCCCTTTGCCTGATGTAACCCGAATCCTAACCGTGACCCACACCCGAACCCGAACCCAAACTGGATCTAACCCTAACCCTATCTCAAACGCTAACAACCTTTGCCTTTGCCTTTGCCTTTGCCTCATCTAACCCTAACCCTAACTGCCTTTGCCTAATCTAACCTTAAGCCTAAGCCTAAGCTTAACCCTAACCGCCTTTCCCTTTCCCTTTGCCTTTGCCTTTCCCTTTGCCTTTGCCTTTCCTTTTCCCTCTTCTAACCCTAACCCTAAGCCTCACGCCAAGCCTAACCCTCAGCTTAAACGCCTTTGTCTTTCCCTGATCCAAACCGAAAGCTAACCCGAACCCGAACAAAAAGCCTTTGCCTTTGCCTGATCCAACCCTAACCCTTAACGTAATCCCAGCCTTAACCCTAACCCTAAACGAAACACTGCCCGCCTTTGCGCTTGCCTTTGCTTTTGCCTTTCTCTCTTCCAACACTAACCCTAAGCCTAACCCTAACCGCCTTGGCCTTGGCCTTTGCCTGACGCTAAACGCCTTTGCCTTGGCCTAATCCTAAATGCCTTGGCCTAACTCTAAAGGCCTACTAACCCAACACCCAAAATTAAATGCCTGTGCCTAAAGCCCTGGACCTAATTGCCTTGGCCTTGGTGTAAGCAGGAAAGCCTTTGCCGAACTCGGAGCCTAAAGGCCTTGGCCTTTTTCTAAACCTTCTCCTAAATGCCTAGCTCTCTGCCTAACGAGGAATGCCTTTGCCTTTGCCTCTGCCTTTGCCCGATCTAACCCTAACCCTGAGGCTAACCCGAATCCTAACCCTAACCCTAACCATCACCCTAACCCTAAGCCCTCACCCTCACCCTCACCCTAACCCAAAAAGCCTTTCCCTTTGCCTGATGTAACCCAAATCCTAACCATGACCCACACCCGAACCCAAACCCAAACTGGATCTAACCCTAACCCTATCTCGAACGCTAACAACCTTTGCCTTTGCCTTTGCCTTTGCCTCATCTAACCCTAACCCTAACTGCCTTTGCCTAATCTAACCTTAAGCCTAAGCCTAAGCTTAACCCTAACCACCTTTCCCTTTGCCTTTGCCTTTGCCTTTGCCTTTGCCTTTCCTTTTCCCTCTTCTAACCCTAACCCTAAGCCTAACCCCAAGCCTAACCCTCAGCTTAAATGCCTTTGCCTTTCCCTGATCCAAACCGAAAGCTAACCCGAACCCAAACAAAAAGCCTTTGCCTTTGCCTTTGCCTTTGCCTGATCCAACCCTAACCCTTAACGTAATCCCAACCTTAACCCTAACCCTAAACGAAACACTGCCCGCCTTTGCGCTTGCCTTTGCTTTTGCCTTTCTCTCTTCCAACACTAACCCTAAGCCTAACCCTAACCGCCTTGGCCTTGGCCTTTGCCTGACGCTAAACGCCTTTGCCTTGGCCTAATCCTAAATGCCTTGGCCCAACTCTAAAGGCCTACTAACCCAACACCCAAAATTAAATGCCTTTGCCTAATTGCCTTGGTCTTGGCCTTGGCCTTGGCCTTGGCGTAAGCAGGAAAGCCTTTGCCAAACTCGGAGCCTAAAGGCCTTGGCCTTTTTCTAAACCTTCTCCTAAATGCCTAGCTCTCTGCCTAACGAGGAATGCCTTTGCCTTTGCTTCTGCCTTTGCCCGATCTAACCCTAACCCTGAGGCTAACCCGAATCCTAACCCTAACCCTAACCATCACCCTAACCCTAAGCCCTCACCCTCACCCTCACCCTCACCCTAACCCGAAACGCCTTTCCCTTTGCCTGATGTAACCCGAATCCTAACCGTGACCCACACCCGAACCCGAACCCAAACTGGATCTAACCCTAACCCTATCTCGAACGCTAACAACCTTTGCCTTTGCCTTTGCCTTTGCCTCATCTAACCCTAACCCTAACTGCCTTTGCCTAATCTAACCTTAAGCCTAAGCCTAAGCTTAACCCTAACCGCCTTTGCCTTTGCCTTTGCCTTTGCCTTTGCCTTTCCTTTTCCCTCTTCTAACCCTAACCCTAAGCCTAACCCCAAGCCTAACCCTCAGCTTAAACGCCTTTGCCTTTCCCTGATCCAAACCGAAAGCTAACCCGAACCCAAACAAAAAGCCTTTGCCTTTGCCTGATCCAACCCTAACCCTTAACGTAATCCCAACCTTAACCCTAACCCTAACCCTGACCCTGACCGCCTTTGCGCTTGCCTTTGCTTTTGCCTTTCTCTCTTCCAACACTAACCCTAAGCCTAACCCTAAGCGCCTTGGCCTTGGCCTTTGCCTGACACTAAACGCCTTTGCCTTGGCCTAATCCTAAATGCCTTGGCCCAACTCTAAAGGCCTACTAACCCAACACCCAAAATTAAATGCCTGTGCCTAAAGCCCTGGACCTAATTGCCTTGGCCTTGGCGTAAGCAGGAAAGCCTTTGCAAAACTCGGAGCCTAAAGGCCTTGGCCTTTTTCTAAACCTTCTCCTAAATGCCTAGCTCTCTGCCTAACGAGGAATGCCTTTGCCTTTGCTTCTGCCTTTGCCCGATCTAACCCTAACCCTGAGGCTAACCCGAATCCTAACCCTAACCCTAACCATCACCCTAACCCTAAGCCCTCACCCTCACCCTCACCCTCACCCTAACCCAAAACGCCTTTCCCTTTGCCTGATGTAACCCGAATCCTAACCGTGACCCACACCCGAACCCAAACCCAAACTGGATCTAACCCTAACCCTATCTCGAACGCTAACAACCTTTGCCTTTGCCTTTGCCTTTGCCTCATCTAACCCTAACCCTAACTGCCTTTGCCTAATCTAACCTTAAGCCTAAGCCTAAGCTTAACTCTAACCGCCTTTCCCTTTCCCTTTGCCTTTGCCTTTGCCTTTCCTTTTCCCTCTTCTAACCCTAACCCTAACCCTAAGCCTAACCCCAAGCCTAACCCTCAGCTTAAACGCCTTTGCCTTTCCCTGATCCAAACCGAAAGCTAACCCGAACCCGAACAAAAAGCCTTTGCCTTTGCCTTTGCCTTTGCCTGATCCAACCCTAACCCTTAACGTAATCCCAACCTTAACCCTAACCCTAACCCTGACCCTGCCCGCCTTTGCGCTTGCCTTTGCTTTTGCCTTTCTCTCTTCCAACACTAACCCTAAGCCTAACCCTAAGCGCCTTGGCCTTGGCCTTTGCCTGACGCTAAACGCCTTTGCCTTGGCCTAATCCTAAATGCCTTGGCCTAACTCTAAAGGCCTACTAACCCAACACCCAAAATTAAATGCCTTTGCCTAAAGCCCTGGACCTAATTGCCTTGGCCTTGGCGTAAGCAGGAAAGCCTTTGCCGAACTCGGAGCCTAAAGGCCTTGGCCTTTTTCTAAACCTTCTCCTAAATGCCTAGCTCTCTGCCTAACGAGGAATGCCTTTGCCTTTGCTTCTGCCTTTGCCCGATCTAACCCTAACCCTGAGGCTAACCCGAATCCTAACCCTAACCCTAACCATCACCCTAACCCTAAGCCCTCACCCTCACCCTCACCCTCACCTTAAGCCTAACCCGAAACGCCTTTCCCTTTGCCTGATGTAACCCGAATCCTAACCGTGACCCACACCCGAACCCGAACCCAAACTGGATCTAACCCTAACCCTATCTCAAACGCTAACAACCTTTGCCTTTGCCTTTGCCTTTGCCTCATCTAACCCTAACCCTAACTGCCTTTGCCTAATCTAACCTTAAGCCTAAGCCTAAGCTTAACCCTAACCGCCTTTCCCTTTCCCTTTGCCTTTGCCTTTCCCTTTGCCTTTGCCTTTCCTTTTCCCTCTTCTAACCCTAACCCTAAGCCTCACGCCAAGCCTAACCCTCAGCTTAAACGCCTTTGTCTTTCCCTGATCCAAACCGAAAGCTAACCCGAACCCGAACAAAAAGCCTTTGCCTTTGCCTGATCCAACCCTAACCCTTAACGTAATCCCAGCCTTAACCCTAACCCTAAACGAAACACTGCCCGCCTTTGCGCTTGCCTTTGCTTTTGCCTTTCTCTCTTCCAACACTAACCCTAAGCCTAACCCTAACCGCCTTGGCCTTGGCCTTTGCCTGACGCTAAACGCCTTTGCCTTGGCCTAATCCTAAATGCCTTGGCCTAACTCTAAAGGCCTACTAACCCAACACCCAAAATTAAATGCCTGTGCCTAAAGCCCTGGACCTAATTGCCTTGGCCTTGGTGTAAGCAGGAAAGCCTTTGCCGAACTCGGAGCCTAAAGGCCTTGGCCTTTTTCTAAACCTTCTCCTAAATGCCTAGCTCTCTGCCTAACGAGGAATGCCTTTGCCTTTGCCTCTGCCTTTGCCCGATCTAACCCTAACCCTGAGGCTAACCCGAATCCTAACCCTAACCCTAACCATCACCCTAACCCTAAGCCCTCACCCTCACCCTCACCCTAACCCAAAAAGCCTTTCCCTTTGCCTGATGTAACCCAAATCCTAACCATGACCCACACCCGAACCCAAACCCAAACTGGATCTAACCCTAACCCTATCTCGAACGCTAACAACCTTTGCCTTTGCCTTTGCCTTTGCCTCATCTAACCCTAACCCTAACTGCCTTTGCCTAATCTAACCTTAAGCCTAAGCCTAAGCTTAACCCTAACCGCCTTTCCCTTTGCCTTTGCCTTTGCCTTTCCTTTTCCCTCTTCTAACCCTAACCCTAAGCCTAACCCCAAGCCTAACCCTCAGCTTAAATGCCTTTGCCTTTCCCTGATCCAAACCGAAAGCTAACCTGAACCCGAACAAAAAGCCTTTGCCTTTGCCTTTGCCTGATCCAACCCTAACCCTTAACGTAATCCCAACCTTAACCCTAACCCTAAACGAAACACTGCCCGCCTTTGCGCTTGCCTTTGCTTTTGCCTTTCTCTCTTCCAACACTAACCCTAAGCCTAACCCTAACCACCTTGGCCTTGGCCTTTGCCTGACGTTAAACGCCTTTGCCTTGGCCTAATCCTAAATGCCTTGGCCCAACTCTAAAGGCCTACTAACCCAACACCCAAAATGAAATGCCTTTGCCTAATTGCCTTGGCCTTGGCCTTGGCCTTGGCCTTGGCCTTGGCGTAAGCAGGAAAGCCTTTGCCGAACTCGGAGCCTAAAGGCCTTGGCCTTTTTCTAAACCTTCTCCTAAATGCCTAGCTCTCTGCCTAACGAGGAATGCCTTTGCCTTTGCCTTTGCCTGATCTAGCCTAACCCTAACCGTAACCCGAATCACCTTGGTCTTTGCCTCTGCCTCTCCCTTTGCCTTTGCGTGATCTAACCCTCACCCTAACTCTAAACCTAGCCCGAACCCTAACGCAAATCACCTTGGCCTTTGCCTTTGCTTCTGCCTTTGCCCGATCTAACCCTAACCCTGAGGCTAACCCGAATCCTAACCCTAACCCTAACCATCACCCTAACCCTAAGCCCTCACCCTCACCCTCACCCTAACCCGAAACGCCTTTCCCTTTGCCTGATGTAACCCGAATCCTAACCGTGACCCACACCCGAACCCGAACCCGGAATGGATCTAACCCTAACCCTATCTCGAACGCTAACAACCTTTGCCTTTGCCTTTGCCTTTGCCTCATCTAACCCTAACCCTAACTGCCTTTGCCTAATCTAACCTTAAGCCTAAGCCTAAGCTTAACCCTAACCGCCTTTGCCTTTGCCTTTGCCTTTCCTTTTCCCTCTTCTAACCCTAACCCTAAGCCTAACCCCAAGCCTAACCCTCAGCTTAAATGCCTTTGCCTTTCCCTGATCCAAACCGAAAGCTAACCTGAACCCGAACAAAAAGCCTTTGCCTTTGCCTTTGCCTGATCCAACCCTAACCCTTAACGTAATCCCAACCTTAACCCTAACCCTAAACGAAACACTGCCCGCCTTTGCGCTTGCCTTTGCTTTTGCCTTTCTCTCTTCCAACACTAACCCTAAGCCTAACCCTAACCACCTTGGCCTTGGCCTTTGCCTGACGTTAAACGCCTTTGCCTTGGCCTAATCCTAAATGCCTTGGCCCAACTCTAAAGGCCTACTAACCCAACACCCAAAATGAAATGCCTTTGCCTAATTGCCTTGGCCTTGGCCTTGGCCTTGGCCTTGGCCTTGGCGTAAGCAGGAAAGCCTTTGCCGAACTCGGAGCCTAAAGGCCTTGGCCTTTTTCTAAACCTTCTCCTAAATGCCTAGCTCTCTGCCTAACGAGGAATGCCTTTGCCTTTGCTTCTGCCTTTGCCCGATCTAACCCTAACCCTGAGGCTAACCCGAATCCTAACCCTAACCCTAACCATCACCCTAACCCTAAGCCCTCACCCTCACCCTCACCCTCACCCTAACCCGAAACGCCTTTCCCTTTGCCTGATGTAACCCAAATCCTAACCGTGACCCACACCCGAACCCAAACCCGGAATGGATCTAACCCTAACCCTATCTCGAATGCTAACAACCTTTGCCTTTGCCTTTGCCTTTGCCTTTGCCTCATCTAACCCTAACCCTAACTGCCTTTGCCTAATCTAACCTTAAGCCTAAGCCTAAGCTTAACCCTAACCGCCTTTCCCTTTCCCTTTGCCTTTGCCTTTGCCTTTCCTTTTCCCTCTTCTAACCCTAACCCTAAGCCTAACCCCAAGCCTAACCCTCAGCTTAAATGCCTTTGCCTTTCCCTGATCCAAACCGAAAGCTAACCCGAACCCGAACAAAAAGCCTTTGCCTTTGCCTTTGCCTGATCCAACCCTAACCCTTAACGTAATCCCAACCTTAACCCTAACCCTAAACGAAACACTGCCCGCCTTTGCGCTTGCCTTTGCTTTTGCTTTTCTCTCTTCCAACACTAACCCTAAGCCTAACCCTAACCGCCTTGGCCTTGGCCTTTGCCTGACACTAAACGCCTTTGCCTTGGCCTAATCCTAAATGCCTTGGCCTAACTCTAAAGGCCTACTAACCCAACACCCAAAATTAAATGCCTTTGCCTAATTGCCTTGGCCTTGGCCTTGGCCTTGGCCTTGGCCTTGGCCTTGGCGTAAGCAGGAAAGCCTTTGCCGAACTCGGAGCCTAAAGGCCTTGGCCTTTTTCTAAACCTTCTCCTAAATGCCTAGCTCTCTGCCTAACGAGGAATGCCTTTGCCTTTGCTTCTGCCTTTGCCCGATCTAACCCTAACCCTGAGGCTAACCCGAATCCTAACCCTAACCCTAACCATCACCCTAACCCTAAGCCCTCACCCTCACCCTCACCCTCACCCTAACCCGAAACGCCTTTCCCTTTGCCTGATGTAACCCAAATCCTAACCGTGACCCACACCCGAACCCGAACCCGGAATGGATCTAACCCTAACCCTATCTCGAATGCTAACAACCTTTGCCTTTGCCTTTGCCTTTGCCTCATCTAACCCTAACCCTAACTGCCTTTGCCTAATCTAACCTTAAGCCTAAGCCTAAGCTTAACCCTAACCACCTTTCCCTTTGCCTTTGCCTTTCCCTTTGCCTTTGCCTTTGCCTTTCCTTTTCCCTCTTCTAACCCTAACCCTAAGCCTAACCCCAAGCCTAACCCTCAGCTTAAACGCCTTTGCCTTTCCCTGATCCAAACCGAAAGCTAACCCGAACCCAAACAAAAAGCCTTTGCCTTTGCCTTTGCCTTTGCCTGATCCAACCCTAACCCTTAACGTAATCCCAACCTTAACCCTAACCCTAAACGAAACACTGCCCGCCTTTGCGCTTGCCTTTGCTTTTGCCTTTCTCTCTTCCAACACTAACCCTAAGCCTAACCCTAACCGCCTTGGCCTTGGCCTTTGCCTGACACTAAACGCCTTTGCCTTGGCCTAATCCTAAATGCCTTGGCCTAACTCTAAAGGCCTACTAACCCAACACCCAAAATGAAATGCCTTTGCCTAATTGCCTTGGCCTTGGCCTTGGCCTTGGCCTTGGCCTTGGCGTAAGCAGGAAAGCCTTTGCCAAACTCGGAGCCTAAAGGCCTTGGCCTTTTTCTAAACCTTCTCCTAAATGCCTAGCTCTCTGCCTAACGAGGAATGCCTTTGCCTTTGCTTCTGCCTTTGCCCGATCTAACCCTAACCCTGAGGCTAACCCGAATCCTAACCCTAACCCTAACCATCACCCTAACCCTAAGCCCTCACCCTCACCCTCACCCTAAGCCTAACCCGAAACGCCTTTCCCTTTGCCTGATGTAACCCAAATCCTAACCGTGACCCACACCCGAACCCGAACCCGGAATGGATCTAACCCTAACCCTATCTCGAACGCTAACAACCTTTGCCTTTGCCTTTGCCTTTGCCTCATCTAACCCTAACCCTAACTGCCTTTGCCTAATCTAACCTTAAGCCTAAGCCTAAGCTTAACCCTAACCGCCTTTCCCTTTGCCTTTCCCTTTGCCTTTGCCTTTCCTTTTCCCTCTTCTAACCCTAACCCTAAGCCTCACCCCAAGCCTAACCCTCAGCTTAAACGCCTTTGCCTTTCCCTGATCCAAACCGAAAGCTAACCCGAACCCGAACAAAAAGCCTTTGCCTTTGCCTTTGCCTGATCCAACCCTAACCCTTAACGTAATCCCAACCTTAACCCTAACCCTAACCCTGACCCTGCCCGCCTTTGCGCTTGCCTTTGCTTTTGCCTTTCTCTCTTCCAACACTAACCCTAAGCCTAACCCTAACCGCCTTGGCCTTGGCCTTTGCCTGACACTAAACGCCTTTGCCTTGGCCTAATCCTAAATGCCTTGGCCTAACTCTAAAGGCCTACTAACCCAACACCCAAAATTAAATGCCTGTGCCTAAAGCCCTGGACCTAATTGCCTTGGCCTTGGCGTAAGCAGGAAAGCCTTTGCCGAACTCGGAGCCTAAAGGCCTTGGCCTTTTTCTAAACCTTCTCCTAAATGCCTAGCTCTCTGCCTAACGAGGAATGCCTTTGCCTTTGCCTTTGCCTGATCTAGCCTAACCCTAACCGTAACCCGAATCACCTTGGTCTTTGCCTCTGCCTCTGCCTTTGCCTTTGCGTGATCTAACCCTCACCCTAACTCTAAACCTAGCCCGAACCCTAACGCAAATCACCTTGGCCTTTGCCTTTGCTTCTGCCTTTGCCCGATCTAACCCTAACCCTGAGGCTAACCCGAATCCTAACCCTAACCCTAACCATCACCCTAACCCTAAGCCCTCACCCTCACCCTCACCCTCACCCTAACCCGAAACGCCTTTCCCTTTGCCTGATGTAACCCGAATCCTAACCGTGACCCACACCCGAACCCGAACCCAAACTGGATCTAACCCTAACCCTCTCTCGAACGCTAACAACCTTTGCCTTTGCCTTTGCCTTTGCCTCATCTAACCCTAACCCTAACTGCCTTTGCCTAATCTAACCTTAAGCCTAAGCCTAAGCTTAACCCTAACCACCTTTCCCTTTGCCTTTGCCTTTGCCTTTCCTTTTCCCTCTTCTAACCCTAACCCTAAGCCTAACCCCAAGCCTAACCCTCAGCTTAAACGCCTTTGCCTTTCCCTGATCCAAACCGAAAGCTAACCTGAACCCGAACAAAAAGCCTTTGCCTTTGCCTTTGCCTGATCCAACCCTAACCCTTAACGTAATCCCAACCTTAACCCTAACCCTAAACGAAACACTGCCCGCCTTTGCGCTTGCCTTTGCTTTTGCCTTTCTCTCTTCCAACACTAACCCTAAGCCTAACCCTAACCGCCTTGGCCTTGGCCTTTGCCTGACGCTAAACGCCTTTGCCTTGGCCTAATCCTAAATGCCTTGGCCCAACTCTAAAGGCCTACTAACCCAACACCCAAAATTAAATGCCTTTGCCTAATTGCCTTGGCCTTGGCCTTGGCCTTGGCCTTGGCCTTGGCGTAAGCAGGAAAGCCTTTGCCGAACTCGGAGCCTAAAGGCCTTGGCCTTTTTCTAAACCTTCTCCTAAATGCCTAGCTCTCTGCCTAACGAGGAATGCCTTTGCCTTTGCTTCTGCCTTTGCCCGATCTAACCCTAACCCTGAGGCCAACCCGAATCCTAACCCTAACCCTAACCATCACCCTAACCCTAAGCCCTCACCCTCACCCTCACCCTCACCCTAACCCGAAACGCCTTTCCCTTTGCCTGATGTAACCCGAATCCTAACCGTGACCCACACCCGAACCCGAACCCAAACTGGATCTAACCCTAACCCTATCTCGAACGCTAACAACCTTTGCCTTTGCCTTTGCCTTTGCCTCATCTAACCCTAACCCTAACTGCCTTTGCCTAATCTAACCTTAAGCCTAAGCCTAAGCTTAACCCTAACCACCTTTCCCTTTGCCTTTGCCTTTGCCTTTGCCTTTGCCTTTCCTTTTCCCTCTTCTAACCCTAACCCTAAGCCTAACCCCAAGCCTAACCCTCAGCTTAAATGCCTTTGCCTTTCCCTGATCCAAACCGAAAGCTAACCCGAACCCAAACAAAAAGCCTTTGCCTTTGCCTTTGCCTTTGCCTGATCCAACCCTAACCCTTAACGTAATCCCAACCTTAACCCTAACCCTAAACGAAACACTGCCCGCCTTTGCGCTTGCCTTTGCTTTTGCCTTTCTCTCTTCCAACACTAACCCTAAGCCTAACCCTAACCGCCTTGGCCTTGGCCTTTGCCTGACACTAAACGCCTTTGCCTTGGCCTAATCCTAAATGCCTTGGCCTAACTCTAAAGGCCTACTAACCCAACACCCAAAATTAAATGCCTTTGCCTAATTGCCTTGGCCTTGGCCTTGGCCTTGGCCTTGGCCTTGGCGTAAGCAGGAAAGCCTTTGCCGAACTCGGAGCCTAAAGGCCTTGGCCTTTTTCTAAACCTTCTCCTAAATGCCTAGCTCTCTGCCTAACGAGGAATGCCTTTGCCTTTGCCTTTGCCTGATCTAGCCTAACCCTAACCGTAACCCGAATCACCTTGGTCTTTGCCTCTGCCTCTGCCTTTGCCTTTGCGTGATCTAACCCTCACCCTAACTCTAAACCTAGCCCGAACCCTAACGCAAATCACCTTGGCCTTTGCCTTTGCTTCTGCCTTTGCCCGATCTAACCCTAACCCTGAGGCTAACCCGAATCCTAACCCTAACCCTAACCATCACCCTAACCCTAAGCCCTCACCCTCACCCTAAGCCTAACCTGAAACGCCTTTCCCTTTGCCTGATGTAACCCGAATCCTAACCGTGACCCACACCCGAACCCGAACCCAAACTGGATCTAACCCTAACCCTATCTCGAACACTAACAACCTTTGCCTTTGCCTTTGCCTTTGCCTCATCTAACCCTAACCCTAACTGCCTTTGCCTAATCTAACCTTAAGCCTAAGCCTAAGCTTAACCCTAACCGCCTTTCCCTTTGCCTTTGCCTTTGCCTTTCCTTTTCCCTCTTCTAACCCTAACCCTAAGCCTAACCCCAAGCCTAACCCTCAGCTTAAATGCCTTTGCCTTTCCCTGATCCAAACCGAAAGCTAACCTGAACCCGAACAAAAAGCCTTTGCCTTTGCCTTTGCCTGATCCAACCCTAACCCTTAACGTAATCCCAACCTTAACCCTAACCCTAAACGAAACACTGCCCGCCTTTGCGCTTGCCTTTGCTTTTGCCTTTCTCTCTTCCAACACTAACCCTAAGCCTAACCCTAACCACCTTGGCCTTGGCCTTTGCCTGACACTAAACGCCTTTGCCTTGGCCTAATCCTAAATGCCTTGGCCCAACTCTAAAGGCCTACTAACCCAACACCCAAAATGAAATGCCTTTGCCTAATTGCCTTGGCCTTGGCCTTGGCCTTGGCCTTGGCCTTGGCGTAAGCAGGAAAGCCTTTGCCGAACTCGGAGCCTAAAGGCCTTGGCCTTTTTCTAAACCTTCTCCTAAATGCCTAGCTCTCTGCCTAACGAGGAATGCCTTTGCCTTTGCTTCTGCCTTTGCCCGATCTAACCCTAACCCTGAGGCCAACCCGAATCCTAACCCTAACCCGAACCATCACCCTAACCCTAAGCCCTCACCCTCACCCTCACCCTAACCCGAAACGCCTTTCCCTTTGCCTGATGTAACCCGAATCCTAACCGTGACCCACACCCGAACCCGAACCCAAACTGGATCTAACCCTAACCCTCTCTCGAACGCTAACAACCTTTGCCTTTGCCTTTGCCTTTGCCTCATCTAACCCTAACCCTAACTGCCTTTGCCTAATCTAACCTTAAGCCTAAACCTAAGCTTAACCCTAACCACCTTTCCCTTTGCCTTTGCCTTTGCCTTTGCCTTTGCCTTTCCTTTTCCCTCTTCTAACCCTAACCCTAAGCCTAACCCCAAGCCTAACCCTCAGCTTAAACGCCTTTGCCTTTCCCTGATCCAAACCGAAAGCTAACCTGAACCCAAACAAAAAGCCTTTGCCTTTGCCTTTGCCTTTGCCTGATCCAACCCTAACCCTTAACGTAATCCCAACCTTAACCCTAACCCTAAACGAAACACTGCCCGCCTTTGCGCTTGCCTTTGCTTTTGCCTTTCTCTCTTCCAACACTAACCCTAAGCCTAACCCTAACCGCCTTGGCCTTGGCCTTTGCCTGACACTAAACGCCTTTGCCTTGGCCTAATCCTAAATGCCTTGGCCTAACTCTAAAGGCCTACTAACCCAACACCCAAAATGAAATGCCTTTGCCTAATTGCCTTGGCCTTGGCCTTGGCCTTGGCCTTGGCCTTGGCGTAAGCAGGAAAGCCTTTGCCGAACTCGGAGCCTAAAGGCCTTGGCCTTTTTCTAAACCTTCTCCTAAATGCCTAGCTCTCTGCCTAACGAGGAATGCCTTTGCCTTTGCCTTTGCCTGATCTAGCCTAACCCTAACCGTAACCCGAATCACCTTGGTCTTTGCCTCTGCCTCTGCCTTTGCCTTTGCGTGATCTAACCCTCACCCTAACTCTAAACCTAGCCCGAACCCTAACGCAAATCACCTTGGCCTTTGCCTTTGCTTCTGCCTTTGCCCGATCTAACCCTAACCCTGAGGCTAACCCGAATCCTAACCCTAACCCTAACCATCACCCTAACCCTAAGCCCTCACCCTCACCCTAAGCCTAACCCGAAACGCCTTTCCCTTTGCCTGATGTAACCCGAATCCTAACCGTGACCCACACCCGAACCCGAACCCAAACTGGATCTAACCCTAACCCTATCTCGAATGCTAACAACCTTTGCCTTTGCCTTTGCCTTTGCCTCATCTAACCCTAACCCTAACTGCCTTTGCCTAATCTAACCTTAAGCCTAAGCCTAAGCTTAACCCTAACCGCCTTTCCCTTTGCCTTTGCCTTTGCCTTTGCCTTTCCTTTTCCCTCTTCTAACCCTAACCCTAAGCCTAACCCCAAGCCTAACCCTCAGCTTAAATGCCTTTGCCTTTCCCTGATCCAAACCGAAAGCTAACCTGAACCCGAACAAAAAGCCTTTGCCTTTGCCTTTGCCTGATCCAACCCTAACCCTTAACGTAATCCCAACCTTAACCCTAACCCTAAACGAAACACTGCCCGCCTTTGCGCTTGCCTTTGCTTTTGCTTTTCTCTCTTCCAACACTAACCCTAAGCCTAACCCTAACCACCTTGGCCTTGGCCTTTGCCTGACACTAAACGCCTTTGCCTTGGCCTAATCCTAAATGCCTTGGCCCAACTCTAAAGGCCTACTAACCCAACACCCAAAATGAAATGCCTTTGCCTAATTGCCTTGGCCTTGGCCTTGGCCTTGGCCTTGGCCTTGGCGTAAGCAGGAAAGCCTTTGCCGAACTCGGAGCCTAAAGGCCTTGGCCTTTTTCTAAACCTTCTCCTAAATGCCTAGCTCTCTGCCTAACGAGGAATGCCTTTGCCTTTGCTTCTGCCTTTGCCCGATCTAACCCTAACCCTGAGGCTAACCCGAATCCTAACCCTAACCCTAACCATCACCCTAACCCTAAGCCCTCACCCTCACCCTCACCCTAACCCGAAACGCCTTTCCCTTTGCCTGATGTAACCCGAATCCTAACCGTGACCCACACCCGAACCCGAACCCAAACTGGATCTAACCCTAACCCTCTCTCGAACGCTAACAACCTTTGCCTTTGCCTTTGCCTTTGCCTCATCTAACCCTAACCCTAACTGCCTTTGCCTAATCTAACCTTAAGCCTAAGCCTAAGCTTAACCCTAACCGCCTTTCCCTTTGCCTTTCCCTTTGCCTTTACCTTTACTTTTCCCTCTTCTAACCCTAACCCTAACCATCACCCTAACCCTAAGCCCTCACCGTCACCCTCACCCTAACCCCAAACGCCTTTCCCTTTGCCTGATGTAACCCGAATCCTAACCGTGACCCACACCCGAACCCGAACCCGGAATGGATCTAACCCTAACCCTATCTCGAACGCTAACAACCTTTGCCTTTGCCTTTGCCTTTGCCTCATCTAACCCTAACCCTAACTGCCTTTGCCTAATCTAACCTTAAGCCTAAGCCTAAGCTTAACCCTAACCGCCTTTCCCTTTGCCTTTGCCTTTGCCTTTGCCTTTCCTTTTCCCTGTTCTAACCCTAACCCTAACCCTAAGCCTAACCCCAAGCCTAACCCTCAGCTTAAACGCCTTTGCCTTTCCCTGATCCAAACCGAAAGCTAACCCGAACCCGAACAAAAAGCCTTTGCCTTTGCCTTTGCCTGATCCAACCCTAACCCTTAACGTAATCCCAACCTTAACCCTAACCCTAACCCTGACCCTGACCGCCTTTGCGCTTGCCTTTGCTTTTGCCTTTCTCTCTTCCAACACTAACCCTAAGCCTAACCCTAAGCGCCTTGGCCTTGGCCTTTGCCTGACGCTAAACGCCTTTGCCTTGGCCTAATCCTAAATGCCTTGGCCCAACTCTAAAGGCCTACTAACCCAACACCCAAAATTAAATGCCTGTGCCTAAAGCCCTGGACCTAATTGCCTTGGCCTTGGCGTAAGCAGGAAAGCCTTTGCCGAACTCGGAGCCTAAAGGCCTTGGCCTTTTTCTAAACCTTCTCCTAAATGCCTAGCTCTCTGCCTAACGAGGAATGCCTTTGCCTTTGCTTCTGCCTTTGCCCGATCTAACCCTAACCCTGAGGCTAACCCGAATCCTAACCCTAACCCTAACCATCACCCTAACCCTAAGCCCTCACCCTCACCCTCACCCTCACCCTAAGCCTAACCCGAAACGCCTTTCCCTTTGCCTGATGTAACCCAAATCCTAACCGTGACCCACACCCGAACCCGAACCCAAACTGGATCTAACCCTAACCCTATCTCGAACGCTAACAACCTTTGCCTTTGCCTTTGCCTTTGCCTCATCTAACCCTAACCCTAACTGCCTTTGCCTAATCTAACCTTAAGCCTAAGCCTAAGCTTAACCCTAACCGCCTTTGCCTTTCCCTTTGCCTTTGCCTTTCCTTTTCCCTCTTCTAACCCTAACCCTAACCCTAAGCCTAACCCCAAGCCTAACCCTCAGCTTAAACGCCTTTGCCTTTCCCTGATCCAAACCGAAAGCTAACCCGAACCCAAACAAAAAGCCTTTGCCTTTGCCTTTGCCTGATCCAACCCTAACCCTTAACGTAATCCCAACCTTAACCCTAACCCTAAACGAAACACTGCCCGCCTTTGCGCTTGCCTTTCCTTTTGCCTTTCTCTCTTCCAACACTAACCCTAAGCCTAACCCTAACCACCTTGGCCTTGGCCTTTGCCTGACGCTAAACGCCTTTGCCTTGGCCTAATCCTAAATGCCTTGGCCCAACTCTAAAGGCCTACTAACCCAACACCCAAAATTAAATGCCTTTGCCTAATTGCCTTGGCCTTGGCCTTGGCCTTGGCCTTGGCCTTGGCGTAAGCAGGAAAGCCTTTGCCAAACTCGGAGCCTAAAGGCCTTGGCCTTTTTCTAAACCTTCTCCTAAATGCCTAGCTCTCTGCCTAACGAGGAATGCCTTTGCCTTTGCTTCTGCCTTTGCCCGATCTAACCCTAACCCTGAGGCTAACCCGAATCCTAACCCTAACCCTAACCATCACCCTAACCCTAAGCCCTCACCCTCACCCTCACCCTAACCCAAAACGCCTTTCCCTTTGCCTGATGTAACCCGAATCCTAACCGTGACCCACACCCGAACCCGAACCCAAACTGGATCTAACCCTAACCCTATCTCGAACGCTAACAACCTTTGCCTTTGCCTTTGCCTTTGCCTCATCTAACCCTAACCCTAACTGCCTTTGCCTAATCTAACCTTAAGCCTAAACCTAAGCTTAACCCTAACCACCTTTCCCTTTGCCTTTGCCTTTGCCTTTGCCTTTGCCTTTCCTTTTCCCTCTTCTAACCCTAACCCTAAGCCTAACCCCAAGCCTAACCCTCAGCTTAAACGCCTTTGCCTTTCCCTGATCCAAACCGAAAGCTAACCTGAACCCAAACAAAAAGCCTTTGCCTTTGCCTTTGCCTTTGCCTGATCCAACCCTAACCCTTAACGTAATCCCAACCTTAACCCTAACCCTAAACGAAACACTGCCCGCCTTTGCGCTTGCCTTTGCTTTTGCCTTTCTCTCTTCCAACACTAACCCTAAGCCTAACCCTAACCGCCTTGGCCTTGGCCTTTGCCTGACACTAAACGCCTTTGCCTTGGCCTAATCCTAAATGCCTTGGCCTAACTCTAAAGGCCTACTAACCCAACACCCAAAATTAAATGCCTTTGCCTAATTGCCTTGGCCTTGGCCTTGGCCTTGGCCTTGGCCTTGGCGTAAGCAGGAAAGCCTTTGCCGAACTCGGAGCCTAAAGGCCTTGGCCTTTTTCTAAACCTTCTCCTAAATGCCTAGCTCTCTGCCTAACGAGGAATGCCTTTGCCTTTGCCTTTGCCTGATCTAGCCTAACCCTAACCGTAACCCGAATCACCTTGGTCTTTGCCTCTGCCTCTGCCTTTGCCTTTGCGTGATCTAACCCTCACCCTAACTCTAAACCTAGCCCGAACCCTAACGCAAATCACCTTGGCCTTTGCCTTTGCTTCTGCCTTTGCCCGATCTAACCCTAACCCTGAGGCTAACCCGAATCCTAACCCTAACCCTAACCATCACCCTAACCCTAAGCCCTCACCCTCACCCTAAGCCTAACCCGAAACGCCTTTCCCTTTGCCTGATGTAACCCGAATCCTAACCGTGACCCACACCCGAACCCGAACCCAAACTGGATCTAACCCTAACCCTATCTCGAATGCTAACAACCTTTGCCTTTGCCTTTGCCTTTGCCTCATCTAACCCTAACCCTAACTGCCTTTGCCTAATCTAACCTTAAGCCTAAGCCTAAGCTTAACCCTAACCGCCTTTCCCTTTGCCTTTGCCTTTGCCTTTGCCTTTCCTTTTCCCTCTTCTAACCCTAACCCTAAGCCTAACCCCAAGCCTAACCCTCAGCTTAAATGCCTTTGCCTTTCCCTGATCCAAACCGAAAGCTAACCCGAACCCGAACAAAAAGCCTTTGCCTTTGCCTTTGCCTGATCCAACCCTAACCCTTAACGTAATCCCAACCTTAACCCTAACCCTAACCCTGACCCTGACCGCCTTTGCGCTTGCCTTTGCTTTTGCCTTTCTCTCTTCCAACACTAACCCTAAGCCTAACCCTAAGCGCCTTGGCCTTGGCCTTTGCCTGACGCTAAACGCCTTTGCCTTGGCCTAATCCTAAATGCCTTGGCCCAACTCTAAAGGCCTACTAACCCAACACCCAAAATTAAATGCCTGTGCCTAAAGCCCTGGACCTAATTGCCTTGGCCTTGGCGTAAGCAGGAAAGCCTTTGCCGAACTCGGAGCCTAAAGGCCTTGGCCTTTTTCTAAACCTTCTCCTAAATGCCTAGCTCTCTGCCTAACGAGGAATGCCTTTGCCTTTGCTTCTGCCTTTGCCCGATCTAACCCTAACCCTGAGGCTAACCCGAATCCTAACCCTAACCCTAACCATCACCCTAACCCTAAGCCCTCACCCTCACCCTCACCCTCACCCTAAGCCTAACCCGAAACGCCTTTCCCTTTGCCTGATGTAACCCAAATCCTAACCGTGACCCACACCCGAACCCGAACCCAAACTGGATCTAACCCTAACCCTATCTCGAACGCTAACAACCTTTGCCTTTGCCTTTGCCTTTGCCTCATCTAACCCTAACCCTAACTGCCTTTGCCTAATCTAACCTTAAGCCTAAGCCTAAGCTTAACCCTAACCGCCTTTGCCTTTCCCTTTGCCTTTGCCTTTCCTTTTCCCTCTTCTAACCCTAACCCTAACCCTAAGCCTAACCCCAAGCCTAACCCTCAGCTTAAACGCCTTTGCCTTTCCCTGATCCAAACCGAAAGCTAACCCGAACCCAAACAAAAAGCCTTTGCCTTTGCCTTTGCCTGATCCAACCCTAACCCTTAACGTAATCCCAACCTTAACCCTAACCCTAAACGAAACACTGCCCGCCTTTGCGCTTGCCTTTCCTTTTGCCTTTCTCTCTTCCAACACTAACCCTAAGCCTAACCCTAACCACCTTGGCCTTGGCCTTTGCCTGACGCTAAACGCCTTTGCCTTGGCCTAATCCTAAATGCCTTGGCCCAACTCTAAAGGCCTACTAACCCAACACCCAAAATTAAATGCCTTTGCCTAATTGCCTTGGCCTTGGCCTTGGCCTTGGCCTTGGCCTTGGCGTAAGCAGGAAAGCCTTTGCCAAACTCGGAGCCTAAAGGCCTTGGCCTTTTTCTAAACCTTCTCCTAAATGCCTAGCTCTCTGCCTAACGAGGAATGCCTTTGCCTTTGCTTCTGCCTTTGCCCGATCTAACCCTAACCCTGAGGCTAACCCGAATCCTAACCCTAACCCTAACCATCACCCTAACCCTAAGCCCTCACCCTCACCCTCACCCTAACCCAAAACGCCTTTCCCTTTGCCTGATGTAACCCGAATCCTAACCGTGACCCACACCCGAACCCGAACCCAAACTGGATCTAACCCTAACCCTATCTCGAACGCTAACAACCTTTGCCTTTGCCTTTGCCTTTGCCTCATCTAACCCTAACCCTAACTGCCTTTGCCTAATCTAACCTTAAGCCTAAACCTAAGCTTAACCCTAACCACCTTTCCCTTTGCCTTTGCCTTTGCCTTTGCCTTTGCCTTTCCTTTTCCCTCTTCTAACCCTAACCCTAAGCCTAACCCCAAGCCTAACCCTCAGCTTAAACGCCTTTGCCTTTCCCTGATCCAAACCGAAAGCTAACCTGAACCCAAACAAAAAGCCTTTGCCTTTGCCTTTGCCTTTGCCTGATCCAACCCTAACCCTTAACGTAATCCCAACCTTAACCCTAACCCTAAACGAAACACTGCCCGCCTTTGCGCTTGCCTTTGCTTTTGCCTTTCTCTCTTCCAACACTAACCCTAAGCCTAACCCTAACCGCCTTGGCCTTGGCCTTTGCCTGACACTAAACGCCTTTGCCTTGGCCTAATCCTAAATGCCTTGGCCTAACTCTAAAGGCCTACTAACCCAACACCCAAAATTAAATGCCTTTGCCTAATTGCCTTGGCCTTGGCCTTGGCCTTGGCCTTGGCCTTGGCGTAAGCAGGAAAGCCTTTGCCGAACTCGGAGCCTAAAGGCCTTGGCCTTTTTCTAAACCTTCTCCTAAATGCCTAGCTCTCTGCCTAACGAGGAATGCCTTTGCCTTTGCCTTTGCCTGATCTAGCCTAACCCTAACCGTAACCCGAATCACCTTGGTCTTTGCCTCTGCCTCTGCCTTTGCCTTTGCGTGATCTAACCCTCACCCTAACTCTAAACCTAGCCCGAACCCTAACGCAAATCACCTTGGCCTTTGCCTTTGCTTCTGCCTTTGCCCGATCTAACCCTAACCCTGAGGCTAACCCGAATCCTAACCCTAACCCTAACCATCACCCTAACCCTAAGCCCTCACCCTCACCCTAAGCCTAACCCGAAACGCCTTTCCCTTTGCCTGATGTAACCCGAATCCTAACCGTGACCCACACCCGAACCCGAACCCAAACTGGATCTAACCCTAACCCTATCTCGAATGCTAACAACCTTTGCCTTTGCCTTTGCCTTTGCCTCATCTAACCCTAACCCTAACTGCCTTTGCCTAATCTAACCTTAAGCCTAAGCCTAAGCTTAACCCTAACCGCCTTTCCCTTTGCCTTTGCCTTTGCCTTTGCCTTTCCTTTTCCCTCTTCTAACCCTAACCCTAAGCCTAACCCCAAGCCTAACCCTCAGCTTAAATGCCTTTGCCTTTCCCTGATCCAAACCGAAAGCTAACCTGAACCCGAACAAAAAGCCTTTGCCTTTGCCTTTGCCTGATCCAACCCTAACCCTTAACGTAATCCCAACCTTAACCCTAACCCTAAACGAAACACTGCCCGCCTTTGCGCTTGCCTTTGCTTTTGCCTTTCTCTCTTCCAACACTAACCCTAAGCCTAACCCTAACCACCTTGGCCTTGGCCTTTGCCTGACACTAAACGCCTTTGCCTTGGCCTAATCCTAAATGCCTTGGCCCAACTCTAAAGGCCTACTAACCCAACACCCAAAATGAAATGCCTTTGCCTAATTGCCTTGGCCTTGGCCTTGGCCTTGGCCTTGGCCTTGGCGTAAGCAGGAAAGCCTTTGCCGAACTCGGAGCCTAAAGGCCTTGGCCTTTTTCTAAACCTTCTCCTAAATGCCTAGCTCTCTGCCTAACGAGGAATGCCTTTGCCTTTGCTTCTGCCTTTGCCCGATCTAACCCTAACCCTGAGGCTAACCCGAATCCTAACCCTAACCCTAACCATCACCCTAACCCTAAGCCCTCACCCTCACCCTCACCCTAACCCGAAACGCCTTTCCCTTTGCCTGATGTAACCCGAATCCTAACCGTGACCCACACCCGAACCCGAACCCAAACTGGATCTAACCCTAACCCTCTCTCGAACGCTAACAACCTTTGCCTTTGCCTTTGCCTTTGCCTCATCTAACCCTAACCCTAACTGCCTTTGCCTAATCTAACCTTAAGCCTAAGCCTAAGCTTAACCCTAACCGCCTTTCCCTTTGCCTTTCCCTTTGCCTTTACCTTTACTTTTCCCTCTTCTAACCCTAACCCTAACCATCACCCTAACCCTAAGCCCTCACCCTCACCCTCACCCTAACCCGAAACGCCTTTCCCTTTGCCTGATGTAACCCGAATCCTAACCGTGACCCACACCCGAACCCGAACCCGGAATGGATCTAACCCTAACCCTATCTCGAACGCTAACAACCTTTGCCTTTGCCTTTGCCTTTGCCTCATCTAACCCTAACCCTAACTGCCTTTGCCTAATCTAACCTTAAGCCTAAGCCTAAGCTTAACCCTAACCGCCTTTGCCTTTCCCTTTGCCTTTGCCTTTCCTTTTCCCTCTTCTAACCCTAACCCTAACCCTAAGCCTAACCCCAAGCCTAACCCTCAGCTTAAACGCCTTTGCCTTTCCCTGATCCAAACCGAAAGCTAACCCGAACCCAAACAAAAAGCCTTTGCCTTTGCCTTTGCCTGATCCAACCCTAACCCTTAACGTAATCCCAACCTTAACCCTAACCCTAAACGAAACACTGCCCGCCTTTGCGCTTGCCTTTCCTTTTGCCTTTCTCTCTTCCAACACTAACCCTAAGCCTAACCCTAACCACCTTGGCCTTGGCCTTTGCCTGACGCTAAACGCCTTTGCCTTGGCCTAATCCTAAATGCCTTGGCCCAACTCTAAAGGCCTACTAACCCAACACCCAAAATGAAATGCCTTTGCCTAATTGCCTTGGCCTTGGCCTTGGCCTTGGCCTTGGCCTTGGCGTAAGCAGGAAAGCCTTTGCCGAACTCGGAGCCTAAAGGCCTTGGCCTTTTTCTAAACCTTCTCCTAAATGCCTAGCTCTCTGCCTAACGAGGAATGCCTTTGCCTTTGCTTCTGCCTTTGCCCGATCTAACCCTAACCCTGAGGCTAACCCGAATCCTAACCCTAACCCTAACCATCACCCTAACCCTAAGCCCTCACCCTCACCCTCACCCTCACCCTAACCCAAAACGCCTTTCCCTTTGCCTGATGTAACCCAAATCCTAACCGTGACCCACACCCGAACCCGAACCCAAACTGGATCTAACCCTAACCCTATCTCGAACGCTAACAACCTTTGCCTTTGCCTTTGCCTTTGCCTCATCTAACCCTAACCCTAACTGCCTTTGCCTAATCTAACCTTAAGCCTAAGCCTAAGCTTAACCCTAACCACCTTTCCCTTTGCCTTTGCCTTTGCCTTTGCCTTTCCTTTTCCCTCTTCTAACCCTAACCCTAAGCCTAACCCCAAGCCTAACCCTCAGCTTAAATGCCTTTGCCTTTCCCTGATCCAAACCGAAAGCTAACCCGAACCCAAACAAAAAGCCTTTGCCTTTGCCTTTGCCTTTGCCTGATCCAACCCTAACCCTTAACGTAATCCCAACCTTAACCCTAACCCTAAACGAAACACTGCCCGCCTTTGCGCTTGCCTTTGCTTTTGCCTTTCTCTCTTCCAACACTAACCCTAAGCCTAACCCTAACCGCCTTGGCCTTGGCCTTTGCCTGACACTAAACGCCTTTGCCTTGGCCTAATCCTAAATGCCTTGGCCCAACTCTAAAGGCCTACTAACCCAACACCCAAAATTAAATGCCTTTGCCTAATTGCCTTGGTCTTGGCCTTGGCCTTGGCCTTGGCGTAAGCAGGAAAGCCTTTGCCGAACTCGGAGCCTAAAGGCCTTGGCCTTTTTCTAAACCTTCTCCTAAATGCCTAGCTCTCTGCCTAACGAGGAATGCCTTGGCCTTTGCTTCTGCCTTTGCCCGATCTAACCCTAACCCTGAGGCTAACCCGAATCCTAACCCTAACCCTAACCATCACCCTAACCCTAAGCCCTCACCCTCACCCTCACCCTCACCCTAACCCGAAACGCCTTTCCCTTTGCCTGATGTAACCCAAATCCTAACCGTGACCCACACCCGAACCCGAACCCAAACTGGATCTAACCCTAACCCTATCTCGAACGCTAACAACCTTTGCCTTTGCCTTTGCCTTTGCCTCATCTAACCCTAACCCTAACTGCCTTTGCCTAATCTAACCTTAAGCCTAAGCCTAAGCTTAACTCTAAACGCCTTTCCCTTTCCCTTTGCCTTTGCCTTTGCCTTTCCTTTTCCCTCTTCTAACCCTAACCCTAACCCTAAGCCTAACCCCAAGCCTAACCCTCAGCTTAAACGCCTTTGCCTTTCCCTGATCCAAACCGAAAGCTAACCCGAACCCGAACAAAAAGCCTTTGCCTTTGCCTTTGCCTTTGCCTGATCCAACCCTAACCCTTAACGTAATCCCAACCTTAACCCTAACCCTAACCCTGACCCTGCCCGCCTTTGCGCTTGCCTTTGCTTTTGCCTTTCTCTCTTCCAACACTAACCCTAAGCCTAACCCTAAGCGCCTTGGCCTTGGCCTTTGCCTGACGCTAAACGCCTTTGCCTTGGCCTAATCCTAAATGCCTTGGCCTAACTCTAAAGGCCTACTAACCCAACACCCAAAATTAAATGCCTTTGCCTAAAGCCCTGCACCTAATTGCCTTGGCCTTGGCGTAAGCAGGAAAGCCTTTGCCGAACTCGGAGCCTAAAGGCCTTGGCCTTTTTCTAAACCTTCTCCTAAATGCCTAGCTCTCTGCCTAACGAGGAATGCCTTTGCCTTTGCTTCTGCCTTTGCCCGATCTAACCCTAACCCTGAGGCTAACCCGAATCCTAACCCTAACCCTAACCATCACCCTAACCCTAAGCCCTCACCCTCACCCTCACCCTCACCTTAAGCCTAACCCGAAACGCCTTTCCCTTTGCCTGATGTAACCCGAATCCTAACCGTGACCCACACCCGAACCCGAACCCAAACTGGATCTAACCCTAACCCTATCTCGAACGCTAACAACCTTTGCCTTTGCCTTTGCCTTTGCCTCATCTAACCCTAACCCTAACTGCCTTTGCCTAATCTAACCTTAAGCCTAAGCCTAAGCTTAACCCTAACCGCCTTTCCCTTTCCCTTTGCCTTTGCCTTTCCCTTTGCCTTTGCCTTTCCTTTTCCCTCTTCTAACCCTAACCCTAAGCCTCACGCCAAGCCTAACCCTCAGCTTAAACGCCTTTGTCTTTCCCTGATCCAAACCGAAAGCTAACCCGAACCCAAACAAAAAGCCTTTGCCTTTGCCTGATCCAACCCTAACCCTTAACGTAATCCCAGCCTTAACCCTAACCCTAAACGAAACACTGCCCGCCTTTGCGCTTGCCTTTGCTTTTGCCTTTCTCTCTTCCAACACTAACCCTAAGCCTAACCCTAACCGCCTTGGCCTTGGCCTTTGCCTGACACTAAACGCCTTTGCCTTGGCCGAATCCTAAATGCCTTGGCCCAACTCTAAATGCCTAGTAACCAGACATACAAAATGAAATGCCTGTGCCTAAAGCCCTGGACCTAATTGCCTTGGCCTTGGCGTAAGCAGGAAAGCCTTTGCCGAACTCGGAGCCTAAAGGCCTTGGCCTTTTTCTAAACCTTCTCCTAAATGCCTAGCTCTCTGCCTAACGAGGAATGCCTTTGCCTTTGCCTTTGCCTGATCTAGCCTAACCCTAACCGTAACCCGAATCACCTTGGTCTTTGCCTCTGCCTCTGCCTTTGCCTTTGCGTGATCTAACCCTCACCCTAACTCTAAACCTAGCCCGAACCCTAACGCAAATCACCTTGGCCTTTGCCTTTGCTTCTGCCTTTGCCCGATCTAACCCTAACCCTGAGGCTAACCCGAATCCTAACCCTAACCCTAACCATCACCCTAACCCTAAGCCCTCACCCTCACCCTAAGCCTAACCCGAAACGCCTTTCCCTTTGCCTGATGTAACCCGAATCCTAACCGTGACCCACACCCGAACCCGAACCCAAACTGGATCTAACCCTAACCCTATCTCGAACACTAACAACCTTTGCCTTTGCCTTTGCCTTTGCCTCATCTAACCCTAACCCTAACTGCCTTTGCCTAATCTAACCTTAAGCCTAAGCCTAAGCTTAACCCTAACCGCCTTTGCCTTTGCCTTTGCCTTTGCCTTTCCTTTTCCCTCTTCTAACCCTAACCCTAAGCCTAACCCCAAGCCTAACCCTCAGCTTAAATGCCTTTGCCTTTCCCTGATCCAAACCGAAAGCTAACCTGAACCCGAACAAAAAGCCTTTGCCTTTGCCTTTGCCTGATCCAACCCTAACCCTTAACGTAATCCCAACCTTAACCCTAACCCTAACCCTGACCCTGCCCGCCTTTGCGCTTGCCTTTGCTTTTGCCTTTCTCTCTTCCAACACTAACCCTAAGCCTAACCCTAAGCGCCTTGGCCTTGGCCTTTGCCTGACGCTAAACGCCTTTGCCTTGGCCTAATCCTAAATGCCTTGGCCCAACTCTAAAGGCCTACTAACCCAACACCCAAAATGAAATGCCTTTGCCTAATTGCCTTGGCCTTGGCCTTGGCCTTGGCCTTGGCCTTGGCGTAAGCAGGAAAGCCTTTGCCGAACTCGGAGCCTAAAGGCCTTGGCCTTTTTCTAAACCTTCTCCTAAATGCCTAGCTCTCTGCCTAACGAGGAATGCCTTTGCCTTTGCTTCTGCCTTTGCCCGATCTAACCCTAACCCTGAGGCTAACCCGAATCCTAACCCTAACCCTAACCATCACCCTAACCCTAAGCCCTCACCCTCACCCTCACCCTCACCCTAACCCGAAACGCCTTTCCCTTTGCCTGATGTAACCCAAATCCTAACCGTGACCCACACCCGAACCCGAACCCGGAATGGATCTAACCCTAACCCTATCTCGAATGCTAACAACCTTTGCCTTTGCCTTTGCCTTTGCCTCATCTAACCCTAACCCTAACTGCCTTTGCCTAATCTAACCTTAAGCCTAAGCCTAAGCTTAACCCTAACCACCTTTCCCTTTGCCTTTGCCTTTCCCTTTGCCTTTGCCTTTGCCTTTCCTTTTCCCTCTTCTAACCCTAACCCTAAGCCTAACCCCAAGCCTAACCCTCAGCTTAAACGCCTTTGCCTTTCCCTGATCCAAACCGAAAGCTAACCCGAACCCAAACAAAAAGCCTTTGCCTTTGCCTTTGCCTTTGCCTGATCCAACCCTAACCCTTAACGTAATCCCAACCTTAACCCTAACCCTAAACGAAACACTGCCCGCCTTTGCGCTTGCCTTTGCTTTTGCCTTTCTCTCTTCCAACACTAACCCTAAGCCTAACCCTAACCGCCTTGGCCTTGGCCTTTGCCTGACGCTAAACGCCTTTGCCTTGGCCTAATCCTAAATGCCTTGGCCTAACTCTAAAGGCCTACTAACCCAACACCCAAAATGAAATGCCTTTGCCTAATTGCCTTGGCCTTGGCCTTGGCCTTGGCCTTGGCCTTGGCGTAAGCAGGAAAGCCTTTGCCAAACTCGGAGCCTAAAGGCCTTGGCCTTTTTCTAAACCTTCTCCTAAATGCCTAGCTCTCTGCCTAACGAGGAATGCCTTTGCCTTTGCTTCTGCCTTTGCCCGATCTAACCCTAACCCTGAGGCTAACCCGAATCCTAACCCTAACCCTAACCATCACCCTAACCCTAAGCCCTCACCCTCACCCTCACCCTCACCCTAACCCGAAACGCCTTTCCCTTTGCCTGATGTAACCCGAATCCTAACCGTGACCCACACCCGAACCCGAACCCAAACTGGATCTAACCCTAACCCTATCTCGAACACTAACAACCTTTGCCTTTGCCTTTGCCTTTGCCTCATCTAACCCTAACCCTAACTGCCTTTGCCTAATCTAACCTTAAGCCTAAGCCTAAGCTTAACCCTAACCGCCTTTGCCTTTGCCTTTGCCTTTCCCTTTCCTTTTCCCTCTTCTAACCCTAACCCTAAGCCTAACCCCAAGCCTAACCCTCAGCTTAAACGCCTTTGCCTTTCCCTGATCCAAACCGAAAGCTAACCTGAACCCGAACAAAAAGCCTTTGCCTTTGCCTTTGCCTGATCCAACCCTAACCCTTAACGTAATCCCAACCTTAACCCTAACCCTAAACGAAACACTGCCCGCCTTTGCGCTTGCCTTTGCTTTTGCCTTTCTCTCTTCCAACACTAACCCTAAGCCTAACCCTAAGCGCCTTGGCCTTGGCCTTTGCCTGACGCTAAACGCCTTTGCCTTGGCCTAATCCTAAATGCCTTGGCCCAACTCTAAAGGCCTACTAACCCAACACCCAAAATGAAATGCCTTTGCCTAATTGCCTTGGCCTTGGCCTTGGCCTTGGCCTTGGCCTTGGCGTAAGCAGGAAAGCCTTTGCCGAACTCGGAGCCTAAAGGCCTTGGCCTTTTTCTAAACCTTCTCCTAAATGCCTAGCTCTCTGCCTAACGAGGAATGCCTTTGCCTTTGCTTCTGCCTTTGCCCGATCTAACCCTAACCCTGAGGCTAACCCGAATCCTAACCCTAACCCTAACCATCACCCTAACCCTAAGCCCTCACCCTCACCCTCACCCTCACCCTAACCCGAAACGCCTTTCCCTTTGCCTGATGTAACCCGAATCCTAACCGTGACCCACACCCGAACCCAAACCCAAACTGGATCTAACCCTAACCCTATCTCGAACGCTAACAACCTTTGCCTTTGCCTTTGCCTTTGCCTCATCTAACCCTAACCCTAACTGCCTTTGCCTAATCTAACCTTAAGCCTAAGCCTAAGCTTAACCCTAACCACCTTTCCCTTTGCCTTTGCCTTTGCCTTTGCCTTTGCCTTTCCTTTTCCCTCTTCTAACCCTAACCCTAACCCTGACCCTGACCGCCTTTGCGCTTGCCTTTGCTTTTGCCTTTCTCTCTTCCAACACTAACCCTAAGCCTAACCCTAAGCGCCTTGGTCTTGGCCTTTGCCTGACGCTAAACGCCTTTGCCTTGGCCTAATCCTAAATGCCTTGGCCTAACTCTAAAGGCCTACTAACCCAACACCCAAAATTAAATGCCTTTGCCTAAAGCCCTGCACCTAATTGCCTTGGCCTTGGCGTAAGCAGGAAAGCCTTTGCCGAACTCGGAGCCTAAAGGCCTTGGCCTTTTTCTAAACCTTCTCCTAAATGCCTAGCTCTCTGCCTAACGAGGAATGCCTTTGCCTTTGCTTCTGCCTTTGCCCGATCTAACCCTAACCCTGAGGCTAACCCGAATCCTAACCCTAACCCTAACCATCACCCTAACCCTAAGCCCTCACCCTCACCCTCACCCTCACCCTAAGCCTAACCCGAAACGCCTTTTCCTTTGCCTGATGTAACCCAAATCCTAACCGTGACCCACACCCGAACCCCAACCCAAACTGGATCTAACCCTAACCCTATCTCGAACGCTAACAACCTTTGCCTTTGCCTTTGCCTTTGCCTCATCTAACCCTAACCCTAACTGCCTTTGCCTAATCTAACCTTAAGCCTAAGCCTAAGCTTAACCCTAACCGCCTTTCCCTTTGCCTTTGCCTTTCCCTTTGCCTTTCCCTTTGCCTTTGCCTTTCCTTTTCCCTCTTCTAACCCTAACCCTAAGCCTCACGCCAAGCCTAACCCTCAGCTTAAACGCCTTTGTCTTTCCCTGATCCAAACCGAAAGCTAACCCGAACCCAAACAAAAAGCCTTTGCCTTTGCCTTTGCCTTTGCCTGATCCAACCCTAACCCTTAACGTAATCCCAGCCTTAACCCTAACCCTAAACGAAACACTGCCCGCCTTTGCGCTTGCCTTTGCTTTTGCCTTTCTCTCTTCCAACACTAACCCTAAGCCTAACCCTAACCGCCTTGGCCTTGGCCTTTGCCTGACGCTAAACGCCTTTGCCTTGGCCTAATCCTAAATGCCTTGGCCTAACTCTAAAGGCCTACTAACCCAACACCCAAAATTAAATGCCTTTGCCTAAAGCCCTGGACCTAATTGCCTTGGCCTTGGTGTAAGCAGGAAAGCCTTTGCCGAACTCGGAGCCTAAAGGCCTTGGCCTTTTTCTAAACCTTCTCCTAAATGCCTAGCTCTCTGCCTAACGAGGAATGCCTTTGCCTTTGCCTCTGCCTTTGCCCGATCTAACCCTAACCCTGAGGCTAACCCGAATCCTAACCCTAACCCTAACCATCACCCTAACCCTAAGCCCTCACCCTCACCCTCACCCTAACCCGAAACGCCTTTCCCTTTGCCTGATGTAACCCGAATCCTAACCGTGACCCACACCCGAACCCAAACCCAAACTGGATCTAACCCTAACCCTATCTCGAACGCTAACAACCTTTGCCTTTGCCTTTGCCTTTGCCTCATCTAACCCTAACCCTAACTGCCTTTGCCTAATCTAACCTTAAGCCTAAGCCTAAGCTTAACCCTAACCGCCTTTCCCTTTGCCTTTCCCTTTGCCTTTGCCTTTCCTTTTCCCTCTTCTAACCCTAACCCTAAGCCTCACCCCAAGCCTAACCCTCAGCTTAAACGCCTTTGCCTTTCCCTGATCCAAACCGAAAGCTAACCCGAACCCGAACAAAAAGCCTTTGCCTTTGCCTGATCCAACCCTAACCCTTAACGTAATCCCAACCTTAACCCTAACCCTAACCCTGACCCTGCCCGCCTTTGCGCTTGCCTTTGCTTTTGCCTTTCTCTCTTCCAACACTAACCCTAAGCCTAACCCTAAGCGCCTTGGCCTTGGCCTTTGCCTGACGCTAAACGCCTTTGCCTTGGCCTAATCCTAAATGCCTTGGCCTAACTCTAAAGGCCTACTAACCCAACACCCAAAATTAAATGCCTGTGCCTAAAGCCCTGGACCTAATTGCCTTGGCCTTGGCGTAAGCAGGAAAGCCTTTGCCGAACTCGGAGCCTAAAGGCCTTGGCCTTTTTCTAAACCTTCTCCTAAATGCCTAGCTCTCTGCCTAACGAGGAATGCCTTTGCCTTTGCCTTTGCCTGATCTAGCCTAACCCTAACCCTAACCCGAATCACCTTGGTCTTTGCCTCTGCCTCTGCCTTTGCCTTTGCGTGATCTAACCCTCACCCTAACTCTAAACCTAGCCCGAACCCTAACGCAAATCACCTTGGCCTTTGCCTTTGCTTCTGCCTTTGCCCGATCTAACCCTAACCCTGAGGCTAACCCGAATCCTAACCCTAACCCTAACCATCACCCTAACCCTAAGCCCTCACCCTCACCCTAAGCCTAACCCGAAACGCCTTTCCCTTTGCCTGATGTAACCCGAATCCTAACCGTGACCCACACCCGAACCCGAACCCAAACTGGATCTAACCCTAACCCTATCTCGAACACTAACAACCTTTGCCTTTGCCTTTGCCTTTGCCTCATCTAACCCTAACCCTAACTGCCTTTGCCTAATCTAACCTTAAGCCTAAGCCTAAGCTTAACCCTAACCGCCTTTGCCTTTGCCTTTGCCTTTCCCTTTCCTTTTCCCTCTTCTAACCCTAACCCTAAGCCTAACCCCAAGCCTAACCCTCAGCTTAAACGCCTTTGCCTTTCCCTGATCCAAACCGAAAGCTAACCTGAACCCGAACAAAAAGCCTTTGCCTTTGCCTTTGCCTGATCCAACCCTAACCCTTAACGTAATCCCAACCTTAACCCTAACCCTAAACGAAACACTGCCCGCCTTTGCGCTTGCCTTTGCTTTTGCCTTTCTCTCTTCCAACACTAACCCTAAGCCTAACCCTAAGCGCCTTGGCCTTGGCCTTTGCCTGACGCTAAACGCCTTTGCCTTGGCCTAATCCTAAATGCCTTGGCCCAACTCTAAAGGCCTACTAACCCAACACCCAAAATTAAATGCCTTTGCCTAATTGCCTTGGCCTTGGCCTTGGCCTTGGCCTTGGCCTTGGCGTAAGCAGGAAAGCCTTTGCCGAACTCGGAGCCTAAAGGCCTTGGCCTTTTTCTAAACCTTCTCCTAAATGCCTAGCTCTCTGCCTAACGAGGAATGCCTTTGCCTTTGCTTCTGCCTTTGCCCGATCTAACCCTAACCCTGAGGCTAACCCGAATCCTAACCCTAACCCTAACCATCACCCTAACCCTAAGCCCTCACCCTCACCCTCACCCTCACCCTAACCCGAAACGCCTTTCCCTTTGCCTGATGTAACCCGAATCCTAACCGTGACCCACACCCGAACCCGAACCCAAACTGGATCTAACCCTAACCCTATCTCGAACGCTAACAACCTTTGCCTTTGCCTTTGCCTTTGCCTCATCTAACCCTAACCCTAACTGCCTTTGCCTAATCTAACCTTAAGCCTAAGCCTAAGCTTAACCCTAACCACCTTTCCCTTTGCCTTTGCCTTTGCCTTTGCCTTTGCCTTTCCTTTTCCCTCTTCTAACCCTAACCCTAAGCCTAACCCCAAGCCTAACCCTCAGCTTAAATGCCTTTGCCTTTCCCTGATCCAAACCGAAAGCTAACCCGAACCCAAACAAAAAGCCTTTGCCTTTGCCTTTGCCTTTGCCTGATCCAACCCTAACCCTTAACGTAATCTCAACCTTAACCCTAACCCTAAACGAAACACTGCCCGCCTTTGCGCTTGCCTTTGCTTTTGCCTTTCTCTCTTCCAACACTAACCCTAAGCCTAACCCTAAGCGCCTTGGCCTTGGCCTTTGCCTGACACTAAACGCCTTTGCCTTGGCCTAATCCTAAATGCCTTGGCCTAACTCTAAAGGCCTACTAACCCAACACCCAAAATGAAATGCCTTTGCCTAATTGCCTTGGTCTTGGCCTTGGCCTTGGCCTTGGCGTAAGCAGGAAAGCCTTTGCCAAACTCGGAGCCTAAAGGCCTTGGCCTTTTTCTAAACCTTCTCCTAAATGCCTAGCTCTCTGCCTAACGAGGAATGCCTTTGCCTTTGCTTCTGCCTTTGCCCGATCTAACCCTAACCCTGAGGCTAACCCGAATCCTAACCCTAACCCTAACCATCACCCTAACCCTAAGCCCTCACCCTCACCCTCACCCTAACCCAAAACGCCTTTCCCTTTGCCTGATGTAACCCAAATCCTAACCGTGACCCACACCCGAACCCGAACCCAAACTCGATCTAACCCTAACCCTATCTCGAACGCTAACAACCTTTGCCTTTGCCTTTGCCTCATCTAACCCTAACCCTAACTGCCTTTGCCTAATCTAACCTTAAGCCTAAGCCTAAGCTTAACCCTAACCGCCTTTCCCTTTGCCTTTGCCTTTGCCTTTCCTTTTCCCTCTTCTAACCCTAACCCTAACCCTAAGCCTAACCCCAAGCCTAACCCTCAGCTTAAACGCCTTTGCCTTTCCCTGATCCAAACCGAAAGCTAACCCGAACCCGAACAAAAAGCCTTTGCCTTTGCCTTTGCCTGATCCAACCCTAACCCTTAACGTAATCCCAACCTTAACCCTAACCCTAAACGAAACACTGCCCGCCTTTGCGCTTGCCTTTGCTTTTGCCTTTCTCTCTTCCAACACTAACCCTAAGCCTAACCCTAAGCGCCTTGGCCTTGGCCTTTGCCTGACGCTAAACGCCTTTGCCTTGGCCTAATCCTAAATGCCTTGGCCCAACTCTAAAGGCCTACTAACCCAACACCCAAAATTAAATGCCTTTGCCTAATTGCCTTGGCCTTGGCCTTGGCCTTGGCCTTGGCCTTGGCGTAAGCAGGAAAGCCTTTGCCGAACTCGGAGCCTAAAGGCCTTGGCCTTTTTCTAAACCTTCTCCTAAATGCCTAGCTCTCTGCCTAACGAGGAATGCCTTTGCCTTTGCTTCTGCCTTTGCCCGATCTAACCCTAACCCTGAGGCTAACCCGAATCCTAACCCTAACCCTAACCATCACCCTAACCCTAAGCCCTCACCCTCACCCTCACCCTCACCCTAACCCGAAACGCCTTTCCCTTTGCCTGATGTAACCCGAATCCTAACCGTGACCCACACCCGAACCCGAACCCAAACTGGATCTAACCCTAACCCTCTCTCGAACGCTAACAACCTTTGCCTTTGCCTTTGCCTTTGCCTCATCTAACCCTAACCCTAACTGCCTTTGCCTAATCTAACCTTAAGCCTAAGCCTAAGCTTAACCCTAACCACCTTTCCCTTTGCCTTTGCCTTTCCCTTTGCCTTTGCCTTTCCTTTTCCCTCTTCTAACCCTAACCCTAACCCTGACCCTGACCGCCTTTGCGCTTGCCTTTGCTTTTGCCTTTCTCTCTTCCAACACTAACCCTAAGCCTAACCCTAAGCGCCTTGGCCTTGGCCTTTGCCTGACGCTAAACGCCTTTGCCTTGGCCTAATCCTAAATGCCTTGGCCTAACTCTAAAGGCCTACTAACCCAACACCCAAAATTAAATGCCTTTGCCTAAAGCCCTGCACCTAATTGCCTTGGCCTTGGCGTAAGCAGGAAAGCCTTTGCCGAACTCGGAGCCTAAAGGCCTTGGCCTTTTTCTAAACCTTCTCCTAAATGCCTAGCTCTCTGCCTAACGAGGAATGCCTTTGCCTTTGCTTCTGCCTTTGCCCGATCTAACCCTAACCCTGAGGCTAACCCGAATCCTAACCCTAACCCTAACCATCACCCTAACCCTAAGCCCTCACCCTCACCCTCACCCTCACCCTAAGCCTAACCCGAAACGCCTTTTCCTTTGCCTGATGTAACCCAAATCCTAACCGTGACCCACACCCGAACCCGAACCCAAACTGGATCTAACCCTAACCCTATCTCGAACGCTAACAACCTTTGCCTTTGCCTTTGCCTTTGCCTCATCTAACCCTAACCCTAACTGCCTTTGCCTAATCTAACCTTAAGCCTAAGCCTAAGCTTAACCCTAACCGCCTTTCCCTTTGCCTTTGCCTTTCCCTTTGCCTTTCCCTTTGCCTTTGCCTTTCCTTTTCCCTCTTCTAACCCTAACCCTAAGCCTCACGCCAAGCCTAACCCACAGCTTAAACGCCTTTGTCTTTCCCTGATCCAAACCGAAAGCTAACCCGAACCCAAACAAAAAGCCTTTGCCTTTGCCTTTGCCTTTGCCTGATCCAACCCTAACCCTTAACGTAATCCCAGCCTTAACCCTAACCCTAAACGAAACACTGCCCGCCTTTGCGCTTGCCTTTGCTTTTGCCTTTCTCTCTTCCAACACTAACCCTAAGCCTAACCCTAACCGCCTTGGCCTTGGCCTTTGCCTGACGCTAAACGCCTTTGCCTTGGCCTAATCCTAAATGCCTTGGCCTAACTCTAAAGGCCTACTAACCCAACACCCAAAATTAAATGCCTGTGCCTAAAGCCCTGGACCTAATTGCCTTGGCCTTGGCGTAAGCAGGAAAGCCTTTGCCGAACTCGGAGCCTAAAGGCCTTGGCCTTTTTCTAAACCTTCTCCTAAATGCCTAGCTCTCTGCCTAACGAGGAATGCCTTTGCCTTTGCCTCTGCCTTTGCCCGATCTAACCCTAACCCTGAGGCTAACCCGAATCCTAACCCTAACCCTAACCATCACCCTAACCCTAAGCCCTCACCCTCACCCTCACCCTAACCCGAAACGCCTTTCCCTTTGCCTGATGTAACCCAAATCCTAACCGTGACCCACACCCGAACCCGAACCCAAACTGGATCTAACCCTAACCCTATCTCGAACGCTAACAACCTTTGCCTTTGCCTTTGCCTTTGCCTCATCTAACCCTAACCCTAACTGCCTTTGCCTAATCTAACCTTAAGCCTAAGCCTAAGCTTAACCCTAACCGCCTTTCCCTTTGCCTTTGCCTTTGCCTTTGCCTTTCCTTTTCCCTCTTCTAACCCTAACACTAAGCCTCACCCCAAGCCTAACCCTCAGCTTAAACGCCTTTGCCTTTCCCTGATCCAAACCGAAAGCTAACCCGAACCCGAACAAAAAGCCTTTGCCTTTGCCTGATCCAACCCTAACCCTTAACGTAATCCCAACCTTAACCCTAACCCTAAACGAAACACTGCCCGCCTTTGCGCTTGCCTTTGCTTTTGCCTTTCTCTCTTCCAACACTAACCCTAAGCCTAACCCTAAGCGCCTTGGCCTTGGCCTTTGCCTGACGCTAAACGCCTTTGCCTTGGCCTAATCCTAAATGCCTTGGCCTAACTCTAAAGGCCTACTAACCCAACACCCAAAATTAAATGCCTGTGCCTAAAGCCCTGGACCTAATTGCCTTGGCCTTGGCGTAAGCAGGAAAGCCTTTGCCGAACTCGGAGCCTAAAGGCCTTGGCCTTTTTCTAAACCTTCTCCTAAATGCCTAGCTCTCTGCCTAACGAGGAATGCCTTTGCCTTTGCCTTTGCCTGATCTAGCCTAACCCTAACCCTAACCCGAATCACCTTGGTCTTTGCCTCTGCCTCTGCCTTTGCCTTTGCGTGATCTAACCCTCACCCTAACTCTAAACCTAGCCCGAACCCTAACGCAAATCACCTTGGCCTTTGCCTTTGCTTCTGCCTTTGCCCGATCTAACCCTAACCCTGAGGCTAACCCGAATCCTAACCCTAACCCTAACCATCACCCTAACCCTAAGCCCTCACCCTCACCCTAAGCCTAACCCGAAACGCCTTTCCCTTTACCTGATGTAACCCGAATCCTAACCGTGACCCACACCCGAACCCGAACCCAAACTGGATCTAACCCTAACCCTATCTCGAACACTAACAACCTTTGCCTTTGCCTTTGCCTTTGCCTCATCTAACCCTAACCCTAACTGCCTTTGCCTAATCTAACCTTAAGCCTAAGCCTAAGCTTAACCCTAACCGCCTTTGCCTTTGCCTTTGCCTTTCCCTTTCCTTTTCCCTCTTCTAACCCTAACCCTAAGCCTAACCCCAAGCCTAACCCTCAGCTTAAACGCCTTTGCCTTTCCCTGATCCAAACCGAAAGCTAACCTGAACCCGAACAAAAAGCCTTTGCCTTTGCCTTTGCCTGATCCAACCCTAACCCTTAACGTAATCCCAACCTTAACCCTAACCCTAAACGAAACACTGCCCGCCTTTGCGCTTGCCTTTGCTTTTGCCTTTCTCTCTTCCAACACTAACCCTAAGCCTAACCCTAAGCGCCTTGGCCTTGGCCTTTGCCTGACGCTAAACGCCTTTGCCTTGGCCTAATCCTAAATGCCTTGGCCCAACTCTAAAGGCCTACTAACCCAACACCCAAAATTAAATGCCTTTGCCTAATTGCCTTGGCCTTGGCCTTGGCCTTGGCCTTGGCCTTGGCGTAAGCAGGAAAGCCTTTGCCGAACTCGGAGCCTAAAGGCCTTGGCCTTTTTCTAAACCTTCTCCTAAATGCCTAGCTCTCTGCCTAACGAGGAATGCCTTTGCCTTTGCTTCTGCCTTTGCCCGATCTAACCCTAACCCTGAGGCTAACCCGAATCCTAACCCTAACCCTAACCATCACCCTAACCCTAAGCCCTCACCCTCACCCTCACCCTCACCCTAACCCGAAACGCCTTTCCCTTTGCCTGATGTAACCCGAATCCTAACCGTGACCCACACCCGAACCCAAACCCAAACTGGATCTAACCCTAACCCTATCTCGAACGCTAACAACCTTTGCCTTTGCCTTTGCCTTTGCCTCATCTAACCCTAACCCTAACTGCCTTTGCCTAATCTAACCTTAAGCCTAAGCCTAAGCTTAACCCTAACCGCCTTTGCCTTTGCCTTTGCCTTTCCCTTTCCTTTTCCCTCTTCTAACCCTAACCCTAAGCCTAACCCCAAGCCTAACCCTCAGCTTAAACGCCTTTGCCTTTCCCTGATCCAAACCGAAAGCTAACCTGAACCCGAACAAAAAGCCTTTGCCTTTGCCTTTGCCTGATCCAACCCTAACCCTTAACGTAATCCCAACCTTAACCCTAACCCTAAACGAAACACTGCCCGCCTTTGCGCTTGCCTTTGCTTTTGCCTTTCTCTCTTCCAACACTAACCCTAAGCCTAACCCTAAGCGCCTTGGCCTTGGCCTTTGCCTGACGCTAAACGCCTTTACCTTGGCCTAATCCTAAATGCCTTGGCCCAACTCTAAAGGCCTACTAACCCAACACCCAAAATTAAATGCCTTTGCCTAATTGCCTTGGCCTTGGCCTTGGCCTTGGCCTTGGCCTTGGCGTAAGCAGGAAAGCCTTTGCCGAACTCGGAGCCTATAGGCCTTGGCCTTTTTCTAAACCTTCTCCTAAATGCCTAGCTCTCTGCCTAACGAGGAATGCCTTTGCCTTTGCTTCTGCCTTTGCCCGATCTAACCCTAACCCTGAGGCTAACCCGAATCCTAACCCTAACCCTAACCATCACCCTAACCCTAAGCCCTCACCCTCACCCTCACCCTCACCCTAACCCGAAACGCCTTTCCCTTTGCCTGATGTAACCCGAATCCTAACCGTGACCCACACCCGAACCCGAACCCAAACTGGATCTAACCCTAACCCTATCTCGAACGCTAACAACCTTTGCCTTTGCCTTTGCCTTTGCCTCATCTAACCCTAACCCTAACTGCCTTTGCCTAATCTAACCTTAAGCCTAAGCCTAAGCTTAACCCTAACCACCTTTCCCTTTGCCTTTGCCTTTCCCTTTGCCTTTGCCTTTCCTTTTCCCTCTTCTAACCCTAACCCTAACCCTGACCCTGACCGCCTTTGCGCTTGCCTTTGCTTTTGCCTTTCTCTCTTCCAACACTAACCCTAAGCCTAACCCTAAGCGCCTTGGCCTTGGCCTTTGCCTGACGCTAAACGCCTTTGCCTTGGCCTAATCCTAAATGCCTTGGCCTAACTCTAAAGGCCTACTAACCCAACACCCAAAATTAAATGCCTTTGCCTAAAGCCCTGCACCTAATTGCCTTGGCCTTGGCGTAAGCAGGAAAGCCTTTGCCGAACTCGGAGCCTAAAGGCCTTGGCCTTTTTCTAAACCTTCTCCTAAATGCCTAGCTCTCTGCCTAACGAGGAATGCCTTTGCCTTTGCTTCTGCCTTTGCCCGATCTAACCCTAACCCTGAGGCTAACCCGAATCCTAACCCTAACCCTAACCATCACCCTAACCCTAAGCCCTCACCCTCACCCTCACCCTCACCCTAAGCCTAACCCGAAACGCCTTTTCCTTTGCCTGATGTAACCCAAATCCTAACCGTGACCCACACCCGAACCCGAACCCAAACTGGATCTAACCCTAACCCTATCTCGAACGCTAACAACCTTTGCCTTTGCCTTTGCCTTTGCCTCATCTAACCCTAACCCTAACTGCCTTTGCCTAATCTAACCTTAAGCCTAAGCCTAAGCTTAACCCTAACCGCCTTTCCCTTTGCCTTTGCCTTTCCCTTTGCCTTTCCCTTTGCCTTTGCCTTTCCTTTTCCCTCTTCTAACCCTAACCCTAAGCCTCACGCCAAGCCTAACCCTCAGCTTAAACGCCTTTGTCTTTCCCTGATCCAAACCGAAAGCTAACCCGAACCCAAACAAAAAGCCTTTGCCTTTGCCTTTGCCTTTGCCTGATCCAACCCTAACCCTTAACGTAATCCCAGCCTTAACCCTAACCCTAAACGAAACACTGCCCGCCTTTGCGCTTGCCTTTGCTTTTGCCTTTCTCTCTTCCAACACTAACCCTAAGCCTAACCCTAACCGCCTTGGCCTTGGCCTTTGCCTGACGCTAAACGCCTTTGCCTTGGCCTAATCCTAAATGCCTTGGCCTAACTCTAAAGGCCTACTAACCCAACACCCAAAATTAAATGCCTGTGCCTAAAGCCCTGGACCTAATTGCCTTGGCCTTGGTGTAAGCAGGAAAGCCTTTGCCGAACTCGGAGCCTAAAGGCCTTGGCCTTTTTCTAAACCTTCTCCTAAATGCCTAGCTCTCTGCCTAACGAGGAATGCCTTTGCCTTTGCCTCTGCCTTTGCCCGATCTAACCCTAACCCTGAGGCTAACCCGAATCCTAACCCTAACCCTAACCATCACCCTAACCCTAAGCCCTCACCCTCACCCTCACCCTAACCCGAAACGCCTTTCCCTTTGCCTGATGTAACCCGAATCCTAACCGTGACCCACACCCGAACCCAAACCCAAACTGGATCTAACCCTAACCCTATCTCGAACGCTAACAACCTTTGCCTTTGCCTTTGCCTTTGCCTCATCTAACCCTAACCCTAACTGCCTTTGCCTAATCTAACCTTAAGCCTAAGCCTAAGCTTAACCCTAACCGCCTTTCCCTTTGCCTTTCCCTTTGCCTTTGCCTTTCCTTTTCCCTCTTCTAACCCTAACCCTAAGCCTCACCCCAAGCCTAACCCTCAGCTTAAACGCCTTTGCCTTTCCCTGATCCAAACCGAAAGCTAACCCGAACCCGAACAAAAAGCCTTTGCCTTTGCCTGATCCAACCCTAACCCTTAACGTAATCCCAACCTTAACCCTAACCCTAACCCTGACCCTGCCCGCCTTTGCGCTTGCCTTTGCTTTTGCCTTTCTCTCTTCCAACACTAACCCTAAGCCTAACCCTAAGCGCCTTGGCCTTGGCCTTTGCCTGACGCTAAACGCCTTTGCCTTGGCCTAATCCTAAATGCCTTGGCCTAACTCTAAAGGCCTACTAACCCAACACCCAAAATTAAATGCCTGTGCCTAAAGCCCTGGACCTAATTGCCTTGGCCTTGGCGTAAGCAGGAAAGCCTTTGCCGAACTCGGAGCCTAAAGGCCTTGGCCTTTTTCTAAACCTTCTCCTAAATGCCTAGCTCTCTGCCTAACGAGGAATGCCTTTGCCTTTGCCTTTGCCTGATCTAGCCTAACCCTAACCCTAACCCGAATCACCTTGGTCTTTGCCTCTGCCTCTGCCTTTGCCTTTGCGTGATCTAACCCTCACCCTAACTCTAAACCTAGCCCGAACCCTAACGCAAATCACCTTGGCCTTTGCCTTTGCTTCTGCCTTTGCCCGATCTAACCCTAACCCTGAGGCTAACCCGAATCCTAACCCTAACCCTAACCATCACCCTAACCCTAAGCCCTCACCCTCACCCTAAGCCTAACCCGAAACGCCTTTCCCTTTGCCTGATGTAACCCGAATCCTAACCGTGACCCACACCCGAACCCGAACCCAAACTGGATCTAACCCTAACCCTATCTCGAACACTAACAACCTTTGCCTTTGCCTTTGCCTTTGCCTCATCTAACCCTAACCCTAACTGCCTTTGCCTAATCTAACCTTAAGCCTAAGCCTAAGCTTAACCCTAACCGCCTTTGCCTTTGCCTTTGCCTTTCCCTTTCCTTTTCCCTCTTCTAACCCTAACCCTAAGCCTAACCCCAAGCCTAACCCTCAGCTTAAACGCCTTTGCCTTTCCCTGATCCAAACCGAAAGCTAACCTGAACCCGAACAAAAAGCCTTTGCCTTTGCCTTTGCCTGATCCAACCCTAACCCTTAACGTAATCCCAACCTTAACCCTAACCCTAAACGAAACACTGCCCGCCTTTGCGCTTGCCTTTGCTTTTGCCTTTCTCTCTTCCAACACTAACCCTAAGCCTAACCCTAACCGCCTTGGCCTTGGCCTTTGCCTGACGCTAAACGCCTTTGCCTTGGCCTAATCCTAAATGCCTTGGCCCAACTCTAAAGGCCTACTAACCCAACACCCAAAATTAAATGCCTTTGCCTAATTGCCTTGGCCTTGGCCTTGGCCTTGGCCTTGGCCTTGGCGTAAGCAGGAAAGCCTTTGCCGAACTCGGAGCCTAAAGGCCTTGGCCTTTTTCTAAACCTTCTCCTAAATGCCTAGCTCTCTGCCTAACGAGGAATGCCTTTGCCTTTGCTTCTGCCTTTGCCCGATCTAACCCTAACCCTGAGGCTAACCCGAATCCTAACCCTAACCCTAACCATCACCCTAACCCTAAGCCCTCACCCTCACCCTCACCCTCACCCTAACCCGAAACGCCTTTCCCTTTGCCTGATGTAACCCGAATCCTAACCGTGACCCACACCCGAACCCGAACCCAAACTGGATCTAACCCTAACCCTATCTCGAACGCTAACAACCTTTGCCTTTGCCTTTGCCTTTGCCTCATCTAACCCTAACCCTAACTGCCTTTGCCTAATCTAACCTTAAGCCTAAGCCTAAGCTTAACCCTAACCACCTTTCCCTTTGCCTTTGCCTTTGCCTTTGCCTTTGCCTTTCCTTTTCCCTCTTCTAACCCTAACCCTAAGCCTAACCCCAAGCCTAACCCTCAGCTTAAATGCCTTTGCCTTTCCCTGATCCAAACCGAAAGCTAACCCGAACCCAAACAAAAAGCCTTTGCCTTTGCCTTTGCCTTTGCCTGATCCAACCCTAACCCTTAACGTAATCTCAACCTTAACCCTAACCCTAAACGAAACACTGCCCGCCTTTGCGCTTGCCTTTGCTTTTGCCTTTCTCTCTTCCAACACTAACCCTAAGCCTAACCCTAACCACCTTGGCCTTGGCCTTTGCCTGACACTAAACGCCTTTGCCTTGGCCTAATCCTAAATGCCTTGGCCTAACTCTAAAGGCCTACTAACCCAACACCCAAAATGAAATGCCTTTGCCTAATTGCCTTGGTCTTGGCCTTGGCCTTGGCCTTGGCGTAAGCAGGAAAGCCTTTGCCAAACTCGGAGCCTAAAGGCCTTGGCCTTTTTCTAAACCTTCTCCTAAATGCCTAGCTCTCTGCCTAACGAGGAATGCCTTTGCCTTTGCTTCTGCCTTTGCCCGATCTAACCCTAACCCTGAGGCTAACCCGAATCCTAACCCTAACCCTAACCATCACCCTAACCCTAAGCCCTCACCCTCACCCTCACCCTAACCCAAAACGCCTTTCCCTTTGCCTGATGTAACCCGAATCCTAACCGTGACCCACACCCGAACCCGAACCCAAACTGGATCTAACCCTAACCCTATCTCGAACGCTAACAACCTTTGCCTTTGCCTTTGCCTCATCTAACCCTAACCCTAACTGCCTTTGCCTAATCTAACCTTAAGCCTAAGCCTAAGCTTAACCCTAACCGCCTTTGCCTTTGCCTTTGCCTTTGCCTTTCCTTTTCCCTCTTCTAACCCTAACCCTAACCCTAAGCCTAACCCCAAGCCTAACCCTCAGCTTAAACGCCTTTGCCTTTCCCTGATCCAAACCGAAAGCTAACCCGAACCCGAACAAAAAGCCTTTGCCTTTGCCTTTGCCTGATCCAACCCTAACCCTTAACGTAATCCCAACCTTAACCCTAACCCTAACCCTGACCCTGACCGCCTTTGCGCTTGCCTTTGCTTTTGCCTTTCTCTCTTCCAACACTAACCCTAAGCCTAACCCTAAGCGCCTTGGCCTTGGCCTTTGCCTGACGCTAAACGCCTTTGCCTTGGCCTAATCCTAAATGCCTTGGCCTAACTCTAAAGGCCTACTAACCCAACACCCAAAATTAAATGCCTTTGCCTAAAGCCCTGCACCTAATTGCCTTGGCCTTGGCGTAAGCAGGAAAGCCTTTGCCGAACTCGGAGCCTAAAGGCCTTGGCCTTTTTCTAAACCTTCTCCTAAATGCCTAGCTCTCTGCCTAACGAGGAATGCCTTTGCCTTTGCTTCTGCCTTTGCCCGATCTAACCCTAACCCTGAGGCTAACCCGAATCCTAACCCTAACCCTAACCATCACCCTAACCCTAAGCCCTCACCCTCACCCTCACCCTCACCCTAAGCCTAACCCGAAACGCCTTTTCCTTTGCCTGATGTAACCCAAATCCTAACCGTGACCCACACCCGAACCCGAACCCAAACTGGATCTAACCCTAACCCTATCTCGAACGCTAACAACCTTTGCCTTTGCCTTTGCCTTTGCCTCATCTAACCCTAACCCTAACTGCCTTTGCCTAATCTAACCTTAAGCCTAAGCCTAAGCTTAACCCTAACCGCCTTTCCCTTTGCCTTTCCCTTTGCCTTTGCCTTTGCCTTTGCCTTTGCCTTTCCTTTTCCCTCTTCTAACCCTAACCCTAAGCCTAACCCCAAGCCTAACCCTCAGCTTAAACGCCTTTGCCTTTCCCTGATCCAAACCGAAAGCTAACCCGAACCCAAACAAAAAGCCTTTGCCTTTGCCTTTGCCTTTGCCTGATCCAACCCTAACCCTTAACGTAATCCCAGCCTTAACCCTAACCCTAAACGAAACACTGCCCGCCTTTGCGCTTGCCTTTGCTTTTGCCTTTCTCTCTTCCAACACTAACCCTAAGCCTAACCCTAACCGCCTTGGCCTTGGCCTTTGCCTGACGCTAAACGCCTTTGCCTTGGCCTAATCCTAAATGCCTTGGCCTAACTCTAAAGGCCTACTAACCCAACACCCAAAATTAAATGCCTGTGCCTAAAGCCCTGGACCTAATTGCCTTGGCCTTGGTGTAAGCAGGAAAGCCTTTGCCGAACTCGGAGCCTAAAGGCCTTGGCCTTTTTCTAAACCTTCTCCTAAATGCCTAGCTCTCTGCCTAACGAGGAATGCCTTTGCCTTTGCCTCTGCCTTTGCCCGATCTAACCCTAACCCTGAGGCTAACCCGAATCCTAACCCTAACCCTAACCATCACCCTAACCCTAAGCCCTCACCCTCACCCTCACCCTAACCCAAAAAGCCTTTCCCTTTGCCTGATGTAACCCAAATCCTAACCATGACCCACACCCGAACCCAAACCCGCAATGGATCTAACCCTAACCCTATCTCGAACGCTAACAACCTTTGCCTTTGCCTTTGCCTTTGCCTCATCTAACCCTAACCCTAACTGCCTTTGCCTAATCTAACCTTAAGCCTAAGCCTAAGCTTAACCCTAACCGCCTTTCCCTTTGCCTTTGCCTTTGCCTTTGCCTTTCCTTTTCCCTCTTCTAACCCTAACCCTAAGCGTAACCCCAAGCCTAACCCTCAGCTTAAATGCCTTTGCCTTTCCCAGATCCAAACCGAAAGCTAACCCGAACCCGAACAAAAAGCCTTTGCCTTTGCCTTTGCCTGATCCAACCCTAACCCTTAACGTAATCCCAGCCTTAACCCTAACCCTAAACGAAACACTGCCCGCCTTTGCGCTTGCCTTTGCTTTTGCCTTTCTCTCTTCCAACACTAACCCTAAGCCTAACCCTAACCGCCTTGGCCTTGGCCTTTGCCTGACGCTAAACGCCTTTGCCTTGGCCTAATCCTAAATGCCTTGGCCCAACTCTAAAGGCCTACTAACCCGACATACAAAATGAAATGCCTTTGCCTAAAGCCCTGGACCTAATTGCCTTGGCCTTGGCGTAAGCAGGAAAGCCTTTGCCGAACTCGGAGCCTAAAGGCCTTGGCCTTTTTCTAAACCTTCTCCTAAATGCCTAGCTCTCTGCCTAACGAGGAATGCCTTTGCCTTTGCCTTTGCCTGATCTAGCCTAACCCTAACCGTAACCCGAATCACCTTGGTCTTTGCCTCTGCCTCTGCCTTTGCCTTTGCGTGATCTAACCCTCACCCTAACTCTAAACCTAGCCCGAACCCTAACGCAAATCACCTTGGCCTTTGCCTTTGCTTCTGCCTTTGCCCGATCTAACCCTAACCCTGAGGCTAACCCGAATCCTAACCCTAACCCTAACCATCACCCTAACCCTAACCTCAACCCTAACCCTGACCGCCGTTGCACTTGCCTTTGCTTTTTCCTTTCTCTCTTCCAACACCAACCCTAAGCCTAACCCTAACCGCCTTGGCCTTGGCCTTTGCCTGACGCTAAACGCCTTTGCCTTGGCCTAATCCTAAATGCCTTGGCCTAACTCTAAAGGCCTACTAACCCAACACCCAAAATGAAATGCCTTTGCCTAAAGCCCTGGACCTAATTGCCTTGGCCTTGGTGTAAGCAGGAAAGCCTTTGCCGAACTCGGAGCCTAAAGGCCTTGGCCTTTTTCTAAACCTTCTCCTAAATGCCTAGCTCTCTGCCTAACGAGGAATGCCTTTGCCTTTGCTTCTGCCTTTGCCCGATCTAACCCTAACCCTGAGGCTAACCCGAATCCTAACCCTAACCCTAACCATCACCCTAACCCTAAGCCCTCACCCTCACCCTCACCCTAAGCCGAAACGCCTTTCCCTTTGCCTGATGTAACCCAAATCCTAACCGTGACCCACACCCGAACCCGAATCCGGAATGGATATAACCCTAACCCTATCTCGAACACTAACAACCTTTGCCTTTGCCTTTGCCTTTGCCTCATCTAACCCTAACCCTAACTGCCTTTGCCTAATCTAACCTTAAGCCTAAGCCTAAGCTTAACCCTAACCGCCTTTCCCTTTGCCTTTCCCTTTGCCTTTGCCTTTCCCTTTCCTTTTCCCTCTTCTAACCCTAACCCTAAGCCTAACCCCAAGCCTAACCCTCAGCTTAAATGCCTTTGCCTTTCCCTGATCCAAACCGAAAGCTAACCCGAACCCGAACAAAAAGCCTTTGCCTTTGCCTTTGCCTGATCCAACCCTAACCCTTAACGTAATCCCAACCTTAACCCTAACCCTAACCCTGACCCTGCCCGCCTTTGCGCTTGCCTTTGCTTTTGCCTTTCTCTCTTCCAACACTAACCCTAAGCCTAACCCTAAGCGCCTTGGCCTTGGCCTTTGCCTGACGCTAAACGCCTTTGCCTTGGCCTAATCCTAAATGCCTTGGCCTAACTCTAAAGGCCTACTAACCCAACACCCAAAATTAAATGCCTGTGCCTAAAGCCCTGGACCTAATTGCCTTGGCCTTGGCGTAAGCAGGAAAGCCTTTGCCGAACTCGGAGCCTAAAGGCCTTGGCCTTTTTCTAAACCTTCTCCTAAATGCCTAGCTCTCTGCCTAACGAGGAATGCCTTTGCCTTTGCCTTTGCCTGATCTAGCCTAACCCTAACCCTAACCCGAATCACCTTGGTCTTTGCCTCTGCCTCTGCCTTTGCCTTTGCGTGATCTAACCCTCACCCTAACTCTAAACCTAGCCCGAACCCTAACGCAAATCACCTTGGCCTTTGCCTTTGCTTCTGCCTTTGCCCGATCTAACCCTAACCCTGAGGCTAACCCGAATCCTAACCCTAACCCTAACCATCACCCTAACCCTAAGCCCTCACCCTCACCCTCACCCTCACCCTAACCCGAAACGCCTTTCCCTTTGCCTGATGTAACCCGAATCCTAACCGTGACCCACACCCGAACCCGAACCCAAACTGGATCTAACCCTAACCCTATCTCGAACACTAACAACCTTTGCCTTTGCCTTTGCCTTTGCCTCATCTAACCCTAACCCTAACTGCCTTTGCCTAATCTAACCTTAAGCCTAAGCCTAAGCTTAACCCTAACCGCCTTTGCCTTTGCCTTTGCCTTTCCCTTTCCTTTTCCCTCTTCTAACCCTAACCCTAAGCCTAACCCCAAGCCTAACCCTCAGCTTAAACGCCTTTGCCTTTCCCTGATCCAAACCGAAAGCTAACCTGAACCCGAACAAAAAGCCTTTGCCTTTGCCTTTGCCTGATCCAACCCTAACCCTTAACGTAATCCCAACCTTAACCCTAACCCTAAACGAAACACTGCCCGCCTTTGCGCTTGCCTTTGCTTTTGCCTTTCTCTCTTCCAACACTAACCCTAAGCCTAACCCTAACCGCCTTGGCCTTGGCCTTTGCCTGACGCTAAACGCCTTTGCCTTGGCCTAATCCTAAATGCCTTGGCCCAACTCTAAAGGCCTACTAACCCAACACCCAAAATTAAATGCCTTTGCCTAATTGCCTTGGCCTTGGCCTTGGCCTTGGCCTTGGCCTTGGCGTAAGCAGGAAAGCCTTTGCCGAACTCGGAGCCTAAAGGCCTTGGCCTTTTTCTAAACCTTCTCCTAAATGCCTAGCTCTCTGCCTAACGAGGAATGCCTTTGCCTTTGCTTCTGCCTTTGCCCGATCTAACCCTAACCCTGAGGCTAACCCGAATCCTAACCCTAACCCTAACCATCACCCTAACCCTAAGCCCTCACCCTCACCCTCACCCTCACCCTAACCCGAAACGCCTTTCCCTTTGCCTGATGTAACCCGAATCCTAACCGTGACCCACACCCGAACCCGAACCCAAACTGGATCTAACCCTAACCCTATCTCGAACGCTAACAACCTTTGCCTTTGCCTTTGCCTTTGCCTCATCTAACCCTAACCCTAACTGCCTTTGCCTAATCTAACCTTAAGCCTAAGCCTAAGCTTAACCCTAACCACCTTTCCCTTTGCCTTTGCCTTTGCCTTTGCCTTTGCCTTTCCTTTTCCCTCTTCTAACCCTAACCCTAAGCCTAACCCCAAGCCTAACCCTCAGCTTAAATGCCTTTGCCTTTCCCTGATCCAAACCGAAAGCTAACCCGAACCCAAACAAAAAGCCTTTGCCTTTGCCTTTGCCTTTGCCTGATCCAACCCTAACCCTTAACGTAATCCCAACCTTAACCCTAACCCTAAACGAAACACTGCCCGCCTTTGCGCTTGCCTTTGCTTTTGCCTTTCTCTCTTCCAACACTAACCCTAAGCCTAACCCTAACCACCTTGGCCTTGGCCTTTGCCTGACACTAAACGCCTTTGCCTTGGCCTAATCCTAAATGCCTTGGCCTAACTCTAAAGGCCTACTAACCCAACACCCAAAATTAAATGCCTTTGCCTAATTGCCTTGGTCTTGGCCTTGGCCTTGGCCTTGGCGTAAGCAGGAAAGCCTTTGCCAAACTCGGAGCCTAAAGGCCTTGGCCTTTTTCTAAACCTTCTCCTAAATGCCTAGCTCTCTGCCTAACGAGGAATGCCTTTGCCTTTGCTTCTGCCTTTGCCCGATCTAACCCTAACCCTGAGGCTAACCCGAATCCTAACCCTAACCCTAACCATCACCCTAACCCTAAGCCCTCACCCTCACCCTCACCCTAACCCAAAACGCCTTTCCCTTTGCCTGATGTAACCCGAATCCTAACCGTGACCCACACCCGAACCCGAACCCAAACTGGATCTAACCCTAACCCTATCTCGAACGCTAACAACCTTTGCCTTTGCCTTTGCCTTTGCCTCATCTAACCCTAACCCTAACTGCCTTTGCCTAATCTAACCTTAAGCCTAAGCCTAAGCTTAACCCTAACCGCCTTTCCCTTTGCCTTTGCCTTTGCCTTTCCTTTTCCCTCTTCTAACCCTAACCCTAACCCTAAGCCTAACCCCAAGCCTAACCCTCAGCTTAAACGCCTTTGCCTTTCCCTGATCCAAACCGAAAGCTAACCCGAACCCGAACAAAAAGCCTTTGCCTTTGCCTTTGCCTGATCCAACCCTAACCCTTAACGTAATCCCAACCTTAACCCTAACCCTAACCCTGACCCTGACCGCCTTTGCGCTTGCCTTTGCTTTTGCCTTTCTCTCTTCCAACACTAACCCTAAGCCTAACCCTAAGCGCCTTGGCCTTGGCCTTTGCCTGACGCTAAACGCCTTTGCCTTGGCCTAATCCTAAATGCCTTGGCCTAACTCTAAAGGCCTACTAACCCAACACCCAAAATTAAATGCCTTTGCCTAAAGCCCTGCACCTAATTGCCTTGGCCTTGGCGTAAGCAGGAAAGCCTTTGCCGAACTCGGAGCCTAAAGGCCTTGGCCTTTTTCTAAACCTTCTCCTAAATGCCTAGCTCTCTGCCTAACGAGGAATGCCTTTGCCTTTGCTTCTGCCTTTGCCCGATCTAACCCTAACCCTGAGGCTAACCCGAATCCTAACCCTAACCCTAACCATCACCCTAACCCTAAGCCCTCACCCTCACCCTCACCCTCACCCTAAGCCTAACCCGAAACGCCTTTTCCTTTGCCTGATGTAACCCAAATCCTAACCGTGACCCACACCCGAACCCGAACCCAAACTGGATCTAACCCTAACCCTATCTCGAACGCTAACAACCTTTGCCTTTGCCTTTGCCTTTGCCTCATCTAACCCTAACCCTAACTGCCTTTGCCTAATCTAACCTTAAGCCTAAGCCTAAGCTTAACCCTAACCGCCTTTCCCTTTGCCTTTGCCTTTCCCTTTGCCTTTCCCTTTGCCTTTGCCTTTCCTTTTCCCTCTTCTAACCCTAACCCTAAGCCTAACCCCAAGCCTAACCCTCAGCTTAAACGCCTTTGTCTTTCCCTGATCCAAACCGAAAGCTAACCCGAACCCAAACAAAAAGCCTTTGCCTTTGCCTTTGCCTTTGCCTGATCCAACCCTAACCCTTAACGTAATCCCAGCCTTAACCCTAACCCTAAACGAAACACTGCCCGCCTTTGCGCTTGCCTTTGCTTTTGCCTTTCTCTCTTCCAACACTAACCCTAAGCCTAACCCTAACCGCCTTGGCCTTGGCCTTTGCCTGACGCTAAACGCCTTTGCCTTGGCCTAATCCTAAATGCCTTGGCCCAACTCTAAAGGCCTACTAACCCGACATACAAAATGAAATGCCTTTGCCTAAAGCCCTGGACCTAATTGCCTTGGCCTTGGCGTAAGCAGGAAAGCCTTTGCCGAACTCGGAGCCTAAAGGCCTTGGCCTTTTTCTAAACCTTCTCCTAAATGCCTAGCTCTCTGCCTAACGAGGAATGCCTTTGCCTTTGCCTTTGCCTGATCTAGCCTAACCCTAACCGTAACCCGAATCACCTTGGTCTTTGCCTCTGCCTCTGCCTTTGCCTTTGCGTGATCTAACCCTCACCCTAACTCTAAACCTAGCCCGAACCCTAACGCAAATCACCTTGGCCTTTGCCTTTGCTTCTGCCTTTGCCCGATCTAACCCTAACCCTGAGGCTAACCCGAATCCTAACCCTAACCCTAACCATCACCCTAACCCTAACCTCAACCCTAACCCTGACCGCCGTTGCACTTGCCTTTGCTTTTGCCTTTCTCTCTTCCAACACCAACCCTAAGCCTAACCCTAACCGCCTTGGCCTTGGCCTTTGCCTGACGCTAAACGCCTTTGCCTTGGCCTAATCCTAAATGCCTTGGCCTAACTCTAAAGGCCTACTAACCCAACACCCAAAATGAAATGCCTTTGCCTAAAGCCCTGGACCTAATTGCCTTGGCCTTGGTGTAAGCAGGAAAGCCTTTGCCGAACTCGGAGCCTAAAGGCCTTGGCCTTTTTCTAAACCTTCTCCTAAATGCCTAGCTCTCTGCCTAACGAGGAATGCCTTTGCCTTTGCTTCTGCCTTTGCCCGATCTAACCCTAACCCTGAGGCTAACCCGAATCCTAACCCTAACCCTAACCATCACCCTAACCCTAAGCCCTCACCCTCACCCTCACCCTAAGCCGAAACGCCTTTCCCTTTGCCTGATGTAACCCAAATCCTAACCGTGACCCACACCCGAACCCGAATCCGGAATGGATATAACCCTAACCCTATCTCGAACACTAACAACCTTTGCCTTTGCCTTTGCCTTTGCCTCATCTAACCCTAACCCTAACTGCCTTTGCCTAATCTAACCTTAAGCCTAAGCCTAAGCTTAACCCTAACCGCCTTTCCCTTTGCCTTTCCCTTTGCCTTTGCCTTTCCCTTTCCTTTTCCCTCTTCTAACCCTAACCCTAAGCCTAACCCCAAGCCTAACCCTCAGCTTAAATGCCTTTGCCTTTCCCTGATCCAAACCGAAAGCTAACCCGAACCCGAACAAAAAGCCTTTGCCTTTGCCTTTGCCTGATCCAACCCTAACCCTTAACGTAATCCCAACCTTAACCCTAACCCTAACCCTGACCCTGCCCGCCTTTGCGCTTGCCTTTGCTTTTGCCTTTCTCTCTTCCAACACTAACCCTAAGCCTAACCCTAAGCGCCTTGGCCTTGGCCTTTGCCTGACGCTAAACGCCTTTGCCTTGGCCTAATCCTAAATGCCTTGGCCTAACTCTAAAGGCCTACTAACCCAACACCCAAAATTAAATGCCTGTGCCTAAAGCCCTGGACCTAATTGCCTTGGCCTTGGCGTAAGCAGGAAAGCCTTTGCCGAACTCGGAGCCTAAAGGCCTTGGCCTTTTTCTAAACCTTCTCCTAAATGCCTAGCTCTCTGCCTAACGAGGAATGCCTTTGCCTTTGCCTTTGCCTGATCTAGCCTAACCCTAACCCTAACCCGAATCACCTTGGTCTTTGCCTCTGCCTCTGCCTTTGCCTTTGCGTGATCTAACCCTCACCCTAACTCTAAACCTAGCCCGAACCCTAACGCAAATCACCTTGGCCTTTGCCTTTGCTTCTGCCTTTGCCCGATCTAACCCTAACCCTGAGGCTAACCCGAATCCTAACCCTAACCCTAACCATCACCCTAACCCTAAGCCCTCACCCTCACCCTCACCCTCACCCTAACCCGAAACGCCTTTCCCTTTGCCTGATGTAACCCGAATCCTAACCGTGACCCACACCCGAACCCGAACCCAAACTGGATCTAACCCTAACCCTATCTCGAACACTAACAACCTTTGCCTTTGCCTTTGCCTTTGCCTCATCTAACCCTAACCCTAACTGCCTTTGCCTAATCTAACCTTAAGCCTAAGCCTAAGCTTAACCCTAACCGCCTTTGCCTTTGCCTTTGCCTTTCCCTTTCCTTTTCCCTCTTCTAACCCTAACCCTAAGCCTAACCCCAAGCCTAACCCTCAGCTTAAACGCCTTTGCCTTTCCCTGATCCAAACCGAAAGCTAACCTGAACCCGAACAAAAAGCCTTTGCCTTTGCCTTTGCCTGATCCAACCCTAACCCTTAACGTAATCCCAACCTTAACCCTAACCCTAAACGAAACACTGCCCGCCTTTGCGCTTGCCTTTGCTTTTGCCTTTCTCTCTTCCAACACTAACCCTAAGCCTAACCCTAACCGCCTTGGCCTTGGCCTTTGCCTGACGCTAAACGCCTTTGCCTTGGCCTAATCCTAAATGCCTTGGCCCAACTCTAAAGGCCTACTAACCCAACACCCAAAATTAAATGCCTTTGCCTAAAGCCCTGCACCTAATTGCCTTGGCCTTGGCGTAAGCAGGAAAGCCTTTGCCGAACTCGGAGCCTAAAGGCCTTGGCCTTTTTCTAAACCTTCTCCTAAATGCCTAGCTCTCTGCCTAACGAGGAATGCCTTTGCCTTTGCTTCTGCCTTTGCCCGATCTAACCCTAACCCTGAGGCTAACCCGAATCCTAACCCTAACCCTAACCATCACCCTAACCCTAAGCCCTCACCCTCACCCTCACCCTCACCCTAAGCCTAACCCGAAACGCCTTTTCCTTTGCCTGATGTAACCCAAATCCTAACCGTGACCCACACCCGAACCCGAACCCAAACTGGATCTAACCCTAACCCTATCTCGAACGCTAACAACCTTTGCCTTTGCCTTTGCCTTTGCCTCATCTAACCCTAACCCTAACTGCCTTTGCCTAATCTAACCTTAAGCCTAAGCCTAAGCTTAACCCTAACCGCCTTTCCCTTTGCCTTTGCCTTTCCCTTTGCCTTTCCCTTTGCCTTTGCCTTTCCTTTTCCCTCTTCTAACCCTAACCCTAAGCCTCACGCCAAGCCTAACCCTCAGCTTAAACGCCTTTGTCTTTCCCTGATCCAAACCGAAAGCTAACCCGAACCCAAACAAAAAGCCTTTGCCTTTGCCTTTGCCTTTGCCTGATCCAACCCTAACCCTTAACGTAATCCCAGCCTTAACCCTAACCCTAAACGAAACACTGCCCGCCTTTGCGCTTGCCTTTGCTTTTGCCTTTCTCTCTTCCAACACTAACCCTAAGCCTAACCCTAACCGCCTTGGCCTTGGCCTTTGCCTGACGCTAAACGCCTTTGCCTTGGCCTAATCCTAAATGCCTTGGCCTAACTCTAAAGGCCTACTAACCCAACACCCAAAATTAAATGCCTTTGCCTAAAGCCCTGCACCTAATTGCCTTGGCCTTGGTGTAAGCAGGAAAGCCTTTGCCGAACTCGGAGCCTAAAGGCCTTGGCCTTTTTCTAAACCTTCTCCTAAATGCCTAGCTCTCTGCCTAACGAGGAATGCCTTTGCCTTTGCCTCTGCCTTTGCCCGATCTAACCCTAACCCTGAGGCTAACCCGAATCCTAACCCTAACCCTAACCATCACCCTAACCCTAAGCCCTCACCCTCACCCTCACCCTAACCCAAAAAGCCTTTCCCTTTGCCTGATGTAACCCAAATCCTAACCATGACCCACACCCGAACCCAAACCCAAACTGGATCTAACCCTAACCCTATCTCGAACGCTAACAACCTTTGCCTTTGCCTTTGCCTTTGCCTCATCTAACCCTAACCCTAACTGCCTTTGCCTAATCTAACCTTAAGCCTAAGCCTAAGCTTAACCCTAACCGCCTTTCCCTTTGCCTTTGCCTTTGCCTTTGCCTTTCCTTTTCCCTCTTCTAACCCTAACCCTAAGCGTAACCCCAAGCCTAACCCTCAGCTTAAATGCCTTTGCCTTTCCCAGATCCAAACCGAAAGCTAACCCGAACCCGAACAAAAAGCCTTTGCCTTTGCCTTTGCCTGATCCAACCCTAACCCTTAACGTAATCCCAACCTTAACCCTAACCCTAAACGAAACACTGCCCGCCTTTGCGCTTGCCTTTGCTTTTGCCTTTCTCTCTTCCAACACTAACCCTAAGCCTAACCCTAACCGCCTTGGCCTTGGCCTTTGCCTGACGCTAAACGCCTTTGCCTTGGCCTAATCCTAAATGCCTTGGCCCAACTCTAAAGGCCTACTAACCCGACATACAAAATGAAATGCCTTTTCCTAAAGCCCTGGACCTAATTGCCTTGGCCTTGGCGTAAGCAGGAAAGCCTTTGCCGAACTCGGAGCCTAAAGGCCTTGGCCTTTTTCTAAACCTTCTCCTAAATGCCTAGCTCTCTGCCTAACGAGGAATGCCTTTGCCTTTGCCTTTGCCTGATCTAGCCTAACCCTAACCGTAACCCGAATCACCTTGGTCTTTGCCTCTGCCTCTGCCTTTGCCTTTGCGTGATCTAACCCTCACCCTAACTCTAAACCTAGCCCGAACCCTAACGCAAATCACCTTGGCCTTTGCCTTTGCTTCTGCCTTTGCCCGATCTAACCCTAACCCTGAGGCTAACCCGAATCCTAACCCTAACCCTAACCATCACCCTAACCCTAACCTCAACCCTAACCCTGACCGCCGTTGCACTTGCCTTTGCTTTTGCCTTTCTCTCTTCCAACACCAACCCTAAGCCTAACCCTAACCGCCTTGGCCTTGGCCTTTGCCTGACGCTAAACGCCTTTGCCTTGGCCTAATCCTAAATGCCTTGGCCTAACTCTAAAGGCCTACTAACCCAACACCCAAAATGAAATGCCTTTGCCTAAAGCCCTGGACCTAATTGCCTTGGCCTTGGTGTAAGCAGGAAAGCCTTTGCCGAACTCGGAGCCTAAAGGCCTTGGCCTTTTTCTAAACCTTCTCCTAAATGCCTAGCTCTCTGCCTAACGAGGAATGCCTTTGCCTTTGCTTCTGCCTTTGCCCGATCTAACCCTAACCCTGAGGCTAACCCGAATCCTAACCCTAACCCTAACCATCACCCTAACCCTAAGCCCTCACCCTCACCCTCACCCTAAGCCGAAACGCCTTTCCCTTTGCCTGATGTAACCCAAATCCTAACCGTGACCCACACCCGAACCCGAATCCGGAATGGATATAACCCTAACCCTATCTCGAACACTAACAACCTTTGCCTTTGCCTTTGCCTTTGCCTCATCTAACCCTAACCCTAACTGCCTTTGCCTAATCTAACCTTAAGCCTAAGCCTAAGCTTAACCCTAACCGCCTTTCCCTTTGCCTTTCCCTTTGCCTTTGCCTTTCCCTTTCCTTTTCCCTCTTCTAACCCTAACCCTAAGCCTAACCCCAAGCCTAACCCTCAGCTTAAATGCCTTTGCCTTTCCCTGATCCAAACCGAAAGCTAACCCGAACCCGAACAAAAAGCCTTTGCCTTTGCCTTTGCCTGATCCAACCCTAACCCTTAACGTAATCCCAACCTTAACCCTAACCCTAACCCTGACCCTGCCCGCCTTTGCGCTTGCCTTTGCTTTTGCCTTTCTCTCTTCCAACACTAACCCTAAGCCTAACCCTAAGCGCCTTGGCCTTGGCCTTTGCCTGACGCTAAACGCCTTTGCCTTGGCCTAATCCTAAATGCCTTGGCCTAACTCTAAAGGCCTACTAACCCAACACCCAAAATTAAATGCCTGTGCCTAAAGCCCTGGACCTAATTGCCTTGGCCTTGGCGTAAGCAGGAAAGCCTTTGCCGAACTCGGAGCCTAAAGGCCTTGGCCTTTTTCTAAACCTTCTCCTAAATGCCTAGCTCTCTGCCTAACGAGGAATGCCTTTGCCTTTGCCTTTGCCTGATCTAGCCTAACCCTAACCCTAACCCGAATCACCTTGGTCTTTGCCTCTGCCTCTGCCTTTGCCTTTGCGTGATCTAACCCTCACCCTAACTCTAAACCTAGCCCGAACCCTAACGCAAATCACCTTGGCCTTTGCCTTTGCTTCTGCCTTTGCCCGATCTAACCCTAACCCTGAGGCTAACCCGAATCCTAACCCTAACCCTAACCATCACCCTAACCCTAAGCCCTCACCCTCACCCTCACCCTCACCCTAACCCGAAACGCCTTTCCCTTTGCCTGATGTAACCCGAATCCTAACCGTGACCCACACCCGAACCCGAACCCAAACTGGATCTAACCCTAACCCTATCTCGAACACTAACAACCTTTGCCTTTGCCTTTGCCTTTGCCTCATCTAACCCTAACCCTAACTGCCTTTGCCTAATCTAACCTTAAGCCTAAGCCTAAGCTTAACCCTAACCGCCTTTGCCTTTGCCTTTGCCTTTCCCTTTCCTTTTCCCTCTTCTAACCCTAACCCTAAGCCTAACCCCAAGCCTAACCCTCAGCTTAAACGCCTTTGCCTTTCCCTGATCCAAACCGAAAGCTAACCTGAACCCGAACAAAAAGCCTTTGCCTTTGCCTTTGCCTGATCCAACCCTAACCCTTAACGTAATCCCAACCTTAACCCTAACCCTAAACGAAACACTGCCCGCCTTTGCGCTTGCCTTTGCTTTTGCCTTTCTCTCTTCCAACACTAACCCTAAGCCTAACCCTAACCGCCTTGGCCTTGGCCTTTGCCTGACGCTAAACGCCTTTGCCTTGGCCTAATCCTAAATGCCTTGGCCCAACTCTAAAGGCCTACTAACCCAACACCCAAAATTAAATGCCTTTGCCTAATTGCCTTGGCCTTGGCCTTGGCCTTGGCCTTGGCCTTGGCGTAAGCAGGAAAGCCTTTGCCGAACTCGGAGCCTAAAGGCCTTGGCCTTTTTCTAAACCTTCTCCTAAATGCCTAGCTCTCTGCCTAACGAGGAATGCCTTTGCCTTTGCTTCTGCCTTTGCCCGATCTAACCCTAACCCTGAGGCTAACCCGAATCCTAACCCTAACCCTAACCATCACCCTAACCCTAAGCCCTCACCCTCACCCTCACCCTCACCCTAACCCGAAACGCCTTTCCCTTTGCCTGATGTAACCCGAATCCTAACCGTGACCCACACCCGAACCCGAACCCAAACTGGATCTAACCCTAACCCTATCTCGAACGCTAACAACCTTTGCCTTTGCCTTTGCCTTTGCCTCATCTAACCCTAACCCTAACTGCCTTTGCCTAATCTAACCTTAAGCCTAAGCCTAAGCTTAACCCTAACCACCTTTCCCTTTGCCTTTGCCTTTGCCTTTGCCTTTGCCTTTCCTTTTCCCTCTTCTAACCCTAACCCTAAGCCTAACCCCAAGCCTAACCCTCAGCTTAAATGCCTTTGCCTTTCCCTGATCCAAACCGAAAGCTAACCCGAACCCAAACAAAAAGCCTTTGCCTTTGCCTTTGCCTTTGCCTGATCCAACCCTAACCCTTAACGTAATCCCAACCTTAACCCTAACCCTAAACGAAACACTGCCCGCCTTTGCGCTTGCCTTTGCTTTTGCCTTTCTCTCTTCCAACACTAACCCTAAGCCTAACCCTAACCACCTTGGCCTTGGCCTTTGCCTGACACTAAACGCCTTTGCCTTGGCCTAATCCTAAATGCCTTGGCCTAACTCTAAAGGCCTACTAACCCAACACCCAAAATTAAATGCCTTTGCCTAATTGCCTTGGTCTTGGCCTTGGCCTTGGCCTTGGCGTAAGCAGGAAAGCCTTTGCCAAACTCGGAGCCTAAAGGCCTTGGCCTTTTTCTAAACCTTCTCCTAAATGCCTAGCTCTCTGCCTAACGAGGAATGCCTTTGCCTTTGCTTCTGCCTTTGCCCGATCTAACCCTAACCCTGAGGCTAACCCGAATCCTAACCCTAACCCTAACCATCACCCTAACCCTAAGCCCTCACCCTCACCCTCACCCTAACCCAAAACGCCTTTCCCTTTGCCTGATGTAACCCGAATCCTAACCGTGACCCACACCCGAACCCGAACCCAAACTGGATCTAACCCTAACCCTATCTCGAACGCTAACAACCTTTGCCTTTGCCTTTGCCTTTGCCTCATCTAACCCTAACCCTAACTGCCTTTGCCTAATCTAACCTTAAGCCTAAGCCTAAGCTTAACCCTAACCGCCTTTCCCTTTGCCTTTGCCTTTGCCTTTCCTTTTCCCTCTTCTAACCCTAACCCTAACCCTAAGCCTAACCCCAAGCCTAACCCTCAGCTTAAACGCCTTTGCCTTTCCCTGATCCAAACCGAAAGCTAACCCGAACCCGAACAAAAAGCCTTTGCCTTTGCCTTTGCCTGATCCAACCCTAACCCTTAACGTAATCCCAACCTTAACCCTAACCTTAACCCTGACCCTGACCGCCTTTGCGCTTGCCTTTGCTTTTGCCTTTCTCTCTTCCAACACTAACCCTAAGCCTAACCCTAAGCGCCTTGGCCTTGGCCTTTGCCTGACGCTAAACGCCTTTGCCTTGGCCTAATCCTAAATGCCTTGGCCTAACTCTAAAGGCCTACTAACCCAACACCCAAAATGAAATGCCTTTGCCTAAAGCCCTGCACCTAATTGCCTTGGCCTTGGCGTAAGCAGGAAAGCCTTTGCCGAACTCGGAGCCTAAAGGCCTTGGCCTTTTTCTAAACCTTCTCCTAAATGCCTAGCTCTCTGCCTAACGAGGAATGCCTTTGCCTTTGCTTCTGCCTTTGCCCGATCTAACCCTAACCCTGAGGCTAACCCGAATCCTAACCCTAACCCTAACCATCACCCTAACCCTAAGCCCTCACCCTCACCCTCACCCTCACCCTAAGCCTAACCCGAAACGCCTTTTCCTTTGCCTGATGTAACCCAAATCCTAACCGTGACCCACACCCGAACCCGAACCCAAACTGGATCTAACCCTAACCCTATCTCGAACGCTAACAACCTTTGCCTTTGCCTTTGCCTTTGCCTCATCTAACCCTAACCCTAACTGCCTTTGCCTAATCTAACCTTAAGCCTAAGCCTAAGCTTAACCCTAACCGCCTTTCCCTTTGCCTTTGCCTTTCCCTTTGCCTTTCCCTTTGCCTTTGCCTTTCCTTTTCCCTCTTCTAACCCTAACCCTAAGCCTCACGCCAAGCCTAACCCTCAGCTTAAACGCCTTTGTCTTTCCCTGATCCAAACCGAAAGCTAACCCGAACCCAAACAAAAAGCCTTTGCCTTTGCCTTTGCCTTTGCCTGATCCAACCCTAACCCTTAACGTAATCCCAGCCTTAACCCTAACCCTAAACGAAACACTGCCCGCCTTTGCGCTTGCCTTTGCTTTTGCCTTTCTCTCTTCCAACACTAACCCTAAGCCTAACCCTAAGCGCCTTGGCCTTGGCCTTTGCCTGACGCTAAACGCCTTTGCCTTGGCCTAATCCTAAATGCCTTGGCCTAACTCTAAAGGCCTACTAACCCAACACCCAAAATTAAATGCCTTTGCCTAAAGCCCTGCACCTAATTGCCTTGGCCTTGGTGTAAGCAGGAAAGCCTTTGCCGAACTCGGAGCCTAAAGGCCTTGGCCTTTTTCTAAACCTTCTCCTAAATGCCTAGCTCTCTGCCTAACGAGGAATGCCTTTGCCTTTGCCTCTGCCTTTGCCCGATCTAACCCTAACCCTGAGGCTAACCCGAATCCTAACCCTAACCCTAACCATCACCCTAACCCTAAGCCCTCACCCTCACCCTCACCCTAACCCAAAAAGCCTTTCCCTTTGCCTGATGTAACCCAAATCCTAACCATGACCCACACCCGAACCCAAACCCAAACTGGATCTAACCCTAACCCTATCTCGAACGCTAACAACCTTTGCCTTTGCCTTTGCCTTTGCCTCATCTAACCCTAACCCTAACTGCCTTTGCCTAATCTAACCTTAAGCCTAAGCCTAAGCTTAACCCTAACCGCCTTTCCCTTTGCCTTTGCCTTTGCCTTTGCCTTTCCTTTTCCCTCTTCTAACCCTAACCCTAAGCCTAACCCCAAGCCTAACCCTCAGCTTAAATGCCTTTGCCTTTCCCAGATCCAAACCGAAAGCTAACCCGAACCCGAACAAAAAGCCTTTGCCTTTGCCTTTGCCTGATCCAACCCTAACCCTTAACGTAATCCCAGCCTTAACCCTAACCCTAAACGAAACACTGCCCGCCTTTGCGCTTGCCTTTGCTTTTGCCTTTCTCTCTTCCAACACTAACCCTAAGCCTAACCCTAACCGCCTTGGCCTTGGCCTTTGCCTGACGCTAAACGCCTTTGCCTTGGCCTAATCCTAAATGCCTTGGCCCAACTCTAAAGGCCTACTAACCCGACATACAAAATGAAATGCCTTTGCCTAAAGCCCTGGACCTAATTGCCTTGGCCTTGGCGTAAGCAGGAAAGCCTTTGCCGAACTCGGAGCCTAAAGGCCTTGGCCTTTTTCTAAACCTTCTCCTAAATGCCTAGCTCTCTGCCTAACGAGGAATGCCTTTGCCTTTGCCTTTGCCTGATCTAGCCTAACCCTAACCGTAACCCGAATCACCTTGGTCTTTGCCTCTGCCTCTGCCTTTGCCTTTGCGTGATCTAACCCTCACCCTAACTCTAAACCTAGCCCGAACCCTAACGCAAATCACCTTGGCCTTTGCCTTTGCTTCTGCCTTTGCCCGATCTAACCCTAACCCTGAGGCTAACCCGAATCCTAACCCTAACCCTAACCATCACCCTAACCCTAACCTCAACCCTAACCCTGACCGCCGTTGCACTTGCCTTTGCTTTTGCCTTTCTCTCTTCCAACACCAACCCTAAGCCTAACCCTAACCGCCTTGGCCTTGGCCTTTGCCTGACGCTAAACGCCTTTGCCTTGGCCTAATCCTAAATGCCTTGGCCTAACTCTAAAGGCCTACTAACCCAACACCCAAAATGAAATGCCTTTGCCTAAAGCCCTGGACCTAATTGCCTTGGCCTTGGTGTAAGCAGGAAAGCCTTTGCCGAACTCGGAGCCTAAAGGCCTTGGCCTTTTTCTAAACCTTCTCCTAAATGCCTAGCTCTCTGCCTAACGAGGAATGCCTTTGCCTTTGCTTCTGCCTTTGCCCGATCTAACCCTAACCCTGAGGCTAACCCGAATCCTAACCCTAACCCTAACCATCACCCTAACCCTAAGCCCTCACCCTCACCCTCACCCTAAGCCGAAACGCCTTTCCCTTTGCCTGATGTAACCCAAATCCTAACCGTGACCCACACCCGAACCCGAATCCGGAATGGATATAACCCTAACCCTATCTCGAACACTAACAACCTTTGCCTTTGCCTTTGCCTTTGCCTCATCTAACCCTAACCCTAACTGCCTTTGCCTAATCTAACCTTAAGCCTAAGCCTAAACTTAACCCTAACCGCCTTTCCCTTTGCCTTTCCCTTTGCCTTTGCCTTTCCCTTTCCTTTTCCCTCTTCTAACCCTAACCCTAAGCCTAACCCCAAGCCTAACCCTCAGCTTAAATGCCTTTGCCTTTCCCTGATCCAAACCGAAAGCTAACCCGAACCCGAACAAAAAGCCTTTGCCTTTGCCTTTGCCTGATCCAACCCTAACCCTTAACGTAATCCCAGCCTTAACCCTAACCCTAAACGAAACACTGCCCGCCTTTGCGCTTGCCTTTGCTTTTGCCTTTCTCTCTTCCAACACTAACCCTAAGCCTAACCCTAACCGCCTTGGCCTTGGCCTTTGCCTGACGCTAAACGCCTTTGCCTTGGCCTAATCCTAAATGCCTTGGCCCAACTCTAAAGGCCTACTAACCCAACACCCAAAATTAAATGCCTTTGCCTAATTGCCTTGGCCTTGGCCTTGGCGTAAGCAGGAAAGCCTTTGCCGAACTCGGAGCCTAAAGGCCTCGGCCTTTTTCTAAACCTTCTCCTAAATGCCTAGCTCTCTGCCTAACGAGGAATGCCTTTGTCTTTGCCTTTGCCTGATCGAGCCTAACCCTAACCCTAACCCGAATCACCTTGGTCTTTGCCTCTGCCTCTGCCTCTGCCTTTGCATGATCTAACCCTCACCCTAACTCTAAACCTAGCCCGAACCCTAACGCAAATCACCTTGGCCTTTGCCTTTGCTTCTGCCTTTGCCCGATCTAACCCTAACCCTGAGGCTAACCCGAATCCTAACCCTAACCCTAACCATCACCCTAACCCTAACCTTAACCCTAACCCTGACCGCCGTTGCACTTGCCTTTGCTTTTGCCTTTCTCTCTTCCAACACCAACCCTAAGCCTAACCCTAACCACCTTGGCCTTGGCCTTTGCCTGACGCTAAACACCTTTGCCTTGGCCTAATCCTAAATGCCTTGGCCTAACTCTAAAGGCCTACTAACCCAACACCCAAAATTAAATGCCTTTGCCTAATTGCCTTGGCCTTGGCCTTGGCCTTGGCGTAAGCAGGAAAGCCTTTGCCGAACTCGGAGCCTAAAGGCCTTGGCCTTTTTCTAAACCTTCTCCTAAATGCCTAGCTCTCTGCCTAACGAGGAATGCCTTGGCCTTTGCTTCTGCCTTTGCCCGATCTAACCCTAACCCTGAGGCTAACCCGAATCCTAACCCTAACCCTAACCATCACCCTAACCCTAAGCCCTCACCCTCACCCTCACCCTCACCCTAACCCAAAACGCCTTTCCCTTTGCCTGATGTAACCCAAATCCTAACCGTGACCCACACCCGAACCCGAATCCGGAATGGATATAACCCTAACCCTATCTCGAACACTAACAACCTTTGCCTATGCCTTTGCCTTTGCCTCATCTAACCCTAACCCTAACTGCCTTTGCCTAATCTAACCTTAAGCCTAAGCCTAAGCTTAACCCTAACCGCCTTTCCCTTTGCCTTTCCCTTTGCCTTTCCCTTTGCCTTTCCTTTTCCCTCTTCTAACCCTAACCCTAAGCCTAACCCCAAGCCTAACCCTCAGCTTAAATGCCTTTGCCTTTCCCTGATCCAAACCGAAAGCTAACCCGAACCCGAACAAAAAGCCTTTGCCTTTGCCTTTGCCTGATCCAAACCTAACCCTTAACGTAATCCCAGCCTTAACCCTAACCCTAAACGAAACACTGCCCGCCTTTGCGCTTGCCTTTGCTTTTGCCTTTCTCTCTTCCAACACTAACCCTAAGCCTAACCCTAACCGCCTTGGCCTTGGCCTTTGCCTGACGCTAAACGCCTTTGCCTTGGCCTAATCCTAAATGCCTTGGCCTAACTCTAAAGGCCTACTAACCCAACACCCAAAATTAAATGCCTTTGCCTAATTGCCTTGGCCTTGGCCTTGGCGTAAGCAGGAAAGCCTTTGCCGAACTCGGAGCCTAAAGGCCTTGGCCTTTTTCTAAACCTTCTCCTAAATGCCTAGCTCTCTGCCTAACGAGGAATGCCTTTGCCTTTGCCTTTGCCTGATCGAGCCTAACCCTAACCCTAACCCGAATCACCTTGGTCTTTGCCTCTGCCTCTGCCTCTGCCTTTGCCTTTGCGTGATCTAACCCTCACCCTAACTCTAAACCTAGCCCGAACCCTAACGCAAATCACCTTGGCCTTTGCCTTTGCTTCTGCCTTTGCCCGATCTAACCCTAACCCTGAGGCTAACCCGAATCCTAACCGTAACCCTAACCATCACCCTAACCCTAACCTCAACCCTAACCCTGACCGCCGTTGCACTTGCCTTTGCTTTTGCCTTTCTCTCTTCCAACACTAACCCTAAGCCTAACCCTAACCGCCTTGGCCTTGGCCTTTGCCTGACGCTAAACGCCTTTGCCTTGGCCTAATCCTAAATGCCTTGGCCTAACTCTAAAGGCCTACTAACCCAACACCCAAAATTAAATGCCTTTGCCTAATTGCCTTGGCCTTGGCCTTGGCCTTGGCGTAAGCAGGAAAGCCTTTGCCGAACTCGGAGCCTAAAGGCCTTGGCCTTTTTCTAAACCTTCTCCTAAATGCCTAGCTCTCTGCCTAACGAGGAATGCCTTTGCCTTTGCTTCTGCCTTTGCCCGATCTAACCCTAACCCTGAGGCTAACCCGAATCCTAACCCTAACCCTAACCATCACCCTAACCCTAAGCCCTCACCCTCACCCTCACCCTAACCCGAAACGCCTTTCCCTTTGCCTGATGTAACCCAAATCCTAACCGTGACCCACACCCGAACCCAAACCCAAACTCGATCTAACCCTAACCCTATCTCGAACGCTAACAACCTTTGCCTTTGCCTTTGCCTCATCTAACCCTAACCCTAACTGCCTTTGCCTAATCTAACCTTAAGCCTAAGCCTAAACTTAACCCTAACCGCCTTTGCCTTTGCCTTTGCCTTTGCCTTTGCCTTTCCTTTTCCCTCTTCTAACCCTAACCCTAACCCTAAGCCTAACCCCAAGCCTAACCCTCAGCTTAAACGCCTTTGCCTTTCCCTGATCCAAACCGAAAGCTAACCCGAACCCAAACAAAAAGCCTTTGCCTTTGCCTTTGCCTTTGCCTGATCCAACCCTAACCCTTAACGTAATCCCAACCTTAACCCTAACCCTAAACGAAACACTGCCCGCCTTTGCGCTTGCCTTTGCTTTTGCCTTTCTCTCTTCCAACACTAACCCTAAGCCTAACCCTAACCGCCTTGGCCTTGGCCTTTGCCTGACGCTAAACGCCTTTGCCTTGGCCTAATCCTAAATGCCTTGGCCTAACTCTAAAGGCCTACTAACCCAACACCCAAAATTAAATGCCTTTCCCTAATTGCCTTGGCCTTGGCCTTGGCCTTGGCGTAAGCAGGAAAGCCTTTGCCGAACTCGGAGCCTAAAGGCTTTGGCCTTTTTCTAAACCTTCTCCTAAATGCCTAGCTCTCTGCCTAACGAGGAATGCCTTTGCCTTTGCCTTTGCCTGATCTAGCCTAACCCTAACCGTAACCCGAATCACCTTGGTCTTTGCCTCTGCCTCTGCCTTTGCCTTTGCGTGATCTAACCCTCACCCTAACTCTAAACCTAGCCCGAACCCTAACGCAAATCACCTTGGCCTTTGCCTTTGCTTCTGCCTTTGCCCGATCTAACCCTAACCCTGAGGCTAACCCGAATCCTAACCCTAACCCTAACCATCACCCTAACCCTAACCTCAACCCTAACCCTGACCGCCGTTGCACTTGCCTTTGCTTTTGCCTTTCTCTCTTCCAACACTAACCCTAAGCCTAACCCTAACCGCCTTGGCCTTGGCCTTTGCCTGACGCTAAACGCCTTTGCCTTGGCCTAATCCTAAATGCCTTGGCCTAACTCTAAAGGCCTACTAACCCAACACCCAAAATTAAATGCCTTTGCCTAAAGCCCTGGACCTAATTGCCTTGGCCTTGGCGTAAGCAGGAAAGCCTTTGCCGAACTCGGAGCCTAAAGGCCTTGGCCTTTTTCTAAACCTTCTCCTAAATGCCTAGCTCTCTGCCTAACGAGGAATGCCTTTGCCTTTGCTTCTGCCTTTGCCCGATCTAACCCTAACCCTGAGGCTAACCCGAATCCTAACCCTAACCCTAACCATCACCCTAACCCTAAGCCCTCACCCTCACCCTCACTCTCACCCTAACCCGAAACGCCTTTCCCTTTGCCTGATGTAACCCAAATCCTAACCGTGACCCACACCCGAACCCGAATCCGGAATGGATATAACCCTAACCCTATCTCGAACGCTAACAACCTTTGCCTTTGCCTTTGCCTTTGCCTCATCTAACCCTAACCCTAACTGCCTTTGCCTAATCTAACCTTAAGCCTAAGCCTAAGCTTAACCCTAACCACCTTTCCCTTTCCCTTTGCCTTTCCCTTTGCCTTTGCCTTTCCTTTTCCCTCTTCTAACCCTAACCCTAAGCCTCACCCCAAGCCTAACCCTCAGCTTAAACGCCTTTGCCTTTCCCTGATCCAAACCGAAAGCGAACCCGAACCCAAACAAAAAGCCTTTGCCTTTGCCTTTGCCTTTGCCTGATCCAACCCTAACCCTTAACGTAATCCCAACCTTAACCCTAACCCTAAACGAAACACTGCCCGCCTTTGCGCTTGCCTTTGCTTTTGCCTTTCTCTCTTCCAACACTAACCCTAAGCCTAACCCTAACCGCCTTGGCCTTGGCCTTTGCCTGACGCTAAACGCCTTTGCCTTGGCCTAATCCTAAATGCCTTGGCCTAACTCTAAAGGCCTACTAACCCAACACCCAAAATTAAATGCCTTTGCCTAATTGCCTTGGCCTTGGCCTTGGCCTTGGCCTTGGCGTAAGCAGGAAAGCCTTTGCCGAACTCGGAGCCTAAAGGCCTTGGCCTTTTTCTAAACCTTCTCCTAAATGCCTAGCTCTCTGCCTAACGAGGAATGCCTTTGCCTTTGCCTTTGCCTGATCGAGCCTAACCCTAACCCTAACCCGAATCACCTTGGTCTTTGCCTCTGCCTCTGCCTTTGCCTTTGCATGATCTAACCCTCACCCTAACTCTAAACCTAGCCCGAACCCTAACGCAAATCACCTTGGCCTTTGCCTTTGCTTCTGCCTTTGCCCGATCTAACCCTAACCCTGAGGCTAACCCGAATCCTAACCCTAACCCTAACCATCACCCTAACCCTAACCTTAACCCTAACCCTGACCGCCGTTGCACTTGCCTTTGCTTTTGCCTTTCTCTCTTCCAACACCAACCCTAAGCCTAACCCTAAGCGCCTTGGCCTTGGCCTTTGCCTGACGCTAAACGCCTTTGCCTTGGCCTAATCCTAAATGCCTTGGCCTAACTCTAAAGGCCTACTAACCCAACACCCAAAATTAAATGCCTTTGCCTAATTGCCTTGGCCTTGGCCTTGGCCTTGGCGTAAGCAGGAAAGCCTTTGCCGAACTCGGAGCCTAAAGGCCTTGGCCTTTTTCTAAACCTTCTCCTAAATGCCTAGCTCTCTGCCTAACGAGGAATGCCTTTGCCTTTGCTTCTGCCTTTGCCCGATCTAACCCTAACCCTGAGGCTAACCCGAATCCTAACCCTAACCCTAACCATCACCCTAACCCTAAGCCCTCACCCTCACCCTCACCCTAACCCAAAACGCCTTTCCCTTTGCCTGATGTAACCCAAATCCTAACCGTGACCCACACCCGAACCCGAATCCGGAATGGATATAACCCTAACCCTATCTCGAACACTAACAACCTTTGCCTTTGCCTTTGCCTTTGCCTCATCTAACCCTAACCCTAACTGCCTTTGCCTAATCTAACCTTAAGCCTAAGCCTAAACTTAACCCTAACCGCCTTTCCCTTTCCCTTTGCCTTTGCCTTTGCCTTTGCCTTTCCTTTTCCCTCTTCTAACCCTAACCCTAAGCCTAACCCCAAGCCTAACCCTCAGCTTAAATGCCTTTGCCTTTCCCTGATCCAAACCGAAAGCTAACCCGAACCCGAACAAAAAGCCTTTGCCTTTGCCTTTGCCTGATCCAACCCTAACCCTTAACGTAATCCCAGCCTTAACCCTAACCCTAAACGAAACACTGCCCGCCTTTGCGCTTGCCTTTGCTTTTGCCTTTCTCTCTTCCAACACTAACCCTAAGCCTAACCCTAACCGCCTTGGCCTTGGCCTTTGCCTGACGCTAAACGCCTTTGCCTTGGCCTAATCCTAAATGCCTTGGCCCAACTCTAAAGGCCTACTAACCCAACACCCAAAATGAAATGCCTTTGCCTAATTGCCTTGGCCTTGGCCTTGGCGTAAGCAGGAAAGCCTTTGCCGAACTCGGAGCCTAAAGGCCTTGGCCTTTTTCTAAACCTTCTCCTAAATGCCTAGCTCTCTGCCTAACGAGGAATGCCTTTGCCTTTGCCTTTGCCTGATCGAGCCTAACCCTAACCGTAACCCGAATCACCTTGGTCTTTGCCTCTGCCTCTGCCTTTGCCTTTGCGTGATCTAACCCTCACCCTAACTCTAAACCTAGCCCGAACCCTAACGCAAATCACCTTGGCCTTTGCCTTTGCTTCTGCCTTTGCCCGATCTAACCCTAACCCTGAGGCTAACCCGAATCCTAACCCTAACCCTAACCATCACGCTAACCCTAACCTCAACCCTAACCCTGACCGCCGTTGCACTTGCCTTTGCTTTTGCCTTTCTCTCTTCCAACACCAACCCTAAGCCTAACCCTAACCGCCTTGGCCTTGGCCTTTGCCTGACGCTAAACACCTTTGCCTTGGCCTAATCCTAAATGCCTTGGCCTAACTCTAAAGGCCTACTAACCCAACACCCAAAATTAAATGCCTTTGCCTAATTGCCTTGGCCTTGGCCTTGGCCTTGGCGTAAGCAGGAAAGCCTTTGCCGAACTCGGAGCCTAAAGGCCTTGGCCTTTTTCTAAACCTTCTCCTAAATGCCTAGCTCTCTGCCTAACGAGGAATGCCTTTGCCTTTGCTTCTGCCTTTGCCCGATCTAACCCTAACCCTGAGGCTAACCCGAATCCTAACCCTAACCCTAACCATCACCCTAACCCTAAGCCCTCACCCTCACCCTCACCCTAACCCAAAAAGCCTTTCCCTTTGCCTGATGTAACCCAAATCCTAACCGTGACCCACACCCGAACCCGAACCCAAACTGGATCTAACCCTAACCCTATCTCGAACGCTAACAACCTTTGCCTTTGCCTTTGCCTTTGCCTTTGCCTCATCTAACCCTAACCCTAACTGCCTTTGCCTAATCTAACCTTAAGCCTAAGCCTAAGCTTAACCCTAACCGCCTTTCCCTTTCCCTTTCCCTTTGCCTTTGCCTTTCCTTTTCCCTCTTCTAACCCTAACCCTAACCCTAAGCCTAACCCCAAGCCTAACCCTCAGCTTAAACGCCTTTGCCTTTCCCTGATCCAAACCGAAAGCTAACCCGAACCCAAACAAAAAGCCTTTGCCTTTGCCTTTGCCTTTGCCTGATCCAACCCTAACCCTTAACGTAATCCCAGCCTTAACACTAACCCTAAACGAAACACTGCCCGCCTTTGCGCTTGCCTTTGCTTTTGCCTTTCTCTCTTCCAACACTAACCCTAAGCCTAACCCTAACCGCCTTGGCCTTGGCCTTTGCCTGACGCTAAACGCCTTTGCCTTGGCCTAATCCTAAATGCCTTGGCCTAACTCTAAAGGCCTACTAACCCAACACCCAAAATTAAATGCCTTTGCCTAATTGCCTTGGCCTTGGCCTTGGCCTTGGCGTAAGCAGGAAAGCCTTTGCCGAACTCGGAGCCTAAAGGCCTTGGCCTTTTTCTAAACCTTCTCCTAAATGCCTAGCTCTCTGCCTAACGAGGAATGCCTTTGCCTTTGCTTCTGCCTTTGCCCGATCTAACCCTAACCCTGAGGCTAACCCGAATCCTAACCCTAACCCTAACCATCACCCTAACCCTAAGCCCTCACCCTCACCCTAACCCGAAACGCCTTTCCCTTTGCCTGATGTAACCCAAATCCTAACCGTGACCCACAACCGAACCCGAACCCGGAATGGATCTAACCCTAACCCTATCTCGAACGCTAACAACCTTTGCCTTTGCCTTTGCCTTTGCCTCATCTAACCCTAACCCTAACTGCCTTTGCCTAATCTAACCTTAAGCCTAAGCCTAAACTTAACCCTAACCACCTTTCCCTTTGCCTTTGCCTTTGCCTTTGCCTTTCCTTTTCCCTCTTCTAACCCTAACCCTAACCCTAAGCCTAACCCCAAGCCTAACCCTCAGCTTAAACGCCTTTGCCTTTCCCTGATCCAAACCGAAAGCTAACCCGAACCCAAACAAAAAGCCTTTGCCTTTGCCTTTGCCTGATCCAACCCTAACCCTTAACGTAATCCCAACCTTAACCCTAACCCTAACCCTGACCCTGCCCGCCTTTGCGCTTGCCTTTGCTTTTGCCTTTCTCTCTTCCAACACTAACCCTAAGCCTAACCCTAACCGCCTTGGCCTTGGCCTTTGCCTGACGCTAAACGCCTTTGCCTTGGCCTAATCCTAAATGCCTTGGCCCAACTCTAAAGGCCTACTAACCCAACACCCAAAATTAAATGCCTTTGCCTAATTGCCTTGGCCTTGGCCTTGGCATAAGCAGGAAAGCCTTTGCCAAACTCGGAGCCTAAAGGCCTTGGCCTTTTTCTAAACCTTCTCCTAAATGCCTAGCTCTCTGCCTAACGAGGAATGCCTTTGCCTTTGCCTTTGCCTGATCGAGCCTAACCCTAACCGTAACCCGAATCACCTTGGTCTTTGCCTCTGCCTCTGCCTCTGCCTCTGCCTTTGCCTTTGCGTGATCTAACCCTCACCCTAACTCTAAACCTAGCCCGAACCCTAACGCAAATCACCTTGGCCTTTGCCTTTGCTTCTGCCTTTGCCCGATCTAACCCTAACCCTGAGGCTAACCCGAATCCTAACCCTAACCCTAACCATCACCCTAACCCTAACCTCAACCCTAACCCTGACCGCCGTTGCACTTGCCTTTGCTTTTGCCTTTCTCTCTTCCAACACTAACCCTAAGCCTAACCCTAAGCGCCTTGGCCTTGGCCTTTGCCTGACGCTAAATGCCTTTGCCTTGGCCTAATCCTAAATGCCTTGGCCTAACTCTAAAGGCCTACTAACCCAACACCCAAAATTAAATGCCTTTGCCTAAAGCCCTGGACCTAATTGCCTTGGCCTTGGCGTAAGCAGGAAAGCCTTTGCCAAACTCGGAGCCTAAAGGCCTTGGCCTTTTTCTAAACCTCCTAAATGCCTAGCTCTCTGCCTAACGAGGAATGCCTTTGCCTTTGCTTCTGCCTTTGCCCGATCTAACCCTAACCCTGAGGCTAACCCGAATCCTAACCCTAACCCTAACCATCACCCTAACCCTAACCTCAACCCTAACCCTGACCGCCGTTGCACTTGCCTTTGCTTTTGCCTTTCTCTCTTCCAACACTAACCCTAAGCCTAACCCTAACCGCCTTGGCCTTGGCCTTTGCCTGACGCTAAACGCCTTTGCCTTGGCCTAATCCTAAATGCCTTGGCCTAACTCTAAAGGCCTACTAACCCAACACCCAAAATTAAATGCCTTTGCCTAATTGCCTTGGCCTTGGCCTTGGCCTTGGCCTTGGCGTAAGCAGGAAAGCCTTTGCCAAACTCGGAGCCTAAAGGCCTTGGCCTTTTTCTAAACCTTCTCCTAAATGCCTAGCTCTCTGCCTAACGAGGAATGCCTTTGCCTTTGCCTTTGCCTGATCGAGCCTAACCCTAACCGTAACCCGAATCACCTTGGTCTTTGCCTCTGCCTCTGCCTCTGCCTCTGCCTCTGCCTTTGCATGATCTAACCCTCACCCTAACTCTAAACCTAGCCCGAACCCTAACGCAAATCACCTTGGCCTTTGCCTTTGCTTCTGCCTTTGCCCGATCTAACCCTAACCCTGAGGCTAACCCGAATCCTAACCCTAACCCTAACCATCACCCTAACCCTAACCTCAACCCTAACCCTGACCGCCGTTGCACTTGCCTTTGCTTTTGCCTTTCTCTCTTCCAACACTAACCCTAAGCCTAACCCTAACCGCCTTGGCCTTGGCCTTTGCCTGACGCTAAACGCCTTTGCCTTGGCCTAATCCTAAATGCCTTGGCCTAACTCTAAAGGCCTACTAACCCAACACCCAAAATTAAATGCCTTTGCCTAATGGCCTTGGCCTTGGCCTTGGCCTTGGCGTAAGCAGGAAAGCCTTTGCCAAACTCGGAGCCTAAAGGCCTTGGCCTTTTTCTAAACCTTCTCCTAAATGCCTAGCTCTCTGCCTAACGAGGAATGCCTTTGCCTTTGCTTCTGCCTTTGCCCGATCTAACCCTAACCCTGAGGCTAACCCGAATCCTAACCCTAACCCTAACCATCACCCTAACCCTAACCTCAACCCTAACCCTGACCGCCGTTGCACTTGCCTTTGCTTTTGCCTTTCTCTCTTCCAACACTAACCCTAAGCCTAACCCTAACCGCCTTGGCCTTGGCCTTTGCCTGACGCTAAACGCCTTTGCCTTGGCCTAATCCTAAATGCCTTGGCCTAACTCTAAAGGCCTACTAACCCAACACCCAAAATTAAATGCCTTTGCCTAATTGCCTTGGCCTTGGCCTTGGCCTTGGCCTTGGCGTAAGCAGGAAAGCCTTTGCCAAACTCGGAGCCTAAAGGCCTTGGCCTTTTTCTAAACCTTCTCCTAAATGCCTAGCTCTCTGCCTAACGAGGAATGCCTTTGCCTTTGCCTTTGCCTGATCGAGCCTAACCCTAACCGTAACCCGAATCACCTTGGTCTTTGCCTCTGCCTCTGCCTCTGCCTCTGCCTCTGCCTTTGCATGATCTAACCCTCACCCTAACTCTAAACCTAGCCCGAACCCTAACGCAAATCACCTTGGCCTTTGCCTTTGCTTCTGCCTTTGCCCGATCTAACCCTAACCCTGAGGCTAACCCGAATCCTAACCCTAACCCTAACCATCACCCTAACCCTAACCTCAACCCTAACCCTGACCGCCGTTGCACTTGCCTTTGCTTTTGCCTTTCTCTCTTCCAACACTAACCCTAAGCCTAACCCTAACCGCCTTGGCCTTGGCCTTTGCCTGACGCTAAACGCCTTTGCCTTGGCCTAATCCTAAATGCCTTGGCCTAACTCTAAAGGCCTACTAACCCAACACCCAAAATTAAATGCCTTTGCCTAATGGCCTTGGCCTTGGCCTTGGCCTTGGCGTAAGCAGGAAAGCCTTTGCCAAACTCGGAGCCTAAAGGCCTTGGCCTTTTTCTAAACCTTCTCCTAAATGCCTAGCTCTCTGCCTAACGAGGAATGCCTTTGCCTTTGCTTCTGCCTTTGCCCGATCTAACCCTAACCCTGAGGCTAACCCGAATCCTAACCCTAACCCTAACCATCACCCTAACCCTAAGCCCTCACCCTCACCCTCACCCTAACCCAAAACGCCTTTCCCTTTTCCTGATGTAACCCAAATCCTAACCATGACCCACACCCGAACCCGAACCCAAACTCGATCTAACCCTAACCCTATCTCGAACGCTAACAACCTTTGCCTTTGCCTTTGCCTTTGCCTCATCTAACCCTAACCCTAACTGCCTTTGCTTAATCTAACTTTAAGCCTAAGCCTAAACTTAACCCTAACCACCTTTCCCTTTGCCTTTGCCTTTGCCTTTGCCTTTGCCTTTTCCCTCTTCTAACCCTAACCCTAACCCTAAGCCTAACCCCAAGCCTAACCCTCAGCTTAAACGCCTTTGCCTTTCCCTGATCCAAACCGAAAGCTAACCCGAACCCAAACAAAAAGCCTTTGCCTTTGCCTTTGCCTTTGCCTGATCCAACCCTAACCCTTAACGTAATCCCAACCTTAACCCTAACCCTAAACGAAACACTGCCCGCCTTTGCGCTTGCCTTTGCTTTTGCCTTTCTCTCTTCCAACACTAACCCTAAGCCTAACCCTAAGCGCCTTGGCCTTGGCCTTTGCCTGACGCTAACCGCCTTTGCCTTGGCCTAATCCTAAATGCCTTGGCCTAACTCTAAAGGCCTACTAACCCAACACCCAAAATGAAATGCCTTTGCCTAATTGCCTTGGCCTTGGCCTTGGCGTAAGCAGGAAAGCCTTTGCCGAACTCGGAGCCTAAAGGCCTTGGCCTTTTTCTAAACCTTCTCCTAAATGCCTAGCTCTCTGCCTAACGAGGAATGCCTTTGCCTTTGCCTTTGCCTGATCGAGCCTAACCCTAACCGTAACCCGAATCACCTTGGTCTTTGCCTCTGCCTCTGCCTCTGCCTTTGCCTTTGCGTGATCTAACCCTCACCCTAACTCTAAACCTAGCCCGAACCCTAACGCAAATCACCTTGGCCTTTGCCTTTGCTTCTGCCTTTGCCCGATCTAACCCTAACCCTGAGGCTAACCCGAATCCTAACCCTAACCCTAACCATCACCCTAACCCTAACCTCAACCCTAACCCTGACCGCCTTTGCACTTGCCTTTGCTTTTGCCTTTCTCTCTTCCAACACTAACCCTAAGCCTAACCCTAAGCGCCTTGGCCTTGGCCTTTGCCTGACGCTAAACGCCTTTGCCTTGGCCTAATCCTAAATGCCTTGGCCTAACTCTAAAGGCCTACTAACCCAACACCCAAAATTAAATGCCTTTGCCTAAAGCCCTGGACCTAATTGCCTTGGCCTTGGCGTAAGCAGGAAAGCCTTTGCCAAACTCGGAGCCTAAAGGCCTTGGCCTTTTTCTAAACCTTCTCCTAAATGCCTAGCTCTCTGCCTAACGAGGAATGCCTTTGCCTTTGCTTCTGCCTTTGCCCGATCTAACCCTAACCCTGAGGCTAACCCGAATCCTAACCCTAACCCTAACCATCACCCTAACCCTAAGCCCTCACCCTCACCCTAAGCCTAACCCGAAACGCCTTTCCCTTTGCCTGATGTAACCCAGATCCTAACCATGACCCACACCCGAACCCAAACCCAAACTCGATCTAACCCTAACCCTATCTCGAACGCTAACAACCTTTGCCTTTGCCTTTGCCTTTGCCTCATCTAACCCTAACCCTAACTGCCTTTGCCTAATCTAACCTTAAGCCTAAGCCTAAGCTTAACCCTAACCACCTTTCCCTTTGCCTTTGCCTTTGCCTTTGCCTTTTCCCTCTTCTAACCCTAACCCTAACCCTAAGCCTAACCCCAAGCCTAACCCTCAGCTTAAACGCCTTTGCCTTTCCCTGATCCAAACCGAAAGCTAACCCGAACCCAAACAAAAAGCCTTTGCCTTTGCCTTTGCCTTTGCCTGATCCAACCCTAACCCTTAACGTAATCCCAACCTTAACCCTAACCCTAAACGAAACACTGCCCGCCTTTGCGCTTGCCTTTGCTTTTGCCTTTCTCTCTTCCAACACTAACCCTAAGCCTAACCCTAACCGCCTTGGCCTTGGCCTTTGCCTGACGCTAACCGCCTTTGCCTTGGCCTAATCCTAAATGCCTTGGCCTAACTCTAAAGGCCTACTAACCCAACACCCAAAATGAAATGCCTTTGCCTAATTGCCTTGGCCTTGGCCTTGGCGTAAGCAGGAAAGCCTTTGCCGAACTCGGAGCCTAAAGGCCTTGGCCTTTTTCTAAACCTTCTCCTAAATGCCTAGCTCTCTGCCTAACGAGGAATGCCTTTGCCTTTGCCTTTGCCTGATCGAGCCTAACCCTAACCGTAACCCGAATCACCTTGGTCTTTGCCTCTGCCTCTGCCTCTGCCTTTGCCTTTGCGTGATCTAACCCTCACCCTAACTCTAAACCTAGCCCGAACCCTAACGCAAATCACCTTGGCCTTTGCCTTTGCTTCTGCCTTTGCCCGATCTAACCCTAACCCTGAGGCTAACCCGAATCCTAACCCTAACCCTAACCATCACCCTAACCCTAACCTCAACCCTAACCCTGACCGCCTTTGCACTTGCCTTTGCTTTTGCCTTTCTCTCTTCCAACACTAACCCTAAGCCTAACCCTAAGCGCCTTGGCCTTGGCCTTTGCCTGACGCTAAACGCCTTTGCCTTGGCCTAATCCTAAATGCCTTGGCCTAACTCTAAAGGCCTACTAACCCAACACCCAAAATTAAATGCCTTTGCCTAAAGCCCTGGACCTAATTGCCTTGGCCTTGGCGTAAGCAGGAAAGCCTTTGCCGAACTCGGAGCCTAAAGGCCTTGGCCTTTTTCTAAACCTTCTCCTAAATGCCTAGCTCTCTGCCTAACGAGGAATGCCTTTGCCTTTGCTTCTGCCTTTGCCCGATCTAACCCTAACCCTGAGGCTAACCCGAATCCTAACCCTAACCCTAACCATCACCCTAACCCTAAGCCCTCACCCTCACCCTCACCCTAACCCAAAACGCCTTTCCCTTTGCCTGATGTAACCCAAATCCTAACCGTGACCCACACCCGAACCTGAACCCAAACTGGATCTAACCCTAACCCTATCTCAAACGCTAACAACCTTTGCCTTTGCCTTTGCCTTTGCCTCATCTAACCCTAACCCTAACTGCCTTTGCCTAATCTAACCTTAAGCCTAAGCCTAAACTTAACCCTAACCGCCTTTCCCTTTCCCTTTGCCTTTGCCTTTGCCTTTCCTTTTCCCTCTTCTAACCCTAACCCTAACCCTAAGCCTAACCCCAAGCCTAACCCTCAGCTTAAACGCCTTTGCCTTTCCTTGATCCAAACCGAAAGCTAACCCGAACCCAAACAAAAAGCCTTTGCCTTTGCCTTTGCCTTTGCCTGATCCAACCCTAACCCTTAACGTAATCCCAACCTTAACCCTAACCCTAAACGAAACAATGCTCGCCTTTGCGCTTGCCTTTGCTTTTGCCTTTCTCTCTTCCAACACTAACCCTAAGCCTAACCCTAACCGCCTTGGCCTTGGCCTTTGCCTGACGCTAAACGCCTTTGCCTTGGCCTAATCCTAAATGCCTTGGCCTAACTCTAAAGGCCTACTAACCCAACACCCAAAATTAAATGCCTTTGCCTAATTGCCTTGGCCTTGGCCTTGGCGTAAGCAGGAAAGCCTTTGCCGAACTCGGAGCCTAAAGGCCTTGGCCTTTTTCTAAACCTTCTCCTAAATGCCTAGCTCTCTGCCTAACGAGGAATGCCTTTGCCTTTGCCTTTGCCTTTGCCTGATCGAGCCTAACCCTAACCGTAACCCGAATCACCTTGGTCTTTGCCTCTGCCTCTGCCTCTGCCTCTGCCTTTGCCTTTGCGTGATCTAACCCTCACCCTAACTCTAAACCTAGCCCGAACCCTAACGCAAATCACCTTGGCCTTTGCCTTTGCTTCTGCCTTTGCCCGATCTAACCCTAACCCTGAGGCTAACCCGAATCCTAACCCTAACCCTAACCATCACCCTAACCCTAACCTTAACCCTAACCCTGACCGCCGTTGCACTTGCCTTTGCTTTTGCCTTTCTCTCTTCCAACACTAACCCTAAGCCTAACCCTAACCGCCTTGGCCTTGGCCTTTGCCTGACGCTAAACGCCTTTGCCTTGGCCTAATCCTAAATGCCTTGGCCCAACTCTAAAGGCCTACTAACCCAACACCCAAAATTAAATGCCTTTGCCTAAAGCCCTGGACCTAATTGCCTTGGCCTTGGCGTAAGCAGGAAAGCCTTTGCCGAACTCGGAGCCTAAAGGCCTTGGCCTTTTTCTAAACCTTCTCCTAAATGCCTAGCTCTCTGCCTAACGAGGAATGCCTTTGCCTTTGCTTCTGCCTTTGCCCGATCTAACCCTAACCCTGAGGCTAACCCGAATCCTAACCCTAACCCTAACCATCACCCTAACCCTAAGCCCTCACCCTCACCCTCACCCTCACCCTAACCCAAAACGCCTTTCCCTTTGCCTGATGTAACCCAAATCCTAACCGTGACCCACACCCGAACCCGAACCCAAACTGGATCTAACCCTAACCCTATCTCGAACGCTAACAACCTTTGCCTTTGCCTTTGCCTTTGCCTCTTCTAACCCTAACCCTAAGCCTCACCCCAAGCCTAACCCTCAGCTTAAACGCCTTTGCCTTTCCCTGATCCAAACCGAAAGCTAACCCGAACCCAAACAAAAAGCCTTTGCCTTTGCCTTTGCCTGATCCAACCCTAACCCTTAACGTAATCCCAACCTTAACACTAACCCTAAACGAAACACTGCCCGCCTTTGCGCTTGCCTTTGCTTTTGCCTTTCTCTCTTCCAACACTAACCCTAAGCCTAACCCTAACCGCCTTGGCCTTGGCCTTTGCCTGACGCTAAACGCCTTTGCCTTGGCCTAACCCTAAATGCCTTGGCCTAACTCTAAAGGCCTACTAACCCAACACCCAAAATGAAATGCCTTTGCCTAATTGCCTTGGCCTTGGCCTTGGCCTTGGCCTTGGCGTAAGCAGGAAAGCCTTTGCCGAACTCGGAGCCTAAAGGCCTTGGCCTTTTTCTAAACCTTCTCCTAAATGCCTAGCTCTCTGCCTAACGAGGAATGCCTTTGCCTTTGCCTTTGCCTGATCGAGCCTAACCCTAACCGTAACCCGAATCACCTTGGTCTTTGCCTCTGCCTCTGCCTCTGCCTCTGCCTTTGCCTTTGCGTGATCTAACCCTCACCCTAACTCTAAACCTAGCCCGAACCCTAACGCAAATCACCTTGGCCTTTGCCTTTGCTTCTGCCTTTGCCCGATCTAACCCTAACCCTGAGGCTAACCCGAATCCTAACCCTAACCCTAACCATCACCCTAACCCTAACCTCAACCCTAACCCTGACCGCCGTTGCACTTGCCTTTGCTTTTGCCTTTCTCTCTTCCAACACTAACCCTAAGCCTAACCCTAAGCGCCTTGGCCTTGGCCTTTGCCTGACGCTAAACGCCTTTGCCTTGGCCTAATCCTAAATGCCTTGGCCTAACTCTAAAGGCCTACTAACCCAACACCCAAAATTAAATGCCTTTGCCTAAAGCCCTGCACCTAATTGCCTTGGCCTTGGCGTAAGCAGGAAAGCCTTTGCCGAACTCGGAGCCTAAAGGCCTTGGCCTTTTTCTAAACCTTCTCCTAAATGCCTAGCTCTCTGCCTAACGAGGAATGCCTTTGCCTTTGCTTCTGCCTTTGCCCGATCTAACCCTAACCCTGAGGCTAACCCGAATCCTAACCCTAACCCTAACCATCACCCTAACCCTAAGCCCTCACCCTCACCCTCACCCTAACCCGAAACGCCTTTCCCTTTGCCTGATGTAACCCAAATCCTAACCATGACCCACACCCGAACCCAAACCCGCAATGGATCTAACCCTAACCCTATCTCGAACGCTAACAACCTTTGCCTTTGCCTTTGCCTTTGCCTCATCTAACCCTAACCCTAACTGCCTTTGCCTAATCTAACCTTAAGCCTAAGCCTAAACTTAACCCTAGCCACCTTTCCCTTTGCCTTTGCCTTTGCCTTTGCCTTTCCTTTTCCCTCTTCTAACCCTAACCCTAACCCTAAGCCTAACCCCAAGCCTAACCCTCAGCTTAAACGCCTTTGCCTTTCCCTGATCCAAACCGAAAGCTAACCCGAACCCAAACAAAAAGCCTTTGCCTTTGCCTTTGCCTGATCCAACCCTAACCCTTAACGTAATCCCAACCTTAACCCTAACCCTAACCCTGACCCTGACCGCCTTTGCGCTTGCCTTTGCTTTTGCCTTTCTCTCTTCCAACACTAACCCTAAGCCTAACCCTAACCGCCTTGGCCTTGGCCTTTGCCTGACGCTAAACGCCTTTGCCTTGGCCTAATCCTAAATGCCTTGGCCCAACTCTAAAGGCCTACTAACCCAACACCCAAAATTAAATGCCTTTGCCTAATTGCCTTGGCCTTGGCCTTGGCATAAGCAGGAAAGCCTTTGCCGAACTCGGAGCCTAAAGGCCTTGGCCTTTTTCTAAACCTTCTCCTAAATGCCTAGCTCTCTGCCTAACGAGGAATGCCTTTGCCTTTGCCTTTGCCTGATCGAGCCTAACCCTAACCGTAACCCGAATCACCTTGGTCTTTGCCTCTGCCTCTGCCTCTGCCTCTGCCTCTGCCTCTGCCTTTGCCTTTGCGTGATCTAACCCTCACCCTAACTCTAAACCTAGCCCGAACCCTAACGCAAATCACCTTGGCCTTTGCCTTTGCTTCTGCCTTTGCCCGATCTAACCCTAACCCTGAGGCTAACCCGAATCCTAACCCTAACCCTAACCATCACCCTAACCCTAACCTCAACCCTAACCCTGACCGCCGTTGCACTTGCCTTTGCTTTTGCCTTTCTCTCTTCCAACACTAACCCTAAGCCTAACCCTAACCGCCTTGGCCTTGGCCTTTGCCTGACGCTAAACGCCTTTGCCTTGGCCTAATCCTAAATGCCTTGGCCTAACTCTAAAGGCCTACTAACCCAACACCCAAAATGAAATGCCTTTGCCTAATTGCCTTGGCCTTGGCCTTGGCCTTGGCCTTGGCGTAAGCAGGAAAGCCTTTGCCAAACTCGGAGCCTAAAGGCCTTGGCCTTTTTCTAAACCTTCTCCTAAATGCCTAGCTCTCTGCCTAACGAGGAATGCCTTTGCCTTTGCCTTTGCCTGATCGAGCCTAACCCTAACCGTAACCCGAATCACCTTGGTCTTTGCCTCTGCCTCTGCCTCTGCCTCTGCATCTGCCTTTGCATGATCTAACCCTCACCCTAACTCTAAACCTAGCCCGAACCCTAACGCAAATCACCTTGGCCTTTGCCTTTGCTTCTGCCTTTGCCCGATCTAACCCTAACCCTGAGGCTAACCCGAATCCTAACCCTAACCCTAACCATCACCCTAACCCTAACCTTAACCCTAACCCTGACCGCCGTTGCACTTGCCTTTGCTTTTGCCTTTCTCTCTTCCAACACTAACCCTAAGCCTAACCCTAACCGCCTTGGCCTTGGCCTTTGCCTGACGCTAAACGCCTTTGCCTTGGCCTAATCCTAAATGCCTTGGCCTAACTCTAAAGGCCTACTAACCCAACACCCAAAATTAAATGCCTTTGCCTAATTGCCTTGGCCTTGGCCTTGGCCTTGGCGTAAGCAGGAAAGCCTTTGCCAAACTCGGAGCCTAAAGGCCTTGGCCTTTTTCTAAACCTTCTCCTAAATGCCTAGCTCTCTGCCTAACGAGGAATGCCTTTGCCTTTGCTTCTGCCTTTGCCCGATCTAACCCTAACCCTGAGGCTAACCCGAATCCTAACCCTAACCCTAACCATCACCCTAACCCTAAGCCCTCACCCTCACCCTCACCCTAACCCGAAACGCCTTTCCCTTTGCCTGATGTAACCCAAATCCTAACCATGACCCACACCCGAACCCAAACCCAAACTCGATCTAACCCTAACCCTATCTCGAACGCTAACAACCTTTGCCTTTGCCTTTGCCTTTGCCTCATCTAACCCTAACCCTAACTGCCTTTGCCTAATCTAACCTTAAGCCTAAGCCTAAGCTTAACCCTAACCACCTTTCCCTTTGCCTTTGCCTTTCCCTTTGCCTTTTCCCTCTTCTAACCCTAACCCTAACCCTAAGCCTAACCCCAAGCCTAACCCTCAGCTTAAACGCCTTTGCCTTTCCCTGATCCAAACCGAAAGCTAACCCGAACCCAAACAAAAAGCCTTTGCCTTTGCCTTTGCCTTTGCCTGATCCAACCCTAACCCTTAACGTAATCCCAACCTTAACCCTAACCCTAAACGAAACACTGCCCGCCTTTGCGCTTGCCTTTGCTTTTGCCTTTCTCTCTTCCAACACTAACCCTAAGCCTAACCCTAACCGCCTTGGCCTTGGCCTTTGCCTGACGCTAACCGCCTTTGCCTTGGCCTAATCCTAAATGCCTTGGCCTAACTCTAAAGGCCTACTAACCCAACACCCAAAATGAAATGCCTTTGCCTAATTGCCTTGGCCTTGGCCTTGGCGTAAGCAGGAAAGCCTTTGCCGAACTCGGAGCCTAAAGGCCTTGGCCTTTTTCTAAACCTTCTCCTAAATGCCTAGCTCTCTGCCTAACGAGGAATGCCTTTGCCTTTGCCTTTGCCTGATCGAGCCTAACCCTAACCGTAACCCGAATCACCTTGGTCTTTGCCTCTGCCTCTGCCTCTGCCTCTGCCTTTGCCTTTGCGTGATCTAACCCTCACCCTAACTCTAAACCTAGCCCGAACCCTAACGCAAATCACCTTGGCCTTTGCCTTTGCTTCTGCCTTTGCCCGATCTAACCCTAACCCTGAGGCTAACCCGAATCCTAACCCTAACCCTAACCATCACCCTAACCCTAACCTCAACCCTAACCCTGACCGCCGTTGCACTTGCCTTTGCTTTTGCCTTTCTCTCTTCCAACACTAACCCTAAGCCTAACCCTAACCGCCTTGGCCTTGGCCTTTGCCTGACGCTAAACGCCTTTGCCTTGGCCTAATCCTAAATGCCTTGGCCTAACTCTAAAGGCCTACTAACCCAACACCCAAAATTAAATGCCTTTGCCTAAAGCCCTGGACCTAATTGCCTTGGCCTTGGCGTAAGCAGGAAAGCCTTTGCCGAACTCGGAGCCTAAAGGCCTTGGCCTTTTTCTAAACCTTCTCCTAAATGCCTAGCTCTCTGCCTAACGAGGAATGCCTTTGCCTTTGCTTCTGCCTTTGCCCGATCTAACCCTAACCCTGAGGCTAACCCGAATCCTAACCCTAACCCTAACCATCACCCTAACCCTAAGCCCTCACCCTCACCCTAACCCGAAATGCCTTTCCCTTTGCCTGATGTAACCCAAATCCTAACCGTGACCCACAACCGAACCCGAACCCGGAATGGATCTAACCCTAACCCTATCTCGAACGCTAACAACCTTTGCCTTTGCCTTTGCCTTTGCCTCATCTAACCCTAACCCTAACTGCCTTTGCCTAATCTAACCTTAAGCCTAAGCCTAAACTTAACCCTAGCCACCTTTCCCTTTGCCTTTGCCTTTGCCTTTGCCTTTCCTTTTCCCTCTTCTAACCCTAACCCTAACCCTAAGCCTAACCCCAAGCCTAACCCTCAGCTTAAACGCCTTTGCCTTTCCCTGATCCAAACCGAAAGCTAACCCGAACCCAAACAAAAAGCCTTTGCCTTTGCCTTTGCCTGATCCAACCCTAACCCTTAACGTAATCCCAACCTTAACCCTAACCCTAAACGAAACACTGCCCGCCTTTGCGCTTGCCTTTGCTTTTGCCTTTCTCTCTTCCAACACTAACCCTAAGCCTAACCCTAACCGCCTTGGCCTTGGCCTTTGCCTGACGCTAAACGCCTTTGCCTTGGCCTAATCCTAAATGCCTTGGCCCAACTCTAAAGGCCTACTAACCCAACACCCAAAATTAAATGCCTTTGCCTAATTGCCTTGGCCTTGGCCTTGGCATAAGCAGGAAAGCCTTTGCCGAACTCGGAGCCTAAAGGCCTTGGCCTTTTTCTAAACCTTCTCCTAAATGCCTAGCTCTCTGCCTAACGAGGAATGCCTTTGCCTTTGCCTTTGCCTGATCGAGCCTAACCCTAACCGTAACCCGAATCACCTTGGTCTTTGCCTCTGCCTCTGCCTCTGCCTCTGCCTCTGCCTTTGCCTTTGCGTGATCTAACCCTCACCCTAACTCTAAACCTAGCCCGAACCCTAACGCAAATCACCTTGGCCTTTGCCTTTGCTTCTGCCTTTGCCCGATCTAACCCTAACCCTGAGGCTAACCCGAATCCTAACCCTAACCCTAACCATCACCCTAACCCTAACCTCAACCCTAACCCTGACCGCCGTTGCACTTGCCTTTGCTTTTGCCTTTCTCTCTTCCAACACTAACCCTAAGCCTAACCCTAAGCGCCTTGGCCTTGGCCTTTGCCTGACGCTAAATGCCTTTGCCTTGGCCTAATCCTAAATGCCTTGGCCTAACTCTAAAGGCCTACTAACCCAACACCCAAAATTAAATGCCTTTGCCTAAAGCCCTGGACCTAATTGCCTTGGCCTTGGCGTAAGCAGGAAAGCCTTTGCCAAACTCGGAGCCTAAAGGCCTTGGCCTTTTTCTAAACCTTCTCCTAAATGCCTAGCTCTCTGCCTAACGAGGAATGCCTTTGCCTTTGCTTCTGCCTTTGCCCGATCTAACCCTAACCCTGAGGCTAACCCGAATCCTAACCCTAACCCTAACCATCACCCTAACCCTAACCTCAACCCTAACCCTGACCGCCGTTGCACTTGCCTTTGCTTTTGCCTTTCTCTCTTCCAACACTAACCCTAAGCCTAACCCTAACCGCCTTGGCCTTGGCCTTTGCCTGACGCTAAACGCCTTTGCCTTGGCCTAATCCTAAATGCCTTGGCCTAACTCTAAAGGCCTACTAACCCAACACCCAAAATTAAATGCCTTTGCCTAATTGCCTTGGCCTTGGCCTTGGCCTTGGCCTTGGCGTAAGCAGGAAAGCCTTTGCCAAACTCGGAGCCTAAAGGCCTTGGCCTTTTTCTAAACCTTCTCCTAAATGCCTAGCTCTCTGCCTAACGAGGAATGCCTTTGCCTTTGCCTTTGCCTGATCGAGCCTAACCCTAACCGTAACCCGAATCACCTTGGTCTTTGCCTCTGCCTCTGCCTCTGCCTCTGCCTCTGCCTTTGCATGATCTAACCCTCACCCTAACTCTAAACCTAGCCCGAACCCTAACGCAAATCACCTTGGCCTTTGCCTTTGCTTCTGCCTTTGCCCGATCTAACCCTAACCCTGAGGCTAACCCGAATCCTAACCCTAACCCTAACCATCACCCTAACCCTAACCTCAACCCTAACCCTGACCGCCGTTGCACTTGCCTTTGCTTTTGCCTTTCTCTCTTCCAACACTAACCCTAAGCCTAACCCTCACCACCTTGGCCTTGGCCTTTGCCTGACGCTAAACGCCTTTGCCTTGGCCTAATCCTAAATGCCTTGGCCTAACTCTAAAGGCCTACTAACCCAACACCCAAAATTAAATGCCTTTGCCTAATTGCCTTGGCCTTGGCCTTGGCCTTGGCGTAAGCAGGAAAGCCTTTGCCAAACTCGGAGCCTAAAGGCCTTGGCCTTTTTCTAAACCTTCTCCTAAATGCCTAGCTCTCTGCCTAACGAGGAATGCCTTTGCCTTTGCCTTTGCCTGATCGAGCCTAATCCTAACCGTAACCCGAATCACCTTGGTCTTTGCCTCTGCCTCTGCCTCTGCCTCTGCCTTTGCCTTTGCGTGATCTAACCCTCACCCTAACTCTAAACCTAGCCCGAACCCTAACGCAAATCACCTTGGCCTTTGCCTTTGCTTCTGCCTTTGCCCGATCTAACCCTAACCCTGAGGCTAACCCGAATCCTAACCGTAACCCTAACCATCACCCTAACCCTAACCTCAACCCTAACCCTGACCGCCGTTGCACTTGCCTTTGCTTTTGCCTTTCTCTCTTCCAACACTAACCCTAAGCCTAACCCTAAGCGCCTTGGCCTTGGCCTTTGCCTGACGCTAAACGCCTTTGCCTTGGCCTAATCCTAAATGCCTTGGCCTAACTCTAAAGGCCTACTAACCCAACACCCAAAATTAAATGCCTTTGCCTAAAGCCCTGCACCTAATTGCCTTGGCCTTGGCGTAAGCAGGAAAGCCTTTGCCGAACTCGGAGCCTAAAGGCCTTGGCCTTTTTCTAAACCTTCTCCTAAATGCCTAGCTCTCTGCCTAACGAGGAATGCCTTTGCCTTTGCTTCTGCCTTTGCCCGATCTAACCCTAACCCTGAGGCTAACCCGAATCCTAACCCTAACCCTAACCATCACCCTAACCCTAAGCCCTCACCCTCACCCTAACCCGAAACGCCTTTCCCTTTGCCTGATGTAACCCAAATCCTAACCGTGACCCACACCCGAACCCAAACCCGCAATGGATCTAACCCTAACCCTATCTCGAACGCTAACAACCTTTGCCTTTGCCTTTGCCTTTGCCTCATCTAACCCTAACCCTAACTGCCTTTGCCTAATCTAACCTTAAGCCTAAGCCTAAACTTAACCCTAGCCACCTTTCCCTTTGCCTTTGCCTTTGCCTTTGCCTTTCCTTTTCCCTCTTCTAACCCTAACCCTAACCCTAAGCCTAACCCCAAGCCTAACCCTCAGCTTAAACGCCTTTGCCTTTCCCTGATCCAAACCGAAAGCTAACCCGAACCCAAACAAAAAGCCTTTGCCTTTGCCTTTGCCTGATCCAACCCTAACCCTTAACGTAATCCCAACCTTAACCCTAACCCTAACCCTGACCCTGACCGCCTTTGCGCTTGCCTTTGCTTTTGCCTTTCTCTCTTCCAACACTAACCCTAAGCCTAACCCTAACCGCCTTGGCCTTGGCCTTTGCCTGACGCTAAACGCCTTTGCCTTGGCCTAATCCTAAATGCCTTGGCCCAACTCTAAAGGCCTACTAACCCAACACCCAAAATTAAATGCCTTTGCCTAATTGCCTTGGCCTTGGCCTTGGCATAAGCAGGAAAGCCTTTGCCGAACTCGGAGCCTAAAGGCCTTGGCCTTTTTCTAAACCTTCTCCTAAATGCCTAGCTCTCTGCCTAACGAGGAATGCCTTTGCCTTTGCCTTTGCCTGATCGAGCCTAACCCTAACCGTAACCCGAATCACCTTGGTCTTTGCCTCTGCCTCTGCCTCTGCCTCTGCCTCTGCCTCTGCCTTTGCATGATCTAACCCTCACCCTAACTCTAAACCTAGCCCGAACCCTAACGCAAATCACCTTGGCCTTTGCCTTTGCTTCTGCCTTTGCCCGATCTAACCCTAACCCTGAGGCTAACCCGAATCCTAACCCTAACCCTAACCATCACCCTAACCCTAACCTTAACCCTAACCCTGACCGCCGTTGCACTTGCCTTTGCTTTTGCCTTTCTCTCTTCCAACACTAACCCTAAGCCTAACCCTAAGCGCCTTGGCCTTGGCCTTTGCCTGACGCTAAACGCCTTTGCCTTGGCCTAATCCTAAATGCCTTGGCCTAACTCTAAAGGCCTACTAACCCAACACCCAAAATTAAATGCCTTTGCCTAATTGCCTTGGCCTTGGCCTTGGCCTTGGCGTAAGCAGGAAAGCCTTTGCCGAACTCGGAGCCTAAAGGCCTTGGCCTTTTTCTAAACCTTCTCCTAAATGCCTAGCTCTCTGCCTAACGAGGAATGCCTTTGCCTTTGCTTCTGCCTTTGCCCGATCTAACCCTAACCCTGAGGCTAACCCGAATCCTAACCCTAACCCTAACCATCACCCTAACCCTAAGCCCTCACCCTCACCCTCACCCTAACCCAAAACGCCTTTCCCTTTGCCTGATGTAACCCAAATCCTAACCGTGACCCACACCCGAACCTGAACCCAAACTGGATCTAACCCTAACCCTATCTCAAACGCTAACAACCTTTGCCTTTGCCTTTGCCTTTGCCTCATCTAACCCTAACCCTAACTGCCTTTGCCTAATCTAACCTTAAGCCTAAGCCTAAGCTTAACCCTAACCGCCTTTGCCTTTGCCTTTGCCTTTGCCTTTGCCTTTCCTTTTCCCTCTTCTAACCCTAACCCTAACCCTAAGCCTAACCCCAAGCCTAACCCTCAGCTTAAACGCCTTTGCCTTTCCCTGATCCAAACCGAAAGCTAACCCGAACCCAAACAAAAAGCCTTTGCCTTTGCCTTTGCCTTTGCCTGATCCAACCCTAACCCTTAACGTAATCCCAACCTTAACCCTAACCCTAAACGAAACACTGCTCGCCTTTGCGCTTGCCTTTGCTTTTGCCTTTCTCTCTTCCAACACTAACCCTAAGCCTAACCCTAAGCGCCTTGGCCTTGGCCTTTGCCTGACGCTAAACGCCTTTGCCTTGGCCTAATCCTAAATGCCTTGGCCTAACTCTAAAGGCCTACTAACCCAACACCCAAAATTAAATGCCTTTGCCTAAAGCCCTGGACCTAATTGCCTTGGCCTTGGCGTAAGCAGGAAAGCCTTTGCCAAACTCGGAGCCTAAAGGCCTTGGCCTTTTTCTAAACCTTCTCCTAAATGCCTAGCTCTCTGCCTAACGAGGAATGCCTTTGCCTTTGCTTCTGCCTTTGCCCGATCTAACCCTAACCCTGAGGCTAACCCGAATCCTAACCCTAACCCTAACCATCACCCTAACCCTAAGCCCTCACCCTCACCCTCACCCTCACCCTAACCCGAAACGCCTTTCCCTTTGCCTGATGTAACCCGAATCCTAACCGTGACCCACACCCGAACCCGAACCCAAACTGGATCTAACCCTAACCCTATCTCGAACGCTAACAACCTTTGCCTTTGCCTTTGCCTCATCTAACCCTAACCCTAACTGCCTTTGCCTAATCTAACCTTAAGCCTAAGCCTAAGCTTAACCCTAACCGCCTTTCCCTTTCCCTTTCCCTTTGCCTTTGCCTTTGCCTTTCCTTTTCCCTCTTCTAACCCTAACCCTAAGCCTCACCCCAAGCCTAACCCTCAGCTTAAACGCCTTTGTCTTTCCCTGATCCAAACCGAAAGCTAACCCGAACCCAAACAAAAAGCCTTTGCCTTTGCCTTTGCCTTTGCCTGATCCAACCCTAACCCTTAACGTAATCCCAACCTTAACACTAACCCTAAACGAAACACTGCCCGCCTTTGCGCTTGCCTTTGCTTTTGCCTTTCTCTCTTCCAACACTAACCCTAAGCCTAACCCTAACCGCCTTGGCCTTGGCCTTTGCCTGACGCTAAACGCCTTTGCCTTGGCCTAATCCTAAATGCCTTGGCCTAACTCTAAAGGCCTACTAACCCAACACCCAAAATGAAATGCCTTTGCCTAATTGCCTTGGCCTTGGCCTTGGCCTTGGCCTTGGCGTAAGCAGGAAAGCCTTTGCCAAACTCGGAGCCTAAAGGCCTTGGCCTTTTTCTAAACCTTCTCCTAAATGCCTAGCTCTCTGCCTAACGAGGAATGCCTTTGCCTTTGCCTTTGCCTGATCGAGCCTAACCCTAACCGTAACCCGAATCACCTTGGTCTTTGCCTCTGCCTCTGCCTCTGCCTCTGCCTTTGCCTTTGCGTGATCTAACCCTCACCCTAACTCTAAACCTAGCCCGAACCCTAACCATCACCCTAACCCTAACCTCAACCCTAACCCTGACTGCCGTTGCACTTGCCTTTGCTTTTGCCTTTCTCTCTTCCAACACTAACCCTAAGCCTAACCCTAAGCGCCTTGGCCTTGGCCTTTCCCTGACGCTAAATGCCTTTGCCTTGGCCTAATCCTAAATGCCTTGGCCTAACTCTAAAGGCCTACTAACCCAACACCCAAAATTAAATGCCTTTGCCTAAAGCCCTGCACCTAATTGCCTTGGCCTTGGCGTAAGCAGGAAAGCCTTTGCCAAACTCGGAGCCTAAAGGCCTTGGCCTTTTTCTAAACCTCCTAAATGCCTAGCTCTCTGCCTAACGAGGAATGCCTTTGCCTTTGCTTCTGCCTTTGCCCGATCTAACCCTAACCCTGAGGCTAACCCGAATCCTAACCGTAACCCTAACCATCACCCTAACCCTAACCTCAACCCTAACCCTGACCGCCGTTGCACTTGCCTTTGCTTTTGCCTTTCTCTCTTCCAACACTAACCCTAAGCCTAACCCTAACCGCCTTGGCCTTGGCCTTTGCCTGACGCTAAACGCCTTTGCCTTGGCCTAATCCTAAATGCCTTGGCCTAACTCTAAAGGCCTACTAACCCAACACCCAAAATTAAATGCCTTTGCCTAATTGCCTTGGCCTTGGCCTTGGCGTAAGCAGGAAAGCCTTTGCCGAACTCGGAGCCTAAAGGCCTTGGCCTTTTTCTAAACCTTCTCCTAAATGCCTAGCTCTCTGCCTAACGAGGAATGCCTTTGCCTTTGCCTTTGCCTGATCGAGCCTAACCCTAACCGTAACCCGAATCACCTTGGTCTTTGCCTCTGCCTCTGCCTCTGCCTCTGCCTCTGCCTTTGCCTTTGCGTGATCTAACCCTCACCCTAACTCTAAACCTAGCCCGAACCCTAACGCAAATCACCTTGGCCTTTGCCTTTGCTTCTGCCTTTGCCCGATCTAACCCTAACCCTGAGGCTAACCCGAATCCTAACCCTAACCCTAACCATCACCCTAACCCTAACCTCAACCCTAACCCTGACCGCCGTTGCACTTGCCTTTGCTTTTGCCTTTCTCTCTTCCAACACTAACCCTAAGCCTAACCCTAAGCGCCTTGGCCTTGGCCTTTGCCTGACGCTAAACGCCTTTGCCTTGGCCTAATCCTAAATGCCTTGGCCTAACTCTAAAGGCCTACTAACCCAACACCCAAAATGAAATGCCTTTGCCTAATGGCCTTGGCCTTGGCCTTGGCCTTGGCGTAAGCAGGAAAGCCTTTGCCGAACTCGGAGCCTAAAGGCCTTGGCCTTTTTCTAAACCTTCTCCTAAATGCCTAGCTCTCTGCCTAACGAGGAATGCCTTTGCCTTTGCCTTTGCCTGATCGAGCCTAACCCTAACCCTAACCCGAATCATCTTGGTCTTTGCCTCTGCCTCTGCCTCTGCCTCTGCCTTTGCATGATCTAACCCTCACCCTAAATCTAAACCTAGCCCGAACCCTAACGCAAATCACCTTGGCCTTTGCCTTTGCTTCTGCCTTTGCCCGATCTAACCCTAACCCTGAGGCTAACCCGAATCCTAACCCTAACCCTAACCATCACCCTAACCCTAAACTTAACCCTAACCCTGACCGCCGTTACACTTGCCTTTGCTTTTGCCTTTCTCTCTTCCAACACTAACCCTAAGCCTAACCCTAAGCGCCTTGGCCTTGGCCTTTGCCTGACGCTAAACGCCTTTGCCTTGGCCTAATCCTAAATGCCTTGGCCTAACTCTAAAGGCCTACTAACCCAACACCCAAAATTAAATGCCTTTGCCTAATTGCCTTGGCCTTGGCCTTGGCCTTGGCGTAAGCAGGAAAGCCTTTGCCAAACTCGGAGCCTAAAGGCCTTGGCCTTTTTCTAAACCTTCTCCTAAATGCCTAGCTCTCTGCCTAACGAGGAATGCCTTTGCCTTTGCCTTTGCCTGCTCTAACCCTAACCCTGAGGCTAACCCGAATCCTAACCCTAACCCTAACCATCACCCTAACCCTAAGCCCTCACCCTCACCCTCACCCTCACCCTAACCCAAAACGCCTTTCCCTTTGCCTGATGTAACCCAAATCCTAACCATGACCCACACCCGAACCCGGACCCAAACTCGATCTAACCCTAACCCTATCTCGAATGCTAACAACCTTTGCCTTTGCCTTTGCCTCATCTAACCCTAACCCTAACTGCCTTTGCCTAATCTAACCTTAAGCCTAAGCCTAAACTTAACCCTAACCGCCTTTCCCTTTGCCTTTCCCTTTGCCTTTGCCTTTGCCTTTCCTTTTCCCTCTTCTAACCCTAACCCTAACCCTAAGCCTAACCCCAAGCCTAACCCTCAGCTTAAACGCCTTTGCCTTTCCCTGATCCAAACCGAAAGCTAACCCGAACCCAAACAAAAAGCCTTTGCCTTTGCCTTTGCCTTTGCCTGATCCAACCCTAACCCTTAACGTAATCCCAACCTTAACCCTAACCCTAAACGAAACACTGCCCGCCTTTGCGCTTGCCTTTGCTTTTGCCTTTCTCTCTTCCAACACTAACCCTAAGCCTAACCCTAACCGCCTTGGCCTTGGCCTTTGCCTGACGCTAAACGCCTTTGCCTTGGCCTAATCCTAAATGCCTTGGCCCAACTCTAAAGGCCTACTAACCCAACACCCAAAATTAAATGCCTTTGCCTAATTGCCTTGGCCTTGGCCTTGGCGTAAGCAGGAAAGCCTTTGCCGAACTCGGAGCCTAAAGGCCTTGGCCTTTTTCTAAACCTTCTCCTAAATGCCTAGCTCTCTGCCTAACGAGGAATGCCTTTGCCTTTGCCTTTGCCTGATCTAGCCTAACCCTAACCGTAACCCGAATCACCTTGGTCTTTGCCTCTGCCTCTGCCTCTGCCTTTGCCTTTGCGTGATCTAACCCTCACCCTAACTCTAAACCTAGCCCGAACCCTAACGCAAATCACCTTGGCCTTTGCCTTTGCTTCTGCCTTTGCCCGATCTAACCCTAACCCTGAGGCTAACCCGAATCCTAACCCTAACCCTAACCATCACCCTAACCCTAACCTCAACCCTAACCCTGACCGCCGTTGCACTTGCCTTTGCTTTTGCCTTTCTCTCTTCCAACACTAACCCTAAGCCTAACCCTAAGCGCCTTGGCCTTGGCCTTTGCCTGACGCTAACCGCCTTTGCCTTGGCCTAATCCTAAATGCCTTGGCCTAACTCTAAAGGCCTACTAACCCAACACCCAAAATGAAATGCCTTTGCCTAAAGCCCTGCACCTAATTGCCTTGGCCTTGGCGTAAGCAGGAAAGCCTTTGCCAAACTCGGAGCCTAAAGGCCTTGGCCTTTTTCTAAACCTTCTCCTAAATGCCTAGCTCTCTGCCTAACGAGGAATGCCTTGGCCTTTGCTTCTGCCTTTGCCCGATCTAACCCTAACCCTGAGGCTAACCCGAATCCTAACCCTAACCCTAACCATCACCCTAACCCTAAGCCCTCACCCTCACCCTCACCCTCACCCTAACCCGAAACGCCTTTCCCTTTGCCTGATGTAACCCAAATCCTAACCGTGACCCACACCCGAACCCGAACCCAAACTGGATCTAACCCTAACCCTATCTCAAACGCTAACAACCTTTGCCTTTGCCTTTGCCTTTGCCTCATCTAACCCTAACCCTAACTGCCTTTGCCTAATCTAACCTTAAGCCTAAGCCTAAGCTTAACCCTAACCACCTTTCCCTTTGCCTTTGCCTTTCCCTTTGCCTTTGCCTTTCCTTTTCCCTCTTCTAACCCTAACCCTAACCCTAAGCCTAACCCCAAGCCTAACCCTCAGCTTAAACGCCTTTGCCTTTCCCTGATCCAAACCGAAAGCTAACCCGAACCCAAACAAAAAGCCTTTGCCTTTGCCTTTGCCTTTGCCTGATCCAACCCTAACCCTTAACGTAATCCCCATCTTAACACTAACCCTAAACGAAACACTGCCCGCCTTTGCGCTTGCCTTTGCTTTTGCCTTTCTCTCTTCCAACACTAACCCTAAGCCTAACCCTAACCGCCTTGGCCTTGGCCTTTGCCTGACACTAACCGCCTTTGCCTTGGCCTAATCCTAAATGCCTTGGCCTAACTCTAAAGGCCTACTAACCCAACACCCAAAATGAAATGCCTTTCCCTAATTGCCTTGGCCTTGGCCTTGGCCTTGGCGTAAGCAGGAAAGCCTTTGCCGAACTCGGAGCCTAAAGGCCTTGGCCTTTTTCTAAACCTTCTCCTAAATGCCTAGCTCTCTGCCTAACGAGGAATGCCTTTGCCTTTGCCTTTGCCTGATCGAGCCTAATCCTAACCGTAACCCGAATCACCTTGGTCTTTGCCTCTGCCTCTGCCTCTGCCTCTGCCTTTGCCTTTGCGTGATCTAACCCTCACCCTAACTCTAAACCTAGCCCGAACCCTAACGCAAATCACCTTGGCCTTTGCCTTTGCTTCTACCTTTGCCCGATCTAACCCTAACCCTGAGGCTAACCCGAATCCTAACCCTAACCCTAACCATCACCCTAACCCTAACCTTAATCCTAACCCTGACCGCCGTTGCACTTGCTTTGCTTTTGCCTTTCTCTCTTCCAACACTAACCCTAAGCCTAACCCTAACCGCCTTGGCCTTGGCCTTTGCCTGACGCTAAACGCCTTTGCCTTGGCCTAATCCTAAATGCCTTGGCCTAACTCTAAAGGCCTACTAACCCAACACCCAAAATTAAATGCCTTTGCCTAATTGCCTTGGCCTTGGCCTTGGCCTTGGCGTAAGCAGGAAAGCCTTTGCCGAACTCGGAGCCTAAAGGCCTTGGCCTTTTTCTAAACCTTCTCCTAAATGCCTAGCTCTCTGCCTAACGAGGAATGCCTTTGCCTTTGCTTCTGCCTTTGCCCGATCTAACCCTAACGCTGAGGCTAACCCGAATCCTAACCCTAACCCTAACCATCACCCTAACCCTAAGCCCTCACCCTCACCCTCACCCTCACCCAAAACACCTTTCCCTTTGCCTGATGTAACCCAAATCCTAACCGTGACCCACACCCGAACCCGAACCCAAACTGGATCTAACCCTAACCCTATCTCAAACGCTAACAACCTTTGCCTTTGCCTTTGCCTTTGCCTCATCTAACCCTAACCCTAACTGCCTTTGCCTAATCTAACCTTAAGCCTAAGCCTAAGCTTAACCCTAACCACCTTTCCCTTTCCCTTTGCCTTTGCCTTTGCCTTTGCCTTTCCTTTTCCCTCTTCTAACCCTAACCCTAACCCTAAGCCTCACCCCAAGCCTAACCCTCAGCTTAAACGCCTTTGTCTTTCCCTGATCCAAACCGAAAGCTAACCCGAACCCAAACAAAAAGCCTTTGCCTTTGCCTTTGCCTTTGCCTGATCCAACCCTAACCCTTAACGTAATCCCAACCTTAACACTAACCCTAAACGAAACACTGCCCGCCTTTGCGCTTGCCTTTGCTTTTGCCTTTCTCTCTTCCAACACTAACCCTAAGCCTAACCCTAACCGCCTTGGCCTTGGCCTTTGCCTGACACTAAACGCCTTTGCCTTGGCCTAATCCTAAATGCCTTGGCCTAACTCTAAAGGCCTACTAACCCAACACCCAAAATTAAATGCCTTTGCCTAATGGCCTTGGCCTTGGCCTTGGCGTAAGCAGGAAAGCCTTTGCCGAACTCGGAGCCTAAAGGCCTTGGCCTTTTTCTAAACCTTCTCCTAAATGCCTAGCTCTCTGCCTAACGAGGAATGCCTTTGCCTTTGCCTTTGCCTGATCGAGCCTAACCCTAACCGTAACCCGAATCACCTTGGTCTTTGCCTCTGCCTCTGCCTCTGCCTCTGCCTTTGCCTTTGCGTGATCTAACCCTCACCCTAACTCTAAACCTAGCCCGAACCCTAACGCAAATCACCTTGGCCTTTGCCTTTGCTTCTGCCTTTGCCCGATCTAACCCTAACCCTGAGGCTAACCCGAATCCTAACCGTAACCCTAACCATCACCCTAACCCTAACCTCAACCCTAACCCTGACCGCCGTTGCACTTGCCTTTGCTTTTGCCTTTCTCTCTTCCAACACTAACCCTAAGCCTAACCCTAAGCGCCTTGGCCTTGGCCTTTGCCTGACGCTAAACGCCTTTGCCTTGGCCTAATCCTAAATGCCTTGGCCTAACTCTAAAGGCCTACTAACCCAACACCCAAAATTAAATGCCTTTGCCTAAAGCCCTGCACCTAATTGCCTTGGCCTTGGCGTAAGCAGGAAAGCCTTTGCCGAACTCGGAGCCTAAAGGCCTTGGCCTTTTTCTAAACCTTCTCCTAAATGCCTAGCTCTCTGCCTAACGAGGAATGCCTTTGCCTTTGCTTCTGCCTTTGCCCGATCTAACCCTAACCCTAAGGCTAACCCGAATCCTAACCCTAACCCTAACCATCACCCTAACCCTAAGCCCTCACCCTCACCCTCACCCTAACCCAAAACGCCTTTCCCTTTGCCTGATGTAACCCGAATCCTAACCGTGACCCACACCCGAACCAGAACCCAAACTGGATCTAACCCTAACCCTATCTCAAACGCTAACAACCTTTGCCTTTGTCTTTGCCTTTGCCTCATCTAACCCTAACCCTAACTGCCTTTGCCTAATCTAACCTTAAGCCTAAGCCTAAGCTTAACCCTAACCACCTTTCCCTTTGCCTTTGCCTTTCCCTTTGCCTTTGCCTTTCCTTTTCCCTCTTCTAACCCTAACCCTAAGCCTAAGCCTCACCCCAAGCCTAACCCTCAGCTTAAACGCCTTTGTCTTTCCCTGATCCAAACCGAAAGCTAACCCGAACCCAAACAAAAAGCCTTTGCCTTTGCCTTTGCCTTTGCCTGATCCAACCCTAACCCTTAACGTAATCCCAACCTTAACACTAACCCTAAACGAAACACTGCCCGCCTTTGCGCTTGCCTTTGCTTTTGCCTTTCTCTCTTCCAACACTAACCCTAAGCCTAACCCTAACCGCCTTGGCCTTGGCCTTTGCCTGACACTAAACGCCTTTGCCTTGGCCTAATCCTAAATGCCTTGGCCTAACTCTAAAGGCCTACTAACCCAACACCCAAAATTAAATGCCTTTGCCTAATTGCCTTGGCCTTGGCCTTGGCCTTGGCCTTGGCGTAAGCAGGAAAGCCTTTGCCGAACTCGGAGCCTAAAGGCCTTGGCCTTTTTCTAAACCTTCTCCTAAATGCCTAGCTCTCTGCCTAACGAGGAATGCCTTTGCCTTTGCCTTTGCCTGATCGAGCCTAACCCTAACCGTAACCCGAATCACCTTGGTCTTTGCCTCTGCCTCTGCCTCTGCCTCTGCCTTTGCCTTTGCGTGATCTAACCCTCACCCTAACTCTAAACCTAGCCCGAACCCTAACGCAAATCACCTTGGCCTTTGCCTTTGCTTCTGCCTTTGCCCGATCTAACCCTAACCCTGAGGCTAACCCGAATCCTAACCGTAACCCTAACCATCACCCTAACCCTAACCTCAACCCTAACCCTGACCGCCGTTGCACTTGCCTTTGCTTTTGCCTTTCTCTCTTCCAACACTAACCCTAAGCCTAACCCTAAGCGCCTTGGCCTTGGCCTTTGCCTGACGCTAAACGCCTTTGCCTTGGCCTAATCCTAAATGCCTTGGCCTAACTCTAAAGGCCTACTAACCCAACACCCAAAATTAAATGCCTTTGCCTAAAGCCCTGCACCTAATTGCCTTGGCCTTGGCGTAAGCAGGAAAGCCTTTGCCGAACTCGGAGCCTAAAGGCCTTGGCCTTTTTCTAAACCTTCTCCTAAATGCCTAGCTCTCTGCCTAACGAGGAATGCCTTTGCCTTTGCTTCTGCCTTTGCCCGATCTAACCCTAACCCTAAGGCTAACCCGAATCCTAACCCTAACCCTAACCATCACCCTAACCCTAAGCCCTCACCCTCACCCTCACCCTAACCCAAAACGCCTTTCCCTTTGCCTGATGTAACCCGAATCCTAACCGTGACCCACACCCGAACCAGAACCCAAACTGGATCTAACCCTAACCCTATCTCAAACGCTAACAACCTTTACCTTTGCCTTTGCCTTTGCCTCATCTAACCCTAACCCTAACTGCCTTTGCCTAATCTAACCTTAAGCCTAAGCCTAAGCTTAACCCTAACCACCTTTCCCTTTGCCTTTGCCTTTCCCTTTGCCTTTGCCTTTCCTTTTCCCTCTTCTAACCCTAACCCTAAGCCTAAGCCTCACCCCAAGCCTAACCCTCAGCTTAAACGCCTTTGTCTTTCCCTGATCCAAACCGAAAGCTAACCCGAACCCAAACAAAAAGCCTTTGCCTTTGCCTTTGCCTTTGCCTGATCCAACCCTAACCCTTAACGTAATCCCAACCTTAACACTAACCCTAAACGAAACACTGCCCGCCTTTGCGCTTGCCTTTGCTTTTGCCTTTCTCTCTTCCAACACTAACCCTAAGCCTAACCCTAACCGCCTTGGCCTTGGCCTTTGCCTGACACTAAACGCCTTTGCCTTGGCCTAATCCTAAATGCCTTGGCCTAACTCTAAAGGCCTACTAACCCAACACCCAAAATTAAATGCCTTTGCCTAATTGCCTTGGCCTTGGCCTTGGCCTTGGCCTTGGCGTAAGCAGGAAAGCCTTTGCCGAACTCGGAGCCTAAAGGCCTTGGCCTTTTTCTAAACCTTCTCCTAAATGCCTAGCTCTCTGCCTAACGAGGAATGCCTTTGCCTTTGCCTTTGCCTGATCGAGCCTAACCCTAACCGTAACCCGAATCACCTTGGTCTTTGCCTCTGCCTCTGCCCCTGCCTCTGCCTTTGCCTTTGCGTGATCTAACCCTCACCCTAACTCTAAACCTAGCCCGAACCCTAACGCAAATCACCTTGGCCTTTGCCTTTGCTTCTGCCTTTGCCCGATCTAACCCTAACCCTGAGGCTAACCCGAATCCTAACCGTAACCCTAACCATCACCCTAACCCTAACCTCAACCCTAACCCTGACCGCCGTTGCACTTGCCTTTGCTTTTGCCTTTCTCTCTTCCAACACTAACCCTAAGCCTAACCCTAACCGCCTTGGCCTTGGCCTTTGCCTGACGCTAAACGCCTTTGCCTTGGCCTAATCCTAAATGCCTTGGCCTAACTCTAAAGGCCTACTAACCCAACACCCAAAATTAAATGCCTTTGCCTAAAGCCCTGGACCTAATTGCCTTGGCCTTGGCGTAAGCAGGAAAGCCTTTGCCGAACTCGGAGCCTAAAGGCCTTGGCCTTTTTCTAAACCTTCTCCTAAATGCCTAGCTCTCTGCCTAACGAGGAATGCCTTGGCCTTTGCTTCTGCCTTTGCCCGATCTAACCCTAACGCTGAGGCTAACCCGAATCCTAACCCTAACCCTAACCATCACCCTAACCCTAAGCCCTCACCCTCACCCTCACCCTCACCCTAACCCAAAACGCCTTTCCCTTTGCCTGATGTAACCCAAATCCTAACCGTGACCCACACCCGAACCCGAACCCAAACTCGATCTAACCCTAACCCTATCTCAAACGCTAACAACCTTTGCCTTTGCCTTTGCCTCATCTAACCCTAACCCTAACTGCCTTTGCCTAATCTAACCTTAAGCCTAAGCCTAAGCTTAACCCTAACCACCTTTCCCTTTGCCTTTGCCTTTCCCTTTGCCTTTGCCTTTCCTTTTCCCTCTTCTAACCCTAACCCTAACCCTAAGCCTAACCCCAAGCCTAACCCTCAGCTTAAACGCCTTTGTCTTTCCCTGATCCAAACCGAAAGCTAACCCGAACCCAAACAAAAAGCCTTTGCCTTTGCCTTTGCCTTTGCCTGATCCAACCCTAACCCTTAACGTAATCCCCATCTTAACACTAACCCTAAACGAAACACTGCCCGCCTTTGCGCTTGCCTTTGCTTTTGCCTTTCTCTCTTCCAACACTAACCCTAAGCCTAACCCTAACCGCCTTGGCCTTGGCCTTTGCCTGACACTAACCGCCTTTGCCTTGGCCTAATCCTAAATGCCTTGGCCTAACTCTAAAGGCCTACTAACCCAACACCCAAAATGAAATGCCTTTGCCTAATTGCCTTGGCCTTGGCCTTGGCCTTGGCGTAAGCAGGAAAGCCTTTGCCGAACTCGGAGCCTAAAGGCCTTGGCCTTTTTCTAAACCTTCTCCTAAATGCCTAGCTCTCTGCCTAACGAGGAATGCCTTTGCCTTTGCCTTTGCCTGATCGAGCCTAACCCTAACCGTAACCCGAATCACCTTGGTCTTTGCCTCTGCCTCTGCCCCTGCCTCTGCCTTTGCCTTTGCGTGATCTAACCCTCACCCTAACTCTAAACCTAGCCCGAACCCTAACGCAAATCACCTTGGCCTTTGCCTTTGCTTCTGCCTTTGCCCGATCTAACCCTAACCCTGAGGCTAACCCGAATCCTAACCGTAACCCTAACCATCACCCTAACCCTAACCTCAACCCTAACCCTGACCGCCGTTGCACTTGCCTTTGCTTTTGCCTTTCTCTCTTCCAACACTAACCCTAAGCCTAACCCTAACCGCCTTGGCCTTGGCCTTTGCCTGACGCTAAACGCCTTTGCCTTGGCCTAATCCTAAATGCCTTGGCCTAACTCTAAAGGCCTACTAACCCAACACCCAAAATTAAATGCCTTTGCCTAAAGCCCTGGACCTAATTGCCTTGGCCTTGGCGTAAGCAGGAAAGCCTTTGCCGAACTCGGAGCCTAAAGGCCTTGGCCTTTTTCTAAACCTTCTCCTAAATGCCTAGCTCTCTGCCTAACGAGGAATGCCTTGGCCTTTGCTTCTGCCTTTGCCCGATCTAACCCTAACCCTGAGGCTAACCCGAATCCTAACCCTAACCCTAACCATCACCCTAACCCTAAGCCCTCACCCTCACCCTCACCCTCACCCTAACCCGAAACGCCTTTCCCTTTGCCTGATGTAACCCAAATCCTAACCGTGACCCACACCCGAACCCGAACCCAAACTCGATCTAACCCTAACCCTATCTCAAACGCTAACAACCTTTGCCTTTGCCTTTGCCTTTGCCTCATCTAACCCTAACCCTAACTGCCTTTGCCTAATCTAACCTTAAGCCTAAGCCTAAGCTTAACCCTAACCACCTTTCCCTTTGCCTTTGCCTTTCCCTTTGCCTTTGCCTTTCCTTTTCCCTCTTCTAACCCTAACCCTAACCCTAAGCCTAACCCCAAGCCTAACCCTCAGCTTAAACGCCTTTGCCTTTCCCTGATCCAAACCGAAAGCTAACCCGAACCCAAACAAAAAGCCTTTGCCTTTGCCTTTGCCTTTGCCTGATCCAACCCTAACCCTTAACGTAATCCCCATCTTAACACTAACCCTAAACGAAACACTGCCCGCCTTTGCGCTTGCCTTTGCTTTTGCCTTTCTCTCTTCCAACACTAACCCTAAGCCTAACCCTAACCGCCTTGGCCTTGGCCTTTGCCTGACACTAACCGCCTTTGCCTTGGCCTAATCCTAAATGCCTTGGCCTAACTCTAAAGGCCTACTAACCCAACACCCAAAATGAAATGCCTTTGCCTAATTGCCTTGGCCTTGGCCTTGGCCTTGGCGTAAGCAGGAAAGCCTTTGCCGAACTCGGAGCCTAAAGGCCTTGGCCTTTTTCTAAACCTTCTCCTAAATGCCTAGCTCTCTGCCTAACGAGGAATGCCTTTGCCTTTGCCTTTGCCTGATCGAGCCTAACCCTAACCGTAACCCGAATCACCTTGGTCTTTGCCTCTGCCTCTGCCTCTGCCTCTGCCTTTGCCTTTGCGTGATCTAACCCTCACCCTAACTCTAAACCTAGCCCGAACCCTAACGCAAATCACCTTGGCCTTTGCCTTTGCTTCTACCTTTGCCCGATCTAACCCTAACCCTGAGGCTAACCCGAATCCTAACCGTAACCCTAACCATCACCCTAACCCTAACCTTAATCCTAACCCTGACCGCCGTTGCACTTGCTTTGCTTTTGCCTTTCTCTCTTCCAACACTAACCCTAAGCCTAACCCTAACCGCCTTGGCCTTGGCCTTTGCCTGACGCTAAACGCCTTTGCCTTGGCCTAATCCTAAATGCCTTGGCCTAACTCTAAAGGCCTACTAACCCAACACCCAAAATGAAATGCCTTTGCCTAATTGCCTTGGCCTTGGCCTTGGCCTTGGCGTAAGCAGGAAAGCCTTTGCCGAACTCGGAGCCTAAAGGCCTTGGCCTTTTTCTAAACCTTCTCCTAAATGCCTAGCTCTCTGCCTAACGAGGAATGCCTTTGCCTTTGCTTCTGCCTTTGCCCGATCTAACCCTAACGCTGAGGCTAACCCGAATCCTAACCCTAACCCTAACCATCACCCTAACCCTAAGCCCTCACCCTCACCCTCACCCTCACCCAAAACACCTTTCCCTTTGCCTGATGTAACCCAAATCCTAACCGTGACCCACACCCGAACCCGAACCCGGAATGGATCTAACCCTAACCCTATCTCGAACGCTAACAACCTTTGCCTTTGCCTTTGCCTTTGCCTCATCTAACCCTAACCCTAACTGCCTTTGCCTAATCTAACCTTAAGCCTAAGCCTAAACTTAACCCTAACCACCTTTCCCTTTGCCTTTGCCTTTCCCTTTGCCTTTCCTTTTCCCTCTTCTAACCCTAACCCTAACCCTAAGCCTAACCCCAAGCCTAACCCTCAGCTTAAACGCCTTTGCCTTTCCCTGATCCAAACCGAAAGCTAACCCGAACCCAAACAAAAAGCCTTTGCCTTTGCCTTTGCCTTTGCCTGATCCAACCCTAACCCTTAACGTAATCCCAACCTTAACCCTAACCCTAAACGAAACACTGCTCGCCTTTGCGCTTGCCTTTGCTTTTGCCTTTCTCTCTTCCAACACTAACCCTAAGCCTAACCCTAACCGCCTTGGCCTTGGCCTTTGCCTGACGCTAACCGCCTTTGCCTTGGCCTAATCCTAAATGCCTTGGCCTAACTCTAAAGGCCTACTAACCCAACACCCAAAATTAAATGCCTTTGCCTAATTGCCTTGGCCTTGGCCTTGGCGTAAGCAGGAAAGCCTTTGCCGAACTCGGAGCCTAAAGGCCTTGGCCTTTTTCTAAACCTTCTCCTAAATGCCTAGCTCTCTGCCTAATGAGGAATGCCTTTGCCTTTGCCTTTGCCTGATCGAGCCTAACCCTAACCGTAACCCGAATCACCTTGGTCTTTGCCTCTGCCTCTGCCTCTGCCTCTGCCTTTGCCTTTGCGTGATCTAACCCTCACCCTAACTCTAAACCTAGCCCGAACCCTAACGCAAATCACCTTGGCCTTTGCCTTTGCTTCTGCCTTTGCCCGATCTAACCCTAACCCTGAGGCTAACCCGAATCCTAACCCTAACCCTAACCATCACCCTAACCCTAACCTCAACCCTAACCCTGACCGCCGTTGCACTTGCCTTTGCTTTTGCCTTTCTCTCTTCCAACACTAACCCTAAGCCTAACCCTAAGCGCCTTGGCCTTGGCCTTTGCCTGACGCTAAACGCCTTTGCCTTGGCCTAATCCTAAATGCCTTGACCTAACTCTAAAGGCCTACTAACCCAACACCCAAAATTAAATGCCTTTGCCTAAAGCCCTGGACCTAATTGCCTTGGCCTTGGCGTAAGCAGGAAAGCCTTTGCCGAACTCGGAGCCTAAAGGCCTTGGCCTTTTTCTAAACCTTCTCCTAAATGCCTAGCTCTCTGCCTAACGAGGAATGCCTTTGCCTTTGCTTCTGCCTTTGCCCGATCTAACCCTAACCCTGAGGCTAACCCGAATCCTAACCCTAACCCTAACCATCACCCTAACCCTAAGCCCTCACCCTCACCCTCACCCTAACCCGAAACGCCTTTCCCTTTGCCTGATGTAACCCAAATCCTAACCGTGACCCACACCCGAACCCGAACCCGGAATGGATCTAACCCTAACCCTATCTCAAACGCTAACAACCTTTGCCTTTGCCTTTGCCTCATCTAACCCTAACCCTAACTGCCTTTGCCTAATCTAACCTTAAGCCTAAGCCTAAACTTAACCCTAACCACCTTTGCCTTTGCCTTTGCCTTTGCCTTTGCCTTTCCTTTTCCCTCTTCTAACCCTAACCCTAAGCCTAAGCCTAACCCCAAGCCTAACCCTCAGCTTAAACGCCTTTGCCTTTCCCTGATCCAAAACGAAAGCTAACCCGAACCCGAACAAAAAGCCTTTGCCTTTGCCTTTGCCTTTGCCTGATCCAACCCTAACCCTTAACGTAATCCCAACCTTAACCCTAACCCTAAACGAAACACTGCCCGCCTTTGCGCTTGCCTTTGCTTTTGCCTTTCTCTCTTCCAACACTAACCCTAAGCCTAACCCTAACCGCCTTGGCCTTGGCCTTTGCCTGACGCTAAACGCCTTTGCCTTGGCCTAATCCTAAATGCCTTGGCCTAACTCTAAAGGCCTACTAACCCAACACCCAAAATTAAATGCCTTTGCCTAATGGCCTTGGCCTTGGCCTTGGCGTAAGCAGGAAAGCCTTTGCCGAACTCGGAGCCTAAAGGCCTTGGCCTTTTTCTAAACCTTCTCCTAAATGCCTAGCTCTCTGCCTAACGAGGAATGCCTTTGCCTTTGCCTTTGCCTGATCGAGCCTAACCCTAACCGTAACCCGAATCACCTTGGTCTTTGCCTCTGCCTCTGCCTCTGCCTCTGCCTTTGCCTTTGCGTGATCTAACCCTCACCCTAACTCTAAACCTAGCCCGAACCCTAACGCAAATCACCTTGGCCTTTGCCTTTGCTTCTGCCTTTGCCCGATCTAACCCTAACCCTGAGGCTAACCCGAATCCTAACCCTAACCCTAACCATCACCCTAACCCTAACCTCAACCCTAACCCTGACCGCCGTTGCACTTGCCTTTGCTTTTGCCTTTCTCTCTTCCAACACTAACCCTAAGCCTAACCCTAAGCGCCTTGGCCTTGGCCTTTGCCTGACGCTAAACGCCTTTGCCTTGGCCTAATCCTAAATGCCTTGGCCTAACTCTAAAGGCCTACTAACCCAACACCCAAAATTAAATGCCTTTGCCTAAAGCCCTGCACCTAATTGCCTTGGCCTGGGCGTAAGCAGGAAAGCCTTTGCCAAACTCGGAGCCTAAAGGCCTTGGCCTTTTTCTAAACCTTCTCCTAAATGCCTAGCTCTCTGCCTAACGAGGAATGCCTTTGCCTTTGCTTCTGCCTTTGCCCGATCTAACCCTAACCCTGAGGCTAACCCGAATCCTAACCCTAACCCTAACCATCACCCTAACCCTAAGCCCTCACCCTCACCCTCACCCTAACCCAAAACGCCTTTCCCTTTGCCTGATGTAACCCAAATCCTAACCGTGACCCACACCCGAACCCGAACCCAAACTGGATCTAACCCTAACCCTATCTCAAACGCTAACAACCTTTGCCTTTGCCTTTGCCTTTGCCTCATCTAACCCTAACCCTAACTGCCTTTGCCTAATCTAACCTTAAGCCTAAGCCTAAGCTTAACCCTAACCACCTTTCCCTTTCCCTTTGCCTTTCCCTTTGCCTTTCCTTTTCCCTCTTCTAACCCTAACCCTAACCCTAAGCCTCACCCCAAGCCTAACCCTCAGCTTAAACGCCTTTGTCTTTCCCTGATCCAAACCGAAAGCTAACCCGAACCCAAACAAAAAGCCTTTGCCTTTGCCTTTGCCTTTGCCTGATCCAACCCTAACCCTTAACGTAATCCCAACCTTAACACTAACCCTAAACGAAACACTGCCCGCCTTTGCGCTTGCCTTTGCTTTTGCCTTTCTCTCTTCCAACACTAACCCTAAGCCTAACCCTAACCGCCTTGGCCTTGGCCTTTGCCTGACACTAAACGCCTTTGCCTTGGCCTAATCCTAAATGCCTTGGCCTAACTCTAAAGGCCTACTAACCCAACACCCAAAATTAAATGCCTTTGCCTAATTGCCTTGGCCTTGGCCTTGGCCTTGGCCTTGGCGTAAGCAGGAAAGCCTTTGCCGAACTCGGAGCCTAAAGGCCTTGGCCTTTTTCTAAACCTTCTCCTAAATGCCTAGCTCTCTGCCTAACGAGGAATGCCTTTGCCTTTGCCTTTGCCTGATCGAGCCTAACCCTAACCGTAACCCGAATCACCTTGGTCTTTGCCTCTGCCTCTGCCTCTGCCTCTGCCTCTGCCTTTGCCTTTGCGTGATCTAACCCTCACCCTAACTCTAAACCTAGCCCGAACCCTAACGCAAATCACCTTGGCCTTTGCCTTTGCTTCTGCCTTTGCCCGATCTAACCCTAACCCTGAGGCTAACCCGAATCCTAACCGTAACCCTAACCATCACCCTAACCCTAACCTCAACCCTAACCCTGACCGCCGTTGCACTTGCCTTTGCTTTTGCCTTTCTCTCTTCCAACACTAACCCTAAGCCTAACCCTAAGCGCCTTGGCCTTGGCCTTTGCCTGACGCTAAACGCCTTTGCCTTGGCCTAATCCTAAATGCCTTGGCCTAACTCTAAAGGCCTACTAACCCAACACCCAAAATTAAATGCCTTTGCCTAAAGCCCTGCACCTAATTGCCTTGGCCTTGGCGTAAGCAGGAAAGCCTTTGCCGAACTCGGAGCCTAAAGGCCTTGGCCTTTTTCTAAACCTTCTCCTAAATGCCTAGCTCTCTGCCTAACGAGGAATGCCTTTGCCTTTGCTTCTGCCTTTGCCCGATCTAACCCTAACCCTAAGGCTAACCCGAATCCTAACCCTAACCCTAACCATCACCCTAACCCTAAGCCCTCACCCTCACCCTCACCCTAACCCAAAACGCCTTTCCCTTTGCCTGATGTAACCCGAATCCTAACCGTGACCCACACCCGAACCAGAACCCAAACTGGATCTAACCCTAACCCTATCTCAAACGCTAACAACCTTTACCTTTGCCTTTGCCTTTGCCTCATCTAACCCTAACCCTAACTGCCTTTGCCTAATCTAACCTTAAGCCTAAGCCTAAGCTTAACCCTAACCACCTTTCCCTTTCCCTTTGCCTTTCCCTTTGCCTTTCCTTTTCCCTCTTCTAACCCTAACCCTAACCCTAAGCCTCACCCCAAGCCTAACCCTCAGCTTAAACGCCTTTGTCTTTCCCTGATCCAAACCGAAAGCTAACCCGAACCCAAACAAAAAGCCTTTGCCTTTGCCTTTGCCTTTGCCTGATCCAACCCTAACCCTTAACGTAATCCCAACCTTAACACTAACCCTAAACGAAACACTGCCCGCCTTTGCGCTTGCCTTTGCTTTTGCCTTTCTCTCTTCCAACACTAACCCTAAGCCTAACCCTAACCGCCTTGGCCTTGGCCTTTGCCTGACACTAAACGCCTTTGCCTTGGCCTAATCCTAAATGCCTTGGCCTAACTCTAAAGGCCTACTAACCCAACACCCAAAATTAAATGCCTTTGCCTAATTGCCTTGGCCTTGGCCTTGGCCTTGGCCTTGGCGTAAGCAGGAAAGCCTTTGCCGAACTCGGAGCCTAAAGGCCTTGGCCTTTTTCTAAACCTTCTCCTAAATGCCTAGCTCTCTGCCTAACGAGGAATGCCTTTGCCTTTGCCTTTGCCTGATCGAGCCTAACCCTAACCGTAACCCGAATCACCTTGGTCTTTGCCTCTGCCTCTGCCTCTGCCTCTGCCTTTGCCTTTGCGTGATCTAACCCTCACCCTAACTCTAAACCTAGCCCGAACCCTAACGCAAATCACCTTGGCCTTTGCCTTTGCTTCTGCCTTTGCCCGATCTAACCCTAACCCTGAGGCTAACCCGAATCCTAACCGTAACCCTAACCATCACCCTAACCCTAACCTCAACCCTAACCCTGACCGCCGTTGCACTTGCCTTTGCTTTTGCCTTTCTCTCTTCCAACACTAACCCTAAGCCTAACCCTAAGCGCCTTGGCCTTGGCCTTTGCCTGACGCTAAACGCCTTTGCCTTGGCCTAATCCTAAATGCCTTGGCCTAACTCTAAAGGCCTACTAACCCAACACCCAAAATTAAATGCCTTTGCCTAAAGCCCTGCACCTAATTGCCTTGGCCTTGGCGTAAGCAGGAAAGCCTTTGCCGAACTCGGAGCCTAAAGGCCTTGGCCTTTTTCTAAACCTTCTCCTAAATGCCTAGCTCTCTGCCTAACGAGGAATGCCTTTGCCTTTGCTTCTGCCTTTGCCCGATCTAACCCTAACCCTAAGGCTAACCCGAATCCTAACCCTAACCCTAACCATCACCCTAACCCTAAGCCCTCACCCTCACCCTCACCCTAACCCAAAACGCCTTTCCCTTTGCCTGATGTAACCCGAATCCTAACCGTGACCCACACCCGAACCAGAACCCAAACTGGATCTAACCCTAACCCTATCTCAAACGCTAACAACCTTTACCTTTGCCTTTGCCTTTGCCTCATCTAACCCTAACCCTAACTGCCTTTGCCTAATCTAACCTTAAGCCTAAGCCTAAGCTTAACCCTAACCACCTTTCCCTTTGCCTTTGCCTTTCCCTTTGCCTTTGCCTTTCCTTTTCCCTCTTCTAACCCTAACCCTAACCCTAAGCCTCACCCCAAGCCTAACCCTCAGCTTAAACGCCTTTGTCTTTCCCTGATCCAAACCGAAAGCTAACCCGAACCCAAACAAAAAGCCTTTGCCTTTGCCTTTGCCTTTGCCTGATCCAACCCTAACCCTTAACGTAATCCCAACCTTAACACTAACCCTAAACGAAACACTGCCCGCCTTTGCGCTTGCCTTTGCTTTTGCCTTTCTCTCTTCCAACACTAACCCTAAGCCTAACCCTAACCGCCTTGGCCTTGGCCTTTGCCTGACACTAAACGCCTTTGCCTTGGCCTAATCCTAAATGCCTTGGCCTAACTCTAAAGGCCTACTAACCCAACACCCAAAATTAAATGCCTTTCCCTAATTGCCTTGGCCTTGGCCTTGGCCTTGGCCTTGGCGTAAGCAGGAAAGCCTTTGCCGAACTCGGAGCCTAAAGGCCTTGGCCTTTTTCTAAACCTTCTCCTAAATGCCTAGCTCTCTGCCTAACGAGGAATGCCTTTGCCTTTGCCTTTGCCTGATCGAGCCTAACCCTAACCGTAACCCGAATCACCTTGGTCTTTGCCTCTGCCTCTGCCCCTGCCTCTGCCTTTGCCTTTGCGTGATCTAACCCTCACCCTAACTCTAAACCTAGCCCGAACCCTAACGCAAATCACCTTGGCCTTTGCCTTTGCTTCTGCCTTTGCCCGATCTAACCCTAACCCTGAGGCTAACCCGAATCCTAACCCTAACCCTAACCATCACCCTAACCCTAACCTCAACCCTAACCCTGACCGCCGTTGCACTTGCCTTTGCTTTTGCCTTTCTCTCTTCCAACACTAACCCTAAGCCTAACCCTAAGCGCCTTGGCCTTGGCCTTTGCCTGACGCTAAACGCCTTTGCCTTGGCCTAATCCTAAATGCCTTGGCCTAACTCTAAAGGCCTACTAACCCAACACCCAAAATTAAATGCCTTTGCCTAAAGCCCTGCACCTAATTGCCTTGGCCTTGGCGTAAGCAGGAAAGCCTTTGCCGAACTCGGAGCCTAAAGGCCTTGGCCTTTTTCTAAACCTTCTCCTAAATGCCTAGCTCTCTGCCTAACGAGGAATGCCTTTGCCTTTGCTTCTGCCTTTGCCCGATCTAACCCTAACCCTGAGGCTAACCCGAATCCTAACCCTAACCCTAACCATCACCCTAACCCTAAGCCCTCACCCTCACCCTCACCCTAACCCAAAACGCCTTTCCCTTTGCCTGATGTAACCCGAATCCTAACCGTGACCCACACCCGAACCAGAACCCAAACTGGATCTAACCCTAACCCTATCTCAAACGCTAACAACCTTTACCTTTGCCTTTGCCTTTGCCTCATCTAACCCTAACCCTAACTGCCTTTGCCTAATCTAACCTTAAGCCTAAGCCTAAGCTTAACCCTAACCACCTTTCCCTTTGCCTTTGCCTTTCCCTTTGCCTTTGCCTTTCCTTTTCCCTCTTCTAACCCTAACCCTAAGCCTAAGCCTCACCCCAAGCCTAACCCTCAGCTTAAACGCCTTTGTCTTTCCCTGACCCAAACCGAAAGCTAACCCGAACCCAAACAAAAAGCCTTTGCCTTTGCCTTTGCCTTTGCCTGATCCAACCCTAACCCTTAACGTAATCCCAACCTTAACACTAACCCTAAACGAAACACTGCCCGCCTTTGCGCTTGCCTTTGCTTTTGCCTTTCTCTCTTCCAACACTAACCCTAAGCCTAACCCTAACCGCCTTGGCCTTGGCCTTTGCCTGACACTAAACGCCTTTGCCTTGGCCTAATCCTAAATGCCTTGGCCTAACTCTAAAGGCCTACTAACCCAACACCCAAAATGAAATGCCTTTGCCTAATTGCCTTGGCCTTGGCCTTGGCCTTGGCCTTGGCGTAAGCAGGAAAGCCTTTGCCGAACTCGGAGCCTAAAGGCCTTGGCCTTTTTCTAAACCTTCTCCTAAATGCCTAGCTCTCTGCCTAACGAGGAATGCCTTTGCCTTTGCCTTTGCCTGATCGAGCCTAACCCTAACCGTAACCCGAATCACCTTGGTCTTTGCCTCTGCCTCTGCCTCTGCCTTTGCCTTTGCGTGATCTAACCCTCACCCTAACTCTAAACCTAGCCCGAACCCTAACGCAAATCACCTTGGCCTTTGCCTTTGCTTCTGCCTTTGCCCGATCTAACCCTAACCCTGAGGCTAACCCGAATCCTAACCCTAACCCTAACCATCACCCTAACCCTAACCTCAACCCTAACCCTGACCGCCGTTGCACTTGCCTTTGCTTTTGCCTTTCTCTCTTCCAGCACTAACCCTAAGCCTAACCCTAAGCGCCTTGGCCTTGGCCTTTGCCTGACGCTAAACGCCTTTGCCTTGGCCTAATCCTAAATGCCTTGGCCCAACTCTAAAGGCCTACTAACCCAACACCCAAAATTAAATGCCTTTGCCTAAAGCCCTGCACCTAATTGCCTTGGCCTTGGCGTAAGCAGGAAAGCCTTTGCCAAACTCGGAGCCTAAAGGCCTTGGCCTTTTTCTAAACCTTCTCCTAAATGCCTAGCTCTCTGCCTAACGAGGAATGCCTTTGCCTTTGCTTCTGCCTTTGCCCGATCTAACCCTAACCCTGAGGCTAACCCGAATCCTAACCCTAACCCTAACCATCACCCTAACCCTAAGCCCTCACCCTCACCCTCACCCTCACCCTCACCCAAAACGCCTTTCCCTTTGCCTGATGTAACCCAAATCCTAACCGTGACCCACACCCGAACCCGAACCCAAACTGGATCTAACCCTAACCCTATCTCAAACGCTAACAACCTTTGCCTTTGCCTTTGCCTTTGCCTCATCTAACCCTAACCCTAACTGCCTTTGCCTAATCTAACCTTAAGCCTAAGCCTAAGCTTAACCCTAACCACCTTTCCCTTTGCCTTTGCCTTTGCCTTTGCCTTTGCCTTTCCTTTTCCCTCTTCTAACCCTAACCCTAACCCTAAGCCTCACCCCAAGCCTAACCCTCAGCTTAAACGCCTTTGCCTTTCCCTGATCCAAACCGAAAGCTAACCCGAACCCAAACAAAAAGCCTTTGCCTTTGCCTTTGCCTTTGCCTGATCCAACCCTAACCCTTAACGTAATCCCAACCTTAACCCTAACCCTAAACGAAACACTGCCCGCCTTTGCGCTTGCCTTTGCTTTTGCCTTTCTCTCTTCCAACACTAACCCTAAGCCTAACCCTAACCGCCTTGGCCTTGGCCTTTGCCTGACACTAAACGCCTTTGCCTTGGCCTAATCCTAAATGCCTTGGCCTAACTCTAAAGGCCTACTAACCCAACACCCAAAATGAAATGCCTTTGCCTAATTGCCTTGGCCTTGGCCTTGGCCTTGGCCTTGGCGTAAGCAGGAAAGCCTTTGCCGAACTCGGAGCCTAAAGGCCTTGGCCTTTTTCTAAACCTTCTCCTAAATGCCTAGCTCTCTGCCTAACGAGGAATGCCTTTGCCTTTGCCTTTGCCTGATCGAGCCTAACCCTAACCGTAACCCGAATCACCTTGGTCTTTGCCTCTGCCTCTGCCTCTGCCTTTGCCTTTGCGTGATCTAACCCTCACCCTAACTCTAAACCTAGCCCGAACCCTAACGCAAATCACCTTGGCCTTTGCCTTTGCTTCTGCCTTTGCCCGATCTAACCCTAACCCTGAGGCTAACCCGAATCCTAACCCTAACCCTAACCATCACCCTAACCCTAACCTCAACCCTAACCCTGACCGCCGTTGCACTTGCCTTTGCTTTTGCCTTTCTCTCTTCCAGCACTAACCCTAAGCCTAACCCTAAGCGCCTTGGCCTTGGCCTTTGCCTGACGCTAAACGCCTTTGCCTTGGCCTAATCCTAAATGCCTTGGCCCAACTCTAAAGGCCTACTAACCCAACACCCAAAATTAAATGCCTTTGCCTAATTGCCTTGGCCTTGGCCTTGGCCTTGGCGTAAGCAGGAAAGCCTTTGCCGAACTCGGAGCCTAAAGGCCTTGGCCTTTTTCTAAACCTTCTCCTAAATGCCTAGCTCTCTGCCTAACGAGGAATGCCTTGGCCTTTGCTTCTGCCTTTGCCCGATCTAACCCTAACGCTGAGGCTAACCCGAATCCTAACCCTAACCCTAACCATCACCCTAACCCTAAGCCCTCACCCTCACCCTCACCCTAACCCAAAACGCCTTTCCCTTTGCCTGATGTAACCCAAATCCTAACCGTGACCCACACCCGAACCCGAACCCAAACTGGATCTAACCCTAACCCTATCTCAAACGCTAACAACCTTTGCCTTTGCCTTTGCCTTTGCCTCATCTAACCCTAACCCTAACTGCCTTTGCCTAATCTAACCTTAAGCCTAAGCCTAAGCTTAACCCTAACCACCTTTCCCTTTGCCTTTGCCTTTGCCTTTGCCTTTGCCTTTCCTTTTCCCTCTTCTAACCCTAACCCTAACCCTAAGCCTCACCCCAAGCCTAACCCTCAGCTTAAACGCCTTTGCCTTTCCCTGATCCAAACCGAAAGCTAACCCGAACCCAAACAAAAAGCCTTTGCCTTTGCCTTTGCCTTTGCCTGATCCAACCCTAACCCTTAACGTAATCCCAACCTTAACCCTAACCCTAAACGAAACACTGCCCGCCTTTGCGCTTGCCTTTGCTTTTGCCTTTCTCTCTTCCAACACTAACCCTAAGCCTAACCCTAACCGCCTTGGCCTTGGCCTTTGCCTGACACTAAACGCCTTTGCCTTGGCCTAATCCTAAATGCCTTGGCCTAACTCTAAAGGCCTACTAACCCAACACCCAAAATGAAATGCCTTTGCCTAATTGCCTTGGCCTTGGCCTTGGCCTTGGCCTTGGCGTAAGCAGGAAAGCCTTTGCCGAACTCGGAGCCTAAAGGCCTTGGCCTTTTTCTAAACCTTCTCCTAAATGCCTAGCTCTCTGCCTAACGAGGAATGCCTTTGCCTTTGCCTTTGCCTGATCGAGCCTAACCCTAACCGTAACCCGAATCACCTTGGTCTTTGCCTCTGCCTCTGCCTCTGCCTTTGCCTTTGCGTGATCTAACCCTCACCCTAACTCTAAACCTAGCCCGAACCCTAACGCAAATCACCTTGGCCTTTGCCTTTGCTTCTGCCTTTGCCCGATCTAACCCTAACCCTGAGGCTAACCCGAATCCTAACCCTAACCCTAACCATCACCCTAACCCTAACCTCAACCCTAACCCTGACCGCCGTTGCACTTGCCTTTGCTTTTGCCTTTCTCTCTTCCAGCACTAACCCTAAGCCTAACCCTAAGCGCCTTGGCCTTGGCCTTTGCCTGACGCTAAACGCCTTTGCCTTGGCCTAATCCTAAATGCCTTGGCCCAACTCTAAAGGCCTACTAACCCAACACCCAAAATTAAATGCCTTTGCCTAATTGCCTTGGCCTTGGCCTTGGCCTTGGCGTAAGCAGGAAAGCCTTTGCCGAACTCGGAGCCTAAAGGCCTTGGCCTTTTTCTAAACCTTCTCCTAAATGCCTAGCTCTCTGCCTAACGAGGAATGCCTTTGCCTTTGCCTTTGCCTGATCGAGCCTAACCCTAACCGTAACCCGAATCACCTTGGTCTTTGCCTCTGCCTCTGCCTCTGCCTTTGCCTTTGCGTGATCTAACCCTCACCCTAACTCTAAACCTAGCCCGAACCCTAACGCAAATCACCTTGGCCTTTGCCTTTGCTTCTGCCTTTGCCCGATCTAACCCTAACCCTGAGGCTAACCCGAATCCTAACCCTAACCCTAACCATCACCCTAACCCTAACCTCAACCCTAACCCTGACCGCCGTTGCACTTGCCTTTGCTTTTGCCTTTCTCTCTTCCAGCACTAACCCTAAGCCTAACCCTAAGCGCCTTGGCCTTGGCCTTTGCCTGACGCTAAACGCCTTTGCCTTGGCCTAATCCTAAATGCCTTGGCCCAACTCTAAAGGCCTACTAACCCAACACCCAAAATTAAATGCCTTTGCCTAATTGCCTTGGCCTTGGCCTTGGCCTTGGCGTAAGCAGGAAAGCCTTTGCCGAACTCGGAGCCTAAAGGCCTTGGCCTTTTTCTAAACCTTCTCCTAAATGCCTAGCTCTCTGCCTAACGAGGAATGCCTTTGCCTTTGCTTCTGCCTTTGCCCGATCTAACCCTAACGCTGAGGCTAACCCGAATCCTAACCCTAACCCTAACCATCACCCTAACCCTAAGCCCTCACCCTCACCCTCACCCTAACCCAAAACGCCTTTCCCTTTGCCTGATGTAACCCAAATCCTAACCGTGACCCACACCCGAACCCGAACCCAAACTGGATCTAACCCTAACCCTATCTCAAACGCTAACAACCTTTGCCTTTGCCTTTGCCTTTGCCTCATCTAACCCTAACCCTAACTGCCTTTGCCTAATCTAACCTTAAGCCTAAGCCTAAACTTAACCCTAACCACCTTTCCCTTTGCCTTTGCCTTTCCCTTTGCCTTTGCCTTTCCTTTTCCCTCTTTTAACCCTAACCCTAACCCTAAGCCTAACCCCAAGCCTAACCCTCAGCTTAAACGCCTTTGCCTTTCCCTGATCCAAACCGAAAGCTAACCCGAACCCAAACAAAAAGCCTTTGCCTTTGCCTTTGCCTTTGCCTGATCCAACCCTAACCCTTAACGTAATCCCAACCTTAACCCTAACCCTAAACGAAACACTGCCCGCCTTTGCGCTTGCCTTTGCTTTTGCCTTTCTCTCTTCCAACACTAACCCTAAGCCTAACCCTAACCGCCTTGGCCTTGGCCTTTGCCTGACGCTAAACGCCTTTGCCTTGGCCTAATCCTAAATGCCTTGGCCCAACTCTAAAGGCCTACTAACCCAACACCCAAAATGAAATGCCTTTGCCTAATTGCCTTGGCCTTGGCCTTGGCGTAAGCAGGAAAGCCTTTGCCGAACTCGGAGCCTAAAGGCCTTGGCCTTTTTCTAAACCTTCTCCTAAATGCCTAGCTCTCTGCCTAACGAGGAATGCCTTTGCCTTTGCTTCTGCCTTTGCCCGATCTAACCCTAACCCTGAGGCTAACCCGAATCCTAACCCTAACCCTAACCATCACCCTAACCCTAAGCCCTCACCCTCACCCTCACCCTAACCTGAAACGCCTTTCCCTTTGCCTGATGTAACCCAAATCCTAACCGTGACCCACACCCGAACCCGAACCCAAACTCGATCTAACCCTAACCCTATCTCAAACGCTAACAACCTTTGCCTTTGCCTTTGCCTTTGCCTCATCTAACCCTAACCCTAACTGCCTTTGCCTAATCTAACCTTAAGCCTAAGCCTAAGCTTAACCCTAACCACCTTTCCCTTTGCCTTTGCCTTTGCCTTTGCCTTTGCCTTTCCTTTTCCCTCTTCTAACCCTAACCCTAACCCTAAGCCTCACCCCAAGCCTAACCCTCAGCTTAAACGCCTTTGTCTTTCCCTGATCCAAACCGAAAGCTAACCTGAACCCAAACAAAAAGCCTTTGCCTTTGCCTTTGCCTTTGCCTGATCCAACCCTAACCCTTAACGTAATCCCAACCTTAACACTAACCCTAAACGAAACACTGCCCGCCTTTGCGCTTGCCTTTGCTTTTGCCTTTCTCTCTTCCAACACTAACCCTAAGCCTAACCCTAACCGCCTTGGCCTTGGCCTTTGCCTGACACTAAACGCCTTTGCCTTGGCCTAATCCTAAATGCCTTGGCCTAACTCTAAAGGCCTACTAACCCAACACCCAAAATGAAATGCCTTTGCCTAATTGCCTTGGCCTTAGCCTTGGCCTTGGCCTTGGCGTAAGCAGGAAAGCCTTTGCCGAACTCGGAGCCTAAAGGCCTTGGCCTTTTTCTAAACCTCCTAAATGCCTAGCTCTCTGCCTAACGAGGAATGCCTTTGCCTTTGCTTCTGCCTTTGCCCGATCTAACCCTAACCCTGAGGCTAACCCGAATCCTAACCCTAACCCTAACCATCACCCTAACCCTAAGCCCTCACCCTCACCCTCACCCTCACCCTCACCCAAAACGCCTTTCCCTTTGCCTGATGTAACCCAAATCCTAACCGTGACCCACACCCGAACCCGAACCCAAACTCGATCTAACCCTAACCCTATCTCAAACGCTAACAACCTTTGCCTTTGCCTTTGCCTTTGCCTCATCTAACCCTAACCCTAACTGCCTTTGCCTAATCTAACCTTAAGCCTAAGCCTAAGCTTAACCCTAACCACCTTTCCCTTTGCCTTTGCCTTTGCCTTTGCCTTTGCCTTTCCTTTTCCCTCTTCTAACCCTAACCCTAACCCTAAGCCTCACCCCAAGCCTAACCCTCAGCTTAAACGCCTTTGTCTTTCCCTGATCCAAACCGAAAGCTAACCTGAACCCAAACAAAAAGCCTTTGCCTTTGCCTTTGCCTTTGCCTGATCCAACCCTAACCCTTAACGTAATCCCAACCTTAACCCTAACCCTAAACGAAACACTGCCCGCCTTTGCGCTTGCCTTTGCTTTTGCCTTTCTCTCTTCCAACACTAACCCTAAGCCTAACCCTAACCGCCTTGGCCTTGGCCTTTGCCTGACACTAAACGCCTTTGCCTTGGCCTAATCCTAAATGCCTTGGCCTAACTCTAAAGGCCTACTAACCCAACACCCAAAATGAAATGCCTTTGCCTAATTGCCTTGGCCTTGGCCTTGGCCTTGGCCTTGGCGTAAGCAGGAAAGCCTTTGCCGAACTCGGAGCCTAAAGGCCTTGGCCTTTTTCTAAACCTTCTCCTAAATGCCTAGCTCTCTGCCTAACGAGGAATGCCTTTGCCTTTGCCTTTGCCTGATCGAGCCTAACCCTAACCGTAACCCGAATCACCTTGGTCTTTGCCTCTGCCTCTGCCTCTGCCTTTGCCTTTGCGTGATCTAACCCTCACCCTAACTCTAAACCTAGCCCGAACCCTAACGCAAATCACCTTGGCCTTTGCCTTTGCTTCTGCCTTTGCCCGATCTAACCCTAACCCTGAGGCTAACCCGAATCCTAACCCTAACCCTAACCATCACCCTAACCCTAACCTCAACCCTAACCCTGACCGCCGTTGCACTTGCCTTTGCTTTTGCCTTTCTCTCTTCCAGCACTAACCCTAAGCCTAACCCTAAGCGCCTTGGCCTTGGCCTTTGCCTGACGCTAAACGCCTTTGCCTTGGCCTAATCCTAAATGCCTTGGCCCAACTCTAAAGGCCTACTAACCCAACACCCAAAATTAAATGCCTTTGCCTAATTGCCTTGGCCTTGGCCTTGGCCTTGGCGTAAGCAGGAAAGCCTTTGCCGAACTCGGAGCCTAAAGGCCTTGGCCTTTTTCTAAACCTTCTCCTAAATGCCTAGCTCTCTGCCTAACGAGGAATGCCTTGGCCTTTGCTTCTGCCTTTGCCCGATCTAACCCTAACGCTGAGGCTAACCCGAATCCTAACCCTAACCCTAACCATCACCCTAACCCTAAGCCCTCACCCTCACCCTCACCCTAACCCAAAACGCCTTTCCCTTTGCCTGATGTAACCCAAATCCTAACCGTGACCCACACCCGAACCCGAACCCAAACTGGATCTAACCCTAACCCTATCTCAAACGCTAACAACCTTTGCCTTTGCCTTTGCCTTTGCCTCATCTAACCCTAACCCTAACTGCCTTTGCCTAATCTAACCTTAAGCCTAAGCCTAAGCTTAACCCTAACCACCTTTCCCTTTGCCTTTGCCTTTGCCTTTGCCTTTGCCTTTCCTTTTCCCTCTTCTAACCCTAACCCTAACCCTAAGCCTCACCCCAAGCCTAACCCTCAGCTTAAACGCCTTTGCCTTTCCCTGATCCAAACCGAAAGCTAACCCGAACCCAAACAAAAAGCCTTTGCCTTTGCCTTTGCCTTTGCCTGATCCAACCCTAACCCTTAACGTAATCCCAACCTTAACCCTAACCCTAAACGAAACACTGCCCGCCTTTGCGCTTGCCTTTGCTTTTGCCTTTCTCTCTTCCAACACTAACCCTAAGCCTAACCCTAACCGCCTTGGCCTTGGCCTTTGCCTGACACTAAACGCCTTTGCCTTGGCCTAATCCTAAATGCCTTGGCCTAACTCTAAAGGCCTACTAACCCAACACCCAAAATGAAATGCCTTTGCCTAATTGCCTTGGCCTTGGCCTTGGCCTTGGCCTTGGCGTAAGCAGGAAAGCCTTTGCCGAACTCGGAGCCTAAAGGCCTTGGCCTTTTTCTAAACCTTCTCCTAAATGCCTAGCTCTCTGCCTAACGAGGAATGCCTTTGCCTTTGCCTTTGCCTGATCGAGCCTAACCCTAACCGTAACCCGAATCACCTTGGTCTTTGCCTCTGCCTCTGCCTCTGCCTTTGCCTTTGCGTGATCTAACCCTCACCCTAACTCTAAACCTAGCCCGAACCCTAACGCAAATCACCTTGGCCTTTGCCTTTGCTTCTGCCTTTGCCCGATCTAACCCTAACCCTGAGGCTAACCCGAATCCTAACCCTAACCCTAACCATCACCCTAACCCTAACCTCAACCCTAACCCTGACCGCCGTTGCACTTGCCTTTGCTTTTGCCTTTCTCTCTTCCAGCACTAACCCTAAGCCTAACCCTAAGCGCCTTGGCCTTGGCCTTTGCCTGACGCTAAACGCCTTTGCCTTGGCCTAATCCTAAATGCCTTGGCCCAACTCTAAAGGCCTACTAACCCAACACCCAAAATTAAATGCCTTTGCCTAATTGCCTTGGCCTTGGCCTTGGCCTTGGCGTAAGCAGGAAAGCCTTTGCCGAACTCGGAGCCTAAAGGCCTTGGCCTTTTTCTAAACCTTCTCCTAAATGCCTAGCTCTCTGCCTAACGAGGAATGCCTTTGCCTTTGCCTTTGCCTGATCGAGCCTAACCCTAACCGTAACCCGAATCACCTTGGTCTTTGCCTCTGCCTCTGCCTCTGCCTTTGCCTTTGCGTGATCTAACCCTCACCCTAACTCTAAACCTAGCCCGAACCCTAACGCAAATCACCTTGGCCTTTGCCTTTGCTTCTGCCTTTGCCCGATCTAACCCTAACCCTGAGGCTAACCCGAATCCTAACCCTAACCCTAACCATCACCCTAACCCTAACCTCAACCCTAACCCTGACCGCCGTTGCACTTGCCTTTGCTTTTGCCTTTCTCTCTTCCAGCACTAACCCTAAGCCTAACCCTAAGCGCCTTGGCCTTGGCCTTTGCCTGACGCTAAACGCCTTTGCCTTGGCCTAATCCTAAATGCCTTGGCCCAACTCTAAAGGCCTACTAACCCAACACCCAAAATTAAATGCCTTTGCCTAATTGCCTTGGCCTTGGCCTTGGCCTTGGCGTAAGCAGGAAAGCCTTTGCCGAACTCGGAGCCTAAAGGCCTTGGCCTTTTTCTAAACCTTCTCCTAAATGCCTAGCTCTCTGCCTAACGAGGAATGCCTTTGCCTTTGCTTCTGCCTTTGCCCGATCTAACCCTAACGCTGAGGCTAACCCGAATCCTAACCCTAACCCTAACCATCACCCTAACCCTAAGCCCTCACCCTCACCCTCACCCTAACCCAAAACGCCTTTCCCTTTGCCTGATGTAACCCAAATCCTAACCGTGACCCACACCCGAACCCGAACCCAAACTGGATCTAACCCTAACCCTATCTCAAACGCTAACAACCTTTGCCTTTGCCTTTGCCTTTGCCTCATCTAACCCTAACCCTAACTGCCTTTGCCTAATCTAACCTTAAGCCTAAGCCTAAACTTAACCCTAACCACCTTTCCCTTTGCCTTTGCCTTTCCCTTTGCCTTTGCCTTTCCTTTTCCCTCTTTTAACCCTAACCCTAACCCTAAGCCTAACCCCAAGCCTAACCCTCAGCTTAAACGCCTTTGCCTTTCCCTGATCCAAACCGAAAGCTAACCCGAACCCAAACAAAAAGCCTTTGCCTTTGCCTTTGCCTTTGCCTGATCCAACCCTAACCCTTAACGTAATCCCAACCTTAACCCTAACCCTAAACGAAACACTGCCCGCCTTTGCGCTTGCCTTTGCTTTTGCCTTTCTCTCTTCCAACACTAACCCTAAGCCTAACCCTAACCGCCTTGGCCTTGGCCTTTGCCTGACGCTAAACGCCTTTGCCTTGGCCTAATCCTAAATGCCTTGGCCCAACTCTAAAGGCCTACTAACCCAACACCCAAAATGAAATGCCTTTGCCTAATTGCCTTGGCCTTGGCCTTGGCGTAAGCAGGAAAGCCTTTGCCGAACTCGGAGCCTAAAGGCCTTGGCCTTTTTCTAAACCTTCTCCTAAATGCCTAGCTCTCTGCCTAACGAGGAATGCCTTTGCCTTTGCTTCTGCCTTTGCCCGATCTAACCCTAACCCTGAGGCTAACCCGAATCCTAACCCTAACCCTAACCCTAACCATCACCCTAACCCTAAGCCCTCACCCTCACCCTCACCCTAACCTGAAACGCCTTTCCCTTTGCCTGATGTAACCCAAATCCTAACCGTGACCCACACCCGAACCCGAACCCAAACTGGATCTAACCCTAACCCTATCTCAAACGCTAACAACCTTTGCCTTTGCCTTTGCCTTTGCCTCATCTAACCCTAACCCTAACTGCCTTTGCCTAATCTAACCTTAAGCCTAAGCCTAAGCTTAACCCTAACCACCTTTCCCTTTGCCTTTGCCTTTGCCTTTGCCTTTGCCTTTCCTTTTCCCTCTTCTAACCCTAACCCTAACCCTAAGCCTCACCCCAAGCCTAACCCTCAGCTTAAACGCCTTTGCCTTTCCCTGATCCAAACCGAAAGCTAACCCGAACCCAAACAAAAAGCCTTTGCCTTTGCCTTTGCCTTTGCCTGATCCAACCCTAACCCTTAACGTAATCCCAACCTTAACCCTAACCCTAAACGAAACACTGCCCGCCTTTGCGCTTGCCTTTGCTTTTGCCTTTCTCTCTTCCAACACTAACCCTAAGCCTAACCCTAACCGCCTTGGCCTTGGCCTTTGCCTGACACTAAACGCCTTTGCCTTGGCCTAATCCTAAATGCCTTGGCCTAACTCTAAAGGCCTACTAACCCAACACCCAAAATGAAATGCCTTTGCCTAATTGCCTTGGCCTTGGCCTTGGCCTTGGCCTTGGCGTAAGCAGGAAAGCCTTTGCCGAACTCGGAGCCTAAAGGCCTTGGCCTTTTTCTAAACCTTCTCCTAAATGCCTAGCTCTCTGCCTAACGAGGAATGCCTTTGCCTTTGCCTTTGCCTGATCGAGCCTAACCCTAACCGTAACCCGAATCACCTTGGTCTTTGCCTCTGCCTCTGCCTCTGCCTTTGCCTTTGCGTGATCTAACCCTCACCCTAACTCTAAACCTAGCCCGAACCCTAACGCAAATCACCTTGGCCTTTGCCTTTGCTTCTGCCTTTGCCCGATCTAACCCTAACCCTGAGGCTAACCCGAATCCTAACCCTAACCCTAACCATCACCCTAACCCTAACCTCAACCCTAACCCTGACCGCCGTTGCACTTGCCTTTGCTTTTGCCTTTCTCTCTTCCAGCACTAACCCTAAGCCTAACCCTAAGCGCCTTGGCCTTGGCCTTTGCCTGACGCTAAACGCCTTTGCCTTGGCCTAATCCTAAATGCCTTGGCCCAACTCTAAAGGCCTACTAACCCAACACCCAAAATTAAATGCCTTTGCCTAATTGCCTTGGCCTTGGCCTTGGCCTTGGCGTAAGCAGGAAAGCCTTTGCCGAACTCGGAGCCTAAAGGCCTTGGCCTTTTTCTAAACCTTCTCCTAAATGCCTAGCTCTCTGCCTAACGAGGAATGCCTTGGCCTTTGCTTCTGCCTTTGCCCGATCTAACCCTAACGCTGAGGCTAACCCGAATCCTAACCCTAACCCTAACCATCACCCTAACCCTAAGCCCTCACCCTCACCCTCACCCTAACCCAAAACGCCTTTCCCTTTGCCTGATGTAACCCAAATCCTAACCGTGACCCACACCCGAACCCGAACCCAAACTGGATCTAACCCTAACCCTATCTCAAACGCTAACAACCTTTGCCTTTGCCTTTGCCTTTGCCTCATCTAACCCTAACCCTAACTGCCTTTGCCTAATCTAACCTTAAGCCTAAGCCTAAGCTTAACCCTAACCACCTTTCCCTTTGCCTTTGCCTTTGCCTTTGCCTTTGCCTTTCCTTTTCCCTCTTCTAACCCTAACCCTAACCCTAAGCCTCACCCCAAGCCTAACCCTCAGCTTAAACGCCTTTGCCTTTCCCTGATCCAAACCGAAAGCTAACCCGAACCCAAACAAAAAGCCTTTGCCTTTGCCTTTGCCTTTGCCTGATCCAACCCTAACCCTTAACGTAATCCCAACCTTAACCCTAACCCTAAACGAAACACTGCCCGCCTTTGCGCTTGCCTTTGCTTTTGCCTTTCTCTCTTCCAACACTAACCCTAAGCCTAACCCTAACCGCCTTGGCCTTGGCCTTTGCCTGACACTAAACGCCTTTGCCTTGGCCTAATCCTAAATGCCTTGGCCTAACTCTAAAGGCCTACTAACCCAACACCCAAAATGAAATGCCTTTGCCTAATTGCCTTGGCCTTGGCCTTGGCCTTGGCCTTGGCGTAAGCAGGAAAGCCTTTGCCGAACTCGGAGCCTAAAGGCCTTGGCCTTTTTCTAAACCTTCTCCTAAATGCCTAGCTCTCTGCCTAACGAGGAATGCCTTTGCCTTTGCCTTTGCCTGATCGAGCCTAACCCTAACCGTAACCCGAATCACCTTGGTCTTTGCCTCTGCCTCTGCCTCTGCCTTTGCCTTTGCGTGATCTAACCCTCACCCTAACTCTAAACCTAGCCCGAACCCTAACGCAAATCACCTTGGCCTTTGCCTTTGCTTCTGCCTTTGCCCGATCTAACCCTAACCCTGAGGCTAACCCGAATCCTAACCCTAACCCTAACCATCACCCTAACCCTAACCTCAACCCTAACCCTGACCGCCGTTGCACTTGCCTTTGCTTTTGCCTTTCTCTCTTCCAGCACTAACCCTAAGCCTAACCCTAAGCGCCTTGGCCTTGGCCTTTGCCTGACGCTAAACGCCTTTGCCTTGGCCTAATCCTAAATGCCTTGGCCCAACTCTAAAGGCCTACTAACCCAACACCCAAAATTAAATGCCTTTGCCTAATTGCCTTGGCCTTGGCCTTGGCCTTGGCGTAAGCAGGAAAGCCTTTGCCGAACTCGGAGCCTAAAGGCCTTGGCCTTTTTCTAAACCTTCTCCTAAATGCCTAGCTCTCTGCCTAACGAGGAATGCCTTTGCCTTTGCCTTTGCCTGATCGAGCCTAACCCTAACCGTAACCCGAATCACCTTGGTCTTTGCCTCTGCCTCTGCCTCTGCCTTTGCCTTTGCGTGATCTAACCCTCACCCTAACTCTAAACCTAGCCCGAACCCTAACGCAAATCACCTTGGCCTTTGCCTTTGCTTCTGCCTTTGCCCGATCTAACCCTAACCCTGAGGCTAACCCGAATCCTAACCCTAACCCTAACCATCACCCTAACCCTAACCTCAACCCTAACCCTGACCGCCGTTGCACTTGCCTTTGCTTTTGCCTTTCTCTCTTCCAGCACTAACCCTAAGCCTAACCCTAAGCGCCTTGGCCTTGGCCTTTGCCTGACGCTAAACGCCTTTGCCTTGGCCTAATCCTAAATGCCTTGGCCCAACTCTAAAGGCCTACTAACCCAACACCCAAAATTAAATGCCTTTGCCTAATTGCCTTGGCCTTGGCCTTGGCCTTGGCGTAAGCAGGAAAGCCTTTGCCGAACTCGGAGCCTAAAGGCCTTGGCCTTTTTCTAAACCTTCTCCTAAATGCCTAGCTCTCTGCCTAACGAGGAATGCCTTTGCCTTTGCTTCTGCCTTTGCCCGATCTAACCCTAACGCTGAGGCTAACCCGAATCCTAACCCTAACCCTAACCATCACCCTAACCCTAAGCCCTCACCCTCACCCTCACCCTAACCCAAAACGCCTTTCCCTTTGCCTGATGTAACCCAAATCCTAACCGTGACCCACACCCGAACCCGAACCCAAACTGGATCTAACCCTAACCCTATCTCAAACGCTAACAACCTTTGCCTTTGCCTTTGCCTTTGCCTCATCTAACCCTAACCCTAACTGCCTTTGCCTAATCTAACCTTAAGCCTAAGCCTAAACTTAACCCTAACCACCTTTCCCTTTGCCTTTGCCTTTCCCTTTGCCTTTGCCTTTCCTTTTCCCTCTTTTAACCCTAACCCTAACCCTAAGCCTAACCCCAAGCCTAACCCTCAGCTTAAACGCCTTTGCCTTTCCCTGATCCAAACCGAAAGCTAACCCGAACCCAAACAAAAAGCCTTTGCCTTTGCCTTTGCCTTTGCCTGATCCAACCCTAACCCTTAACGTAATCCCAACCTTAACCCTAACCCTAAACGAAACACTGCCCGCCTTTGCGCTTGCCTTTGCTTTTGCCTTTCTCTCTTCCAACACTAACCCTAAGCCTAACCCTAACCGCCTTGGCCTTGGCCTTTGCCTGACGCTAAACGCCTTTGCCTTGGCCTAATCCTAAATGCCTTGGCCCAACTCTAAAGGCCTACTAACCCAACACCCAAAATGAAATGCCTTTGCCTAATTGCCTTGGCCTTGGCCTTGGCGTAAGCAGGAAAGCCTTTGCCGAACTCGGAGCCTAAAGGCCTTGGCCTTTTTCTAAACCTTCTCCTAAATGCCTAGCTCTCTGCCTAACGAGGAATGCCTTTGCCTTTGCTTCTGCCTTTGCCCGATCTAACCCTAACCCTGAGGCTAACCCGAATCCTAACCCTAACCCTAACCATCACCCTAACCCTAAGCCCTCACCCTCACCCTCACCCTAACCTGAAACGCCTTTCCCTTTGCCTGATGTAACCCAAATCCTAACCGTGACCCACACCCGAACCCGAACCCAAACTCGATCTAACCCTAACCCTATCTCAAACGCTAACAACCTTTGCCTTTGCCTTTGCCTTTGCCTCATCTAACCCTAACCCTAACTGCCTTTGCCTAATCTAACCTTAAGCCTAAGCCTAAGCTTAACCCTAACCACCTTTCCCTTTGCCTTTGCCTTTGCCTTTGCCTTTGCCTTTCCTTTTCCCTCTTCTAACCCTAACCCTAACCCTAAGCCTCACCCCAAGCCTAACCCTCAGCTTAAACGCCTTTGTCTTTCCCTGATCCAAACCGAAAGCTAACCTGAACCCAAACAAAAAGCCTTTGCCTTTGCCTTTGCCTTTGCCTGATCCAACCCTAACCCTTAACGTAATCCCAACCTTAACACTAACCCTAAACGAAACACTGCCCGCCTTTGCGCTTGCCTTTGCTTTTGCCTTTCTCTCTTCCAACACTAACCCTAAGCCTAACCCTAACCGCCTTGGCCTTGGCCTTTGCCTGACACTAAACGCCTTTGCCTTGGCCTAATCCTAAATGCCTTGGCCTAACTCTAAAGGCCTACTAACCCAACACCCAAAATGAAATGCCTTTGCCTAATTGCCTTGGCCTTAGCCTTGGCCTTGGCCTTGGCGTAAGCAGGAAAGCCTTTGCCGAACTCGGAGCCTAAAGGCCTTGGCCTTTTTCTAAACCTCCTAAATGCCTAGCTCTCTGCCTAACGAGGAATGCCTTTGCCTTTGCCTTTGCCTGATCGAGCCTAACCCTAACCGTAACCCGAATCACCTTGGTCTTTGCCTCTGCCTCTGCCTCTGCCTCTGCCTTTGCCTTTGCGTGATCTAACCCTCACCCTAACTCTAAACCTAGCCCGAACCCTAACGCAAATCACCTTGGCCTTTGCCTTTGCTTCTGCCTTTGCCCGATCTAACCCTAACCCTGAGGCTAACCCGAATCCTAACCCTAACCCTAACCATCACCCTAACCCTAACCACAACCCTAACCCTGACCGCCGTTGCACTTGCCTTTGCTTTTGCCTTTCTCTCTTCCAACACTAACCCTAAGCCTAACCCTAACCGCCTTGGCCTTGGCCTTTGCCTGATGCTAAACGCCTTTGCCTTGGCCTAATCCTAAATGCCTTGGCCTAACTCTAAAGGCCTACTAACCCAACACCCAAAATTAAATGCCTTTGCCTAAAGCCCTGCACCTAATTGCCTTGGCCTTGGCGTAAGCAGGAAAGCCTTTGCCGAACTCGGAGCCTAAAGGCCTTGGCCTTTTTCTAAACCTTCTCCTAAATGCCTAGCTCTCTGCCTAACGAGGAATGCCTTTGCCTTTGCTTCTGCCTTTGCCCGATCTAACCCTAACCCTGAGGCTAACCCGAATCCTAACCCTAACCCTAACCATCACCCTAACCCTAAGCCCTCACCCTCACCCTCACCCTCACCCTAACCCGAAACGCCTTTCCCTTTGCCTGATGTAACCCAAATCCTAACCGTGACCCACACCCGAACCCGAACCCAAACTCGATCTAACCCTAACCCTATCTCAAACGCTAACAACCTTTGCCTTTGCCTTTGCCTTTGCCTCATCTAACCCTAACCCTAACTGCCTTTGCCTAATCTAACCTTAAGCCTAAGCCTAAGCTTAACCCTAACCACCTTTCCCTTTGCCTTTGCCTTTCCCTTTGCCTTTGCCTTTCCTTTTCCCTCTTCTAACCCTAACCCTAACCCTAAGCCTAACCCCAAGCCTAACCCTCAGCTTAAACGCCTTTGCCTTTCCCTGATCCAAACCGAAAGCTAACCCGAACCCAAACAAAAAGCCTTTGCCTTTGCCTTTGCCTGATCCAACCCTAACCCTTAACGTAATCCCAACCTTAATCCTAACCCTAAACGAAACACTGCCCGCCTTTGCGCTTGCCTTTGCTTTTGCCTTTCTCTCTTCCAACACTAACCCTAAGCCTAACCCTAACCGCCTTGGCCTTGGCCTTTGCCTGACGCTAAACGCCTTTGCCTTGGCCTAATCCTAAATGCCTTGGCCCAACTCTAAAGGCCTACTAACCCAACACCCAAAATTAAATGCCTTTGCCTAATTGCCTTGGCCTTGGCCTGGGCGTAAGCAGGAAAGCCTTTGCCGAACTCGGAGCCTAAAGGCCTTGGCCTTTTTCTAAACCTTCTCCTAAATGCCTAGCTCTCTGCCTAATGAGGAATGCCTTTGCCTTTGCCTTTGCCTGATCGAGCCTAATCCTAACCGTAACCCGAATCAACTTGGTCTTTGCCTCTGCCTCTGCCTCTGCCTCTGCCTTTGCCTTTGCGTGATCTAACCCTCACCCTAACTCTAAACCTAGCCCGAACCCTAACGCAAATCACCTTGGCCTTTGCCTTTGCTTCTGCCTTTGCCCGATCTAACCCTAACCCTGAGGCTAACCCGAATCCTAACCCTAACCCTAACCATCACCCTAACCCTAACCTCAACCCTAACCCTGACCGCCGTTGCACTTGCCTTTGCTTTTGCCTTTCTCTCTTCCAACACTAACCCTAAGCCTAACCCTAACCGCCTTGGCCTTGGCCTTTGCCTGACGCTAAACGCCTTTGCCTTGGCCTAATCCTAAATGCCTTGGCCTAACTCTAAAGGCCTACTAACCCAACACCCAAAATTAAATGCCTTTGCCTAAAGCCCTGGACCTAATTGCCTTGGCCTTGGCGTAAGCAGGAAAGCCTTTGCCGAACTCGGAGCCTAAAGGCCTTGGCCTTTTTCTAAACCTTCTCCTAAATGCCTAGCTCTCTGCCTAACGAGGAATGCCTTGGCCTTTGCTTCTGCCTTTGCCCGATCTAACCCTAACGCTGAGGCTAACCCGAATCCTAACCCTAACCCTAACCATCACCCTAACCCTAAGCCCTCACCCTCACCCTCACCCTCACCCTAACCCGAAACGCCTTTCCCTTTGCCTGATGTAACCCAAATCCTAACCGTGACCCACACCCGAACCCGAACCCAAACTCGATCTAACCCTAACCCTATCTCAAACGCTAACAACCTTTGCCTTTGCCTTTGCCTTTGCCTCATCTAACCCTAACCCTAACTGCCTTTGCCTAATCTAACCTTAAGCCTAAGCCTAAGCTTAACCCTAACCACCTTTCCCTTTGCCTTTGCCTTTCCCTTTGCCTTTGCCTTTCCTTTTCCCTCTTCTAACCCTAACCCTAACCCTAAGCCTAACCCCAAGCCTAACCCTCAGCTTAAACGCCTTTGCCTTTCCCTGATCCAAACCGAAAGCTAACCCGAACCCAAACAAAAAGCCTTTGCCTTTGCCTTTGCCTGATCCAACCCTAACCCTTAACGTAATCCCAACCTTAACCCTAACCCTAAACGAAACACTGCCCGCCTTTGCGCTTGCCTTTGCTTTTGCCTTTCTCTCTTCCAACACTAACCCTAAGCCTAACCCTAACCGCCTTGGCCTTGGCCTTTGCCTGACGCTAAACGCCTTTGCCTTGGCCTAATCCTAAATGCCTTGGCCCAACTCTAAAGGCCTACTAACCCAACACCCAAAATTAAATGCCTTTGCCTAATTGCCTTGGCCTTGGCCTTGGCGTAAGCAGGAAAGCCTTTGCCGAACTCGGAGCCTAAAGGCCTTGGCCTTTTTCTAAACCTTCTCCTAAATGCCTAGCTCTCTGCCTAATGAGGAATGCCTTTGCCTTTGCCTTTGCCTGATCGAGCCTAATCCTAACCGTAACCCGAATCAACTTGGTCTTTGCCTCTGCCTCTGCCTCTGCCTCTGCCTTTGCCTTTGCGTGATCTAACCCTCACCCTAACTCTAAACCTAGCCCGAACCCTAACGCAAATCACCTTGGCCTTTGCCTTTGCTTCTGCCTTTGCCCGATCTAACCCTAACCCTGAGGCTAACCCGAATCCTAACCCTAACCCTAACCATCACCCTAACCCTAACCTCAACCCTAACCCTGACCGCCGTTGCACTTGCCTTTGCTTTTGCCTTTCTCTCTTCCAACACTAACCCTAAGCCTAACCCTAACCGCCTTGGCCTTGGCCTTTGCCTGACGCTAAACGCCTTTGCCTTGGCCTAATCCTAAATGCCTTGGCCTAACTCTAAAGGCCTACTAACCCAACACCCAAAATTAAATGCCTTTGCCTAAAGCCCTGGACCTAATTGCCTTGGCCTTGGCGTAAGCAGGAAAGCCTTTGCCGAACTCGGAGCCTAAAGGCCTTGGCCTTTTTCTAAACCTTCTCCTAAATGCCTAGCTCTCTGCCTAACGAGGAATGCCTTGGCCTTTGCTTCTGCCTTTGCCCGATCTAACCCTAACGCTGAGGCTAACCCGAATCCTAACCCTAACCCTAACCATCACCCTAACCCTAAGCCCTCACCCTCACCCTCACCCTCACCCTAACCCGAAACGCCTTTCCCTTTGCCTGATGTAACCCAAATCCTAACCGTGACCCACACCCGAACCCGAACCCAAACTGGATCTAACCCTAACCCTATCTCAAACGCTAACAACCTTTGCCTTTGCCTTTGCCTTTGCCTCATCTAACCCTAACCCTAACTGCCTTTGCCTAATCTAACCTTAAGCCTAAGCCTAAGCTTAACCCTAACCACCTTTCCCTTTGCCTTTGCCTTTCCCTTTGCCTTTGCCTTTCCTTTTCCCTCTTCTAACCCTAACCCTAACCCTAAGCCTAACCCCAAGCCTAACCCTCAGCTTAAACGCCTTTGCCTTTCCCTGATCCAAACCGAAAGCTAACCCGAACCCAAACAAAAAGCCTTTGCCTTTGCCTTTGCCTTTGCCTGATCCAACCCTAACCCTTAACGTAATCCCCATCTTAACACTAACCCTAAACGAAACACTGCCCGCCTTTGCGCTTGCCTTTGCTTTTGCCTTTCTCTCTTCCAACACTAACCCTAAGCCTAACCCTAACCGCCTTGGCCTTGGCCTTTGCCTGACACTAACCGCCTTTGCCTTGGCCTAATCCTAAATGCCTTGGCCTAACTCTAAAGGCCTACTAACCCAACACCCAAAATGAAATGCCTTTGCCTAATTGCCTTGGCCTTGGCCTTGGCCTTGGCGTAAGCAGGAAAGCCTTTGCCGAACTCGGAGCCTAAAGGCCTTGGCCTTTTTCTAAACCTTCTCCTAAATGCCTAGCTCTCTGCCTAACGAGGAATGCCTTTGCCTTTGCTTCTGCCTTTGCCCGATCTAACCCTAACGCTGAGGCTAACCCGAATCCTAACCCTAACCCTAACCATCACCCTAACCCTAAGCCCTCACCCTCACCCTCACCCTAACCCAAAACGCCTTTCCCTTTGCCTGATGTAACCCAAATCCTAACCGTGACCCACACCCGAACCCAAACCCAAACTCGATCTAACCCTAACCCTATCTCAAACGCTAACAACCTTTGCCTTTGCCTTTGCCTTTGCCTCATCTAACCCTAACCCTAACTGCCTTTGCCTAATCTAACCTTAAGCCTAAGCCTAAACTTAACCCTAACCACCTTTCCCTTTGCCTTTGCCTTTCCCTTTGCCTTTGCCTTTCCTTTTCCCTCTTTTAACCCTAACCCTAACCCTAAGCCTAACCCCAAGCCTAACCCTCAGCTTAAACGCCTTTGCCTTTCCCTGATCCAAACCGAAAGCTAACCCGAACCCAAACAAAAAGCCTTTGCCTTTGCCTTTGCCTTTGCCTGATCCAACCCTAACCCTTAACGTAATCCCAACCTTAACCCTAACCCTAAACGAAACACTGCCCGCCTTTGCGCTTGCCTTTGCTTTTGCCTTTCTCTCTTCCAACACTAACCCTAAGCCTAACCCTAACCGCCTTGGCCTTGGCCTTTGCCTGACGCTAAACGCCTTTGCCTTGGCCTAATCCTAAATGCCTTGGCCCAACTCTAAAGGCCTACTAACCCAACACCCAAAATGAAATGCCTTTGCCTAATTGCCTTGGCCTTGGCCTTGGCGTAAGCAGGAAAGCCTTTGCCGAACTCGGAGCCTAAAGGCCTTGGCCTTTTTCTAAACCTTCTCCTAAATGCCTAGCTCTCTGCCTAACGAGGAATGCCTTTGCCTTTGCTTCTGCCTTTGCCCGATCTAACCCTAACCCTGAGGCTAACCCGAATCCTAACCCTAACCCTAACCATCACCCTAACCCTAAGCCCTCACCCTCACCCTCACCCTAACCTGAAACGCCTTTCCCTTTGCCTGATGTAACCCAAATCCTAACCGTGACCCACACCCGAACCCGAACCCAAACTCGATCTAACCCTAACCCTATCTCAAACGCTAACAACCTTTGCCTTTGCCTTTGCCTTTGCCTCATCTAACCCTAACCCTAACTGCCTTTGCCTAATCTAACCTTAAGCCTAAGCCTAAGCTTAACCCTAACCACCTTTCCCTTTGCCTTTGCCTTTGCCTTTGCCTTTGCCTTTCCTTTTCCCTCTTCTAACCCTAACCCTAACCCTAAGCCTCACCCCAAGCCTAACCCTCAGCTTAAACGCCTTTGTCTTTCCCTGATCCAAACCGAAAGCTAACCTGAACCCAAACAAAAAGCCTTTGCCTTTGCCTTTGCCTTTGCCTGATCCAACCCTAACCCTTAACGTAATCCCAACCTTAACACTAACCCTAAACGAAACACTGCCCGCCTTTGCGCTTGCCTTTGCTTTTGCCTTTCTCTCTTCCAACACTAACCCTAAGCCTAACCCTAACCGCCTTGGCCTTGGCCTTTGCCTGACACTAAACGCCTTTGCCTTGGCCTAATCCTAAATGCCTTGGCCTAACTCTAAAGGCCTACTAACCCAACACCCAAAATGAAATGCCTTTGCCTAATTGCCTTGGCCTTAGCCTTGGCCTTGGCCTTGGCGTAAGCAGGAAAGCCTTTGCCGAACTCGGAGCCTAAAGGCCTTGGCCTTTTTCTAAACCTCCTAAATGCCTAGCTCTCTGCCTAACGAGGAATGCCTTTGCCTTTGCCTTTGCCTGATCGAGCCTAACCCTAACCGTAACCCGAATCACCTTGGTCTTTGCCTCTGCCTCTGCCTCTGCCTCTGCCTTTGCCTTTGCGTGATCTAACCCTCACCCTAACTCTAAACCTAGCCCGAACCCTAACGCAAATCACCTTGGCCTTTGCCTTTGCTTCTGCCTTTGCCCGATCTAACCCTAACCCTGAGGCTAACCCGAATCCTAACCCTAACCCTAACCATCACCCTAACCCTAACCTCAACCCTAACCCTGACCGCCGTTGCACTTGCCTTTGCTTTTGCCTTTCTCTCTTCCAACACTAACCCTAAGCCTAACCCTAACCGCCTTGGCCTTGGCCTTTGCCTGATGCTAAACGCCTTTGCCTTGGCCTAATCCTAAATGCCTTGGCCTAACTCTAAAGGCCTACTAACCCAACACCCAAAATTAAATGCCTTTGCCTAAAGCCCTGCACCTAATTGCCTTGGCCTTGGCGTAAGCAGGAAAGCCTTTGCCGAACTCGGAGCCTAAAGGCCTTGGCCTTTTTCTAAACCTTCTCCTAAATGCCTAGCTCTCTGCCTAACGAGGAATGCCTTTGCCTTTGCTTCTGCCTTTGCCCGATCTAACCCTAACCCTGAGGCTAACCCGAATCCTAACCCTAACCCTAACCATCACCCTAACCCTAAGCCCTCACCCTCACCCTCACCCTCACCCTAACCCGAAACGCCTTTCCCTTTGCCTGATGTAACCCAAATCCTAACCGTGACCCACACCCGAACCCGAACCCAAACTCGATCTAACCCTAACCCTATCTCAAACGCTAACAACCTTTGCCTTTGCCTTTGCCTTTGCCTCATCTAACCCTAACCCTAACTGCCTTTGCCTAATCTAACCTTAAGCCTAAGCCTAAGCTTAACCCTAACCACCTTTCCCTTTGCCTTTGCCTTTCCCTTTGCCTTTGCCTTTCCTTTTCCCTCTTCTAACCCTAACCCTAACCCTAAGCCTAACCCCAAGCCTAACCCTCAGCTTAAACGCCTTTGCCTTTCCCTGATCCAAACCGAAAGCTAACCCGAACCCAAACAAAAAGCCTTTGCCTTTGCCTTTGCCTGATCCAACCCTAACCCTTAACGTAATCCCAACCTTAATCCTAACCCTAAACGAAACACTGCCCGCCTTTGCGCTTGCCTTTGCTTTTGCCTTTCTCTCTTCCAACACTAACCCTAAGCCTAACCCTAACCGCCTTGGCCTTGGCCTTTGCCTGACGCTAAACGCCTTTGCCTTGGCCTAATCCTAAATGCCTTGGCCCAACTCTAAAGGCCTACTAACCCAACACCCAAAATTAAATGCCTTTGCCTAATTGCCTTGGCCTTGGCCTGGGCGTAAGCAGGAAAGCCTTTGCCGAACTCGGAGCCTAAAGGCCTTGGCCTTTTTCTAAACCTTCTCCTAAATGCCTAGCTCTCTGCCTAATGAGGAATGCCTTTGCCTTTGCCTTTGCCTGATCGAGCCTAATCCTAACCGTAACCCGAATCAACTTGGTCTTTGCCTCTGCCTCTGCCTCTGCCTCTGCCTCTGCCTTTGCCTTTGCGTGATCTAACCCTCACCCTAACTCTAAACCTAGCCCGAACCCTAACGCAAATCACCTTGGCCTTTGCCTTTGCTTCTGCCTTTGCCCGATCTAACCCTAACCCTGAGGCTAACCCGAATCCTAACCCTAACCCTAACCATCACCCTAACCCTAACCTCAACCCTAACCCTGACCGCCGTTGCACTTGCCTTTGCTTTTGCCTTTCTCTCTTCCAACACTAACCCTAAGCCTAACCCTAACCGCCTTGGCCTTGGCCTTTGCCTGACGCTAAACGCCTTTGCCTTGGCCTAATCCTAAATGCCTTGGCCTAACTCTAAAGGCCTACTAACCCAACACCCAAAATTAAATGCCTTTGCCTAAAGCCCTGGACCTAATTGCCTTGGCCTTGGCGTAAGCAGGAAAGCCTTTGCCGAACTCGGAGCCTAAAGGCCTTGGCCTTTTTCTAAACCTTCTCCTAAATGCCTAGCTCTCTGCCTAACGAGGAATGCCTTGGCCTTTGCTTCTGCCTTTGCCCGATCTAACCCTAACGCTGAGGCTAACCCGAATCCTAACCCTAACCCTAACCATCACCCTAACCCTAAGCCCTCACCCTCACCCTCACCCTCACCCTAACCCGAAACGCCTTTCCCTTTGCCTGATGTAACCCAAATCCTAACCGTGACCCACACCCGAACCCGAACCCAAACTGGATCTAACCCTAACCCTATCTCAAACGCTAACAACCTTTGCCTTTGCCTTTGCCTTTGCCTCATCTAACCCTAACCCTAACTGCCTTTGCCTAATCTAACCTTAAGCCTAAGCCTAAGCTTAACCCTAACCACCTTTCCCTTTGCCTTTGCCTTTCCCTTTGCCTTTGCCTTTCCTTTTCCCTCTTCTAACCCTAACCCTAACCCTAAGCCTAACCCCAAGCCTAACCCTCAGCTTAAACGCCTTTGCCTTTCCCTGATCCAAACCGAAAGCTAACCCGAACCCAAACAAAAAGCCTTTGCCTTTGCCTTTGCCTGATCCAACCCTAACCCTTAACGTAATCCCAACCTTAACCCTAACCCTAAACGAAACACTGCCCGCCTTTGCGCTTGCCTTTGCTTTTGCCTTTCTCTCTTCCAACACTAACCCTAAGCCTAACCCTAACCGCCTTGGCCTTGGCCTTTGCCTGACGCTAAACGCCTTTGCCTTGGCCTAATCCTAAATGCCTTGGCCCAACTCTAAAGGCCTACTAACCCAACACCCAAAATTAAATGCCTTTGCCTAATTGCCTTGGCCTTGGCCTTGGCGTAAGCAGGAAAGCCTTTGCCGAACTCGGAGCCTAAAGGCCTTGGCCTTTTTCTAAACCTTCTCCTAAATGCCTAGCTCTCTGCCTAATGAGGAATGCCTTTGCCTTTGCCTTTGCCTGATCGAGCCTAATCCTAACCGTAACCCGAATCAACTTGGTCTTTGCCTCTGCCTCTGCCTCTGCCTCTGCCTTTGCCTTTGCGTGATCTAACCCTCACCCTAACTCTAAACCTAGCCCGAACCCTAACGCAAATCACCTTGGCCTTTGCCTTTGCTTCTGCCTTTGCCCGATCTAACCCTAACCCTGAGGCTAACCCGAATCCTAACCCTAACCCTAACCATCACCCTAACCCTAACCTCAACCCTAACCCTGACCGCCGTTGCACTTGCCTTTGCTTTTGCCTTTCTCTCTTCCAACACTAACCCTAAGCCTAACCCTAACCGCCTTGGCCTTGGCCTTTGCCTGACGCTAAACGCCTTTGCCTTGGCCTAATCCTAAATGCCTTGGCCTAACTCTAAAGGCCTACTAACCCAACACCCAAAATTAAATGCCTTTGCCTAAAGCCCTGGACCTAATTGCCTTGGCCTTGGCGTAAGCAGGAAAGCCTTTGCCGAACTCGGAGCCTAAAGGCCTTGGCCTTTTTCTAAACCTTCTCCTAAATGCCTAGCTCTCTGCCTAACGAGGAATGCCTTGGCCTTTGCTTCTGCCTTTGCCCGATCTAACCCTAACGCTGAGGCTAACCCGAATCCTAACCCTAACCCTAACCATCACCCTAACCCTAAGCCCTCACCCTCACCCTCACCCTCACCCTAACCCGAAACGCCTTTCCCTTTGCCTGATGTAACCCAAATCCTAACCGTGACCCACACCCGAACCCGAACCCAAACTGGATCTAACCCTAACCCTATCTCAAACGCTAACAACCTTTGCCTTTGCCTTTGCCTTTGCCTCATCTAACCCTAACCCTAACTGCCTTTGCCTAATCTAACCTTAAGCCTAAGCCTAAGCTTAACCCTAACCACCTTTCCCTTTGCCTTTGCCTTTCCCTTTGCCTTTGCCTTTCCTTTTCCCTCTTCTAACCCTAACCCTAACCCTAAGCCTAACCCCAAGCCTAACCCTCAGCTTAAACGCCTTTGCCTTTCCCTGATCCAAACCGAAAGCTAACCCGAACCCAAACAAAAAGCCTTTGCCTTTGCCTTTGCCTTTGCCTGATCCAACCCTAACCCTTAACGTAATCCCCATCTTAACACTAACCCTAAACGAAACACTGCCCGCCTTTGCGCTTGCCTTTGCTTTTGCCTTTCTCTCTTCCAACACTAACCCTAAGCCTAACCCTAACCGCCTTGGCCTTGGCCTTTGCCTGACACTAACCGCCTTTGCCTTGGCCTAATCCTAAATGCCTTGGCCTAACTCTAAAGGCCTACTAACCCAACACCCAAAATGAAATGCCTTTGCCTAATTGCCTTGGCCTTGGCCTTGGCCTTGGCGTAAGCAGGAAAGCCTTTGCCGAACTCGGAGCCTAAAGGCCTTGGCCTTTTTCTAAACCTTCTCCTAAATGCCTAGCTCTCTGCCTAACGAGGAATGCCTTTGCCTTTGCCTTTGCCTGATCGAGCCTAATCCTAACCGTAACCCGAATCACCTTGGTCTTTGCCTCTGCCTCTGCCTCTGCCTCTGCCTCTGCCTTTGCCTTTGCGTGATCTAACCCTCACCCTAACTCTAAACCTAGCCCGAACCCTAACGCAAATCACCTTGGCCTTTGCCTTTGCTTCTACCTTTGCCCGATCTAACCCTAACCCTGAGGCTAACCCGAATCCTAACCGTAACCCTAACCATCACCCTAACCCTAACCTTAATCCTAACCCTGACCGCCGTTGCACTTGCTTTGCTTTTGCCTTTCTCTCTTCCAACACTAACCCTAAGCCTAACCCTAACCGCCTTGGCCTTGGCCTTTGCCTGACGCTAAACGCCTTTGCCTTGGCCTAATCCTAAATGCCTTGGCCTAACTCTAAAGGCCTACTAACCCAACACCCAAAATTAAATGCCTTTGCCTAAAGCCCTGGACCTAATTGCCTTGGCCTTGGCGTAAGCAGGAAAGCCTTTGCCGAACTCGGAGCCTAAAGGCCTTGGCCTTTTTCTAAACCTTCTCCTAAATGCCTAGCTCTCTGCCTAACGAGGAATGCCTTTGCCTTTGCTTCTGCCTTTGCCCGATCTAACCCTAACCCTGAGGCTAACCCGAATCCTAACCCTAACCCTAACCATCACCCTAACCCTAAGCCCTCACCCTCACCCTCACCCTAACCCGAAACGCCTTTCCCTTTGCCTGATGTAACCCAAATCCTAACCGTGACCCACACCCGAACCCGAACCCGGAATGGATCTAACCCTAACCCTATCTCAAACGCTAACAACCTTTGCCTTTGCCTTTGCCTCATCTAACCCTAACCCTAACTGCCTTTGCCTAATCTAACCTTAAGCCTAAGCCTAAACTTAACCCTAACCACCTTTGCCTTTGCCTTTGCCTTTGCCTTTGCCTTTCCTTTTCCCTCTTCTAACCCTAACCCTAACCCTAAGCCTAACCCCAAGCCTAACCCTCAGCTTAAACGCCTTTGCCTTTCCCTGATCCAAACCGAAAGCTAACCCGAACCCGAACAAAAAGCCTTTGCCTTTGCCTTTGCCTTTGCCTGATCCAACCCTAACCCTTAACGTAATCCCAACCTTAACCCTAACCCTAAACGAAACACTGCCCGCCTTTGCGCTTGCCTTTGCTTTTGCCTTTCTCTCTTCCAACACTAACCCTAAGCCTAACCCTAACCGCCTTGGCCTTGGCCTTTGCCTGACGCTAAACGCCTTTGCCTTGGCCTAATCCTAAATGCCTTGGCCCAACTCTAAAGGCCTACTAACCCAACACCCAAAATTAAATGCCTTTGCCTAATTGCCTTGGCCTTGGCCTGGGCGTAAGCAGGAAAGCCTTTGCCGAACTCGGAGCCTAAAGGCCTTGGCCTTTTTCTAAACCTTCTCCTAAATGCCTAGCTCTCTGCCTAATGAGGAATGCCTTTGCCTTTGCCTTTGCCTGATCGAGCCTAATCCTAACCGTAACCCGAATCAACTTGGTCTTTGCCTCTGCCTCTGCCTCTGCCTCTGCCTTTGCCTTTGCGTGATCTAACCCTCACCCTAACTCTAAACCTAGCCCGAACCCTAACGCAAATCACCTTGGCCTTTGCCTTTGCTTCTGCCTTTGCCCGATCTAACCCTAACCCTGAGGCTAACCCGAATCCTAACCCTAACCCTAACCATCACCCTAACCCTAACCTCAACCCTAACCCTGACCGCCGTTGCACTTGCCTTTGCTTTTGCCTTTCTCTCTTCCAACACTAACCCTAAGCCTAACCCTAACCGCCTTGGCCTTGGCCTTTGCCTGACGCTAAACGCCTTTGCCTTGGCCTAATCCTAAATGCCTTGGCCTAACTCTAAAGGCCTACTAACCCAACACCCAAAATTAAATGCCTTTGCCTAAAGCCCTGGACCTAATTGCCTTGGCCTTGGCGTAAGCAGGAAAGCCTTTGCCGAACTCGGAGCCTAAAGGCCTTGGCCTTTTTCTAAACCTTCTCCTAAATGCCTAGCTCTCTGCCTAACGAGGAATGCCTTGGCCTTTGCTTCTGCCTTTGCCCGATCTAACCCTAACGCTGAGGCTAACCCGAATCCTAACCCTAACCCTAACCATCACCCTAACCCTAAGCCCTCACCCTCACCCTCACCCTCACCCTAACCCGAAACGCCTTTCCCTTTGCCTGATGTAACCCAAATCCTAACCGTGACCCACACCCGAACCCGAACCCAAACTGGATCTAACCCTAACCCTATCTCAAACGCTAACAACCTTTGCCTTTGCCTTTGCCTTTGCCTCATCTAACCCTAACCCTAACTGCCTTTGCCTAATCTAACCTTAAGCCTAAGCCTAAGCTTAACCCTAACCACCTTTCCCTTTGCCTTTGCCTTTCCCTTTGCCTTTGCCTTTCCTTTTCCCTCTTCTAACCCTAACCCTAACCCTAAGCCTAACCCCAAGCCTAACCCTCAGCTTAAACGCCTTTGCCTTTCCCTGATCCAAACCGAAAGCTAACCCGAACCCAAACAAAAAGCCTTTGCCTTTGCCTTTGCCTGATCCAACCCTAACCCTTAACGTAATCCCAACCTTAACCCTAACCCTAAACGAAACACTGCCCGCCTTTGCGCTTGCCTTTGCTTTTGCCTTTCTCTCTTCCAACACTAACCCTAAGCCTAACCCTAACCGCCTTGGCCTTGGCCTTTGCCTGACGCTAAACGCCTTTGCCTTGGCCTAATCCTAAATGCCTTGGCCCAACTCTAAAGGCCTACTAACCCAACACCCAAAATTAAATGCCTTTGCCTAATTGCCTTGGCCTTGGCCTTGGCGTAAGCAGGAAAGCCTTTGCCGAACTCGGAGCCTAAAGGCCTTGGCCTTTTTCTAAACCTTCTCCTAAATGCCTAGCTCTCTGCCTAATGAGGAATGCCTTTGCCTTTGCCTTTGCCTGATCGAGCCTAATCCTAACCGTAACCCGAATCAACTTGGTCTTTGCCTCTGCCTCTGCCTCTGCCTCTGCCTTTGCCTTTGCGTGATCTAACCCTCACCCTAACTCTAAACCTAGCCCGAACCCTAACGCAAATCACCTTGGCCTTTGCCTTTGCTTCTGCCTTTGCCCGATCTAACCCTAACCCTGAGGCTAACCCGAATCCTAACCCTAACCCTAACCATCACCCTAACCCTAACCTCAACCCTAACCCTGACCGCCGTTGCACTTGCCTTTGCTTTTGCCTTTCTCTCTTCCAACACTAACCCTAAGCCTAACCCTAACCGCCTTGGCCTTGGCCTTTGCCTGACGCTAAACGCCTTTGCCTTGGCCTAATCCTAAATGCCTTGGCCTAACTCTAAAGGCCTACTAACCCAACACCCAAAATTAAATGCCTTTGCCTAAAGCCCTGGACCTAATTGCCTTGGCCTTGGCCTTGGCGTAAGCAGGAAAGCCTTTGCCGAACTCGGAGCCTAAAGGCCTTGGCCTTTTTCTAAACCTTCTCCTAAATGCCTAGCTCTCTGCCTAACGAGGAATGCCTTGGCCTTTGCTTCTGCCTTTGCCCGATCTAACCCTAACGCTGAGGCTAACCCGAATCCTAACCCTAACCCTAACCATCACCCTAACCCTAAGCCCTCACCCTCACCCTCACCCTCACCCTAACCCGAAACGCCTTTCCCTTTGCCTGATGTAACCCAAATCCTAACCGTGACCCACACCCGAACCCGAACCCAAACTGGATCTAACCCTAACCCTATCTCAAACGCTAACAACCTTTGCCTTTGCCTTTGCCTTTGCCTCATCTAACCCTAACCCTAACTGCCTTTGCCTAATCTAACCTTAAGCCTAAGCCTAAGCTTAACCCTAACCACCTTTCCCTTTGCCTTTGCCTTTCCCTTTGCCTTTGCCTTTCCTTTTCCCTCTTCTAACCCTAACCCTAACCCTAAGCCTAACCCCAAGCCTAACCCTCAGCTTAAACGCCTTTGCCTTTCCCTGATCCAAACCGAAAGCTAACCCGAACCCAAACAAAAAGCCTTTGCCTTTGCCTTTGCCTGATCCAACCCTAACCCTTAACGTAATCCCAACCTTAACCCTAACCCTAAACGAAACACTGCCCGCCTTTGCGCTTGCCTTTGCTTTTGCCTTTCTCTCTTCCAACACTAACCCTAAGCCTAACCCTAACCGCCTTGGCCTTGGCCTTTGCCTGACGCTAAACGCCTTTGCCTTGGCCTAATCCTAAATGCCTTGGCCCAACTCTAAAGGCCTACTAACCCAACACCCAAAATTAAATGCCTTTGCCTAATTGCCTTGGCCTTGGCCTTGGCGTAAGCAGGAAAGCCTTTGCCGAACTCGGAGCCTAAAGGCCTTGGCCTTTTTCTAAACCTTCTCCTAAATGCCTAGCTCTCTGCCTAATGAGGAATGCCTTTGCCTTTGCCTTTGCCTGATCGAGCCTAATCCTAACCGTAACCCGAATCAACTTGGTCTTTGCCTCTGCCTCTGCCTCTGCCTCTGCCTTTGCCTTTGCGTGATCTAACCCTCACCCTAACTCTAAACCTAGCCCGAACCCTAACGCAAATCACCTTGGCCTTTGCCTTTGCTTCTGCCTTTGCCCGATCTAACCCTAACCCTGAGGCTAACCCGAATCCTAACCCTAACCCTAACCATCACCCTAACCCTAACCTCAACCCTAACCCTGACCGCCGTTGCACTTGCCTTTGCTTTTGCCTTTCTCTCTTCCAACACTAACCCTAAGCCTAACCCTAACCGCCTTGGCCTTGGCCTTTGCCTGACGCTAAACGCCTTTGCCTTGGCCTAATCCTAAATGCCTTGGCCTAACTCTAAAGGCCTACTAACCCAACACCCAAAATTAAATGCCTTTGCCTAAAGCCCTGGACCTAATTGCCTTGGCCTTGGCGTAAGCAGGAAAGCCTTTGCCGAACTCGGAGCCTAAAGGCCTTGGCCTTTTTCTAAACCTTCTCCTAAATGCCTAGCTCTCTGCCTAACGAGGAATGCCTTGGCCTTTGCTTCTGCCTTTGCCCGATCTAACCCTAACGCTGAGGCTAACCCGAATCCTAACCCTAACCCTAACCATCACCCTAACCCTAAGCCCTCACCCTCACCCTCACCCTCACCCTAACCCGAAACGCCTTTCCCTTTGCCTGATGTAACCCAAATCCTAACCGTGACCCACACCCGAACCCGAACCCAAACTGGATCTAACCCTAACCCTATCTCAAACGCTAACAACCTTTGCCTTTGCCTTTGCCTTTGCCTCATCTAACCCTAACCCTAACTGCCTTTGCCTAATCTAACCTTAAGCCTAAGCCTAAGCTTAACCCTAACCACCTTTCCCTTTGCCTTTGCCTTTCCCTTTGCCTTTGCCTTTCCTTTTCCCTCTTCTAACCCTAACCCTAACCCTAAGCCTAACCCCAAGCCTAACCCTCAGCTTAAACGCCTTTGCCTTTCCCTGATCCAAACCGAAAGCTAACCCGAACCCAAACAAAAAGCCTTTGCCTTTGCCTTTGCCTTTGCCTGATCCAACCCTAACCCTTAACGTAATCCCCATCTTAACACTAACCCTAAACGAAACACTGCCCGCCTTTGCGCTTGCCTTTGCTTTTGCCTTTCTCTCTTCCAACACTAACCCTAAGCCTAACCCTAACCGCCTTGGCCTTGGCCTTTGCCTGACACTAACCGCCTTTGCCTTGGCCTAATCCTAAATGCCTTGGCCTAACTCTAAAGGCCTACTAACCCAACACCCAAAATGAAATGCCTTTGCCTAATTGCCTTGGCCTTGGCCTTGGCCTTGGCGTAAGCAGGAAAGCCTTTGCCGAACTCGGAGCCTAAAGGCCTTGGCCTTTTTCTAAACCTTCTCCTAAATGCCTAGCTCTCTGCCTAACGAGGAATGCCTTTGCCTTTGCTTCTGCCTTTGCCCGATCTAACCCTAACGCTGAGGCTAACCCGAATCCTAACCCTAACCCTAACCATCACCCTAACCCTAAGCCCTCACCCTCACCCTCACCCTAACCCAAAACGCCTTTCCCTTTGCCTGATGTAACCCAAATCCTAACCGTGACCCACACCCGAACCCAAACCCAAACTCGATCTAACCCTAACCCTATCTCAAACGCTAACAACCTTTGCCTTTGCCTTTGCCTTTGCCTCATCTAACCCTAACCCTAACTGCCTTTGCCTAATCTAACCTTAAGCCTAAGCCTAAACTTAACCCTAACCACCTTTCCCTTTGCCTTTGCCTTTCCCTTTGCCTTTGCCTTTCCTTTTCCCTCTTTTAACCCTAACCCTAACCCTAAGCCTAACCCCAAGCCTAACCCTCAGCTTAAACGCCTTTGCCTTTCCCTGATCCAAACCGAAAGCTAACCCGAACCCAAACAAAAAGCCTTTGCCTTTGCCTTTGCCTTTGCCTGATCCAACCCTAACCCTTAACGTAATCCCAACCTTAACCCTAACCCTAAACGAAACACTGCCCGCCTTTGCGCTTGCCTTTGCTTTTGCCTTTCTCTCTTCCAACACTAACCCTAAGCCTAACCCTAACCGCCTTGGCCTTGGCCTTTGCCTGACGCTAAACGCCTTTGCCTTGGCCTAATCCTAAATGCCTTGGCCCAACTCTAAAGGCCTACTAACCCAACACCCAAAATGAAATGCCTTTGCCTAATTGCCTTGGCCTTGGCCTTGGCGTAAGCAGGAAAGCCTTTGCCGAACTCGGAGCCTAAAGGCCTTGGCCTTTTTCTAAACCTTCTCCTAAATGCCTAGCTCTCTGCCTAACGAGGAATGCCTTTGCCTTTGCTTCTGCCTTTGCCCGATCTAACCCTAACCCTGAGGCTAACCCGAATCCTAACCCTAACCCTAACCATCACCCTAACCCTAAGCCCTCACCCTCACCCTCACCCTAACCTGAAACGCCTTTCCCTTTGCCTGATGTAACCCAAATCCTAACCGTGACCCACACCCGAACCCGAACCCAAACTCGATCTAACCCTAACCCTATCTCAAACGCTAACAACCTTTGCCTTTGCCTTTGCCTTTGCCTCATCTAACCCTAACCCTAACTGCCTTTGCCTAATCTAACCTTAAGCCTAAGCCTAAGCTTAACCCTAACCACCTTTCCCTTTGCCTTTGCCTTTGCCTTTGCCTTTGCCTTTCCTTTTCCCTCTTCTAACCCTAACCCTAACCCTAAGCCTCACCCCAAGCCTAACCCTCAGCTTAAACGCCTTTGTCTTTCCCTGATCCAAACCGAAAGCTAACCTGAACCCAAACAAAAAGCCTTTGCCTTTGCCTTTGCCTTTGCCTGATCCAACCCTAACCCTTAACGTAATCCCAACCTTAACACTAACCCTAAACGAAACACTGCCCGCCTTTGCGCTTGCCTTTGCTTTTGCCTTTCTCTCTTCCAACACTAACCCTAAGCCTAACCCTAACCGCCTTGGCCTTGGCCTTTGCCTGACACTAAACGCCTTTGCCTTGGCCTAATCCTAAATGCCTTGGCCTAACTCTAAAGGCCTACTAACCCAACACCCAAAATGAAATGCCTTTGCCTAATTGCCTTGGCCTTAGCCTTGGCCTTGGCCTTGGCGTAAGCAGGAAAGCCTTTGCCGAACTCGGAGCCTAAAGGCCTTGGCCTTTTTCTAAACCTTCTCCTAAATGCCTAGCTCTCTGCCTAATGAGGAATGCCTTTGCCTTTGCCTTTGCCTGATCGAGCCTAATCCTAACCGTAACCCGAATCAACTTGGTCTTTGCCTCTGCCTCTGCCTCTGCCTCTGCCTTTGCCTTTGCGTGATCTAACCCTCACCCTAACTCTAAACCTAGCCCGAACCCTAACGCAAATCACCTTGGCCTTTGCCTTTGCTTCTGCCTTTGCCCGATCTAACCCTAACCCTGAGGCTAACCCGAATCCTAACCCTAACCCTAACCATCACCCTAACCCTAACCTCAACCCTAACCCTGACCGCCGTTGCACTTGCCTTTGCTTTTGCCTTTCTCTCTTCCAACACTAACCCTAAGCCTAACCCTAACCGCCTTGGCCTTGGCCTTTGCCTGACGCTAAACGCCTTTGCCTTGGCCTAATCCTAAATGCCTTGGCCTAACTCTAAAGGCCTACTAACCCAACACCCAAAATTAAATGCCTTTGCCTAAAGCCCTGGACCTAATTGCCTTGGCCTTGGCGTAAGCAGGAAAGCCTTTGCCGAACTCGGAGCCTAAAGGCCTTGGCCTTTTTCTAAACCTTCTCCTAAATGCCTAGCTCTCTGCCTAACGAGGAATGCCTTGGCCTTTGCTTCTGCCTTTGCCCGATCTAACCCTAACGCTGAGGCTAACCCGAATCCTAACCCTAACCCTAACCATCACCCTAACCCTAAGCCCTCACCCTCACCCTCACCCTCACCCTAACCCGAAACGCCTTTCCCTTTGCCTGATGTAACCCAAATCCTAACCGTGACCCACACCCGAACCCGAACCCAAACTGGATCTAACCCTAACCCTATCTCAAACGCTAACAACCTTTGCCTTTGCCTTTGCCTTTGCCTCATCTAACCCTAACCCTAACTGCCTTTGCCTAATCTAACCTTAAGCCTAAGCCTAAGCTTAACCCTAACCACCTTTCCCTTTGCCTTTGCCTTTCCCTTTGCCTTTGCCTTTCCTTTTCCCTCTTCTAACCCTAACCCTAACCCTAAGCCTAACCCCAAGCCTAACCCTCAGCTTAAACGCCTTTGCCTTTCCCTGATCCAAACCGAAAGCTAACCCGAACCCAAACAAAAAGCCTTTGCCTTTGCCTTTGCCTGATCCAACCCTAACCCTTAACGTAATCCCAACCTTAACCCTAACCCTAAACGAAACACTGCCCGCCTTTGCGCTTGCCTTTGCTTTTGCCTTTCTCTCTTCCAACACTAACCCTAAGCCTAACCCTAACCGCCTTGGCCTTGGCCTTTGCCTGACGCTAAACGCCTTTGCCTTGGCCTAATCCTAAATGCCTTGGCCCAACTCTAAAGGCCTACTAACCCAACACCCAAAATTAAATGCCTTTGCCTAATTGCCTTGGCCTTGGCCTTGGCGTAAGCAGGAAAGCCTTTGCCGAACTCGGAGCCTAAAGGCCTTGGCCTTTTTCTAAACCTTCTCCTAAATGCCTAGCTCTCTGCCTAATGAGGAATGCCTTTGCCTTTGCCTTTGCCTGATCGAGCCTAATCCTAACCGTAACCCGAATCAACTTGGTCTTTGCCTCTGCCTCTGCCTCTGCCTCTGCCTTTGCCTTTGCGTGATCTAACCCTCACCCTAACTCTAAACCTAGCCCGAACCCTAACGCAAATCACCTTGGCCTTTGCCTTTGCTTCTGCCTTTGCCCGATCTAACCCTAACCCTGAGGCTAACCCGAATCCTAACCCTAACCCTAACCATCACCCTAACCCTAACCTCAACCCTAACCCTGACCGCCGTTGCACTTGCCTTTGCTTTTGCCTTTCTCTCTTCCAACACTAACCCTAAGCCTAACCCTAACCGCCTTGGCCTTGGCCTTTGCCTGACGCTAAACGCCTTTGCCTTGGCCTAATCCTAAATGCCTTGGCCTAACTCTAAAGGCCTACTAACCCAACACCCAAAATTAAATGCCTTTGCCTAAAGCCCTGGACCTAATTGCCTTGGCCTTGGCGTAAGCAGGAAAGCCTTTGCCGAACTCGGAGCCTAAAGGCCTTGGCCTTTTTCTAAACCTTCTCCTAAATGCCTAGCTCTCTGCCTAACGAGGAATGCCTTGGCCTTTGCTTCTGCCTTTGCCCGATCTAACCCTAACGCTGAGGCTAACCCGAATCCTAACCCTAACCCTAACCATCACCCTAACCCTAAGCCCTCACCCTCACCCTCACCCTCACCCTAACCCGAAACGCCTTTCCCTTTGCCTGATGTAACCCAAATCCTAACCGTGACCCACACCCGAACCCGAACCCAAACTGGATCTAACCCTAACCCTATCTCAAACGCTAACAACCTTTGCCTTTGCCTTTGCCTTTGCCTCATCTAACCCTAACCCTAACTGCCTTTGCCTAATCTAACCTTAAGCCTAAGCCTAAGCTTAACCCTAACCACCTTTCCCTTTGCCTTTGCCTTTCCCTTTGCCTTTGCCTTTCCTTTTCCCTCTTCTAACCCTAACCCTAACCCTAAGCCTAACCCCAAGCCTAACCCTCAGCTTAAACGCCTTTGCCTTTCCCTGATCCAAACCGAAAGCTAACCCGAACCCAAACAAAAAGCCTTTGCCTTTGCCTTTGCCTTTGCCTGATCCAACCCTAACCCTTAACGTAATCCCCATCTTAACACTAACCCTAAACGAAACACTGCCCGCCTTTGCGCTTGCCTTTGCTTTTGCCTTTCTCTCTTCCAACACTAACCCTAAGCCTAACCCTAACCGCCTTGGCCTTGGCCTTTGCCTGACACTAACCGCCTTTGCCTTGGCCTAATCCTAAATGCCTTGGCCTAACTCTAAAGGCCTACTAACCCAACACCCAAAATGAAATGCCTTTGCCTAATTGCCTTGGCCTTGGCCTTGGCCTTGGCGTAAGCAGGAAAGCCTTTGCCGAACTCGGAGCCTAAAGGCCTTGGCCTTTTTCTAAACCTTCTCCTAAATGCCTAGCTCTCTGCCTAACGAGGAATGCCTTTGCCTTTGCCTTTGCCTGATCGAGCCTAATCCTAACCGTAACCCGAATCACCTTGGTCTTTGCCTCTGCCTCTGCCTCTGCCTCTGCCTCTGCCTTTGCCTTTGCGTGATCTAACCCTCACCCTAACTCTAAACCTAGCCCGAACCCTAACGCAAATCACCTTGGCCTTTGCCTTTGCTTCTACCTTTGCCCGATCTAACCCTAACCCTGAGGCTAACCCGAATCCTAACCGTAACCCTAACCATCACCCTAACCCTAACCTTAATCCTAACCCTGACCGCCGTTGCACTTGCTTTGCTTTTGCCTTTCTCTCTTCCAACACTAACCCTAAGCCTAACCCTAACCGCCTTGGCCTTGGCCTTTGCCTGACGCTAAACGCCTTTGCCTTGGCCTAATCCTAAATGCCTTGGCCTAACTCTAAAGGCCTACTAACCCAACACCCAAAATTAAATGCCTTTGCCTAAAGCCCTGGACCTAATTGCCTTGGCCTTGGCGTAAGCAGGAAAGCCTTTGCCGAACTCGGAGCCTAAAGGCCTTGGCCTTTTTCTAAACCTTCTCCTAAATGCCTAGCTCTCTGCCTAACGAGGAATGCCTTTGCCTTTGCTTCTGCCTTTGCCCGATCTAACCCTAACCCTGAGGCTAACCCGAATCCTAACCCTAACCCTAACCATCACCCTAACCCTAAGCCCTCACCCTCACCCTCACCCTAACCCGAAACGCCTTTCCCTTTGCCTGATGTAACCCAAATCCTAACCGTGACCCACACCCGAACCCGAACCCGGAATGGATCTAACCCTAACCCTATCTCAAACGCTAACAACCTTTGCCTTTGCCTTTGCCTCATCTAACCCTAACCCTAACTGCCTTTGCCTAATCTAACCTTAAGCCTAAGCCTAAACTTAACCCTAACCACCTTTGCCTTTGCCTTTGCCTTTGCCTTTGCCTTTCCTTTTCCCTCTTCTAACCCTAACCCTAACCCTAAGCCTAACCCCAAGCCTAACCCTCAGCTTAAACGCCTTTGCCTTTCCCTGATCCAAACCGAAAGCTAACCCGAACCCGAACAAAAAGCCTTTGCCTTTGCCTTTGCCTTTGCCTGATCCAACCCTAACCCTTAACGTAATCCCAACCTTAACCCTAACCCTAAACGAAACACTGCCCGCCTTTGCGCTTGCCTTTGCTTTTGCCTTTCTCTCTTCCAACACTAACCCTAAGCCTAACCCTAACCGCCTTGGCCTTGGCCTTTGCCTGACGCTAAACGCCTTTGCCTTGGCCTAATCCTAAATGCCTTGGCCCAACTCTAAAGGCCTACTAACCCAACACCCAAAATTAAATGCCTTTGCCTAATGGCCTTGGCCTTGGCCTTGGCGTAAGCAGGAAAGCCTTTGCCGAACTCGGAGCCTAAAGGCCTTGGCCTTTTTCTAAACCTTCTCCTAAATGCCTAGCTCTCTGCCTAACGAGGAATGCCTTTGCCTTTGCCTTTGCCTGATCGAGCCTAACCCTAACCGTAACCCGAATCACCTTGGTCTTTGCCTCTGCCTCTGCCTCTGCCTCTGCCTTTGCCTTTGCGTGATCTAACCCTCACCCTAACTCTAAACCTAGCCCGAACCCTAACGCAAATCACCTTGGCCTTTGCCTTTGCTTCTGCCTTTGCCCGATCTAACCCTAACCCTGAGGCTAACCCGAATCCTAACCCTAACCCTAACCATCACCCTAACCCTAACCTCAACCCTAACCCTGACCGCCGTTGCACTTGCCTTTGCTTTTGCCTTTCTCTCTTCCAACACTAACCCTAAGCCTAACCCTAAGCGCCTTGGCCTTGGCCTTTGCCTGACGCTAAACGCCTTTGCCTTGGCCTAATCCTAAATGCCTTGGCCTAACTCTAAAGGCCTACTAACCCAACACCCAAAATTAAATGCCTTTGCCTAAAGCCCTGCACCTAATTGCCTTGGCCTGGGCGTAAGCAGGAAAGCCTTTGCCAAACTCGGAGCCTAAAGGCCTTGGCCTTTTTCTAAACCTTCTCCTAAATGCCTAGCTCTCTGCCTAACGAGGAATGCCTTTGCCTTTGCTTCTGCCTTTGCCCGATCTAACCCTAACCCTGAGGCTAACCCGAATCCTAACCCTAACCCTAACCATCACCCTAACCCTAAGCCCTCACCCTCACCCTCACCCTAACCCAAAACGCCTTTCCCTTTGCCTGATGTAACCCAAATCCTAACCGTGACCCACACCCGAACCCGAACCCAAACTGGATCTAACCCTAACCCTATCTCAAACGCTAACAACCTTTGCCTTTGCCTTTGCCTTTGCCTCATCTAACCCTAACCCTAACTGCCTTTGCCTAATCTAACCTTAAGCCTAAGCCTAAGCTTAACCCTAACCACCTTTCCCTTTCCCTTTGCCTTTGCCTTTGCCTTTCCTTTTCCCTCTTCTAACCCTAACCCTAACCCTAAGCCTCACCCCAAGCCTAACCCTCAGCTTAAACGCCTTTGTCTTTCCCTGATCCAAACCGAAAGCTAACCCGAACCCAAACAAAAAGCCTTTGCCTTTGCCTTTGCCTTTGCCTGATCCAACCCTAACCCTTAACGTAATCCCAACCTTAACACTAACCCTAAACGAAACACTGCCCGCCTTTGCGCTTGCCTTTGCTTTTGCCTTTCTCTCTTCCAACACTAACCCTAAGCCTAACCCTAACCGCCTTGGCCTTGGCCTTTGCCTGACACTAAACGCCTTTGCCTTGGCCTAATCCTAAATGCCTTGGCCTAACTCTAAAGGCCTACTAACCCAACACCCAAAATGAAATGCCTTTGCCTAATTGCCTTGGCCTTGGCCTTGGCCTTGGCCTTGGCGTAAGCAGGAAAGCCTTTGCCGAACTCGGAGCCTAAAGGCCTTGGCCTTTTTCTAAACCTTCTCCTAAATGCCTAGCTCTCTGCCTAACGAGGAATGCCTTTGCCTTTGCCTTTGCCTGATCGAGCCTAACCCTAACCGTAACCCGAATCACCTTGGTCTTTGCCTCTGCCTCTGCCTCTGCCTCTGCCTTTGCCTTTGCGTGATCTAACCCTCACCCTAACTCTAAACCTAGCCCGAACCCTAACGCAAATCACCTTGGCCTTTGCCTTTGCTTCTGCCTTTGCCCGATCTAACCCTAACCCTGAGGCTAACCCGAATCCTAACCGTAACCCTAACCATCACCCTAACCCTAACCTCAACCCTAACCCTGACCGCCGTTGCACTTGCCTTTGCTTTTGCCTTTCTCTCTTCCAACACTAACCCTAAGCCTAACCCTAAGCGCCTTGGCCTTGGCCTTTGCCTGACGCTAAACGCCTTTGCCTTGGCCTAATCCTAAATGCCTTGGCCTAACTCTAAAGGCCTACTAACCCAACACCCAAAATTAAATGCCTTTGCCTAAAGCCCTGCACCTAATTGCCTTGGCCTTGGCGTAAGCAGGAAAGCCTTTGCCGAACTCGGAGCCTAAAGGCCTTGGCCTTTTTCTAAACCTTCTCCTAAATGCCTAGCTCTCTGCCTAACGAGGAATGCCTTTGCCTTTGCTTCTGCCTTTGCCCGATCTAACCCTAACCCTAAGGCTAACCCGAATCCTAACCCTAACCCTAACCATCACCCTAACCCTAAGCCCTCACCCTCACCCTCACCCTAACCCAAAACGCCTTTCCCTTTGCCTGATGTAACCCGAATCCTAACCGTGACCCACACCCGAACCAGAACCCAAACTGGATCTAACCCTAACCCTATCTCAAACGCTAACAACCTTTACCTTTGCCTTTGCCTTTGCCTCATCTAACCCTAACCCTAACTGCCTTTGCCTAATCTAACCTTAAGCCTAAGCCTAAGCTTAACCCTAACCACCTTTCCCTTTGCCTTTGCCTTTCCCTTTGCCTTTGCCTTTCCTTTTCCCTCTTCTAACCCTAACCCTAAGCCTAAGCCTCACCCCAAGCCTAACCCTCAGCTTAAACGCCTTTGTCTTTCCCTGATCCAAACCGAAAGCTAACCCGAACCCAAACAAAAAGCCTTTGCCTTTGCCTTTGCCTTTGCCTGATCCAACCCTAACCCTTAACGTAATCCCAACCTTAACACTAACCCTAAACGAAACACTGCCCGCCTTTGCGCTTGCCTTTGCTTTTGCCTTTCTCTCTTCCAACACTAACCCTAAGCCTAACCCTAACCGCCTTGGCCTTGGCCTTTGCCTGACACTAAACGCCTTTGCCTTGGCCTAATCCTAAATGCCTTGGCCTAACTCTAAAGGCCTACTAACCCAACACCCAAAATGAAATGCCTTTGCCTAATTGCCTTGGCCTTGGCCTTGGCCTTGGCCTTGGCGTAAGCAGGAAAGCCTTTGCCGAACTCGGAGCCTAAAGGCCTTGGCCTTTTTCTAAACCTTCTCCTAAATGCCTAGCTCTCTGCCTAACGAGGAATGCCTTTGCCTTTGCCTTTGCCTGATCGAGCCTAACCCTAACCGTAACCCGAATCACCTTGGTCTTTGCCTCTGCCTCTGCCCCTGCCTCTGCCTTTGCCTTTGCGTGATCTAACCCTCACCCTAACTCTAAACCTAGCCCGAACCCTAACGCAAATCACCTTGGCCTTTGCCTTTGCTTCTGCCTTTGCCCGATCTAACCCTAACCCTGAGGCTAACCCGAATCCTAACCCTAACCCTAACCATCACCCTAACCCTAACCTCAACCCTAACCCTGACCGCCGTTGCACTTGCCTTTGCTTTTGCCTTTCTCTCTTCCAACACTAACCCTAAGCCTAACCCTAACCGCCTTGGCCTTGGCCTTTGCCTGACGCTAAACGCCTTTGTCTTGGCCTAATCCTAAATGCCTTGGCCTAACTCTAAAGGCCTACTAACCCAACACCCAAAATTAAATGCCTTTGCCTAAAGCCCTGCACCTAATTGCCTTGGCCTTGGCGTAAGCAGGAAAGCCTTTGCCGAACTCGGAGCCTAAAGGCCTTGGCCTTTTTCTAAACCTTCTCCTAAATGCCTAGCTCTCTGCCTAACGAGGAATGCCTTTGCCTTTGCTTCTGCCTTTGCCCGATCTAACCCTAACGCTGAGGCTAACCCGAATCCTAACCCTAACCCTAACCATCACCCTAACCCTAAGCCCTCACCCTCACCCTCACCCTCACCCTAACCCGAAACGCCTTTCCCTTTGCCTGATGTAACCCAAATCCTAACCGTGACCCACACCCGAACCCGAACCCAAACTGGATCTAACCCTAACCCTATCTCAAACGCTAACAACCTTTGCCTTTGCCTTTGCCTTTGCCTCATCTAACCCTAACCCTAACTGCCTTTGCCTAATCTAACCTTAAGCCTAAGCCTAAGCTTAACCCTAACCACCTTTCCCTTTGCCTTTGCCTTTCCCTTTGCCTTTGCCTTTCCTTTTCCCTCTTCTAACCCTAACCCTAACCCTAAGCCTAACCCCAAGCCTAACCCTCAGCTTAAACGCCTTTGCCTTTCCCTGATCCAAACCGAAAGCTAACCCGAACCCAAACAAAAAGCCTTTGCCTTTGCCTTTGCCTGATCCAACCCTAACCCTTAACGTAATCCCAACCTTAACCCTAACCCTAAACGAAACACTGCCCGCCTTTGCGCTTGCCTTTGCTTTTGCCTTTCTCTCTTCCAACACTAACCCTAAGCCTAACCCTAACCGCCTTGGCCTTGGCCTTTGCCTGACGCTAAACGCCTTTGCCTTGGCCTAATCCTAAATGCCTTGGCCCAACTCTAAAGGCCTACTAACCCAACACCCAAAATTAAATGCCTTTGCCTAATTGCCTTGGCCTTGGCCTTGGCGTAAGCAGGAAAGCCTTTGCCGAACTCGGAGCCTAAAGGCCTTGGCCTTTTTCTAAACCTTCTCCTAAATGCCTAGCTCTCTGCCTAATGAGGAATGCCTTTGCCTTTGCCTTTGCCTGATCGAGCCTAATCCTAACCGTAACCCGAATCAACTTGGTCTTTGCCTCTGCCTCTGCCTCTGCCTCTGCCTTTGCCTTTGCGTGATCTAACCCTCACCCTAACTCTAAACCTAGCCCGAACCCTAACGCAAATCACCTTGGCCTTTGCCTTTGCTTCTGCCTTTGCCCGATCTAACCCTAACCCTGAGGCTAACCCGAATCCTAACCCTAACCCTAACCATCACCCTAACCCTAACCTCAACCCTAACCCTGACCGCCGTTGCACTTGCCTTTGCTTTTGCCTTTCTCTCTTCCAACACTAACCCTAAGCCTAACCCTAACCGCCTTGGCCTTGGCCTTTGCCTGACGCTAAACGCCTTTGTCTTGGCCTAATCCTAAATGCCTTGGCCTAACTCTAAAGGCCTACTAACCCAACACCCAAAATTAAATGCCTTTGCCTAAAGCCCTGGACCTAATTGCCTTGGCCTTGGCGTAAGCAGGAAAGCCTTTGCCGAACTCGGAGCCTAAAGGCCTTGGCCTTTTTCTAAACCTTCTCCTAAATGCCTAGCTCTCTGCCTAACGAGGAATGCCTTTGCCTTTGCTTCTGCCTTTGCCCGATCTAACCCTAACGCTGAGGCTAACCCGAATCCTAACCCTAACCCTAACCATCACCCTAACCCTAAGCCCTCACCCTCACCCTCACCCTCACCCTAACCCGAAACGCCTTTCCCTTTGCCTGATGTAACCCAAATCCTAACCGTGACCCACACCCGAACCCGAACCCAAACTGGATCTAACCCTAACCCTATCTCAAACGCTAACAACCTTTGCCTTTGCCTTTGCCTTTGCCTCATCTAACCCTAACCCTAACTGCCTTTGCCTAATCTAACCTTAAGCCTAAGCCTAAGCTTAACCCTAACCACCTTTCCCTTTGCCTTTGCCTTTCCCTTTGCCTTTGCCTTTCCTTTTCCCTCTTCTAACCCTAACCCTAACCCTAAGCCTAACCCCAAGCCTAACCCTCAGCTTAAACGCCTTTGCCTTTCCCTGATCCAAACCGAAAGCTAACCCGAACCCAAACAAAAAGCCTTTGCCTTTGCCTTTGCCTGATCCAACCCTAACCCTTAACGTAATCCCAACCTTAACCCTAACCCTAAACGAAACACTGCCCGCCTTTGCGCTTGCCTTTGCTTTTGCCTTTCTCTCTTCCAACACTAACCCTAAGCCTAACCCTAACCGCCTTGGCCTTGGCCTTTGCCTGACGCTAAACGCCTTTGCCTTGGCCTAATCCTAAATGCCTTGGCCCAACTCTAAAGGCCTACTAACCCAACACCCAAAATTAAATGCCTTTGCCTAATTGCCTTGGCCTTGGCCTTGGCGTAAGCAGGAAAGCCTTTGCCGAACTCGGAGCCTAAAGGCCTTGGCCTTTTTCTAAACCTTCTCCTAAATGCCTAGCTCTCTGCCTAATGAGGAATGCCTTTGCCTTTGCCTTTGCCTGATCGAGCCTAATCCTAACCGTAACCCGAATCAACTTGGTCTTTGCCTCTGCCTCTGCCTCTGCCTCTGCCTTTGCCTTTGCGTGATCTAACCCTCACCCTAACTCTAAACCTAGCCCGAACCCTAACGCAAATCACCTTGGCCTTTGCCTTTGCTTCTGCCTTTGCCCGATCTAACCCTAACCCTGAGGCTAACCCGAATCCTAACCCTAACCCTAACCATCACCCTAACCCTAACCTCAACCCTAACCCTGACCGCCGTTGCACTTGCCTTTGCTTTTGCCTTTCTCTCTTCCAACACTAACCCTAAGCCTAACCCTAACCGCCTTGGCCTTGGCCTTTGCCTGACGCTAAACGCCTTTGCCTTGGCCTAATCCTAAATGCCTTGGCCTAACTCTAAAGGCCTACTAACCCAACACCCAAAATTAAATGCCTTTGCCTAAAGCCCTGGACCTAATTGCCTTGGCCTTGGCGTAAGCAGGAAAGCCTTTGCCGAACTCGGAGCCTAAAGGCCTTGGCCTTTTTCTAAACCTTCTCCTAAATGCCTAGCTCTCTGCCTAACGAGGAATGCCTTGGCCTTTGCTTCTGCCTTTGCCCGATCTAACCCTAACGCTGAGGCTAACCCGAATCCTAACCCTAACCCTAACCATCACCCTAACCCTAAGCCCTCACCCTCACCCTCACCCTCACCCTAACCCGAAACGCCTTTCCCTTTGCCTGATGTAACCCAAATCCTAACCGTGACCCACACCCGAACCCGAACCCAAACTGGATCTAACCCTAACCCTATCTCAAACGCTAACAACCTTTGCCTTTGCCTTTGCCTTTGCCTCATCTAACCCTAACCCTAACTGCCTTTGCCTAATCTAACCTTAAGCCTAAGCCTAAGCTTAACCCTAACCACCTTTCCCTTTGCCTTTGCCTTTCCCTTTGCCTTTGCCTTTCCTTTTCCCTCTTCTAACCCTAACCCTAACCCTAAGCCTAACCCCAAGCCTAACCCTCAGCTTAAACGCCTTTGCCTTTCCCTGATCCAAACCGAAAGCGAACCCGAACCCAAACAAAAAGCCTTTGCCTTTGCCTTTGCCTGATCCAACCCTAACCCTTAACGTAATCCCCATCTTAACACTAACCCTAAACGAAACACTGCCCGCCTTTGCGCTTGCCTTTGCTTTTGCCTTTCTCTCTTCCAACACTAACCCTAAGCCTAACCCTAACCGCCTTGGCCTTGGCCTTTGCCTGACACTAAACGCCTTTGCCTTGGCCTAATCCTAAATGCCTTGGCCTAACTCTAAAGGCCTACTAACCCAACACCCAAAATGAAATGCCTTTGCCTAATTGCCTTGGCCTTGGCCTTGGCCTTGGCGTAAGCAGGAAAGCCTTTGCCGAACTCGGAGCCTAAAGGCCTTGGCCTTTTTCTAAACCTTCTCCTAAATGCCTAGCTCTCTGCCTAACGAGGAATGCCTTTGCCTTTGCCTTTGCCTGATCGAGCCTAATCCTAACCGTAACCCGAATCACCTTGGTCTTTGCCTCTGCCTCTGCCTCTGCCTCTGCCTTTGCCTTTGCGTGATCTAACCCTCACCCTAACTCTAAACCTAGCCCGAACCCTAACGCAAATCACCTTGGCCTTTGCCTTTGCTTCTACCTTTGCCCGATCTAACCCTAACCCTGAGGCTAACCCGAATCCTAACCGTAACCCTAACCATCACCCTAACCCTAACCTTAATCCTAACCCTGACCGCCGTTGCACTTGCTTTGCTTTTGCCTTTCTCTCTTCCAACACTAACCCTAAGCCTAACCCTAACCGCCTTGGCCTTGGCCTTTGCCTGACGCTAAACGCCTTTGCCTTGGCCTAATCCTAAATGCCTTGGCCTAACTCTAAAGGCCTACTAACCCAACACCCAAAATTAAATGCCTTTGCCTAAAGCCCTGGACCTAATTGCCTTGGCCTTGGCGTAAGCAGGAAAGCCTTTGCCGAACTCGGAGCCTAAAGGCCTTGGCCTTTTTCTAAACCTTCTCCTAAATGCCTAGCTCTCTGCCTAACGAGGAATGCCTTTGCCTTTGCTTCTGCCTTTGCCCGATCTAACCCTAACCCTGAGGCTAACCCGAATCCTAACCCTAACCCTAACCATCACCCTAACCCTAAGCCCTCACCCTCACCCTCACCCTAACCCGAAACGCCTTTCCCTTTGCCTGATGTAACCCAAATCCTAACCGTGACCCACACCCGAACCCGAACCCGGAATGGATCTAACCCTAACCCTATCTCAAACGCTAACAACCTTTGCCTTTGCCTTTGCCTCATCTAACCCTAACCCTAACTGCCTTTGCCTAATCTAACCTTAAGCCTAAGCCTAAACTTAACCCTAACCACCTTTGCCTTTGCCTTTGCCTTTGCCTTTTCCTTTCCTTTTCCCTCTTCTAACCCTAACCCTAACCCTAAGCCTAACCCCAAGCCTAACCCTCAGCTTAAACGCCTTTGCCTTTCCCTGATCCAAAACGAAAGCTAACCCGAACCCGAACAAAAAGCCTTTGCCTTTGCCTTTGCCTTTGCCTGATCCAACCCTAACCCTTAACGTAATCCCAACCTTAACCCTAACCCTAAACGAAACACTGCCCGCCTTTGCGCTTGCCTTTGCTTTTGCCTTTCTCTCTTCCAACACTAACCCTAAGCCTAACCCTAACCGCCTTGGCCTTGGCCTTTGCCTGACGCTAAACGCCTTTGCCTTGGCCTAATCCTAAATGCCTTGGCCCAACTCTAAAGGCCTACTAACCCAACACCCAAAATTAAATGCCTTTGCCTAATGGCCTTGGCCTTGGCCTTGGCGTAAGCAGGAAAGCCTTTGCCGAACTCGGAGCCTAAAGGCCTTGGCCTTTTTCTAAACCTTCTCCTAAATGCCTAGCTCTCTGCCTAACGAGGAATGCCTTTGCCTTTGCCTTTGCCTGATCGAGCCTAACCCTAACCGTAACCCGAATCACCTTGGTCTTTGCCTCTGCCTCTGCCTCTGCCTCTGCCTTTGCCTTTGCGTGATCTAACCCTCACCCTAACTCTAAACCTAGCCCGAACCCTAACGCAAATCACCTTGGCCTTTGCCTTTGCTTCTGCCTTTGCCCGATCTAACCCTAACCCTGAGGCTAACCCGAATCCTAACCCTAACCCTAACCATCACCCTAACCCTAACCTCAACCCTAACCCTGACCGCCGTTGCACTTGCCTTTGCTTTTGCCTTTCTCTCTTCCAACACTAACCCTAAGCCTAACCCTAAGCGCCTTGGCCTTGGCCTTTGCCTGACGCTAAACGCCTTTGCCTTGGCCTAATCCTAAATGCCTTGGCCTAACTCTAAAGGCCTACTAACCCAACACCCAAAATTAAATGCCTTTGCCTAAAGCCCTGCACCTAATTGCCTTGGCCTTGGCGTAAGCAGGAAAGCCTTTGCCAAACTCGGAGCCTAAAGGCCTTGGCCTTTTTCTAAACCTTCTCCTAAATGCCTAGCTCTCTGCCTAACGAGGAATGCCTTTGCCTTTGCTTCTGCCTTTGCCCGATCTAACCCTAACCCTGAGGCTAACCCGAATCCTAACCCTAACCCTAACCATCACCCTAACCCTAAGCCCTCACCCTCACCCTCACCCTAACCCAAAACGCCTTTCCCTTTGCCTGATGTAACCCAAATCCTAACCGTGACCCACACCCGAACCCGAACCCAAACTGGATCTAACCCTAACCCTATCTCAAACGCTAACAACCTTTGCCTTTGCCTTTGCCTTTGCCTCATCTAACCCTAACCCTAACTGCCTTTGCCTAATCTAACCTTAAGCCTAAGCCTAAGCTTAACCCTAACCACCTTTCCCTTTGCCTTTGCCTTTGCCTTTGCCTTTCCTTTTCCCTCTTCTAACCCTAACCCTAACCCTAAGCCTCACCCCAAGCCTAACCCTCAGCTTAAACGCCTTTGTCTTTCCCTGATCCAAACCGAAAGCTAACCCGAACCCAAACAAAAAGCCTTTGCCTTTGCCTTTGCCTTTGCCTGATCCAACCCTAACCCTTAACGTAATCCCAACCTTAACACTAACCCTAAACGAAACACTGCCCGCCTTTGCGCTTGCCTTTGCTTTTGCCTTTCTCTCTTCCAACACTAACCCTAAGCCTAACCCTAAGCGCCTTGGCCTTGGCCTTTGCCTGACACTAAACGCCTTTGCCTTGGCCTAATCCTAAATGCCTTGGCCTAACTCTAAAGGCCTACTAACCCAACACCCAAAATGAAATGCCTTTGCCTAATTGCCTTGGCCTTGGCCTTGGCCTTGGCCTTGGCGTAAGCAGGAAAGCCTTTGCCGAACTCGGAGCCTAAAGGCCTTGGCCTTTTTCTAAACCTTCTCCTAAATGCCTAGCTCTCTGCCTAACGAGGAATGCCTTTGCCTTTGCCTTTGCCTGATCGAGCCTAACCCTAACCGTAACCCGAATCACCTTGGTCTTTGCCTCTGCCTCTGCCTCTGCCTCTGCCTTTGCCTTTGCGTGATCTAACCCTCACCCTAACTCTAAACCTAGCCCGAACCCTAACGCAAATCACCTTGGCCTTTGCCTTTGCTTCTGCCTTTGCCCGATCTAACCCTAACCCTGAGGCTAACCCGAATCCTAACCGTAACCCTAACCATCACCCTAACCCTAACCTCAACCCTAACCCTGACCGCCGTTGCACTTGCCTTTGCTTTTGCCTTTCTCTCTTCCAACACTAACCCTAAGCCTAACCCTAACCGCCTTGGCCTTGGCCTTTGCCTGACGCTAAACGCCTTTGCCTAATCCTTGGCCTAATCCTAAATGCCTTGGCCTAACTCTAAAGGCCTACTAACCCAACACCCAAAATTAAATGCCTTTGCCTAAAGCCCTGCACCTAATTGCCTTGGCCTTGGCGTAAGCAGGAAAGCCTTTGCCGAACTCGGAGCCTAAAGGCCTTGGCCTTTTTCTAAACCTTCTCCTAAATGCCTAGCTCTCTGCCTAACGAGGAATGCCTTTGCCTTTGCTTCTGCCTTTGCCCGATCTAACCCTAACCCTAAGGCTAACCCGAATCCTAACCCTAACCCTAACCATCACCCTAACCCTAAGCCCTCACCCTCACCCTCACCCTAACCCAAAACGCCTTTCCCTTTGCCTGATGTAACCCGAATCCTAACCGTGACCCACACCCGAACCAGAACCCAAACTGGATCTAACCCTAACCCTATCTCAAACGCTAACAACCTTTACCTTTGCCTTTGCCTTTGCCTCATCTAACCCTAACCCTAACTGCCTTTGCCTAATCTAACCTTAAGCCTAAGCCTAAGCTTAACCCTAACCACCTTTCCCTTTGCCTTTGCCTTTCCCTTTGCCTTTGCCTTTCCTTTTCCCTCTTCTAACCCTAACCCTAACCCTAAGCCTCACCCCAAGCCTAACCCTCAGCTTAAACGCCTTTGTCTTTCCCTGATCCAAACCGAAAGCTAACCCGAACCCAAACAAAAAGCCTTTGCCTTTGCCTTTGCCTTTGCCTGATCCAACCCTAACCCTTAACGTAATCCCAACCTTAACACTAACCCTAAACGAAACACTGCCCGCCTTTGCGCTTGCCTTTGCTTTTGCCTTTCTCTCTTCCAACACTAACCCTAAGCCTAACCCTAACCGCCTTGGCCTTGGCCTTTGCCTGACACTAAACGCCTTTGCCTTGGCCTAATCCTAAATGCCTTGGCCTAACTCTAAAGGCCTACTAACCCAACACCCAAAATTAAATGCCTTTCCCTAATTGCCTTGGCCTTGGCCTTGGCCTTGGCCTTGGCGTAAGCAGGAAAGCCTTTGCCGAACTCGGAGCCTAAAGGCCTTGGCCTTTTTCTAAACCTTCTCCTAAATGCCTAGCTCTCTGCCTAACGAGGAATGCCTTTGCCTTTGCCTTTGCCTGATCGAGCCTAACCCTAACCGTAACCCGAATCACCTTGGTCTTTGCCTCTGCCTCTGCCCCTGCCTCTGCCTTTGCCTTTGCGTGATCTAACCCTCACCCTAACTCTAAACCTAGCCCGAACCCTAACGCAAATCACCTTGGCCTTTGCCTTTGCTTCTGCCTTTGCCCGATCTAACCCTAACCCTGAGGCTAACCCGAATCCTAACCCTAACCCTAACCATCACCCTAACCCTAACCTCAACCCTAACCCTGACCGCCGTTGCACTTGCCTTTGCTTTTGCCTTTCTCTCTTCCAACACTAACCCTAAGCCTAACCCTAACCGCCTTGGCCTTGGCCTTTGCCTGACACTAAACACCTTTGCCTTGGCCTAATCCTAAATGCCTTGGCCTAACTCTAAAGGCCTACTAACCCAACACCCAAAATTAAATGCCTTTGCCTAAAGCCCTGCACCTAATTGCCTTGGCCTTGGCGTAAGCAGGAAAGCCTTTGCCAAACTCGGAGCCTAAAGGCCTTGGCCTTTTTCTAAACCTTCTCCTAAATGCCTAGCTCTCTGCCTAACGAGGAATGCCTTTGCCTTTGCTTCTGCCTTTGCCCGATCTAACCCTAACCCTGAGGCTAACCCGAATCCTAACCCTAACCCTAACCATCACCCTAACCCTAAGCCCTCACCCTCACCCTCACCCTCACCCTCACCCAAAACGCCTTTCCCTTTGCCTGATGTAACCCAAATCCTAACCGTGACCCACACCCGAACCCGAACCCAAACTGGATCTAACCCTAACCCTATCTCGAACGCTAACAACCTTTGCCTTTGCCTTTGCCTTTGCCTCATCTAACCCTAACCCTAACTGCCTTTGCCTAATCTAACCTTAAGCCTAAGCCTAAGCTTAACCCTAACCACCTTTCCCTTTGCCTTTGCCTTTCCCTTTGCCTTTGCCTTTCCTTTTCCCTCTTCTAACCCTAACCCTAACCCTAAGCCTCACCCCAAGCCTAACCCTCAGCTTAAACGCCTTTGTCTTTCCCTGATCCAAACCGAAAGCTAACCCGAACCCAAACAAAAAGCCTTTGCCTTTGCCTTTGCCTTTGCCTGATCCAACCCTAACCCTTAACGTAATCCCAACCTTAACACTAACCCTAAACGAAACACTGACCGCCGTTGCACTTGCCTTTGCTTTTGCCTTTCTCTCTTCCAACACTAACCCTAAGCCTAACCCTAACCGCCTTGGCCTTGGCCTTTGCCTGACGCTAAACGCCTTTGCCTTGGCCTAATCCTAAATGCCTTGGCCTAACTCTAAAGGCCTACTAACCCAACACCCAAAATTAAATGCCTTTGCCTAATTGCCTTGGCCTTGGCCTTGGCCTTGGCCTTGGCGTAAGCAGGAAAGCCTTTGCCGAACTCGGAGCCTAAAGGCCTTGGCCTTTTTCTAAACCTTCTCCTAAATGCCTAGCTCTCTGCCTAACGAGGAATGCCTTTGCCTTTGCCTTTGCCTGATCGAGCCTAACCCTAACCGTAACCCGAATCACCTTGGTCTTTGCCTCTGCCTCTGCCTCTGCCTTTGCCTTTGCGTGATCTAACCCTCACCCTAACTCTAAACCTAGCCCGAACCCTAACGCAAATCACCTTGGCCTTTGCCTTTGCTTCTGCCTTTGCCCGATCTAACCCTAACCCTGAGGCTAACCCGAATCCTAACCCTAACCCTAACCATCACCCTAACCCTAACCTCAACCCTAACCCTGACCGCCGTTGCACTTGCCTTTGCTTTTGCCTTTCTCTCTTCCAGCACTAACCCTAAGCCTAACCCTAAGCGCCTTGGCCTTGGCCTTTGCCTGACGCTAAACGCCTTTGCCTTGGCCTAATCCTAAATGCCTTGGCCCAACTCTAAAGGCCTACTAACCCAACACCCAAAATTAAATGCCTTTGCCTAAAGCCCTGCACCTAATTGCCTTGGCCTTGGCGTAAGCAGGAAAGCCTTTGCCAAACTCGGAGCCTAAAGGCCTTGGCCTTTTTCTAAACCTTCTCCTAAATGCCTAGCTCTCTGCCTAACGAGGAATGCCTTTGCCTTTGCTTCTGCCTTTGCCCGATCTAACCCTAACCCTGAGGCTAACCCGAATCCTAACCCTAACCCTAACCATCACCCTAACCCTAAGCCCTCACCCTCACCCTCACCCTAACCCGAAACGCCTTTCCCTTTGCCTGATGTAACCCAAATCCTAACCGTGACCCACACCCGAACCCGAACCCAAACTGGATCTAACCCTAACCCTATCTCAAACGCTAACAACCTTTGCCTTTGCCTTTGCCTTTGCCTCATCTAACCCTAACCCTAACTGCCTTTGCCTAATCTAACCTTAAGCCTAAGCCTAAACTTAACCCTAACCGCCTTTCCCTTTGCCTTTGCCTTTCCCTTTGCCTTTGCCTTTCCTTTTCCCTCTTCTAACCCTAACCCTAACCCTAAGCCTAACCCCAAGCCTAACCCTCAGCTTAAACGCCTTTGCCTTTCCCTGATCCAAACCGAAAGCTAACCCGAACCCAAACAAAAAGCCTTTGCCTTTGCCTTTGCCTTTGCCTAATCCAACCCTAACCCTTAACGTAATCCCAACCTTAACCCTAACCCTAAACGAAACACTGCCCGCCTTTGCGCTTGCCTTTGCTTTTGCCTTTCTCTCTTCCAACACTAACCCTAAGCCTAACCCTAACCGCCTTGGCCTTGGCCTTTGCCTGACGCTAAACGCCTTTGCCTTGGCCTAATCCTAAATGCCTTGGCCCAACTCTAAAGGCCTACTAACCCAACACCCAAAATTAAATGCCTTTGCCTAATTGCCTTGGCCTTGGCCTTGGCGTAAGCAGGAAAGCCTTTGCCGAACTCGGAGCCTAAAGGCCTTGGCCTTTTTCTAAACCTTCTCCTAAATGCCTAGCTCTCTGCCTAACGAGGAATGCCTTTGCCTTTGCTTCTGCCTTTGCCCGATCTAACCCTAACCCTGAGGCTAACCCGAATCCTAACCCTAACCCTAACCATCACCCTAACCCTAAGCCCTCACCCTCACCCTCACCCTAACCCGAAACGCCTTTCCCTTTGCCTGATGTAACCCAAATCCTAACCGTGACCCACACCCGAACCCGAACCCAAACTCGATCTAACCCTAACCCTATCTCGAACGCTAACAACCTTTGCCTTTGCCTTTGCCTTTGCCTCATCTAACCCTAACCCTAACTGCCTTTGCCTAATCTAACCTTAAGCCTAAGCCTAAGCTTAACCCTAACCACCTTTCCCTTTGCCTTTGCCTTTCCCTTTGCCTTTGCCTTTCCTTTTCCCTCTTCTAACCCTAACCCTAACCCTAAGCCTCACCCCAAGCCTAACCCTCAGCTTAAACGCCTTTGTCTTTCCCTGATCCAAACCGAAAGCTAACCCGAACCCAAACAAAAAGCCTTTGCCTTTGCCTTTGCCTTTGCCTGATCCAACCCTAACCCTTAACGTAATCCCAACCTTAACACTAACCCTAAACGAAACACTGCCCGCCTTTGCGCTTGCCTTTGCTTTTGCCTTTCTCTCTTCCAACACTAACCCTAAGCCTAACCCTAACCGCCTTGGCCTTGGCCTTTGCCTGACGCTAAACGCCTTTGCCTTGGCCTAATCCTAAATGCCTTGGCCTAACTCTAAAGGCCTACTAACCCAACACCCAAAATTAAATGCCTTTGCCTAATTGCCTTGGCCTTGGCCTTGGCCTTGGCCTTGGCGTAAGCAGGAAAGCCTTTGCCGAACTCGGAGCCTAAAGGCCTCGGCCTTTTTCTAAACCTTCTCCTAAATGCCTAGCTCTCTGCCTAACGAGGAATGCCTTTGCCTTTGCCTTTGCCTGATCGAGCCTAACCCTAACCGTAACCCGAATCACCTTGGTCTTTGCCTCTGCCTCTGCCTCTGCCTCTGCCTTTGCCTTTGCGTGATCTAACCCTCACCCTAACTCTAAACCTAGCCCGAACCCTAACGCAAATCACCTTGGCCTTTGCCTTTGCTTCTGCCTTTGCCCGATCTAACCCTAACCCTGAGGCTAACCCGAATCCTAACCCTAACCCTAACCATCACCCTAACCCTAACCTTAACCCTAACCCTGACCGCCGTTGCACTTGCCTTTGCTTTTGCCTTTCTCTCTTCCAACACTAACCCTAAGCCTAACCCTAAGCGCCTTGGCCTTGGCCTTTGCCTGACGCTAAACGCCTTTGCCTTGGCCTAATCCTAAATGCCTTGGCCTAACTCTAAAGGCCTACTAACCCAACACCCAAAATGAAATGCCTTTGCCTAATTGCCTTGGCCTTGGCCTTGGCCTTGGCGTAAGCAGGAAAGCCTTTGCCGAACTCGGAGCCTAAAGGCCTTGGCCTTTTTCTAAACCTTCTCCTAAATGCCTAGCTCTCTGCCTAACGAGGAATGCCTTTGCCTTTGCTTCTGCCTTTGCCCGATCTAACCCTAACCCTGAGGCTAACCCGAATCCTAACCCTAACCCTAACCATCACCCTAACCCTAAGCCCTCACCCTCACCCTCACCCTCACCCTAACCCAAAACGCCTTTCCCTTTGCCTGATGTAACCCAAATCCTAACCGTGACCCACACCCGAACCCAAACCCAAACTCGATCTAACCCTAACCCTATCTCAAACGCTAACAACCTTTGCCTTTGCCTTTGCCTTTGCCTCATCTAACCCTAACCCTAACTGCCTTTGCCTAATCTAACCTTAAGCCTAAGCCTAAGCTTAACCCTAACCACCTTTCCCTTTGCCTTTGCCTTTCCCTTTGCCTTTGCCTTTCCTTTTCCCTCTTTTAACCCTAACCCTAAGCCTAAGCCTAACCCCAAGCCTAACCCTCAGCTTAAACGCCTTTGCCTTTCCCTGATCCAAACCGAAAGCTAACCCGAACCCGAACAAAAAGCCTTTGCCTTTGCCTTTGCCTTTGCCTGATCCAACCCTAACCCTTTACGTAATCCCAACCTTAACCCTAACCCTAAACGAAACACTGCCCGCCTTTGCGCTTGCCTTTGCTTTTGCCTTTCTCTCTTCCAACACTAACCCTAAGCCTAACCCTAACCGCCTTGGCCTTGGCCTTTGCCTGACACTAAACGCCTTTGCCTTGGCCTAATCCTAAATGCCTTGGCCTAACTCTAAAGGCCTACTAACCCAACACCCAAAATGAAATGCCTTTGCCTAATTGCCTTGGCCTTGGCCTTGGCCTTGGCCTTGGCGTAAGCAGGAAAGCCTTTGCCGAACTCGGAGCCTAAAGGCCTTGGCCTTTTTCTAAACCTTCTCCTAAATGCCTAGCTCTCTGCCTAACGAGGAATGCCTTTGCCTTTGCCTTTGCCTGATCGAGCCTAACCCTAACCGTAACCCGAATCACCTTGGTCTTTGCCTCTGCCTCTGCCTCTGCCTCTGCCTTTGCCTTTGCGTGATCTAACCCTCACCCTAACTCTAAACCTAGCCCGAACCCTAACGCAAATCACCTTGGCCTTTGCCTTTGCTTCTGCCTTTGCCCGATCTAACCCTAACCCTGAGGCTAACCCGAATCCTAACCCTAACCCTAACCATCACCCTAACCCTAACCTTAACCCTAACCCTGACCGCCGTTGCACTTGCCTTTGCTTTTGCCTTTCTCTCTTCCAACACTAACCCTAAGCCTAACCCTAACCGCCTTGGCCTTGGCCTTTGCCTGACGCTAAACGCCTTTGCCTTGGCCTAATCCTAAATGCCTTGGCCTAACTCTAAAGGCCTACTAACCCAACACCCAAAATGAAATGCCTTTGCCTAATTGCCTTGGCCTTGGCCTTGGCCTTGGCCTTGGCGTAAGCAGGAAAGCCTTTGCCGAACTCGGAGCCTAAAGGCCTTGGCCTTTTTCTAAACCTTCTCCTAAATGCCTAGCTCTCTGCCTAACGAGGAATGCCTTTGCCTTTGCTTCTGCCTTTGCCCGATCTAACCCTAACGCTGAGGCTAACCCGAATCCTAACCCTAAACCTAACCATCACCCTAACCCTAAGCCCTCACCCTCACCCTCACCCTCACCCTAACCCGAAACGCCTTTCCCTTTGCCTGATGTAACCCAAATCCTAACCGTGACCCACACCCGAACCCAAACCCAAACTCGATCTAACCCTAACCCTATCTCAAACGCTAACAACCTTTGCCTTTGCCTTTGCCTCATCTAACCCTAACCCTAACTGCCTTTGCCTAATCTAACCTTAAGCCTAAGCCTAAGCTTAACCCTAACCGCCTTTGCCTTTCCCTTTGCCTTTGCCTTTGCCTTTGCCTTTGCCTTTCCTTTTCCCTCTTCTAACCCTAACCCTAAGCCTCACCCCAAGCCTAACCCTCAGCTTAAACGCCTTTGCCTTTCCCTGATCCAAACCGAAAGCTAACCCGAACCCAAACAAAAAGCCTTTGCCTTTGCCTTTGCCTGATCCAACCCTAACCCTTAACGTAATCCCAACCTTAACCCTAACCCTAACCCTGACCCTGACTGCCTTTGCGCTTGCCTTTGCTTTTGCCTTTCTCTCTTCCAACACTAACCCTAAGCCTAACCCTAACCGCCTTGGCCTTGGCCTTTGCCTGACACTAAACGCCTTTGCCTTGGCCTAATCCTAAATGCCTTGGCCTAACTCTAAAGGCCTACTAACCCAACACCCAAAATGAAATGCCTTTGCCTAATTGCCTTGGCCTTGGCCTTGGCCTTGGCGTAAGCAGGAAAGCCTTTGCCGAACTCGGAGCCTAAAGGCCTTGGCCTTTTTCTAAACCTTCTCCTAAATGCCTAGCTCTCTGCCTAACGAGGAATGCCTTTGCCTTTGCCTTTGCCTGATCGAGCCTAATCCTAACCGTAACCCGAATCACCTTGGTCTTTGCCTCTGCCTCTGCCTCTGCCTCTGCCTTTGCCTTTGCGTGATCTAACCCTCACCCTAACTCTAAACCTAGCCCGAACCCTAACGCAAATCACCTTGGCCTTTGCCTTTGCTTCTACCTTTGCCCGATCTAACCCTAACCCTGAGGCTAACCCGAATCCTAACCGTAACCCTAACCATCACCCTAACCCTAACCTTAATCCTAACCCTGACCGCCGTTGCACTTGCTTTGCTTTTGCCTTTCTCTCTTCCAACACTAACCCTAAGCCTAACCCTAACCGCCTTGGCCTTGGCCTTTGCCTGACGCTAAACGCCTTTGCCTTGGCCTAATCCTAAATGCCTTGGCCTAACTCTAAAGGCCTACTAACCCAACACCCAAAATTAAATGCCTTTGCCTAAAGCCCTGGACCTAATTGCCTTGGCCTTGGCGTAAGCAGGAAAGCCTTTGCCGAACTCGGAGCCTAAAGGCCTTGGCCTTTTTCTAAACCTTCTCCTAAATGCCTAGCTCTCTGCCTAACGAGGAATGCCTTTGCCTTTGCTTCTGCCTTTGCCCGATCTAACCCTAACCCTGAGGCTAACCCGAATCCTAACCCTAACCCTAACCATCACCCTAACCCTAAGCCCTCACCCTCACCCTCACCCTAACCCGAAACGCCTTTCCCTTTGCCTGATGTAACCCAAATCCTAACCGTGACCCACACCCGAACCCGAACCCGGAATGGATCTAACCCTAACCCTATCTCAAACGCTAACAACCTTTGCCTTTGCCTTTGCCTCATCTAACCCTAACCCTAACTGCCTTTGCCTAATCTAACCTTAAGCCTAAGCCTAAACTTAACCCTAACCACCTTTGCCTTTGCCTTTGCCTTTGCCTTTGCCTTTCCTTTTCCCTCTTCTAACCCTAACCCTAACCCTAAGCCTAACCCCAAGCCTAACCCTCAGCTTAAACGCCTTTGCCTTTCCCTGATCCAAACCGAAAGCTAACCCGAACCCGAACAAAAAGCCTTTGCCTTTGCCTTTGCCTTTGCCTGATCCAACCCTAACCCTTAACGTAATCCCAACCTTAACCCTAACCCTAAACGAAACACTGCCCGCCTTTGCGCTTGCCTTTGCTTTTGCCTTTCTCTCTTCCAACACTAACCCTAAGCCTAACCCTAACCGCCTTGGCCTTGGCCTTTGCCTGACGCTAAACGCCTTTGCCTTGGCCTAATCCTAAATGCCTTGGCCCAACTCTAAAGGCCTACTAACCCAACACCCAAAATTAAATGCCTTTGCCTAATGGCCTTGGCCTTGGCCTTGGCGTAAGCAGGAAAGCCTTTGCCGAACTCGGAGCCTAAAGGCCTTGGCCTTTTTCTAAACCTTCTCCTAAATGCCTAGCTCTCTGCCTAACGAGGAATGCCTTTGCCTTTGCCTTTGCCTGATCGAGCCTAATCCTAACCGTAACCCGAATCACCTTGGTCTTTGCCTCTGCCTCTGCCTCTGCCTCTGCCTTTGCCTTTGCGTGATCTAACCCTCACCCTAACTCTAAACCTAGCCCGAACCCTAACGCAAATCACCTTGGCCTTTGCCTTTGCTTCTGCCTTTGCCCGATCTAACCCTAACCCTGAGGCTAACCCGAATCCTAACCCTAACCCTAACCATCACCCTAACCCTAACCTCAACCCTAACCCTGACCGCCGTTGCACTTGCCTTTGCTTTTGCCTTTCTCTCTTCCAACACTAACCCTAAGCCTAACCCTAAGCGCCTTGGCCTTGGCCTTTGCCTGACGCTAAACGCCTTTGCCTTGGCCTAATCCTAAATGCCTTGGCCTAACTCTAAAGGCCTACTAACCCAACACCCAAAATTAAATGCCTTTGCCTAAAGCCCTGCACCTAATTGCCTTGGCCTTGGCGTAAGCAGGAAAGCCTTTGCCGAACTCGGAGCCTAAAGGCCTTGGCCTTTTTCTAAACCTTCTCCTAAATGCCTAGCTCTCTGCCTAACGAGGAATGCCTTTGCCTTTGCTTCTGCCTTTGCCCGATCTAACCCTAACCCTAAGGCTAACCCGAATCCTAACCCTAACCCTAACCATCACCCTAACCCGAACCATCACCCTAACCCTAAGCCCTCACCCTCACCCTAACCCAAAACGCCTTTCCCTTTGCCTGATGTAACCCGAATCCTAACCGTGACCCACACCCGAACCCGAACCCAAACTGGATCTAACCCTAACCCTATCTCAAACGCTAACAACCTTTGCCTTTGCCTTTGCCTTTGCCTCATCTAACCCTAACCCTAACTGCCTTTGCCTAATCTAACCTTAAGCCTAAGCCTAAGCTTAACCCTAACCGCCTTTGCCTTTGCCTTTGCCTTTCCTTTTGCCTTTGCCTTTCCTTTTCCCTCTTCTAACCCTAACCCTAAGCCTAAGCCTCACCCCAAGCCTAACCCTCAGCTTAAACGCCTTTGTCTTTCCCTGATCCAAACCGAAAGCTAACCCGAACCCAAACAAAAAGCCTTTGCCTTTGCCTTTGCCTTTGCCTGATCCAACCCTAACCCTTAACGTAATCCCAACCTTAACCCTAACCCTAAACGAAACACTGCCCGCCTTTGCGCTTGCCTTTGCTTTTGCCTTTCTCTCTTCCAACACTAACCCTAAGCCTAACCCTAACCGCCTTGGCCTTGGCCTTTGCCTGACACTAAACGCCTTTGCCTTGGCCTAATCCTAAATGCCTTGGCCTAACTCTAAAGGCCTACTAACCCAACACCCAAAATTAAATGCCTTTGCCTAATTGCCTTGGCCTTGGCCTTGGCCTTGGCCTTGGCGTAAGCAGGAAAGCCTTTGCCGAACTCGGAGCCTAAAGGCCTTGGCCTTTTTCTAAACCTTCTCCTAAATGCCTAGCTCTCTGCCTAACGAGGAATGCCTTTGCCTTTGCCTTTGCCTGATCGAGCCTAACCCTAACCGTAACCCGAATCACCTTGGTCTTTGCCTCTGCCTCTGCCCCTGCCTCTGCCTTTGCCTTTGCGTGATCTAACCCTCACCCTAACTCTAAACCTAGCCCGAACCCTAACGCAAATCACCTTGGCCTTTGCCTTTGCTTCTGCCTTTGCCCGATCTAACCCTAACCCTGAGGCTAACCCGAATCCTAACCCTAACCCTAACCATCACCCTAACCCTAACCTCAACCCTAACCCTGACCGCCGTTGCACTTGCCTTTGCTTTTGCCTTTCTCTCTTCCAACACTAACCCTAAGCCTAACCCTAAGCGCCTTGGCCTTGGCCTTTGCCTGACACTAAACGCCTTTGCCTTGGCCTAATCCTAAATGCCTTGGCCTAACTCTAAAGGCCTACTAACCCAACACCCAAAATTAAATGCCTTTGCCTAAAGCCCTGCACCTAATTGCCTTGGCCTTGGCGTAAGCAGGAAAGCCTTTGCCAAACTCGGAGCCTAAAGGCCTTGGCCTTTTTCTAAACCTTCTCCTAAATGCCTAGCTCTCTGCCTAACGAGGAATGCCTTTGCCTTTGCTTCTGCCTTTGCCCGATCTAACCCTAACCCTGAGGCTAACCCGAATCCTAACCCTAACCCTAACCATCACCCTAACCCTAAGCCCTCACCCTCACCCTCACCCTCACCCTCACCCAAAACGCCTTTCCCTTTGCCTGATGTAACCCAAATCCTAACCGTGACCCACACCCGAACCCGAACCCAAACTGGATCTAACCCTAACCCTATCTCGAACGCTAACAACCTTTGCCTTTGCCTTTGCCTTTGCCTCATCTAACCCTAACCCTAACTGCCTTTGCCTAATCTAACCTTAAGCCTAAGCCTAAGCTTAACCCTAACCACCTTTCCCTTTGCCTTTGCCTTTCCCTTTCCCTTTGCCTTTCCTTTTCCCTCTTCTAACCCTAACCCTAACCCTAAGCCTCACCCCAAGCCTAACCCTCAGCTTAAACGCCTTTGTCTTTCCCTGATCCAAACCGAAAGCTAACCCGAACCCGAACAAAAAGCCTTTGCCTTTGCCTTTGCCTTTGCCTGATCCAACCCTAACCCTTAACGTAATCCCAACCTTAACCCTAACCCTAAACGAAACACTGCCCGCCTTTGCGCTTGCCTTTGCTTTTGCCTTTCTCTCTTCCAACACTAACCCTAAGCCTAACCCTAACCGCCTTGGCCTTGGCCTTTGCCTGACACTAAACGCCTTTGCCTTGGCCTAATCCTAAATGCCTTGGCCTAACTCTAAAGGCCTACTAACCCAACACCCAAAATTAAATGCCTTTGCCTAATTGCCTTGGCCTTGGCCTTGGCCTTGGCCTTGGCGTAAGCAGGAAAGCCTTTGCCGAACTCGGAGCCTAAAGGCCTTGGCCTTTTTCTAAACCTTCTCCTAAATGCCTAGCTCTCTGCCTAACGAGGAATGCCTTTGCCTTTGCTTCTGCCTTTGCCCGATCTAACCCTAACCCTGAGGCTAACCCGAATCCTAACCCTAACCCTAACCATCACCCTAACCCTAACCTCAACCCTAACCCTGACCGCCGTTGCACTTGCCTTTGCTTTTGCCTTTCTCTCTTCCAGCACTAACCCTAAGCCTAACCCTAAGCGCCTTGGCCTTGGCCTTTGCCTGACGCTAAACGCCTTTGCCTTGGCCTAATCCTAAATGCCTTGGCCCAACTCTAAAGGCCTACTAACCCAACACCCAAAATTAAATGCCTTTGCCTAATTGCCTTGGCCTTGGCCTTGGCCTGGGCGTAAGCAGGAAAGCCTTTGCCGAACTCGGAGCCTAAAGGCCTTGGCCTTTTTCTAAACCTTCTCCTAAATGCCTAGCTCTCTGCCTAACGAGGAATGCCTTTGCCTTTGCTTCTGCCTTTGCCCGATCTAACCCTAACCCTGAGGCTAACCCGAATCCTAACCCTAACCCTAACCATCACCCTAACCCTAAGCCCTCACCCTCACCCTCACCCTAACCCAAAACGCCTTTCCCTTTGCCTGATGTAACCCAAATCCTAACCGTGACCCACACCCGAACCCGAACCCAAACTGGATCTAACCCTAACCCTATCTCAAACGCTAACAACCTTTGCCTTTGCCTTTGCCTCATCTAACCCTAACCCTAACTGCCTTTGCCTAATCTAACCTTAAGCCTAAGCCTAAGCTTAACCCTAACCACCTTTCCCTTTCCCTTTGCCTTTGCCTTTGCCTTTCCTTTTCCCTCTTCTAACCCTAACCCTAACCCTAAGCCTCACCCCAAGCCTAACCCTCAGCTTAAACGCCTTTGTCTTTCCCTGATCCAAACCGAAAGCTAACCCGAACCCAAACAAAAAGCCTTTGCCTTTGCCTTTGCCTTTGCCTGATCCAACCCTAACCCTTAACGTAATCCCAACCTTAACACTAACCCTAAACGAAACACTGCCCGCCTTTGCGCTTGCCTTTGCTTTTGCCTTTCTCTCTTCCAACACTAACCCTAAGCCTAACCCTAACCGCCTTGGCCTTGGCCTTTGCCTGACACTAAACGCCTTTGCCTTGGCCTAATCCTAAATGCCTTGGCCTAACTCTAAAGGCCTACTAACCCAACACCCAAAATTAAATGCCTTTGCCTAATTGCCTTGGCCTTGGCCTTGGCCTTGGCCTTGGCGTAAGCAGGAAAGCCTTTGCCGAACTCGGAGCCTAAAGGCCTTGGCCTTTTTCTAAACCTTCTCCTAAATGCCTAGCTCTCTGCCTAACGAGGAATGCCTTTGCCTTTGCCTTTGCCTGATCGAGCCTAACCCTAACCGTAACCCGAATCACCTTGGTCTTTGCCTCTGCCTCTGCCCCTGCCTCTGCCTTTGCCTTTGCGTGATCTAACCCTCACCCTAACTCTAAACCTAGCCCGAACCCTAACGCAAATCACCTTGGCCTTTGCCTTTGCTTCTGCCTTTGCCCGATCTAACCCTAACCCTGAGGCTAACCCGAATCCTAACCCTAACCCTAACCATCACCCTAACCCTAAGCCCTCACCCTCACCCTCACCCTCACCCTCACCCAAAACGCCTTTCCCTTTGCCTGATGTAACCCAAATCCTAACCGTGACCCACACCCGAACCCGAACCCGGAATGGATCTAACCCTAACCCTATCTCAAACGCTAACAACCTTTGCCTTTGCCTTTGCCTTTGCCTCATCTAACCCTAACCCTAACTGCCTTTGCCTAATCTAACCTTAAGCCTAAGACTAAGCTTAACCCTAACCACCTTTCCCTTTGCCTTTGCCTTTGCCTTTGCCTTTGCCTTTCCTTTTCCCTCTTCTAACCCTAACCCTAACCCTAAGCCTCACCCCAAGCCTAACCCTCAGCTTAAACGCCTTTGTCTTTCCCTGATCCAAACCGAAAGCTAACCCGAACCCAAACAAAAAGCCTTTGCCTTTGCCTTTGCCTTTGCCTGATCCAACCCTAACCCTTAACGTAATCCCAACCTTAACACTAACCCTAAACGAAACACTGCCCGCCTTTGCGCTTGCCTTTGCTTTTGCCTTTCTCTCTTCCAACACTAACCCTAAGCCTAACCCTAACCGCCTTGGCCTTGGCCTTTGCCTGACACTAAACGCCTTTGCCTTGGCCTAATCCTAAATGCCTTGGCCTAACTCTAAAGGCCTACTAACCCAACACCCAAAATGAAATGCCTTTGCCTAATTGCCTTGGCCTTGGCCTTGGCCTTGGCCTTGGCGTAAGCAGGAAAGCCTTTGCCGAACTCGGAGCCTAAAGGCCTTGGCCTTTTTCTAAACCTTCTCCTAAATGCCTAGCTCTCTGCCTAACGAGGAATGCCTTTGCCTTTGCCTTTGCCTGATCGAGCCTAACCCTAACCGTAACCCGAATCACCTTGGTCTTTGCCTCTGCCTCTGCCTCTGCCTTTGCCTTTGCGTGATCTAACCCTCACCCTAACTCTAAACCTAGCCCGAACCCTAACGCAAATCACCTTGGCCTTTGCCTTTGCTTCTGCCTTTGCCCGATCTAACCCTAACCCTGAGGCTAACCCGAATCCTAACCCTAACCCTAACCATCACCCTAACCCTAACCTCAACCCTAACCCTGACCGCCGTTGCACTTGCCTTTGCTTTTGCCTTTCTCTCTTCCAGCACTAACCCTAAGCCTAACCCTAAGCGCCTTGGCCTTGGCCTTTGCCTGACGCTAAACGCCTTTGCCTTGGCCTAATCCTAAATGCCTTGGCCCAACTCTAAAGGCCTACTAACCCAACACCCAAAATGAAATGCCTTTGCCTAATTGCCTTGGCCTTGGCCTTGGCGTAAGCAGGAAAGCCTTTGCCGAACTCGGAGCCTAAAGGCCTTGGCCTTTTTCTAAACCTTCTCCTAAATGCCTAGCTCTCTGCCTAACGAGGAATGCCTTTGCCTTTGCTTCTGCCTTTGCCCGATCTAACCCTAACCCTGAGGCTAACCCGAATCCTAACCCTAACCCTAACCATCACCCTAACCCTAAGCCCTCACCCTCACCCTCACCCTAACCCGAAACGCCTTTCCCTTTGCCTGATGTAACCCAAATCCTAACCATGACCCACACCCGAACCCGAACCCAAACTGGATCTAACCCTAACCCTATCTCAAACGCTAACAACCTTTGCCTTTGCCTTTGCCTTTGCCTCATCTAACCCTAACCCTAACTGCCTTTGCCTAATCTAACCTTAAGCCTAAGCCTAAGCTTAACCCTAACCACCTTTCCCTTTCCCTTTGCCTTTGCCTTTGCCTTTGCCTTTCCTTTTCCCTCTTCTAACCCTAACCCTAAGCCTAAGCCTAACCCCAAGCCTAACCCTCAGCTTAAACGCCTTTGTCTTTCCCTGATCCAAACCGAAAGCTAACCCGAACCCAAACAAAAAGCCTTTGCCTTTGCCTTTGCCTTTGCCTGATCCAACCCTAACCCTTAACGTAATCCCAACCTTAACACTAACCCTAAACGAAACACTGCCCGCCTTTGCGCTTGCCTTTGCTTTTGCCTTTCTCTCTTCCAACACTAACCCTAAGCCTAACCCTAACCGCCTTGGCCTTGGCCTTTGCCTGACACTAAACGCCTTTGCCTTGGCCTAATCCTAAATGCCTTGGCCTAACTCTAAAGGCCTACTAACCCAACACCCAAAATTAAATGCCTTTGCCTAATTGCCTTGGCCTTGGCCTTGGCCTTGGCCTTGGCGTAAGCAGGAAAGCCTTTGCCGAACTCGGAGCCTAAAGGCCTTGGCCTTTTTCTAAACCTTCTCCTAAATGCCTAGCTCTCTGCCTAACGAGGAATGCCTTTGCCTTTGCCTTTGCCTGATCGAGCCTAACCCTAACCGTAACCCGAATCACCTTGGTCTTTGCCTCTGCCTCTGCCTCTGCCTCTGCCTTTGCCTTTGCGTGATCTAACCCTCACCCTAACTCTAAACCTAGCCCGAACCCTAACGCAAATCACCTTGGCCTTTGCCTTTGCTTCTGCCTTTGCCCGATCTAACCCTAACCCTGAGGCTAACCCGAATCCTAACCCTAACCCTAACCATCACCCTAACCCTAACCTCAACCCTAACCCTGACCGCCGTTGCACTTGCCTTTGCTTTTGCCTTTCTCTCTTCCAACACTAACCCTAAGCCTAACCCTAACCGCCTTGGCCTTGGCCTTTGCCTGATGCTAAACGCCTTTGCCTTGGCCTAATCCTAAATGCCTTGGCCTAACTCTAAAGGCCTACTAACCCAACACCCAAAATTAAATGCCTTTGCCTAAAGCCCTGCACCTAATTGCCTTGGCCTTGGCGTAAGCAGGAAAGCCTTTGCCGAACTCGGAGCCTAAAGGCCTTGGCCTTTTTCTAAACCTTCTCCTAAATGCCTAGCTCTCTGCCTAACGAGGAATGCCTTTGCCTTTGCTTCTGCCTTTGCCCGATCTAACCCTAACGCTGAGGCTAACCCGAATCCTAACCCTAACCCTAACCATCACCCTAACCCTAAGCCCTCACCCTCACCCTCACCCTCACCCTAACCCAAAACGCCTTTCCCTTTGCCTGATGTAACCCAAATCCTAACCGTGACCCACACCCGAACCCAAACCCAAACTCGATCTAACCCTAACCCTATCTCGAACGCTAACAACCTTTGCCTTTGCCTTTGCCTTTGCCTCATCTAACCCTAACCCTAACTGCCTTTGCCTAATCTAACCTTAAGCCTAAGCCTAAGCTTAACCCTAACCACCTTTCCCTTTGCCTTTGCCTTTCCCTTTGCCTTTGCCTTTCCTTTTCCCTCTTCTAACCCTAACCCTAACCCTAAGCCTAACCCCAAGCCTAACCCTCAGCTTAAACGCCTTTGCCTTTCCCTGATCCAAACCGAAAGCTAACCCGAACCCAAACAAAAAGCCTTTGCCTTTGCCTTTGCCTGATCCAACCCTAACCCTTAACGTAATCCCAACCTTAACCCTAACCCTAAACGAAACACTGCCCGCCTTTGCGCTTGCCTTTGCTTTTGCCTTTCTCTCTTCCAACACTAACCCTAAGCCTAACCCTAACCGCCTTGGCCTTGGCCTTTGCCTGACACTAAACGCCTTTGCCTTGGCCTAATCCTAAATGCCTTGGCCTAACTCTAAAGGCCTACTAACCCAACACCCAAAATTAAATGCCTTTGCCTAATTGCCTTGGCCTTGGCCTTGGCCTTGGCCTTGGCGTAAGCAGGAAAGCCTTTGCCGAACTCGGAGCCTAAAGGCCTTGGCCTTTTTCTAAACCTTCTCCTAAATGCCTAGCTCTCTGCCTAACGAGGAATGCCTTTGCCTTTGCCTTTGCCTGATCGAGCCTAACCCTAACCGTAACCCGAATCACCTTGGTCTTTGCCTCTGCCTCTGCCTCTGCCTCTGCCTTTGCCTTTGCGTGATCTAACCCTCACCCTAACTCTAAACCTAGCCCGAACCCTAACGCAAATCACCTTGGCCTTTGCCTTTGCTTCTGCCTTTGCCCGATCTAACCCTAACCCTGAGGCTAACCCGAATCCTAACCCTAACCCTAACCATCACCCTAACCCTAACCTTAACCCTAACCCTGACCACCGTTGCGCTTGCCTTTGCTTTTGCCTTTCTCTCTTCCAACACTAACCCTAAGCCTAACCCTAAGCGCCTTGGCCTTGGCCTTTGCCTGACGCTAAACGCCTTTGCCTTGGCCTAATCCTAAATGCCTTGGCCTAACTCTAAAGGCCTACTAACCCAACACCCAAAATGAAATGCCTTTGCCTAATTGCCTTGGCCTTGGCCTTGGCCTTGGCGTAAGCAGGAAAGCCTTTGCCGAACTCGGAGCCTAAAGGCCTTGGCCTTTTTCTAAACCTTCTCCTAAATGCCTAGCTCTCTGCCTAACGAGGAATGCCTTTGCCTTTGCTTCTGCCTTTGCCCGATCTAACCCTAACCCTGAGGCTAACCCGAATCCTAACCCTAACCCTAACCATCACCCTAACCCTAAGCCCTCACCCTCACCCTCACCCTCACCCTAACCCAAAACGCCTTTCCCTTTGCCTGATGTAACCCAAATCCTAACCGTGACCCACACCCGAACCCAAACCCAAACTCGATCTAACCCTAACCCTATCTCAAACGCTAACAACCTTTGCCTTTGCCTTTGCCTTTGCCTCATCTAACCCTAACCCTAACTGCCTTTGCCTAATCTAACCTTAAGCCTAAGCCTAAGCTTAACCCTAACCACCTTTCCCTTTGCCTTTGCCTTTCCCTTTGCCTTTGCCTTTCCTTTTCCCTCTTTTAACCCTAACCCTAACCCTAAGCCTAACCCCAAGCCTAACCCTCAGCTTAAACGCCTTTGCCTTTCCCTGATCCAAACCGAAAGCTAACCCGAACCCAAACAAAAAGCCTTTGCCTTTGCCTTTGCCTTTGCCTAATCCAACCCTAACCCTTAACGTAATCCCAACCTTAACCCTAACCCTAAACGAAACACTGCCCGCCTTTGCGCTTGCCTTTGCTTTTGCCTTTCTCTCTTCCAACACTAACCCTAAGCCTAACCCTAACCGCCTTGGCCTTGGCCTTTGCCTGACACTAAACGCCTTTGCCTTGGCCTAATCCTAAATGCCTTGGCCTAACTCTAAAGGCCTACTAACCCAACACCCAAAATGAAATGCCTTTGCCTAATTGCCTTGGCCTTGGCCTTGGCCTTGGCCTTGGCGTAAGCAGGAAAGCCTTTGCCGAACTCGGAGCCTAAAGGCCTTGGCCTTTTTCTAAACCTTCTCCTAAATGCCTAGCTCTCTGCCTAACGAGGAATGCCTTTGCCTTTGCCTTTGCCTGATCGAGCCTAACCCTAACCGTAACCCGAATCACCTTGGTCTTTGCCTCTGCCTCTGCCTCTGCCTCTGCCTTTGCCTTTGCGTGATCTAACCCTCACCCTAACTCTAAACCTAGCCCGAACCCTAACGCAAATCACCTTGGCCTTTGCCTTTGCTTCTGCCTTTGCCCGATCTAACCCTAACCCTGAGGCTAACCCGAATCCTAACCCTAACCCTAACCATCACCCTAACCCTAACCTTAACCCTAACCCTGACCGCCGTTGCACTTGCCTTTGCTTTTGCCTTTCTCTCTTCCAACACTAACCCTAAGCCTAACCCTAAGCGCCTTGGCCTTGGCCTTTGCCTGACGCTAAACGCCTTTGCCTTGGCCTAATCCTAAATGCCTTGGCCTAACTCTAAAGGCCTACTAACCCAACACCCAAAATGAAATGCCTTTGCCTAATTGCCTTGGCCTTGGCCTTGGCCTTGGCCTTGGCGTAAGCAGGAAAGCCTTTGCCGAACTCGGAGCCTAAAGGCCTTGGCCTTTTTCTAAACCTTCTCCTAAATGCCTAGCTCTCTGCCTAACGAGGAATGCCTTTGCCTTTGCTTCTGCCTTTGCCCGATCTAACCCTAACCCTGAGGCTAACCCGAATCCTAACCCTAAACCTAACCATCACCCTAACCCTAAGCCCTCACCCTCACCCTCACCCTCACCCTAACCCGAAACGCCTTTCCCTTTGCCTGATGTAACCCAAATCCTAACCGTGACCCACACCCGAACCCGAACCCAAACTGGATCTAACCCTAACCCTATCTCAAACGCTAACAACCTTTGCCTTTGCCTTTGCCTTTGCCTCATCTAACCCTAACCCTAACTGCCTTTGCCTAATCTAACCTTAAGCCTAAGCCTAAGCTTAACCCTAACCACCTTTCCCTTTGCCTTTGCCTTTCCCTTTGCCTTTGCCTTTCCTTTTCCCTCTTCTAACCCTAACCCTAAGCCTCACCCCAAGCCTAACCCTCAGCTTAAACGCCTTTGCCTTTCCCTGATCCAAACCGAAAGCTAACCCGAACCCAAACAAAAAGCCTTTGCCTTTGCCTTTGCCTGATCCAACCCTAACCCTTAACGTAATCCCAACCTTAACCCTAACCCTAAACGAAACACTGCCCGCCTTTGCGCTTGCCTTTGCTTTTGCCTTTCTCTCTTCCAACACTAACCCTAAGCCTAACCCTAACCGCCTTGGCCTTGGCCTTTGCCTGACACTAAACGCCTTTGCCTTGGCCTAATCCTAAATGCCTTGGCCTAACTCTAAAGGCCTACTAACCCAACACCCAAAATGAAATGCCTTTGCCTAATTGCCTTGGCCTTGGCCTTGGCCTTGGCGTAAGCAGGAAAGCCTTTGCCGAACTCGGAGCCTAAAGGCCTTGGCCTTTTTCTAAACCTTCTCCTAAATGCCTAGCTCTCTGCCTAACGAGGAATGCCTTTGCCTTTGCTTCTGCCTTTGCCCGATCTAACCCTAACCCTGAGGCTAACCCGAATCCTAACCCTAACCCTAACCATCACCCTAACCCTAAGCCCTCACCCTCACCCTAACCCGAAACGCCTTTCCCTTTGCCTGATGTAACCCAAATCCTAACCGTGACCCACACCCGAACCGAAACCCAAACTCGATCTAACCCTAACCCTATCTCAAACGCTAACAACCTTTGCCTTTGCCTTTGCCTTTGCCTCATCTAACCCTAACCCTAACTGCCTTTGCCTAATCTAACCTTAAGCCTAAGCCTAAGCTTAACCCTAACCACCTTTCCCTTTGCCTTTGCCTTTCCCTTTGCCTTTGCCTTTCCTTTTCCCTCTTCTAACCCTAACCCTAAGCCTCACCCCAAGCCTAACCCTCAGCTTAAACGCCTTTGCCTTTCCCTGATCCAAACCGAAAGCTAACCCGAACCCAAACAAAAAGCCTTTGCCTTTGCCTTTGCCTGATCCAACCCTAACCCTTAACGTAATCCCAACCTTAACCCTAACCCTAAACGAAACACTGCCCGCCTTTGCGCTTGCCTTTGCTTTTGCCTTTCTCTCTTCCAACACTAACCCTAAGCCTAACCCTAACCGCCTTGGCCTTGGCCTTTGCCTGACACTAAACGCCTTTGCCTTGGCCTAATCCTAAATGCCTTGGCCTAACTCTAAAGGCCTACTAACCCAACACCCAAAATGAAATGCCTTTGCCTAATTGCCTTGGCCTTGGCCTTGGCCTTGGCGTAAGCAGGAAAGCCTTTGCCGAACTCGGAGCCTAAAGGCCTTGGCCTTTTTCTAAACCTTCTCCTAAATGCCTAGCTCTCTGCCTAACGAGGAATGCCTTTGCCTTTGCTTCTGCCTTTGCCCGATCTAACCCTAACCCTGAGGCTAACCCGAATCCTAACCCTAACCCTAACCATCACCCTAACCCTAAGCCCTCACCCTCACCCTAACCCAAAACGCCTTTCCCTTTGCCTGATGTAACCCAAATCCTAACCGTGACCCACACCCGAACCCAAACCCAAACTCGATCTAACCCTAACCCTATCTCAAACGCTAACAACCTTTGCCTTTGCCTTTGCCTTTGCCTCATCTAACCCTAACCCTAACTGCCTTTGCCTAATCTAACCTTAAGCCTAAGCCTAAGCTTAACCCTAACCACCTTTCCCTTTGCCTTTGCCTTTCCCTTTGCCTTTGCCTTTCCTTTTCCCTCTTTTAACCCTAACCCTAACCCTAAGCCTAACCCCAAGCCTAACCCTCAGCTTAAACGCCTTTGCCTTTCCCTGATCCAAACCGAAAGCTAACCCGAACCCGAACAAAAAGCCTTTGCCTTTGCCTTTGCCTGATCCAACCCTAACCCTTAACGTAATCCCAACCTTAACCCTAACCCTAAACGAAACACTGCCCGCCTTTGCGCTTGCCTTTGCTTTTGCCTTTCTCTCTTCCAACACTAACCCTAAGCCTAACCCTAACCGCCTTGGCCTTGGCCTTTGCCTGACACTAAACGCCTTTGCCTTGGCCTAATCCTAAATGCCTTGGCCCAACTCTAAAGGCCTACTAACCCAACACCCAAAATTAAATGCCTTTGCCTAATTGCCTTGGCCTTGGCCTTGGCCTTGGCCTTGGCCTTGGCGTAAGCAGGAAAGCCTTTGCCGAACTCGGAGCCTAAAGGCCTTGGCCTTTTTCTAAACCTTCTCCTAAATGCCTAGCTCTCTGCCTAACGAGGAATGCCTTTGCCTTTGCCTTTGCCTGATCGAGCCTAACCCTAACCGTAACCCGAATCACCTTGGTCTTTGCCTCTGCCTCTGCCTCTGCCTCTGCCTTTGCCTTTGCGTGATCTAACCCTCACCCTAACTCTAAACCTAGCCCGAACCCTAACGCAAATCACCTTGGCCTTTGCCTTTGCTTCTGCCTTTGCCCGATCTAACCCTAACCCTGAGGCTAACCCGAATCCTAACCCTAACCCTAACCATCACCCTAACCCTAACCTTAACCCTAACCCTGACCGCCGTTGCACTTGCCTTTGCTTTTGCCTTTCTCTCTTCCAACACTAACCCTAAGCCTAACCCTAAGCGCCTTGGCCTTGGCCTTTGCCTGACGCTAAACGCCTTTGCCTTGGCCTAATCCTAAATGCCTTGGCCTAACTCTAAAGGCCTACTAACCCAACACCCAAAATGAAATGCCTTTGCCTAATTGCCTTGGCCTTGGCCTTGGCCTTGGCCTTGGCGTAAGCAGGAAAGCCTTTGCCGAACTCGGAGCCTAAAGGCCTTGGCCTTTTTCTAAACCTTCTCCTAAATGCCTAGCTCTCTGCCTAACGAGGAATGCCTTTGCCTTTGCTTCTGCCTTTGCCCGATCTAACCCTAACGCTGAGGCTAACCCGAATCCTAACCCTAAACCTAACCATCACCCTAACCCTAAGCCCTCACCCTCACCCTCACCCTCACCCTAACCCGAAACGCCTTTCCCTTTGCCTGATGTAACCCAAATCCTAACCGTGACCCACACCCGAACCCGAACCCAAACTGGATCTAACCCTAACCCTATCTCAAACGCTAACAACCTTTGCCTTTGCCTTTGCCTTTGCCTCATCTAACCCTAACCCTAACTGCCTTTGCCTAATCTAACCTTAAGCCTAAGCCTAAGCTTAACCCTAACCACCTTTCCCTTTGCCTTTGCCTTTCCCTTTGCCTTTGCCTTTCCTTTTCCCTCTTCTAACCCTAACCCTAAGCCTAAGCCTCACCCCAAGCCTAACCCTCAGCTTAAACGCCTTTGCCTTTCCCTGATCCAAACCGAAAGCTAACCCGAACCCAAACAAAAAGCCTTTGCCTTTGCCTTTGCCTGATCCAACCCTAACCCTTAACGTAATCCCAACCTTAACCCTAACCCTAAACGAAACACTGCCCGCCTTTGCGCTTGCCTTTGCTTTTGCCTTTCTCTCTTCCAACACTAACCCTAAGCCTAACCCTAACCACCTTGGCCTTGGCCTTTGCCTGACACTAAACGCCTTTGCCTTGGCCTAATCCTAAATGCCTTGGCCCAACTCTAAAGGCCTACTAACCCAACACCCAAAATGAAATGCCTTTGCCTAATTGCCTTGGCCTTGGCCTTGGCCTTGGCGTAAGCAGGAAAGCCTTTGCCGAACTCGGAGCCTAAAGGCCTTGGCCTTTTTCTAAACCTTCTCCTAAATGCCTAGCTCTCTGCCTAACGAGGAATGCCTTTGCCTTTGCTTCTGCCTTTGCCCGATCTAACCCTAACCCTGAGGCTAACCCGAATCCTAACCCTAACCCTAACCATCACCCTAACCCTAAGCCCTCACCCTCACCCTAACCCAAAACGCCTTTCCCTTTGCCTGATGTAACCCAAATCCTAACCGTGACCCACACCCGAACCCAAACCCAAACTCGATCTAACCCTAACCCTATCTCAAACGCTAACAACCTTTGCCTTTGCCTTTGCCTTTGCCTCATCTAACCCTAACCCTAACTGCCTTTGCCTAATCTAACCTTAAGCCTAAGCCTAAGCTTAACCCTAACCACCTTTCCCTTTGCCTTTGCCTTTCCCTTTGCCTTTGCCTTTCCTTTTCCCTCTTCTAACCCTAACCCTAACCCTAAGCCTAACCCCAAGCCTAACCCTCAGCTTAAACGCCTTTGTCTTTCCCTGATCCAAACCGAAAGCTAACCCGAACCCAAACAAAAAGCCTTTGCCTTTGCCTTTGCCTTTGCCTAATCCAACCCTAACCCTTAACGTAATCCCAACCTTAACCCTAACCCTAAACGAAACACTGCCCGCCTTTGCGCTTGCCTTTGCTTTTGCCTTTCTCTCTTCCAACACTAACCCTAAGCCTAACCCTAACCGCCTTGGCCTTGGCCTTTGCCTGACACTAAACGCCTTTGCCTTGGCCTAATCCTAAATGCCTTGGCCTAACTCTAAAGGCCTACTAACCCAACACCCAAAATTAAATGCCTTTGCCTAATTGCCTTGGCCTTGGCCTTGGCCTTGGCCTTGGCGTAAGCAGGAAAGCCTTTGCCGAACTCGGAGCCTAAAGGCCTTGGCCTTTTTCTAAACCTTCTCCTAAATGCCTAGCTCTCTGCCTAACGAGGAATGCCTTTGCCTTTGCCTTTGCCTGATCGAGCCTAACCCTAACCGTAACCCGAATCACCTTGGTCTTTGCCTCTGCCTCTGCCTCTGCCTCTGCCTTTGCCTTTGCGTGATCTAACCCTCACCCTAACTCTAAACCTAGCCCGAACCCTAACGCAAATCACCTTGGCCTTTGCCTTTGCTTCTGCCTTTGCCCGATCTAACCCTAACCCTGAGGCTAACCCGAATCCTAACCCTAACCCTAACCATCACCCTAACCCTAACCTTAACCCTAACCCTGACCGCCGTTGCACTTGCCTTTGCTTTTGCCTTTCTCTCTTCCAACACTAACCCTAAGCCTAACCCTAACCGCCTTGGCCTTGGCCTTTGCCTGACACTAAACGCCTTTGCCTTGGCCTAATCCTAAATGCCTTGGCCTAACTCTAAAGGCCTACTAACCCAACACCCAAAATGAAATGCCTTTGCCTAATTGCCTTGGCCTTGGCCTTGGCCTTGGCCTTGGCGTAAGCAGGAAAGCCTTTGCCGAACTCGGAGCCTAAAGGCCTTGGCCTTTTTCTAAACCTTCTCCTAAATGCCTAGCTCTCTGCCTAACGAGGAATGCCTTTGCCTTTGCTTCTGCCTTTGCCCGATCTAACCCTAACGCTGAGGCTAACCCGAATCCTAACCCTAACCCTAACCATCACCCTAACCCTAAGCCCTCACCCTCACCCTCACCCTCACCCTAACCCAAAACGCCTTTCCCTTTGCCTGATGTAACCCAAATCCTAACCGTGACCCACACCCGAACCCAAACCCAAACTCGATCTAACCCTAACCCTATCTCAAACGCTAACAACCTTTGCCTTTGCCTTTGCCTTTGCCTCATCTAACCCTAACCCTAACTGCCTTTGCCTAATCTAACCTTAAGCCTAAGCCTAAGCTTAACCCTAACCACCTTTCCCTTTGCCTTTGCCTTTCCCTTTGCCTTTGCCTTTCCTTTTCCCTCTTTTAACCCTAACCCTAACCCTAAGCCTAACCCCAAGCCTAACCCTCAGCTTAAACGCCTTTGTCTTTCCCTGATCCAAACCGAAAGCTAACCCGAACCCAAACAAAAAGCCTTTGCCTTTGCCTTTGCCTTTGCCTAATCCAACCCTAACCCTTAACGTAATCCCAACCTTAACCCTAACCCTAAACGAAACACTGCCCGCCTTTGCGCTTGCCTTTGCTTTTGCCTTTCTCTCTTCCAACACTAACCCTAAGCCTAACCCTAACCGCCTTGGCCTTGGCCTTTGCCTGACACTAAACGCCTTTGCCTTGGCCTAATCCTAAATGCCTTGGCCTAACTCTAAAGGCCTACTAACCCAACACCCAAAATTAAATGCCTTTGCCTAATTGCCTTGGCCTTGGCCTTGGCCTTGGCCTTGGCCTTGGCGTAAGCAGGAAAGCCTTTGCCGAACTCGGAGCCTAAAGGCCTTGGCCTTTTTCTAAACCTTCTCCTAAATGCCTAGCTCTCTGCCTAACGAGGAATGCCTTTGCCTTTGCCTTTGCCTGATCGAGCCTAACCCTAACCGTAACCCGAATCACCTTGGTCTTTGCCTCTGCCTCTGCCCCTGCCTTTGCCTTTGCGTGATCTAACCCTCACCCTAACTCTAAACCTCGCCCGAACCCTAACGCAAATCACCTTGGCCTTTGCCTTTGCTTCTGCCTTTGCCCGATCTAACCCTAACCCTGAGGCTAACCCGAATCCTAACCCTAACCCTAACCATCACCCTAACCCTAACCTTAACCCTAACCCTGACCGCCGTTGCACTTGCCTTTGCTTTTGCCTTTCTCTCTTCCAACACTAACCCTAAGCCTAACCCTAACCGCCTTGGCCTTGGCCTTTGCCTGACGCTAACCGCCTTTGCCTTGGCCTAATCCTAAATGCCTTGGCCTAACTCTAAAGGCCTACTAACCCAACACCCAAAATGAAATGCCTTTGCCTAATTGCCTTGGCCTTGGCCTTGGCCTTGGCGTAAGCAGGAAAGCCTTTGCCGAACTCGGAGCCTAAAGGCCTTGGCCTTTTTCTAAACCTTCTCCTAAATGCCTAGCTCTCTGCCTAACGAGGAATGCCTTTGCCTTTGCTTCTGCCTTTGCCCGATCTAACCCTAACGCTGAGGCTAACCCGAATCCTAACCCTAAACCTAACCATCACCCTAACCCTAAGCCCTCACCCTCACCCTCACCCTCACCCTAACCCGAAACGCCTTTCCCTTTGCCTGATGTAACCCAAATCCTAACCGTGACCCACACCCGAACCCGAACCCGGAATGGATCTAACCCTAACCCTCTCTCGAACGCTAACAACCTTTGCCTTTGCCTTTGCCTTTGCCTCATCTAACCCTAACCCTAACTGCCTTTGCCTAATCTAACCTTAAGCCTAAGCCTAAGCTTAACCCTAACCGCCTTTGCCTTTCCCTTTGCCTTTCCCTTTCCCTTTGCCTTTGCCTTTCCTTTTCCCTCTTCTAACCCTAACCCTAAGCCTCACCCCAAGCCTAACCCTCAGCTTAAACGCCTTTGCCTTTCCCTGATCCAAACCGAAAGCTAACCCGAACCCAAACAAAAAGCCTTTGCTTTTGCCTTTGCCTGATCCAACCCTAACCCTTAACGTAATCCCAACCTTAACCCTAACCCTAACCCTGACCCTGACCGCCTTTGCGCTTGCCTTTGCTTTTGCCTTTCTCTCTTCCAACACTAACCCTAAGCCTAACCCTAACCGCCTTGGCCTTGGCCTTTGCCTGACACTAACCGCCTTTGCCTTGGCCTAATCCTAAATGCCTTGGCCTAACTCTAAAGGCCTACTAACCCAACACCCAAAATTAAATGCCTTTGCCTAAAGCCCTCGACCTAATTGCCTTGGCCTTGGCGTAAGCAGGAAAGCCTTTGCCGAACTCGGAGCCTAAAGGCCTTGGCCTTTTTCTAAACCTTCTCCTAAATGCCTAGCTCTCTGCCTAACGAGGAATGCCTTGGCCTTTGCTTCTGCCTTTGCCCGATCTAACCCTAACCCTGAGGCCAACCCGAATCCTAACCCTAACCCTAACCATCACCCTAACCCTAAGCCCTCACCCTCACCCTCACCCTCACCCTAACCCGAAACGCCTTTCCCTTTGCCTGATGTAACCCAAATCCTAACCGTGACCCACACCCGAACCCGAACCCAAACTGGATCTAACCCTAACCCTATCTCAAACGCTAACAACCTTTGCCTTTGCCTTTGCCTTTGCCTCATCTAACCCTAACCCTAACTGCCTTTGCCTAATCTAACCTTAAGCCTAAGACTAAGCTTAACCCTAACCACCTTTCCCTTTGCCTTTCCCTTTCCCTTTGCCTTTGCCTTTCCTTTTCCCTCTTCTAACCCTAACCCTAACCCTAAGCCTCACCCCAAGCCTAACCCTCAGCTTAAACGCCTTTGTCTTTCCCTGACCCAAACCGAAAGCTAACCCGAACCCAAACAAAAAGCCTTTGCCTTTGCCTTTGCCTTTGCCTGATCCAACCCTAACCCTTAACGTAATCCCAACCTTAACCCTAACCCTAAACGAAACACTGCCCGCCTTTGCGCTTGCCTTTGCTTTTGCCTTTCTCTCTTCCAACACTAACCCTAAGCCTAACCCTAAGCGCCTTGGCCTTGGCCTTTGCCTGACGCTAAACGCCTTTGCCTTGGCCTAATCCTAAATGCCTTGGCCTAACTCTAAAGGCCTACTAACCCAACACCCAAAATGAAATGCCTTTGCCTAATTGCCTTGGCCTTGGCCTTGGCCTTGGCGTAAGCAGGAAAGCCTTTGCCGAACTCGGAGCCTAAAGGCCTTGGCCTTTTTCTAAACCTTCTCCTAAATGCCTAGCTCTCTGCCTAACGAGGAATGCCTTTGCCTTTGCCTTTGCCTGATCGAGCCTAACCCTAACCGTAACCCGAATCACCTTGGTCTTTGCCTCTGCCTCTGCCTCTGCCTTTCCCTTTGCGTGATCTAACCCTCACCCTAACTCTAACCCTCGCCCGAACCCTAACGCAAATCACCTTGGCCTTTGCCTTTGCTTCTGCCTTTGCCCGATCTAACCCTAACCCTGAGGCTAACCCGAATCCTAACCCTAACCCTAACCATCACCCTAACCCTAACCTTAACCCTAACCCTGACCGCCGTTGCACTTGCCTTTGCTTTTGCCTTTCTCTCTTCCAACACTAACCCTAAGCCTAACCCTAAGCGCCTTGGCCTTGGCCTTTGCCTGACGCTAAACGCCTTTGCCTTGGCCTAATCCTAAATGCCTTGGCCTAACTCTAAAGGCCTACTAACCCAACACCCAAAATGAAATGCCTTTGCCTAATTGCCTTGGCCTTGGCCTTGGCCTTGGCGTAAGCAGGAAAGCCTTTGCCGAACTCGGAGCCTAAAGGCCTTGGCCTTTTTCTAAACCTTCTCCTAAATGCCTAGCTCTCTGCCTAACGAGGAATGCCTTTGCCTTTGCTTCTGCCTTTGCCCGATCTAACCCTAACCCTGAGGCTAACCCGAATCCTAACCCTAACCCTAACCATCACCCTAACCCTAAGCCCTCACCCTCACCCTCACCCTCACCCTAACCCAAAACGCCTTTCCCTTTGCCTGATGTAACCCAAATCCTAACCGTGACCCACACCCGAACCCAAACCCAAACTCGATCTAACCCTAACCCTATCTCAAACGCTAACAACCTTTGCCTTTGCCTTTGCCTTTGCCTCATCTAACCCTAACCCTAACTGCCTTTGCCTAATCTAACCTTAAGCCTAAGACTAAGCTTAACCCTAACCACCTTTCCCTTTGCCTTTGCCTTTCCCTTTGCCTTTGCCTTTCCTTTTCCCTCTTCTAACCCTAACCCTAACCCTAAGCCTAACCCCAAGCCTAACCCTCAGCTTAAACGCCTTTGTCTTTCCCTGATCCAAACCGAAAGCTAACCCGAACCCAAACAAAAAGCCTTTGCCTTTGCCTTTGCCTTTGCCTAATCCAACCCTAACCCTTAACGTAATCCCAACCTTAACCCTAACCCTAAACGAAACACTGCCCGCCTTTGCGCTTGCCTTTGCTTTTGCCTTTCTCTCTTCCAACACTAACCCTAAGCCTAACCCTAACCGCCTTGGCCTTGGCCTTTGCCTGACACTAAACGCCTTTGCCTTGGCCTAATCCTAAATGCCTTGGCCCAACTCTAAAGGCCTACTAACCCAACACCCAAAATTAAATGCCTTTGCCTAATTGCCTTGGCCTTGGCCTTGGCCTTGGCCTTGGCCTTGGCGTAAGCAGGAAAGCCTTTGCCGAACTCGGAGCCTAAAGGCCTTGGCCTTTTTCTAAACCTTCTCCTAAATGCCTAGCTCTCTGCCTAACGAGGAATGCCTTTGCCTTTGCCTTTGCCTGATCGAGCCTAACCCTAACCGTAACCCGAATCACTTTGGTCTTTGCCTCTGCCTCTGCCTCTGCCTTTGCCTTTGCGTGATCTAACCCTCACCCTAACTCTAAACCTCGCCCGAACCCTAACGCAAATCACCTTGGCCTTTGCCTTTGCTTCTGCCTTTGCCCGATCTAACCCTAACCCTGAGGCTAACCCGAATCCTAACCCTAACCCTAACCATCACCCTAACCCTAACCTTAACCCTAACCCTGACCGCCGTTGCACTTGCCTTTGCTTTTGCCTTTCTCTCTTCCAACACTAACCCTAAGCCTAACCCTAAGCGCCTTGGCCTTGGCCTTTGCCTGACGCTAAACGCCTTTGCCTTGGCCTAATCCTAAATGCCTTGGCCTAACTCTAAAGGCCTACTAACCCAACACCCAAAATGAAATGCCTTTGCCTAATTGCCTTGGCCTTGGCCTTGGCCTTGGCGTAAGCAGGAAAGCCTTTGCCGAACTCGGAGCCTAAAGGCCTTGGCCTTTTTCTAAACCTTCTCCTAAATGCCTAGCTCTCTGCCTAACGAGGAATGCCTTTGCCTTTGCTTCTGCCTTTGCCCGATCTAACCCTAACGCTGAGGCTAACCCGAATCCTAACCCTAAACCTAACCATCACCCTAACCCTAAGCCCTCACCCTCACCCTCACCCTCACCCTAACCCAAAACGCCTTTCCCTTTGCCTGATGTAACCCAAATCCTAACCGTGACCCACACCCGAACCCGAACCCGGAATGGATCTAACCCTAACCCTCTCTCGAACGCTAACAACCTTTGCCTTTGCCTTTGCCTTTGCCTCATCTAACCCTAACCCTAACTGCCTTTGCCTAATCTAACCTTAAGCCTAAGCCTAAGCTTAACCCTAACCGCCTTTGCCTTTCCCTTTGCCTTTCCCTTTCCCTTTGCCTTTGCCTTTCCTTTTCCCTCTTCTAACCCTAACCCTAAGCCTCACCCCAAGCCTAACCCTCAGCTTAAACGCCTTTGCCTTTCCCTGATCCAAACCGAAAGCTAACCCGAACCCAAACAAAAAGCCTTTGCCTTTGCCTTTGCCTTTGCCTGATCCAACCCTAACCCTTAACGTAATCCCAACCTTAACCCTAACCCTAACCCTGACCCTGACCGCCTTTGCGCTTGCCTTTGCTTTTGCCTTTCTCTCTTCCAACACTAACCCTAAGCCTAACCCTAAGCGCCTTGGCCTTGGCCTTTGCCTGACACTAACCGCCTTTGCCTTGGCCTAATCCTAAATGCCTTGGCCTAACTCTAAAGGCCTACTAACCCAACACCCAAAATTAAATGCCTTTGCCTAAAGCCCTCGACCTAATTGCCTTGGCCTTGGCGTAAGCAGGAAAGCCTTTGCCGAACTCGGAGCCTAAAGGCCTTGGCCTTTTTCTAAACCTTCTCCTAAATGCCTAGCTCTCTGCCTAACGAGGAATGCCTTGGCCTTTGCTTCTGCCTTTGCCCAATCTAACCCTAACCCTGAGGCTAACCCGAATCCTAACCCTAACCCTAACCATCACCCTAACCCTAAGCCCTCACCCTCACCCTCACCCTCACCCTAACCCAAAACGCCTTTCCCTTTGCCTGATGTAACCCAAATCCTAACCGTGACCCACACCCGAACCCGAACCCAAACTGGATCTAACCCTAACCCTATCTCAAACGCTAACAACCTTTGCCTTTGCCTTTGCCTTTGCCTCATCTAACCCTAACCCTAACTGCCTTTGCCTAATCTAACCTTAAGCCTAAGACTAAGCTTAACCCTAACCACCTTTCCCTTTGCCTTTGCCTTTCCCTTTGCCTTTGCCTTTCCTTTTCCCTCTTCTAACCCTAACCCTAAGCCTCACCCCAAGCCTAACCCTCAGCTTAAACGCCTTTGTCTTTCCCTGATCCAAACCGAAAGCTAACCCGAACCCAAACAAAAAGCCTTTGCCTTTGCCTTTGCCTTTGCCTGATCCAACCCTAACCCTTAACGTAATCCCAACCTTAACCCTAACCCTAAACGAAACACTGCCCGCCTTTGCGCTTGCCTTTGCTTTTGCCTTTCTCTCTTCCAACACTAACCCTAAGCCTAACCCTAACCGCCTTGGCCTTGGCCTTTGCCTGACACTAAACGCCTTTGCCTTGGCCTAATCCTAAATGCCTTGGCCTAACTCTAAAGGCCTACTAACCCAACACCCAAAATGAAATGCCTTTGCCTAATTGCCTTGGCCTTGGCCTTGGCCTTGGCCTGGGCGTAAGCAGGAAAGCCTTTGCCGAACTCGGAGCCTAAAGGCCTTGGCCTTTTTCTAAACCTTCTCCTAAATGCCTAGCTCTCTGCCTAACGAGGAATGCCTTTGCCTTTGCCTTTGCCTGATCGAGCCTAACCCTAACCGTAACCCGAATCACCTTGGTCTTTGCCTCTGCCTCTGCCTCTGCCTTTCCCTTTGCGTGATCTAACCCTCACCCTAACTCTAAACCTCGCCCGAACCCTAACGCAAATCACCTTGGCCTTTGCCTTTGCTTCTGCCTTTGCCCGATCTAACCCTAACCCTGAGGCTAACCCGAATCCTAACCCTAACCCTAACCATCACCCTAACCCTAACCCTAACCCTAACCCTGACCGCCGTTGCACTTGCCTTTGCTTTTGCCTTTCTCTCTTCCAACACTAACCCTAAGCCTAACCCTAAGCGCCTTGGCCTTGGCCTTTGCCTGACGCTAAACGCCTTTGCCTTGGCCTAATCCTAAATGCCTTGGCCCAACTCTAAAGGCCTACTAACCCAACACCCAAAATGAAATGCCTTTGCCTAATTGCCTTGGCCTTGGCCTTGGCCTTGGCGTAAGCAGGAAAGCCTTTGCCGAACTCGGAGCCTAAAGGCCTTGGCCTTTTTCTAAACCTTCTCCTAAATGCCTAGCTCTCTGCCTAACGAGGAATGCCTTTGCCTTTGCTTCTGCCTTTGCCCGATCTAACCCTAACCCTGAGGCTAACCCGAATCCTAACCCTAACCCTAACCATCACCCTAACCCTAAGCCCTCACCCTCACCCTCACCCTCACCCTAACCCAAAACGCCTTTCCCTTTGCCTGATGTAACCCAAATCCTAACCGTGACCCACACCCGAACCCAAACCCAAACTCGATCTAACCCTAACCCTATCTCAAACGCTAACAACCTTTGCCTTTGCCTTTGCCTTTGCCTCATCTAACCCTAACCCTAACTGCCTTTGCCTAATCTAACCTTAAGCCTAAGACTAAGCTTAACCCTAACCACCTTTCCCTTTGCCTTTGCCTTTCCCTTTGCCTTTGCCTTTCCTTTTCCCTCTTCTAACCCTAACCCTAACCCTAAGCCTAACCCCAAGCCTAACCCTCAGCTTAAACGCCTTTGTCTTTCCCTGATCCAAACCGAAAGCTAACCCGAACCCAAACAAAAAGCCTTTGCCTTTGCCTTTGCCTTTGCCTAATCCAACCCTAACCCTTAACGTAATCCCAACCTTAACCCTAACCCTAAACGAAACACTGCCCGCCTTTGCGCTTGCCTTTGCTTTTGCCTTTCTCTCTTCCAACACTAACCCTAAGCCTAACCCTAACCGCCTTGGCCTTGGCCTTTGCCTGACACTAAACGCCTTTGCCTTGGCCTAATCCTAAATGCCTTGGCCTAACTCTAAAGGCCTACTAACCCAACACCCAAAATGAAATGCCTTTGCCTAATTGCCTTGGCCTTGGCCTTGGCCTTGGCCTTGGCCTTGGCGTAAGCAGGAAAGCCTTTGCCGAACTCGGAGCCTAAAGGCCTTGGCCTTTTTCTAAACCTTCTCCTAAATGCCTAGCTCTCTGCCTAACGAGGAATGCCTTTGCCTTTGCCTTTGCCTGATCGAGCCTAACCCTAACCGTAACCCGAATCACCTTGGTCTTTGCCTCTGCCTCTGCCTCTGCCTTTGCCTTTGCGTGATCTAACCCTCACCCTAACTCTAAACCTCGCCCGAACCCTAACGCAAATCACCTTGGCCTTTGCCTTTGCTTCTGCCTTTGCCCGATCTAACCCTAACCCTGAGGCTAACCCGAATCCTAACCCTAACCCTAACCATCACCCTAACCCTAACCTTAACCCTAACCCTGACCGCCGTTGCACTTGCCTTTGCTTTTGCCTTTCTCTCTTCCAACACTAACCCTAAGCCTAACCCTAACCGCCTTGGCCTTGGCCTTTGCCTGACACTAACCGCCTTTGCCTTGGCCTAATCCTAAATGCCTTGGCCTAACTCTAAAGGCCTACTAACCCAACACCCAAAATTAAATGCCTTTGCCTAAAGCCCTCGACCTAATTGCCTTGGCCTTGGCGTAAGCAGGAAAGCCTTTGCCGAACTCGGAGCCTAAAGGCCTTGGCCTTTTTCTAAACCTTCTCCTAAATGCCTAGCTCTCTGCCTAACGAGGAATGCCTTGGCCTTTGCTTCTGCCTTTGCCCGATCTAACCCTAACCCTGAGGCTAACCCGAATCCTAACCCTAACCCTAACCATCACCCTAACCCTAAGCCCTCACCCTCACCCTCACCCTCACCCTAACCCAAAACGCCTTTCCCTTTGCCTGATGTAACCCAAATCCTAACCGTGACCCACACCCGAACCCGAACCCAAACTGGATCTAACCCTAACCCTATCTCAAACGCTAACAACCTTTGCCTTTGCCTTTGCCTTTGCCTCATCTAACCCTAACCCTAACTGCCTTTGCCTAATCTAACCTTAAGCCTAAGACTAAGCTTAACCCTAACCACCTTTCCCTTTGCCTTTGCCTTTCCCTTTGCCTTTGCCTTTCCTTTTCCCTCTTCTAACCCTAACCCTAAGCCTCACCCCAAGCCTAACCCTCAGCTTAAACGCCTTTGTCTTTCCCTGATCCAAACCGAAAGCTAACCCGAACCCAAACAAAAAGCCTTTGCCTTTGCCTTTGCCTTTGCCTGATCCAACCCTAACCCTTAACGTAATCCCAACCTTAACCCTAACCCTAAACGAAACACTGCCCGCCTTTGGGCTTGCCTTTGCTTTTGCCTTTCTCTCTTCCAACACTAACCCTAAGCCTAATCCTAACCGCCTTGGCCTTGGCCTTTGCCTGACACTAAACGCCTTTGCCTTGGCCTAATCCTAAATGCCTTGGCCTAACTCTAAAGGCCTACTAACCCAACACCCAAAATGAAATGCCTTTGCCTAATTGCCTTGGCCTTGGCCTTGGCCTTGGCCTTGGCGTAAGCAGGAAAGCCTTTGCCGAACTCGGAGCCTAAAGGCCTTGGCCTTTTTCTAAACCTTCTCCTAAATGCCTAGCTCTCTGCCTAACGAGGAATGCCTTTGCCTTTGCTTCTGCCTTTGCCCGATCTAACCCTAACCCTGAGGCTAACCCGAATCCTAACCCTAACCCTAACCATCACCCTAACCCTAAGCCCTCACCCTCACCCTCACCCTAACCCAAAACGCCTTTCCCTTTGCCTGATGTAACCCAAATCCTAACCGTGACCCACACCCGAACCCAAACCCAAACTCGATCTAACCCTAACCCTATCTCGAACGCTAACAACCTTTGCCTTTGCCTTTGCCTTTGCCTTTGCCTCATCTAACCCTAACCCTAACTGCCTTTGCCTAATCTAACCTTAAGCCTAAGCCTAAGCTTAACCCTAACCACCTTTCCCTTTGCCTTTGCCTTTCCCTTTGCCTTTGCCTTTCCTTTTCCCTCTTCTAACCCTAACCCTAAGCCTCACCCCAAGCCTAACCCTCAGCTTAAACGCCTTTGTCTTTCCCTGACCCAAACCGAAAGCTAACCCGAACCCAAACAAAAAGCCTTTGCCTTTGCCTTTGCCTTTGCCTGATCCAACCCTAACCCTTAACGTAATCCCAACCTTAACCCTAACCCTAAACGAAACACTGCCCGCCTTTGCGCTTGCCTTTGCTTTTGCCTTTCTCTCTTCCAACACTAACCCTAAGCCTAACCCTAAGCGCCTTGGCCTTGGCCTTTGCCTGACGCTAAACGCCTTTGCCTTGGCCTAATCCTAAATGCCTTGGCCTAACTCTAAAGGCCTACTAACCCAACACCCAAAATTAAATGCCTTTGCCTAATTGCCTTGGCCTTGGCCTTGGCCTTGGCGTAAGCAGGAAAGCCTTTGCCGAACTCGGAGCCTAAAGGCCTTGGCCTTTTTCTAAATCTTCTCCTAAATGCCTAGCTCTCTGCCTAACGAGGAATGCCTTTGCCTTTGCTTCTGCCTTTGCCCGATCTAACCCTAACCCTGAGGCTAACCCGAATCCTAACCCTAACCCTAACCATCACCCTAACCCTAAGCCCTCACCCTCACCCTCACCCTAACCCGAAACGCCTTTCCCTTTGCCTGATGTAACCCAAATCCTAACCGTGACCCACACCCGAACCCGAACCCAAACTGGATCTAACCCTAACCCTATCTCGAACGCTAACAACCTTTGCCTTTGCCTTTGCCTCATCTAACCCTAACCCTAACTGCCTTTGCCTAATCTAACCTTAAGCCTAAGCCTAAGCTTAACCCTAACCACCTTTCCCTTTGCCTTTGCCTTTGCCTTTGCCTTTCCTTTTCCCTCTTCTAACCCTAACCCTAAGCCTAACCCCAAGCCTAACCCTCAGCTTAAACGCCTTTGCCTTTCCCTGATCCAAACCGAAAGCGAACCCGAACCCAAACAAAAAGCCTTTGCCTTTGCCTTTGCCTGATCCAACCCTAACCCTTAACGTAATCCCAACCTTAACCCTAACCCTAAACGAAACACTGCCCGCCTTTGCGCTTGCCTTTGCTTTTGCCTTTCTCTCTTCCAACACTAACCCTAAGCCTAACCCTAACTGCCTTGGCCTTGGCCTTTGCCTGACACTAACCGCCTTTGCCTTAGCCTAATCCTAAATGCCTTGGCCTAACTCTAAAGGCCTACTAACCCAACACCCAAAATTAAATGCCTTTGCCTAAAGCCCTGCACCTAATTGCCTTGGCCTTGGCGTAAGCAGGAAAGCCTTTGCCGAACTCGGAGCCTAAAGGCCTTGGCCTTTTTCTAAACCTTCTCCTAAATGCCTAGCTCTCTGCCTAACGAGGAATGCCTTTGCCTTTGCTTCTGCCTTTGCCCGATCTAACCCTAACCCTGAGGCTAACCCGAATCCTAACCCTAACCCTAACCATCACCCTAACCCTAAGCCCTCACCCTCACCCTCACCCTCACCCTAACCCAAAACGCCTTTCCCTTTGCCTGATGTAACCCAAATCCTAACCGTGACCCACACCCGAACCCGAACCCAAACTGGATCTAACCCTAACCCTATCTCAAACGCTAACAACCTTTGCCTTTGCCTTTGCCTTTGCCTCATCTAACCCTAACCCTAACTGCCTTTGCCTAATCTAACCTTAAGCCTAAGCCTAAGCTTAACCCTAACCGCCTTTCCCTTTCCCTTTCCCTTTGCCTTTGCCTTTGCCTTTGCCTTTCCTTTTCCCTCTTCTAACCCTAACCCTAAGCCTCACCCCAAGCCTAACCCTCAGCTTAAACGCCTTTGCCTTTCCCTGATCCAAACCGAAAGCTAACCCGAACCCAAACAAAAAGCCTTTGCCTTTGCCTTTGCCTGATCCAACCCTAACCCTTAACGTAATCCCAACCTTAACCCTAACCCTAAACGAAACACTGCCCGCCTTTGCGCTTGCCTTTGCTTTTGCCTTTCTCTCTTCCAACACTAACCCTAAGCCTAACCCTAACCGCCTTGGCCTTGGCCTTTGCCTGACGCTAAACGCCTTTGCCTTGGCCTAATCCTAAATGCCTTGGCCCAACTCTAAAGGCCTACTAACCCAACACCCAAAATGAAATGCCTTTGCCTAATTGCCTTGGCCTTGGCCTTGGCCTTGGCGTAAGCAGGAAAGCCTTTGCCGAACTCGGAGCCTAAAGGCCTTGGCCTTTTTCTAAACCTTCTCCTAAATGCCTAGCTCTCTGCCTAACGAGGAATGCCTTTGCCTTTGCTTCTGCCTTTGCCCGATCTAACCCTAACGCTGAGGCTAACCCGAATCCTAACCCTAACCCTAACCATCACCCTAACCCTAAGCCCTCACCCTCACCCTCACCCTAACCCGAAACGCCTTTCCCTTTGCCTGATGTAACCCAAATCCTAACCGTGACCCACACCCGAACCCGAACCCAAACTGGATCTAACCCTAACCCTATCTCAAACGCTAACAACCTTTGCCTTTGCCTTTGCCTTTGCCTCATCTAACCCTAACCCTAACTGCCTTTGCCTAATCTAACCTTAAGCCTAAGACTAAGCTTAACCCTAACCACCTTTCCCTTTGCCTTTGCCTTTCCCTTTGCCTTTGCCTTTCCTTTTCCCTCTTCTAACCCTAACCCTAAGCCTCACCCCAAGCCTAACCCTCAGCTTAAACGCCTTTGTCTTTCCCTGACCCAAATCGAAAGCTAACCCGAACCCAAACAAAAAGCCTTTGCCTTTGCCTTTGCCTTTGCCTGATCCAACCCTAACCCTTAACGTAATCCCAACCTTAACCCTAACCCTAAACGAAACACTGCCCGCCTTTGCGCTTGCCTTTGCTTTTGCCTTTCTCTCTTCCAACACTAACCCTAAGCCTAACCCTAAGCGCCTTGGCCTTGGCCTTTGCCTGACGCTAAACGCCTTTGCCTTGGCCTAATCCTAAATGCCTTGGCCCAACTCTAAAGGCCTACTAACCCAACACCCAAAATGAAATGCCTTTGCCTAATTGCCTTGGCCTTGGCCTTGGCCTTGGCGTAAGCAGGAAAGCCTTTGCCGAACTCGGAGCCTAAAGGCCTTGGCCTTTTTCTAAACCTTCTCCTAAATGCCTAGCTCTCTGCCTAACGAGGAATGCCTTTGCCTTTGCTTCTGCCTTTGCCCGATCTAACCCTAACCCTGAGGCTAACCCGAATCCTAACCCTAACCCTAACCATCACCCTAACCCTAAGCCCTCACCCTCACCCTCACCCTAACCCGAAACGCCTTTCCCTTTGCCTGATGTAACCCAAATCCTAACCGTGACCCACACCCGAACCAGAACCCAAACTGGATCTAACCCTAACCCTATCTCAAACGCTAACAACCTTTGCCTTTGCCTTTGCCTTTGCCTCATCTAACCCTAACCCTAACTGCCTTTGCCTAATCTAACCTTAAGCCTAAGCCTAAACTTAACCCTAACCGCCTTTGCCTTTGCCTTTGCCTTTGCCTTTGCCTTTCCTTTTCCCTCTTCTAACCCTAACCCTAAGCCTAAGCCTAACCCCAAGCCTAACCCTCAGCTTAAACGCCTTTGCCTTTCCCTGATCCAAACCGAAAGCTAACCCGAACCCAAACAAAAAGCCTTTGCCTTTGCCTTTGCCTGATCCAACCCTAACCCTTAACGTAATCCCAACCTTAACCCTAACCCTAACCCTGACCCTGACCGCCTTTGCGCTTGCCTTTGCTTTTGCCTTTCTCTCTTCCAACACTAACCCTAAGCCTAACCCTAAGCGCCTTGGCCTTGGCCTTTGCCTGACGCTAAACGCCTTTGCCTTGGCCTAATCCTAAATGCCTTGGCCCAACTCTAAAGGCCTACTAACCCAACACCCAAAATTAAATGCCTTTGCCTAAAGCCCTGCACCTAATTGCCTTGGCCTTGGCGTAAGCAGGAAAGCCTTTGCCGAACTCGGAGCCTAAAGGCCTCGGCCTTTTTCTAAACCTTCTCCTAAATGCCTAGCTCTCTGCCTAACGAGGAATGCCTTTGCCTTTGCCTTTGCCTGATCGAGCCTAACCCTAACCGTAACCCGAATCACCTTGGTCTTTGCCTCTGCCTCTGCCTTTGCCTTTGCGTGATCTAATCCTCACCCTAACTCTAAACCTAGCCCGAACCCTAACGCAAATCACCTTGGCCTTTGCCTTTGCTTCTGCCTTTGCCCGATCTAACCCTAACCCTGAGGCTAACCCGAATCCTAACCCTAACCCTAACCATCACCCTAACCCTAACCTTAACCCTAACCCTGACCGCCGTTGCACTTGCCTTAGCTTTTGCCTTTCTCTCTTCCAACACTAACCCTAAGCCTAACCCTAAGCGCCTTGGCCTTGGCCTTTGCCTGACGCTAAACGCCTTTGCCTTGGCCTAATCCTAAATGCCTTGGCCTAACTCTAAAGGCCTACTAACCCAACACCCAAAATTAAATGCCTTTCCCTAATTGCCTTGGCCTTGGCCTTGGCCTTGGCGTAAGCAGGAAAGCCTTTGCCGAACTCGGAGCCTAAAGGCCTTGGCCTTTTTCTAAACCTTCTCCTAAATGCCTAGCTCTCTGCCTAACGAGGAATGCCTTGGCCTTTGCTTCTGCCTTTGCCCGATCTAACCCTAACCCTGAGGCTAACCCGAATCCTAACCCTAACCCTAACCATCACCCTAACCCTAAGCCCTCACCCTCACCCTCACCCTCACCCTCACCCTAACCCAAAACGCCTTTCCCTTTGCCTGATGTAACCCAAATCCTAACCGTGACCCACACCCGAACCCGAACCCAAACTGGATCTAACCCTAACCCTATCTCGAACGCTAACAACCTTTGCCTTTGCCTTTGCCTTTGCCTCATCTAACCCTAACCCTAACTGCCTTTGCCTAATCTAACCTTAAGCCTAAGCCTAAGCTTAACCCTAACCGCCTTTCCCTTTGCCTTTGCCTTTGCCTTTGCCTTTGCCTTTCCTTTTCCCTCTTCTAACCCTAACCCTAAGCCTCACCCCAAGCCTAACCCTCAGCTTAAACGCCTTTGTCTTTCCCTGATCCAAACCGAAAGCGAACCCGAACCCAAACAAAAAGCCTTTGCCTTTGCCTTTGCCTTTGCCTGATCCAACCCTAACCCTTAACGTAATCCCAACCTTAACCCTAACCCTAAACGAAACACTGCCCGCCTTTGCGCTTGCCTTTGCTTTTGCCTTTCTCTCTTCCAACACTAACCCTAAGCCTAACCCTAACCGCCTTGGCCTTGGCCTTTGCCTGACGCTAACCGCTTTGCCTTGGCCTAATCCTAAATGCCTTGGCCTAACTCTAAAGGCCTACTAACCCAACACCCAAAATGAAATGCCTTTGCCTAATTGCCTTGGCCTTGGCCTTGGCCTTGGCGTAAGCAGGAAAGCCTTTGCCGAACTCGGAGCCTAAAGGCCTTGGCCTTTTTCTAAACCTTCTCCTAAATGCCTAGCTCTCTGCCTAACGAGGAATGCCTTTGCCTTTGCTTCTGCCTTTGCCCGATCTAACCCTAACGCTGAGGCTAACCCGAATCCTAACCCTAACCCTAACCATCACCCTAACCCTAAGCCCTCACCCTCACCCTCACCCTAACCCGAAACGCCTTTCCCTTTGCCTGATGTAACCCAAATCCTAACCGTGACCCACACCCGAACCAGAACCCAAACTGGATCTAACCCTAACCCTATCTCAAACGCTAACAACCTTTGCCTTTGCCTTTGCCTTTGCCTCATCTAACCCTAACCCTAACTGCCTTTGCCTAATCTAACCTTAAGCCTAAGCCTAAACTTAACCCTAACCGCCTTTGCCTTTGCCTTTCCCTTTGCCTTTGCCTTTCCTTTTCCCTCTTCTAACCCTAACCCTAAGCCTAAGCCTAACCCCAAGCCTAACCCTCAGCTTAAACGCCTTTGCCTTTCCCTGATCCAAACCGAAAGCTAACCCGAACCCAAACAAAAAGCCTTTGCCTTTGCCTTTGCCTGATCCAACCCTAACCCTTAACGTAATCCCAACCTTAACCCTAACCCTAACCCTGACCCTGACCGCCTTTGCGCTTGCCTTTGCTTTTGCCTTTCTCTCTTCCAACACTAACCCTAAGCCTAACCCTAAGCGCCTTGGCCTTGGCCTTTGCCTGACGCTAAACGCCTTTGCCTTGGCCTAATCCTAAATGCCTTGGCCCAACTCTAAAGGCCTACTAACCCAACACCCAAAATTAAATGCCTTTGCCTAAAGCCCTGCACCTAATTGCCTTGGCCTTGGCGTAAGCAGGAAAGCCTTTGCCGAACTCGGAGCCTAAAGGCCTTGGCCTTTTTCTAAACCTTCTCCTAAATGCCTAGCTCTCTGCCTAACGAGGAATGCCTTTGCCTTTGCCTTTGCCTGATCGAGCCTAACCCTAACCGTAACCCGAATCACCTTGGTCTTTGCCTCTGCCTCTGCCTTTGCCTTTGCGTGATCTAATCCTCACCCTAACTCTAAACCTAGCCCGAACCCTAACGCAAATCACCTTGGCCTTTGCCTTTGCTTCTGCCTTTGCCCGATCTAACCCTAACCCTGAGGCTAACCCGAATCCTAACCCTAACCCTAACCATCACCCTAACCCTAACCTTAACCCTAACCCTGACAGCCGTTGCACTTGCCTTAGCTTTTGCCTTTCTCTCTTCCAACACTAACCCTAAGCCTAACCCTAAGCGCCTTGGCCTTGGCCTTTGCCTGACGCTAAACGCCTTTGCCTTGGCCTAATCCTAAATGCCTTGGCCTAACTCTAAAGGCCTACTAACCCAACACCCAAAATTAAATGCCTTTGCCTAATTGCCTTGGCCTTGGCCTTGGCCTTGGCGTAAGCAGGAAAGCCTTTGCCAAACTCGGAGCCTAAAGGCCTTGGCCTTTTTCTAAACCTTCTCCTAAATGCCTAGCTCTCTGCCTAACGAGGAATGCCTTTGCCTTTGCTTCTGCCTTTGCCCGATCTAACCCTAACCCTGAGGCTAACCCGAATCCTAACCCTAACCCTAACCATCACCCTAACCCTAAGCCCTCACCCTCACCCTCACCCTAACCCGAAACGCCTTTCCCTTTGCCTGATGTAACCCAAATCCTAACCGTGACCCACACCCGAACCAGAACCCAAACTGGATCTAACCCTAACCCTATCTCAAACGCTAACAACCTTTGCCTTTGCCTTTGCCTTTGCCTCATCTAACCCTAACCCTAACTGCCTTTGCCTAATCTAACCTTAAGCCTAAGCCTAAGCTTAACCCTAACCGCCTTTCCCTTTGCCTTTGCCTTTGCCTTTGCCTTTCCTTTTCCCTCTTCTAACCCTAACCCTAAGCCTAAGCCTAACCCCAAGCCTAACCCTCAGCTTAAACGCCTTTGCCTTTCCCTGATCCAAACCGAAAGCTAACCCGAACCCAAACAAAAAGCCTTTGCCTTTGCCTTTGCCTTTGCCTGATCCAACCCTAACCCTTAACGTAATCCCAACCTTAACACTAACCCTAAACGAAACACTGCCCGCCTTTGCGCTTGCCTTTGCTTTTGCCTTTCTCTCTTCCAACACTAACCCTAAGCCTAACCCTAAGCGCCTTGGCCTTGGCCTTTGCCTGACGCTAAACGCCTTTGCCTTGGCCTAATCCTAAATGCCTTGGCCCAACTCTAAAGGCCTACTAACCCAACACCCAAAATTAAATGCCTTTGCCTAAAGCCCTGCACCTAATTGCCTTGGCCTTGGCGTAAGCAGGAAAGCCTTTGCCGAACTCGGAGCCTAAAGGCCTTGGCCTTTTTCTAAACCTTCTCCTAAATGCCTAGCTCTCTGCCTAACGAGGAATGCCTTTGCCTTTGCCTTTGCCTGATCGAGCCTAACCCTAACCGTAACCCGAATCACCTTGGTCTTTGCCTCTGCCTCTGCCTTTGCCTTTGCGTGATCTAATCCTCACCCTAACTCTAAACCTAGCCCGAACCCTAACGCAAATCACCTTGGCCTTTGCCTTTGCTTCTGCCTTTGCCCGATCTAACCCTAACCCTGAGGCTAACCCGAATCCTAACCCTAACCCTAACCATCACCCTAACCCTAACCTTAACCCTAACCCTGACCGCCGTTGCACTTGCCTTTGCTTTTGCCTTTCTCTCTTCCAACACTAACCCTAAGCCTAACCCTAACCGCCTTGGCCTTGGCCTTTGCCTGACGCTAAACGCCTTTGCCTTGGCCTAATCCTAAATGCCTTGGCCTAACTCTAAAGGCCTACTAACCCAACACCCAAAATTAAATGCCTTTGCCTAATTGCCTTGGCCTTGGCCTTGGCCTGGGCGTAAGCAGGAAAGCCTTTGCCAAACTCGGAGCCTAAAGGCCTTGGCCTTTTTCTAAACCTTCTCCTAAATGCCTAGCTCTCTGCCTAACGAGGAATGCCTTTGCCTTTGCTTCTGCCTTTGCCCGATCTAACCCTAACCCTGAGGCTAACCCGAATCCTAACCCTAAACCTAACCATCACCCTAACCCTAAGCCCTCACCCTCACCCTCACCCTAACCCAAAACGCCTTTCCCTTTGCCTGATGTAACCCGAATCCTAACCGTGACCCACACCCGAACCCAAACCCAAACTGGATCTAACCCTAACCCTATCTCAAACGCTAACAACCTTTGCCTTTGCCTTTGCCTTTGCCTCATCTAACCCTAACCCTAACTGCCTTTGCCTAATCTAACCTTAAGCCTAAGCCTAAGCTTAACCCTAACCGCCTTTCCCTTTGCCTTTGCCTTTGCCTTTGCCTTTGCCTTTCCTTTTCCCTCTTCTAACCCTAACCCTAAGCCTCACCCCAAGCCTAACCCTCAGTTTAAATGCCTTTGCCTTTCCCTGATCCAAACCGAAAGCTAACCCGAACCCGAACAAAAAGCCTTTGCCTTTGCCTTTGCCTGATCCAACCCTAACCCTTAACGTAATCCCAACCTTAACCCTAACCCTAACCCTGACCCTGACCGCCTTTGCGCTTGCCTTTGCTTTTGCCTTTCTCTCTTCCAACACTAACCCTAAGCCTAACCCTAACCGCCTTGGCCTTGGCCTTTGCCTGACGCTAAACGCCTTTGCCTTGGCCTAATCCTAAATGCCTTGGCCCAACTCTAAAGGCCTACTAACCCAACACCCAAAATTAAATGCCTTTGCCTAATTGCCTTGGCCTTGGCCTTGGCCTTGGCGTAAGCAGGAAAGCCTTTGCCGAACTCGGAGCCTAAAGGCCTTGGCCTTTTTCTAAACCTTCTCCTAAATGCCTAGCTCTCTGCCTAACGAGGAATGCCTTTGCCTTTGCCTTTGCCTGATCGAGCCTAACCCTAACCGTAACCCGAATCACCTTGGTCTTTGCCTCTGCCTCTGCCTCTGCCTCTGCCTTTGCCTTTGCGTGATCTAACCCTCACCCTAACTCTAAACCTAGCCCGAACCCTAACGCAAATCACCTTGGCCTTTGCCTTTGCTTCTGCCTTTGCCCGATCTAACCCTAACCCTGAGGCTAACCCGAATCCTAACCCTAACCCTAACCATCACCCTAACCCTAACCTCAACCCTAACCCTGACCGCCGTTGCACTTGCCTTTGCTTTTGCCTTTCTCTCTTCCAACACTAACCCTAAGCCTAACCCTAAGCGCCTTGGCCTTGGCCTTTGCCTGACGCTAAACGCCTTTGCCTTGGCCTAATCCTAAATGCCTTGGCCTAACTCTAAAGGCCTACTAACCCAACACCCAAAATTAAATGCCTTTCCATAATTGCCTTGGCCTTGGCCTTGGCCTGGGCGTAAGCAGGAAAGCCTTTGCCAAACTCGGAGCCTAAAGGCCTTGGCCTTTTTCTAAACCTTCTCCTAAATGCCTAGCTCTCTGCCTAACGAGGAATGCCTTTGCCTTTGCCTTTGCCTGATCGAGCCTAACCCTAACCGTAACCCGAATCACCTTGGTCTTTGCCTCTGCCTCTGCCTTTGCCTTTGCGTGATCTAACCCTCACCCTAACTCTAAACCTAGCCCGAACCCTAATGCAAATCACCTTGGCCTTTGCCTTTGCTTCTGCCTTTGCCCGATCTAACCCTAACCCTGAGGCTAACCCGAATCCTAACCCTAACCCTAACCATCACCCTAACCCTAAGCCCTCACCCTCACCCTCACCCTAACCCAAAACGCCTTTCCCTTTGCCTGATGTAACCCAAATCCTAACCGTGACCCACACCCGAACCCGAACCCAAACTGGATCTAACCCTAACCCTATCTCAAACGCTAACAACCTTTGCCTTTGCCTTTGCCTTTGCCTCATCTAACCCTAACCCTAACTGCCTTTGCCTAATCTAACCTTAAGCCTAAGACTAAGCTTAACCCTAACCACCTTTCCCTTTGCCTTTGCCTTTCCCTTTGCCTTTGCCTTTCCTTTTCCCTCTTCTAACCCTAACCCTAAGCCTCACCCCAAGCCTAACCCTCAGCTTAAACGCCTTTGTCTTTCCCTGACCCAAATCGAAAGCTAACCCGAACCCAAACAAAAAGCCTTTGCCTTTGCCTTTGCCTTTGCCTGATCCAACCCTAACCCTTAACGTAATCCCAACCTTAACCCTAACCCTAAACGAAACACTGCCCGCCTTTGCGCTTGCCTTTGCTTTTGCCTTTCTCTCTTCCAACACTAACCCTAAGCCTAACCCTAAGCGCCTTGGCCTTGGCCTTTGCCTGACGCTAAACGCCTTTGCCTTGGCCTAATCCTAAATGCCTTGGCCTAACTCTAAAGGCCTACTAACCCAACACCCAAAATGAAATGCCTTTGCCTAATTGCCTTGGCCTTGGCCTTGGCCTTGGCGTAAGCAGGAAAGCCTTTGCCGAACTCGGAGCCTAAAGGCCTTGGCCTTTTTCTAAACCTTCTCCTAAATGCCTAGCTCTCTGCCTAACGAGGAATGCCTTTGCCTTTGCCTTTGCCTGATCGAGCCTAACCCTAACCGTAACCCGAATCACCTTGGTCTTTGCCTCTGCCTCTGCCTCTGCCTTTCCCTTTGCGTGATCTAACCCTCACCCTAACTCTAAACCTCGCCCGAACCCTAACGCAAATCACCTTGGCCTTTGCCTTTGCTTCTGCCTTTGCCCGATCTAACCCTAACCCTGAGGCTAACCCGAATCCTAACCCTAACCCTAACCATCACCCTAACCCTAACCCTAACCCTAACCCTGACCGCCGTTGCACTTGCCTTTGCTTTTGCCTTTCTCTCTTCCAACACTAACCCTAAGCCTAACCCTAAGCGCCTTGGCCTTGGCCTTTGCCTGACGCTAAACGCCTTTGCCTTGGCCTAATCCTAAATGCCTTGGCCTAACTCTAAAGGCCTACTAACCCAACACCCAAAATGAAATGCCTTTGCCTAATTGCCTTGGCCTTGGCCTTGGCCTTGGCGTAAGCAGGAAAGCCTTTGCCGAACTCGGAGCCTAAAGGCCTTGGCCTTTTTCTAAACCTTCTCCTAAATGCCTAGCTCTCTGCCTAACGAGGAATGCCTTTGCCTTTGCTTCTGCCTTTGCCCGATCTAACCCTAACCCTGAGGCTAACCCGAATCCTAACCCTAACCCTAACCATCACCCTAACCCTAAGCCCTCACCCTCACCCTCACCCTCACCCTAACCCAAAACGCCTTTCCCTTTGCCTGATGTAACCCAAATCCTAACCGTGACCCACACCCGAACCCAAACCCAAACTCGATCTAACCCTAACCCTATCTCAAACGCTAACAACCTTTGCCTTTGCCTTTGCCTTTGCCTCATCTAACCCTAACCCTAACTGCCTTTGCCTAATCTAACCTTAAGCCTAAGACTAAGCTTAACCCTAACCACCTTTCCCTTTGCCTTTGCCTTTCCCTTTGCCTTTGCCTTTCCTTTTCCCTCTTCTAACCCTAACCCTAACCCTAAGCCTCACCCCAAGCCTAACCCTCAGCTTAAACGCCTTTGTCTTTCCCTGATCCAAACCGAAAGCTAACCCGAACCCAAACAAAAAGCCTTTGCCTTTGCCTTTGCCTTTGCCTAATCCAACCCTAACCCTTAACGTAATCCCAACCTTAACCCTAACCCTAAACGAAACACTGCCCGCCTTTGGGCTTGCCTTTGCTTTTGCCTTTCTCTCTTCCAACACTAACCCTAAGCCTAACCCTAACCGCCTTGGCCTTGGCCTTTGCCTGACACTAAACGCCTTTGCCTTGGCCTAATCCTAAATGCCTTGGCCTAACTCTAAAGGCCTACTAACCCAACACCCAAAATGAAATGCCTTTGCCTAATTGCCTTGGCCTTGGCCTTGGCCTTGGCCTTGGCCTTGGCGTAAGCAGGAAAGCCTTTGCCGAACTCGGAGCCTAAAGGCCTTGGCCTTTTTCTAAACCTTCTCCTAAATGCCTAGCTCTCTGCCTAACGAGGAATGCCTTTGCCTTTGCCTTTGCCTGATCGAGCCTAACCCTAACCGTAACCCGAATCACCTTGGTCTTTGCCTCTGCCTCTGCCTCTGCCTTTGCCTTTGCGTGATCTAACCCTCACCCTAACTCTAAACCTCGCCCGAACCCTAACGCAAATCACCTTGGCCTTTGCCTTTGCTTCTGCCTTTGCCCGATCTAACCCTAACCCTGAGGCTAACCCGAATCCTAACCCTAACCCTAACCATCACCCTAACCCTAACCCTAACCCTAACCCTGACCGCCGTTGCACTTGCCTTTGCTTTTGCCTTTCTCTCTTCCAACACTAACCCTAAGCCTAACCCTAACCGCCTTGGCCTTGGCCTTTGCCTGACGCTAAACGCCTTTGCCTTGGCCTAATCCTAAATGCCTTGGCCTAACTCTAAAGGCCTACTAACCCAACACCCAAAATGAAATGCCTTTGCCTAATTGCCTTGGCCTTGGCCTTGGCCTTGGCGTAAGCAGGAAAGCCTTTGCCGAACTCGGAGCCTAAAGGCCTTGGCCTTTTTCTAAACCTTCTCCTAAATGCCTAGCTCTCTGCCTAACGAGGAATGCCTTTGCCTTTGCTTCTGCCTTTGCCCGATCTAACCCTAACGCTGAGGCTAACCCGAATCCTAACCCTAAACCTAACCATCACCCTAACCCTAAGCCCTCACCCTCACCCTCACCCTCACCCTAACCCGAAACGCCTTTCCCTTTGCCTGATGTAACCCAAATCCTAACCGTGACCCACACCCGAACCCGAACCCGGAATGGATCTAACCCTAACCCTCTCTCGAACGCTAACAACCTTTGCCTTTGCCTTTGCCTTTGCCTCATCTAACCCTAACCCTAACTGCCTTTGCCTAATCTAACCTTAAGCCTAAGCCTAAGCTTAACCCTAACCGCCTTTGCCTTTCCCTTTGCCTTTCCCTTTCCCTTTGCCTTTGCCTTTCCTTTTCCCTCTTCTAACCCTAACCCTAAGCCTCACCCCAAGCCTAACCCTCAGCTTAAACGCCTTTGCCTTTCCCTGATCCAAACCGAAAGCTAACCCGAACCCAAACAAAAAGCCTTTGCCTTTGCCTTTGCCTGATCCAACCCTAACCCTTAACGTAATCCCAACCTTAACCCTAACCCTAACCCTGACCCTGACCGCCTTTGCGCTTGCCTTTGCTTTTGCCTTTCTCTCTTCCAACACTAACCCTAAGCCTAACCCTAAGCGCCTTGGCCTTGGCCTTTGCCTGACACTAACCGCCTTTGCCTTGGCCTAATCCTAAATGCCTTGGCCTAACTCTAAAGGCCTACTAACCCAACACCCAAAATTAAATGCCTTTGCCTAAAGCCCTCGACCTAATTGCCTTGGCCTTGGCGTAAGCAGGAAAGCCTTTGCCGAACTCGGAGCCTAAAGGCCTTGGCCTTTTTCTAAACCTTCTCCTAAATGCCTAGCTCTCTGCCTAACGAGGAATGCCTTGGCCTTTGCTTCTGCCTTTGCCCGATCTAACCCTAACCCTGAGGCTAACCCGAATCCTAACCCTAACCCTAACCATCACCCTAACCCTAAGCCCTCACCCTCACCCTCACCCTAACCCAAAACGCCTTTCCCTTTGCCTGATGTAACCCAAATCCTAACCGTGACCCACACCCGAACCCGAACCCAAACTGGATCTAACCCTAACCCTATCTCAAACGCTAACAACCTTTGCCTTTGCCTTTGCCTTTGCCTCATCTAACCCTAACCCTAACTGCCTTTGCCTAATCTAACCTTAAGCCTAAGACTAAGCTTAACCCTAACCACCTTTCCCTTTGCCTTTGCCTTTCCCTTTGCCTTTGCCTTTCCTTTTCCCTCTTCTAACCCTAACCCTAAGCCTCACCCCAAGCCTAACCCTCAGCTTAAACGCCTTTGTCTTTCCCTGATCCAAACCGAAAGCTAACCCGAACCCAAACAAAAAGCCTTTGCCTTTGCCTTTGCCTTTGCCTGATCCAACCCTAACCCTTAACGTAATCCCAACCTTAACCCTAACCCTAAACGAAACACTGCCCGCCTTTGGGCTTGCCTTTGCTTTTGCCTTTCTCTCTTCCAACACTAACCCTAAGCCTAATCCTAACCGCCTTGGCCTTGGCCTTTGCCTGACACTAAACGCCTTTGCCTTGGCCTAATCCTAAATGCCTTGGCCTAACTCTAAAGGCCTACTAACCCAACACCCAAAATGAAATGCCTTTGCCTAATTGCCTTGGCCTTGGCCTTGGCCTTGGCCTTGGCGTAAGCAGGAAAGCCTTTGCCGAACTCGGAGCCTAAAGGCCTTGGCCTTTTTCTAAACCTTCTCCTAAATGCCTAGCTCTCTGCCTAACGAGGAATGCCTTTGCCTTTGCTTCTGCCTTTGCCCGATCTAACCCTAACCCTGAGGCTAACCCGAATCCTAACCCTAACCCTAACCATCACCCTAACCCTAAGCCCTCACCCTCACCCTCACCCTCACCCTAACCCAAAACGCCTTTCCCTTTGCCTGATGTAACCCAAATCCTAACCGTGACCCACACCCGAACCCAAACCCAAACTCGATCTAACCCTAACCCTATCTCAAACGCTAACAACCTTTGCCTTTGCCTTTGCCTTTGCCTTTGCCTCATCTAACCCTAACCCTAACTGCCTTTGCCTAATCTAACCTTAAGCCTAAGCCTAAGCTTAACCCTAACCGCCTTTCCCTTTGCCTTTGCCTTTGCCTTTGCCTTTCCTTTTCCCTCTTCTAACCCTAACCCTAAGCCTAACCCCAAGCCTAACCCTCAGCTTAAACGCCTTTGTCTTTCCCTGACCCAAATCGAAAGCTAACCCGAACCCAAACAAAAAGCCTTTGCCTTTGCCTTTGCCTTTGCCTGATCCAACCCTAACCCTTAACGTAATCCCAACCTTAACCCTAACCCTAAACGAAACACTGCCCGCCTTTGCGCTTGCCTTTGCTTTTGCCTTTCTCTCTTCCAACACTAACCCTAAGCCTAACCCTAAGCGCCTTGGCCTTGGCCTTTGCCTGACGCTAAACGCCTTTGCCTTGGCCTAATCCTAAATGCCTTGGCCCAACTCTAAAGGCCTACTAACCCAACACCCAAAATGAAATGCCTTTGCCTAATTGCCTTGGCCTTGGCCTTGGCCTTGGCGTAAGCAGGAAAGCCTTTGCCGAACTCGGAGCCTAAAGGCCTTGGCCTTTTTCTAAACCTTCTCCTAAATGCCTAGCTCTCTGCCTAACGAGGAATGCCTTTGCCTTTGCCTTTGCCTGATCGAGCCTAACCCTAACCGTAACCCGAATCACCTTGGTCTTTGCCTCTGCCTCTGCCTCTGCCTTTCCCTTTGCGTGATCTAACCCTCACCCTAACTCTAAACCTCGCCCGAACCCTAACGCAAATCACCTTGGCCTTTGCCTTTGCTTCTGCCTTTGCCCGATCTAACCCTAACCCTGAGGCTAACCCGAATCCTAACCCTAACCCTAACCATCACCCTAACCCTAACCCTAACCCTAACCCTGACCGCCGTTGCACTTGCCTTTGCTTTTGCCTTTCTCTCTTCCAACACTAACCCTAAGCCTAACCCTAAGCGCCTTGGCCTTGGCCTTTGCCTGACGCTAAACGCCTTTGCCTTGGCCTAATCCTAAATGCCTTGGCCTAACTCTAAAGGCCTACTAACCCAACACCCAAAATGAAATGCCTTTGCCTAATTGCCTTGGCCTTGGCCTTGGCCTTGGCGTAAGCAGGAAAGCCTTTGCCGAACTCGGAGCCTAAAGGCCTTGGCCTTTTTCTAAACCTTCTCCTAAATGCCTAGCTCTCTGCCTAACGAGGAATGCCTTTGCCTTTGCTTCTGCCTTTGCCCGATCTAACCCTAACCCTGAGGCTAACCCGAATCCTAACCCTAACCCTAACCATCACCCTAACCCTAAGCCCTCACCCTCACCCTCACCCTCACCCTAACCCAAAACGCCTTTCCCTTTGCCTGATGTAACCCAAATCCTAACCGTGACCCACACCCGAACCCAAACCCAAACTCGATCTAACCCTAACCCTATCTCAAACGCTAACAACCTTTGCCTTTGCCTTTGCCTTTGCCTCATCTAACCCTAACCCTAACTGCCTTTGCCTAATCTAACCTTAAGCCTAAGACTAAGCTTAACCCTAACCACCTTTCCCTTTGCCTTTGCCTTTCCCTTTGCCTTTGCCTTTCCTTTTCCCTCTTCTAACCCTAACCCTAACCCTAAGCCTCACCCCAAGCCTAACCCTCAGCTTAAACGCCTTTGTCTTTCCCTGATCCAAACCGAAAGCTAACCCGAACCCAAACAAAAAGCCTTTGCCTTTGCCTTTGCCTTTGCCTAATCCAACCCTAACCCTTAACGTAATCCCAACCTTAACCCTAACCCTAAACGAAACACTGCCCGCCTTTGGGCTTGCCTTTGCTTTTGCCTTTCTCTCTTCCAACACTAACCCTAAGCCTAACCCTAACCGCCTTGGCCTTGGCCTTTGCCTGACACTAAACGCCTTTGCCTTGGCCTAATCCTAAATGCCTTGGCCTAACTCTAAAGGCCTACTAACCCAACACCCAAAATGAAATGCCTTTGCCTAATTGCCTTGGCCTTGGCCTTGGCCTTGGCCTTGGCCTTGGCGTAAGCAGGAAAGCCTTTGCCGAACTCGGAGCCTAAAGGCCTTGGCCTTTTTCTAAACCTTCTCCTAAATGCCTAGCTCTCTGCCTAACGAGGAATGCCTTTGCCTTTGCCTTTGCCTGATCGAGCCTAACCCTAACCGTAACCCGAATCACCTTGGTCTTTGCCTCTGCCTCTGCCTCTGCCTTTGCCTTTGCGTGATCTAACCCTCACCCTAACTCTAAACCTCGCCCGAACCCTAACGCAAATCACCTTGGCCTTTGCCTTTGCTTCTGCCTTTGCCCGATCTAACCCTAACCCTGAGGCTAACCCGAATCCTAACCCTAACCCTAACCATCACCCTAACCCTAACCTCAACCCTAACCCTGACCGCCTTTGCACTTGCCTTTGCTTTTGCCTTTCTCTCTTCCAACACTAACCCTAAGCCTAACCCTAACCGCCTTGGCCTTGGCCTTTGCCTGACGCTAAACGCCTTTGCCTTGGCCTAATCCTAAATGCCTTGGCCTAACTCTAAAGGCCTACTAACCCAACACCCAAAATGAAATGCCTTTGCCTAATTGCCTTGGCCTTGGCCTTGGCCTTGGCGTAAGCAGGAAAGCCTTTGCCGAACTCGGAGCCTAAAGGCCTTGGCCTTTTTCTAAACCTTCTCCTAAATGCCTAGCTCTCTGCCTAACGAGGAATGCCTTTGCCTTTGCTTCTGCCTTTGCCCGATCTAACCCTAACGCTGAGGCTAACCCGAATCCTAACCCTAAACCTAACCATCACCCTAACCCTAAGCCCTCACCCTCACCCTCACCCTCACCCTAACCCGAAACGCCTTTCCCTTTGCCTGATGTAACCCAAATCCTAACCGTGACCCACACCCGAACCCGAACCCGGAATGGATCTAACCCTAACCCTCTCTCGAACGCTAACAACCTTTGCCTTTGCCTTTGCCTTTGCCTCATCTAACCCTAACCCTAACTGCCTTTGCCTAATCTAACCTTAAGCCTAAGCCTAAGCTTAACCCTAACCGCCTTTGCCTTTCCCTTTGCCTTTCCCTTTCCCTTTGCCTTTGCCTTTCCTTTTCCCTCTTCTAACCCTAACCCTAAGCCTCACCCCAAGCCTAACCCTCAGCTTAAACGCCTTTGCCTTTCCCTGATCCAAACCGAAAGCTAACCCGAACCCAAACAAAAAGCCTTTGCCTTTGCCTTTGCCTGATCCAACCCTAACCCTTAACGTAATCCCAACCTTAACCCTAACCCTAACCCTGACCCTGACCGCCTTTGCGCTTGCCTTTGCTTTTGCCTTTCTCTCTTCCAACACTAACCCTAAGCCTAACCCTAAGCGCCTTGGCCTTGGCCTTTGCCTGACACTAACCGCCTTTGCCTTGGCCTAATCCTAAATGCCTTGGCCTAACTCTAAAGGCCTACTAACCCAACACCCAAAATTAAATGCCTTTGCCTAAAGCCCTCGACCTAATTGCCTTGGCCTTGGCGTAAGCAGGAAAGCCTTTGCCGAACTCGGAGCCTAAAGGCCTTGGCCTTTTTCTAAACCTTCTCCTAAATGCCTAGCTCTCTGCCTAACGAGGAATGCCTTGGCCTTTGCTTCTGCCTTTGCCCGATCTAACCCTAACCCTGAGGCTAACCCGAATCCTAACCCTAACCCTAACCATCACCCTAACCCTAAGCCCTCACCCTCACCCTCACCCTCACCCTAACCCAAAACGCCTTTCCCTTTGCCTGATGTAACCCAAATCCTAACCGTGACCCACACCCGAACCCGAACCCAAACTGGATCTAACCCTAACCCTATCTCAAACGCTAACAACCTTTGCCTTTGCCTTTGCCTTTGCCTCATCTAACCCTAACCCTAACTGCCTTTGCCTAATCTAACCTTAAGCCTAAGACTAAGCTTAACCCTAACCACCTTTCCCTTTGCCTTTGCCTTTCCCTTTGCCTTTGCCTTTCCTTTTCCCTCTTCTAACCCTAACCCTAAGCCTCACCCCAAGCCTAACCCTCAGCTTAAACGCCTTTGTCTTTCCCTGATCCAAACCGAAAGCTAACCCGAACCCAAACAAAAAGCCTTTGCCTTTGCCTTTGCCTTTGCCTGATCCAACCCTAACCCTTAACGTAATCCCAACCTTAACCCTAACCCTAAACGAAACACTGCCCGCCTTTGGGCTTGCCTTTGCTTTTGCCTTTCTCTCTTCCAACACTAACCCTAAGCCTAATCCTAACCGCCTTGGCCTTGGCCTTTGCCTGACACTAAACGCCTTTGCCTTGGCCTAATCCTAAATGCCTTGGCCTAACTCTAAAGGCCTACTAACCCAACACCCAAAATGAAATGCCTTTGCCTAATTGCCTTGGCCTTGGCCTTGGCCTTGGCCTTGGCGTAAGCAGGAAAGCCTTTGCCGAACTCGGAGCCTAAAGGCCTTGGCCTTTTTCTAAACCTTCTCCTAAATGCCTAGCTCTCTGCCTAACGAGGAATGCCTTTGCCTTTGCTTCTGCCTTTGCCCGATCTAACCCTAACGCTGAGGCTAACCCGAATCCTAACCCTAAACCTAACCATCACCCTAACCCTAAGCCCTCACCCTCACCCTCACCCTCACCCTAACCCGAAACGCCTTTCCCTTTGCCTGATGTAACCCAAATCCTAACCGTGACCCACACCCGAACCCGAACCCGGAATGGATCTAACCCTAACCCTCTCTCGAACGCTAACAACCTTTGCCTTTGCCTTTGCCTTTGCCTCATCTAACCCTAACCCTAACTGCCTTTGCCTAATCTAACCTTAAGCCTAAGCCTAAGCTTAACCCTAACCGCCTTTGCCTTTCCCTTTGCCTTTCCCTTTCCCTTTGCCTTTGCCTTTCCTTTTCCCTCTTCTAACCCTAACCCTAAGCCTCACCCCAAGCCTAACCCTCAGCTTAAACGCCTTTGCCTTTCCCTGATCCAAACCGAAAGCTAACCCGAACCCAAACAAAAAGCCTTTGCCTTTGCCTTTGCCTGATCCAACCCTAACCCTTAACGTAATCCCAACCTTAACCCTAACCCTAACCCTGACCCTGACCGCCTTTGCGCTTGCCTTTGCTTTTGCCTTTCTCTCTTCCAACACTAACCCTAAGCCTAACCCTAAGCGCCTTGGCCTTGGCCTTTGCCTGACACTAACCGCCTTTGCCTTGGCCTAATCCTAAATGCCTTGGCCTAACTCTAAAGGCCTACTAACCCAACACCCAAAATTAAATGCCTTTGCCTAAAGCCCTCGACCTAATTGCCTTGGCCTTGGCGTAAGCAGGAAAGCCTTTGCCGAACTCGGAGCCTAAAGGCCTTGGCCTTTTTCTAAACCTTCTCCTAAATGCCTAGCTCTCTGCCTAACGAGGAATGCCTTGGCCTTTGCTTCTGCCTTTGCCCGATCTAACCCTAACCCTGAGGCTAACCCGAATCCTAACCCTAACCCTAACCATCACCCTAACCCTAAGCCCTCACCCTCACCCTCACCCTCACCCTAACCCAAAACGCCTTTCCCTTTGCCTGATGTAACCCAAATCCTAACCGTGACCCACACCCGAACCCGAACCCAAACTGGATCTAACCCTAACCCTATCTCAAACGCTAACAACCTTTGCCTTTGCCTTTGCCTTTGCCTCATCTAACCCTAACCCTAACTGCCTTTGCCTAATCTAACCTTAAGCCTAAGACTAAGCTTAACCCTAACCACCTTTCCCTTTGCCTTTGCCTTTCCCTTTGCCTTTGCCTTTCCTTTTCCCTCTTCTAACCCTAACCCTAAGCCTCACCCCAAGCCTAACCCTCAGCTTAAACGCCTTTGTCTTTCCCTGATCCAAACCGAAAGCTAACCCGAACCCAAACAAAAAGCCTTTGCCTTTGCCTTTGCCTTTGCCTGATCCAACCCTAACCCTTAACGTAATCCCAACCTTAACCCTAACCCTAAACGAAACACTGCCCGCCTTTGGGCTTGCCTTTGCTTTTGCCTTTCTCTCTTCCAACACTAACCCTAAGCCTAATCCTAACCGCCTTGGCCTTGGCCTTTGCCTGACACTAAACGCCTTTGCCTTGGCCTAATCCTAAATGCCTTGGCCTAACTCTAAAGGCCTACTAACCCAACACCCAAAATGAAATGCCTTTGCCTAATTGCCTTGGCCTTGGCCTTGGCCTTGGCCTTGGCGTAAGCAGGAAAGCCTTTGCCGAACTCGGAGCCTAAAGGCCTTGGCCTTTTTCTAAACCTTCTCCTAAATGCCTAGCTCTCTGCCTAACGAGGAATGCCTTTGCCTTTGCTTCTGCCTTTGCCCGATCTAACCCTAACCCTGAGGCTAACCCGAATCCTAACCCTAACCCTAACCATCACCCTAACCCTAAGCCCTCACCCTCACCCTCACCCTCACCCTAACCCAAAACGCCTTTCCCTTTGCCTGATGTAACCCAAATCCTAACCGTGACCCACACCCGAACCCGAACCCAAACTGGATCTAACCCTAACCCTATCTCAAACGCTAACAACCTTTGCCTTTGCCTTTGCCTTTGCCTTTGCCTCATCTAACCCTAACCCTAACTGCCTTTGCCTAATCTAACCTTAAGCCTAAGCCTAAGCTTAACCCTAACCACCTTTCCCTTTGCCTTTGCCTTTCCCTTTGCCTTTGCCTTTCCTTTTCCCTCTTCTAACCCTAACCCTAAGCCTCACCCCAAGCCTAACCCTCAGCTTAAACGCCTTTGTCTTTCCCTGACCCAAACCGAAAGCTAACCCGAACCCAAACAAAAAGCCTTTGCCTTTGCCTTTGCCTTTGCCTGATCCAACCCTAACCCTTAACGTAATCCCAACCTTAACCCTAACCCTAAACGAAACACTGCCCGCCTTTGCGCTTGCCTTTGCTTTTGCCTTTCTCTCTTCCAACACTAACCCTAAGCCTAACCCTAACCGCCTTGGCCTTGGCCTTTGCCTGACGCTAAACGCCTTTGCCTTGGCCTAATCCTAAATGCCTTGGCCTAACTCTAAAGGCCTACTAACCCAACACCCAAAATTAAATGCCTTTGCCTAATTGCCTTGGCCTTGGCCTTGGCCTTGGCGTAAGCAGGAAAGACTTTGCCGAACTCGGAGCCTAAAGGCCTTGGCCTTTTTCTAAATCTTCTCCTAAATGCCTAGCTCTCTGCCTAACGAGGAATGCCTTGGCCTTTGCTTCTGCCTTTGCCCGATCTAACCCTAACCCTGAGGCTAACCCGAATCCTAACCCTAACCCTAACCATCACCCTAACCCTAAGCCCTCACCCTCACCCTCACCCTAACCCGAAACGCCTTTCCCTTTGCCTGATGTAACCCAAATCCTAACCGTGACCCACACCCGAACCCGAACCCAAACTGGATCTAACCCTAACCCTATCTCGAACGCTAACAACCTTTGCCTTTGCCTTTGCCTCATCTAACCCTAACCCTAACTGCCTTTGCCTAATCTAACCTTAAGCCTAAGCCTAAGCTTAACCCTAACCACCTTTCCCTTTGCCTTTGCCTTTGCCTTTGCCTTTCCTTTTCCCTCTTCTAACCCTAACCCTAAGCCTAAGCCTAACCCCAAGCCTAACCCTCAGCTTAAACGCCTTTGCCTTTCCCTGATCCAAACCGAAAGCTAACCCGAACCCAAACAAAAAGCCTTTGCCTTTGCCTTTGCCTGATCCAACCCTAACCCTTAACGTAATCCCAACCTTAACCCTAACCCTAAACGAAACACTGCCCGCCTTTGCGCTTGCCTTTGCTTTTGCCTTTCTCTCTTCCAACACTAACCCTAAGCCTAACCCTAACTGCCTTGGCCTTGGCCTTTGCCTGACACTAACCGCCTTTGCCTTAGCCTAATCCTAAATGCCTTGGCCTAACTCTAAAGGCCTACTAACCCAACACCCAAAATTAAATGCCTTTGCCTAAAGCCCTGCACCTAATTGCCTTGGCCTTGGCGTAAGCAGGAAAGCCTTTGCCGAACTCGGAGCCTAAAGGCCTTGGCCTTTTTCTAAACCTTCTCCTAAATGCCTAGCTCTCTGCCTAACGAGGAATGCCTTTGCCTTTGCTTCTGCCTTTGCCCGATCTAACCCTAACCCTGAGGCTAACCCGAATCCTAACCCTAACCCTAACCATCACCCTAACCCTAAGCCCTCACCCTCACCCTCACCCTCACCCTAACCCAAAACGCCTTTCCCTTTGCCTGATGTAACCCAAATCCTAACCGTGACCCACACCCGAACCCGAACCCAAACTGGATCTAACCCTAACCCTATCTCAAACGCTAACAACCTTTGCCTTTGCCTTTGCCTTTGCCTCATCTAACCCTAACCCTAACTGCCTTTGCCTAATCTAACCTTAAGCCTAAGCCTAAGCTTAACCCTAACCGCCTTTCCCTTTCCCTTTCCCTTTGCCTTTCCCTTTGCCTTTGCCTTTCCTTTTCCCTCTTCTAACCCTAACCCTAAGCCTCACCCCAAGCCTAACCCTCAGCTTAAACGCCTTTGCCTTTCCCTGATCCAAACCGAAAGCTAACCCGAACCCAAACAAAAAGCCTTTGCCTTTGCCTTTGCCTGATCCAACCCTAACCCTTAACGTAATCCCAACCTTAACCCTAACCCTAAACGAAACACTGCCCGCCTTTGCGCTTGCCTTTGCTTTTGCCTTTCTCTCTTCCAACACTAACCCTAAGCCTAACCCTAACCGCCTTGGCCTTGGCCTTTGCCTGACGCTAAACGCCTTTGCCTTGGCCTAATCCTAAATGCCTTGGCCCAACTCTAAAGGCCTACTAACCCAACACCCAAAATGAAATGCCTTTGCCTAATTGCCTTGGCCTTGGCCTTGGCCTTGGCGTAAGCAGGAAAGCCTTTGCCGAACTCGGAGCCTAAAGGCCTTGGCCTTTTTCTAAACCTTCTCCTAAATGCCTAGCTCTCTGCCTAACGAGGAATGCCTTTGCCTTTGCTTCTGCCTTTGCCCGATCTAACCCTAACGCTGAGGCTAACCCGAATCCTAACCCTAACCCTAACCATCACCCTAACCCTAAGCCCTCACCCTCACCCTCACCCTAACCCGAAACGCCTTTCCCTTTGCCTGATGTAACCCAAATCCTAACCGTGACCCACACCCGAACCCGAACCCAAACTGGATCTAACCCTAACCCTATCTCAAACGCTAACAACCTTTGCCTTTGCCTTTGCCTTTGCCTCATCTAACCCTAACCCTAACTGCCTTTGCCTAATCTAACCTTAAGCCTAAGACTAAGCTTAACCCTAACCACCTTTCCCTTTGCCTTTGCCTTTCCCTTTGCCTTTGCCTTTCCTTTTCCCTCTTCTAACCCTAACCCTAAGCCTCACCCCAAGCCTAACCCTCAGCTTAAACGCCTTTGTCTTTCCCTGACCCAAATCGAAAGCTAACCCGAACCCAAACAAAAAGCCTTTGCCTTTGCCTTTGCCTTTGCCTGATCCAACCCTAACCCTTAACGTAATCCCAACCTTAACCCTAACCCTAAACGAAACACTGCCCGCCTTTGCGCTTGCCTTTGCTTTTGCCTTTCTCTCTTCCAACACTAACCCTAAGCCTAACCCTAAGCGCCTTGGCCTTGGCCTTTGCCTGACGCTAAACGCCTTTGCCTTGGCCTAATCCTAAATGCCTTGGCCCAACTCTAAAGGCCTACTAACCCAACACCCAAAATGAAATGCCTTTGCCTAATTGCCTTGGCCTTGGCCTTGGCCTTGGCGTAAGCAGGAAAGCCTTTGCCGAACTCGGAGCCTAAAGGCCTTGGCCTTTTTCTAAACCTTCTCCTAAATGCCTAGCTCTCTGCCTAACGAGGAATGCCTTTGCCTTTGCTTCTGCCTTTGCCCGATCTAACCCTAACCCTGAGGCTAACCCGAATCCTAACCCTAACCCTAACCATCACCCTAACCCTAAGCCCTCACCCTCACCCTCACCCTAACCCGAAACGCCTTTCCCTTTGCCTGATGTAACCCAAATCCTAACCGTGACCCACACCCGAACCAGAACCCAAACTGGATCTAACCCTAACCCTATCTCAAACGCTAACAACCTTTGCCTTTGCCTTTGCCTTTGCCTCATCTAACCCTAACCCTAACTGCCTTTGCCTAATCTAACCTTAAGCCTAAGCCTAAACTTAACCCTAACCGCCTTTGCCTTTGCCTTTGCCTTTGCCTTTGCCTTTCCTTTTCCCTCTTCTAACCCTAACCCTAAGCCTAAGCCTAACCCCAAGCCTAACCCTCAGCTTAAACGCCTTTGCCTTTCCCTGATCCAAACCGAAAGCTAACCCGAACCCAAACAAAAAGCCTTTGCCTTTGCCTTTGCCTGATCCAACCCTAACCCTTAACGTAATCCCAACCTTAACCCTAACCCTAACCCTGACCCTGACCGCCTTTGCGCTTGCCTTTGCTTTTGCCTTTCTCTCTTCCAACACTAACCCTAAGCCTAACCCTAAGCGCCTTGGCCTTGGCCTTTGCCTGACGCTAAACGCCTTTGCCTTGGCCTAATCCTAAATGCCTTGGCCCAACTCTAAAGGCCTACTAACCCAACACCCAAAATTAAATGCCTTTGCCTAAAGCCCTGCACCTAATTGCCTTGGCCTTGGCGTAAGCAGGAAAGCCTTTGCCGAACTCGGAGCCTAAAGGCCTCGGCCTTTTTCTAAACCTTCTCCTAAATGCCTAGCTCTCTGCCTAACGAGGAATGCCTTTGCCTTTGCCTTTGCCTGATCGAGCCTAACCCTAACCGTAACCCGAATCACCTTGGTCTTTGCCTCTGCCTCTGCCTTTGCCTTTGCGTGATCTAATCCTCACCCTAACTCTAAACCTAGCCCGAACCCTAACGCAAATCACCTTGGCCTTTGCCTTTGCTTCTGCCTTTGCCCGATCTAACCCTAACCCTGAGGCTAACCCGAATCCTAACCCTAACCCTAACCATCACCCTAACCCTAACCTTAACCCTAACCCTGACCGCCGTTGCACTTGCCTTAGCTTTTGCCTTTCTCTCTTCCAACACTAACCCTAAGCCTAACCCTAAGCGCCTTGGCCTTGGCCTTTGCCTGACGCTAAACGCCTTTGCCTTGGCCTAATCCTAAATGCCTTGGCCTAACTCTAAAGGCCTACTAACCCAACACCCAAAATTAAATGCCTTTCCCTAATTGCCTTGGCCTTGGCCTTGGCCTTGGCGTAAGCAGGAAAGCCTTTGCCGAACTCGGAGCCTAAAGGCCTTGGCCTTTTTCTAAACCTTCTCCTAAATGCCTAGCTCTCTGCCTAACGAGGAATGCCTTTGCCTTTGCTTCTGCCTTTGCCCGATCTAACCCTAACCCTGAGGCTAACCCGAATCCTAACCCTAACCCTAACCATCACCCTAACCCTAAGCCCTCACCCTCACCCTCACCCTCACCCTCACCCTAACCCAAAACGCCTTTCCCTTTGCCTGATGTAACCCAAATCCTAACCGTGACCCACACCCGAACCCGAACCCAAACTGGATCTAACCCTAACCCTATCTCGAACGCTAACAACCTTTGCCTTTGCCTTTGCCTTTGCCTCATCTAACCCTAACCCTAACTGCCTTTGCCTAATCTAACCTTAAGCCTAAGCCTAAGCTTAACCCTAACCGCCTTTCCCTTTGCCTTTCCCTTTGCCTTTGCCTTTGCCTTTCCTTTTCCCTCTTCTAACCCTAACCCTAAGCCTCACCCCAAGCCTAACCCTCAGCTTAAACGCCTTTGTCTTTCCCTGATCCAAACCGAAAGCGAACCCGAACCCAAACAAAAAGCCTTTGCCTTTGCCTTTGCCTTTGCCTGATCCAACCCTAACCCTTAACGTAATCCCAACCTTAACCCTAACCCTAAACGAAACACTGCCCGCCTTTGCGCTTGCCTTTGCTTTTGCCTTTCTCTCTTCCAACACTAACCCTAAGCCTAACCCTAAGCGCCTTGGCCTTGGCCTTTGCCTGACGCTAACCGCCTTTGCCTTGGCCTAATCCTAAATGCCTTGGCCTAACTCTAAAGGCCTACTAACCCAACACCCAAAATGAAATGCCTTTGCCTAATTGCCTTGGCCTTGGCCTTGGCCTTGGCGTAAGCAGGAAAGCCTTTGCCGAACTCGGAGCCTAAAGGCCTTGGCCTTTTTCTAAACCTTCTCCTAAATGCCTAGCTCTCTGCCTAACGAGGAATGCCTTTGCCTTTGCTTCTGCCTTTGCCCGATCTAACCCTAACGCTGAGGCTAACCCGAATCCTAACCCTAACCCTAACCATCACCCTAACCCTAAGCCCTCACCCTCACCCTCACCCTAACCCGAAACGCCTTTCCCTTTGCCTGATGTAACCCAAATCCTAACCGTGACCCACACCCGAACCAGAACCCAAACTGGATCTAACCCTAACCCTATCTCAAACGCTAACAACCTTTGCCTTTGCCTTTGCCTTTGCCTCATCTAACCCTAACCCTAACTGCCTTTGCCTAATCTAACCTTAAGCCTAAGCCTAAACTTAACCCTAACCGCCTTTGCCTTTGCCTTTCCCTTTGCCTTTGCCTTTCCTTTTCCCTCTTCTAACCCTAACCCTAAGCCTAAGCCTAACCCCAAGCCTAACCCTCAGCTTAAACGCCTTTGCCTTTCCCTGATCCAAACCGAAAGCTAACCCGAACCCAAACAAAAAGCCTTTGCCTTTGCCTTTGCCTGATCCAACCCTAACCCTTAACGTAATCCCAACCTTAACCCTAACCCTAACCCTGACCCTGACCGCCTTTGCGCTTGCCTTTGCTTTTGCCTTTCTCTCTTCCAACACTAACCCTAAGCCTAACCCTAAGCGCCTTGGCCTTGGCCTTTGCCTGACGCTAAACGCCTTTGCCTTGGCCTAATCCTAAATGCCTTGGCCCAACTCTAAAGGCCTACTAACCCAACACCCAAAATTAAATGCCTTTGCCTAAAGCCCTGCACCTAATTGCCTTGGCCTTGGCGTAAGCAGGAAAGCCTTTGCCGAACTCGGAGCCTAAAGGCCTTGGCCTTTTTCTAAACCTTCTCCTAAATGCCTAGCTCTCTGCCTAACGAGGAATGCCTTTGCCTTTGCCTTTGCCTGATCGAGCCTAACCCTAACCGTAACCCGAATCACCTTGGTCTTTGCCTCTGCCTCTGCCTTTGCCTTTGCGTGATCTAATCCTCACCCTAACTCTAAACCTAGCCCGAACCCTAACGCAAATCACCTTGGCCTTTGCCTTTGCTTCTGCCTTTGCCCGATCTAACCCTAACCCTGAGGCTAACCCGAATCCTAACCCTAACCCTAACCATCACCCTAACCCTAACCTCAACCCTAACCCTGACCGCCGTTGCACTTGCCTTTGCTTTTGCCTTTCTCTCTTCCAACACTAACCCTAAGCCTAACCCTAACCGCCTTGGCCTTGGCCTTTGCCTGACGCTAAACGCCTTTGCCTTGGCCTAATCCTAAATGCCTTGGCCTAACTCTAAAGGCCTACTAACCCAACACCCAAAATTAAATGCCTTTGCCTAATTGCCTTGGCCTTGGCCTTGGCCTGGGCGTAAGCAGGAAAGCCTTTGCCAAACTCGGAGCCTAAAGGCCTTGGCCTTTTTCTAAACCTTCTCCTAAATGCCTAGCTCTCTGCCTAACGAGGAATGCCTTTGCCTTTGCTTCTGCCTTTGCCCGATCTAACCCTAACCCTGAGGCTAACCCGAATCCTAACCCTAACCCTAACCATCACCCTAACCCTAAGCCCTCACCCTCACCCTCACCCTAACCCGAAACGCCTTTCCCTTTGCCTGATGTAACCCAAATCCTAACCGTGACCCACACCCGAACCAGAACCCAAACTGGATCTAACCCTAACCCTATCTCAAACGCTAACAACCTTTGCCTTTGCCTTTGCCTTTGCCTCATCTAACCCTAACCCTAACTGCCTTTGCCTAATCTAACCTTAAGCCTAAGCCTAAGCTTAACCCTAACCGCCTTTCCCTTTGCCTTTGCCTTTGCCTTTGCCTTTGCCTTTCCTTTTCCCTCTTCTAACCCTAACCCTAAGCCTCACCCCAAGCCTAACCCTCAGTTTAAATGCCTTTGCCTTTCCCTGATCCAAAACGAAAGCTAACCCGAACCCGAACAAAAAGCCTTTGCCTTTGCCTTTGCCTGATCCAACCCTAACCCTTAACGTAATCCCAACCTTAACCCTAACCCTAACCCTGACCCTGACCGCCTTTGCGCTTGCCTTTGCTTTTGCCTTTCTCTCTTCCAACACTAACCCTAAGCCTAACCCTAACCGCCTTGGCCTTGGCCTTTGCCTGACGCTAAACGCCTTTGCCTTGGCCTAATCCTAAATGCCTTGGCCCAACTCTAAAGGCCTACTAACCCAACACCCAAAATGAAATGCCTTTGCCTAATTGCCTTGGCCTTGGCCTTGGCCTTGGCGTAAGCAGGAAAGCCTTTGCCGAACTCGGAGCCTAAAGGCCTTGGCCTTTTTCTAAACCTTCTCCTAAATGCCTAGCTCTCTGCCTAACGAGGAATGCCTTTGCCTTTGCCTTTGCCTGATCGAGCCTAACCCTAACCGTAACCCGAATCACCTTGGTCTTTGCCTCTGCCTCTGCCTCTGCCTCTGCCTTTGCCTTTGCGTGATCTAACCCTCACCCTAACTCTAAACCTAGCCCGAACCCTAACGCAAATCACCTTGGCCTTTGCCTTTGCTTCTGCCTTTGCCCGATCTAACCCTAACCCTGAGGCTAACCCGAATCCTAACCCTAACCCTAACCATCACCCTAACCCTAACCTCAACCCTAACCCTGACCGCCGTTGCACTTGCCTTTGCTTTTGCCTTTCTCTCTTCCAACACTAACCCTAAGCCTAACCCTAAGCGCCTTGGCCTTGGCCTTTGCCTGACGCTAAACGCCTTTGCCTTGGCCTAATCCTAAATGCCTTGGCCTAACTCTAAAGGCCTACTAACCCAACACCCAAAATTAAATGCCTTTCCATAATTGCCTTGGCCTTGGCCTTGGCCTGGGCGTAAGCAGGAAAGCCTTTGCCAAACTCGGAGCCTAAAGGCCTTGGCCTTTTTCTAAACCTTCTCCTAAATGCCTAGCTCTCTGCCTAACGAGGAATGCCTTTGCCTTTGCCTTTGCCTGATCGAGCCTAACCCTAACCGTAACCCGAATCACCTTGGTCTTTGCCTCTGCCTCTGCCTTTGCCTTTGCGTGATCTAACCCTCACCCTAACTCTAAACCTAGCCCGAACCCTAATGCAAATCACCTTGGCCTTTGCCTTTGCTTCTGCCTTTGCCCGATCTAACCCTAACCCTGAGGCTAACCCGAATCCTAACCCTAACCCTAACCATCACCCTAACCCTAAGCCCTCACCCTCACCCTCACCCTAACCCAAAACGCCTTTCCCTTTGCCTGATGTAACCCAAATCCTAACCGTGACCCACACCCGAACCCGAACCCAAACTGGATCTAACCCTAACCCTATCTCAAACGCTAACAACCTTTGCCTTTGCCTTTGCCTTTGCCTCATCTAACCCTAACCCTAACTGCCTTTGCCTAATCTAACCTTAAGCCTAAGACTAAGCTTAACCCTAACCACCTTTCCCTTTGCCTTTGCCTTTCCCTTTGCCTTTGCCTTTCCTTTTCCCTCTTCTAACCCTAACCCTAAGCCTCACCCCAAGCCTAACCCTCAGCTTAAACGCCTTTGTCTTTCCCTGACCCAAATCGAAAGCTAACCCGAACCCAAACAAAAAGCCTTTGCCTTTGCCTTTGCCTTTGCCTGATCCAACCCTAACCCTTAACGTAATCCCAACCTTAACCCTAACCCTAAACGAAACACTGCCCGCCTTTGGGCTTGCCTTTGCTTTTGCCTTTCTCTCTTCCAACACTAACCCTAAGCCTAACCCTAAGCGCCTTGGCCTTGGCCTTTGCCTGACGCTAAACGCCTTTGCCTTGGCCTAATCCTAAATGCCTTGGCCCAACTCTAAAGGCCTACTAACCCAACACCCAAAATGAAATGCCTTTGCCTAATTGCCTTGGCCTTGGCCTTGGCCTTGGCGTAAGCAGGAAAGCCTTTGCCAAACTCGGAGCCTAAAGGCCTTGGCCTTTTTCTAAACCTTCTCCTAAATGCCTAGCTCTCTGCCTAACGAGGAATGCCTTTGCCTTTGCTTCTGCCTTTGCCCGATCTAACCCTAACCCTGAGGCTAACCCGAATCCTAACCCTAACCCTAACCATCACCCTAACCCTAAGCCCTCACCCTCACCCTCACCCTAACCCGAAACGCCTTTCCCTTTGCCTGATGTAACCCAAATCCTAACCGTGACCCACACCCGAACCCGAACCCAAACTGGATCTAACCCTAACCCTATCTCAAACGCTAACAACCTTTGCCTTTGCCTTTGCCTTTGCCTCATCTAACCCTAACCCTAACTGCCTTTGCCTAATCTAACCTTAAGCCTAAGCCTAAACTTAACCCTAACCGCCTTTGCCTTTGCCTTTGCCTTTGCCTTTGCCTTTCCTTTTCCCTCTTCTAACCCTAACCCTAAGCCTAAGCCTAACCCCAAGCCTAACCCTCAGCTTAAACGCCTTTGCCTTTCCCTGATCCAAACCGAAAGCTAACCCGAACCCAAACAAAAAGCCTTTGCCTTTGCCTTTGCCTGATCCAACCCTAACCCTTAACGTAATCCCAACCTTAACCCTAACCCTAACCCTGACCCTGACCGCCTTTGCGCTTGCCTTTGCTTTTGCCTTTCTCTCTTCCAACACTAACCCTAAGCCTAACCCTAAGCGCCTTGGCCTTGGCCTTTGCCTGACGCTAAACGCCTTTGCCTTGGCCTAATCCTAAATGCCTTGGCCCAACTCTAAAGGCCTACTAACCCAACACCCAAAATTAAATGCCTTTGCCTAAAGCCCTGCACCTAATTGCCTTGGCCTTGGCGTAAGCAGGAAAGCCTTTGCCGAACTCGGAGCCTAAAGGCCTCGGCCTTTTTCTAAACCTTCTCCTAAATGCCTAGCTCTCTGCCTAACGAGGAATGCCTTTGCCTTTGCCTTTGCCTGATCGAGCCTAACCCTAACCGTAACCCGAATCACCTTGGTCTTTGCCTCTGCCTCTGCCTTTGCCTTTGCGTGATCTAATCCTCACCCTAACTCTAAACCTAGCCCGAACCCTAACGCAAATCACCTTGGCCTTTGCCTTTGCTTCTGCCTTTGCCCGATCTAACCCTAACCCTGAGGCTAACCCGAATCCTAACCCTAACCCTAACCATCACCCTAACCCTAACCTTAACCCTAACCCTGACCGCCGTTGCACTTGCCTTAGCTTTTGCCTTTCTCTCTTCCAACACTAACCCTAAGCCTAACCCTAAGCGCCTTGGCCTTGGCCTTTGCCTGACGCTAAACGCCTTTGCCTTGGCCTAATCCTAAATGCCTTGGCCTAACTCTAAAGGCCTACTAACCCAACACCCAAAATTAAATGCCTTTCCCTAATTGCCTTGGCCTTGGCCTTGGCCTTGGCGTAAGCAGGAAAGCCTTTGCCGAACTCGGAGCCTAAAGGCCTTGGCCTTTTTCTAAACCTTCTCCTAAATGCCTAGCTCTCTGCCTAACGAGGAATGCCTTTGCCTTTGCTTCTGCCTTTGCCCGATCTAACCCTAACCCTGAGGCTAACCCGAATCCTAACCCTAACCCTAACCATCACCCTAACCCTAAGCCCTCACCCTCACCCTCACCCTCACCCTCACCCTAACCCAAAACGCCTTTCCCTTTGCCTGATGTAACCCAAATCCTAACCGTGACCCACACCCGAACCCGAACCCAAACTGGATCTAACCCTAACCCTATCTCGAACGCTAACAACCTTTGCCTTTGCCTTTGCCTTTGCCTCATCTAACCCTAACCCTAACTGCCTTTGCCTAATCTAACCTTAAGCCTAAGCCTAAGCTTAACCCTAACCGCCTTTCCCTTTGCCTTTCCCTTTGCCTTTGCCTTTGCCTTTCCTTTTCCCTCTTCTAACCCTAACCCTAAGCCTCACCCCAAGCCTAACCCTCAGCTTAAACGCCTTTGCCTTTCCCTGATCCAAACCGAAAGCGAACCCGAACCCAAACAAAAAGCCTTTGCCTTTGCCTTTGCCTTTGCCTGATCCAACCCTAACCCTTAACGTAATCCCAACCTTAACCCTAACCCTAAACGAAACACTGCCCGCCTTTGCGCTTGCCTTTGCTTTTGCCTTTCTCTCTTCCAACACTAACCCTAAGCCTAACCCTAACCGCCTTGGCCTTGGCCTTTGCCTGACGCTAACCGCCTTTGCCTTGGCCTAATCCTAAATGCCTTGGCCTAACTCTAAAGGCCTACTAACCCAACACCCAAAATGAAATGCCTTTGCCTAATTGCCTTGGCCTTGGCCTTGGCCTTGGCGTAAGCAGGAAAGCCTTTGCCGAACTCGGAGCCTAAAGGCCTTGGCCTTTTTCTAAACCTTCTCCTAAATGCCTAGCTCTCTGCCTAACGAGGAATGCCTTTGCCTTTGCTTCTGCCTTTGCCCGATCTAACCCTAACGCTGAGGCTAACCCGAATCCTAACCCTAACCCTAACCATCACCCTAACCCTAAGCCCTCACCCTCACCCTCACCCTAACCCGAAACGCCTTTCCCTTTGCCTGATGTAACCCAAATCCTAACCGTGACCCACACCCGAACCCGAACCCAAACTGGATCTAACCCTAACCCTATCTCAAACGCTAACAACCTTTGCCTTTGCCTTTGCCTTTGCCTCATCTAACCCTAACCCTAACTGCCTTTGCCTAATCTAACCTTAAGCCTAAGCCTAAACTTAACCCTAACCGCCTTTGCCTTTGCCTTTCCCTTTGCCTTTGCCTTTCCTTTTCCCTCTTCTAACCCTAACCCTAAGCCTAAGCCTAACCCCAAGCCTAACCCTCAGCTTAAACGCCTTTGCCTTTCCCTGATCCAAACCGAAAGCTAACCCGAACCCAAACAAAAAGCCTTTGCCTTTGCCTTTGCCTGATCCAACCCTAACCCTTAACGTAATCCCAACCTTAACCCTAACCCTAACCCTGACCCTGACCGCCTTTGCGCTTGCCTTTGCTTTTGCCTTTCTCTCTTCCAACACTAACCCTAAGCCTAACCCTAACCGCCTTGGCCTTGGCCTTTGCCTGACGCTAAACGCCTTTGCCTTGGCCTAATCCTAAATGCCTTGGCCCAACTCTAAAGGCCTACTAACCCAACACCCAAAATTAAATGCCTTTGCCTAAAGCCCTGCACCTAATTGCCTTGGCCTTGGCGTAAGCAGGAAAGCCTTTGCCGAACTCGGAGCCTAAAGGCCTTGGCCTTTTTCTAAACCTTCTCCTAAATGCCTAGCTCTCTGCCTAACGAGGAATGCCTTTGCCTTTGCCTTTGCCTGATCGAGCCTAACCCTAACCGTAACCCGAATCACCTTGGTCTTTGCCTCTGCCTCTGCCTTTGCCTTTGCGTGATCTAATCCTCACCCTAACTCTAAACCTAGCCCGAACCCTAACGCAAATCACCTTGGCCTTTGCCTTTGCTTCTGCCTTTGCCCGATCTAACCCTAACCCTGAGGCTAACCCGAATCCTAACCCTAACCCTAACCATCACCCTAACCCTAACCTTAACCCTAACCCTGACCGCCGTTGCACTTGCCTTAGCTTTTGCCTTTCTCTCTTCCAACACTAACCCTAAGCCTAACCCTAAGCGCCTTGGCCTTGGCCTTTGCCTGACGCTAAACGCCTTTGCCTTGGCCTAATCCTAAATGCCTTGGCCTAACTCTAAAGGCCTACTAACCCAACACCCAAAATTAAATGCCTTTGCCTAATTGCCTTGGCCTTGGCCTTGGCCTTGGCGTAAGCAGGAAAGCCTTTGCCAAACTCGGAGCCTAAAGGCCTCGGCCTTTTTCTAAACCTTCTCCTAAATGCCTAGCTCTCTGCCTAACGAGGAATGCCTTTGCCTTTGCCTTTGCCTGATCGAGCCTAACCCTAACCGTAACCCGAATCACCTTGGTCTTTGCCTCTGCCTCTGCCTTTGCCTTTGCGTGATCTAATCCTCACCCTAACTCTAAACCTAGCCCGAACCCTAACGCAAATCACCTTGGCCTTTGCCTTTGCTTCTGCCTTTGCCCGATCTAACCCTAACCCTGAGGCTAACCCGAATCCTAACCCTAACCCTAACCATCACCCTAACCCTAACCTTAACCCTAACCCTGACCGCCGTTGCACTTGCCTTAGCTTTTGCCTTTCTCTCTTCCAACACTAACCCTAAGCCTAACCCTAAGCGCCTTGGCCTTGGCCTTTGCCTGACGCTAAACGCCTTTGCCTTGGCCTAATCCTAAATGCCTTGGCCTAACTCTAAAGGCCTACTAACCCAACACCCAAAATTAAATGCCTTTCCCTAATTGCCTTGGCCTTGGCCTTGGCCTTGGCGTAAGCAGGAAAGCCTTTGCCGAACTCGGAGCCTAAAGGCCTTGGCCTTTTTCTAAACCTTCTCCTAAATGCCTAGCTCTCTGCCTAACGAGGAATGCCTTTGCCTTTGCTTCTGCCTTTGCCCGATCTAACCCTAACCCTGAGGCTAACCCGAATCCTAACCCTAACCCTAACCATCACCCTAACCCTAAGCCCTCACCCTCACCCTCACCCTCACCCTCACCCTAACCCAAAACGCCTTTCCCTTTGCCTGATGTAACCCAAATCCTAACCGTGACCCACACCCGAACCCGAACCCAAACTGGATCTAACCCTAACCCTATCTCGAACGCTAACAACCTTTGCCTTTGCCTTTGCCTTTGCCTCATCTAACCCTAACCCTAACTGCCTTTGCCTAATCTAACCTTAAGCCTAAGCCTAAGCTTAACCCTAACCGCCTTTCCCTTTGCCTTTCCCTTTGCCTTTGCCTTTGCCTTTCCTTTTCCCTCTTCTAACCCTAACCCTAAGCCTCACCCCAAGCCTAACCCTCAGCTTAAACGCCTTTGCCTTTCCCTGATCCAAACCGAAAGCGAACCCGAACCCAAACAAAAAGCCTTTGCCTTTGCCTTTGCCTTTGCCTGATCCAACCCTAACCCTTAACGTAATCCCAACCTTAACCCTAACCCTAAACGAAACACTGCCCGCCTTTGCGCTTGCCTTTGCTTTTGCCTTTCTCTCTTCCAACACTAACCCTAAGCCTAACCCTAACCGCCTTGGCCTTGGCCTTTGCCTGACGCTAACCGCCTTTGCCTTGGCCTAATCCTAAATGCCTTGGCCTAACTCTAAAGGCCTACTAACCCAACACCCAAAATGAAATGCCTTTGCCTAATTGCCTTGGCCTTGGCCTTGGCCTTGGCGTAAGCAGGAAAGCCTTTGCCGAACTCGGAGCCTAAAGGCCTTGGCCTTTTTCTAAACCTTCTCCTAAATGCCTAGCTCTCTGCCTAACGAGGAATGCCTTTGCCTTTGCTTCTGCCTTTGCCCGATCTAACCCTAACGCTGAGGCTAACCCGAATCCTAACCCTAACCCTAACCATCACCCTAACCCTAAGCCCTCACCCTCACCCTCACCCTAACCCGAAACGCCTTTCCCTTTGCCTGATGTAACCCAAATCCTAACCGTGACCCACACCCGAACCCGAACCCAAACTGGATCTAACCCTAACCCTATCTCAAACGCTAACAACCTTTGCCTTTGCCTTTGCCTTTGCCTCATCTAACCCTAACCCTAACTGCCTTTGCCTAATCTAACCTTAAGCCTAAGCCTAAACTTAACCCTAACCGCCTTTGCCTTTGCCTTTCCCTTTGCCTTTGCCTTTCCTTTTCCCTCTTCTAACCCTAACCCTAAGCCTAAGCCTAACCCCAAGCCTAACCCTCAGCTTAAACGCCTTTGCCTTTCCCTGATCCAAACCGAAAGCTAACCCGAACCCAAACAAAAAGCCTTTGCCTTTGCCTTTGCCTGATCCAACCCTAACCCTTAACGTAATCCCAACCTTAACCCTAACCCTAACCCTGACCCTGACCGCCTTTGCGCTTGCCTTTGCTTTTGCCTTTCTCTCTTCCAACACTAACCCTAAGCCTAACCCTAACCGCCTTGGCCTTGGCCTTTGCCTGACGCTAAACGCCTTTGCCTTGGCCTAATCCTAAATGCCTTGGCCCAACTCTAAAGGCCTACTAACCCAACACCCAAAATTAAATGCCTTTGCCTAAAGCCCTGCACCTAATTGCCTTGGCCTTGGCGTAAGCAGGAAAGCCTTTGCCGAACTCGGAGCCTAAAGGCCTTGGCCTTTTTCTAAACCTTCTCCTAAATGCCTAGCTCTCTGCCTAACGAGGAATGCCTTTGCCTTTGCCTTTGCCTGATCGAGCCTAACCCTAACCGTAACCCGAATCACCTTGGTCTTTGCCTCTGCCTCTGCCTTTGCCTTTGCGTGATCTAATCCTCACCCTAACTCTAAACCTAGCCCGAACCCTAACGCAAATCACCTTGGCCTTTGCCTTTGCTTCTGCCTTTGCCCGATCTAACCCTAACCCTGAGGCTAACCCGAATCCTAACCCTAACCCTAACCATCACCCTAACCCTAACCTTAACCCTAACCCTGACCGCCGTTGCACTTGCCTTAGCTTTTGCCTTTCTCTCTTCCAACACTAACCCTAAGCCTAACCCTAAGCGCCTTGGCCTTGGCCTTTGCCTGACGCTAAACGCCTTTGCCTTGGCCTAATCCTAAATGCCTTGGCCTAACTCTAAAGGCCTACTAACCCAACACCCAAAATTAAATGCCTTTGCCTAATTGCCTTGGCCTTGGCCTTGGCCTTGGCGTAAGCAGGAAAGCCTTTGCCAAACTCGGAGCCTAAAGGCCTTGGCCTTTTTCTAAACCTTCTCCTAAATGCCTAGCTCTCTGCCTAACGAGGAATGCCTTTGCCTTTGCTTCTGCCTTTGCCCGATCTAACCCTAACCCTGAGGCTAACCCGAATCCTAACCCTAACCCTAACCCTAACCATCACCCTAACCCTAAGCCCTCACCCTCACCCTCACCCTAACCCGAAACGCCTTTCCCTTTGCCTGATGTAACCCAAATCCTAACCGTGACCCACACCCGAACCAGAACCCAAACTGGATCTAACCCTAACCCTATCTCAAACGCTAACAACCTTTGCCTTTGCCTTTGCCTTTGCCTCATCTAACCCTAACCCTAACTGCCTTTGCCTAATCTAACCTTAAGCCTAAGCCTAAGCTTAACCCTAACCGCCTTTCCCTTTGCCTTTGCCTTTGCCTTTGCCTTTCCTTTTCCCTCTTCTAACCCTAACCCTAAGCCTAAGCCTAACCCCAAGCCTAACCCTCAGCTTAAACGCCTTTGCCTTTCCCTGATCCAAACCGAAAGCTAACCCGAACCCAAACAAAAAGCCTTTGCCTTTGCCTTTGCCTTTGCCTGATCCAACCCTAACCCTTAACGTAATCCCAACCTTAACACTAACCCTAAACGAAACACTGCCCGCCTTTGCGCTTGCCTTTGCTTTTGCCTTTCTCTCTTCCAACACTAACCCTAAGCCTAACCCTAACCGCCTTGGCCTTGGCCTTTGCCTGACGCTAAACGCCTTTGCCTTGGCCTAATCCTAAATGCCTTGGCCCAACTCTAAAGGCCTACTAACCCAACACCCAAAATTAAATGCCTTTGCCTAAAGCCCTGCACCTAATTGCCTTGGCCTTGGCGTAAGCAGGAAAGCCTTTGCCGAACTCGGAGCCTAAAGGCCTTGGCCTTTTTCTAAACCTTCTCCTAAATGCCTAGCTCTCTGCCTAACGAGGAATGCCTTTGCCTTTGCCTTTGCCTGATCGAGCCTAACCCTAACCGTAACCCGAATCACCTTGGTCTTTGCCTCTGCCTCTGCCTTTGCCTTTGCGTGATCTAATCCTCACCCTAACTCTAAACCTAGCCCGAACCCTAACGCAAATCACCTTGGCCTTTGCCTTTGCTTCTGCCTTTGCCCGATCTAACCCTAACCCTGAGGGTAACCCGAATCCTAACCCTAACCCTAACCATCACCCTAACCCTAACCTCAACCCTAACCCTGACCGCCGTTGCACTTGCCTTTGCTTTTGCCTTTCTCTCTTCCAACACTAACCCTAAGCCTAACCCTAACCGCCTTGGCCTTGGCCTTTGCCTGACGCTAAACGCCTTTGCCTTGGCCTAATCCTAAATGCCTTGGCCTAACTCTAAAGGCCTACTAACCCAACACCCAAAATTAAATGCCTTTGCCTAATTGCCTTGGCCTTGGCCTTGGCCTGGGCGTAAGCAGGAAAGCCTTTGCCAAACTCGGAGCCTAAAGGCCTTGGCCTTTTTCTAAACCTTCTCCTAAATGCCTAGCTCTCTGCCTAACGAGGAATGCCTTTGCCTTTGCTTCTGCCTTTGCCCGATCTAACCCTAACCCTGAGGCCAACCCGAATCCTAACCCTAACCCTAACCATCACCCTAACCCTAAGCCCTCACCCTCACCCTCACCCTAACCCAAAACGCCTTTCCCTTTGCCTGATGTAACCCAAATCCTAACCGTGACCCACACCCGAACCCAAACCCAAACTGGATCTAACCCTAACCCTATCTCAAACGCTAACAACCTTTGCCTTTGCCTTTGCCTTTGCCTCATCTAACCCTAACCCTAACTGCCTTTGCCTAATCTAACCTTAAGCCTAAGCCTAAGCTTAACCCTAACCGCCTTTCCCTTTGCCTTTGCCTTTGCCTTTGCCTTTGCCTTTGCCTTTCCTTTTCCCTCTTCTAACCCTAACCCTAAGCCTCACCCCAAGCCTAACCCTCAGCTTAAATGCCTTTGCCTTTCCCTGATCCAAACCGAAAGCTAACCCGAACCCGAACAAAAAGCCTTTGCCTTTGCCTTTGCCTGATCCAACCCTAACCCTTAACGTAATCCCAACCTTAACCCTAACCCTAACCCTGACCCTGACCGCCTTTGCGCTTGCCTTTGCTTTTGCCTTTCTCTCTTCCAACACTAACCCTAAGCCTAACCCTAACCGCCTTGGCCTTGGCCTTTGCCTGACGCTAAACGCCTTTGCCTTGGCCTAATCCTAAATGCCTTGGCCCAACTCTAAAGGCCTACTAACCCAACACCCAAAATGAAATGCCTTTGCCTAATTGCCTTGGCCTTGGCCTTGGCCTTGGCGTAAGCAGGAAAGCCTTTGCCGAACTCGGAGCCTAAAGGCCTTGGCCTTTTTCTAAACCTTCTCCTAAATGCCTAGCTCTCTGCCTAACGAGGAATGCCTTTGCCTTTGCCTTTGCCTGATCGAGCCTAACCCTAACCGTAACCCGAATCACCTTGGTCTTTGCCTCTGCCTCTGCCTCTGCCTCTGCCTTTGCCTTTGCGTGATCTAACCCTCACCCTAACTCTAAACCTAGCCCGAACCCTAACGCAAATCACCTTGGCCTTTGCCTTTGCTTCTGCCTTTGCCCGATCTAACCCTAACCCTGAGGCTAACCCGAATCCTAACCCTAACCCTAACCATCACCCTAACCCTAACCTCAACCCTAACCCTGACCGCCGTTGCACTTGCCTTTGCTTTTGCCTTTCTCTCTTCCAACACTAACCCTAAGCCTAACCCTAAGCGCCTTGGCCTTGGCCTTTGCCTGACGCTAAACGCCTTTGCCTTGGCCTAATCCTAAATGCCTTGGCCTAACTCTAAAGGCCTACTAACCCAACACCCAAAATTAAATGCCTTTCCCTAATTGCCTTGGCCTTGGCCTTGGCCTTGGCGTAAGCAGGAAAGCCTTTGCCAAACTCGGAGCCTAAAGGCCTTGGCCTTTTTCTAAACCTTCTCCTAAATGCCTAGCTCTCTGCCTAACGAGGAATGCCTTTGCCTTTGCCTTTGCCTGATCGAGCCTAACCCTAACCGTAACCCGAATCACCTTGGTCTTTGCCTCTGCCTCTGCCTTTGCCTTTGCGTGATCTAACCCTCACCCTAACTCTAAACCTAGCCCGAACCCTAATGCAAATCACCTTGGCCTTTGCCTTTGCTTCTGCCTTTGCCCGATCTAACCCTAACCCTGAGGCTAACCCGAATCCTAACCCTAACCCTAACCATCACCCTAACCCTAAGCCCTCACCCTCACCCTAACCCGAAACGCCTTTCCCTTTACCTGATGTAACCCAAATCCTAACCGTGACCCACACCCAAACCCGAACCCGGAATGGATCTAACCCTAACCCTATCTCGAACACTAACAACCTTTGCCTTTGCCTTTGCCTTTGCCTCATCTAACCCTAACCCTAACTGCCTTTGCCTAATCTAACCTTAAGCCTAAGCCTAAGCTTAACCCTAACCACCTTTCCCTTTGCCTTTGCCTTTCCCTTTGCCTTTGCCTTTCCTTTTCCCTCTTCTAACCCTAACCCTAAGCCTCACCCCAAGCCTAACCCTCAGCTTAAACGCCTTTGCCTTTCCCTGATCCAAACCGAAAGCTAACCCGAACCCGAACAAAAAGCCTTTGCCTTTGCCTTTGCCTGATCCAACCCTAACCCTTAACGTAATCCCAACCTTAACCCTAACCCTAAACGAAACACTGCCCGCCTTTGCGCTTGCCTTTGCTTTTGCCTTTCTCTCTTCCAACACTAACCCTAAGCCTAACCCTAACCGCCTTGGCCTTGGCCTTTGCCTGACACTAAACGCCTTTGCCTTGGCCTAATCCTAAATGCCTTGGCCTAACTCTAAAGGCCTACTAACCCAACACCCAAAATGAAATGCCTTTGCCTAATTGCCTTGGCCTTGGCCTTGGCCTTGGCCTTGGCCTTGGCGTAAGCAGGAAAGCCTTTGCCGAACTCGGAGCCTAAAGGCCTTGGCCTTTTTCTAAACCTTCTCCTAAATGCCTAGCTCTCTGCCTAACGAGGAATGCCTTTGCCTTTGCCTTTGCCTGATCGAGCCTAACCCTAACCGTAACCCGAATCACCTTGGTCTTTGCCTCTGCCTCTGCCCCTGCCTCTGCCTTTGCCTTTGCGTGATCTAACCCTCACCCTAACTCTAAACCTAGCCCGAACCCTAACGCAAATCACCTTGGCCTTTGCCTTTGCTTCTGCCTTTGCCCGATCTAACCCTAACCCTGAGGCTAACCCGAATCCTAACCCTAACCCTAACCATCACCCTAACCCTAAGCCCTCACCCTCTCCCTCACCCTCACCCTAACCCAAAACGCCTTTCCCTTTGCCTGATGTAACCCAAATCCTAACCGTGACCCACACCCGAACCCGAACCAAAACTGGATCTAACCCTAACCCTATCTCAAACGCTAACAACCTTTGCCTTTGCCTTTGCCTCATCTAACCCTAACCCTAACTGCCTTTGCCTAATCTAACCTTAAGCCTAAGCCTAAGCTTAACCCTAACCGCCTTTCCCTTTGCCTTTCCCTTTGCCTTTTCCTTTGCCTTTCCTTTTCCCTCTTCTAACCCTAACCCTAAGCCTCACCCCAAGCCTAACCCTCAGCTTAAACGCCTTTGCCTTTCCCTGATCCAAACCGAAAGCTAACCCGAACCCGAACAAAAAGCCTTTGCCTTTGCCTTTGCCTGATCCAACCCTAACCCTTAACGTAATCCCAACCTTAACCCTAACCCTAACCCTGACCCTGACCGCCTTTGCGCTTGCCTTTGCTTTTGCCTTTCTCTCTTCCAACACTAACCCTAAGCCTAACCCTAACCGCCTTGGCCTTGGCCTTTGCCTGACGCTAAACGCCTTTGCCTTGGCCTAATCCTAAATGCCTTGGCCTAACTCTAAAGGCCTACTAACCCAACACCCAAAATTAAATGCCTTTGCCTAAAGCCCTGCACCTAATTGCCTTGGCCTTGGTGTAAGCAGGAAAGCCTTTGCCGAACTCGGAGCCTAAAGGCCTTGGCCTTTTTCTAAACCTTCTCCTAAATGCCTAGCTCTCTGCCTAACGAGGAATGCCTTTGCCTTTGCTTCTGCCTTTGCCCGATCTAACCCTAACCCTGAGGCTAACCCGAATCCTAACCCTAACCCTAACCATCACCCTAACCCTAAGCCCTCACCCTCACCCTCACCCTCACCCTAACCCGAAACGCCTTTCCCTTTGCCTGATGTAACCCGAATCCTAACCGTGACCCACACCCGAACCCGAACCCAAACTGGATCTAACCCTAACCCTATCTCAAACACTAACAACCTTTGCCTTTGCCTTTGCCTTTGCCTCATCTAACCCTAACCCTAACTGCCTTTGCCTAATCTAACCTTAAGCCTAAGCCTAAGCTTAACCCTAACCGCCTTTCCCTTTGCCTTTCCCTTTGCCTTTGCCTTTGCCTTTCCTTTTCCCTCTTCTAACCCTAACCCTAAGCCTCACCCCAAGCCTAACCCTCAGCTTAAACGCCTTTGCCTTTCCCTGATCCAAACCGAAAGCTAACCCAAACCCAAACAAAAAGCCTTTGCCTTTGCCTTTGCCTTTGCCTTTGCCTAATCCAACCCTAACCCTTAACGTAATCCCAACCTTAACCCTAACCCTAAACGAAACACTGCCCGCCTTTGCGCTTGCCTTTGCTTTTGCCTTTCTCTCTTCCAACACTAACCCTAAGCCTAACCCTAACCGCCTTGGCCTTGGCCTTTGCCTGACACTAAACGCCTTTGCCTTGGCCTAATCCTAAATGCCTTGGCCTAACTCTAAAGGCCTACTAACCCAACACCCAAAATTAAATGCCTTTGCCTAATTGCCTTGGCCTTGGCCTTGGCCTTGGCCTTGGCGTAAGCAGGAAAGCCTTTGCCGAACTCGGAGCCTAAAGGCCTTGGCCTTTTTCTAAACCTTCTCCTAAATGCCTAGCTCTCTGCCTAACGAGGAATGCCTTTGCCTTTGCTTCTGCCTTTGCCCGATCTAACCCTAACCCTGAGGCCAACCCGAATCCTAACCCTAACCCTAACCATCACCCTAACCCTAAGCCCTCACCCTCACCCTAACCCGAAACGCCTTTCCCTTTGCCTGATGTAACCCGAATCCTAACCGTGACCCACACCCGAACCCGAACCTGGAATGGATCTAACCCTAACCCTATCTCAAACGCTAACAACCTTTGCCTTTGCCTTTGCCTTTGCCTTTGCCTCATCTAACCCTAACCCTAACTGCCTTTGCCTAATCTAACCTTAAGCCTAAGCCTAAGCTTAACCCTAACCACCTTTGCCTTTGCCTTTGCCTTTGCCTTTGCCTTTGCCTTTCCTTTTCCCTCTAACCCTAACCCTAAGCCTAACCCCAAGCCTAACCCTCAGCTTAAACGCCTTTGCCTTTCCCTGATCCAAACCGAAAGCTAACCTGAACCCGAACAAAAAGCCTTTGCCTTTGCCTTTGCCTGATCCAACCCTAACCCTTAACGTAATCCCAACCTTAACCCTAACCCTAACCCTGACCCTGACCGCCTTTGCGCTTGCCTTTGCTTTTGCCTTTCTCTCTTCCAACACTAACCCTAAGCCTAACCCTAACCGCCTTGGCCTTGGCCTTTGCCTGACGCTAAACGCCTTTGCCTTGGCCTAATCCTAAATGCCTTGGCCCAACTCTAAAGGCCTACTAACTCAACACCCAAAATGAAATGCCTTTGCCTAAAGCCCTGCACCTAATTGCCTTGGCCTTGGCGTAAGCAGGAAAGCCTTTGCCGAACTCGGAGCCTAAAGGCCTTGGCCTTTTTCTAAACCTTCTCCTAAATGCCTAGCTCTCTGCCTAACGAGGAATGCCTTTGCCTTTGCTTCTGCCTTTGCCCGATCTAACCCTAACCCTGAGGCCAACCCGAATCCTAACCCTAACCCGAACCATCACCCTAACCCTAAGCCCTCACCCTCACCCTCACCCGAAACGCCTTTCCCTTTGCCTGATGTAACCCAAATCCTAACCGTGACCCACACCCGAACCCGAACCTGGAATGGATCTAACCCTAACCCTATCTCAAACGCTAACAACCTTTGCCTTTGCCTTTGCCTTTGCCTCATCTAACCCTAACCCTAACTGCCTTTGCCTAATCTAACCTTAAGCCTAAGCCTAAGCTTAACCCTAACCGCCTTTCCCTTTGCCTTTGCCTTTCCCTTTGCCTTTGCCTTTCCTTTTCCCTCTTCTAACCCTAACCCTAAGCCTCACCCCAAGCCTAACCCTCAGCTTAAACGCTTTTGCCTTTCCCTGATCCAAACCGAAAGCTAACCTGAACCCGAACAAAAAGCCTTTGCCTTTGCCTTTGCCTGATCCAACCCTAACCCTTAACGTAATCCCAACCTTAACCCTAACCCTAACCCTGACCCTGACCGCCTTTGCGCTTGCCTTTGCTTTTGCCTTTCTCTCTTCCAACACTAACCCTAAGCCTAACCCTAACCGCCTTGGCCTTGGCCTTTGCCTGACGCTAAACGCCTTTGCCTTGGCCTAATCCTAAATGCCTTGGCCTAACTCTAAAGGCCTACTAACCCAACACCCAAAATTAAATGCCTTTGCCTAAAGCCCTGCACCTAATTGCCTTGGCCTTGGCGTAAGCAGGAAAGCCTTTGCCGAACTCGGAGCCTAAAGGCCTTGGCCTTTTTCTAAACCTTCTCCTAAATGCCTAGCTCTCTGCCTAACGAGGAATGCCTTTGCCTTTGCTTCTGCCTTTGCCCGATCTAACCCTAACCCTGAGGCCAACCCGAATCCTAACCCTAACCCGAACCATCACCCTAACCCTAAGCCCTCACCCTCACCCTAACCCAAAACGCCTTTCCCTTTGCCTGATGTAACCCGAATCCTAACCGTGACCCACACCCGAACCCGAACCCAAACTGGATCTAACCCTAACCCTATCTCAAACGCTAACAACCTTTGCCTTTGCCTTTGCCTTTGCCTCATCTAACCCTAACCCTAACTGCCTTTGCCTAATCTAACCTTAAGCCTAAGCCTAAGCTTAACCCTAACCGCCTTTCCCTTTCCCTTTGCCTTTGCCTTTGCCTTTGCCTTTCCTTTTCCCTCTTCTAACCCTAACCCTAAGCCTCACCCCAAGCCTAACCCTCAGCTTAAATGCCTTTGCCTTTCCCTGATCCAAACCGAAAGCTAACCTGAACCCGAACAAAAAGCCTTTGCCTTTGCCTTTGCCTGATCCAACCCTAACCCTTAACGTAATCCCAACCTTAACCCTAACCCTAACCCTGACCCTGACCGCCTTTGCGCTTGCCTTTGCTTTTGCCTTTCTCTCTTCCAACACTAACCCTAAGCCTAACCCTAACCGCCTTGGCCTTGGCCTTTGCCTGACGCTAAACGCCTTTGCCTTGGCCTAATCCTAAATGCCTTGGCCTAACTCTAAAGGCCTACTAACCCAACACCCAAAATGAAATGCCTTTGCCTAATTGCCTTGGCCTTGGCCTTGGCCTTGGCCTTGGCCTGGGCGTAAGCAGGAAAGCCTTTGCCAAACTCGGAGCCTAAAGGCCTTGGCCTTTTTCTAAACCTTCTCCTAAATGCCTAGCTCTCTGCCTAACGAGGAATGCCTTTGCCTTTGCCTTTGCCTGATCTAGCCTAACCCTAACCGTAACCCGAATCACCTTGGTCTTTGCCTCTGCCTCTGCCTTTGCCTTTGCGTGATCTAACCCTCACCCTAACTCTAAACCTAGCCCGAACCCTAATGCAAATCACCTTGGCCTTTGCCTTTGCTTCTGCCTTTACCCAATCTAACCCTAACCCTGAGGCTAACCCGAATCCTAACCCTAACCCTAACCATCACCCTAACCCTAACCTTAACCCTAACCCTGACCGCCGTTGCACTTGCCTTTGCTTTTGCCTTTCTCTCTTCCAACACTAACCCTAAGCCTAACCCTAAGCGCCTTGGCCTTGGCCTTTGCCTGACGCTAACCGCCTTTGCCTTGGCCTAATCCTAAATGCCTTGGCCTAACTCTAAAGGCCTACTAACCCAACACCCAAAATTAAATGCCTTTGCCTAAAGCCCTGCACCTAATTGCCTTGGCCTTGGCGTAAGCAGGAAAGCCTTTGCCGAACTCGGAGCCTAAAGGCCTTGGCCTTTTTCTAAACCTTCTCCTAAATGCCTAGCTCTCTGACTAACGAGGAATGCCTTTGCCTTTGCCTTTGCCTGATCGAGCCTAACCCTAACCGTAACCCGAATCACCTTGGTCTTTGCCTCTGCCCCTGCCTCTGCCTTTGCCTTTGCGTGATCTAACCCTCACCCTAACTCTAAACCTAGCCCGAACCCTAACACAAATCACCTTGGCCTTTGCCTTTGCTTCTGCCTTTGCCCGATCTAACCCTAACCCTGAGGCTAACCCGAATCCTAACCCTAACCCTAACCATCACCCTAACCCTAAGCCCTCACCCTCACCCTCACCCTAACCCGAAACGCCTTTCCCTTTGCCTGATGTAACCCAAATCCTAACCGTGACCCACACCCGAACCAGAACCCAAACTGGATCTAACCCTAACCCTATCTCAAACGCTAACAACCTTTGCCTTTGCCTTTGCCTTTGCCTCATCTAACCCTAACCCTAACTGCCTTTGCCTAATCTAACCTTAAGCCTAAGCCTAAGCTTAACCCTAACCACCTTTGCCTTTGCCTTTCCCTTTGCCTTTGCCTTTGCCTTTCCTTTTCCCTCTAACCCTAACCCTAAGCCTAACCCCAAGCCTAACCCTCAGCTTAAACGCCTTTGCCTTTCCCTGATCCAAACCGAAAGCTAACCTGAACCCGAACAAAAAGCCTTTGCCTTTGCCTTTGCCTGATCCAACCCTAACCCTTAACGTAATCCCAACCTTAACCCTAACCCTAAACGAAACACTGCCCGCCTTTGCGCTTGCCTTTGCTTTTGCCTTTCTCTCTTCCAACACTAACCCTAAGCCTAACCCTAACCGCCTTGGCCTTGGCCTTTGCCTGACGCTAAACGCCTTTGCCTTGGCCTAATCCTAAATGCCTTGGCCCAACTCTAAAGGCCTACTAACCCAACACCCAAAATGAAATGCCTTTGCCTAAAGCCCTGCACCTAATTGCCTTGGCCTTGGCGTAAGCAGGAAAGCCTTTGCCGAACTCGGAGCCTAAAGGCCTTGGCCTTTTTCTAAACCTTCTCCTAAATGCCTAGCTCTCTGCCTAACGAGGAATGCCTTTGCCTTTGCTTCTGCCTTTGCCCGATCTAACCCTAACCCTGAGGCCAACCCGAATCCTAACCCTAACCCGAACCATCACCCTAACCCTAAGCCCTCACCCTCACCCTCACCCGAAACGCCTTTCCCTTTGCCTGATGTAACCCAAATCCTAACCGTGACCCACACCCGAACCCGAACCTGGAATGGATCTAACCCTAACCCTATCTCAAACGCTAACAACCTTTGCCTTTGCCTTTGCCTTTGCCTCATCTAACCCTAACCCTAACTGCCTTTGCCTAATCTAACCTTAAGCCTAAGCCTAAGCTTAACCCTAACCGCCTTTCCCTTTGCCTTTGCCTTTCCCTTTGCCTTTGCCTTTCCTTTTCCCTCTTCTAACCCTAACCCTAAGCCTCACCCCAAGCCTAACCCTCAGCTTAAACGCTTTTGCCTTTCCCTGATCCAAACCGAAAGCTAACCTGAACCCGAACAAAAAGCCTTTGCCTTTGCCTTTGCCTGATCCAACCCTAACCCTTAACGTAATCCCAACCTTAACCCTAACCCTAACCCTGACCCTGACCGCCTTTGCGCTTGCCTTTGCTTTTGCCTTTCTCTCTTCCAACACTAACCCTAAGCCTAACCCTAACCGCCTTGGCCTTGGCCTTTGCCTGACGCTAAACGCCTTTGCCTTGGCCTAATCCTAAATGCCTTGGCCTAACTCTAAAGGCCTACTAACCCAACACCCAAAATTAAATGCCTTTGCCTAAAGCCCTGCACCTAATTGCCTTGGCCTTGGCGTAAGCAGGAAAGCCTTTGCCGAACTCGGAGCCTAAAGGCCTTGGCCTTTTTCTAAACCTTCTCCTAAATGCCTAGCTCTCTGCCTAACGAGGAATGCCTTTGCCTTTGCTTCTGCCTTTGCCCGATCTAACCCTAACCCTGAGGCCAACCCGAATCCTAACCCTAACCCGAACCATCACCCTAACCCTAAGCCCTCACCCTCACCCTAACCCAAAACGCCTTTCCCTTTGCCTGATGTAACCCGAATCCTAACCGTGACCCACACCCGAACCCGAACCCAAACTGGATCTAACCCTAACCCTATCTCAAACGCTAACAACCTTTGCCTTTGCCTTTGCCTTTGCCTCATCTAACCCTAACCCTAACTGCCTTTGCCTAATCTAACCTTAAGCCTAAGCCTAAGCTTAACCCTAACCGCCTTTCCCTTTCCCTTTGCCTTTGCCTTTGCCTTTGCCTTTCCTTTTCCCTCTTCTAACCCTAACCCTAAGCCTCACCCCAAGCCTAACCCTCAGCTTAAATGCCTTTGCCTTTCCCTGATCCAAACCGAAAGCTAACCTGAACCCGAACAAAAAGCCTTTGCCTTTGCCTTTGCCTGATCCAACCCTAACCCTTAACGTAATCCCAACCTTAACCCTAACCCTAACCCTGACCCTGACCGCCTTTGCGCTTGCCTTTGCTTTTGCCTTTCTCTCTTCCAACACTAACCCTAAGCCTAACCCTAACCGCCTTGGCCTTGGCCTTTGCCTGACGCTAAACGCCTTTGCCTTGGCCTAATCCTAAATGCCTTGGCCCAACTCTAAAGGCCTACTAACCCAACACCCAAAATGAAATGCCTTTGCCTAATTGCCTTGGCCTTGGCCTTGGCCTTGGCCTTGGCCTGGGCGTAAGCAGGAAAGCCTTTGCCAAACTCGGAGCCTAAAGGCCTTGGCCTTTTTCTAAACCTTCTCCTAAATGCCTAGCTCTCTGCCTAACGAGGAATGCCTTTGCCTTTGCCTTTGCCTGATCTAGCCTAACCCTAACCGTAACCCGAATCACCTTGGTCTTTGCCTCTGCCTCTGCCTTTGCCTTTGCGTGATCTAACCCTCACCCTAACTCTAAACCTAGCCCGAACCCTAATGCAAATCACCTTGGCCTTTGCCTTTGCTTCTGCCTTTACCCAATCTAACCCTAACCCTGAGGCTAACCCGAATCCTAACCCTAACCCTAACCATCACCCTAACCCTAACCTTAACCCTAACCCTGACCGCCGTTGCACTTGCCTTTGCTTTTGCCTTTCTCTCTTCCAACACTAACCCTAAGCCTAACCCTAAGCGCCTTGGCCTTGGCCTTTGCCTGACGCTAACCGCCTTTGCCTTGGCCTAATCCTAAATGCCTTGGCCTAACTCTAAAGGCCTACTAACCCAACACCCAAAATTAAATGCCTTTGCCTAAAGCCCTGCACCTAATTGCCTTGGCCTTGGCGTAAGCAGGAAAGCCTTTGCCGAACTCGGAGCCTAAAGGCCTTGGCCTTTTTCTAAACCTTCTCCTAAATGCCTAGCTCTCTGACTAACGAGGAATGCCTTTGCCTTTGCCTTTGCCTGATCGAGCCTAACCCTAACCGTAACCCGAATCACCTTGGTCTTTGCCTCTGCCCCTGCCTCTGCCTTTGCCTTTGCGTGATCTAACCCTCACCCTAACTCTAAACCTAGCCCGAACCCTAACACAAATCACCTTGGCCTTTGCCTTTGCTTCTGCCTTTGCCCGATCTAACCCTAACCCTGAGGCTAACCCGAATCCTAACCCTAACCCTAACCATCACCCTAACCCTAAGCCCTCACCCTCACCCTCACCCTAACCCGAAACGCCTTTCCCTTTGCCTGATGTAACCCAAATCCTAACCGTGACCCACACCCGAACCAGAACCCAAACTGGATCTAACCCTAACCCTATCTCAAACGCTAACAACCTTTGCCTTTGCCTTTGCCTTTGCCTCATCTAACCCTAACCCTAACTGCCTTTGCCTAATCTAACCTTAAGCCTAAGCCTAAGCTTAACCCTAACCACCTTTGCCTTTGCCTTTCCCTTTGCCTTTGCCTTTGCCTTTCCTTTTCCCTCTAACCCTAACCCTAAGCCTAACCCCAAGCCTAACCCTCAGCTTAAACGCCTTTGCCTTTCCCTGATCCAAACCGAAAGCTAACCTGAACCCGAACAAAAAGCCTTTGCCTTTGCCTTTGCCTGATCCAACCCTAACCCTTAACGTAATCCCAACCTTAACCCTAACCCTAAACGAAACACTGCCCGCCTTTGCGCTTGCCTTTGCTTTTGCCTTTCTCTCTTCCAACACTAACCCTAAGCCTAACCCTAACCGCCTTGGCCTTGGCCTTTGCCTGACGCTAAACGCCTTTGCCTTGGCCTAATCCTAAATGCCTTGGCCCAACTCTAAAGGCCTACTAACCCAACACCCAAAATGAAATGCCTTTGCCTAAAGCCCTGCACCTAATTGCCTTGGCCTTGGCGTAAGCAGGAAAGCCTTTGCCGAACTCGGAGCCTAAAGGCCTTGGCCTTTTTCTAAACCTTCTCCTAAATGCCTAGCTCTCTGCCTAACGAGGAATGCCTTTGCCTTTGCTTCTGCCTTTGCCCGATCTAACCCTAACCCTGAGGCCAACCCGAATCCTAACCCTAACCCGAACCATCACCCTAACCCTAAGCCCTCACCCTCACCCTCACCCGAAACGCCTTTCCCTTTGCCTGATGTAACCCAAATCCTAACCGTGACCCACACCCGAACCCGAACCTGGAATGGATCTAACCCTAACCCTATCTCAAACGCTAACAACCTTTGCCTTTGCCTTTGCCTTTGCCTCATCTAACCCTAACCCTAACTGCCTTTGCCTAATCTAACCTTAAGCCTAAGCCTAAGCTTAACCCTAACCGCCTTTCCCTTTGCCTTTGCCTTTCCCTTTGCCTTTGCCTTTCCTTTTCCCTCTTCTAACCCTAACCCTAAGCCTCACCCCAAGCCTAACCCTCAGCTTAAACGCTTTTGCCTTTCCCTGATCCAAACCGAAAGCTAACCTGAACCCGAACAAAAAGCCTTTGCCTTTGCCTTTGCCTGATCCAACCCTAACCCTTAACGTAATCCCAACCTTAACCCTAACCCTAACCCTGACCCTGACCGCCTTTGCGCTTGCCTTTGCTTTTGCCTTTCTCTCTTCCAACACTAACCCTAAGCCTAACCCTAAGCGCCTTGGCCTTGGCCTTTGCCTGACGCTAAACGCCTTTGCCTTGGCCTAATCCTAAATGCCTTGGCCCAACTCTAAAGGCCTACTAACCCAACACCCAAAATTAAATGCCTTTGCCTAAAGCCCTGGACCTAATTGCCTTGGCCTTGGCGTAAGCAGGAAAGCCTTTGCCAAACTCGGAGCCTAAAGGCCTTGGCCTTTTTCTAAACCTTCTCCTAAATGCCTAGCTCTCTGCCTAACGAGGAATGCCTTTGCCTTTGCTTCTGCCTTTGCCCGATCTAACCCTAACCCTGAGGCCAACCCGAATCCTAACCCTAACCCTAACCATCACCCTAACCCTAAGCCCTCACCCTCACCCTCACCCTCACCCAAAACGCCTTTCCCTTTGCCTGATGTAACCCAAATCCTAACCGTGACCCACACCCGAACCCGAACCCAAACTGGATCTAACCCTAACCCTATCTCGAACACTAACAACCTTTGCCTTTGCCTTTGCCTTTGCCTCATCTAACCCTAACCCTAACTGCCTTTGCCTAATCTAACCTTAAGCCTAAGCCTAAGCTTAACCCTAACCACCTTTCCCTTTGCCTTTGCCTTTCCCTTTGCCTTTGCCTTTCCTTTTCCCTCTTCTAACCCTAACCCTAAGCCTCACCCCAAGCCTAACCCTCAGCTTAAACGCCTTTGCCTTTCCCTGATCCAAACCGAAAGCTAACCTGAACCCGAACAAAAAGCCTTTGCCTTTGCCTTTGCCTGATCCAACCCTAACCCTTAACGTAATCCCAACCTTAACCCTAACCCTAACCCTGACCCTGACCGCCTTTGCGCTTGCCTTTGCTTTTGCCTTTCTCTCTTCCAACACTAACCCTAAGCCTAACCCTAAGCGCCTTGGCCTTGGCCTTTGCCTGACGCTAAACGCCTTTGCCTTGGCCTAATCCTAAATGCCTTGGCCTAACTCTAAAGGCCTACTAACCCAACACCCAAAATTAAATGCCTTTGCCTAAAGCCCTGCACCTAATTGCCTTGGCCTTGGCGTAAGCAGGAAAGCCTTTGCCAAACTCGGAGCCTAAAGGCCTTGGCCTTTTTCTAAACCTTCTCCTAAATGCCTAGCTCTCTGCCTAACGAGGAATGCCTTTGCCTTTGCTTCTGCCTTTGCCCGATCTAACCCTAACCCTGAGGCCAACCCGAATCCTAACCCTAACCCGAACCATCACCCTAACCCTAAGCCCTCACCCTCACCCTAACCCAAAACGCCTTTCCCTTTGCCTGATGTAACCCGAATCCTAACCGTGACCCACACCCGAACCCGAACCCAAACTGGATCTAACCCTAACCCTATCTCAAACGCTAACAACCTTTGCCTTTGCCTTTGCCTTTGCCTCATCTAACCCTAACCCTAACTGCCTTTGCCTAATCTAACCTTAAGCCTAAGCCTAAGCTTAACCCTAACCGCCTTTCCCTTTCCCTTTGCCTTTGCCTTTGCCTTTGCCTTTCCTTCTCCCTCTTCTAACCCTAACCCTAAGCCTCACCCCAAGCCTAACCCTCAGCTTAAACGCCTTTGCCTTTCCCTGATCCAAACCGAAAGCTAACCTGAACCCGAACAAAAAGCCTTTGCCTTTGCCTTTGCCTGATCCAACCCTAACCCTTAACGTAATCCCAACCTTAACCCTAACCCTAACCCTGACCCTGACCGCCTTTGCGCTTGCCTTTGCTTTTGCCTTTCTCTCTTCCAACACTAACCCTAAGCCTAACCCTAACCGCCTTGGCCTTGGCCTTTGCCTGACGCTAAACGCCTTTGCCTTGGCCTAATCCTAAATGCCTTGGCCCAACTCTAAAGGCCTACTAACCCAACACCCAAAATGAAATGCCTTTGCCTAATTGCCTTGGCCTTGGCCTTGGCCTTGGCCTTGGCCTGGGCGTAAGCAGGAAAGCCTTTGCCAAACTCGGAGCCTAAAGGCCTTGGCCTTTTTCTAAACCTTCTCCTAAATGCCTAGCTCTCTGCCTAACGAGGAATGCCTTTGCCTTTGCCTTTGCCTGATCTAGCCTAACCCTAACCGTAACCCGAATCACCTTGGTCTTTGCCTCTGCCTCTGCCTTTGCCTTTGCGTGATCTAACCCTCACCCTAACTCTAAACCTAGCCCGAACCCTAATGCAAATCACCTTGGCCTTTGCCTTTGCTTCTGCCTTTACCCAATCTAACCCTAACCCTGAGGCTAACCCGAATCCTAACCCTAACCCTAACCATCACCCTAACCCTAACCTTAACCCTAACCCTGACCGCCGTTGCACTTGCCTTTGCTTTTGCCTTTCTCTCTTCCAACACTAACCCTAAGCCTAACCCTAACCGCCTTGGCCTTGGCCTTTGCCTGACGCTAACCGCCTTTGCCTTGGCCTAATCCTAAATGCCTTGGCCTAACTCTAAAGGCCTACTAACCCAACACCCAAAATTAAATGCCTTTGCCTAAAGCCCTGCACCTAATTGCCTTGGCCTTGGCGTAAGCAGGAAAGCCTTTGCCGAACTCGGAGCCTAAAGGACTTGGCCTTTTTCTAAACCTTCTCCTAAATGCCTAGCTCTCTGACTAACGAGGAATGCCTTTGCCTTTGCCTTTGCCTGATCGAGCCTAACCCTAACCGTAACCCGAATCACCTTGGTCTTTGCCTCTGCCCCTGCCTCTGCCTTTGCCTTTGCGTGATCTAACCCTCACCCTAACTCTAAACCTAGCCCGAACCCTAACGCAAATCACCTTGGCCTTTGCCTTTGCTTCTGCCTTTGCCCGATCTAACCCTAACCCTGAGGCTAACCCGAATCCTAACCCTAACCCTAACCATCACCCTAACCCTAAGCCCTCACCCTCACCCTCACCCTAACCCGAAACGCCTTTCCCTTTGCCTGATGTAACCCAAATCCTAACCGTGACCCACACCCGAACCAGAACCCAAACTGGATCTAACCCTAACCCTATCTCAAACGCTAACAACCTTTGCCTTTGCCTTTGCCTTTGCCTCATCTAACCCTAACCCTAACTGCCTTTGCCTAATCTAACCTTAAGCCTAAGACTAAGCTTAACCCTAACCACCTTTCCCTTTGCCTTTGCCTTTGCCTTTGCCTTTGCCTTTCCTTTTCCCTCTTCTAACCCTAACCCTAAGCCTAACCCCAAGCCTAACCCTCAGCTTAAACGCCTTTGCCTTTCCCTGATCCAAACCGAAAGCTAACCCGAACCCGAACAAAAAGCCTTTGCCTTTGCCTTTGCCTGATCCAACCCTAACCCTTAACGTAATCCCAACCTTAACCCTAACCTTAACCCTAACCCTGACCGCCGTTGCACTTGCCTTTGCTTTTGCCTTTCTCTCTTCCAACACTAACCCTAAGCCTAACCCTAACCGCCTTGGCCTTGGCCTTTGCCTGACGCTAACCGCCTTTGCCTTGGCCTAATCCTAAATGCCTTGGCCTAACTCTAAAGGCCTACTAACCCAACACCCAAAATTAAATGCCTTTGCCTAAAGCCCTGCACCTAATTGCCTTGGCCTTGGCGTAAGCAGGAAAGCCTTTGCCGAACTCGGAGCCTAAAGGACTTGGCCTTTTTCTAAACCTTCTCCTAAATGCCTAGCTCTCTGCCTAACGAGGAATGCCTTTGCCTTTGCTTCTGCCTTTGCCCGATCTAACCCTAACCCTGAGGCCAACCCGAATCCTAACCCTAACCCTAACCATCACCCTAACCCTAAGCCCTCACCCTCACCCTCACCCTAACCCAAAACGCCTTTCCCTTTGCCTGATGTAACCCAAATCCTAACCGTGACCCACACCCGAACCCGAACCCAAACTGGATCTAACCCTAACCCTATCTCGAACGCTAACAACCTTTGCCTTTGCCTTTGCCTTTGCCTCATCTAACCCTAACCCTAACTGCCTTTGCCTAATCTAACCTTAAGCCTAAGCCTAAGCTTAACCCTAACCGCCTTTCCCTTTGCCTTTGCCTTTCCCTTTGCCTTTGCCTTTCCTTTTCCCTCTTCTAACCCTAACCCTAAGCCTCACCCCAAGCCTAACCCTCAGCTTAAACGCCTTTGCCTTTCCCTGATCCAAACCGAAAGCTAACCTAAACCCGAACAAAAAGCCTTTGCCTTTGCCTTTGCCTTTGCCTAATCCAACCCTAACCCTTAACGTAATCCCAACCTTAACCCTAACCCTAACCCTGACCCTGACCGCCTTTGCGCTTGCCTTTGCTTTTGCCTTTCTCTCTTCCAACACTAACCCTAAGCCTAACCCTAACCGCCTTGGCCTAGGCCTTTGCCTGACACTAAACGCCTTTGCCTTGGCCTAATCCTAAATGCCTTGGCCCAACTCTAAAGGCCTACTAACCCAACACCCAAAATGAAATGCCTTTGCCTAATTGCCTTGGCCTTGGCCTTGGCCTTGGCCTTGGCCTTGGCCTTGGCGTAAGCAGGAAAGCCTTTGCCGAACTCGGAGCCTAAAGGCCTTGGCCTTTTTCTAAACCTTCTCCTAAATGCCTAGCTCTCTGCCTAACGAGGAATGCCTTTGCCTTTGCCTTTGCCTGATCGAGCCTAACCCTAACCGTAACCCGAATCACCTTGGTCTTTGCCTCTGCCTCTGCCTCTGCCTCTGCCTTTGCCTTTGCGTGATCTAACCCTCACCCTAACTCTAAACCTAGCCCGAACCCTAATGCAAATCACCTTGGCCTTTGCCTTTGCTTCTGCCTTTGCCCGATCTAACCCTAACCCTGAGGCTAACCCGAATCCTAACCCTAACCCTAACCATCACCCTAACCCTAAGCCCTCACCCTCACCCTCACCCTAACCCGAAACGCCTTTCCCTTTGCCTGATGTAACCCAAATCCTAACCGTGACCCACACCCGAACCCGAACCCAAACTGGATCTAACCCTAACCCTATCTCAAACGCTAACAACCTTTGCCTTTGCCTTTGCCTTTGCCTCATCTAACCCTAACCCTAACTGCCTTTGCCTAATCTAACCTTAAGCCTAAGCCTAAGCTTAACCCTAACCACCTTTCCCTTTGCCTTTGCCTTTCCCTTTGCCTTTGCCTTTCCTTTTCCCTCTTCTAACCCTAACCCTAAGCCTCACCCCAAGCCTAACCCTCAGCTTAAACGCCTTTGCCTTTCCCTGATCCAAACCAAAAGCTAACCTGAACGCGAACAAAAAGCCTTTGCCTTTGCCTTTGCCTGATCCAACCCTAACCCTTAACGTAATCCCAACCTTAACCCTAACCCTAAACGAAACACTGCCCGCCTTTGCGCTTGCCTTTGCTTTTGCCTTTCTCTCTTCCAACACTAACCCTAAGCCTAACCCTAACCGCCTTGGCCTTGGCCTTTGCCTGACGCTAAACGCCTTTGCCTTGGCCTAATCCTAAATGCCTTGGCCTAACTCTAAAGGCCTACTAACCCAACACCCAAAATTAAATGCCTTTGCCTAAAGCCCTGGACCTAATTGCCTTGGCCTTGGCGTAAGCAGGAAAGCCTTTGCCAAACTCGGAGCCTAAAGGCCTTGGCCTTTTTCTAAACCTTCTCCTAAATGCCTAGCTCTCTGCCTAACGAGGAATGCCTTGGCCTTTGCTTCTGCCTTTGCCCGATCTAACCCTAACCCTGAGGCCAACCCGAATCCTAACCCTAACCCTAACCATCACCCTAACCCTAAGCCCTCACCCTCACCCTCACCCTAACCCAAAACGCCTTTCCCTTTGCCTGATGTAACCCGAATCCTAACCGTGACCCACACCCGAACCCGAACCCAAACTGGATCTAACCCTAACCCTATCTCAAACGCTAACAACCTTTGCCTTTGCCTTTGCCTTTGCCTCATCTAACCCTAACCCTAACTGCCTTTGCCTAATCTAACCTTAAGCCTAAGCCTAAGCTTAACCCTAACCGCCTTTCCCTTTGCCTTTGCCTTTGCCTTTGCCTTTGCCTTTCCTTTTCCCTCTTCTAACCCTAACCCTAAGCCTCACCCCAAGCCTAACCCTCAGCTTAAACGCCTTTGCCTTTCCCTGATCCAAACCGAAAGCTAACCCGAACCCAAACAAAAAGCCTTTGCCTTTGCCTTTGCCTGATCCAACCCTAACCCTTAACGTAATCCCAACCTTAACCCTAACCCTAAACGAAACACTGCCCGCCTTTGCGCTTGCCTTTGCTTTTGCCTTTCTCTCTTCCAACACTAACCCTAAGCCTAACCCTAAGCGCCTTGGCCTTGGCCTTTGCCTGACGCTAAACGCCTTTGCCTTGGCCTAATCCTAAATGCCTTGGCCCAACTCTAAAGGCCTACTAACCCAACACCCAAAATTAAATGCCTTTGCCTAAAGCCCTGCACCTAATTGCCTTGGCCTTGGCGTAAGCAGGAAAGCCTTTGCCGAACTCGGAGCCTAAAGGCCTTGGCCTTTTTCTAAACCTTCTCCTAAATGCCTAGCTCTCTGCCTAACGAGGAATGCCTTTGCCTTTGCTTCTGCCTTTGCCCGATCTAACCCTAACCCTGAGGCCAACCCGAATCCTAACCCTAACCCTAACCATCACCCTAACCCTAAGCCCTCACCCTCACCCTCACCCTCACCCTAACCCAAAACGCCTTTCCCTTTGCCTGATGTAACCCAAATCCTAACCGTGACCCACACCCGAACCCGAACCCAAACTGGATCTAACCCTAACCCTATCTCAAACGCTAACAACCTTTGCCTTTGCCTTTGCCTTTGCCTCATCTAACCCTAACCCTAACTGCCTTTGCCTAATCTAACCTTAAGCCTAAGCCTAAGCTTAACCCTAACCGCCTTTCCCTTTCCCTTTCCCTTTGCCTTTGCCTTTGCCTTTCCTTTTCCCTCTTCTAACCCTAACCCTAAGCCTCACCCCAAGCCTAACCCTCAGCTTAAACGCCTTTGCCTTTCCCTGATCCAAACCGAAAGCTAACCCGAACCCGAACAAAAAGCCTTTGCCTTTGCCTTTGCCTGATCCAACCCTAACCCTTAACGTAATCCCAACCTTAACCCTAACCCTAAACGAAACACTGCCCGCCTTTGCGCTTGCCTTTGCTTTTGCCTTTCTCTCTTCCAACACTAACCCTAAGCCTAACCCTAACCGCCTTGGCCTTGGCCTTTGCCTGACGCTAAACGCCTTTGCCTTGGCCTAATCCTAAATGCCTTGGCCCAACTCTAAAGGCCTACTAACCCAACACCCAAAATTAAATGCCTTTGCCTAATTGCCTTGGCCTTGGCCTTGGCCTTGGCCTTGGCCTTGGCGTAAGCAGGAAAGCCTTTGCCAAACTCGGAGCCTAAAGGCCTTGGCCTTTTTCTAAACCTTCTCCTAAATGCCTAGCTCTCTGCCTAACGAGGAATGCCTTTGCCTTTGCCTTTGCCTGATCGAGCCTAACCCTAACCGTAACCCGAATCACCTTGGTCTTTGCCTCTGCCTCTGCCTTTGCCTTTGCGTGATCTAACCCTCACCCTAACTCTAAACCTAGCCCGAACCCTAACGCAAATCACCTTGGCCTTTGTCTTTGCTTCTGCCTTTACCCGATCTAACCCTAACCCTGAGGCTAACCCGAATCCTAACCCTAACCCTAACCATCACCCTAACCCTAACCTTAACCCTAACCCTGACCGCCGTTGCACTTGCCTTTGCTTTTGCCTTTCTCTCTTCCAACACTAACCCTAAGCCTAACCCTAACCGCCTTGGCCTTGGCCTTTGCCTGACGCTAAACGCCTTTGCCTTGGCCTAATCCTAAATGCCTTGGCCCAACTCTAAAGGCCTACTAACCCAATACCCAAAATTAAATGCCTTTGCCTAATTGCCTTGGCCTTGGCCTTGGCCTTGGCCTTGGCCTTGGCGTAAGCAGGAAAGCCTTTGCCAAACTCGGAGCCTAAAGGCCTTGGCCTTTTTCTAAACCTTCTCCTAAATGCCTAGCTCTCTGCCTAACGAGGAATGCCTTTGCCTTTGCCTTTGCCTGATCGAGCCTAACCCTAACCGTAACCCGAATCACCTTGGTCTTTGCCTCTGCCTCTGCCTTTGCCTTTGCGTGATCTAACCCTCACCCTAACTCTAAACCTAGCCCGAACCCTAACGCAAATCACCTTGGCCTTTGCCTTTGCTTCTGCCTTTACCCGATCTAACCCTAACCCTGAGGGTAACCCGAATCCTAACCCTAACCCTAACCATCACCCTAACCCTAACCTTAACCCTAACCCTGACCGCCGTTGCACTTGCCTTTGCTTTTGCCTTTCTCTCTTCCAACACTAACCCTAAGCCTAACCCTAACCGCCTTGGCCTTGGCCTTTGCCTGACGCTAAACGCCTTTGCCTTGGCCTAATCCTAAATGCCTTGGCCCAACTCTAAAGGCCTACTAACCCAACACCCAAAATTAAATGCCTTTGCCTAAAGCCCTGCACCTAATTGCCTTGGCCTTGGCGTAAGCAGGAAAGCCTTTGCCGAACTCGGAGCCTAAAGGCCTTGGCCTTTTTCTAAACCTTCTCCTAAATGCCTAGCTCTCTGCCTAACGAGGAATGCCTTTGCCTTTGCTTCTGCCTTTGCCCGATCTAACCCTAACCCTGAGGCCAACCCGAATCCTAACCCTAACCCGAACCATCACCCTAACCCTAAGCCCTCACCCTCACCCTAACCCGAAACGCCTTTCCCTTTGCCTGATGTAACCCAAATCCTAACTGTGACCCACACCCGAACCCGAACCCAAACTGGATCTAACCCTAACCCTATCTCAAACGCTAACAACCTTTGCCTTTGCCTTTGCCTTTGCCTCATCTAACCCTAACCCTAACTGCCTTTGCCTAATCTAACCTTAAGCCTAAGCCTAAGCTTAACCCTAACCACCTTTCCCTTTGCCTTTGCCTTTCCCTTTGCCTTTGCCTTTCCTTTTCCCTCTTCTAACCCTAACCCTAAGCCTAACCCCAAGCCTAACCCTCAGCTTAAACGCTTTTGCCTTTCCCTGATCCAAACCGAAAGCTAACCTGAACCCGAACAAAAAGCCTTTGCCTTTGCCTTTGCCTGATCCAACCCTAACCCTTAACGTAATCCCAACCTTAACCCTAACCCTAAACGAAACACTGCCCGCCTTTGCGCTTGCCTTTGCTTTTGCCTTTCTCTCTTCCAACACTAACCCTAAGCCTAACCCTAACCGCCTTGGCCTTGGCCTTTGCCTGACGCTAAACGCCTTTGCCTTGGCCTAATCCTAAATGCCTTGGCCCAACTCTAAAGGCCTACTAACCCAACACCCAAAATTAAATGCCTTTGCCTAAAGCCCTGGACCTAATTGCCTTGGCCTTGGCGTAAGCAGGAAAGCCTTTGCCAAACTCGGAGCCTAAAGGCCTTGGCCTTTTTCTAAACCTTCTCCTAAATGCCTAGCTCTCTGCCTAACGAGGAATGCCTTTGCCTTTGCTTCTGCCTTTGCCCGATCTAACCCTAACCCTGAGGCCAACCCGAATCCTAACCCTAACCCGAACCATCACCCTAACCCTAAGCCCTCACCCTCACCCTCACCCTCACCCTAACCCTAAACGCCTTTCCCTTTGCCTGATGTAACCCAAATCCTAACCGTGACCCACACCCGAACCCAAACCCAAACTGGATCTAACCCTAACCCTATCTCAAACGCTAACAACCTTTGCCTTTACCTTTGCCTTTGCCTCATCTAACCCTAACCCTAACTGCCTTTGCCTAATCTAACCTTAAGCCTAAGCCTAAGCTTAACCCTAACCGCCTTTCCCTTTCCCTTTCCCTTTCCCTTTGCCTTTGCCTTTGCCTTTCCTTTTCCCTCTTCTAACCCTAACCCTAAGCCTCACCCCAAGCCTAACCCTCAGCTTAAACGCCTTTGCCTTTCCCTGATCCAAACCGAAAGCTAACCCGAACCCGAACAAAAAGCCTTTGCCTTTGCCTTTGCCTGATCCAACCCTAACCCTTAACGTAATCCCAACCTTAACCCTAACCCTAAACGAAACACTGCCCGCCTTTGCGCTTGCCTTTGCTTTTGCCTTTCTCTCTTCCAACACTAACCCTAAGCCTAACCCTAAGCGCCTTGGCCTTGGCCTTTGCCTGACGCTAAACGCCTTTGCCTTGGCCTAATCCTAAATGCCTTGGCCTAACTCTAAAGGCCTACTAACCCAACACCCAAAATTAAATGCCTTTGCCTAAAGCCCTGCACCTAATTGCCTTGGCCTTGGCGTAAGCAGGAAAGCCTTTGCCAAACTCGGAGCCTAAAGGCCTTGGCCTTTTTCTAAACCTTCTCCTAAATGCCTAGCTCTCTGCCTAACGAGGAATGCCTTTGCCTTTGCTTCTGCCTTTGCCCGATCTAACCCTAACCCTGAGGCCAACCCGAATCCTAACCCTAACCCGAACCATCACCCTAACCCTAAGCCCTCACCCTCACCCTCACCCTAACCCGAAACGCCTTTCCCTTTGCCTGATGTAACCCGAATCCTAACCGTGACCCACACCCGAACCCGAACCTGGAATGGATCTAACCCTAACCCTATCTCAAACGCTAACAACCTTTGCCTTTGCCTTTGCCTTTGCCTCATCTAACCCTAACCCTAACTGCCTTTGCCTAATCTAACCTTAAGCCTAAGCCTAAGCTTAACCCTAACCACCTTTCCCTTTGCCTTTGCCTTTCCCTTTGCCTTTGCCTTTCCTTTTCCCTCTTCTAACCCTAACACTAAGCCTAACCCCAAGCCTAACCCTCAGCTTAAACGCCTTTGCCTTTCCCTGATCCAAACCGAAAGCTAACCCGAACCCGAACAAAAAGCCTTTGCCTTTGCCTTTGCCTGATCCAACCCTAACCCTTAACGTAATCCCAACCTTAACACTAACCCTAAACGAAACACTGCCCGCCTTTGCGCTTGCCTTTGCTTTTGCCTTTCTCTCTTCCAACACTAACCCTAAGCCTAACCCTAAGCGCCTTGGCCTTGGCCTTTGCCTGACGCTAAACGCCTTTGCCTTGGCCTAATCCTAAATGCCTTGGCCCAACTCTAAAGGCCTACTAACCCAATACCCAAAATTAAATGCCTTTGCCTAATTGCCTTGGCCTTGGCCTTGGCCTTGGCCTTGGCCTTGGCGTAAGCAGGAAAGCCTTTGCCAAACTCGGAGCCTAAAGGCCTTGGCCTTTTTCTAAACCTTCTCCTAAATGCCTAGCTCTCTGCCTAACGAGGAATGCCTTTGCCTTTGCCTTTGCCTGATCGAGCCTAACCCTAACCGTAACCCGAATCACCTTGGTCTTTGCCTCTGCCTCTGCCTTTGCCTTTGCGTGATCTAACCCTCACCCTAACTCTAAACCTAGCCCGAACCCTAACGCAAATCACCTTGGCCTTTGTCTTTGCTTCTGCCTTTACCCGATCTAACCCTAACCCTGAGGGTAACCCGAATCCTAACCCTAACCCTAACCATCACCCTAACCCTAACCTTAACCCTAACCCTGACCGCCGTTGCACTTGCCTTTGCTTTTGCCTTTCTCTCTTCCAACACTAACCCTAAGCCTAACCCTAACCGCCTTGGCCTTGGCCTTTGCCTGACGCTAAACGCCTTTGCCTTGGCCTAATCCTAAATGCCTTGGCCCAACTCTAAAGGCCTACTAACCCAACACCCAAAATTAAATGCCTTTGCCTAAAGCCCTGCACCTAATTGCCTTGGCCTTGGCGTAAGCAGGAAAGCCTTTGCCGAACTCGGAGCCTAAAGGCCTTGGCCTTTTTCTAAACCTTCTCCTAAATGCCTAGCTCTCTGCCTAACGAGGAATGCCTTTGCCTTTGCTTCTGCCTTTGCCCGATCTAACCCTAACCCTGAGGCCAACCCGAATCCTAACCCTAACCCGAACCATCACCCTAACCCTAAGCCCTCACCCTCACCCTCACCCTCACCCTAACCCTAAACGCCTTTCCCTTTGCCTGATGTAACCCAAATCCTAACCGTGACCCACACCCGAACCCGAACCCAAACTGGATCTAACCCTAACCCTATCTCAAACGCTAACAACCTTTGCCTTTGCCTTTGCCTTTGCCTCATCTAACCCTAACCCTAACTGCCTTTGCCTAATCTAACCTTAAGCCTAAGCCTAAGCTTAACCCTAACCACCTTTCCCTTTCCCTTTCCCTTTGCCTTTGCCTTTGCCTTTCCTTTTCCCTCTTCTAACCCTAACCCTAAGCCTCACCCCAAGCCTAACCCTCAGCTTAAACGCCTTTGCCTTTCCCTGATCCAAACCGAAAGCTAACCCGAACCTGAACAAAAAGCCTTTGCCTTTGCCTTTGCCTGATCCAACCCTAACCCTTAACGTAATCCCAACCTTAACCCTAACCCTAAACGAAACACTGCCCGCCTTTGCGCTTGCCTTTGCTTTTGCCTTTCTCTCTTCCAACACTAACCCTAAGCCTAACCCTAACCGCCTTGGCCTTGGCCTTTGCCTGACGCTAAACGCCTTTGCCTTGGCCTAATCCTAAATGCCTTGGCCTAACTCTAAAGGCCTACTAACCCAACACCCAAAATGAAATGCCTTTGCCTAAAGCCCTGCACCTAATTGCCTTGGCCTTGGCGTAAGCAGGAAAGCCTTTGCCAAACTCGGAGCCTAAAGGCCTTGGCCTTTTTCTAAACCTTCTCCTAAATGCCTAGCTCTCTGCCTAACGAGGAATGCCTTTGCCTTTGCTTCTGCCTTTGCCCGATCTAACCCTAACCCTGAGGCCAACCCGAATCCTAACCCTAACCCGAACCATCACCCTAACCCTAAGCCCTCACCCTCACCCTCACCCTAACCCGAAACGCCTTTCCCTTTGCCTGATGTAACCCAAATCCTAACCGTGACCCACACCCGAACCCGAACCTGGAATGGATCTAACCCTAACCCTATCTCAAACGCTAACAACCTTTGCCTTTGCCTTTGCCTTTGCCTCATCTAACCCTAACCCTAACTGCCTTTGCCTAATCTAACCTTAAGCCTAAGCCTAAGCTTAACCCTAACCACCTTTCCCTTTGCCTTTGCCTTTCCCTTTGCCTTTGCCTTTCCTTTTCCCTCTTCTAACCCTAACACTAAGCCTAACCCCAAGCCTAACCCTCAGCTTAAACGCCTTTGCCTTTCCCTGATCCAAACCGAAAGCTAACCTGAACCCGAACAAAAAGCCTTTGCCTTTGCCTTTGCCTGATCCAACCCTAACCCTTAACGTAATCCCAACCTTAACACTAACCCTAAACGAAACACTGCCCGCCTTTGCGCTTGCCTTTGCTTTTGCCTTTCTCTCTTCCAACACTAACCCTAAGCCTAACCCTAAGCGCCTTGGCCTTGGCCTTTGCCTGACGCTAAACGCCTTTGCCTTGGCCTAATCCTAAATGCCTTGGCCCAACTCTAAAGGCCTACTAACCCAACACCCAAAATTAAATGCCTTTGCCTAATTGCCTTGGCCTTGGCCTTGGCCTTGGCCTTGGCCTTGGCGTAAGCAGGAAAGCCTTTGCCAAACTCGGAGCCTAAAGGCCTTGGCCTTTTTCTAAACCTTCTCCTAAATGCCTAGCTCTCTGCCTAACGAGGAATGCCTTTGCCTTTGCCTTTGCCTGATCGAGCCTAACCCTAACCGTAACCCGAATCACCTTGGTCTTTGCCTCTGCCTCTGCCTTTGCCTTTGCGTGATCTAACCCTCACCCTAACTCTAAACCTAGCCCGAACCCTAACGCAAATCACCTTGGCCTTTGTCTTTGCTTCTGCCTTTACCCGATCTAACCCTAACCCTGAGGGTAACCCGAATCCTAACCCTAACCCTAACCATCACCCTAACCCTAACCTTAACCCTAACCCTGACCGCCGTTGCACTTGCCTTTGCTTTTGCCTTTCTCTCTTCCAACACTAACCCTAAGCCTAACCCTAACCGCCTTGGCCTTGGCCTTTGCCTGACGCTAAACGCCTTTGCCTTGGCCTAATCCTAAATGCCTTGGCCCAACTCTAAAGGCCTACTAACCCAACACCCAAAATTAAATGCCTTTGCCTAAAGCCCTGCACCTAATTGCCTTGGCCTTGGCGTAAGCAGGAAAGCCTTTGCCAAACTCGGAGCCTAAAGGCCTTGGCCTTTTTCTAAACCTTCTCCTAAATGCCTAGCTCTCTGCCTAACGAGGAATGCCTTTGCCTTTGCTTCTGCCTTTGCCCGATCTAACCCTAACCCTGAGGCCAACCCGAATCCTAACCCTAACCCGAACCATCACCCTAACCCTAAGCCCTCACCCTCACCCTAACCCGAAACGCCTTTCCCTTTGCCTGATGTAACCCAAATCCTAACTGTGACCCACACCCGAACCCGAACCCAAACTGGATCTAACCCTAACCCTATCTCAAACGCTAACAACCTTTGCCTTTGCCTTTGCCTTTGCCTCATCTAACCCTAACCCTAACTGCCTTTGCCTAATCTAACCTTAAGCCTAAGCCTAAGCTTAACCCTAACCACCTTTCCCTTTGCCTTTGCCTTTCCCTTTGCCTTTGCCTTTCCTTTTCCCTCTTCTAACCCTAACCCTAAGCCTAACCCCAAGCCTAACCCTCAGCTTAAACGCTTTTGCCTTTCCCTGATCCAAACCGAAAGCTAACCTGAACCCGAACAAAAAGCCTTTGCCTTTGCCTTTGCCTGATCCAACCCTAACCCTTAACGTAATCCCAACCTTAACCCTAACCCTAAACGAAACACTGCCCGCCTTTGCGCTTGCCTTTGCTTTTGCCTTTCTCTCTTCCAACACTAACCCTAAGCCTAACCCTAACCGCCTTGGCCTTGGCCTTTGCCTGACACTAAACGCCTTTGCCTTGGCCTAATCCTAAATGCCTTGGCCCAACTCTAAAGGCCTACTAACCCAACACCCAAAATTAAATGCCTTTGCCTAAAGCCCTGCACCTAATTGCCTTGGCCTTGGCGTAAGCAGGAAAGCCTTTGCCAAACTCGGAGCCTAAAGGCCTTGGCCTTTTTCTAAACCTTCTCCTAAATGCCTAGCTCTCTGCCTAACGAGGAATGCCTTTGCCTTTGCTTCTGCCTTTGCCCGATCTAACCCTAACCCTGAGGCCAACCCGAATCCTAACCCTAACCCGAACCATCACCCTAACCCTAAGCCCTCACCCTCACCCTCACCCTAACCCGAAACGCCTTTCCCTTTGCCTGATGTAACCCAAATCCTAACCGTGACCCACACCCGAACCCAAACCCAAACTGGATCTAACCCTAACCCTATCTCAAACGCTAACAACCTTTGCCTTTGCCTTTGCCTTTGCCTCATCTAACCCTAACCCTAACTGCCTTTGCCTAATCTAACCTTAAGCCTAAGCCTAAGCTTAACCCTAACCACCTTTCCCTTTGCCTTTCCCTTTGCCTTTGCCTTTGCCTTTCCTTTTCCCTCTTCTAACCCTAACCCTAAGCCTCACCCCAAGCCTAACCCTCAGCTTAAACGCTTTTGCCTTTCCCTGATCCAAACCGAAAGCTAACCTGAACCCGAACAAAAAGCCTTTGCCTTTGCCTTTGCCTGATCCAACCCTAACCCTTAACGTAATCCCAACCTTAACCCTAACCCTAACCCTGACCCTGACCGCCTTTGCGCTTGCCTTTGCTTTTGCCTTTCTCTCTTCCAACACTAACCCTAAGCCTAACCCTAAGCGCCTTGGCCTTGGCCTTTGCCTGACGCTAAACGCCTTTGCCTTGGCCTAATCCTAAATGCCTTGGCCCAACTCTAAAGGCCTACTAACCCAACACCCAAAATGAAATGCCTTTGCCTAATTGCCTTGGCCTTGGCCTTGGCCTTTGCCTTGGCCTTGGCCTTGGCGTAAGCAGGAAAGCCTTTGCCGAACTTGGAGCCTAAAGGCCTTGGCCTTTTTCTAAACCTTCTCCTAAATGCCTAGCTCTCTGCCTAACGAGGAATGCCTTTGCCTTTGCCTTTGCCTGATCGAGCCTAACCCTAACCGTAACCCGAATCACCTTGGTCTTTGCCTCTGCCTCTGCCTTTGCCTTTGCGTGATCTAACCCTCACCCTAACTCTAAACCTAGCCCGAACCCTAACGCAAATCACCTTGGCCTTTGCCTTTGCTTCTGCCTTTACCCGATCTAACCCTAACCCTGAGGCTAACCCGAATCCTAACCCTAACCCTAACCATCACCCTAACCCTAACCTTAACCCTAACCCTGACCGCCGTTGCACTTGCCTTTGCTTTTGCCTTTCTCTCTTCCAACACTAACCCTAAGCCTAACCCTAACCGCCTTGGCCTTGGCCTTTGCCTGACGCTAAACGCCTTTGCCTTGGCCTAATCCTAAATGCCTTGGCCTAACTCTAAAGGCCTACTAACCCAACACCCAAAATTAAATGCCTTTGCCTAATTGACTTGGCCTTGGCCTTGGCCTTGGCCTTGGCGTAAGCAGGAAAGCCTTTGCCGAACTCGGAGCCTAAAGGCCTTGGCCTTTTTCTAAACCTTCTCCTAAATGCCTAGCTCTCTGCCTAACGAGGAATGCCTTTGCCTTTGCCTTTGCCTGATCGAGCCTAACCCTAACCGTAACCCGAATCACCTTGGTCTTTGCCTCTGCCCCTGCCTCTGCCTTTGCCTTTGCGTGATCTAACCCTCACCCTAACTCTAAACCTAGCCCGAACCCTAACGCAAATCACCTTGGCCTTTGCCTTTGCTTCTGCCTTTGCCCGATCTAACCCTAACCCTGAGGCTAACCCGAATCCTAACCCTAACCCTAACCATCACCCTAACCCTAAGCCCTCACCCTCACCCTAATACGAAATGCCTTTCCCTTTGCCTGATGTAACCCAAATCCTAACCGTGACCCACACCCGAACCCGAACCCAAACTGGATCTAACCCTAACCCTATCTCAAACGCTAACAACCTTTGCCTTTGCCTTTGCCTTTGCCTCATCTAACCCTAACCCTAACTGCCTTTGCCTAATCTAACCTTAAGCCTAAGCCTAAGCTTAACCCTAACCGCCTTTCCCTTTGCCTTTCCCTTTGCCTTTGCCTTTGCCTTTCCTTTTCCCTCTTCTAACCCTAACCCTAAGCCTCACCCCAAGCCTAACCCTCAGCTTAAACGCCTTTGCCTTTCCCTGATCCAAACCGAAAGCTAACCCGAACCCGAACAAAAAGCCTTTGCCTTTGCCTTTGCCTGATCCAACCCTAACCCTTAACGTAATCCCAACCTTAACCCTAACCCTAAACGAAACACTGCCCGCCTTTGCACTTGCCTTTGCTTTTGCCTTTCTCTCTTCCAACACTAACCCTAAGCCTAACCCTAACCGCCTTGGCCTTGGCCTTTGCCTGACGCTAAACGCCTTTGCCTTGGCCTAATCCTAAATGCCTTGGTCCAACTCTAAAGGCCTACTAACCCAACACCCAAAATGAAATGCCTTTGCCTAATTGCCTTGGCCTTGGCCTTGGCCTTGGCCTGGGCGTAAGCAGGAAAGCCTTTGCCAAACTCGGAGCCTAAAGGCCTTGGCCTTTTTCTAAACCTTCTCCTAAATGCCTAGCTCTCTGCCTAACGAGGAATGCCTTTGCCTTTGCCTGATCGAGCCTAACCCTAACCGTAACCCAAATCACCTTGGTCTTTGCCTCTGCCCCTGCCTCTGCCTTTGCTTTTGCGTGATCTAACCCTCACCCTAACTCTAAACCTAGCCCGAACCCTAATGCAAATCACCTTGGCCTTTGCCTTTGCTTCTGCCTTTGCCCGATCTAACCCTAACCCTGAGGCTAACCCGAATCCTAACCCTAACCCTAACCATCACCCTAACCCTAAGCCCTCACCCTCACCCTCACACTAACCCGAAACGCCTTTCCCTTTGCCTGATGTAACCCAAATCCTAACCGTGACCCACACCCGAACCCGAACCCAGAATGGATCTAACCCTAACCCTATCTCAAACGCTAACAACCTTTGCCTTTGCCTTTGCCTTTGCCTCATCTAACCCTAACCCTAACTGCCTTTGCCTAATCTAACCTTAAGCCTAAGCCTAAGCTTAACCCTAACCGCCTTTCCCTTTGCCTTTCCCTTTGCCTTTGCCTTTGCCTTTCCTTTTCCCTCTTCTAACCCTAACCCTAAGCCTCACCCCAAGCCTAACCCTCAGCTTAAACGCCTTTGCCTTTCCCTGATCCAAACCGAAAGCTAACCCGAACCCAAACAAAAAGCCTTTGCCTTTGCCTTTGCCTGATCCAACCCTAACCCTTAACGTAATCCCAACCTTAACCCTAACCCTAAACGAAACACTGCCCGCCTTTGCGCTTGCCTTTGCTTTTGCCTTTCTCTCTTCCAACACTAACCCTAAGCCTAACCCTAACCGCCTTGGCCTTGGCCTTTGCCTGACGCTAAACGCCTTTGCCTTGGCCTAATCCTAAATGCCTTGGCCTAACTCTAAAGGCCTACTAACCCAACACCCAAAATTAAATGCCTTTGCCTAATTGACTTGGCCTTGGCCTTGGCCTTGGCCTTGGCGTAAGCAGGAAAGCCTTTGCCGAACTCGGAGCCTAAAGGCCTTGGCCTTTTTCTAAACCTTCTCCTAAATGCCTAGCTCTCTGCCTAACGAGGAATGCCTTTGCCTTTGCCTTTGCCTGATCGAGCCTAACCCTAACCGTAACCCGAATCACCTTGGTCTTTGCCTCTGCCCCTGCCTCTGCCTTTGCCTTTGCGTGATCTAACCCTCACCCTAACTCTAAACCTAGCCCGAACCCTAACGCAAATCACCTTGGCCTTTGCCTTTGCTTCTGCCTTTGCCCGATCTAACCCTAACCCTGAGGCTAACCCGAATCCTAACCCTAACCCTAACCATCACCCTAACCCTAAGCCCTCACCCTCACCCTAATACGAAATGCCTTTCCCTTTGCCTGATGTAACCCAAATCCTAACCGTGACCCACACCCGAACCCAAACCCAAACTGGATCTAACCCTAACCCTATCTCAAACGCTAACAACCTTTGCCTTTGCCTTTGCCTTTGCCTCATCTAACCCTAACCCTAACTGCCTTTGCCTAATCTAACCTTAAGCCTAAGCCTAAGCTTAACCCTAACCGCCTTTCCCTTTGCCTTTCCCTTTGCCTTTGCCTTTGCCTTTCCTTTTCCCTCTTCTAACCCTAACCCTAAGCCTCACCCCAAGCCTAACCCTCAGCTTAAACGCCTTTGCCTTTCCCTGATCCAAACCGAAAGCTAACCCGAACCCGAACAAAAAGCCTTTGCCTTTGCCTTTGCCTGATCCAACCCTAACCCTTAACGTAATCCCAACCTTAACCCTAACCCTAAACGAAACACTGCCCGCCTTTGCACTTGCCTTTGCTTTTGCCTTTCTCTCTTCCAACACTAACCCTAAGCCTAACCCTAACCGCCTTGGCCTTGGCCTTTGCCTGACACTAAACGCCTTTGCCTTGGCCTAATCCTAAATGCCTTGGTCCAACTCTAAAGGCCTACTAACCCAACACCCAAAATGAAATGCCTTTGCCTAATTGCCTTGGCCTTGGCCTTGGCCTTGGCCTGGGCGTAAGCAGGAAAGCCTTTGCCAAACTCGGAGCCTAAAGGCCTTGGCCTTTTTCTAAACCTTCTCCTAAATGCCTAGCTCTCTGCCTAACGAGGAATGCCTTTGCCTTTGCCTTTGCCTGATCGAGCCTAACCCTAACCGTAACCCGAATCACCTTGGTCTTTGCCTCTGCCCCTGCCTCTGCCTTTGCTTTTGCGTGATCTAACCCTCACCCTAACTCTAAACCTAGCCCGAACCCTAATGCAAATCACCTTGGCCTTTGCCTTTGCTTCTGCCTTTGCCCGATCTAACCCTAACCCTGAGGCTAACCCGAATCCTAACCCTAACCCTAACCATCACCCTAACCCTAAGCCCTCACCCTCACCCTCACCCTAACCCGAAACGCCTTTCCCTTTGCCTGATGTAACCCAAATCCTAACCGTGACCCACACCCGAACCCGAACCCAGAATGGATCTAACCCTAACCCTATCTCAAACGCTAACAACCTTTGCCTTTGCCTTTGCCTTTGCCTCATCTAACCCTAACCCTAACTGCCTTTGCCTAATCTAACCTTAAGCCTAAGCCTAAGCTTAACCCTAACCGCCTTTCCCTTTCCCTTTGCCTTTCCCTTTGCCTTTGCCTTTCCTTTTCCCTCTTCTAACCCTAACCCTAAGCCTCACCCCAAGCCTAACCCTCAGCTTAAACGCCTTTGCCTTTCCCTGATCCAAACCGAAAGCTAACCCGAACCCAAACAAAAAGCCTTTGCCTTTGCCTTTGCCTGATCCAACCCTAACCCTTAACGTAATCCCAACCTTAACCCTAACCCTAAACGAAACACTGCCCGCCTTTGCGCTTGCCTTTGCTTTTGCCTTTCTCTCTTCCAACACTAACCCTAAGCCTAACCCTAACCGCCTTGGCCTTGGCCTTTGCCTGACGCTAAACGCCTTTGCCTTGGCCTAATCCTAAATGCCTTGGCCCAACTCTAAAGGCCTACTAACCCAACACCCAAAATTAAATGCCTTTGCCTAAAGCCCTGCACCTAATTGCCTTGGCCTTGGCGTAAGCAGGAAAGCCTTTGCCAAACTCGGAGCCTAAAGGCCTTGGCCTTTTTCTAAACCTTCTCCTAAATGCCTAGCTCTCTGCCTAACGAGGAATGCCTTTGCCTTTGCTTCTGCCTTTGCCCGATCTAACCCTAACCCTGAGGCCAACCCGAATCCTAACCCTAACCCGAACCATCACCCTAACCCTAAGCCCTCACCCTCACCCTCACCCTAACCCGAAACGCCTTTCCCTTTGCCTGATGTAACCCAAATCCTAACCGTGACCCACACCCGAACCCGAACCCAAACTGGATCTAACCCTAACCCTATCTCAAACGCTAACAACCTTTGCCTTTGCCTTTGCCTTTGCCTCATCTAACCCTAACCCTAACTGCCTTTGCCTAATCTAACCTTAAGCCTAAGCCTAAGCTTAACCCTAACCACCTTTCCCTTTGCCTTTGCCTTTCTCTTTGCCTTTGCCTTTCCTTTTCCCTCTTCTAACCCTAACACTAAGCCTAACCCCAAGCCTAACCCTCAGCTTAAACGCCTTTGCCTTTCCCTGATCCAAACCGAAAGCTAACCTGAACCCGAACAAAAAGCCTTTGCCTTTGCCTTTGCCTGATCCAACCCTAACCCTTAACGTAATCCCAACCTTAACCCTAACCCTAACCATGACCCTGACTGCCTTTGCGCTTGCCTTTGCTTTTGCCTTTCTCTCTTCCAACACTAACCCTAAGCCTAACCCTAACCGCCTTGGCCTTGGCCTTTGCCTGACGCTAAACGCCTTTGCCTTGGCCTAATCCTAAATGCCTTGGCCCAACTCTAAAGGCCTACTAACCCAACACCCAAAATTAAATGCCTTTGCCTAATTGCCTTGGCCTTGGCCTTGGCCTTGGCCTTGGCCTTGGCGTAAGCAGGAAAGCCTTTGCCAAACTCGGAGCCTAAAGGCCTTGGCCTTTTTCTAAACCTTCTCCTAAATGCCTAGCTCTCTGCCTAACGAGGAATGCCTTTGCCTTTGCCTTTGCCTGATCGAGCCTAACCCTAACCGTAACCCGAATCACCTTGGTCTTTGCCTCTGCCTCTGCCTTTGCCTTTGCGTGATCTAACCCTCACCCTAACTCTAAACCTAGCCCGAACCCTAACGCAAATCACCTTGGCCTTTGCCTTTGCTTCTGCCTTTACCCGATCTAACCCTAACCCTGAGGGTAACCCGAATCCTAACCCTAACCCTAACCATCACCCTAACCCTAACCTTAACCCTAACCCTGACCGCCGTTGCACTTGCCTTTGCTTTTGCCTTTCTCTCTTCCAACACTAACCCTAAGCCTAACCCTAACCGCCTTGGCCTTGGCCTTTGCCTGACGCTAAACGCCTTTGCCTTGGCCTAATCCTAAATGCCTTGGCCCAACTCTAAAGGCCTACTAACCCAACACCCAAAATTAAATGCCTTTGCCTAAAGCCCTGCACCTAATTGCCTTGGCCTTGGCGTAAGCAGGAAAGCCTTTGCCGAACTCGGAGCCTAAAGGCCTTGGCCTTTTTCTAAACCTTCTCCTAAATGCCTAGCTCTCTGCCTAACGAGGAATGCCTTTGCCTTTGCTTCTGCCTTTGCCCGATCTAACCCTAACCCTGAGGCCAACCCGAATCCTAACCCTAACCCTAACCATCACCCTAACCCTAAGCCCTCACCCTCACCCTCACCCTCACCCTAACCCAAAACGCCTTTCCCTTTGCCTGATGTAACCCAAATCCTAACCGTGACCCACACCCGAACCCGAACCCAAACTGGATCTAACCCTAACCCTATCTCAAACGCTAACAACCTTTGCCTTTGCCTTTGCCTTTGCCTCATCTAACCCTAACCCTAACTGCCTTTGCCTAATCTAACCTTAAGCCTAAGCCTAAGCTTAACCCTAACCGCCTTTCCCTTTCCCTTTCCCTTTGCCTTTGCCTTTGCCTTTCCTTTTCCCTCTTCTAACCCTAACCCTAAGCCTCACCCCAAGCCTAACCCTCAGCTTAAACGCCTTTGCCTTTCCCTGATCCAAACCGAAAGCTAACCCGAACCCGAACAAAAAGCCTTTGCCTTTGCCTTTGCCTGATCCAACCCTAACCCTTAACGTAATCCCAACCTTAACCCTAACCCTAAACGAAACACTGCCCGCCTTTGCGCTTGCCTTTGCTTTTGCCTTTCTCTCTTCCAACACTAACCCTAAGCCTAACCCTAAGCGCCTTGGCCTTGGCCTTTGCCTGACGCTAAACGCCTTTGCCTTGGCCTAATCCTAAATGCCTTGGCCCAACTCTAAAGGCCTACTAACCCAACACCCAAAATGAAATGCCTTTGCCTAAAGCCCTGCACCTAATTGCCTTGGCCTTGGCGTAAGCAGGAAAGCCTTTGCCAAACTCGGAGCCTAAAGGCCTTGGCCTTTTTCTAAACCTTCTCCTAAATGCCTAGCTCTCTGCCTAACGAGGAATGCCTTTGCCTTTGCTTCTGCCTTTGCCCGATCTAACCCTAACCCTGAGGCCAACCCGAATCCTAACCCTAACCCGAACCATCACCCTAACCCTAAGCCCTCACCCTCACCCTCACCCTAACCCGAAACGCCTTTCCCTTTGCCTGATGTAACCCAAATCCTAACCGTGACCCACACCCGAACCCGAACCCAAACTGGATCTAACCCTAACCCTATCTCAAACGCTAACAACCTTTGCCTTTGCCTTTGCCTTTGCCTCATCTAACCCTAACCCTAACTGCCTTTGCCTAATCTAACCTTAAGCCTAAGCCTAAGCTTAACCCTAACCACCTTTCCCTTTGCCTTTGCCTTTCCCTTTGCCTTTGCCTTTCCTTTTCCCTCTTCTAACCCTAACACTAAGCCTAACCCCAAGCCTAACCCTCAGCTTAAACGCCTTTGCCTTTCCCTGATCCAAACCGAAAGCTAACCTGAACCCGAACAAAAAGCCTTTGCCTTTGCCTTTGCCTGATCCAACCCTAACCCTTAACGTAATCCCAACCTTAACCCTAACCCTAACCATGACCCTGACTGCCTTTGCGCTTGCCTTTGCTTTTGCCTTTCTCTCTTCCAACACTAACCCTAAGCCTAACCCTAAGCGCCTTGGCCTTGGCCTTTGCCTGACGCTAAACGCCTTTGCCTTGGCCTAATCCTAAATGCCTTGGCCCAACTCTAAAGGCCTACTAACCCAACACCCAAAATTAAATGCCTTTGCCTAATTGCCTTGGCCTTGGCCTTGGCCTTGGCCTTGGCCTTGGCGTAAGCAGGAAAGCCTTTGCCAAACTCGGAGCCTAAAGGCCTTGGCCTTTTTCTAAACCTTCTCCTAAATGCCTAGCTCTCTGCCTAACGAGGAATGCCTTTGCCTTTGCCTTTGCCTGATCGAGCCTAACCCTAACCGTAACCCGAATCACCTTGGTCTTTGCCTCTGCCTCTGCCTTTGCCTTTGCGTGATCTAACCCTCACCCTAACTCTAAACCTAGCCCGAACCCTAACGCAAATCACCTTGGCCTTTGCCTTTGCTTCTGCCTTTACCCGATCTAACCCTAACCCTGAGGGTAACCCGAATCCTAACCCTAACCCTAACCATCACCCTAACCCTAACCTTAACCCTAACCCTGACCGCCGTTGCACTTGCCTTTGCTTTTGCCTTTCTCTCTTCCAACACTAACCCTAAGCCTAACCCTAACCGCCTTGGCCTTGGCCTTTGCCTGACGCTAAACGCCTTTGCCTTGGCCTAATCCTAAATGCCTTGGCCCAACTCTAAAGGCCTACTAACCCAACACCCAAAATTAAATGCCTTTGCCTAAAGCCCTGCACCTAATTGCCTTGGCCTTGGCGTAAGCAGGAAAGCCTTTGCCAAACTCGGAGCCTAAAGGCCTTGGCCTTTTTCTAAACCTTCTCCTAAATGCCTAGCTCTCTGCCTAACGAGGAATGCCTTTGCCTTTGCTTCTGCCTTTGCCCGATCTAACCCTAACCCTGAGGCCAACCCGAATCCTAACCCTAACCCGAACCATCACCCTAACCCTAAGCCCTCACCCTCACCCTCACCCTCACCCTAACCCTAAACGCCTTTCCCTTTGCCTGATGTAACCCAAATCCTAACCGTGACCCACACCCGAACCCAAACCCAAACTGGATCTAACCCTAACCCTATCTCAAACGCTAACAACCTTTGCCTTTGCCTTTGCCTTTGCCTCATCTAACCCTAACCCTAACTGCCTTTGCCTAATCTAACCTTAAGCCTAAGCCTAAGCTTAACCCTAACCGCCTTTCCCTTTCCCTTTCCCTTTGCCTTTGCCTTTGCCTTTCCTTTTCCCTCTTCTAACCCTAACCCTAAGCCTCACCCCAAGCCTAACCCTCAGCTTAAACGCCTTTGCCTTTCCCTGATCCAAACCGAAAGCTAACCCGAACCCGAACAAAAAGCCTTTGCCTTTGCCTTTGCCTGATCCAACCCTAACCCTTAACGTAATCCCAACCTTAACCCTAACCCTAAACGAAACACTGCCCGCCTTTGCGCTTGCCTTTGCTTTTGCCTTTCTCTCTTCCAACACTAACCCTAAGCCTAACCCTAAGCGCCTTGGCCTTGGCCTTTGCCTGACGCTAAACGCCTTTGCCTTGGCCTAATCCTAAATGCCTTGGCCTAACTCTAAAGGCCTACTAACCCAACACCCAAAATTAAATGCCTTTGCCTAAAGCCCTGCACCTAATTGCCTTGGCCTTGGCGTAAGCAGGAAAGCCTTTGCCGAACTCGGAGCCTAAAGGCCTTGGCCTTTTTCTAAACCTTCTCCTAAATGCCTAGCTCTCTGCCTAACGAGGAATGCCTTTGCCTTTGCTTCTGCCTTTGCCCGATCTAACCCTAACCCTGAGGCCAACCCGAATCCTAACCCTAACCCGAACCATCACCCTAACCCTAAGCCCTCACCCTCACCCTAACCCTAAACGCCTTTCCCTTTGCCTGATGTAACCCGAATCCTAACCGTGACCCACACCCGAACCCGAACCTGGAATGGATCTAACCCTAACCCTATCTCAAACGCTAACAACCTTTGCCTTTGCCTTTGCCTTTGCCTCATCTAACCCTAACCCTAACTGCCTTTGCCTAATCTAACCTTAAGCCTAAGCCTAAGCTTAACCCTAACCGCCTTTCCCTTTCCCTTTCCCTTTGCCTTTGCCTTTGCCTTTCCTTTTCCCTCTTCTAACCCTAACCCTAAGCCTCACCCCAAGCCTAACCCTCAGCTTAAACGCCTTTGCCTTTCCCTGATCCAAACCGAAAGCTAACCCGAACCCGAACAAAAAGCCTTTGCCTTTGCCTTTGCCTGATCCAACCCTAACCCTTAACGTAATCCCAACCTTAACCCTAACCCTAAACGAAACACTGCCCACCTTTGCACTTGCCTTTGCTTTTGCCTTTCTCTCTTCCAACACTAACCCTAAGCCTAACCCTAAGCGCCTTGGCCTTGGCCTTTGCCTGACACTAAACGCCTTTGCCTTGGCCTAATCCTAAATGCCTTGGCCTAACTCTAAAGGCCTACTAACCCAACACCCAAAATTAAATGCCTTTGCCTAAAGCCCTGCACCTAATTGCCTTGGCCTTGGCGTAAGCAGGAAAGCCTTTGCCAAACTCGGAGCCTAAAGGCCTTGGCCTTTTTCTAAACCTTCTCCTAAATGCCTAGCTCTCTGCCTAACGAGGAATGCCTTTGCCTTTGCTTCTGCCTTTGCCCGATCTAACCCTAACCCTGAGGCCAACCCGAATCCTAACCCTAACCCGAACCATCACCCTAACCCTAAGCCCTCACCCTCACCCTCACCCTAACCCGAAACGCCTTTCCCTTTGCCTGATGTAACCCGAATCCTAACCGTGACCCACACCCAAACCCGAACCTGGAATGGATCTAACCCTAACCCTATCTCGAACGCTAACAACCTTTGCCTTTGCCTTTGCCTTTGCCTCATCTAACCCTAACCCTAACTGCCTTTGCCTAATCTAACCTTAAGCCTAAGCCTAAGCTTAACCCTAACCGCCTTTCCCTTTCCCTTTCCCTTTGCCTTTGCCTTTGCCTTTCCTTTTCCCTCTTCTAACCCTAACACTAAGCCTAACCCCAAGCCTAACCCTCAGCTTAAACGCCTTTGCCTTTCCCTGATCCAAACCGAAAGCTAACCTGAACCCGAACAAAAAGCCTTTGCCTTTGCCTTTGCCTGATCCAACCCTAACCCTTAACGTAATCCCAACCTTAACCCTAACCCTAACCCTGACCCTGACTGCCTTTGCGCTTGCCTTTGCTTTTGCCTTTCTCTCTTCCAACACTAACCCTAAGCCTAACCCTAAGCGCCTTGGCCTTGGCCTTTGCCTGACGCTAAACGCCTTTGCCTTGGCCTAATCCTAAATGCCTTGGCCCAACTCTAAAGGCCTACTAACCCAACACCCAAAATTAAATGCCTTTGCCTAATTGCCTTGGCCTTGGCCTTGGCCTTGGCCTTGGCCTTGGCGTAAGCAGGAAAGCCTTTGCCAAACTCGGAGCCTAAAGGCCTTGGCCTTTTTCTAAACCTTCTCCTAAATGCCTAGCTCTCTGCCTAACGAGGAATGCCTTTGCCTTTGCCTTTGCCTGATCGAGCCTAACCCTAACCGTAACCCGAATCACCTTGGTCTTTGCCTCTGCCTCTGCCTTTGCCTTTGCGTGATCTAACCCTCACCCTAACTCTAAACCTAGCCCGAACCCTAACGCAAATCACCTTGGCCTTTGCCTTTGCTTCTGCCTTTACCCGATCTAACCCTAACCCTGAGGGTAACCCGAATCCTAACCCTAACCCTAACCATCACCCTAACCCTAACCTTAACCCTAACCCTGACCGCCGTTGCACTTGCCTTTGCTTTTGCCTTTCTCTCTTCCAACACTAACCCTAAGCCTAACCCTAACCGCCTTGGCCTTGGCCTTTGCCTGACGCTAAACGCCTTTGCCTTGGCCTAATCCTAAATGCCTTGGCCCAACTCTAAAGGCCTACTAACCCAACACCCAAAATTAAATGCCTTTGCCTAAAGCCCTGCACCTAATTGCCTTGGCCTTGGCGTAAGCAGGAAAGCCTTTGCCGAACTCGGAGCCTAAAGGCCTTGGCCTTTTTCTAAACCTTCTCCTAAATGCCTAGCTCTCTGCCTAACGAGGAATGCCTTTGCCTTTGCTTCTGCCTTTGCCCGATCTAACCCTAACCCTGAGGCCAACCCGAATCCTAACCCTAACCCGAACCATCACCCTAACCCTAAGCCCTCACCCTCACCCTCACCCTCACCCTAACCCTAAACGCCTTTCCCTTTGCCTGATGTAACCCAAATCCTAACCGTGACCCACACCCGAACCCAAACCCAAACTGGATCTAACCCTAACCCTATCTCAAACGCTAACAACCTTTGCCTTTGCCTTTGCCTTTGCCTCATCTAACCCTAACCCTAACTGCCTTTGCCTAATCTAACCTTAAGCCTAAGCCTAAGCTTAACCCTAACCGCCTTTCCCTTTCCCTTTCCCTTTGCCTTTGCCTTTGCCTTTCCTTTTCCCTCTTCTAACCCTAACCCTAAGCCTCACCCCAAGCCTAACCCTCAGCTTAAACGCCTTTGCCTTTCCCTGATCCAAACCGAAAGCTAACCCGAACCCGAACAAAAAGCCTTTGCCTTTGCCTTTGCCTGATCCAACCCTAACCCTTAACGTAATCCCAACCTTAACCCTAACCCTAAACGAAACACTGCCCGCCTTTGCGCTTGCCTTTGCTTTTGCCTTTCTCTCTTCCAACACTAACCCTAAGCCTAACCCTAACCGCCTTGGCCTTGGCCTTTGCCTGACGCTAAACGCCTTTGCCTTGGCCTAATCCTAAATGCCTTGGCCTAACTCTAAAGGCCTACTAACCCAACACCCAAAATTAAATGCCTTTGCCTAAAGCCCTGCACCTAATTGCCTTGGCCTTGGCGTAAGCAGGAAAGCCTTTGCCGAACTCGGAGCCTAAAGGCCTTGGCCTTTTTCTAAACCTTCTCCTAAATGCCTAGCTCTCTGCCTAACGAGGAATGCCTTTGCCTTTGCTTCTGCCTTTGCCCGATCTAACCCTAACCCTGAGGCCAACCCGAATCCTAACCCTAACCCGAACCATCACCCTAACCCTAAGCCCTCACCCTCACCCTAACCCTAAACGCCTTTCCCTTTGCCTGATGTAACCCGAATCCTAACCGTGACCCACACCCGAACCCGAACCTGGAATGGATCTAACCCTAACCCTATCTCAAACGCTAACAACCTTTGCCTTTGCCTTTGCCTTTGCCTCATCTAACCCTAACCCTAACTGCCTTTGCCTAATCTAACCTTAAGCCTAAGCCTAAGCTTAACCCTAACCGCCTTTCCCTTTCCCTTTCCCTTTGCCTTTGCCTTTGCCTTTCCTTTTCCCTCTTCTAACCCTAACCCTAAGCCTCACCCCAAGCCTAACCCTCAGCTTAAACGCCTTTGCCTTTCCCTGATCCAAACCGAAAGCTAACCCGAACCCGAACAAAAAGCCTTTGCCTTTGCCTTTGCCTGATCCAACCCTAACCCTTAACGTAATCCCAACCTTAACCCTAACCCTAAACGAAACACTGCCCACCTTTGCACTTGCCTTTGCTTTTGCCTTTCTCTCTTCCAACACTAACCCTAAGCCTAACCCTAAGCGCCTTGGCCTTGGCCTTTGCCTGACACTAAACGCCTTTGCCTTGGCCTAATCCTAAATGCCTTGGCCTAACTCTAAAGGCCTACTAACCCAACACCCAAAATTAAATGCCTTTGCCTAAAGCCCTGCACCTAATTGCCTTGGCCTTGGCGTAAGCAGGAAAGCCTTTGCCAAACTCGGAGCCTAAAGGCCTTGGCCTTTTTCTAAACCTTCTCCTAAATGCCTAGCTCTCTGCCTAACGAGGAATGCCTTTGCCTTTGCTTCTGCCTTTGCCCGATCTAACCCTAACCCTGAGGCCAACCCGAATCCTAACCCTAACCCTAACCATCACCCTAACCCTAAGCCCTCACCCTCACCCTCACCCTAACCCGAAACGCCTTTCCCTTTGCCTGATGTAACCCGAATCCTAACCGTGACCCACACCCAAACCCGAACCTGGAATGGATCTAACCCTAACCCTATCTCGAACGCTAACAACCTTTGCCTTTGCCTTTGCCTTTGCCTCATCTAACCCTAACCCTAACTGCCTTTGCCTAATCTAACCTTAAGCCTAAGCCTAAGCTTAACCCTAACCGCCTTTCCCTTTCCCTTTCCCTTTGCCTTTGCCTTTGCCTTTCCTTTTCCCTCTTCTAACCCTAACCCTAAGCCTCACCCCAAGCCTAACCCTCAGCTTAAACGCCTTTGCCTTTCCCTGATCCAAACCGAAAGCTAACCCGAACCCGAACAAAAAGCCTTTGCCTTTGCCTTTGCCTGATCCAACCCTAACCCTTAACGTAATCCCAACCTTAACCCTAACCCTAACCCTGACCCTGACTGCCTTTGCGCTTGCCTTTGCTTTTGCCTTTCTCTCTTCCAACACTAACCCTAAGCCTAACCCTAAGCGCCTTGGCCTTGGCCTTTGCCTGACACTAAACGCCTTTGCCTTGGCCTAATCCTAAATGCCTTGGCCCAACTCTAAAGGCCTACTAACCCAACACCCAAAATGAAATGCCTTTGCCTAATTGCCTTGGCCTTGGCCTTGGCCTTGGCCTTGGCCTTGGCGTAAGCAGGAAAGCCTTTGCCAAACTCGGAGCCTAAAGGCCTTGGCCTTTTTCTAAACCTTCTCCTAAATGCCTAGCTCTCTGCCTAACGAGGAATGCCTTTGCCTTTCCCTTTGCCTGATCGAGCCTAACCCTAACCGTAACCCGAATCACCTTGGTCTTTGCCTCTGCCTCTGCCTTTGCCTTTGCGTGATCTAACCCTCACCCTAACTCTAAACCTAGCCCGAACCCTAACGCAAATCACCTTGGCCTTTGCCTTTGCTTCTGCCTTTACCCGATCTAACCCTAACCCTGAGGCTAACCCGAATCCTAACCCTAACCCTAACCATCACCCTAACCCTAACCTTAACCCTAACCCTGACCGCCGTTGCACTTGCCTTTGCTTTTGCCTTTCTCTCTTCCAACACTAACCCTAAGCCTAACCCTAACCGCCTTGGCCTTGGCCTTTGCCTGACGCTAACCGCCTTTGCCTTGGCCTAATCCTAAATGCCTTGGCCCAACTCTAAAGGCCTACTAACCCAACACCCAAAATTAAATGCCTTTGCCTAAAGCCCTGCACCTAATTGCCTTGGCCTTGGCGTAAGCAGGAAAGCCTTTGCCGAACTCGGAGCCTAAAGGCCTTGGCCTTTTTCTAAACCTTCTCCTAAATGCCTAGCTCTCTGCCTAACGAGGAATGCCTTTGCCTTTGCTTCTGCCTTTGCCCGATCTAACCCTAACCCTGAGGCCAACCCGAATCCTAACCCTAACCCTAACCATCACCCTAACCCTAAGCCCTCACCCTCACCCTCACCCTCACCCTAACCCGAAACGCCTTTCCCTTTGCCTGATGTAACCCAAATCCTAACCGTGACCCACACCCGAACCCGAACCCAAACTGGATCTAACCCTAACCCTATCTCAAACGCTAACAACCTTTGCCTTTGCCTTTGCCTTTGCCTCATCTAACCCTAACCCTAACTGCCTTTGCCTAATCTAACCTTAAGCCTAAGCCTAAGCTTAACCCTAACCGCCTTTCCCTTTGCCTTTCCCTTTGCCTTTGCCTTTGCCTTTCCTTTTCCCTCTTCTAACCCTAACCCTAAGCCTCACCCCAAGCCTAACCCTCAGCTTAAACGCCTTTGCCTTTCCCTGACCCAAACCGAAAGCTAACCCGAACCCGAACAAAAAGCCTTTGCCTTTGCCTTTGCCTGATCCAACCCTAACCCTTAACGTAATCCCAACCTTAACCCTAACCCTAAACGAAACACTGCCCGCCTTTGCGCTTGCCTTTGCTTTTGCCTTTCTCTCTTCCAACACTAACCCTAAGCCTAACCCTAACCGCCTTGGCCTTGGCCTTTGCCTGACGCTAAACGCCTTTGCCTTGGCCTAATCCTAAATGCCTTGGCCTAACTCTAAAGGCCTACTAACACAACACCCAAAATTAAATGCCTTTGCCTAAAGCCCTGCACCTAATTGCCTTGGCCTTGGCGTAAGCAGGAAAGCCTTTGCCGAACTCGGAGCCTAAAGGCCTTGGCCTTTTTCTAAACCTTCTCCTAAATGCCTAGCTCTCTGCCTAACGAGGAATGCCTTTGCCTTTGCTTCTGCCTTTGCCCGATCTAACCCTAACCCTGAGGCCAACCCGAATCCTAACCCTAACCCGAACCATCACCCTAACCCTAAGCCCTCACCCTCACCCTCACCCTAACCCGAAACGCCTTTCCCTTTGCCTGATGTAACCCGAATCCTAACCGTGACCCACACCCGAACCCAAACCCAAACTCGATCTAACCCTAACCCTATCTCAAACGCTAACAACCTTTGCCTTTGCCTTTGCCTTTGCCTCATCTAACCCTAACCCTAACTGCCTTTGCCTAATCTAACCTTAAGCCTAAGCCTAAGCTTAACCCTAACCGCCTTTCCCTTTGCCTTTCCCTTTGCCTTTCCCTTTGCCTTTGCCTTTCCTTTTCCCTCTTCTAACCCTAACCCTAAGCCTCACCCCAAGCCTAACCCTCAGCTTAAACGCCTTTGCCTTTCCCTGATCCAAACCGAAAGCTAACCCGAACCCGAACAAAAAGCCTTTGCCTTTGCCTTTGCCTTTGCCTTTGCCTAATCCAACCCTAACCCTTAACGTAATCCCAACCTTAACCCTAACCCTAAACGAAACACTGCCCGCCTTTGCGCTTGCCTTTGCTTTTGCCTTTCTCTCTTCCAACACTAACCCTAAGCCTAACCCTAACCGCCTTGGCCTTGGCCTTTGCCTGACGCTAACCGCCTTTGCCTTGGCCTAATCCTAAATGCCTTGGCCTAACTCTAAAGGCCTACTAACCCAACACCCAAAATTAAATGCCTTTGCCTAATTGCCTTGGCCTTGGCCTTGGCCTTGGCCTTGGCCTTGGCGTAAGCAGGAAAGCCTTTGCCAAACTCGGAGCCTAAAGGCCTTGGCCTTTTTCTAAACCTTCTCCTAAATGCCTAGCTCTCTGCCTAACGAGGAATGCCTTTGCCTTTGCTTCTGCCTTTGCCCGATCTAACCCTAACCCTGAGGCTAACCCGAATCCTAACCCTAACCCTAACCATCACCCTAACCCTAAGCCCTCACCCTCACCCTCACCCTAACCCGAAACGCCTTTCCCTTTGCCTGATGTAACCCAAATCCTAACCGTGACCTACACCCGAACCCGAACCCGGAATGGATCTAACCCTAACCCTATCTCAAACGCTAACAACCTTTGCCTTTGCCTTTGCCTTTGCCTCATCTAACCCTAACCCTAACTGCCTTTGCCTAATCTAACCTTAAGCCTAAGCCTAAACTTAACCCTAACCGCCTTTCCCTTTGCCTTTGCCTTTCCCTTTGCCTTTGCCTTTCCTTTTCCCTCTTCTAACCCTAACCCTAAGCCTCACCCCAAGCCTAACCCTCAGCTTAAACGCCTTTGCCTTTCCCTGATCCAAACCGAAAGCTAACCTGAACCCGAACAAAAAGCCTTTGCCTTTGCCTTTGCCTGATCCAACCCTAACCCTTAACGTAATCCCAACCTTAACCCTAACCCTAAACGAAACACTGCCCGCCTTTGCGCTTGCCTTTGCTTTTGCCTTTCTCTCTTCCAACACTAACCCTAAGCCTAACCCTAACCGCCTTGGCCTTGGCCTTTGCCTGACGCTAAACGCCTTTGCCTTGGCCTAATCCTAAATGCCTTGGCCCAACTCTAAAGGCCTACTAACCCAACACCCAAAATTAAATGCCTTTGCCTAAAGCCCTGCACCTAATTGCCTTGGCCTTGGCGTAAGCAGGAAAGCCTTTGCCAAACTCGGAGCCTAAAGGCCTTGGCCTTTTTCTAAACCTTCTCCTAAATGCCTAGCTCTCTGCCTAACGAGGAATGCCTTTGCCTTTGCTTCTGCCTTTGCCCGATCTAACCCTAACCCTGAGGCCAACCCGAATCCTAACCCTAACCCGAACCATCACCCTAACCCTAAGCCCTCACCCTCACCCTAACCCAAAACGCCTTTCCCTTTGCCTGATGTAACCCGAATCCTAACCGTGACCCACACCCGAACCCGAACCCAAACTGGATCTAACCCTAACCCTATCTCAAACGCTAACAACCTTTGCCTTTGCCTTTGCCTTTGCCTCATCTAACCCTAACCCTAACTGCCTTTGCCTAATCTAACCTTAAGCCTAAGCCTAAGCTTAACCCTAACCGCCTTTCCCTTTGCCTTTCCCTTTGCCTTTGCCTTTGCCTTTCCTTTTCCCTCTTCTAACCCTAACCCTAAGCCTCACCCCAAGCCTAACCCTCAGCTTAAACGCCTTTGCCTTTCCCTGACCCAAACCGAAAGCTAACCCGAACCCGAACAAAAAGCCTTTGCCTTTGCCTTTGCCTGATCCAACCCTAACCCTTAACGTAATCCCAACCTTAACCCTAACCCTAAACGAAACACTGCCCGCCTTTGCGCTTGCCTTTGCTTTTGCCTTTCTCTCTTCCAACACTAACCCTAAGCCTAACCCTAACCGCCTTGGCCTTGGCCTTTGCCTGACGCTAAACGCCTTTGCCTTGGCCTAATCCTAAATGCCTTGGCCTAACTCTAAAGGCCTACTAACCCAACACCCAAAATGAAATGCCTTTGCCTAATTGCCTTGGCCTTGGCCTTGGCCTTGGCCTGGGCGTAAGCAGGAAAGCCTTTGCCGAACTCGGAGCCTAAAGGCCTTGGCCTTTTTCTAAACCTTCTCCTAAATGCCTAGCTCTCTGCCTAACGAGGAATGCCTTTGCCTTTGCTTCTGCCTTTGCCCGATCTAACCCTAACCCTGAGGCCAACCCGAATCCTAACCCTAACCCTAACCATCACCCTAACCCTAAGCCCTCACCCTCACCCTCACCCTCACCCTAACCCGAAACGCCTTTCCCTTTGCCTGATGTAACCCGAATCCTAACCGTGACCCACACCCGAACCCGAACCCAAACTGGATCTAACCCTAACCCTATCTCAAACGCTAACAACCTTTGCCTTTGCCTTTGCCTTTGCCTCATCTAACCCTAACCCTAACTGCCTTTGCCTAATCTAACCTTAAGCCTAAGCCTAAGCTTAACCCTAACCGCCTTTCCCTTTGCCTTTCCCTTTGCCTTTCCCTTTGCCTTTCCTTTTCCCTCTTCTAACCCTAACCCTAAGCCTCACCCCAAGCCTAACCCTCAGCTTAAACGCCTTTGCCTTTCCCTGACCCAAACCGAAAGCTAACCCGAACCCGAACAAAAAGCCTTTGCCTTTGCCTTTGCCTGATCCAACCCTAACCCTTAACGTAATCCCAACCTTAACCCTAACCCTAAACGAAACACTGCCCGCCTTTGCGCTTGCCTTTGCTTTTGCCTTTCTCTCTTCCAACACTAACCCTAAGCCTAACCCTAACCGCCTTGGCCTTGGCCTTTGCCTGACGCTAAACGCCTTTGCCTTGGCCTAATCCTAAATGCCTTGGCCTAACTCTAAAGGCCTACTAACCCAACACCCAAAATTAAATGCCTTTGCCTAAAGCCCTGGACCTAATTGCCTTGGCCTTGGCGTAAGCAGGAAAGCCTTTGCCGAACTCGGAGCCTAAAGGCCTTGGCCTTTTTCTAAACCTTCTCCTAAATGCCTAGCTCTCTGCCTAACGAGGAATGCCTTTGCCTTTGCTTCTGCCTTTGCCCGATCTAACCCTAACCCTGAGGCCAACCCGAATCCTAACCCTAACCCGAACCATCACCCTAACCCTAAGCCCTCACCCTCACCCTCACCCTAACCCGAAACGCCTTTCCCTTTGCCTGATGTAACCCAAATCCTAACCGTGACCCACACCCGAACCCGAACCCAAACTGGATCTAACCCTAACCCTATCTCAAACGCTAACAACCTTTGCCTTTGCCTTTGCCTTTGCCTCATCTAACCCTAACCCTAACTGCCTTTGCCTAATCTAACCTTAAGCCTAAGCCTAAGCTTAACCCTAACCGCCTTTCCCTTTGCCTTTCCCTTTGCCTTTCCCTTTGCCTTTGCCTTTCCTTTTCCCTCTTCTAACCCTAACCCTAAGCCTCACCCCAAGCCTAACCCTCAGCTTAAACGCCTTTGCCTTTCCCTGACCCAAACCGAAAGCTAACCCGAACCTGAACAAAAAGCCTTTGCCTTTGCCTTTGCCTTTGCCTTTGCCTGATCCAACCCTAACCCTTAACGTAATCCCAACCTTAACCCTAACCCTAAACGAAACACTGCCCGCCTTTGCGCTTGCCTTTGCTTTTGCCTTTCTCTCTTCCAACACTAACCCTAAGCCTAACCCTAACCGCCTTGGCCTTGGCCTTTGCCTGACGCTAACCGCCTTTGCCTTGGCCTAATCCTAAATGCCTTGGCCTAACTCTAAAGGCCTACTAACCCAACACCCAAAATTAAATGCCTTTGCCTAATTGCCTTGGCCTTGGCCTTGGCCTTGGCCTTGGCGTAAGCAGGAAAGCCTTTGCCAAACTCGGAGCCTAAAGGCCTTGGCCTTTTTCTAAACCTTCTCCTAAATGCCTAGCTCTCTGCCTAACGAGGAATGCCTTTGCCTTTGCTTCTGCCTTTGCCCGATCTAACCCTAACCCTGAGGCTAACCCGAATCCTAACCCTAACCCTAACCATCACCCTAACCCTAAGCCCTCACCCTCACCCTCATCCTAACCCGAAACGCCTTTCCCTTTGCCTGATGTAACCCAAATCCTAACCGTGACCTACACCCGAACCCGAACCCGGAATGGATCTAACCCTAACCCTATCTCAAACGCTAACAACCTTTGCCTTTGCCTTTGCCTTTGCCTCATCTAACCCTAACCCTAACTGCCTTTGCCTAATCTAAACTTAAGCCTAAGCCTAAACTTAACCCTAACCGCCTTTGCCTTTGCCTTTGCCTTTCCCTTTGCCTTTGCCTTTCCTTTTCCCTCTTCTAACCCTAACCCTAAGCCTCACCCCAAGCCTAACCCTCAGCTTAAACGCCTTTGCCTTTCCCTGATCCAAACCGAAAGCTAACCTGAACCCGAACAAAAAGCCTTTGCCTTTGCCTTTGCCTGATCCAACCCTAACCCTTAACGTAATCCCAACCTTAACCCTAACCCTAACCCTGACCCTGACCGCCTTTGCGCTTGCCTTTGCTTTTGCCTTTCTCTCTTCCAACACTAACCCTAAGCCTAACCCTAACCGCCTTGGCCTTGGCCTTTGCCTGACGCTAAACGCCTTTGCCTTGGCCTAATCCTAAATGCCTTGGCCCAACTCTAAAGGCCTACTAACCCAACACCCAAAATTAAATGCCTTTGCCTAATTGCCTTGGCCTTGGCCTTGGCCTTGGCCTTGGCCTGGGCGTAAGCAGGAAAGCCTTTGCCAAACTCGGAGCCTAAAGGCCTTGGCCTTTTTCTAAACCTTCTCCTAAATGCCTAGCTCTCTGCCTAACGAGGAATGCCTTTGCCTTTGCCTTTGCCTGATCTAGCCTAACCCTAACCGTAACCCGAATCACCTTGGTCTTTGCCTCTGCCTCTGCCTTTGCCTTTGCGTGATCTAACCCTCACCCTAACTCTAAACCTAGCCCGAACCCTAATGCAAATCACCTTGGCCTTTGCCTTTGCTTCTGCCTTTACCCAATCTAACCCTAACGCTGAGGCTAACCCGAATCCTAACCCTAACCCTAACCATCACCCTAACCCTAACCTTAACCCTAACCCTGACCGCCGTTGCACTTGCCTTTGCTTTTGCCTTTCTCTCTTCCAACACTAACCCTAAGCCTAACCTTAACCGCCTTGGCCTTGGCCTTTGCCTGACGCTAAACGCCTTTGCCTTGGCCTAATCCTAAATGCCTTGGCCTAACTCTAAAGGCCTACTAACCCAACACCCAAAATTAAATGCCTTTGCCTAAAGCCCTCGACCTAATTGCCTTGGCCTTGGCGTAAGCAGGAAAGCCTTTGCCGAACTCGGAGCCTAAAGGACTTGGCCTTTTTCTAAACCTTCTCCTAAATGCCTAGCTCTCTGCCTAACGAGGAATGCCTTTGCCTTTGCCTTTGCCTGATCGAGCCTAACCCTAACCGTAACCCGAATCACCTTGGTCTTTGCCTCTGCCCCTGCCTCTGCCTTTCCCTTTGCGTGATCTAACCCTCACCCTAACTCTAAACCTAGCCCGAACCCTAACGCAAATCACCTTGGCCTTTGCCTTTGCTTCTGCCTTTGCCCGATCTAACCCTAACCCTGAGGCTAACCCGAATCCTAACCCTAACCCTAACCATCACCCTAACCCTAAGCCCTCACCCTCACCCTCACCCTAACCCGAAACGCCTTTCCCTTTGCCTGATGTAACCCAAATCCTAACCGTGACCCACACCCGAACCCGAACCCAAACTGGATCTAACCCTAACCCTATCTCAAACGCTAACAACCTTTGCCTTTGCCTTTGCCTTTGCCTCATCTAACCCTAACCCTAACTGCCTTTGCCTAATCTAACCTTAAGCCTAAGCCTAAGCTTAACCCTAATCACCTTTCCCTTTGCCTTTGCCTTTCCCTTTGCCTTTGCCTTTCCTTTTCCCTCTTCTAACCCTAACCCTAAGCCTAACCCCAAGCCTAAACCCAAGCCTAACCCTCAGCTTAAACGCCTTTGCCTTTCCCTGATCCAAACCGAAAGCTAACCTAAACCCGAACAAAAAGCCTTTGCCTTTGCCTTTGCCTGATCCAACCCTAACCCTTAACGTAATCTCAACCTTAACCCTAACCCTAAACGAAACACTGCCCGCCTTTGCGCTTGCCTTTGCTTTTGCCTTTCTCTCTTCCAACACTAACCCTAAGCCTAACCCTAACCGCCTTGGCCTTGGCCTTTGCCTGACGCTAAACGCCTTTGCCTTGGCCTAATCCTAAATGCCTTGGCCCAACTCTAAAGGCCTACTAACCCAACACCCAAAATTAAATGCCTTTGCCTAAAGCCCTGCACCTAATTGCCTTGGCCTTGGCGTAAGCAGGAAAGCCTTTGCCAAACTCGGAGCCTAAAGGCCTTGGCCTTTTTCTAAACCTTCTCCTAAATGCCTAGCTCTCTGCCTAACGAGGAATGCCTTTGCCTTTGCTTCTGCCTTTGCCCGATCTAACCCTAACCCTGAGGCTAACCCGAATCCTAACCCTAACCCTAACCATCACCCTAACCCTAAGCCCTCACCCTCACCCTCACCCTAACCCAAAACGCCTTTCCCTTTGCCTGATGTAACCCAAATCCTAACCGTGACCCACACCCGAACCTGAACCCAAACTGGATCTAACCCTAACCCTATCTCAAACGCTAACAACCTTTGCCTTTGCCTTTGCCTTTGCCTCATCTAACCCTAACCCTAACTGCCTTTGCCTAATCTAACCTTAAGCCTAAGCCTAAGCTTAACCCTAACCGCCTTTCCCTTTGCCTTTCCCTTTCCCTTTGCCTTTGCCTTTCCTTTTCCCTCTTCTAACCCTAACCCTAAGCCTCACCCCAAGCCTAACCCTCAGCTTAAACGCCTTTGCCTTTCCCTGATCCAAACCGAAAGCTAACCCGAACCCGAACAAAAAGCCTTTGCCTTTGCCTTTGCCTGATCCAACCCTAACCCTTAACGTAATCCCAACCTTAACCCTAACCCTAACCCTGACCCTGACCGCCTTTGCGCTTGCCTTTGCTTTTGCCTTTCTCTCTTCCAACACTAACCCTAAGCCTAACCCTAAGCGCCTTGGCCTTGGCCTTTGCCTGACACTAAACGCCTTTGCCTTGGCCTAATCCTAAATGCCTTGGCCCAACTCTAAAGGCCTACTAACCCAACACCCAAAATTAAATGCCTTTGCCTAATTGCCTTGGCCTTGGCCTTGGCCTTGGCCTTGGCCTTGGCCTTGGCCTTGGCGTAAGCAGGAAAGCCTTTGCCAAACTCGGAGCCTAAAGGCCTTGGCCTTTTTCTAAACCTTCTCCTAAATGCCTAGCTCTCTGCCTAACGAGGAATGCCTTTGCCTTTGCCTTTGCCTGATCGAGCCTAACCCTAACCGTAACCCGAATCACCTTGGTCTTTGCCTCTGCCTCTGCCTTTGCCTTTGCGTGATCTAACCCTCACCCTAACTCTAAACCTCGCCCGAACCCTAACGCAAATCACCTTGGCCTTTGCCTTTGCTTCTGCCTTTACCCGATCTAACCCTAACCCTGAGGCTAACCCGAATCCTAACCCTAACCCTAACCATCACCCTAACCCTAACCTTAACCCTAACCCTGACCGCCGTTGCACTTGCCTTTGCTTTTGCCTTTCTCTCTTCCAACACTAACCCTAAGCCTAACCCTAACCGCCTTGGCCTTGGCCTTTGCCTGACGCTAACCGCCTTTGCCTTGGCCTAATCCTAAATGCCTTGGCCCAACTCTAAAGGCCTACTAACCCAACACCCAAAATTAAATGCCTTTGCCTAAAGCCCTGCACCTAATTGCCTTGGCCTTGGCGTAAGCAGGAAAGCCTTTGCCGAACTCGGAGCCTAAAGGCCTTGGCCTTTTTCTAAACCTTCTCCTAAATGCCTAGCTCTCTGCCTAACGAGGAATGCCTTTGCCTTTGCTTCTGCCTTTGCCCGATCTAACCCTAACCCTGAGGCCAACCCGAATCCTAACCCTAACCCTAACCATCACCCTAACCCTAAGCCCTCACCCTCACCCTCACCCTCACCCTAACCCGAAACGCCTTTCCCTTTGCCTGATGTAACCCAAATCCTAACCGTGACCCACACCCGAACCCGAACCCAAACTGGATCTAACCCTAACCCTATCTCAAACGCTAACAACCTTTGCCTTTGCCTTTGCCTTTGCCTCATCTAACCCTAACCCTAACTGCCTTTGCCTAATCTAACCTTAAGCCTAAGCCTAAGCTTAACCCTAACCGCCTTTCCCTTTGCCTTTCCCTTTGCCTTTGCCTTTGCCTTTCCTTTTCCCTCTTCTAACCCTAACCCTAAGCCTCACCCCAAGCCTAACCCTCAGCTTAAACGCCTTTGCCTTTCCCTGACCCAAACCGAAAGCTAACCCGAACCCGAACAAAAAGCCTTTGCCTTTGCCTTTGCCTGATCCAACCCTAACCCTTAACGTAATCCCAACCTTAACCCTAACCCTAAACGAAACACTGCCCGCCTTTGCGCTTGCCTTTGCTTTTGCCTTTCTCTCTTCCAACACTAACCCTAAGCCTAACCCTAACCGCCTTGGCCTTGGCCTTTGCCTGACGCTAAACGCCTTTGCCTTGGCCTAATCCTAAATGCCTTGGCCTAACTCTAAAGGCCTACTAACACAACACCCAAAATTAAATGCCTTTGCCTAAAGCCCTGCACCTAATTGCCTTGGCCTTGGCGTAAGCAGGAAAGCCTTTGCCGAACTCGGAGCCTAAAGGCCTTGGCCTTTTTCTAAACCTTCTCCTAAATGCCTAGCTCTCTGCCTAACGAGGAATGCCTTTGCCTTTGCTTCTGCCTTTGCCCGATCTAACCCTAACCCTGAGGCCAACCCGAATCCTAACCCTAACCCGAACCATCACCCTAACCCTAAGCCCTCACCCTCACCCTCACCCTAACCCGAAACGCCTTTCCCTTTGCCTGATGTAACCCGAATCCTAACCGTGACCCACACCCGAACCCGAACCTGGAATGGATCTAACCCTAACCCTATCTCAAACGCTAACAACCTTTGCCTTTGCCTTTGCCTTTGCCTCATCTAACCCTAACCCTAACTGCCTTTGCCTAATCTAACCTTAAGCCTAAGCCTAAGCTTAACCCTAACCGCCTTTCCCTTTCCCTTTCCCTTTGCCTTTCCCTTTGCCTTTGCCTTTCCTTTTCCCTCTTCTAACCCTAACCCTAAGCCTCACCCCAAGCCTAACCCTCAGCTTAAACGCCTTTGCCTTTCCCTGATCCAAACCGAAAGCTAACCCGAACCCGAACAAAAAGCCTTTGCCTTTGCCTTTGCCTTTGCCTTTGCCTAATCCAACCCTAACCCTTAACGTAATCCCAACCTTAACCCTAACCCTAAACGAAACACTGCCCGCCTTTGCGCTTGCCTTTGCTTTTGCCTTTCTCTCTTCCAACACTAACCCTAAGCCTAACCCTAACCGCCTTGGCCTTGGCCTTTGCCTGACGCTAACCGCCTTTGCCTTGGCCTAATCCTAAATGCCTTGGCCTAACTCTAAAGGCCTACTAACCCAACACCCAAAATTAAATGCCTTTGCCTAATTGCCTTGGCCTTGGCCTTGGCCTTGGCCTTGGCCTTGGCGTAAGCAGGAAAGCCTTTGCCAAACTCGGAGCCTAAAGGCCTTGGCCTTTTTCTAAACCTTCTCCTAAATGCCTAGCTCTCTGCCTAACGAGGAATGCCTTTGCCTTTGCTTCTGCCTTTGCCCGATCTAACCCTAACCCTGAGGCTAACCCGAATCCTAACCCTAACCCTAACCATCACCCTAACCCTAAGCCCTCACCCTCACCCTCACCCTAACCCGAAACGCCTTTCCCTTTGCCTGATGTAACCCAAATCCTAACCGTGACCTACACCCGAACCCGAACCCGGAATGGATCTAACCCTAACCCTATCTCAAACGCTAACAACCTTTGCCTTTGCCTTTGCCTTTGCCTCATCTAACCCTAACCCTAACTGCCTTTGCCTAATCTAACCTTAAGCCTAAGCCTAAACTTAACCCTAACCGCCTTTCCCTTTGCCTTTGCCTTTCCCTTTGCCTTTGCCTTTCCTTTTCCCTCTTCTAACCCTAACCCTAAGCCTCACCCCAAGCCTAACCCTCAGCTTAAACGCCTTTGCCTTTCCCTGATCCAAACCGAAAGCTAACCTGAACCCGAACAAAAAGCCTTTGCCTTTGCCTTTGCCTGATCCAACCCTAACCCTTAACGTAATCCCAACCTTAACCCTAACCCTAAACGAAACACTGCCCGCCTTTGCGCTTGCCTTTGCTTTTGCCTTTCTCTCTTCCAACACTAACCCTAAGCCTAACCCTAACCGCCTTGGCCTTGGCCTTTGCCTGACGCTAAACACCTTTGCCTTGGCCTAATCCTAAATGCCTTGGTCCAACTCTAAAGGCCTACTAACCCAACACCCAAAATTAAATGCCTTTGCCTAAAGCCCTGCACCTAATTGCCTTGGCCTTGGCGTAAGCAGGAAAGCCTTTGCCAAACTCGGAGCCTAAAGGCCTTGGCCTTTTTCTAAACCTTCTCCTAAATGCCTAGCTCTCTGCCTAACGAGGAATGCCTTTGCCTTTGCTTCTGCCTTTGCCCGATCTAACCCTAACCCTGAGGCCAACCCGAATCCTAACCCTAACCCGAACCATCACCCTAACCCTAAGCCCTCACCCTCACCCTAACCCGAAACGCCTTTCCCTTTGCCTGATGTAACCCGAATCCTAACTGTGACCCACACCCAAACCCGAACCCAAACTGGATCTAACCCTAACCCTATCTCAAACGCTAACAACCTTTGCCTTTGCCTTTGCCTTTGCCTCATCTAACCCTAACCCTAACTGCCTTTGCCTAATCTAACCTTAAGCCTAAGCCTAAGCTTAACCCTAACCACCTTTCCCTTTCCCTTTCCCTTTCCCTTTGCCTTTGCCTTTGCCTTTCCTTTTCCCTCTTCTAACCCTAACCCTAAGCCTCACCCCAAGCCTAACCCTCAGCTTAAACGCCTTTGCCTTTCCCTGATCCAAACCGAAAGCTAACCTAAACCCGAACAAAAAGCCTTTGCCTTTGCCTTTGCCTGATCCAACCCTAACCCTTAACGTAATCCCAACCTTAACCCTAACCCTAACCCTGACCCTGACCGCCTTTGCGCTTGCCTTTGCTTTTGCCTTTCTCTCTTCCAACACTAACCCTAAGCCTAACCCTAACCGCCTTGGCCTTGGCCTTTGCCTGACGCTAAACGCCTTTGCCTTGGCCTAATCCTAAATGCCTTGGCCCAACTCTAAAGGCCTACTAACCCAACACCCAAAATTAAATGCCTTTGCCTAAAGCCCTGCACCTAATTGCCTTGGCCTTGGCGTAAGCAGGAAAGCCTTTGCCAAACTCGGAGCCTAAAGGCCTTGGCCTTTTTCTAAACCTTCTCCTAAATGCCTAGCTCTCTGCCTAACGAGGAATGCCTTTGCCTTTGCTTCTGCCTTTGCCCGATCTAACCCTAACCCTGAGGCCAACCCGAATCCTAACCCTAACCCGAACCATCACCCTAACCCTAAGCCCTCACCCTCACCCTAACCCAAAACGCCTTTCCCTTTGCCTGATGTAACCCGAATCCTAACCGTGACCCACACCCGAACCCGAACCCAAACTGGATCTAACCCTAACCCTATCTCAAACGCTAACAACCTTTGCCTTTGCCTTTGCCTTTGCCTCATCTAACCCTAACCCTAACTGCCTTTGCCTAATCTAACCTTAAGCCTAAGCCTAAGCTTAACCCTAACCTCCTTTCCCTTTGCCTTTGCCTTTGCCTTTGCCTTTGCCTTTCCTTTTCCCTCTTCTAACCCTAACCCTAAGCCTCACCCCAAGCCTAACCCTCAGCTTAAACGCCTTTGCCTTTCCCTGACCCAAACCGAAAGCTAACCCGAACCCGAACAAAAAGCCTTTGCCTTTGCCTTTGCCTGATCCAACCCTAACCCTTAACGTAATCCCAACCTTAACCCTAACCCTAAACGAAACACTGCCCGCCTTTGCGCTTGCCTTTGCTTTTGCCTTTCTCTCTTCCAACACTAACCCTAAGCCTAACCCTAACCGCCTTGGCCTTGGCCTTTGCCTGACGCTAACCGCCTTTGCCTTGGCCTAATCCTAAATGCCTTGGCCTAACTCTAAAGGCCTACTAACCCAACACCCAAAATGAAATGCCTTTGCCTAATTGCCTTGGCCTTGGCCTTGGCCTTGGCCTGGGCGTAAGCAGGAAAGCCTTTGCCGAACTCGGAGCCTAAAGGCCTTGGCCTTTTTCTAAACCTTCTCCTAAATGCCTAGCTCTCTGCCTAACGAGGAATGCCTTTGCCTTTGCTTCTGCCTTTGCCCGATCTAACCCTAACCCTGAGGCCAACCCGAATCCTAACCCTAACCCTAACCATCACCCTAACCCTAAGCCCTCACCCTCACCCTCACCCTCACCCTAACCCGAAACGCCTTTCCCTTTGCCTGATGTAACCCAAATCCTAACCGTGACCCACACCCGAACCCGAACCCAAACTGGATCTAACCCTAACCCTATCTCAAACGCTAACAACCTTTGCCTTTGCCTTTGCCTTTGCCTCATCTAACCCTAACCCTAACTGCCTTTGCCTAATCTAACCTTAAGCCTAAGCCTAAGCTTAACCCTAACCGCCTTTCCCTTTGCCTTTCCCTTTGCCTTTCCCTTTGCCTTTCCTTTTCCCTCTTCTAACCCTAACCCTAAGCCTCACCCCAAGCCTAACCCTCAGCTTAAACGCCTTTGCCTTTCCCTGACCCAAACCGAAAGCTAACCCGAACCCGAACAAAAAGCCTTTGCCTTTGCCTTTGCCTGATCCAACCCTAACCCTTAACGTAATCCCAACCTTAACCCTAACCCTAAACGAAACACTGCCCGCCTTTGCGCTTGCCTTTGCTTTTGCCTTTCTCTCTTCCAACACTAACCCTAAGCCTAACCCTAACCGCCTTGGCCTTGGCCTTTGCCTGACGCTAAACGCCTTTGCCTTGGCCTAATCCTAAATGCCTTGGCCTAACTCTAAAGGCCTACTAACCCAACACCCAAAATTAAATGCCTTTGCCTAAAGCCCTGGACCTAATTGCCTTGGCCTTGGCGTAAGCAGGAAAGCCTTTGCCGAACTCGGAGCCTAAAGGCCTTGGCCTTTTTCTAAACCTTCTCCTAAATGCCTAGCTCTCTGCCTAACGAGGAATGCCTTTGCCTTTGCTTCTGCCTTTGCCCGATCTAACCCTAACCCTGAGGCCAACCCGAATCCTAACCCTAACCCGAACCATCACCCTAACCCTAAGCCCTCACCCTCACCCTCACCCTAACCCGAAACGCCTTTCCCTTTGCCTGATGTAACCCGAATCCTAACCGTGACCCACACCCGAACCCGAACCCAAACTGGATCTAACCCTAACCCTATCTCAAACGCTAACAACCTTTGCCTTTGCCTTTGCCTTTGCCTCATCTAACCCTAACCCTAACTGCCTTTGCCTAATCTAACCTTAAGCCTAAGCCTAAGCTTAACCCTAACCGCCTTTCCCTTTGCCTTTCCCTTTGCCTTTGCCTTTGCCTTTGCCTTTCCTTTTCCCTCTTCTAACCCTAACCCTAAGCCTCACCCCAAGCCTAACCCTCAGCTTAAACGCCTTTGCCTTTCCCTGACCCAAACCGAAAGCTAACCCGAACCTGAACAAAAAGCCTTTGCCTTTGCCTTTGCCTTTGCCTTTGCCTAATCCAACCCTAACCCTTAACGTAATCCCAACCTTAACCCTAACCCTAAACGAAACACTGCCCGCCTTTGCGCTTGCCTTTGCTTTTGCCTTTCTCTCTTCCAACACTAACCCTAAGCCTAACCCTAACCGCCTTGGCCTTGGCCTTTGCCTGACGCTAACCGCCTTTGCCTTGGCCTAATCCTAAATGCCTTGGCCTAACTCTAAAGGCCTACTAACCCAACACCCAAAATTAAATGCCTTTGCCTAATTGCCTTGGCCTTGGCCTTGGCCTTGGCCTTGGCGTAAGCAGGAAAGCCTTTGCCAAACTCGGAGCCTAAAGGCCTTGGCCTTTTTCTAAACCTTCTCCTAAATGCCTAGCTCTCTGCCTAACGAGGAATGCCTTTGCCTTTGCTTCTGCCTTTGCCCGATCTAACCCTAACCCTGAGGCTAACCCGAATCCTAACCCTAACCCTAACCATCACCCTAACCCTAAGCCCTCACCCTCACCCTCATCCTAACCCGAAACGCCTTTCCCTTTGCCTGATGTAACCCAAATCCTAACCGTGACCTACACCCGAACCCGAACCCGGAATGGATCTAACCCTAACCCTATCTCAAACGCTAACAACCTTTGCCTTTGCCTTTGCCTTTGCCTCATCTAACCCTAACCCTAACTGCCTTTGCCTAATCTAAACTTAAGCCTAAGCCTAAACTTAACCCTAACCGCCTTTGCCTTTGCCTTTGCCTTTCCCTTTGCCTTTGCCTTTCCTTTTCCCTCTTCTAACCCTAACCCTAAGCCTCACCCCAAGCCTAACCCTCAGCTTAAACGCCTTTGCCTTTCCCTGATCCAAACCGAAAGCTAACCTGAACCCGAACAAAAAGCCTTTGCCTTTGCCTTTGCCTGATCCAACCCTAACCCTTAACGTAATCCCAACCTTAACCCTAACCCTAACCCTGACCCTGACCGCCTTTGCGCTTGCCTTTGCTTTTGCCTTTCTCTCTTCCAACACTAACCCTAAGCCTAACCCTAACCGCCTTGGCCTTGGCCTTTGCCTGACGCTAAACGCCTTTGCCTTGGCCTAATCCTAAATGCCTTGGCCCAACTCTAAAGGCCTACTAACCCAACACCCAAAATTAAATGCCTTTGCCTAATTGCCTTGGCCTTGGCCTTGGCCTTGGCCTTGGCCTGGGCGTAAGCAGGAAAGCCTTTGCCAAACTCGGAGCCTAAAGGCCTTGGCCTTTTTCTAAACCTTCTCCTAAATGCCTAGCTCTCTGCCTAACGAGGAATGCCTTTGCCTTTGCCTTTGCCTGATCTAGCCTAACCCTAACCGTAACCCGAATCACCTTGGTCTTTGCCTCTGCCTCTGCCTTTGCCTTTGCGTGATCTAACCCTCACCCTAACTCTAAACCTAGCCCGAACCCTAATGCAAATCACCTTGGCCTTTGCCTTTGCTTCTGCCTTTACCCAATCTAACCCTAACGCTGAGGCTAACCCGAATCCTAACCCTAACCCTAACCATCACCCTAACCCTAACCTTAACCCTAACCCTGACCGCCGTTGCACTTGCCTTTGCTTTTGCCTTTCTCTCTTCCAACACTAACCCTAAGCCTAACCTTAACCGCCTTGGCCTTGGCCTTTGCCTGACGCTAAACGCCTTTGCCTTGGCCTAATCCTAAATGCCTTGGCCTAACTCTAAAGGCCTACTAACCCAACACCCAAAATTAAATGCCTTTGCCTAAAGCCCTCGACCTAATTGCCTTGGCCTTGGCGTAAGCAGGAAAGCCTTTGCCGAACTCGGAGCCTAAAGGACTTGGCCTTTTTCTAAACCTTCTCCTAAATGCCTAGCTCTCTGCCTAACGAGGAATGCCTTTGCCTTTGCCTTTGCCTGATCGAGCCTAACCCTAACCGTAACCCGAATCACCTTGGTCTTTGCCTCTGCCCCTGCCTCTGCCTTTCCCTTTGCGTGATCTAACCCTCACCCTAACTCTAAACCTAGCCCGAACCCTAACGCAAATCACCTTGGCCTTTGCCTTTGCTTCTGCCTTTGCCCGATCTAACCCTAACCCTGAGGCTAACCCGAATCCTAACCCTAACCCTAACCATCACCCTAACCCTAAGCCCTCACCCTCACCCTCACCCTAACCCGAAACGCCTTTCCCTTTGCCTGATGTAACCCAAATCCTAACCGTGACCCACACCCGAACCCGAACCCAAACTGGATCTAACCCTAACCCTATCTCAAACGCTAACAACCTTTGCCTTTGCCTTTGCCTTTGCCTCATCTAACCCTAACCCTAACTGCCTTTGCCTAATCTAACCTTAAGCCTAAGCCTAAGCTTAACCCTAATCACCTTTCCCTTTGCCTTTGCCTTTCCCTTTGCCTTTGCCTTTCCTTTTCCCTCTTCTAACCCTAACCCTAAGCCTAACCCCAAGCCTAAACCCAAGCCTAACCCTCAGCTTAAACGCCTTTGCCTTTCCCTGATCCAAACCGAAAGCTAACCTAAACCCGAACAAAAAGCCTTTGCCTTTGCCTTTGCCTGATCCAACCCTAACCCTTAACGTAATCCCAACCTTAACCCTAACCCTAAACGAAACACTGCCCGCCTTTGCACTTGCCTTTGCTTTTGCCTTTCTCTCTTCCAACACTAACCCTAAGCCTAACCCTAAGCGCCTTGGCCTTGGCCTTTGCCTGACGCTAAACGCCTTTGCCTTGGCCTAATCCTAAATGCCTTGGCCCAACTCTAAAGGCCTACTAACCCAACACCCAAAATTAAATGCCTTTGCCTAAAGCCCTGCACCTAATTGCCTTGGCCTTGGCGTAAGCAGGAAAGCCTTTGCCAAACTCGGAGCCTAAAGGCCTTGGCCTTTTTCTAAACCTTCTCCTAAATGCCTAGCTCTCTGCCTAACGAGGAATGCCTTTGCCTTTGCTTCTGCCTTTGCCCGATCTAACCCTAACCCTGAGGCCAACCCGAATCCTAACCCTAACCCTAACCATCACCCTAACCCTAAGCCCTCACCCTCACCCTCACCCTAACCCGAAACGCCTTTCCCTTTGCCTGATGTAACCCGAATCCTAACCGTGACCCACACCCGAACCCGAACCCAAACTGGATCTAACCCTAACCCTATCTCAAACGCTAACAACCTTTGCCTTTGCCTTTGCCTTTGCCTCATCTAACCCTAACCCTAACTGCCTTTGCCTAATCTAACCTTAAGCCTAAGCCTAAGCTTAACCCTAATCACCTTTCCCTTTGCCTTTGCCTTTCCCTTTGCCTTTGCCTTTCCTTTTCCCTCTTCTAACCCTAACCCTAAGCCTCACCCCAAGCCTAAACCCAAGCCTAACCCTCAGCTTAAACGCCTTTGCCTTTCCCTGATCCAAACCGAAAGCTAACCTAAACCCGAACAAAAAGCCTTTGCCTTTGCCTTTGCCTGATCCAACCCTAACCCTTAACGTAATCCCAACCTTAACCCTAACCCTAAACGAAACACTGCCCGCCTTTGCACTTGCCTTTGCTTTTGCCTTTCTCTCTTCCAACACTAACCCTAAGCCTAACCCTAACCGCCTTGGCCTTGGCCTTTGCCTGACGCTAACCGCCTTTGCCTTGGCCTAATCCTAAATGCCTTGGCCCAACTCTAAAGGCCTACTAACCCAACACCCAAAATTAAATGCCTTTGCCTAAAGCCCTGCACCTAATTGCCTTGGCCTTGGCGTAAGCAGGAAAGCCTTTGCCGAACTCGGAGCCTAAAGGCCTTGGCCTTTTTCTAAACCTTCTCCTAAATGCCTAGCTCTCTGCCTAACGAGGAATGCCTTTGCCTTTGCTTCTGCCTTTGCCCGATCTAACCCTAACCCTGAGGCCAACCCGAATCCTAACCCTAACCCTAACCATCACCCTAACCCTAAGCCCTCACCCTCACCCTCACCCTAACCCGAAACGCCTTTCCCTTTGCCTGATGTAACCCGAATCCTAACCGTGACCCACACCCGAACCCGAACCCAAACTGGATCTAACCCTAACCCTATCTCAAACGCTAACAACCTTTGCCTTTGCCTTTGCCTTTGCCTCATCTAACCCTAACCCTAACTGCCTTTGCCTAATCTAACCTTAAGCCTAAGCCTAAGCTTAACCCTAACCACCTTTCCCTTTGCCTTTGCCTTTGCCTTTGCCTTTGCCTTTCCTTTTCCCTCTTCTAACCCTAACCCTAAGCCTCACCCCAAGCCTAACCCTCAGCTTAAACGCTTTTGCCTTTCCCTGATCCAAACCGAAAGCTAACCTGAACCCGAACAAAAAGCCTTTGCCTTTGCCTTTGCCTGATCCAACCCTAACCCTTAACGTAATCCCAACCTTAACCCTAACCCTAACCCTGACCCTGACCGCCTTTGCGCTTGCCTTTGCTTTTGCCTTTCTCTCTTCCAACACTAACCCTAAGCCTAACCCTAAGTGCCTTGGCCTTGGCCTTTGCCTGACGCTAAACGCCTTTGCCTTGGCCTAATCCTAAATGCCTTGGCCCAACTCTAAAGGCCTACTAACCCAACACCCAAAATGAAATGCCTTTGCCTAATTGCCTTGGCCTTGGCCTTGGCCTTGGCCTTGGCCTTGGCCTTGGCGTAAGCAGGAAAGCCTTTGCCGAACTTGGAGCCTAAAGGCCTTGGCCTTTTTCTAAACCTTCTCCTAAATGCCTAGCTCTCTGCCTAACGAGGAATGCCTTTGCCTTTGCCTTTGCCTGATCGAGCCTAACCCTAACCGTAACCCGAATCACCTTGGTCTTTGCCTCTGCCTCTGCCTTTGCCTTTGCGTGATCTAACCCTCACCCTAACTCTAAACCTAGCCCGAACCCTAACGCAAATCACCTTGGCCTTTGCCTTTGCTTCTGCCTTTACCCGATCTAACCCTAACCCTGAGGCTAACCCGAATCCTAACCCTAACCCTAACCATCACCCTAACCCTAACCTTAACCCTAACCCTGACCGCCGTTGCACTTGCCTTTGCTTTTGCCTTTCTCTCTTCCAACACTAACCCTAAGCCTAACCCTAACCGCCTTGGCCTTGGCCTTTGCCTGACGCTAAACGCCTTTGCCTTGGCCTAATCCTAAATGCCTTGGCCTAACTCTAAAGGCCTACTAACCCAACACCCAAAATGAAATGCCTTTGCCTAATTGCCTTGGCCTTGGCCTTGGCCTTGGCCTGGGCGTAAGCAGGAAAGCCTTTGCCGAACTCGGAGCCTAAAGGCCTTGGCCTTTTTCTAAACCTTCTCCTAAATGCCTAGCTCTCTGCCTAACGAGGAATGCCTTTGCCTTTGCCTTTGCCTGATCGAGCCTAACCCTAACCGTAACCCGAATCACCTTGGTCTTTGCCTCTGCCTCTGCCCCTGCCTCTGCCTTTGCCTTTGCGTGATCTAACCCTCACCCTAACTCTAAACCTAGCCCGAACCCTAACGCAAATCACCTTGGCCTTTGCCTTTGCTTCTGCCTTTGCCCGATCTAACCCTAACCCTGAGGCTAACCCGAATCCTAACCCTAACCCTAACCATCACCCTAACCCTAAGCCCTCACCCTCACCCTCACCCTAACCCGAAACGCCTTTCCCTTTGCCTGATGTAACCCAAATCCTAACCGTGACCCACACCCGAACCCGAACCCAAACTGGATCTAACCCTAACCCTATCTCAAACGCTAACAACCTTTGCCTTTGCCTTTGCCTTTGCCTCATCTAACCCTAACCCTAACTGCCTTTGCCTAATCTAACCTTAAGCCTAAGCCTAAGCTTAACCCTAACCGCCTTTCCCTTTGCCTTTGCCTTTGCCTTTGCCTTTGCCTTTCCTTTTCCCTCTTCTAACCCTAACCCTAAGCCTCACCCCAAGCCTAACCCTCAGCTTAAACGCCTTTGCCTTTCCCTGATCCAAACCGAAAGCTAACCCGAACCCGAACAAAAAGCCTTTGCCTTTGCCTTTGCCTGATCCAACCCTAACCCTTAACGTAATCCCAACCTTAACCCTAACCCTAACCCTGACCCTGACCGCCTTTGCGCTTGCCTTTGCTTTTGCCTTTCTCTCTTCCAACACTAACCCTAAGCCTAACCCTAACCGCCTTGGCCTTGGCCTTTGCCTGACGCTAACCGCCTTTGCCTTGGCCTAATCCTAAATGCCTTGGCCCAACTCTAAAGGCCTACTAACCCAACACCCAAAATTAAATGCCTTTGCCTAAAGCCCTGCACCTAATTGCCTTGGCCTTGGCGTAAGCAGGAAAGCCTTTGCCAAACTCGGAGCCTAAAGGCCTTGGCCTTTTTCTAAACCTTCTCCTAAATGCCTAGCTCTCTGCCTAACGAGGAATGCCTTTGCCTTTGCTTCTGCCTTTGCCCGATCTAACCCTAACCCTGAGGCCAACCCGAATCCTAACCCTAACCCTAACCATCACCCTAACCCTAAGCCCTCACCCTCACCCTAACCCGAAACGCCTTTCCCTTTGCCTGATGTAACCCGAATCCTAACCGTGACCCACACCCGAACCCGAACCCAAACTGGATCTAACCCTAACCCTATCTCAAACGCTAACAACCTTTGCCTTTGCCTTTGCCTTTGCCTCATCTAACCCTAACCCTAACTGCCTTTGCCTAATCTAACCTTAAGCCTAAGCCTAAGCTTAACCCTAACCACCTTTGCCTTTGCCTTTGCCTTTGCCTTTGCCTTTGCCTTTCCTTTTCCCTCTTCTAACCCTAACCCTAAGCCTCACCCCAAGCCTAACCCTCAGCTTAAACGCTTTTGCCTTTCCCTGATCCAAACCGAAAGCTAACCTGAACCCGAACAAAAAGCCTTTGCCTTTGCCTTTGCCTGATCCAACCCTAACCCTTAACGTAATCCCAACCTTAACCCTAACCCTAACCCTGACCCTGACCGCCTTTGCGCTTGCCTTTGCTTTTGCCTTTCTCTCTTCCAACACTAACCCTAAGCCTAACCCTAAGCGCCTTGGCCTTGGCCTTTGCCTGACGCTAACCGCCTTTGCCTTGGCCTAATCCTAAATGCCTTGGCCCAACTCTAAAGGCCTACTAACCCAACACCCAAAATGAAATGCCTTTGCCTAAAGCCCTGCACCTAATTGCCTTGGCCTTGGCGTAAGCAGGAAAGCCTTTGCCAAACTCGGAGCCTAAAGGCCTTGGCCTTTTTCTAAACCTTCTCCTAAATGCCTAGCTCTCTGCCTAACGAGGAATGCCTTTGCCTTTGCTTCTGCCTTTGCCCGATCTAACCCTAACCCTGAGGCCAACCCGAATCCTAACCCTAACCCTAACCATCACCCTAACCCTAAGCCCTCACCCTCACCCTCACCCTAACCCGAAACGCCTTTCCCTTTGCCTGATGTAACCCGAATCCTAACCGTGACCCACACCCGAACCCGAACCCAAACTGGATCTAACCCTAACCCTATCTCAAACGCTAACAACCTTTGCCTTTGCCTTTGCCTTTGCCTCATCTAACCCTAACCCTAACTGCCTTTGCCTAATCTAACCTTAAGCCTAAGCCTAAGCTTAACCCTAATCACCTTTCCCTTTGCCTTTGCCTTTCCCTTTGCCTTTGCCTTTCCTTTTCCCTCTTCTAACCCTAACCCTAAGCCTCACCCCAAGCCTAAACCCAAGCCTAACCCTCAGCTTAAACGCCTTTGCCTTTCCCTGATCCAAACCGAAAGCTAACCTAAACCCGAACAAAAAGCCTTTGCCTTTGCCTTTGCCTGATCCAACCCTAACCCTTAACGTAATCCCAACCTTAACCCTAACCCTAAACGAAACACTGCCCGCCTTTGCACTTGCCTTTGCTTTTGCCTTTCTCTCTTCCAACACTAACCCTAAGCCTAACCCTAACCGCCTTGGCCTTGGCCTTTGCCTGACACTAAACGCCTTTGCCTTGGCCTAATCCTAAATGCCTTGGCCCAACTCTAAAGGCCTACTAACCCAACACCCAAAATTAAATGCCTTTGCCTAAAGCCCTGCACCTAATTGCCTTGGCCTTGGCGTAAGCAGGAAAGCCTTTGCCGAACTCGGAGCCTAAAGGCCTTGGCCTTTTTCTAAACCTTCTCCTAAATGCCTAGCTCTCTGCCTAACGAGGAATGCCTTTGCCTTTGCTTCTGCCTTTGCCCGATCTAACCCTAACCCTGAGGCCAACCCGAATCCTAACCCTAACCCTAACCATCACCCTAACCCTAAGCCCTCACCCTCACCCTCACCCTAACCCGAAACGCCTTTCCCTTTGCCTGATGTAACCCGAATCCTAACCGTGACCCACACCCGAACCCGAACCCAAACTGGATCTAACCCTAACCCTATCTCAAACGCTAACAACCTTTGCCTTTGCCTTTGCCTTTGCCTCATCTAACCCTAACCCTAACTGCCTTTGCCTAATCTAACCTTAAGCCTAAGCCTAAGCTTAACCCTAACCACCTTTCCCTTTGCCTTTGCCTTTGCCTTTGCCTTTGCCTTTCCTTTTCCCTCTTCTAACCCTAACCCTAAGCCTCACCCCAAGCCTAACCCTCAGCTTAAACGCTTTTGCCTTTCCCTGATCCAAACCGAAAGCTAACCTGAACCCGAACAAAAAGCCTTTGCCTTTGCCTTTGCCTGATCCAACCCTAACCCTTAACGTAATCCCAACCTTAACCCTAACCCTAACCCTGACCCTGACCGCCTTTGCGCTTGCCTTTGCTTTTGCCTTTCTCTCTTCCAACACTAACCCTAAGCCTAACCCTAAGTGCCTTGGCCTTGGCCTTTGCCTGACGCTAAACGCCTTTGCCTTGGCCTAATCCTAAATGCCTTGGCCTAACTCTAAAGGCCTACTAACCCAACACCCAAAATTAAATGCCTTTGCCTAATTGCCTTGGCCTTGGCCTTGGCCTTGGCCTTGGCCTTGGCCTTGGCGTAAGCAGGAAAGCCTTTGCCGAACTTGGAGCCTAAAGGCCTTGGCCTTTTTCTAAACCTTCTCCTAAATGCCTAGCTCTCTGCCTAACGAGGAATGCCTTTGCCTTTGCCTTTGCCTGATCGAGCCTAACCCTAACCGTAACCCGAATCACCTTGGTCTTTGCCTCTGCCTCTGCCTTTGCCTTTGCGTGATCTAACCCTCACCCTAACTCTAAACCTAGCCCGAACCCTAACGCAAATCACCTTGGCCTTTGCCTTTGCTTCTGCCTTTACCCGATCTAACCCTAACCCTGAGGCTAACCCGAATCCTAACCCTAACCCTAACCATCACCCTAACCCTAACCTTAACCCTAACCCTGACCGCCGTTGCACTTGCCTTTGCTTTTGCCTTTCTCTCTTCCAACACTAACCCTAAGCCTAACCCTAACCGCCTTGGCCTTGGCCTTTGCCTGACGCTAAACGCCTTTGCCTTGGCCTAATCCTAAATGCCTTGGCCTAACTCTAAAGGCCTACTAACCCAACACCCAAAATGAAATGCCTTTGCCTAATTGCCTTGGCCTTGGCCTTGGCCTTGGCCTGGGCGTAAGCAGGAAAGCCTTTGCCGAACTCGGAGCCTAAAGGCCTTGGCCTTTTTCTAAACCTTCTCCTAAATGCCTAGCTCTCTGCCTAACGAGGAATGCCTTTGCCTTTGCCTTTGCCTGATCGAGCCTAACCCTAACCGTAACCCGAATCACCTTGGTCTTTGCCTCTGCCTCTGCCCCTGCCTCTGCCTTTGCCTTTGCGTGATCTAACCCTCACCCTAACTCTAAACCTAGCCCGAACCCTAACGCAAATCACCTTGGCCTTTGCCTTTGCTTCTGCCTTTGCCCGATCTAACCCTAACCCTGAGGCTAACCCGAATCCTAACCCTAACCCTAACCATCACCCTAACCCTAAGCCCTCACCCTCACCCTCACCCTAACCCGAAACGCCTTTCCCTTTGCCTGATGTAACCCAAATCCTAACCGTGACCCACACCCGAACCCGAACCCAAACTGGATCTAACCCTAACCCTATCTCAAACGCTAACAACCTTTGCCTTTGCCTTTGCCTTTGCCTCATCTAACCCTAACCCTAACTGCCTTTGCCTAATCTAACCTTAAGCCTAAGCCTAAGCTTAACCCTAACCGCCTTTCCCTTTGCCTTTGCCTTTGCCTTTGCCTTTGCCTTTCCTTTTCCCTCTTCTAACCCTAACCCTAAGCCTCACCCCAAGCCTAACCCTCAGCTTAAACGCCTTTGCCTTTCCCTGATCCAAACCGAAAGCTAACCCGAACCCGAACAAAAAGCCTTTGCCTTTGCCTTTGCCTGATCCAACCCTAACCCTTAACGTAATCCCAACCTTAACCCTAACCCTAACCCTGACCCTGACCGCCTTTGCGCTTGCCTTTGCTTTTGCCTTTCTCTCTTCCAACACTAACCCTAAGCCTAACCCTAACCGCCTTGGCCTTGGCCTTTGCCTGACGCTAACCGCCTTTGCCTTGGCCTAATCCTAAATGCCTTGGCCCAACTCTAAAGGCCTACTAACCCAACACCCAAAATTAAATGCCTTTGCCTAAAGCCCTGCACCTAATTGCCTTGGCCTTGGCGTAAGCAGGAAAGCCTTTGCCAAACTCGGAGCCTAAAGGCCTTGGCCTTTTTCTAAACCTTCTCCTAAATGCCTAGCTCTCTGCCTAACGAGGAATGCCTTTGCCTTTGCTTCTGCCTTTGCCCGATCTAACCCTAACCCTGAGGCCAACCCGAATCCTAACCCTAACCCTAACCATCACCCTAACCCTAAGCCCTCACCCTCACCCTAACCCGAAACGCCTTTCCCTTTGCCTGATGTAACCCGAATCCTAACCGTGACCCACACCCGAACCCGAACCCAAACTGGATCTAACCCTAACCCTATCTCAAACGCTAACAACCTTTGCCTTTGCCTTTGCCTTTGCCTCATCTAACCCTAACCCTAACTGCCTTTGCCTAATCTAACCTTAAGCCTAAGCCTAAGCTTAACCCTAACCACCTTTCCCTTTGCCTTTGCCTTTGCCTTTGCCTTTGCCTTTCCTTTTCCCTCTTCTAACCCTAACCCTAAGCCTCACCCCAAGCCTAACCCTCAGCTTAAACGCTTTTGCCTTTCCCTGATCCAAACCGAAAGCTAACCTGAACCCGAACAAAAAGCCTTTGCCTTTGCCTTTGCCTGATCCAACCCTAACCCTTAACGTAATCCCAACCTTAACCCTAACCCTAACCCTGACCCTGACCGCCTTTGCGCTTGCCTTTGCTTTTGCCTTTCTCTCTTCCAACACTAACCCTAAGCCTAACCCTAAGCGCCTTGGCCTTGGCCTTTGCCTGACGCTAACCGCCTTTGCCTTGGCCTAATCCTAAATGCCTTGGCCCAACTCTAAAGGCCTACTAACCCAACACCCAAAATGAAATGCCTTTGCCTAAAGCCCTGCACCTAATTGCCTTGGCCTTGGCGTAAGCAGGAAAGCCTTTGCCAAACTCGGAGCCTAAAGGCCTTGGCCTTTTTCTAAACCTTCTCCTAAATGCCTAGCTCTCTGCCTAACGAGGAATGCCTTTGCCTTTGCTTCTGCCTTTGCCCGATCTAACCCTAACCCTGAGGCCAACCCGAATCCTAACCCTAACCCTAACCATCACCCTAACCCTAAGCCCTCACCCTCACCCTCACCCTAACCCGAAACGCCTTTCCCTTTGCCTGATGTAACCCAAATCCTAACCGTGACCCACACCCGAACCCGAACCCAAACTGGATCTAACCCTAACCCTATCTCAAACGCTAACAACCTTTGCCTTTGCCTTTGCCTTTGCCTCATCTAACCCTAACCCTAACTGCCTTTGCCTAATCTAACCTTAAGCCTAAGCCTAAGCTTAACCCTAACCACCTTTCCCTTTGCCTTTGCCTTTGCCTTTGCCTTTGCCTTTCCTTTTCCCTCTTCTAACCCTAACCCTAAGCCTCACCCCAAGCCTAACCCTCAGCTTAAACGCTTTTGCCTTTCCCTGATCCAAACCGAAAGCTAACCTGAACCCGAACAAAAAGCCTTTGCCTTTGCCTTTGCCTGATCCAACCCTAACCCTTAACGTAATCCCAACCTTTACCCTAACCCTAACCCTGACCCTGACCGCCTTTGCGCTTGCCTTTGCTTTTGCCTTTCTCTCTTCCAACACTAACCCTAAGCCTAACCCTAAGCGCCTTGGCCTTGGCCTTTGCCTGACGCTAACCGCCTTTGCCTTGGCCTAATCCTAAATGCCTTGGCCCAACTCTAAAGGCCTACTAACCCAACACCCAAAATGAAATGCCTTTGCCTAATGGCCTTGGCCTTGGCCTTGGCCTTTGCCTTGGCCTTGGCCTTGGCGTAAGCAGGAAAGCCTTTGCCGAACTTGGAGCCTAAAGGCCTTGGCCTTTTTCTAAACCTTCTCCTAAATGCCTAGCTCTCTGCCTAACGAGGAATGCCTTTGCCTTTGCCTTTGCCTGATCGAGCCTAACCCTAACCGTAACCCGAATCACCTTGGTCTTTGCCTCTGCCCCTGCCTCTGCCTTTGCCTTTGCGTGATCTAACCCTCACCCTAACTCTAAACCTAGCCCGAACCCTAACGCAAATCACCTTGGCCTTTGCCTTTGCTTCTGCCTTTGCCCGATCTAACCCTAACCCTGAGGCTAACCCGAATCCTAACCCTAACCCTAACCATCACCCTAACCCTAAGCCCTCACCCTCACCCTCACCCTCACCCTAACCCGAAACGCCTTTCCCTTTGCCTGATGTAACCCAAATCCTAACCGTGACCCACACCCGAACCCGAACCCAAACTGGATCTAACCCTAACCCTATCTCAAACGCTAACAACCTTTGCCTTTGCCTTTGCCTTTGCCTCATCTAACCCTAACCCTAACTGCCTTTGCCTAATCTAACCTTAAGCCTAAGCCTAAGCTTAACCCTAACCGCCTTTCCCTTTGCCTTTCCCTTTGCCTTTGCCTTTGCCTTTCCTTTTCCCTCTTCTAACCCTAACCCTAAGCCTCACCCCAAGCCTAACCCTCAGCTTAAACGCCTTTGCCTTTCCCTGATCCAAACCGAAAGCTAACCCAAACCCAAACAAAAAGCCTTTGCCTTTGCCTTTGCCTGATCCAACCCTAACCCTTAACGTAATCCCAACCTTAACCCTAACCCTAAACGAAACACTGCCCGCCTTTGCACTTGCCTTTGCTTTTGCCTTTCTCTCTTCCAACACTAACCCTAAGCCTAACCCTAACCGCCTTGGCCTTGGCCTTTGCCTGACACTAAACGCCTTTGCCTTGGCCTAATCCTAAATGCCTTGGTCCAACTCTAAAGGCCTACTAACCCAACACCCAAAATGAAATGCCTTTGCCTAATTGCCTTGGCCTTGGCCTTGGCCTTGGCCTGGGCGTAAGCAGGAAAGCCTTTGCCAAACTCGGAGCCTAAAGGCCTTGGCCTTTTTCTAAACCTTCTCCTAAATGCCTAGCTCTCTGCCTAACGAGGAATGCCTTTGCCTTTGCCTTTGCCTGATCGAGCCTAACCCTAACCGTAACCCAAATCACCTTGGTCTTTGCCTCTGCCCCTGCCTCTGCCTTTGCCTTTGCGTGATCTAACCCTCACCCTAACTCTAAACCTAGCCCGAACCCTAACGCAAATCACCTTGGCCTTTGCCTTTGCTTCTGCCTTTGCCCGATCTAACCCTAACCCTGAGGCTAACCCGAATCCTAACCCTAACCCTAACCATCACCCTAACCCTAAGCCCTCACCCTCACCCTCACCCTAACCCGAAACGCCTTTCCCTTTGCCTGATGTAACCCAAATCCTAACCGTGACCCACACCCGAACCCGAACCCAGAATGGATCTAACCCTAACCCTATCTCGAACGCTAACAACCTTTGCCTTTGCCTTTACCTTTGCCTTTGCCTCATCTAACCCTAACCCTAACTGCCTTTGCCTAATCTAACCTTAAGCCTAAGCCTAAGCTTAACCCTAACCGCCTTTCCCTTTGCCTTTCCCTTTGCCTTTGCCTTTGCCTTTCCTTTTCCCTCTTCTAACCCTAACCCTAAGCCTCACCCCAAGCCTAACCCTCAGCTTAAACGCCTTTGCCTTTCCCTGATCCAAACCGAAAGCTAACCCGAACCCGAACAAAAAGCCTTTGCCTTTGCCTTTGCCTGATCCAACCCTAACCCTTAACGTAATCCCAACCTTAACCCTAACCCTAAACGAAACACTGCCCGCCTTTGCACTTGCCTTTGCTTTTGCCTTTCTCTCTTCCAACACTAACCCTAAGCCTAACCCTAACCGCCTTGGCCTTGGCCTTTGCCTGACACTAAACGCCTTTGCCTTGGCCTAATCCTAAATGCCTTGGCCTAACTCTAAAGGCCTACTAACCCAACACCCAAAATTAAATGCCTTTGCCTAATTGCCTTGGCCTTGGCCTTGGCCTTGGCCTGGGCGTAAGCAGGAAAGCCTTTGCCGAACTCGGAGCCTAAAGGCCTTGGCCTTTTTCTAAACCTTCTCCTAAATGCCTAGCTCTCTGCCTAACGAGGAATGCCTTTGCCTTTGCCTTTGCCTGATCGAGCCTAACCCTAACCGTAACCCGAATCACCTTGGTCTTTGCCTCTGCCTCTGCCTTTGCCTTTGCGTGATCTAACCCTCACCCTAACTCTAAACCTAGCCCGAACCCTAACGCAAATCACCTTGGCCTTTGCCTTTGCTTCTGCCTTTGCCCGATCTAACCCTAACCCTGAGGCTAACCCGAATCCTAACCCTAACCCTAACCATCACCCTAACCCTAAGCCCTCACCCTCACCCTCACCCTAATACGAAATGCCTTTCCCTTTGCCTGATGTAACCCAAATCCTAACCGTGACCCACACCCGAACCCAAACCCAAACTGGATCTAACCCTAACCCTATCTCAAACGCTAACAACCTTTGCCTTTGCCTTTGCCTTTGCCTCATCTAACCCTAACCCTAACTGCCTTTGCCTAATCTAACCTTAAGCCTAAGCCTAAGCTTAACCCTAACCGCCTTTCCCTTTCCCTTTCCCTTTGCCTTTGCCTTTGCCTTTCCTTTTCCCTCTTCTAACCCTAACCCTAAGCCTCACCCCAAGCCTAACCCTCAGCTTAAACGCCTTTGTCTTTCCCTGATCCAAACCGAAAGCTAACCCGAACCCGAACAAAAAGCCTTTGCCTTTGCCTTTGCCTGATCCAACCCTAACCCTTAACGTAATCCCAACCTTAACCCTAACCCTAACCCTGACCCTGACCGCCTTTGCGCTTGCCTTTGCTTTTGCCTTTCTCTCTTCCAACACTAACCCTAAGCCTAACCCTAACCGCCTTGGCCTTGGCCTTTGCCTGACGCTAAACGCCTTTGCCTTGGCCTAATCCTAAATGCCTTGGCCTAACTCTAAAGGCCTACTAACCCAACACCCAAAATTAAATGCCTTTGCCTAAAGCCCTGCACCTAATTGCCTTGGCCTTGGCGTAAGCAGGAAAGCCTTTGCCAAACTCGGAGCCTAAAGGCCTTGGCCTTTTTCTAAACCTTCTCCTAAATGCCTAGCTCTCTGCCTAACGAGGAATGCCTTTGCCTTTGCTTCTGCCTTTGCCCGATCTAACCCTAACCCTGAGGCCAACCCGAATCCTAACCCTAACCCTAACCATCACCCTAACCCTAAGCCCTCACCCTCACCCTCACCCTAACCCAAAACGCCTTTCCCTTTGCCTGATGTAACCCGAATCCTAACCGTGACCCACACCCGAACCCGAACCCAAACTGGATCTAACCCTAACCCTATCTCAAACGCTAACAACCTTTGCCTTTGCCTTTGCCTTTGCCTCATCTAACCCTAACCCTAACTGCCTTTGCCTAATCTAACCTTAAGCCTAAGCCTAAGCTTAACCCTAACCGCCTTTCCCTTTCCCTTTCCCTTTGCCTTTGCCTTTGCCTTTCCTTTTCCCTCTTCTAACCCTAACCCTAAGCCTCACCCCAAGCCTAACCCTCAGCTTAAACGCCTTTGCCTTTCCCTGATCCAAACCGAAAGCTAACCTGAACCCAAACAAAAAGCCTTTGCCTTTGCCTTTGCCTGATCCAACCCTAACCCTTAACGTAATCCCAACCTTAACCCTAACCCTAAACGAAACACTGCCCGCCTTTGCGCTTGCCTTTGCTTTTGCCTTTCTCTCTTCCAACACTAACCCTAAGCCTAACCCTAACCGCCTTGGCCTTGGCCTTTGCCTGACGCTAAACGCCTTTGCCTTGGCCTAATCCTAAATGCCTTGGCCCAACTCTAAAGGCCTACTAACCCAACACCCAAAATTAAATGCCTTTGCCTAATTGCCTTGGCCTTGGCCTTGGCCTTGGCCTTGGCCTTGGCGTAAGCAGGAAAGCCTTTGCCAAACTCGGAGCCTAAAGGCCTTGGCCTTTTTCTAAACCTTCTCCTAAATGCCTAGCTCTCTGCCTAACGAGGAATGCCTTTGCCTTTGCCTTTGCCTGATCGAGCCTAACCCTAACCGTAACCCGAATCACCTTGGTCTTTGCCTCTGCCTCTGCCTTTGCCTTTGCGTGATCTAACCCTCACCCTAACTCTAAACCTAGCCCGAACCCTAACGCAAATCACCTTGGCCTTTGCCTTTGCTTCTGCCTTTACCCGATCTAACCCTAACCCTGAGGCTAACCCGAATCCTAACCCTAACCCTAACCATCACCCTAACCCTAAGCCCTCACCCTCACCCTCACCCTAATACGAAATGCCTTTCCCTTTGCCTGATGTAACCCAAATCCTAACCGTGACCCACACCCGAACCCAAACCCAAACTGGATCTAACCCTAACCCTATCTCAAACGCTAACAACCTTTGCCTTTGCCTTTGCCTTTGCCTCATCTAACCCTAACCCTAACTGCCTTTGCCTAATCTAACCTTAAGCCTAAGCCTAAGCTTAACCCTAACCGCCTTTCCCTTTCCCTTTCCCTTTGCCTTTGCCTTTGCCTTTCCTTTTCCCTCTTCTAACCCTAACCCTAAGCCTCACCCCAAGCCTAACCCTCAGCTTAAACGCCTTTGTCTTTCCCTGATCCAAACCGAAAGCTAACCCGAACCCGAACAAAAAGCCTTTGCCTTTGCCTTTGCCTGATCCAACCCTAACCCTTAACGTAATCCCAACCTTAACCCTAACCCTAACCCTGACCCTGACCGCCTTTGCGCTTGCCTTTGCTTTTGCCTTTCTCTCTTCCAACACTAACCCTAAGCCTAACCCTAACCGCCTTGGCCTTGGCCTTTGCCTGACGCTAAACGCCTTTGCCTTGGCCTAATCCTAAATGCCTTGGCCTAACTCTAAAGGCCTACTAACCCAACACCCAAAATTAAATGCCTTTGCCTAAAGCCCTGCACCTAATTGCCTTGGCCTTGGCGTAAGCAGGAAAGCCTTTGCCGAACTCGGAGCCTAAAGGCCTTGGCCTTTTTCTAAACCTTCTCCTAAATGCCTAGCTCTCTGCCTAACGAGGAATGCCTTTGCCTTTGCTTCTGCCTTTGCCCGATCTAACCCTAACCCTGAGGCCAACCCGAATCCTAACCCTAACCCTAACCATCACCCTAACCCTAAGCCCTCACCCTCACCCTCACCCTCACCCTAACCCGAAACGCCTTTCCCTTTGCCTGATGTAACCCAAATCCTAACCGTGACCCACACCCGAACCCGAACCCAAACTGGATCTAACCCTAACCCTATCTCAAACGCTAACAACCTTTGCCTTTGCCTTTGCCTTTGCCTCATCTAACCCTAACCCTAACTGCCTTTGCCTAATCTAACCTTAAGCCTAAGCCTAAGCTTAACCCTAACCGCCTTTCCCTTTGCCTTTCCCTTTGCCTTTGCCTTTGCCTTTCCTTTTCCCTCTTCTAACCCTAACCCTAAGCCTCACCCCAAGCCTAACCCTCAGCTTAAACGCCTTTGCCTTTCCCTGATCCAAACCGAAAGCTAACCCGAACCCGAACAAAAAGCCTTTGCCTTTGCCTTTGCCTGATCCAACCCTAACCCTTAACGTAATCCCAACCTTAACCCTAACCCTAAACGAAACACTGCCCGCCTTTGCACTTGCCTTTGCTTTTGCCTTTCTCTCTTCCAACACTAACCCTAAGCCTAACCCTAACCGCCTTGGCCTTGGCCTTTGCCTGACACTAAACGCCTTTGCCTTGGCCTAATCCTAAATGCCTTGGCCTAACTCTAAAGGCCTACTAACCCAACACCCAAAATGAAATGCCTTTGCCTAATTGCCTTGGCCTTGGCCTTGGCCTTGGCCTGGGCGTAAGCAGGAAAGCCTTTGCCGAACTCGGAGCCTAAAGGCCTTGGCCTTTTTCTAAACCTTCTCCTAAATGCCTAGCTCTCTGCCTAACGAGGAATGCCTTTGCCTTTGCCTTTGCCTGATCGAGCCTAACCCTAACCGTAACCCGAATCACCTTGGTCTTTGCCTCTGCCTCTGCCTTTGCCTTTGCGTGATCTAACCCTCACCCTAACTCTAAACCTAGCCCGAACCCTAACGCAAATCACCTTGGCCTTTGCCTTTGCTTCTGCCTTTGCCCGATCTAACCCTAACCCTGAGGCTAACCCGAATCCTAACCCTAAACCTAACCATCACCCTAACCCTAAGCCCTCACCCTCACCCTCACCCTAACCCGAAACGCCTTTCCCTTTGCCTGATGTAACCCGAATCCTAACCGTGACCCACACCCGAACCCGAACCTGGAATGGATCTAACCCTAACCCTATCTCAAACGCTAACAACCTTTGCCTTTGCCTTTGCCTTTGCCTCATCTAACCCTAACCCTAACTGCCTTTGCCTAATCTAACCTTAAGCCTAAGCCTAAGCTTAACCCTAACCGCCTTTCCCTTTCCCTTTCCCTTTGCCTTTCCCTTTGCCTTTCCTTTTCCCTCTTCTAACCCTAACCCTAAGCCTAAGCCTAACCCCAAGCCTAACCCTCAGCTTAAACGCCTTTGCCTTTCCCTGATCCAAACCGAAAGCTAACCCGAACCCAAACAAAAAGCCTTTGCCTTTGCCTTTGCCTGATCCAACCCTAACCCTTAACGTAATCCCAACCTTAACCCTAACCCTAACCCTGACCCTGACCGCCTTTGCGCTTGCCTTTGCTTTTGCCTTTCTCTCTTCCAACACTAACCCTAAGCCTAACCCTAACCGCCTTGGCCTTGGCCTTTGCCTGACGCTAACCGCCTTTGCCTTGGCCTAATCCTAAATGCCTTGGCCTAACTCTAAAGGCCTACTAACCCAACACCCAAAATTAAATGCCTTTGCCTAAAGCCCTGCACCTAATTGCCTTGGCCTTGGCGTAAGCAGGAAAGCCTTTGCCGAACTCGGAGCCTAAAGGCCTTGGCCTTTTTCTAAACCTTCTCCTAAATGCCTAGCTCTCTGCCTAACGAGGAATGCCTTTGCCTTTGCTTCTGCCTTTGCCCGATCTAACCCTAACCCTGAGGCTAACCCGAATCCTAACCCTAACCCTAACCATCACCCTAACCCTAAGCCCTCACCCTCACCCTCACCCTCACCCTAACCCGAAACGCCTTTCCCTTTGCCTGATGTAACCCAAATCCTAACCGTGACCCACACCCGAACCCGAACCCAAACTGGATCTAACCCTAACCCTATCTCAAACGCTAACAACCTTTGCCTTTGCCTTTGCCTTTGCCTGATCCAACTCTAACCCTTAACGTAATCCCAACCTTAACCCTAACCCTAAACGAAACACTGCCCGCCTTTGCACTTGCCTTTGCTTTTGCCTTTCTCTCTTCCAACACTAACCCTAAGCCTAACCCTAACCGCCTTGGCCTTGGCCTTTGCCTGACACTAAACGCCTTTGCCTTGGCCTAATCCTAAATGCCTTGGCCTAACTCTAAAGGCCTACTAACCCAACACCCAAAATTAAATGCCTTTGCCTAATTGCCTTGGCCTTGGCCTTGGCCTTGGCCTTGGCGTAAGCAGGAAAGCCTTTGCCGAACTCGGAGCCTAAAGGCCTTGGCCTTTTTCTAAACCTTCTCCTAAATGCCTAGCTCTCTGCCTAACGAGGAATGCCTTTGCCTTTGCCTTTGCCTGATCGAGCCTAACCCTAACCGTAACCCGAATCACCTTGGTCTTTGCCTCTGCCCCTGCCTCTGCCTTTGCCTTTGCGTGATCTAACCCTCACCCTAACTCTAAACCTAGCCCGAACCCTAACGCAAATCACCTTGGCCTTTGCCTTTGCTTCTGCCTTTGCCCGATCTAACCCTAACCCTGAGGCTAACCCGAATCCTAACCCTAAACCTAACCATCACCCTAACCCTAACCCTAAGCCCTCACCCTCACCCTAACCCGAAACGCCTTTCCCTTTGCCTGATGTAACCCAAATCCTAACCGTGACCCACACCCGAACCAGAACCCGGAATGGATCTAACCCTAACCCTATCTCAAACGCTAACAACCTTTGCCTTTGCCTTTACCTTTGCCTTTGCCTCATCTAACCCTAACCCTAACTGCCTTTGCCTAATCTAACCTTAAGCCTAAGCCTAAACTTAACCCTAACCGCCTTTCCCTTTCCCTTTGCCTTTGCCTTTGCCTTTGCCTTTCCTTTTCCCTCTTCTAACCCTAACCCTAAGCCTCACCCCAAGCCTAACCCTCAGCTTAAACGCCTTTGCCTTTCCCTGATCCAAACCGAAAGCTAACCCGAACCCGAACAAAAAGCCTTTGCCTTTGCCTTTGCCTGATCCAACCCTAACCCTTAACGTAATCCCAACCTTAACCCTAACCCTAACCCTGACCCTGACCGCCTTTGCGCTTGCCTTTGCTTTTGCCTTTCTCTCTTCCAACACTAACCCTAAGCCTAACCCTAACCGCCTTGGCCTTGGCCTTTGCCTGACGCTAACCGCCTTTGCCTTGGCCTAATCCTAAATGCCTTGGCCTAACTCTAAAGGCCTACTAACCCAACACCCAAAATTAAATGCCTTTGCCTAAAGCCCTGCACCTAATTGCCTTGGCCTTGGCGTAAGCAGGAAAGCCTTTGCCAAACTCGGAGCCTAAAGGCCTTGGCCTTTTTCTAAACCTTCTCCTAAATGCCTAGCTCTCTGCCTAACGAGGAATGCCTTTGCCTTTGCTTCTGCCTTTGCCCGATCTAACCCTAACCCTGAGGCCAACCCGAATCCTAACCCTAACCCTAACCATCACCCTAACCCTAAGCCCTCACCCTCACCCTCACCCTAACCCGAAACGCCTTTCCCTTTGCCTGATGTAACCCGAATCCTAACCGTGACCCACACCCGAACCCGAACCTGGAATGGATCTAACCCTAACCCTATCTCAAACGCTAACAACCTTTGCCTTTGCCTTTGCCTTTGCCTCATCTAACCCTAACCCTAACTGCCTTTGCCTAATCTAACCTTAAGCCTAAGCCTAAGCTTAACCCTAACCGCCTTTCCCTTTGCCTTTCCCTTTGCCTTTGCCTTTGCCTTTCCTTTTCCCTCTTCTAACCCTAACCCTAAGCCTCACCCCAAGCCTAACCCTCAGCTTAAACGCCTTTGCCTTTCCCTGATCCAAACCGAAAGCTAACCTGAACCCGAACAAAAAGCCTTTGCCTTTGCCTTTGCCTGATCCAACCCTAACCCTTAACGTAATCCCAACCTTAACCCTAACCCTAAACAAAACACTGCCCGCCTTTGCACTTGCCTTTGCTTTTGCCTTTCTCTCTTCCAACACTAACCCTAAGCCTAACCCTAACCGCCTTGGCCTTGGCCTTTGCCTGACGCTAACCGCCTTTGCCTTGGCCTAATCCTAAATGCCTTGGCCTAACTCTAAAGGCCTACTAACCCAACACCCAAAATTAAATGGCTTTGCCTAAAGCCCTGCACCTAATTGCCTTGGCCTTGGCGTAAGCAGGAAAGCCTTTGCCAAACTCGGAGCCTAAAGGCCTTGGCCTTTTTCTAAACCTTCTCCTAAATGCCTAGCTCTCTGCCTAACGAGGAATGCCTTTGCCTTTGCTTCTGCCTTTGCCCGATCTAACCCTAACCCTGAGGCCAACCCGAATCCTAACCCTAAACCTAACCATCACCCTAACCCTAAGCCCTCACCCTCACCCTCACCCTAACCCGAAACGCCTTTCCCTTTGCCTGATGTAACCCGAATCCTAACCATGACCCACACCCGAACCCGAACCCAAACTGGATCTAACCCTAACCCTATCTCAAACGCTAACAACCTTTGCCTTTGCCTTTGCCTTTGCCTCATCTAACCCTAACCCTAACTGCCTTTGCCTAATCTAACCTTAAGCCTAAGCCTAAGCTTAACCCTAACCACCTTTCCCTTTGCCTTTCCCTTTGCCTTTGCCTTTGCCTTTCCTTTTCCCTCTTCTAACCCTAACCCTAAGCCTCACCCCAAGCCTAACCCTCAGCTTAAACGCCTTTGCCTTTCCCTGATCCAAACCGAAAGCTAACCCGAACCTGAACAAAAAGCCTTTGCCTTTGCCTTTGCCTGATCCAACCCTAACCCTTAACGTAATCCCAACCTTAACCCTAACCCTAAACAAAACACTGCCCGCCTTTGCACTTGCCTTTGCTTTTGCCTTTCTCTCTTCCAACACTAACCCTAAGCCTAACCCTAACCGCCTTGGCCTTGGCCTTTGCCTGACGCTAACCGCCTTTGCCTTGGCCTAATCCTAAATGCCTTGGCCCAACTCTAAAGGCCTACTAACCCAACACCCAAAATTAAATGCCTTTGCCTAAAGCCCTGGACCTAATTGCCTTGGCCTTGGCCTTGGCCTGGGCGTAAGCAGGAAAGCCTTTGCCAAACTCGGAGCCTAAAGGCCTTGGCCTTTTTCTAAACCTTCTCCTAAATGCCTAGCTCTCTGCCTAACGAGGAATGCCTTTGCCTTTGCCTTTGCCTGATCGAGCCTAACCCTAACCGTAACCCGAATCACCTTGGTCTTTGCCTCTGCCTCTGCCTTTGCCTTTGCGTGATCTAACCCTCACCCTAACTCTAAACCTAGCCCGAACCCTAATGCAAATCACCTTGGCCTTTGCCTTTGCTTCTGCCTTTGCCCGATCTAACCCTAACCCTGAGGCTAACCCGAATCCTAACCCTAACCCTAACCATCACCCTAACCCTAAGCCCTCACCCTCACCCTAACCCGAAACGCCTTTCCCTTTGCCTGATGTAACCCAAATCCTAACCGTGACCCACACCCGAACCCGAACCCAAACTGGATCTAACCCTAACCCTCTCTCGAACGCTAACAACCTTTGCCTTTGCCTTTGCCTTTGCCTCATCTAACCCTAACCCTAACTGCCTTTGCCTAATCTAACCTTAAGCCTAAGCCTAAGCTTAACCCTAACCGCCTTTCCCTTTGCCTTTGCCTTTCCCTTTGCCTTTGCCTTTCCTTTTCCCTCTTCTAACCCTAACCCTAAGCCTCACCCCAAGCCTAACCCTCAGCTTAAACGCCTTTGCCTTTCCCTGATCCAAACCGAAAGCTAACCCGAACCCGAACAAAAAGCCTTTGCCTTTGCCTTTGCCTGATCCAACCCTAACCCTTAACGTAATCCCAACCTTAACCCTAACCCTAACCCTGACCCTGACCGCCTTTGCGCTTGCCTTTGCTTTTGCCTTTCTCTCTTCCAACACTAACCCTAAGCCTAACCCTAACCGCCTTGGCCTTGGCCTTTGCCTGACGCTAACCGCCTTTGCCTTGGCCTAATCCTAAATGCCTTGGCCCAACTCTAAAGGCCTACTAACCCAACACCCAAAATTAAATGCCTTTGCCTAATTGCCTTGGCCTTGGCCTTGGCCTTGGCCTTGGCGTAAGCAGGAAAGCCTTTGCCGAACTCGGAGCCTAAAGGCCTTGGCCTTTTTCTAAACCTTCTCCTAAATGCCTAGCTCTCTGCCTAACGAGGAATGCCTTTGCCTTTGCCTTTGCCTGATCGAGCCTAACCCTAACCGTAACCCGAATCACCTTGGTCTTTGCCTCTGCCTCTGCCTCTGCCTCTGCCTCTGCCTTTGCGTGATCTAACCCTCACCCTAACTCTAAACCTAGCCCGAACCCTAACGCAAATCACCTTGGCCTTTGCCTTTGCTTCTGCCTTTACCCGATCTAACCCTAACGCTGAGGCTAACCTGAATCCTAACCCTAACCCTAACCATCACCCTAACCCTAACCTTAACCCTAACCCTGACCGCCGTTGCACTTGCCTTTGCTTTTGCCTTTCTCTCTTCCAGCACTAACCCTAAGCCTAACCCTAAGCGCCTTGGCCTTGGCCTTTGCCTGACGCTAAACGCCTTTGCCTTGGCCTAATCCTAAATGCCTTGGCCCAACTCTAAATGTCTACTAACCCAACACCCAAAATTAAATGCCTTTGCCTAAAGCCCTGCACCTAATTGCCTTGGCCTTGGCGTAAGCAGGAAAGCCTTTGCCGAACTCGGAGCCTAAAGGCCTTGGCCTTTTTCTAAACCTTCTCCTAAATGCCTAGCTCTCTGCCTAACGAGGAATGCCTTTGCCTTTGCCTTTGCCTGATCTAGCCTAACCCTAACCGTAACCCGAATCATCTTGGTTTTTGCCTCTGCCTTTGCCTTTTTGTGATCTAACCCTCACCCTAACTCTAAACCTAGCCCGAACCCTAACGCAAATCACCTTGGCCTTTGCCTTTGCTTCTGCCTTTGCCCGATCTAACCCTAACCCTGAGGCTAACCCGAATCCTAACCCTAAACCTAACCATCACCCTAACCCTAAGCCCTCACCCTCACCCTCACCCTCACCCTAACCCAAAACGCCTTTCCCTTTGCCTGATGTAACCCGAATCCTAACCGTGACCCACACCCGAACCCGAACCCAAACTGGATCTAACCCTAACCCTATCTCAAACGCTAACAACCTTTGCCTTTGCCTTTGCCTTTGCCTCATCTAACCCTAACCCTAACTGCCTTTGCCTAATCTAACCTTAAGCCTAAGCCTAAGCTTAACCCTAACCGCCTTTCCCTTTGCCTTTGCCTTTGCCTTTGCCTTTGCCTTTCCTTTTCCCTCTTCTAACCCTAACCCTAAGCCTCACCCCAAGCCTAACCCTCAGCTTAAACGCCTTTGTCTTTCCCTGATCCAAACCGAAAGCTAACCCGAACCCAAACAAAAAGCCTTTGCCTTTGCCTTTGCCTGATCCAACCCTAACCCTTAACGTAATCCCAACCTTAACCCTAACCCTAAACGAAACACTGCCCGCCTTTGCACTTGCCTTTGCTTTTGCCTTTCTCTCTTCCAACACTAACCCTAAGCCTAACCCTAACCGCCTTGGCCTTGGCCTTTGCCTGACGCTAAACGCCTTTGCCTTGGCCTAATCCTAAATGCCTTGGCCTAACTCTAAAGGCCTACTAACCCAACACCCAAAATTAAATGCCTTTGCCTAAAGCCCTGCACCTAATTGCCTTGGCCTTGGCGTAAGCAGGAAAGCCTTTGCCGAACTCGGAGCCTAAAGGCCTTGGCCTTTTTCTAAACCTTCTCCTAAATGCCTAGCTCTCTGCCTAACGAGGAATGCCTTTGCCTTTGCTTCTGCCTTTGCCCGATCTAACCCTAACCCTGAGGCCAACCCGAATCCTAACCCTAACCCGAACCATCACCCTAACCCTAAGCCCTCACCCTCACCCTCACCCTAACCCGAAACGCCTTTCCCTTTGCCTGATGTAACCCAAATCCTAACCGTGACCCACACCCGAACCCGAACCCAAACTGGATCTAACCCTAACCCTATCTCAAACGCTAACAACCTTTGCCTTTGCCTTTGCCTTTGCCTCATCTAACCCTAATCCTAACTGCCTTTGCCTAATCTAACCTTAAGCCTAAGCCTAAGCTTAACCCTAACCGCCTTTCCCTTTGCTTTTGCCTTTGCCTTTGCCTTTGCCTTTCCTTTTCCCTCTTCTAACCCTAACACTAAGCCTAACCCCAAGCCTAACCCTCAGCTTAAACGCCTTTGCCTTTCCCTGATCCAAACCGAAAGCTAACCTGAACCCGAACAAAAAGCCTTTGCCTTTGCCTTTGCCTGATCCAACCCTAACCCTTAACGTAATCCCAACCTTAACCCTAACCCTAACCCTGACCCTGACCGCCTTTGCGCTTGCCTTTGCTTTTGCCTTTCTCTCTTCCAACACTAACCCTAAGCCTAACCCTAACCGCCTTGGCCTTGGCCTTTGCCTGACGCTAACCGCCTTTGCCTTGGCCTAATCCTAAATGCCTTGGCCCAACTCTAAAGGCCTACTAACCCAACACCCAAAATGAAATGCCTTTGCCTAAAGCCCTGCACCTAATTGCCTTGGCCTTGGCGTAAGCAGGAAAGCCTTTGCCAAACTCGGAGCCTAAAGGCCTTGGCCTTTTTCTAAACCTTCTCCTAAATGCCTAGCTCTCTGCCTAACGAGGAATGCCTTTGCCTTTGCCTTTGCCTGATCGAGCCTAACCCTAACCGTAACCCGAATCACCTTGGTCTTTGCCTCTGCCTCTGCCTTTGCCTTTGCGTGATCTAACCCTCACCCTAACTCTAAACCTAGCCCGAACCCTAATGCAAATCACCTTGGCCTTTGCCTTTGCTTCTGCCTTTGCCCGATCTAACCCTAACGCTGAGGCTAACCCGAATCCTAACCCTAACCCTAACCATCACCCTAACCCTAAGCCCTCACCCTCACCCTAACCTGAAACGCCTTTCCCTTTGCCTGATGTAACCCAAATCCTAACCGTGACCCACACCCGAACCCGAACCCAAACTGGATCTAACCCTAATCCTATCTCAAACGCTAACAACCTTTGCCTTTGCCTTTGCCTTTGCCTCATCTAACCCTAACCCTAACTGCCTTTGCCTAATCTAACCTTAAGCCTAAGCCTAAGCTTAACCCTAACCGCCTTTCCCTTTGCCTTTCCCTTTGCCTTTCCCTTTGCCTTTCCTTTTCCCTCTTCTAACCCTAACCCTAAGCCTCACCCCAAGCCTAACCCTCAGCTTAAACGCCTTTGCCTTTCCCTGATCCAAACCGAAAGCTAACCTAAACCCAAACAAAAAGCCTTTGCCTTTGCCTTTGCCTGATCCAACCCTAACCCTTAACGTAATCCCAACCTTAACCCTAACCCTAACCCTGACCCTGACCGCCTTTGCGCTTGCCTTTGCTTTTGCCTTTCTCTCTTCCAGCACTAACCCTAAGCCTAACCCTAACCGCCTTGGCCTTGGCCTTTGCCTGACACTAAACGCCTTTGCCTTGGCCTAATCCTAAATGCCTTGGCCTAACTCTAAAGGCCTACTAACCCAACACCCAAAATTAAATGCCTTTGCCTAATTGCCTTGGCCTTGGCCTTGGCCTTGGCCTTGGCGTAAGCAGGAAAGCCTTTGCCGAACTCGGAGCCTAAAGGCCTTGGCCTTTTTCTAAACCTTCTCCTAAATGCCTAGCTCTCTGCCTAACGAGGAATGCCTTTGCCTTTGCCTTTGCCTGATCGAGCCTAACCCTAACCGTAACCCGAATCATCTTGGTCTTTGCCTCTGCCTCTGCCTCTGCCTCTGCCTCTGCCTCTGCCTTTGCGTGATCTAACCCTCACCCTAACTCTAAACCTAGCCCGAACCCTAACGCAAATCACCTTGGCCTTTGCCTTTGCTTCTGCCTTTGCCCGATCTAACCCTAACGCTGAGGCTAACCCGAATCCTAACCCTAACCCTAACCATCACCCTAACCCTAACCTTAACCCTAACCCTGACCGCCGTTGCACTTGCCTTTGCTTTTGCCTTTCTCTCTTCCAGCACTAACCCTAAGCCTAACCCTAAGCGCCTTGGCCTTGGCCTTTGCCTGATGCTAAACGCCTTTGCCTTGGCCTAATCCTAAATGCCTTGGCCCAACTCTAAATGTCTACTAACCCAACACCCAAAATTAAATGCCTTTGCCTAAAGCCCTGGACCTAATTGCCTTGGCCTTGGCGTAAGCAGGAAAGCCTTTACCAAACTCGGAGCCTAAAGGCCTTGGCCTTTTTCTAAACCTTCTCCTAAATGCCTAGCTCTCTGCCTAACGAGGAATGCCTTTGCCTTTGCCTTTGCCTGATCGAGCCTAACCCTAACCGTAACCCGAATCACCTTGGTCTTTCCCTCTGCCTTTGCCTTTGCGTGATCTAACCCTCACCCTAACTCTAAACCTAGCCCGAACCCTAACGCAAACCACCTTGGCCTTTGTCTTTGCTTCTGCCTTTGCCCGATCTAACCCTAACCCTGAGGCTAACCCGAATCCTAACCCTAAACCTAACCATCACCCTAACCCTAAGCCCTCACCCTCACCCTCACCCTCACCCTAACCCAAAACGCCTTTCCCTTTACCTGATGTAACCCAAATCCTAACCGTGACCCACACCCGAACCCGAACCCGGAATGGATCTAACCCTAACCCTCTCTCGAACGCTAACAACCTTTGCCTTTGCCTTTGCCTTTGCCTCATCTAACCCTAACCCTAACTGCCTTTGCCTAATCTAACCTTAAGCCTAAGCCTAAGCTTAACCCTAACCGCCTTTCCCTTTGCCTTTCCCTTTGCCTTTGCCTTTGCCTTTCCTTTTCCCTCTTCTAACCCTAACCCTAAGCCTCACCCCAAGCCTAACCCTCAGCTTAAACGCCTTTGCCTTTCCCTGATCCAAACCGAAAGCTAACCCGAACCCAAACAAAAAGCCTTTGCCTTTGCCTTTGCCTGATCCAACCCTAACCCTTAACGTAATCCCAACCTTAACCCTAACCCTAACCCTGACCCTGACCGCCTTTGCGCTTGCCTTTGCTTTTGCCTTTCTCTCTTCCAACACTAACCCTAAGCCTAACCCTAACCGCCTTGGCCTTGGCCTTTGCCTGACGCTAACCGCCTTTGCCTTGGCCTAATCCTAAATGCCTTGGCCCAACTCTAAAGGCCTACTAACCCAACACCCAAAATTAAATGCCTTTGCCTAAAGCCCTGCACCTAATTGCCTTGGCCTTGGCCTTGGCCTTGGCGTAAGCAGGAAAGCCTTTGCCAAACTCGGAGCCTAAAGGCCTTGGCCTTTTTCTAAACCTTCTCCTAAATGCCTAGCTCTCTGCCTAACGAGGAATGCCTTTGCCTTTGCCTTTGCCTGATCGAGCCTAACCCTAACCGTAACCCGAATCACCTTGGTCTTTGCCTCTGCCTCTGCCTCTGCCTCTGCCTCTGCCTCTGCCTCTGCCTTTGCCTTTGCGTGATCTAACCCTCACCCTAACTCTAAACCTAGCCCGAACCCTAACGCAAATCACCTTGGCCTTTGCCTTTGCTTCTGCCTTTACCCGATCTAACCCTAACCCTGAGGCTAACCCGAATCCTAACCCTAACCCTAACCATCACCCTAACCCTAACCTTAACCCTAACCCTGACCGCCGTTGCACTTGCCTTTGCTTTTTCCTTTCTCTCTTCCAGCACTAACCCTAAGCCTAACCCTAACCGCCTTGGCCTTGGCCTTTGCCTGACACTAAACGCCTTTGCCTTGGCCTAATCCTAAATGCCTTGGCCCAACTCTAAAGGCCTACTAACCCAACACCCAAAATTAAATGCCTTTGCCTAAAGCCCTGCACCTAATTGCCTTGGCCTTGGCCTTGGCCTTGGCGTAAGCAGGAAAGCCTTTGCCAAACTCGGAGCCTAAAGGCCTTGGCCTTTTTCTAAACCTTCTCCTAAATGCCTAGCTCTCTGCCTAACGAGGAATGCCTTTGCCTTTGCCTTTGCCTGATCGAGCCTAACCCTAACCGTAACCCGAATCATCTTGGTTTTTGCCTCTGCCTTTGCCTTTGCGTGATCTAACCCTCACCCTAACTCTAAACCTAGCCCGAACCCTAACGCAAATCACCTTGGCCTTTGCCTTTGCTTCTGCCTTTGCCCGATCTAACCCTAACCCTGAGGCTAACCCGAATCCTAACCCTAAACCTAACCATCACCCTAACCCTAAGCCCTCACCCTCACCCTCACCCTAACCCGAAACGCCTTTCCCTTTGCCTGATGTAACCCGAATCCTAACCGTGACCCACACCCGAACCCGAACCCAAACTGGATCTAACCCTAACCCTATCTCAAACGCTAACAACCTTTGCCTTTGCCTTTGCCTTTGCCTCATCTAACCCTAACCCTAACTGCCTTTGCCTAATCTAACCTTAAGCCTAAGCCTAAGCTTAACCCTAACCGCCTTTCCCTTTGCCTTTCCCTTTGCCTTTGCCTTTGCCTTTCCTTTTCCCTCTTCTAACCCTAACCCTAAGCCTCACCCCAAGCCTAACCCTCAGCTTAAACGCCTTTGCCTTTCCCTGATCCAAACCGAAAGCTAACCTGAACCCGAACAAAAAGCCTTTGCCTTTGCCTTTGCCTGATCCAACCCTAACCCTTAACGTAATCCCAACCTTAACCCTAACCCTAAACAAAACACTGCCCGCCTTTGCACTTGCCTTTGCTTTTGCCTTTCTCTCTTCCAACACTAACCCTAAGCCTAACCCTAACCGCCTTGGCCTTGGCCTTTGCCTGACACTAAACGCCTTTGCCTTGGCCTAATCCTAAATGCCTTGGCCTAACTCTAAAGGCCTACTAACCCAACACCCAAAATTAAATGCCTTTGCCTAATTGCCTTGGCCTTGGCCTTGGCCTTGGCCTTGGCGTAAGCAGGAAAGCCTTTGCCGAACTCGGAGCCTAAAGGCCTTGGCCTTTTTCTAAACCTTCTCCTAAATGCCTAGCTCTCTGCCTAACGAGGAATGCCTTTGCCTTTGCCTTTGCCTGATCGAGCCTAACCCTAACCGTAACCCGAATCACCTTGGTCTTTGCCTCTGCCTCTGCCTCTGCCTCTGCCTTTGCGTGATCTAACCCTCACCCTAACTCTAAACCTAGCCCGAACCCTAACGCAAATCACCTTGGCCTTTGCCTTTGCTTCTGCCTTTGCCCGATCTAACCCTAACGCTGAGGCTAACCCGAATCCTAACCCTAACCCTAACCATCACCCTAACCCTAACCCTAACCCTAACCCTGACTGCCGTTGCACTTGCCTTTGCTTTTGCCTTTCTCTCTTCCAGCACTAACCCTAAGCCTAACCCTAAGCGCCTTGGCCTTGGCCTTTGCCTGACGCTAAACGCCTTTGCCTTGGCCTAATCCTAAATGCCTTGGCCCAACTCTAAAGGCCTACTAACCCAACACCCAAAATTAAATGCCTTTGCCTAAAGCCCTGCACCTAATTGCCTTGGCCTTGGCGTAAGCAGGAAAGCCTTTGCCAAACTCGGAGCCTAAAGGCCTTGGCCTTTTTCTAAACCTTCTCCTAAATGCCTAGCTCTCTGCCTAATGAGGAATGCCTTTGCCTTTGCCTGATCGAGCCTAACCCTAACCGTAACCCGAATCATCTTGGTTTTTGCCTCTGCCTTTGCGTGATCTAACCCTCACCCTAACTCTAAACCTAGCCCGAACCCTAACGCAAATCACCTTGGCCTTTGCCTTTGCTTCTGCCTTTGCCCGATCTAACCCTAACCCTGAGGCTAACCCGAATCCTAACCCTAACCCTAACCATCACCCTAACCCTAAGCCCTCACCCTCACCCTCACCCTCACCCTAACCCAAAACGCCTTTCCCTTTGCCTGATGTAACCCAAATCCTAACCGTGACCCACACCCGAACCCGAACCCAAACTGGATCTAACCCTAACCCTCTCTCGAACGCTAACAACCTTTGCCTTTGCCTTTGCCTTTGCCTCATCTAACCCTAACCCTAACTGCCTTTGCCTAATCTAACCTTAAGCCTAAGCCTAAGCTTAACCCTAACCGCCTTTCCCTTTGCCTTTGCCTTTGCCTTTGCCTTTGCCTTTCCTTTTCCCTCTTCTAACCCTAACCCTAAGCCTCACCCCAAGCCTAACCCTCAGCTTAAACGCCTTTGCCTTTCCCTGATCCAAACCGAAAGCTAACCCGAACCCGAACAAAAAGCCTTTGCCTTTGCCTTTGCCTGATCCAACCCTAACCCTTAACGTAATCCCAACCTTAACCCTAACCCTAACCCTGACCCTGACCGCCTTTGCGCTTGCCTTTGCTTTTGCCTTTCTCTCTTCCAACACTAACCCTAAGCCTAACCCTAACCGCCTTGGCCTTGGCCTTTGCCTGACGCTAACCGCCTTTGCCTTGGCCTAATCCTAAATGCCTTGGCCCAACTCTAAAGGCCTACTAACCCAACACCCAAAATTAAATGCCTTTGCCTAAAGCCCTGGACCTAATTGCCTTGGCCTTGGCCTTGGCCTTGGCGTAAGCAGGAAAGCCTTTGCCAAACTCGGAGCCTAAAGGCCTTGGCCTTTTTCTAAACCTTCTCCTAAATGCCTAGCTCTCTGCCTAACGAGGAATGCCTTTGCCTTTGCCTTTGCCTGATCGAGCCTAACCCTAACCGTAACCCGAATCACCTTGGTCTTTGCCTCTGCCTCTGCCTCTGCCTCTGCCTCTGCCTCTGCCTTTGCCTTTGCGTGATCTAACCCTCACCCTAACTCTAAACCTAGCCCGAACCCTAACGCAAATCACCTTGGCCTTTGCCTTTGCTTCTGCCTTTACCCGATCTAACCCTAACCCTGAGGCTAACCCGAATCCTAACCCTAACCCTAACCATCACCCTAACCCTAACCTTAACCCTAACCCTGACCGCCGTTGCACTTGCCTTTGCTTTTTCCTATCTCTCTTCCAGCACTAACCCTAAGCCTAACCCTAAGCGCCTTGGCCTTGGCCTTTGCCTGACACTAAACGCCTTTGCCTTGGCCTAATCCTAAATGCCTTGGCCCAACTCTAAATGCCTACTAACCCAACACCCAAAATTAAATGCCTTTGCCTAAAGCCCTGCACCTAATTGCCTTGGCCTTGGCCTTGGCCTTGGCGTAAGCAGGAAAGCCTTTGCCAAACTCGGAGCCTAAAGGCCTTGGCCTTTTTCTAAACCTTCTCCTAAATGCCTAGCTCTCTGCCTAACGAGGAATGCCTTTGCCTTTGCCTTTGCCTGATCGAGCCTAACCCTAACCGTAACCCGAATCATCTTGGTTTTTGCCTCTGCCTTTGCCTTTGCGTGATCTAACCCTCACCCTAACTCTAAACCTAGCCCGAACCCTAACGCAAATCACCTTGGCCTTTGCCTTTGCTTCTGCCTTTGCCCGATCTAACCCTAACCCTGAGGCTAACCCGAATCCTAACCCTAAACCTAACCATCACCCTAACCCTAAGCCCTCACCCTCACCCTCACCCTCACCCTAACCCAAAACGCCTTTCCCTTTGCCTGATGTAACCCGAATCCTAACCGTGACCCACACCCGAACCCGAACCCAAACTGGATCTAACCCTAACCCTATCTCAAACGCTAACAACCTTTGCCTTTGCCTTTGCCTTTGCCTCATCTAACCCTAACCCTAACTGCCTTTGCCTAATCTAACCTTAAGCCTAAGCCTAAGCTTAACCCTAACCGCCTTTCCCTTTGCCTTTCCCTTTGCCTTTCCCTTTGCCTTTCCTTTTCCCTCTTCTAACCCTAACCCTAAGCCTCACCCCAAGCCTAACCCTCAGCTTAAACGCCTTTGCCTTTCCCTGATCCAAACCGAAAGCTAACCTGAACCCGAACAAAAAGCCTTTGCCTTTGCCTTTGCCTGATCCAACCCTAACCCTTAACGTAATCCCAACCTTAACCCTAACCCTAACCCTGACCCTGACCGCCTTTGCGCTTGCCTTTGCTTTTGCCTTTCTCTCTTCCAACACTAACCCTAAGCCTAACCCTAACCGCCTTGGCCTTGGCCTTTGCCTGACACTAAACGCCTTTGCCTTGGCCTAATCCTAAATGCCTTGGCCTAACTCTAAAGGCCTACTAACCCAACACCCAAAATTAAATGCCTTTGCCTAATTGCCTTGGCCTTGGCCTTGGCCTTGGCCTTGGCGTAAGCAGGAAAGCCTTTGCCGAACTCGGAGCCTAAAGGCCTTGGCCTTTTTCTAAACCTTCTCCTAAATGCCTAGCTCTCTGCCTAACGAGGAATGCCTTTGCCTTTGCCTTTGCCTGATCGAGCCTAACCCTAACCGTAACCCGAATCATCTTGGTCTTTGCCTCTGCCTCTGCCTCTGCCTCTGCCTCTGCCTCTGCCTTTGCGTGATCTAACCCTCACCCTAACTCTAAACCTAGCCCGAACCCTAACGCAAATCACCTTGGCCTTTGCCTTTGCTTCTGCCTTTGCCCGATCTAACCCTAACGCTGAGGCTAACCCGAATCCTAACCCTAACCCTAACCATCACCCTAACCCTAACCTTAACCCTAACCCTGACCGCCGTTGCACTTGCCTTTGCTTTTGCCTTTCTCTCTTCCAGCACTAACCCTAAGCCTAACCCTAAGCGCCTTGGCCTTGGCCTTTGCCTGATGCTAAACGCCTTTGCCTTGGCCTAATCCTAAATGCCTTGGCCCAACTCTAAATGTCTACTAACCCAACACCCAAAATTAAATGCCTTTGCCTAAAGCCCTGGACCTAATTGCCTTGGCCTGGGCGTAAGCAGGAAAGCCTTTACCAAACTCGGAGCCTAAAGGCCTTGGCCTTTTTCTAAACCTTCTCCTAAATGCCTAGCTCTCTGCCTAACGAGGAATGCCTTTGCCTTTGCCTTTGCCTGATCGAGCCTAACCCTAACCGTAACCCGAATCACCTTGGTCTTTGCCTCTGCCTTTGCCTTTGCGTGATCTAACCCTCACCCTAACTCTAAACCTAGCCCGAACCCTAACGCAAACCACCTTGGCCTTTGTCTTTGCTTCTGCCTTTGCCCGATCTAACCCTAACCCTGAGGCTAACCCGAATCCTAACCCTAACCCTAACCATCACCCTAACCCTAAGCCCTCACCCTCACCCTCACCCTCACCCTAACCCAAAACGCCTTTCCCTTTACCTGATGTAACCCAAATCCTAACCGTGACCCACACCCGAATCCGAACCCGGAATGGATCTAACCCTAACCCTCTCTCGAACGCTAACAACCTTTGCCTTTGCCTTTGCCTTTGCCTCATCTAACCCTAACCCTAACTGCCTTTGCCTAATCTAACCTTAAGCCTAAGCCTAAGCTTAACCCTAACCGCCTTTCCCTTTGCCTTTGCCTTTGCCTTTGCCTTTGCCTTTCCTTTTCCCTCTTCTAACCCTAACCCTAAGCCTCACCCCAAGCCTAACCCTCAGCTTAAACGCCTTTGCCTTTCCCTGATCCAAACCGAAAGCTAACCCGAACCCGAACAAAAAGCCTTTGCCTTTGCCTTTGCCTGATCCAACCCTAACCCTTAACGTAATCCCAACCTTAACCCTAACCCTAACCCTGACCCTGACCGCCTTTGCGCTTGCCTTTGCTTTTGCCTTTCTCTCTTCCAACACTAACCCTAAGCCTAACCCTAACCGCCTTGGCCTTGGCCTTTGCCTGACGCTAACCGCCTTTGCCTTGGCCTAATCCTAAATGCCTTGGCCCAACTCTAAAGGCCTACTAACCCAACACCCAAAATTAAATGCCTTTGCCTAAAGCCCTGGACCTAATTGCCTTGGCCTTGGCCTTGGCCTTGGCGTAAGCAGGAAAGCCTTTGCCAAACTCGGAGCCTAAAGGCCTTGGCCTTTTTCTAAACCTTCTCCTAAATGCCTAGCTCTCTGCCTAACGAGGAATGCCTTTGCCTTTGCCTTTGCCTGATCGAGCCTAACCCTAACCGTAACCCGAATCATCTTGGTTTTTGCCTCTGCCTTTGCCTTTGCGTGATCTAACCCTCACCCTAACTCTAAACCTAGCCCGAACCCTAACGCAAATCACCTTGGCCTTTGCCTTTGCTTCTGCCTTTGCCCGATCTAACCCTAACCCTGAGGCTAACCCGAATCCTAACCCTAAACCTAACCATCACCCTAACCCTAAGCCCTCACCCTCACCCTCACCCTCACCCTAACCCGAAACGCCTTTCCCTTTGCCTGATGTAACCCGAATCCTAACCGTGACCCACACCCGAACCCGAACCCAAACTGGATCTAACCCTAACCCTATCTCAAACGCTAACAACCTTTGCCTTTGCCTTTGCCTTTGCCTCATCTAACCCTAACCCTAACTGCCTTTGCCTAATCTAACCTTAAGCCTAAGCCTAAGCTTAACCCTAACCGCCTTTCCCTTTGCCTTTCCCTTTGCCTTTGCCTTTGCCTTTCCTTTTCCCTCTTCTAACCCTAACCCTAAGCCTCACCCCAAGCCTAACCCTCAGCTTAAACGCCTTTGCCTTTCCCTGATCCAAACCGAAAGCTAACCTGAACCCGAACAAAAAGCCTTTGCCTTTGCCTTTGCCTGATCCAACCCTAACCCTTAACGTAATCCCAACCTTAACCCTAACCCTAAACAAAACACTGCCCGCCTTTGCACTTGCCTTTGCTTTTGCCTTTCTCTCTTCCAACACTAACCCTAAGCCTAACCCTAACCGCCTTGGCCTTGGCCTTTGCCTGACACTAAACGCCTTTGCCTTGGCCTAATCCTAAATGCCTTGGCCTAACTCTAAAGGCCTACTAACCCAACACCCAAAATTAAATGCCTTTGCCTAATTGCCTTGGCCTTGGCCTTGGCCTTGGCCTTGGCGTAAGCAGGAAAGCCTTTGCCGAACTCGGAGCCTAAAGGCCTTGGCCTTTTTCTAAACCTTCTCCTAAATGCCTAGCTCTCTGCCTAACGAGGAATGCCTTTGCCTTTGCCTTTGCCTGATCGAGCCTAACCCTAACCGTAACCCGAATCACCTTGGTCTTTGCCTCTGCCTCTGCCTCTGCCTCTGCCTCTGCCTTTGCGTGATCTAACCCTCACCCTAACTCTAAACCTAGCCCGAACCCTAACGCAAATCACCTTGGCCTTTGCCTTTGCTTCTGCCTTTGCCCGATCTAACCCTAACCCTGAGGCTAACCCGAATCCTAACCCTAACCCTAACCATCACCCTAACCCTAACCCTAACCCTAACCCTGACTGCCGTTGCACTTGCCTTTGCTTTTGCCTTTCTCTCTTCCAGCACTAACCCTAAGCCTAACCCTAACCGCCTTGGCCTTGGCCTTTGCCTGACGCTAAACGCCTTTGCCTTGGCCTAATCCTAAATGCCTTGGCCCAACTCTAAAGGCCTACTAACCCAACACCCAAAATTAAATGCCTTTGCCTAAAGCCCTGCACCTAATTGCCTTGGCCTTGGCGTAAGCAGGAAAGCCTTTGCCAAACTCGGAGCCTAAAGGCCTTGGCCTTTTTCTAAACCTTCTCCTAAATGCCTAGCTCTCTGCCTAACGAGGAATGCCTTTGCCTTTGCCTGATCGAGCCTAACCCTAACCGTAACCCGAATCATCTTGGTTTTTGCCTCTGCCTTTGCGTGATCTAACCCTCACCCTAACTCTAAACCTAGCCCGAACCCTAACGCAAATCACCTTGGCCTTTGCCTTTGCTTCTGCCTTTGCCCGATCTAACCCTAACCCTGAGGCTAACCCGAATCCTAACCCTAAACCTAACCATCACCCTAACCCTAAGCCCTCACCCTCACCCTCACCCTCACCCTAACCCAAAACGCCTTTCCCTTTGCCTGATGTAACCCGAATCCTAACCGTGACCCACACCCGAACCCGAACCCGGAATGGATCTAACCCTAACCCTCTCTCGAACGCTAACAACCTTTGCCTTTGCCTTTGCCTTTGCCTCATCTAACCCTAACCCTAACTGCCTTTGCCTAATCTAACCTTAAGCCTAAGCCTAAGCTTAACCCTAACCGCCTTTCCCTTTGCCTTTCCCTTTGCCTTTGCCTTTGCCTTTCCTTTTCCCTCTTCTAACCCTAACCCTAAGCCTCACCCCAAGCCTAACCCTCAGCTTAAACGCCTTTGTCTTTCCCTGATCCAAACCGAAAGCTAACCCGAACCCGAACAAAAAGCCTTTGCCTTTGCCTTTGCCTGATCCAACCCTAACCCTTAACGTAATCCCAACCTTAACCCTAACCCTAAACGAAACACTGCCCGCCTTTGCACTTGCCTTTGCTTTTGCCTTTCTCTCTTCCAACACTAACCCTAAGCCTAACCCTAACCGCCTTGGCCTTGGCCTTTGCCTGACGCTAAACGCCTTTGCCTTGGCCTAATCCTAAATGCCTTGGCCTAACTCTAAAGGCCTACTAACCCAACACCCAAAATTAAATGCCTTTGCCTAAAGCCCTGCACCTAATTGCCTTGGCCTTGGCGTAAGCAGGAAAGCCTTTGCCGAACTTGGAGCCTAAAGGCCTTGGCCTTTTTCTAAACCTTCTCCTAAATGCCTAGCTCTCTGCCTAACGAGGAATGCCTTTGCCTTTGCTTCTGCCTTTGCCCGATCTAACCCTAACCCTGAGGCCAACCCGAATCCTAACCCTAACCTGAACCATCACCCTAACCCTAAGCCCTCACCCTCACCCTCACCCTAACCCGAAACGCCTTTCCCTTTGCCTGATGTAACCCAAATCCTAACCGTGACCCACACCCGAACCCGAACCCAAACTGGATCTAACCCTAACCCTCTCTCGAACGCTAACAACCTTTGCCTTTGCCTTTGCCTTTGCCTCATCTAACCCTAACCCTAACTGCCTTTGCCTAATCTAACCTTAAGCCTAAGCCTAAGCTTAACCCTAACCGCCTTTCCCTTTCCCTTTCCCTTTGCCTTTGCCTTTGCCTTTCCTTTTCCCTCTTCTAACCCTAACCCTAAGCCTCACCCCAAGCCTAACCCTCAGCTTAAACGCCTTTGCCTTTCCCTGATCCAAACCGAAAGCTAACCCGAACCCGAACAAAAAGCCTTTGCCTTTGCCTTTGCCTGATCCAACCCTAACCCTTAACGTAATCCCAACCTTAACCCTAACCCTAACCCTGACCCTGACCGCCTTTGCGCTTGCCTTTGCTTTTGCCTTTCTCTCTTCCAACACTAACCCTAAGCCTAACCCTAACCGCCTTGGCCTTGGCCTTTGCCTGACGCTAACCGCCTTTGCCTTGGCCTAATCCTAAATGCCTTGGCCCAAGTCTAAAGGCCTACTAACCCAACACCCAAAATTAAATGCCTTTGCCTAATTGCCTTGGCCTTGGCCTTGGCCTTGGCCTTGGCCTGGGCGTAAGCAGGAAAGCCTTTACCAAACTCGGAGCCTAAAGGCCTTGGCCTTTTTCTAAACCTTCTCCTAAATGCCTAGCTCTCTGCCTAACGAGGAATGCCTTTGCCTTTGCCTTTGCCTGATCGAGCCTAACCCTAACCGTAACCCGAATCACCTTGGTCTTTGCCTCTGCCTCTGCCTCTGCCTCTGCCTCTGCCTTTGCCTTTGCGTGATCTAACCCTCACCCTAACTCTAAACCTAGCCCGAACCCTAACGCAAATCACCTTGGCCTTTGCCTTTGCTTCTGCCTTTACCCGATCTAACCCTAACCCTGAGGGTAACCCGAATCCTAACCCTAACCCTAACCATCACCCTAACCCTAACCTTAACCCTAACCCTGACCGCCGTTGCACTTGCCTTTGCTTTTGCCTTTCTCTCTTCCAACACTAACCCTAAGCCTAACCCTAACCGCCTTGGCCTTGGCCTTTGCCTGACGCTAAACGCCTTTGCCTTGGCCTAATCCTAAATGCCTTGGCCCAACTCTAAATGTCTACTAAGCCAACACCCAAAATTAAATGCCTTTGCCTAAAGCCCTGGACCTAATTGCCTTGGCCTGGGCGTAAGCAGGAAAGCCTTTACCAAACTCGGAGCCTAAAGGCCTTGGCCTTTTTCTAAACCTTCTCCTAAATGCCTAGCTCTCTGCCTAACGAGGAATGCCTTTGCCTTTGCCTTTGCCTGATCGAGCCTAACCCTAACCGTAACCCAAATCACCTTGGTCTTTGCCTCTGCCTTTGCCTTTGCGTGATCTAACCCTCACCCTAACTCTAAACCTAGCCCGAACCCTAATGCAAATCACCTTGGCCTTTGCCTTTGCTTCTGCCTTTGCCCGATCTAACCCTAACGCTGAGGCTAACCCGAATCCTAACCCTAACCCTAACCATCACCCTAACCCTAAGCCCTCACCCTCACCCTAACCCAAAACGCCTTTCCCTTTACCTGATGTAACCCAAATCCTAACCGTGACCCACACCCGAACCCGAACCCAAACTGGATCTAACCCTAACCCTCTCTCGAACGCTAACAACCTTTGCCTTTGCCTTTGCCTTTGCCTCATCTAACCCTAACCCTAACTGCCTTTGCCTAATCTAACCTTAAGCCTAAGCCTAAGCTTAACCCTAACCGCCTTTCCCTTTGCCTTTCCCTTTGCCTTTGCCTTTGCCTTTCCTTTTCCCTCTTCTAACCCTAACCCTAAGCCTCACCCCAAGCCTAACCCTCAGCTTAAACGCCTTTGCCTTTCCCTGATCCAAACCGAAAGCTAACCCGAACCCAAACAAAAAGCCTTTGCCTTTGCCTTTGCCTGATCCAACCCTAACCCTTAACGTAATCCCAACCTTAACCCTAACCCTAAACAAAACACTGCCCGCCTTTGCACTTGCCTTTGCTTTTGCCTTTCTCTCTTCCAACACTAACCCTAAGCCTAACCCTAACCGCCTTGGCCTTGGCCTTTGCCAGACACTAACCGCCTTTGCCTTGGCCTAATCCTAAATGCCTTGGCCTAACTCTAAAGGCCTACTAACCCAACACCCAAAATTAAATGCCTTTGCCTAAAGCCCTGGACCTAATTGCCTTGGCCTTGGCCTTGGCCTTGGCGTAAGCAGGAAAGCCTTTGCCAAACTCGGAGCCTAAAGGCCTTGGCCTTTTTCTAAACCTTCTCCTAAATGCCTAGCTCTCTGCCTAACGAGGAATGCCTTTGCCTTTGCCTTTGCCTGATCGAGCCTAACCCTAACCGTAACCCGAATCACCTTGGTCTTTGCCTCTGCCTCTGCCTCTGCCTCTGCCTCTGCCTCTGCCTTTGCCTTTGCGTGATCTAACCCTCACCCTAACTCTAAACCTAGCCCGAACCCTAACGCAAATCACCTTGGCCTTTGCCTTTGCTTCTGCCTTTACCCGATCTAACCCTAACCCTGAGGCTAACCCGAATCCTAACCCTAACCCTAACCATCACCCTAACCCTAACCCTAACCCTGACCCTGACCGCCTTTGCGCTTGCCTTTGCTTTTGCCTTTCTCTCTTCCAACACTAACCCTAAGCCTAACCCTAACCGCCTTGGCCTTGGCCTTTGCCTGACGCTAAACGCCTTTGCCTTGGCCTAATCCTAAATGCCTTGGCCTAACTCTAAAGGCCTACTAACCCAACACCCAAAATTAAATGCCTTTGCCTAAAGCCCTGCACCTAATTGCCTTGGCCTTGGCGTAAGCAGGAAAGCCTTTGCCGAACTTGGAGCCTAAAGGCCTTGGCCTTTTTCTAAACCTTCTCCTAAATGCCTAGCTCTCTGCCTAACGAGGAATGCCTTTGCCTTTGCTTCTGCCTTTGCCCGATCTAACCCTAACCCTGAGGCCAACCCGAATCCTAACCCTAACCTGAACCATCACCCTAACCCTAAGCCCTCACCCTCACCCTCACCCTAACCCGAAACGCCTTTCCCTTTGCCTGATGTAACCCAAATCCTAACCGTGACCCACACCCGAACCCGAACCCAAACTGGATCTAACCCTAACCCTCTCTCGAACGCTAACAACCTTTGCCTTTGCCTTTGCCTTTGCCTCATCTAACCCTAACCCTAACTGCCTTTGCCTAATCTAACCTTAAGCCTAAGCCTAAGCTTAACCCTAACCGCCTTTCCCTTTGCCTTTGCCTTTGCCTTTGCCTTTGCCTTTCCTTTTCCCTCTTCTAACCCTAACCCTAAGCCTCACCCCAAGCCTAACCCTCAGCTTAAACGCCTTTGCCTTTCCCTGATCCAAACCGAAAGCTAACCCGAACCCGAACAAAAAGCCTTTGCCTTTGCCTTTGCCTGATCCAACCCTAACCCTTAACGTAATCCCAACCTTAACCCTAACCCTAACCCTGACCCTGACCGCCTTTGCGCTTGCCTTTGCTTTTGCCTTTCTCTCTTCCAACACTAACCCTAAGCCTAACCCTAACCGCCTTGGCCTTGGCCTTTGCCTGACGCTAACCGCCTTTGCCTTGGCCTAATCCTAAATGCCTTGGCCCAAGTCTAAAGGCCTACTAACCCAACACCCAAAATTAAATGCCTTTGCCTAATTGCCTTGGCCTTGGCCTTGGCCTTGGCCTTGGCCTGGGCGTAAGCAGGAAAGCCTTTACCAAACTCGGAGCCTAAAGGCCTTGGCCTTTTTCTAAACCTTCTCCTAAATGCCTAGCTCTCTGCCTAACGAGGAATGCCTTTGCCTTTGCCTTTGCCTGATCGAGCCTAACCCTAACCGTAACCCGAATCACCTTGGTCTTTGCCTCTGCCTCTGCCTCTGCCTCTGCCTCTGCCTTTGCCTTTGCGTGATCTAACCCTCACCCTAACTCTAAACCTAGCCCGAACCCTAACGCAAATCACCTTGGCCTTTGCCTTTGCTTCTGCCTTTACCCGATCTAACCCTAACGCTGAGGCTAACCCGAATCCTAACCCTAACCCTAACCATCACCCTAACCCTAACCTTAACCCTAACCCTGACCGCCGTTGCACTTGCCTTTGCTTTTGCCTTTCTCTCTTCCAACACTAACCCTAAGCCTAACCCTAACCGCCTTGGCCTTGGCCTTTGCCTGACGCTAAACGCCTTTGCCTTGGCCTAATCCTAAATGCCTTGGCCCAACTCTAAATGTCTACTAACCCAACACCCAAAATTAAATGCCTTTGCCTAAAGCCCTGGACCTAATTGCCTTGGCCTGGGCGTAAGCAGGAAAGCCTTTACCAAACTCGGAGCCTAAAGGCCTTGGCCTTTTTCTAAACCTTCTCCTAAATGCCTAGCTCTCTGCCTAACGAGGAATGCCTTTGCCTTTGCCTTTGCCTGATCGAGCCTAACCCTAACCGTAACCCAAATCACCTTGGTCTTTGCCTCTGCCTTTGCCTTTGCGTGATCTAACCCTCACCCTAACTCTAAACCTAGCCCGAACCCTAATGCAAATCACCTTGGCCTTTGCCTTTGCTTCTGCCTTTGCCCGATCTAACCCTAACGCTGAGGCTAACCCGAATCCTAACCCTAACCCTAACCATCACCCTAACCCTAAGCCCTCACCCTCACCCTAACCCAAAACGCCTTTCCCTTTACCTGATGTAACCCAAATCCTAACCGTGACCCACACCCGAACCCGAACCCAAACTGGATCTAACCCTAACCCTCTCTCGAACGCTAACAACCTTTGCCTTTGCCTTTGCCTTTGCCTCATCTAACCCTAACCCTAACTGCCTTTGCCTAATCTAACCTTAAGCCTAAGCCTAAGCTTAACCCTAACCGCCTTTCCCTTTGCCTTTCCCTTTGCCTTTGCCTTTGCCTTTCCTTTTCCCTCTTCTAACCCTAACCCTAAGCCTCACCCCAAGCCTAACCCTCAGCTTAAACGCCTTTGCCTTTCCCTGATCCAAACCGAAAGCTAACCCGAACCCAAACAAAAAGCCTTTGCCTTTGCCTTTGCCTGATCCAACCCTAACCCTTAACGTAATCCCAACCTTAACCCTAACCCTAAACAAAACACTGCCCGCCTTTGCACTTGCCTTTGCTTTTGCCTTTCTCTCTTCCAACACTAACCCTAAGCCTAACCCTAACCGCCTTGGCCTTGGCCTTTGCCAGACACTAACCGCCTTTGCCTTGGCCTAATCCTAAATGCCTTGGCCTAACTCTAAAGGCCTACTAACCCAACACCCAAAATTAAATGCCTTTGCCTAAAGCCCTGGACCTAATTGCCTTGGCCTTGGCCTTGGCCTTGGCGTAAGCAGGAAAGCCTTTGCCAAACTCGGAGCCTAAAGGCCTTGGCCTTTTTCTAAACCTTCTCCTAAATGCCTAGCTCTCTGCCTAACGAGGAATGCCTTTGCCTTTGCCTTTGCCTGATCGAGCCTAACCCTAACCGTAACCCGAATCACCTTGGTCTTTGCCTCTGCCTCTGCCTCTGCCTCTGCCTCTGCCTCTGCCTTTGCCTTTGCGTGATCTAACCCTCACCCTAACTCTAAACCTAGCCCGAACCCTAACGCAAATCACCTTGGCCTTTGCCTTTGCTTCTGCCTTTACCCGATCTAACCCTAACCCTGAGGCTAACCCGAATCCTAACCCTAACCCTAACCATCACCCTAACCCTAACCTTAACCCTAACCCTGACCGCCGTTGCACTTGCCTTTGCTTTTGCCTTTCTCTCTTCCAGCACTAACCCTAAGCCTAACCCTAAGCGCCTTGGCCTTGGCCTTTGCCTGACACTAAACGCCTTTGCCTTGGCCTAATCCTAAATGCCTTGGCCTAACTCTAAAGGCCTACTAACCCAACACCCAAAATTAAATGCCTTTGCCTAAAGCCCTGGACCTAATTGCCTTGGCCTTGGCCTTGGCCTTGGCGTAAGCAGGAAAGCCTTTGCCAAACTCGGAGCCTAAAGGCCTTGGCCTTTTTCTAAACCTTCTCCTAAATGCCTAGCTCTCTGCCTAACGAGGAATGCCTTTGCCTTTGCCTTTGCCTGATCGAGCCTAACCCTAACCGTAACCCGAATCATCTTGGTTTTTGCCTCTGCCTTTGCCTTTGCGTGATCTAACCCTCACCCTAACTCTAAACCTAGCCCGAACCCTAACGCAAATCACCTTGGCCTTTGCCTTTGCTTCTGCCTTTGCCCGATCTAACCCTAACCCTGAGGCTAACCCGAATCCTAACCCTAAACCTAACCATCACCCTAACCCTAAGCCCTCACCCTCACCCTCACCCTCACCCTAACCCGAAACGCCTTTCCCTTTGCCTGATGTAACCCGAATCCTAACCGTGACCCACACCCGAACCCGAACCCAAACTGGATCTAACCCTAACCCTATCTCAAACGCTAACAACCTTTGCCTTTGCCTTTGCCTTTGCCTCATCTAACCCTAACCCTAACTGCCTTTGCCTAATCTAACCTTAAGCCTAAGCCTAAGCTTAACCCTAACCGCCTTTCCCTTTGCCTTTCCCTTTGCCTTTGCCTTTGCCTTTCCTTTTCCCTCTTCTAACCCTAACCCTAAGCCTCACCCCAAGCCTAACCCTCAGCTTAAACGCCTTTGCCTTTCCCTGATCCAAACCGAAAGCTAACCTGAACCCGAACAAAAAGCCTTTGCCTTTGCCTTTGCCTGATCCAACCCTAACCCTTAACGTAATCCCAACCTTAACCCTAACCCTAAACAAAACACTGCCCGCCTTTGCACTTGCCTTTGCTTTTGCCTTTCTCTCTTCCAACACTAACCCTAAGCCTAACCCTAACCGCCTTGGCCTTGGCCTTTGCCTGACACTAAACGCCTTTGCCTTGGCCTAATCCTAAATGCCTTGGCCTAACTCTAAAGGCCTACTAACCCAACACCCAAAATTAAATGCCTTTGCCTAATTGCCTTGGCCTTGGCCTTGGCCTTGGCCTTGGCGTAAGCAGGAAAGCCTTTGCCGAACTCGGAGCCTAAAGGCCTTGGCCTTTTTCTAAACCTTCTCCTAAATGCCTAGCTCTCTGCCTAACGAGGAATGCCTTTGCCTTTGCCTTTGCCTGATCGAGCCTAACCCTAACCGTAACCCGAATCAACTTGGTCTTTGCCTCTGCCTCTGCCTCTGCCTCTGCCTTTGCCTTTGCGTGATCTAACCCTCACCCTAACTCTAAACCTAGCCCGAACCCTAACGCAAATCACCTTGGCCTTTGCCTTTGCTTCTGCCTTTGCCCGATCTAACCCTAACCCTGAGGCTAACCCGAATCCTAACCCTAACCCTAACCATCACCCTAACCCTAACCCTAACCCTAACCCTGACTGCCGTTGCACTTGCCTTTGCTTTTGCCTTTCTCTCTTCCAGCACTAACCCTAAGCCTAACCCTAAGCGCCTTGGCCTTGGCCTTTGCCTGACGCTAAACGCCTTTGCCTTGGCCTAATCCTAAATGCCTTGGCCCAACTCTAAAGGCCTACTAACCCAACACCCAAAATTAAATGCCTTTGCCTAAAGCCCTGCACCTAATTGCCTTGGCCTTGGCGTAAGCAGGAAAGCCTTTGCCAAACTCGGAGCCTAAAGGCCTTGGCCTTTTTCTAAACCTTCTCCTAAATGCCTAGCTCTCTGCCTAACGAGGAATGCCTTTGCCTTTGCCTGATCGAGCCTAACCCTAACCGTAACCCGAATCATCTTGGTTTTTGCCTCTGCCTTTGCGTGATCTAACCCTCACCCTAACTCTAAACCTAGCCCGAACCCTAACGCAAATCACCTTGGCCTTTGCCTTTGCTTCTGCCTTTGCCCGATCTAACCCTAACCCTGAGGCTAACCCGAATCCTAACCCTAACCCTAACCATCACCCTAACCCTAAGCCCTCACCCTCACCCTCACCCTCACCCTAACCCAAAACGCCTTTCCCTTTGCCTGATGTAACCCAAATCCTAACCGTGACCCACACCCGAACCCGAACCCAAACTGGATCTAACCCTAACCCTCTCTCGAACGCTAACAACCTTTGCCTTTGCCTTTGCCTCATCTAACCCTAACCCTAACTGCCTTTGCCTAATCTAACCTTAAGCCTAAGCCTAAGCTTAACCCTAACCGCCTTTGCCTTTCCCTTTGCCTTTGCCTTTGCCTTTCCTTTTCCCTCTTCTAACCCTAACCCTAAGCCTCACCCCAAGCCTAACCCTCAGCTTAAACGCCTTTGCCTTTCCCTGATCCAAACCGAAAGCTAACCCGAACCCGAACAAAAAGCCTTTGCCTTTGCCTTTGCCTGATCCAACCCTAACCCTTAACGTAATCCCAACCTTAACCCTAACCCTAAACAAAACACTGCCCGCCTTTGCACTTGCCTTTGCTTTTGCCTTTCTCTCTTCCAACACTAACCCTAAGCCTAACCCTAACCGCCTTGGCCTTGGCCTTTGCCTGACACTAAACGCCTTTGCCTTGGCCTAATCCTAAATGCCTTGGCCTAACTCTAAAGGCCTACTAACCCAACACCCAAAATTAAATGCCTTTGCCTAATTGCCTTGGCCTTGGCCTTGGCCTTGGCCTTGGCGTAAGCAGGAAAGCCTTTGCCGAACTCGGAGCCTAAAGGCCTTGGCCTTTTTCTAAACCTTCTCCTAAATGCCTAGCTCTCTGCCTAACGAGGAATGCCTTTGCCTTTGCCTTTGCCTGATCTAGCCTAACCCTAACCGTAACCCGAATCATCTTGGTTTTTGCCTCTGCCTTTGCCTTTGCGTGATCTAACCCTCACCCTAACTCTAAACCTAGCCCGAACCCTAACGCAAATCACCTTGGCCTTTGCCTTTGCTTCTGCCTTTGCCCGATCTAACCCTAACCCTGAGGCTAACCCGAATCCTAACTCTAAACCTAACCATCACCCTAACCCTAAGCCCTCACCCTCACCCTCACCCTCACCCTAACCCAAAACGCCTTTCCCTTTGCCTGATGTAACCCAAATCCTAACCGTGACCCACACCCGAACCCGAACCCAAACTGGATCTAACCCTAACCCTCTCTCGAACGCTAACAACCTTTGCCTTTGCCTTTGCCTTTGCCTCATCTAACCCTAACCCTAACTGCCTTTGCCTAATCTAACCTTAAGCCTAAGCCTAAGCTTAACCCTAACCACCTTTCCCTTTGCCTTTCCCTTTGCCTTTCCCTTTGCCTTTCCTTTTCCCTCTTCTAACCCTAACCCTAAGCCTCACCCCAAGCCTAACCCTCAGCTTAAACGCCTTTGCCTTTCCCTGATCCAAACCGAAAGCTAACCCGAACCCGAACAAAAAGCCTTTGCCTTTGCCTTTGCCTGATCCAACCCTAACCCTTAACGTAATCCCAACCTTAACCCTAACCCTAAACAAAACACTGCCCGCCTTTGCACTTGCCTTTGCTTTTGCCTTTCTCTCTTCCAACACTAACCCTAAGCCTAACCCTAACCGCCTTGGCCTTGGCCTTTGCCTGACACTAAACGCCTTTGCCTTGGCCTAATCCTAAATGCCTTGGCCTAACTCTAAAGGCCTACTAACCCAACACCCAAAATTAAATGCCTTTGCCTAATTGCCTTGGCCTTGGCCTTGGCCTTGGCCTTGGCGTAAGCAGGAAAGCCTTTGCCGAACTCGGAGCCTAAAGGCCTTGGCCTTTTTCTAAACCTTCTCCTAAATGCCTAGCTCTCTGCCTAACGAGGAATGCCTTTGCCTTTGCCTTTGCCTGATCGAGCCTAACCCTAACCGTAACCCGAATCACCTTGGTCTTTGCCTCTGCCTCTGCCTCTGCCTCTGCCTCTGCCTCTGCCTTTGCCTTTGTGTGATCTAACCCTCACCCTAACTCTAAACCTAGCCCGAACCCTAACGCAAATCACCTTGGCCTTTGCCTTTGCTTCTGCCTTTACCCGATCTAACCCTAACCCTGAGGCTAACCCGAATCCTAACCCTAACCCTAACCATCACCCTAACCCTAACCTTAACCCTAACCCTGACCGCCGTTGCACTTGCCTTTGCTTTTGCCTTTCTCTCTTCCAGCACTAACCCTAAGCCTAACCCTAAGCGCCTTGGCCTTGGCCTTTGCCTGACACTAAACGCCTTTGCCTTGGCCTAATCCTAAATGCCTTGGCCTAACTCTAAAGGCCTACTAACCCAACACCCAAAATTAAATGCCTTTGCCTAAAGCCCTGGACCTAATTGCCTTGGCCTTGGCCTTGGCCTTGGCGTAAGCAGGAAAGCCTTTGCCAAACTCGGAGCCTAAAGGCCTTGGCCTTTTTCTAAACCTTCTCCTAAATGCCTAGCTCTCTGCCTAACGAGGAATGCCTTTGCCTTTGCCTTTGCCTGATCGAGCCTAACCCTAACCGTAACCCGAATCATCTTGGTTTTTGCCTCTGCCTTTGCCTTTGCGTGATCTAACCCTCACCCTAACTCTAAACCTAGCCCGAACCCTAACGCAAATCACCTTGGCCTTTGCCTTTGCTTCTGCCTTTGCCCGATCTAACCCTAACCCTGAGGCTAACCCGAATCCTAACCCTAAACCTAACCATCACCCTAACCCTAAGCCCTCACCCTCACCCTCACCCTCACCCTAACCCGAAACGCCTTTCCCTTTGCCTGATGTAACCCGAATCCTAACCGTGACCCACACCCGAACCCGAACCCAAACTGGATCTAACCCTAACCCTATCTCAAACGCTAACAACCTTTGCCTTTGCCTTTGCCTTTGCCTCATCTAACCCTAACCCTAACTGCCTTTGCCTAATCTAACCTTAAGCCTAAGCCTAAGCTTAACCCTAACCGCCTTTCCCTTTGCCTTTCCCTTTGCCTTTGCCTTTGCCTTTCCTTTTCCCTCTTCTAACCCTAACCCTAAGCCTCACCCCAAGCCTAACCCTCAGCTTAAACGCCTTTGCCTTTCCCTGATCCAAACCGAAAGCTAACCTGAACCCGAACAAAAAGCCTTTGCCTTTGCCTTTGCCTGATCCAACCCTAACCCTTAACGTAATCCCAACCTTAACCCTAACCCTAAACAAAACACTGCCCGCCTTTGCACTTGCCTTTGCTTTTGCCTTTCTCTCTTCCAACACTAACCCTAAGCCTAACCCTAACCGCCTTGGCCTTGGCCTTTGCCTGACACTAAACGCCTTTGCCTTGGCCTAATCCTAAATGCCTTGGCCTAACTCTAAAGGCCTACTAACCCAACACCCAAAATTAAATGCCTTTGCCTAATTGCCTTGGCCTTGGCCTTGGCCTTGGCCTTGGCGTAAGCAGGAAAGCCTTTGCCGAACTCGGAGCCTAAAGGCCTTGGCCTTTTTCTAAACCTTCTCCTAAATGCCTAGCTCTCTGCCTAACGAGGAATGCCTTTGCCTTTGCCTTTGCCTGATCGAGCCTAACCCTAACCGTAACCCGAATCACCTTGGTCTTTGCCTCTGCCTCTGCCTCTGCCTCTGCCTCTGCCTTTGCGTGATCTAACCCTCACCCTAACTCTAAACCTAGCCCGAACCCTAACGCAAATCACCTTGGCCTTTGCCTTTGCTTCTGCCTTTGCCCGATCTAACCCTAACCCTGAGGCTAACCCGAATCCTAACCCTAACCCTAACCATCACCCTAACCCTAACCCTAACCCTAACCCTGACTGCCGTTGCACTTGCCTTTGCTTTTGCCTTTCTCTCTTCCAGCACTAACCCTAAGCCTAACCCTAAGCGCCTTGGCCTTGGCCTTTGCCTGACGCTAAACGCCTTTGCCTTGGCCTAATCCTAAATGCCTTGGCCCAACTCTAAAGGCCTACTAACCCAACACCCAAAATTAAATGCCTTTGCCTAAAGCCCTGCACCTAATTGCCTTGGCCTTGGCGTAAGCAGGAAAGCCTTTGCCGAACTCGGAGCCTAAAGGCCTTGGCCTTTTTCTAAACCTTCTCCTAAATGCCTAGCTCTCTGCCTAACGAGGAATGCCTTTGCCTTTGCCTGATCGAGCCTAACCCTAACCGTAACCCGAATCATCTTGGTTTTTGCCTCTGCCTTTGCGTGATCTAACCCTCACCCTAACTCTAAACCTAGCCCGAACCCTAACGCAAATCACCTTGGCCTTTGCCTTTGCTTCTGCCTTTGCCCGATCTAACCCTAACCCTGAGGCTAACCCGAATCCTAACCCTAAACCTAACCATCACCCTAACCCTAAGCCCTCACCCTCACCCTCACCCTCACCCTCACCCGAAACGCCTTTCCCTTTGCCTGATGTAACCCGAATCCTAACCGTGACCCACACCCGAACCCGAACCCAAACTGGATCTAACCCTAACCCTATCTCAAACGCTAACAACCTTTGCCTTTGCCTTTGCCTTTGCCTCATCTAACCCTAACCCTAACTGCCTTTGCCTAATCTAACCTTAAGCCTAAGCCTAAGCTTAACCCTAACCGCCTTTCCCTTTGCCTTTCCCTTTGCCTTTGCCTTTGCCTTTCCTTTTCCCTCTTCTAACCCTAACCCTAAGCCTCACCCCAAGCCTAACCCTCAGCTTAAACGCCTTTGCCTTTCCCTGATCCAAACCGAAAGCTAACCCGAACCCGAACAAAAAGCCTTTGCCTTTGCCTTTGCCTGATCCAACCCTAACCCTTAACGTAATCCCAACCTTAACCCTAACCCTAAACAAAACACTGCCCGCCTTTGCACTTGCCTTTGCTTTTGCCTTTCTCTCTTCCAACACTAACCCTAAGCCTAACCCTAACCGCCTTGGCCTTGGCCTTTGCCTGACACTAAACGCCTTTGCCTTGGCCTAATCCTAAATGCCTTGGCCTAACTCTAAAGGCCTACTAACCCAACACCCAAAATTAAATGCCTTTGCCTAATTGCCTTGGCCTTGGCCTTGGCCTTGGCCTTGGCGTAAGCAGGAAAGCCTTTGCCGAACTCGGAGCCTAAAGGCCTTGGCCTTTTTCTAAACCTTCTCCTAAATGCCTAGCTCTCTGCCTAACGAGGAATGCCTTTGCCTTTGCCTTTGCCTGATCGAGCCTAACCCTAACCGTAACCCGAATCACCTTGGTCTTTGCCTCTGCCTCTGCCTCTGCCTCTGCCTCTGCCTCTGCCTCTGCCTCTGCCTTTGCCTTTGCGTGATCTAACCCTCACCCTAACTCTAAACCTAGCCCGAACCCTAACGCAAATCACCTTGGCCTTTGCCTTTGCTTCTGCCTTTACCCGATCTAACCCTAACCCTGAGGCTAACCCGAATCCTAACCCTAACCCTAACCATCACCCTAACCCTAACCTTAACCCTAACCCTGACCGCCGTTGCACTTGCCTTTGCTTTTGCCTTTCTCTCTTCCAGCACTAACCCTAAGCCTAACCCTAAGCGCCTTGGCCTTGGCCTTTGCCTGACACTAAACGCCTTTGCCTTGGCCTAATCCTAAATGCCTTGGCCTAACTCTAAAGGCCTACTAACCCAACACCCAAAATTAAATGCCTTTGCCTAAAGCCCTGGACCTAATTGCCTTGGCCTTGGCCTTGGCCTTGGCGTAAGCAGGAAAGCCTTTGCCAAACTCGGAGCCTAAAGGCCTTGGCCTTTTTCTAAACCTTCTCCTAAATGCCTAGCTCTCTGCCTAACGAGGAATGCCTTTGCCTTTGCCTTTGCCTGATCGAGCCTAACCCTAACCGTAACCCGAATCATCTTGGTTTTTGCCTCTGCCTTTGCCTTTGCGTGATCTAACCCTCACCCTAACTCTAAACCTAGCCCGAACCCTAACGCAAATCACCTTGGCCTTTGCCTTTGCTTCTGCCTTTGCCCGATCTAACCCTAACCCTGAGGCTAACCCGAATCCTAACCCTAAACCTAACCATCACCCTAACCCTAAGCCCTCACCCTCACCCTCACCCTCACCCTAACCCGAAACGCCTTTCCCTTTGCCTGATGTAACCCGAATCCTAACCGTGACCCACACCCGAACCCGAACCCAAACTGGATCTAACCCTAACCCTATCTCAAACGCTAACAACCTTTGCCTTTGCCTTTGCCTTTGCCTCATCTAACCCTAACCCTAACTGCCTTTGCCTAATCTAACCTTAAGCCTAAGCCTAAGCTTAACCCTAACCGCCTTTCCCTTTGCCTTTCCCTTTGCCTTTGCCTTTGCCTTTCCTTTTCCCTCTTCTAACCCTAACCCTAAGCCTCACCCCAAGCCTAACCCTCAGCTTAAACGCCTTTGCCTTTCCCTGATCCAAACCGAAAGCTAACCTGAACCCGAACAAAAAGCCTTTGCCTTTGCCTTTGCCTGATCCAACCCTAACCCTTAACGTAATCCCAACCTTAACCCTAACCCTAAACAAAACACTGCCCGCCTTTGCACTTGCCTTTGCTTTTGCCTTTCTCTCTTCCAACACTAACCCTAAGCCTAACCCTAACCGCCTTGGCCTTGGCCTTTGCCTGACACTAAACGCCTTTGCCTTGGCCTAATCCTAAATGCCTTGGCCTAACTCTAAAGGCCTACTAACCCAACACCCAAAATTAAATGCCTTTGCCTAATTGCCTTGGCCTTGGCCTTGGCCTTGGCCTTGGCGTAAGCAGGAAAGCCTTTGCCGAACTCGGAGCCTAAAGGCCTTGGCCTTTTTCTAAACCTTCTCCTAAATGCCTAGCTCTCTGCCTAACGAGGAATGCCTTTGCCTTTGCCTTTGCCTGATCGAGCCTAACCCTAACCGTAACCCGAATCACCTTGGTCTTTGCCTCTGCCTCTGCCTCTGCCTCTGCCTCTGCCTTTGCGTGATCTAACCCTCACCCTAACTCTAAACCTAGCCCGAACCCTAACGCAAATCACCTTGGCCTTTGCCTTTGCTTCTGCCTTTGCCCGATCTAACCCTAACCCTGAGGCTAACCCGAATCCTAACCCTAACCCTAACCATCACCCTAACCCTAACCCTAACCCTAACCCTGACTGCCGTTGCACTTGCCTTTGCTTTTGCCTTTCTCTCTTCCAGCACTAACCCTAAGCCTAACCCTAAGCGCCTTGGCCTTGGCCTTTGCCTGACGCTAAACGCCTTTGCCTTGGCCTAATCCTAAATGCCTTGGCCCAACTCTAAAGGCCTACTAACCCAACACCCAAAATTAAATGCCTTTGCCTAAAGCCCTGCACCTAATTGCCTTGGCCTTGGCGTAAGCAGGAAAGCCTTTGCCAAACTCGGAGCCTAAAGGCCTTGGCCTTTTTCTAAACCTTCTCCTAAATGCCTAGCTCTCTGCCTAACGAGGAATGCCTTTGCCTTTGCCTTTGCCTGATCGAGCCTAACCCTAACCGTAACCCAAATCACCTTGGTCTTTGCCTCTGCCTCTGCCTCTGCCTCTGCCTCTGCCTCTGCCTTTGCCTTTGTGTGATCTAACCCTCACCCTAACTCTAAACCTAGCCCGAACCCTAACGCAAATCACCTTGGCCTTTGCCTTTGCTTCTGCCTTTACCCGATCTAACCCTAACCCTGAGGCTAACCCGAATCCTAACCCTAACCCTAACCATCACCCTAACCCTAACCTTAACCCTAACCCTGACCACCGTTGCACTTGCCTTTGCTTTTGCCTTTCTCTCTTCCAGCACTAACCCTAAGCCTAACCCTAAGCGCCTTGGCCTTGGCCTTTGCCTGATGCTAAACGCCTTTGCCTTGGCCTAATCCTAAATGCCTTGGCCCAACTCTAAAGGCCTACTAACCCAACACCCAAAATTAAATGCCTTTGCCTAAAGCCCTGGACCTAATTGCCTTGGCCTTGGCCTTGGCCTTGGCGTAAGCAGGAAAGCCTTTGCCAAACTCGGAGCCTAAAGGCCTTGGCCTTTTTCTAAACCTTCTCCTAAATGCCTAGCTCTCTGCCTAACGAGGAATGCCTTTGCCTTTGCCTTTGCCTGATCGAGCCTAACCCTAACCGTAACCCGAATCATCTTGGTTTTTGCCTCTGCCTTTGCCTTTGCGTGATCTAACCCTCACCCTAACTCTAAACCTAGCCCGAACCCTAACGCAAATCACCTTGGCCTTTGCCTTTGCTTCTGCCTTTGCCCGATCTAACCCTAACCCTGAGGCTAACCCGAATCCTAACCCTAAACCTAACCATCACCCTAACCCTAAGCCCTCACCCTCACCCTCACCCTCACCCTAACCCGAAACGCCTTTCCCTTTGCCTGATGTAACCCGAATCCTAACCGTGACCCACACCCGAACCCGAACCCAAACTGGATCTAACCCTAACCCTATCTCAAACGCTAACAACCTTTGCCTTTGCCTTTGCCTTTGCCTCATCTAACCCTAACCCTAACTGCCTTTGCCTAATCTAACCTTAAGCCTAAGCCTAAGCTTAACCCTAACCGCCTTTCCCTTTCCCTTTCCCTTTGCCTTTGCCTTTGCCTTTCCTTTTCCCTCTTCTAACCCTAACCCTAAGCCTCACCCCAAGCCTAACCCTCAGCTTAAACGCCTTTGCCTTTCCCTGATCCAAACCGAAAGCTAACCTGAACCCGAACAAAAAGCCTTTGCCTTTGCCTTTGCCTGATCCAACCCTAACCCTTAACGTAATCCCAACCTTAACCCTAACCCTAAACAAAACACTGCCCGCCTTTGCACTTGCCTTTGCTTTTGCCTTTCTCTCTTCCAACACTAACCCTAAGCCTAACCCTAACCGCCTTGGCCTTGGCCTTTGCCTGACACTAAACGCCTTTGCCTTGGCCTAATCCTAAATGCCTTGGCCTAACTCTAAAGGCCTACTAACCCAACACCCAAAATTAAATGCCTTTGCCTAATTGCCTTGGCCTTGGCCTTGGCCTTGGCCTTGGCGTAAGCAGGAAAGCCTTTGCCAAACTCGGAGCCTAAAGGCCTTGGCCTTTTTCTAAACCTTCTCCTAAATGCCTAGCTCTCTGCCTAACGAGGAATGCCTTTGCCTTTGCCTTTGCCTGATCGAGCCTAACCCTAACCGTAACCCGAATCACCTTGGTCTTTGCCTCTGCCTCTGCCTCTGCCTCTGCCTCTGCCTTTGCGTGATCTAACCCTCACCCTAACTCTAAACCTAGCCCGAACCCTAACGCAAATCACCTTGGCCTTTGCCTTTGCTTCTGCCTTTGCCCGATCTAACCCTAACCCTGAGGCTAACCCGAATCCTAACCCTAACCCTAACCATCACCCTAACCCTAACCCTAACCCTAACCCTGACTGCCGTTGCACTTGCCTTTGCTTTTGCCTTTCTCTCTTCCAGCACTAACCCTAAGCCTAACCCTAACCGCCTTGGCCTTGGCCTTTGCCTGACGCTAAACGCCTTTGCCTTGGCCTAATCCTAAATGCCTTGGCCCAACTCTAAAGGCCTACTAACCCAACACCCAAAATTAAATGCCTTTGCCTAAAGCCCTGCACCTAATTGCCTTGGCCTTGGCGTAAGCAGGAAAGCCTTTGCCGAACTCGGAGCCTAAAGGCCTTGGCCTTTTTCTAAACCTTCTCCTAAATGCCTAGCTCTCTGCCTAACGAGGAATGCCTTTGCCTTTGCCTGATCGAGCCTAACCCTAACCGTAACCCGAATCATCTTGGTTTTTGCCTCTGCCTTTGCGTGATCTAACCCTCACCCTAACTCTAAACCTAGCCCGAACCCTAACGCAAATCACCTTGGCCTTTGCCTTTGCTTCTGCCTTTGCCCGATCTAACCCTAACCCTGAGGCTAACCCGAATCCTAACCCTAAACCTAACCATCACCCTAACCCTAAGCCCTCACCCTCACCCTCACCCTCACCCTAACCCGAAACGCCTTTCCCTTTGCCTGATGTAACCCGAATCCTAACCGTGACCCACACCCGAACCCGAACCCAAACTGGATCTAACCCTAACCCTATCTCAAACGCTAACAACCTTTGCCTTTGCCTTTGCCTTTGCCTCATCTAACCCTAACCCTAACTGCCTTTGCCTAATCTAACCTTAAGCCTAAGCCTAAGCTTAACCCTAACCGCCTTTCCCTTTGCCTTTCCCTTTGCCTTTGCCTTTGCCTTTCCTTTTCCCTCTTCTAACCCTAACCCTAAGCCTCACCCCAAGCCTAACCCTCAGCTTAAACGCCTTTGCCTTTCCCTGATCCAAACCGAAAGCTAACCCGAACCCGAACAAAAAGCCTTTGCCTTTGCCTTTGCCTGATCCAACCCTAACCCTTAACGTAATCCCAACCTTAACCCTAACCCTAAACAAAACACTGCCCGCCTTTGCACTTGCCTTTGCTTTTGCCTTTCTCTCTTCCAACACTAACCCTAAGCCTAACCCTAACCGCCTTGGCCTTGGCCTTTGCCTGACACTAAACGCCTTTGCCTTGGCCTAATCCTAAATGCCTTGGCCTAACTCTAAAGGCCTACTAACCCAACACCCAAAATTAAATGCCTTTGCCTAATTGCCTTGGCCTTGGCCTTGGCCTTGGCCTTGGCGTAAGCAGGAAAGCCTTTGCCGAACTCGGAGCCTAAAGGCCTTGGCCTTTTTCTAAACCTTCTCCTAAATGCCTAGCTCTCTGCCTAACGAGGAATGCCTTTGCCTTTGCCTTTGCCTGATCGAGCCTAACCCTAACCGTAACCCGAATCACCTTGGTCTTTGCCTCTGCCTCTGCCTCTGCCTCTGCCTCTGCCTCTGCCTTTGCCTTTGCGTGATCTAACCCTCACCCTAACTCTAAACCTAGCCCGAACCCTAACGCAAATCACCTTGGCCTTTGCCTTTGCTTCTGCCTTTACCCGATCTAACCCTAACCCTGAGGCTAACCCGAATCCTAACCCTAACCCTAACCATCACCCTAACCCTAACCTTAACCCTAACCCTGACCGCCGTTGCACTTGCCTTTGCTTTTGCCTTTCTCTCTTCCAGCACTAACCCTAAGCCTAACCCTAAGCGCCTTGGCCTTGGCCTTTGCCTGACACTAAACGCCTTTGCCTTGGCCTAATCCTAAATGCCTTGGCCTAACTCTAAAGGCCTACTAACCCAACACCCAAAATTAAATGCCTTTGCCTAAAGCCCTGGACCTAATTGCCTTGGCCTTGGCCTTGGCCTTGGCGTAAGCAGGAAAGCCTTTGCCAAACTCGGAGCCTAAAGGCCTTGGCCTTTTTCTAAACCTTCTCCTAAATGCCTAGCTCTCTGCCTAACGAGGAATGCCTTTGCCTTTGCCTTTGCCTGATCTAGCCTAACCCTAACCGTAACCCGAATCACCTTGGTCTTTGCCTCTGCCTTTGCCTTTGCGTGATCTAACCCTCACCCTAACTCTAAACCTAGCCCGAACCCTAACGCAAATCACCTTGGCCTTTGCCTTTGCTTCTGCCTTTGCCCGATCTAACCCTAACCCTGAGGCTAACCCGAATCCTAACCCTAAACCTAACCATCACCCTAACCCTAAGCCCTCACCCTCACCCTCACCCTCACCCTAACCCGAAACGCCTTTCCCTTTGCCTGATGTAACCCGAATCCTAACCGTGACCCACACCCGAACCCGAACCCAAACTGGATCTAACCCTAACCCTATCTCAAACGCTAACAACCTTTGCCTTTGCCTTTGCCTTTGCCTCATCTAACCCTAACCCTAACTGCCTTTGCCTAATCTAACCTTAAGCCTAAGCCTAAGCTTAACCCTAACCGCCTTTCCCTTTGCCTTTCCCTTTGCCTTTGCCTTTGCCTTTCCTTTTCCCTCTTCTAACCCTAACCCTAAGCCTCACCCCAAGCCTAACCCTCAGCTTAAACGCCTTTGCCTTTCCCTGATCCAAACCGAAAGCTAACCTGAACCCGAACAAAAAGCCTTTGCCTTTGCCTTTGCCTGATCCAACCCTAACCCTTAACGTAATCCCAACCTTAACCCTAACCCTAAACAAAACACTGCCCGCCTTTGCACTTGCCTTTGCTTTTGCCTTTCTCTCTTCCAACACTAACCCTAAGCCTAACCCTAACCGCCTTGGCCTTGGCCTTTGCCTGACACTAAACGCCTTTGCCTTGGCCTAATCCTAAATGCCTTGGCCTAACTCTAAAGGCCTACTAACCCAACACCCAAAATTAAATGCCTTTGCCTAATTGCCTTGGCCTTGGCCTTGGCCTTGGCCTTGGCGTAAGCAGGAAAGCCTTTGCCAAACTCGGAGCCTAAAGGCCTTGGCCTTTTTCTAAACCTTCTCCTAAATGCCTAGCTCTCTGCCTAACGAGGAATGCCTTTGCCTTTGCCTTTGCCTGATCGAGCCTAACCCTAACCGTAACCCGAATCACCTTGGTCTTTGCCTCTGCCTCTGCCTCTGCCTCTGCCTCTGCCTTTGCGTGATCTAACCCTCACCCTAACTCTAAACCTAGCCCGAACCCTAACGCAAATCACCTTGGCCTTTGCCTTTGCTTCTGCCTTTGCCCGATCTAACCCTAACCCTGAGGCTAACCCGAATCCTAACCCTAACCCTAACCATCACCCTAACCCTAACCCTAACCCTAACCCTGACTGCCGTTGCACTTGCCTTTGCTTTTGCCTTTCTCTCTTCCAGCACTAACCCTAAGCCTAACCCTAACCGCCTTGGCCTTGGCCTTTGCCTGACGCTAAACGCCTTTGCCTTGGCCTAATCCTAAATGCCTTGGCCCAACTCTAAAGGCCTACTAACCCAACACCCAAAATTAAATGCCTTTGCCTAAAGCCCTGCACCTAATTGCCTTGGCCTTGGCGTAAGCAGGAAAGCCTTTGCCGAACTCGGAGCCTAAAGGCCTTGGCCTTTTTCTAAACCTTCTCCTAAATGCCTAGCTCTCTGCCTAACGAGGAATGCCTTTGCCTTTGCCTGATCGAGCCTAACCCTAACCGTAACCCGAATCATCTTGGTTTTTGCCTCTGCCTTTGCGTGATCTAACCCTCACCCTAACTCTAAACCTAGCCCGAACCCTAACGCAAATCACCTTGGCCTTTGCCTTTGCTTCTGCCTTTGCCCGATCTAACCCTAACCCTGAGGCTAACCCGAATCCTAACCCTAAACCTAACCATCACCCTAACCCTAAGCCCTCACGCTCACCCTCACCCTCACCCTAACCCGAAACGCCTTTCCCTTTGCCTGATGTAACCCGAATCCTAACCGTGACCCACACCCGAACCCGAACCCAAACTGGATCTAACCCTAACCCTATCTCAAACGCTAACAACCTTTGCCTTTGCCTTTGCCTTTGCCTCATCTAACCCTAACCCTAACTGCCTTTGCCTAATCTAACCTTAAGCCTAAGCCTAAGCTTAACCCTAACCGCCTTTCCCTTTGCCTTTCCCTTTGCCTTTGCCTTTGCCTTTCCTTTTCCCTCTTCTAACCCTAACCCTAAGCCTCACCCCAAGCCTAACCCTCAGCTTAAACGCCTTTGCCTTTCCCTGATCCAAACCGAAAGCTAACCTGAACCCGAACAAAAAGCCTTTGCCTTTGCCTTTGCCTGATCCAACCCTAACCCTTAACGTAATCCCAACCTTAACCCTAACCCTAAACAAAACACTGCCCGCCTTTGCACTTGCCTTTGCTTTTGCCTTTCTCTCTTCCAACACTAACCCTAAGCCTAACCCTAACCGCCTTGGCCTTGGCCTTTGCCTGACACTAAACGCCTTTGCCTTGGCCTAATCCTAAATGCCTTGGCCTAACTCTAAAGGCCTACTAACCCAACACCCAAAATTAAATGCCTTTGCCTAATTGCCTTGGCCTTGGCCTTGGCCTTGGCCTTGGCGTAAGCAGGAAAGCCTTTGCCGAACTCGGAGCCTAAAGGCCTTGGCCTTTTTCTAAACCTTCTCCTAAATGCCTAGCTCTCTGCCTAACGAGGAATGCCTTTGCCTTTGCCTTTGCCTGATCTAGCCTAACCCTAACCGTAACCCGAATCATCTTGGTTTTTGCCTCTGCCTTTGCCTTTGCGTGATCTAACCCTCACCCTAACTCTAAACCTAGCCCGAACCCTAACGCAAATCACCTTGGCCTTTGCCTTTGCTTCTGCCTTTGCCCGATCTAACCCTAACCCTGAGGCTAACCCGAATCCTAACTCTAAACCTAACCATCACCCTAACCCTAAGCCCTCACCCTCACCCTCACCCTAACCCAAAACGCCTTTCCCTTTGCCTGATGTAACCCGAATCCTAACCGTGACCCACACCCGAACCCGAACCCGGAATGGATCTAACCCTAACCCTCTCTCGAACGCTAACAACCTTTGCCTTTGCCTTTGCCTTTGCCTCATCTAACCCTAACCCTAACTGCCTTTGCCTAATCTAACCTTAAGCCTAAGCCTAAGCTTAACCCTAACCACCTTTCCCTTTGCCTTTCCCTTTGCCTTTGCCTTTGCCTTTCCTTTTCCCTCTTCTAACCCTAACCCTAAGCCTCACCCCAAGCCTAACCCTCAGCTTAAACGCCTTTGCCTTTCCCTGATCCAAACCGAAAGCTAACCCGAACCCGAACAAAAAGCCTTTGCCTTTGCCTTTGCCTGATCCAACCCTAACCCTTAACGTAATCCCAACGTTAACCCTAACCCTAAACAAAACACTGCCCGCCTTTGCACTTGCCTTTGCTTTTGCCTTTCTCTCTTCCAACACTAACCCTAAGCCTAACCCTAACCGCCTTGGCCTTGGCCTTTGCCTGACACTAAACGCCTTTGCCTTGGCCTAATCCTAAATGCCTTGGCCTAACTCTAAAGGCCTACTAACCCAACACCCAAAATTAAATGCCTTTGCCTAATTGCCTTGGCCTTGGCCTTGGCCTTGGCCTTGGCGTAAGCAGGAAAGCCTTTGCCGAACTCGGAGCCTAAAGGCCTTGGCCTTTTTCTAAACCTTCTCCTAAATGCCTAGCTCTCTGCCTAACGAGGAATGCCTTTGCCTTTGCCTTTGCCTGATCGAGCCTAACCCTAACCGTAACCCGAATCACCTTGGTCTTTGCCTCTGCCTCTGCCTCTGCCTCTGCCTCTGCCTCTGCCTTTGCCTTTGTGTGATCTAACCCTCACCCTAACTCTAAACCTAGCCCGAACCCTAACGCAAATCACCTTGGCCTTTGCCTTTGCTTCTGCCTTTACCCGATCTAACCCTAACCCTGAGGCTAACCCGAATCCTAACCCTAACCCTAACCATCACCCTAACCCTAACCTTAACCCTAACCCTGACCACCGTTGCACTTGCCTTTGCTTTTGCCTTTCTCTCTTCCAGCACTAACCCTAAGCCTAACCCTAAGCGCCTTGGCCTTGGCCTTTGCCTGATGCTAAACGCCTTTGCCTTGGCCTAATCCTAAATGCCTTGGCCCAACTCTAAAGGCCTACTAACCCAACACCCAAAATTAAATGCCTTTGCCTAAAGCCCTGGACCTAATTGCCTTGGCCTTGGCCTTGGCCTTGGCGTAAGCAGGAAAGCCTTTGCCAAACTCGGAGCCTAAAGGCCTTGGCCTTTTTCTAAACCTTCTCCTAAATGCCTAGCTCTCTGCCTAACGAGGAATGCCTTTGCCTTTGCCTTTGCCTGATCGAGCCTAACCCTAACCGTAACCCGAATCATCTTGGTTTTTGCCTCTGCCTTTGCCTTTGCGTGATCTAACCCTCACCCTAACTCTAAACCTAGCCCGAACCCTAACGCAAATCACCTTGGCCTTTGCCTTTGCTTCTGCCTTTGCCCGATCTAACCCTAACCCTGAGGCTAACCCGAATCCTAACCCTAAACCTAACCATCACCCTAACCCTAAGCCCTCACCCTCACCCTCACCCTCACCCTAACCCAAAACGCCTTTCCCTTTGCCTGATGTAACCCGAATCCTAACCGTGACCCACACCCGAACCCGAACCCGGAATGGATCTAACCCTAACCCTCTCTCGAACGCTAACAACCTTTGCCTTTGCCTTTGCCTTTGCCTCATCTAACCCTAACCCTAACTGCCTTTGCCTAATCTAACCTTAAGCCTAAGCCTAAGCTTAACCCTAACCACCTTTCCCTTTGCCTTTCCCTTTGCCTTTGCCTTTGCCTTTCCTTTTCCCTCTTCTAACCCTAACCCTAAGCCTCACCCCAAGCCTAACCCTCAGCTTAAACGCCTTTGCCTTTCCCTGATCCAAACCGAAAGCTAACCCGAACCCGAACAAAAAGCCTTTGCCTTTGCCTTTGCCTGATCCAACCCTAACCCTTAACGTAATCCCAACCTTAACCCTAACCCTAACCCTGACCCTGACCGCCTTTGCGCTTGCCTTTGCTTTTGCCTTTCTCTCTTCCAACACTAACCCTAAGCCTAACCCTAACCGCCTTGGCCTTGGCCTTTGCCTGACGCTAAACGCCTTTGCCTTGGCCTAATCCTAAATGCCTTGGCCTAACTCTAAAGGCCTACTAACCCAACACCCAAAATTAAATGCCTTTGCCTAAAGCCCTGCACCTAATTGCCTTGGCCTTGGCGTAAGCAGGAAAGCCTTTGCCAAACTCGGAGCCTAAAGGCCTTGGCCTTTTTCTAAACCTTCTCCTAAATGCCTAGCTCTCTGCCTAACGAGGAATGCCTTTGCCTTTGCCTGATCGAGCCTAACCCTAACCGTAACCCGAATCATCTTGGTTTTTGCCTCTGCCTTTGCCTTTGCGTGATCTAACCCTCACCCTAACTCTAAACCTAGCCCGAACCCTAACGCAAATCACCTTGGCCTTTGCCTTTGCTTCTGCCTTTGCCCGATCTAACCCTAACCCTGAGGCTAACCCGAATCCTAACCCTAACCCTAACCATCACCCTAACCCTAACCCTAACCCTCACCCTCACCCTCACCCTAACCCGAAACGCCTTTCCCTTTGCCTGATGTAACCCGAATCCTAACCGTGACCCACACCCGAACCCGAACCCAAACTGGATCTAACCCTAACCCTATCTCAAACGCTAACAACCTTTGCCTTTGCCTTTGCCTTTGCCTCATCTAACCCTAACCCTAACTGCCTTTGCCTAATCTAACCTTAAGCCTAAGCCTAAGCTTAACCCTAACCGCCTTTCCCTTTGCCTTTCCCTTTGCCTTTGCCTTTGCCTTTCCTTTTCCCTCTTCTAACCCTAACCCTAAGCCTCACCCCAAGCCTAACCCTCAGCTTAAACGCCTTTGCCTTTCCCTGATCCAAACCGAAAGCTAACCTGAACCCGAACAAAAAGCCTTTGCCTTTGCCTTTGCCTGATCCAACCCTAACCCTTAACGTAATCCCAACCTTAACCCTAACCCTAAACAAAACACTGCCCGCCTTTGCACTTGCCTTTGCTTTTGCCTTTCTCTCTTCCAACACTAACCCTAAGCCTAACCCTAACCGCCTTGGCCTTGGCCTTTGCCTGACACTAAACGCCTTTGCCTTGGCCTAATCCTAAATGCCTTGGCCTAACTCTAAAGGCCTACTAACCCAACACCCAAAATTAAATGCCTTTGCCTAATTGCCTTGGCCTTGGCCTTGGCCTTGGCCTTGGCGTAAGCAGGAAAGCCTTTGCCGAACTCGGAGCCTAAAGGCCTTGGCCTTTTTCTAAACCTTCTCCTAAATGCCTAGCTCTCTGCCTAACGAGGAATGCCTTTGCCTTTGCCTTTGCCTGATCTAGCCTAACCCTAACCGTAACCCGAATCATCTTGGTTTTTGCCTCTGCCTTTGCCTTTGCGTGATCTAACCCTCACCCTAACTCTAAACCTAGCCCGAACCCTAACGCAAATCACCTTGGCCTTTGCCTTTGCTTCTGCCTTTGCCCGATCTAACCCTAACCCTGAGGCTAACCCGAATCCTAACTCTAAACCTAACCATCACCCTAACCCTAAGCCCTCACCCTCACCCTCACCCTAACCCAAAACGCCTTTCCCTTTGCCTGATGTAACCCGAATCCTAACCGTGACCCACACCCGAACCCGAACCCGGAATGGATCTAACCCTAACCCTCTCTCGAACGCTAACAACCTTTGCCTTTGCCTTTGCCTTTGCCTCATCTAACCCTAACCCTAACTGCCTTTGCCTAATCTAACCTTAAGCCTAAGCCTAAGCTTAACCCTAACCACCTTTCCCTTTGCCTTTCCCTTTGCCTTTGCCTTTGCCTTTCCTTTTCCCTCTTCTAACCCTAACCCTAAGCCTCACCCCAAGCCTAACCCTCAGCTTAAACGCCTTTGCCTTTCCCTGATCCAAACCGAAAGCTAACCCGAACCCGAACAAAAAGCCTTTGCCTTTGCCTTTGCCTGATCCAACCCTAACCCTTAACGTAATCCCAACGTTAACCCTAACCCTAAACAAAACACTGCCCGCCTTTGCACTTGCCTTTGCTTTTGCCTTTCTCTCTTCCAACACTAACCCTAAGCCTAACCCTAACCGCCTTGGCCTTGGCCTTTGCCTGACACTAAACGCCTTTGCCTTGGCCTAATCCTAAATGCCTTGGCCTAACTCTAAAGGCCTACTAACCCAACACCCAAAATTAAATGCCTTTGCCTAATTGCCTTGGCCTTGGCCTTGGCCTTGGCCTTGGCGTAAGCAGGAAAGCCTTTGCCGAACTCGGAGCCTAAAGGCCTTGGCCTTTTTCTAAACCTTCTCCTAAATGCCTAGCTCTCTGCCTAACGAGGAATGCCTTTGCCTTTGCCTTTGCCTGATCGAGCCTAACCCTAACCGTAACCCGAATCACCTTGGTCTTTGCCTCTGCCTCTGCCTCTGCCTCTGCCTCTGCCTCTGCCTTTGCCTTTGTGTGATCTAACCCTCACCCTAACTCTAAACCTAGCCCGAACCCTAACGCAAATCACCTTGGCCTTTGCCTTTGCTTCTGCCTTTACCCGATCTAACCCTAACCCTGAGGCTAACCCGAATCCTAACCCTAACCCTAACCATCACCCTAACCCTAACCTTAACCCTAACCCTGACCACCGTTGCACTTGCCTTTGCTTTTGCCTTTCTCTCTTCCAGCACTAACCCTAAGCCTAACCCTAAGCGCCTTGGCCTTGGCCTTTGCCTGATGCTAAACGCCTTTGCCTTGGCCTAATCCTAAATGCCTTGGCCCAACTCTAAAGGCCTACTAACCCAACACCCAAAATTAAATGCCTTTGCCTAAAGCCCTGGACCTAATTGCCTTGGCCTTGGCCTTGGCCTTGGCGTAAGCAGGAAAGCCTTTGCCAAACTCGGAGCCTAAAGGCCTTGGCCTTTTTCTAAACCTTCTCCTAAATGCCTAGCTCTCTGCCTAACGAGGAATGCCTTTGCCTTTGCCTTTGCCTGATCTAGCCTAACCCTAACCGTAACCCGAATCATCTTGGTTTTTGCCTCTGCCTTTGCCTTTGCGTGATCTAACCCTCACCCTAACTCTAAACCTAGCCCGAACCCTAACGCAAATCACCTTGGCCTTTGCCTTTGCTTCTGCCTTTGCCCGATCTAACCCTAACCCTGAGGCTAACCCGAATCCTAACCCTAAACCTAACCATCACCCTAACCCTAAGCCCTCACCCTCACCCTCACCCTCACCCTAACCCAAAACGCCTTTCCCTTTGCCTGATGTAACCCGAATCCTAACCGTGACCCACACCCGAACCCGAACCCGGAATGGATCTAACCCTAACCCTCTCTCGAACGCTAACAACCTTTGCCTTTGCCTTTGCCTTTGCCTCATCTAACCCTAACCCTAACTGCCTTTGCCTAATCTAACCTTAAGCCTAAGCCTAAGCTTAACCCTAACCACCTTTCCCTTTGCCTTTCCCTTTGCCTTTGCCTTTGCCTTTCCTTTTCCCTCTTCTAACCCTAACCCTAAGCCTCACCCCAAGCCTAACCCTCAGCTTAAACGCCTTTGCCTTTCCCTGATCCAAACCGAAAGCTAACCCGAACCCGAACAAAAAGCCTTTGCCTTTGCCTTTGCCTGATCCAACCCTAACCCTTAACGTAATCCCAACCTTAACCCTAACCCTAACCCTGACCCTGACCGCCTTTGCGCTTGCCTTTGCTTTTGCCTTTCTCTCTTCCAACACTAACCCTAAGCCTAACCCTAACCGCCTTGGCCTTGGCCTTTGCCTGACGCTAAACGCCTTTGCCTTGGCCTAATCCTAAATGCCTTGGCCTAACTCTAAAGGCCTACTAACCCAACACCCAAAATTAAATGCCTTTGCCTAAAGCCCTGCACCTAATTGCCTTGGCCTTGGCGTAAGCAGGAAAGCCTTTGCCAAACTCGGAGCCTAAAGGCCTTGGCCTTTTTCTAAACCTTCTCCTAAATGCCTAGCTCTCTGCCTAACGAGGAATGCCTTTGCCTTTGCCTGATCGAGCCTAACCCTAACCGTAACCCGAATCATCTTGGTTTTTGCCTCTGCCTTTGCGTGATCTAACCCTCACCCTAACTCTAAACCTAGCCCGAACCCTAACGCAAATCACCTTGGCCTTTGCCTTTGCTTCTGCCTTTGCCCGATCTAACCCTAACCCTGAGGCTAACCCGAATCCTAACCCTAAACCTAACCATCACCCTAACCCTAAGCCCTCACCCTCACCCTCACCCTCACCCTAACCCAAAACGCCTTTCCCTTTGCCTGATGTAACCCGAATCCTAACCGTGACCCACACCCGAACCCGAACCCGGAATGGATCTAACCCTAACCCTCTCTCGAACGCTAACAACCTTTGCCTTTGCCTTTGCCTTTGCCTCATCTAACCCTAACCCTAACTGCCTTTGCCTAATCTAACCTTAAGCCTAAGCCTAAGCTTAACCCTAACCACCTTTCCCTTTGCCTTTCCCTTTGCCTTTGCCTTTGCCTTTCCTTTTCCCTCTTCTAACCCTAACCCTAAGCCTCACCCCAAGCCTAACCCTCAGCTTAAACGCCTTTGCCTTTCCCTGATCCAAACCGAAAGCTAACCCGAACCCGAACAAAAAGCCTTTGCCTTTGCCTTTGCCTGATCCAACCCTAACCCTTAACGTAATCCCAACGTTAACCCTAACCCTAAACAAAACACTGCCCGCCTTTGCACTTGCCTTTGCTTTTGCCTTTCTCTCTTCCAACACTAACCCTAAGCCTAACCCTAACCGCCTTGGCCTTGGCCTTTGCCTGACACTAAACGCCTTTGCCTTGGCCTAATCCTAAATGCCTTGGCCTAACTCTAAAGGCCTACTAACCCAACACCCAAAATGAAATGCCTTTGCCTAATTGCCTTGGCCTTGGCCTTGGCCTTGGCCTTGGCGTAAGCAGGAAAGCCTTTGCCGAACTCGGAGCCTAAAGGCCTTGGCCTTTTTCTAAACCTTCTCCTAAATGCCTAGCTCTCTGCCTAACGAGGAATGCCTTTGCCTTTGCCTTTGCCTGATCGAGCCTAACCCTAACCGTAACCCGAATCACCTTGGTCTTTGCCTCTGCCTCTGCCTCTGCCTCTGCCTCTGCCTCTGCCTTTGCCTTTGTGTGATCTAACCCTCACCCTAACTCTAAACCTAGCCCGAACCCTAACGCAAATCACCTTGGCCTTTGCCTTTGCTTCTGCCTTTACCCGATCTAACCCTAACCCTGAGGCTAACCCGAATCCTAACCCTAACCCTAACCATCACCCTAACCCTAACCTTAACCCTAACCCTGACCACCGTTGCACTTGCCTTTGCTTTTGCCTTTCTCTCTTCCAGCACTAACCCTAAGCCTAACCCTAAGCGCCTTGGCCTTGGCCTTTGCCTGATGCTAAACGCCTTTGCCTTGGCCTAATCCTAAATGCCTTGGCCCAACTCTAAAGGCCTACTAACCCAACACCCAAAATTAAATGCCTTTGCCTAAAGCCCTGGACCTAATTGCCTTGGCCTTGGCCTTGGCCTTGGCGTAAGCAGGAAAGCCTTTGCCAAACTCGGAGCCTAAAGGCCTTGGCCTTTTTCTAAACCTTCTCCTAAATGCCTAGCTCTCTGCCTAACGAGGAATGCCTTTGCCTTTGCCTTTGCCTGATCTAGCCTAACCCTAACCGTAACCCGAATCATCTTGGTTTTTGCCTCTGCCTTTGCCTTTGCGTGATCTAACCCTCACCCTAACTCTAAACCTAGCCCGAACCCTAACGCAAATCACCTTGGCCTTTGCCTTTGCTTCTGCCTTTGCCCGATCTAACCCTAACCCTGAGGCTAACCCGAATCCTAACCCTAAACCTAACCATCACCCTAACCCTAAGCCCTCACCCTCACCCTCACCCTCACCCTAACCCAAAACGCCTTTCCCTTTGCCTGATGTAACCCGAATCCTAACCGTGACCCACACCCGAACCCGAACCCGGAATGGATCTAACCCTAACCCTCTCTCGAACGCTAACAACCTTTGCCTTTGCCTTTGCCTTTGCCTCATCTAACCCTAACCCTAACTGCCTTTGCCTAATCTAACCTTAAGCCTAAGCCTAAGCTTAACCCTAACCACCTTTCCCTTTGCCTTTCCCTTTGCCTTTGCCTTTGCCTTTCCTTTTCCCTCTTCTAACCCTAACCCTAAGCCTCACCCCAAGCCTAACCCTCAGCTTAAACGCCTTTGCCTTTCCCTGATCCAAACCGAAAGCTAACCCGAACCCGAACAAAAAGCCTTTGCCTTTGCCTTTGCCTGATCCAACCCTAACCCTTAACGTAATCCCAACCTTAACCCTAACCCTAACCCTGACCCTGACCGCCTTTGCGCTTGCCTTTGCTTTTGCCTTTCTCTCTTCCAACACTAACCCTAAGCCTAACCCTAACCGCCTTGGCCTTGGCCTTTGCCTGACGCTAAACGCCTTTGCCTTGGCCTAATCCTAAATGCCTTGGCCTAACTCTAAAGGCCTACTAACCCAACACCCAAAATTAAATGCCTTTGCCTAAAGCCCTGCACCTAATTGCCTTGGCCTTGGCGTAAGCAGGAAAGCCTTTGCCAAACTCGGAGCCTAAAGGCCTTGGCCTTTTTCTAAACCTTCTCCTAAATGCCTAGCTCTCTGCCTAACGAGGAATGCCTTTGCCTTTGCCTGATCGAGCCTAACCCTAACCGTAACCCGAATCATCTTGGTTTTTGCCTCTGCCTTTGCGTGATCTAACCCTCACCCTAACTCTAAACCTAGCCCGAACCCTAACGCAAATCACCTTGGCCTTTGCCTTTGCTTCTGCCTTTGCCCGATCTAACCCTAACCCTGAGGCTAACCCGAATCCTAACCCTAAACCTAACCATCACCCTAACCCTAAGCCCTCACCCTCACCCTCACCCTCACCCTAACCCGAAACACCTTTCCCTTTGCCTGATGTAACCCGAATCCTAACCGTGACCCACACCCGAACCCGAACCCAAACTGGATCTAACCCTAACCCTCTCTCGAACGCTAACAACCTTTGCCTTTGCCTTTGCCTTTGCCTCATCTAACCCTAACCCTAACTGCCTTTGCCTAATCTAACCTTAAGCCTAAGCCTAAGCTTAACCCTAACCGCCTTTCCCTTTGCCTTTCCCTTTGCCTTTGCCTTTGCCTTTCCTTTTCCCTCTTCTAACCCTAACCCTAAGCCTCACCCCAAGCCTAACCCTCAGCTTAAACGCCTTTGCCTTTCCCTGATCCAAACCGAAAGCTAACCTGAACCCGAACAAAAAGCCTTTGCCTTTGCCTTTGCCTGATCCAACCCTAACCCTTAACGTAATCCCAACCTTAACCCTAACCCTAAACAAAACACTGCCCGCCTTTGCACTTGCCTTTGCTTTTGCCTTTCTCTCTTCCAACACTAACCCTAAGCCTAACCCTAACCGCCTTGGCCTTGGCCTTTGCCTGACACTAAACGCCTTTGCCTTGGCCTAATCCTAAATGCCTTGGCCTAACTCTAAAGGCCTACTAACCCAACACCCAAAATGAAATGCCTTTGCCTAATTGCCTTGGCCTTGGCCTTGGCCTTGGCCTTGGCGTAAGCAGGAAAGCCTTTGCCGAACTCGGAGCCTAAAGGCCTTGGCCTTTTTCTAAACCTTCTCCTAAATGCCTAGCTCTCTGCCTAACGAGGAATGCCTTTGCCTTTGCCTTTGCCTGATCGAGCCTAACCCTAACCGTAACCCGAATCACCTTGGTCTTTGCCTCTGCCTCTGCCTCTGCCTCTGCCTCTGCCTCTGCCTTTGCCTTTGTGTGATCTAACCCTCACCCTAACTCTAAACCTAGCCCGAACCCTAACGCAAATCACCTTGGCCTTTGCCTTTGCTTCTGCCTTTACCCGATCTAACCCTAACCCTGAGGCTAACCCGAATCCTAACCCTAACCCTAACCATCACCCTAACCCTAACCTTAACCCTAACCCTGACCACCGTTGCACTTGCCTTTGCTTTTGCCTTTCTCTCTTCCAGCACTAACCCTAAGCCTAACCCTAAGCGCCTTGGCCTTGGCCTTTGCCTGATGCTAAACGCCTTTGCCTTGGCCTAATCCTAAATGCCTTGGCCCAACTCTAAATGCCTACTAACCCAACACCCAAAATTAAATGCCTTTGCCTAAAGCCCTGGACCTAATTGCCTTGGCCTTGGCCTTGGCCTTGGCGTAAGCAGGAAAGCCTTTGCCAAACTCGGAGCCTAAAGGCCTTGGCCTTTTTCTAAACCTTCTCCTAAATGCCTAGCTCTCTGCCTAACGAGGAATGCCTTTGCCTTTGCCTTTGCCTGATCTAGCCTAACCCTAACCGTAACCCGAATCATCTTGGTTTTTGCCTCTGCCTTTGCCTTTGCGTGATCTAACCCTCACCCTAACTCTAAACCTAGCCCGAACCCTAACGCAAATCACCTTGGCCTTTGCCTTTGCTTCTGCCTTTGCCCGATCTAACCCTAACCCTGAGGCTAACCCGAATCCTAACCCTAACCCTAACCATCACCCTAACCCTAAGCCCTCACCCTCACCCTCACCCTCACCCTAACCCAAAACGCCTTTCCCTTTGCCTGATGTAACCCGAATCCTAACCGTGACCCACACCCGAACCCGAACCCGGAATGGATCTAACCCTAACCCTCTCTCGAACGCTAACAACCTTTGCCTTTGCCTTTGCCTCATCTAACCCTAACCCTAACTGCCTTTGCCTAATCTAACCTTAAGCCTAAGCCTAAGCTTAACCCTAACCGCCTTTGCCTTTCCCTTTGCCTTTGCCTTTGCCTTTCCTTTTCCCTCTTCTAACCCTAACCCTAAGCCTCACCCCAAGCCTAACCCTCAGCTTAAACGCCTTTGCCTTTCCCTGATCCAAACCGAAAGCTAACCCGAACCCGAACAAAAAGCCTTTGCCTTTGCCTTTGCCTGATCCAACCCTAACCCTTAACGTAATCCCAACCTTAACCCTAACCCTAAACAAAACACTGCCCGCCTTTGCACTTGCCTTTGCTTTTGCCTTTCTCTCTTCCAACACTAACCCTAAGCCTAACCCTAACCGCCTTGGCCTTGGCCTTTGCCTGACACTAAACGCCTTTGCCTTGGCCTAATCCTAAATGCCTTGGCCTAACTCTAAAGGCCTACTAACCCAACACCCAAAATTAAATGCCTTTGCCTAATTGCCTTGGCCTTGGCCTTGGCCTTGGCCTTGGCGTAAGCAGGAAAGCCTTTGCCGAACTCGGAGCCTAAAGGCCTTGGCCTTTTTCTAAACCTTCTCCTAAATGCCTAGCTCTCTGCCTAACGAGGAATGCCTTTGCCTTTGCCTTTGCCTGATCGAGCCTAACCCTAACCGTAACCCGAATCACCTTGGTCTTTGCCTCTGCCTCTGCCTCTGCCTCTGCCTCTGCCTTTGCGTGATCTAACCCTCACCCTAACTCTAAACCTAGCCCAAACCCTAACGCAAATCACCTTGGCCTTTGCCTTTGCTTCTGCCTTTACCCGATCTAACCCTAACCCTGAGGCTAACCCGAATCCTAACCCTAACCCTAACCATCACCCTAACCCTAACCCTAACCCTAACCCTGACTGCCGTTGCACTTGCCTTTGCTTTTGCCTTTCTCTCTTCCAGCACTAACCCTAAGCCTAACCCTAAGCGCCTTGGCCTTGGCCTTTGCCTGACGCTAAACGCCTTTGCCTTGGCCTAATCCTAAATGCCTTGGCCCAACTCTAAAGGCCTACTAACCCAACACCCAAAATTAAATGCCTTTGCCTAAAGCCCTGCACCTAATTGCCTTGGCCTTGGCGTAAGCAGGAAAGCCTTTGCCAAACTCGGAGCCTAAAGGCCTTGGCCTTTTTCTAAACCTTCTCCTAAATGCCTAGCTCTCTGCCTAACGAGGAATGCCTTTGCCTTTGCCTTTGCCTGATCTAGCCTAACCCTAACCGTAACCCGAATCATCTTGGTTTTTGCCTCTGCCTTTGCCTTTGCGTGATCTAACCCTCACCCTAACTCTAAACCTAGCCCGAACCCTAACGCAAATCACCTTGGCCTTTGCCTTTGCTTCTGCCTTTGCCCGATCTAACCCTAACCCTGAGGCTAACCCGAATCCTAACCCTAAACCTAACCATCACCCTAACCCTAAGCCCTCACCCTCACCCTCACCCTCACCCTAACCCAAAACGCCTTTACCCTTGCCTGATATAACCCGAATCCTAACCGTGACCCACACCCGAACCCGAACCCGGAATGGATCTAACCCTAACCCTCTCTCGAACGCTAACAACCTTTGCCTTTGCCTTTGCCTTTGCCTCATCTAACCCTAACCCTAACTGCCTTTGCCTAATCTAACCTTAAGCCTAAGCCTAAGCTTAACCCTAACCACCTTTCCCTTTGCCTTTCCCTTTGCCTTTGCCTTTGCCTTTCCTTTTCCCTCTTCTAAACCTAACCCTAAGCCTCACCCCAAGCCTAACCCTCAGCTTAAACGCCTTTGCCTTTCCCTGATCCAAACCGAAAGCTAACCCGAACCCGAACAAAAAGCCTTTGCCTTTGCCTTTGCCTGATCCAACCCTAACCCTTAACGTAATCCCAACCTTAACCCTAACCCTAACCCTGACCCTGACCGCCTTTGCGCTTGCCTTTGCTTTTGCCTTTCTCTCTTCCAGCACTAACCCTAAGCCTAACCCTAACCGCCTTGGCCTTGGCCTTTGCCTGACGCTAAACGCCTTTGCCTTGGCCTAATCCTAAATGCCTTGGCCTAACTCTAAAGGCCTACTAACCCAACACCCAAAATGAAATGCCTTTGCCTAAAGCCCTGCACCTAATTGCCTTGGCCTTGGCGTAAGCAGGAAAGCCTTTGCCAAACTCGGAGCCTAAAGGCCTTGGCCTTTTTCTAAACCTTCTCCTAAATGCCTAGCTCTCTGCCTAACGAGGAATGCCTTTGCCTTTGCCTGATCGAGCCTAACCCTAACCGTAACCCGAATCATCTTGGTTTTTGCCTCTGCCTTTGCGTGATCTAACCCTCACCCTAACTCTAAACCTAGCCCGAACCCTAACGCAAATCACCTTGGCCTTTGCCTTTGCTTCTGCCTTTGCCCGATCTAACCCTAACCCTGAGGCTAACCCGAATCCTAACCCTAACCCTAACCATCACCCTAACCCTAACCCTAACCCTAACCCTGACTGCCGTTGCACTTGCCTTTGCTTTTGCCTTTCTCTCTTCCAGCACTAACCCTAAGCCTAACCCTAAGCGCCTTGGCCTTGGCCTTTGCCTGACGCTAAACGCCTTTGCCTTGGCCTAATCCTAAATGCCTTGGCCCAACTCTAAAGGCCTACTAACCCAACACCCAAAATTAAATGCCTTTGCCTAAAGCCCTGCACCTAATTGCCTTGGCCTTGGCGTAAGCAGGAAAGCCTTTGCCAAACTCGGAGCCTAAAGGCCTTGGCCTTTTTCTAAACCTTCTCCTAAATGCCTAGCTCTCTGCCTAACGAGGAATGCCTTTGCCTTTGCCTGATCGAGCCTAACCCTAACCGTAACCCGAATCATCTTGGTTTTTGCCTCTGCCTTTGCGTGATCTAACCCTCACCCTAATTCTAAACCTAGCCCGAACCCTAACGCAAATCACCTTGGCCTTTGCCTTTGCTTCTGCCTTTGCCCGATCTAACCCTAACCCTGAGGCTAACCCGAATCCTAACCCTAACCCTAACCATCACCCTAACCCTAAGCCCTCACCCTCATCCTCACCCTCACCCTAACCCGAAACGCCTTTCCCTTTGCCTGATGTAACCCGAATCCTAACCGTGACCCACACCCGAACCCGAACCCAAACTGGATCTAACCCTAACCCTATCTCAAACGCTAACAACCTTTGCCTTTGCCTTTGCCTTTGCCTCATCTAACCCTAACCCTAACTGCCTTTGCCTAATCTAACCTTAAGCCTAAGCCTAAGCTTAACCCTAACCGCCTTTCCCTTTGCCTTTCCCTTTGCCTTTTCCTTTGCCTTTCCTTTTCCCTCTTCTAACCCTAACCCTAAGCCTCACCCCAAGCCTAACCCTCAGCTTAAACGCCTTTGCCTTTCCCTGATCCAAACCGAAAGCTAACCCGAACCCGAACAAAAAGCCTTTGCCTTTGCCTTTGCCTGATCCAACCCTAACCCTTAACGTAATCCCAACCTTAACCCTAACCCTAAACAAAACACTGCCCGCCTTTGCACTTGCCTTTGCTTTTGCCTTTCTCTCTTCCAACACTAACCCTAAGCCTAACCCTAACCGCCTTGGCCTTGGCCTTTGCCTGACACTAAACGCCTTTGCCTTGGCCTAATCCTAAATGCCTTGGCCTAACTCTAAAGGCCTACTAACCCAACACCCAAAATTAAATGCCTTTGCCTAATTGCCTTGGCCTTGGCCTTGGCCTTGGCCTTGGCGTAAGCAGGAAAGCCTTTGCCGAACTCGGAGCCTAAAGGCCTTGGCCTTTTTCTAAACCTTCTCCTAAATGCCTAGCTCTCTGCCTAACGAGGAATGCCTTTGCCTTTGCCTTTGCCTGATCTAGCCTAACCCTAACCGTAACCCGAATCATCTTGGTTTTTGCCTCTGCCTTTGCCTTTGCGTGATCTAACCCTCACCCTAACTCTAAACCTAGCCCGAACCCTAACGCAAATCACCTTGGCCTTTGCCTTTGCTTCTGCCTTTGCCCGATCTAACCCTAACCCTGAGGCTAACCCGAATCCTAACTCTAAACCTAACCATCACCCTAACCCTAAGCCCTCACCCTCACCCTCACCCTCACCCTAACCCAAAACGCCTTTCCCTTTGCCTGATGTAACCCGAATCCTAACCGTGACCCACACCCGAACCCGAACCCGGAATGGATCTAACCCTAACCCTCTCTCGAACGCTAACAACCTTTGCCTTTGCCTTTGCCTTTGCCTCATCTAACCCTAACCCTAACTGCCTTTGCCTAATCTAACCTTAAGCCTAAGCCTAAGCTTAACCCTAACCACCTTTCCCTTTGCCTTTCCCTTTGCCTTTGCCTTTGCCTTTCCTTTTCCCTCTTCTAACCCTAACCCTAAGCCTCACCCCAAGCCTAACCCTCAGCTTAAACGCCTTTGCCTTTCCCTGATCCAAACCGAAAGCTAACCCGAACCCGAACAAAAAGCCTTTGCCTTTGCCTTTGCCTGATCCAACCCTAACCCTTAACGTAATCCCAACCTTAACCCTAACCCTAAACAAAACACTGCCCGCCTTTGCACTTGCCTTTGCTTTTGCCTTTCTCTCTTCCAACACTAACCCTAAGCCTAACCCTAACCGCCTTGGCCTTGGCCTTTGCCTGACACTAAACGCCTTTGCCTTGGCCTAATCCTAAATGCCTTGGCCTAACTCTAAAGGCCTACTAACCCAACACCCAAAATTAAATGCCTTTGCCTAATTGCCTTGGCCTTGGCCTTGGCCTTGGCCTTGGCGTAAGCAGGAAAGCCTTTGCCGAACTCGGAGCCTAAAGGCCTTGGCCTTTTTCTAAACCTTCTCCTAAATGCCTAGCTCTCTGCCTAACGAGGAATGCCTTTGCCTTTGCCTTTGCCTGATCGAGCCTAACCCTAACCGTAACCCGAATCACCTTGGTCTTTGCCTCTGCCTCTGCCTCTGCCTCTGCCTCTGCCTCTGCCTTTGCCTTTGTGTGATCTAACCCTCACCCTAACTCTAAACCTAGCCCGAACCCTAACGCAAATCACCTTGGCCTTTGCCTTTGCTTCTGCCTTTACCCGATCTAACCCTAACCCTGAGGCTAACCCGAATCCTAACCCTAACCCTAACCATCACCCTAACCCTAACCTTAACCCTAACCCTGACCACCGTTGCACTTGCCTTTGCTTTTGCCTTTCTCTCTTCCAGCACTAACCCTAAGCCTAACCCTAAGCGCCTTGGCCTTGGCCTTTGCCTGATGCTAAACGCCTTTGCCTTGGCCTAATCCTAAATGCCTTGGCCCAACTCTAAAGGCCTACTAACCCAACACCCAAAATTAAATGCCTTTGCCTAAAGCCCTGGACCTAATTGCCTTGGCCTTGGCCTTGGCCTTGGCGTAAGCAGGAAAGCCTTTGCCAAACTCGGAGCCTAAAGGCCTTGGCCTTTTTCTAAACCTTCTCCTAAATGCCTAGCTCTCTGCCTAACGAGGAATGCCTTTGCCTTTGCCTTTGCCTGATCTAGCCTAACCCTAACCGTAACCCGAATCATCTTGGTTTTTGCCTCTGCCTTTGCCTTTGCGTGATCTAACCCTCACCCTAACTCTAAACCTAGCCCGAACCCTAACGCAAATCACCTTGGCCTTTGCCTTTGCTTCTGCCTTTGCCCGATCTAACCCTAACCCTGAGGCTAACCCGAATCCTAACCCTAAACCTAACCATCACCCTAACCCTAAGCCCTCACCCTCACCCTCACCCTCACCCTAACCCAAAACACCTTTCCCTTTGCCTGATGTAACCCGAATCCTAACCGTGACCCACACCCGAACCCGAACCCAAACTGGATCTAACCCTAACCCTCTCTCGAACGCTAACAACCTTTGCCTTTGCCTTTGCCTTTGCCTCATCTAACCCTAACCCTAACTGCCTTTGCCTAATCTAACCTTAAGCCTAAGCCTAAGCTTAACCCTAACCACCTTTCCCTTTGCCTTTCCCTTTGCCTTTGCCTTTGCCTTTCCTTTTCCCTCTTCTAAACCTAACCCTAAGCCTCACCCCAAGCCTAACCCTCAGCTTAAACGCCTTTGCCTTTCCCTGATCCAAACCGAAAGCTAACCCGAACCCGAACAAAAAGCCTTTGCCTTTGCCTTTGCCTGATCCAACCCTAACCCTTAACGTAATCCCAACCTTAACCCTAACCCTAACCCTGACCCTGACCGCCTTTGCGCTTGCCTTTGCTTTTGCCTTTCTCTCTTCCAACACTAACCCTAAGCCTAACCCTAACCGCCTTGGCCTTGGCCTTTGCCTGACGCTAAACGCCTTTGCCTTGGCCTAATCCTAAATGCCTTGGCCTAACTCTAAAGGCCTACTAACCCAACACCCAAAATTAAATGCCTTTGCCTAAAGCCCTGCACCTAATTGCCTTGGCCTTGGCGTAAGCAGGAAAGCCTTTGCCAAACTCGGAGCCTAAAGGCCTTGGCCTTTTTCTAAACCTTCTCCTAAATGCCTAGCTCTCTGCCTAACGAGGAATGCCTTTGCCTTTGCCTTTGCCTGATCTAGCCTAACCCTAACCGTAACCCGAATCATCTTGGTTTTTGCCTCTGCCTTTGCCTTTGCGTGATCTAACCCTCACCCTAACTCTAAACCTAGCCCGAACCCTAACGCAAATCACCTTGGCCTTTGCCTTTGCTTCTGCCTTTGCCCGATCTAACCCTAACCCTGAGGCTAACCCGAATCCTAACTCTAAACCTAACCATCACCCTAACCCTAAGCCCTCACCCTCACCCTCACCCTCACCCTAACCCAAAACGCCTTTCCCTTTGCCTGATGTAACCCGAATCCTAACCGTGACCCACACCCGAACCCGAACCCGGAATGGATCTAACCCTAACCCTCTCTCGAACGCTAACAACCTTTGCCTTTGCCTTTGCCTTTGCCTCATCTAACCCTAACCCTAACTGCCTTTGCCTAATCTAACCTTAAGCCTAAGCCTAAGCTTAACCCTAACCACCTTTCCCTTTGCCTTTCCCTTTGCCTTTGCCTTTGCCTTTCCTTTTCCCTCTTCTAACCCTAACCCTAAGCCTCACCCCAAGCCTAACCCTCAGCTTAAACGCCTTTGCCTTTCCCTGATCCAAACCGAAAGCTAACCCGAACCCGAACAAAAAGCCTTTGCCTTTGCCTTTGCCTGATCCAACCCTAACCCTTAACGTAATCCCAACCTTAACCCTAACCCTAAACAAAACACTGCCCGCCTTTGCACTTGCCTTTGCTTTTGCCTTTCTCTCTTCCAACACTAACCCTAAGCCTAACCCTAACCGCCTTGGCCTTGGCCTTTGCCTGACACTAAACGCCTTTGCCTTGGCCTAATCCTAAATGCCTTGGCCTAACTCTAAAGGCCTACTAACCCAACACCCAAAATTAAATGCCTTTGCCTAATTGCCTTGGCCTTGGCCTTGGCCTTGGCCTTGGCGTAAGCAGGAAAGCCTTTGCCGAACTCGGAGCCTAAAGGCCTTGGCCTTTTTCTAAACCTTCTCCTAAATGCCTAGCTCTCTGCCTAACGAGGAATGCCTTTGCCTTTGCCTTTGCCTGATCGAGCCTAACCCTAACCGTAACCCGAATCACCTTGGTCTTTGCCTCTGCCTCTGCCTCTGCCTCTGCCTCTGCCTCTGCCTTTGCCTTTGTGTGATCTAACCCTCACCCTAACTCTAAACCTAGCCCGAACCCTAACGCAAATCACCTTGGCCTTTGCCTTTGCTTCTGCCTTTACCCGATCTAACCCTAACCCTGAGGCTAACCCGAATCCTAACCCTAACCCTAACCATCACCCTAACCCTAACCTTAACCCTAACCCTGACCACCGTTGCACTTGCCTTTGCTTTTGCCTTTCTCTCTTCCAGCACTAACCCTAAGCCTAACCCTAAGCGCCTTGGCCTTGGCCTTTGCCTGATGCTAAACGCCTTTGCCTTGGCCTAATCCTAAATGCCTTGGCCCAACTCTAAATGCCTACTAACCCAACACCCAAAATTAAATGCCTTTGCCTAAAGCCCTGGACCTAATTGCCTTGGCCTTGGCCTTGGCCTTGGCGTAAGCAGGAAAGCCTTTGCCAAACTCGGAGCCTAAAGGCCTTGGCCTTTTTCTAAACCTTCTCCTAAATGCCTAGCTCTCTGCCTAACGAGGAATGCCTTTGCCTTTGCCTTTGCCTGATCTAGCCTAACCCTAACCGTAACCCGAATCATCTTGGTTTTTGCCTCTGCCTTTGCCTTTGCGTGATCTAACCCTCACCCTAACTCTAAACCTAGCCCGAACCCTAACGCAAATCACCTTGGCCTTTGCCTTTGCTTCTGCCTTTGCCCGATCTAACCCTAACCCTGAGGCTAACCCGAATCCTAACCCTAAACCTAACCATCACCCTAACCCTAAGCCCTCACCCTCACCCTCACCCTCACCCTAACCCAAAACGCCTTTCCCTTTGCCTGATGTAACCCGAATCCTAACCGTGACCCACACCCGAACCCGAACCCAAACTGGATCTAACCCTAACCCTCTCTCGAACGCTAACAACCTTTGCCTTTGCCTTTGCCTTTGCCTCATCTAACCCTAACCCTAACTGCCTTTGCCTAATCTAACCTTAAGCCTAAGCCTAAGCTTAACCCTAACCACCTTTCCCTTTGCCTTTCCCTTTGCCTTTGCCTTTGCCTTTCCTTTTCCCTCTTCTAAACCTAACCCTAAGCCTCACCCCAAGCCTAACCCTCAGCTTAAACGCCTTTGCCTTTCCCTGATCCAAACCGAAAGCTAACCCGAACCCGAACAAAAAGCCTTTGCCTTTGCCTTTGCCTGATCCAACCCTAACCCTTAACGTAATCCCAACCTTAACCCTAACCCTAACCCTGACCCTGACCGCCTTTGCGCTTGCCTTTGCTTTTGCCTTTCTCTCTTCCAACACTAACCCTAAGCCTAACCCTAACCGCCTTGGCCTTGGCCTTTGCCTGACGCTAAACGCCTTTGCCTTGGCCTAATCCTAAATGCCTTGGCCTAACTCTAAAGGCCTACTAACCCAACACCCAAAATTAAATGCCTTTGCCTAAAGCCCTGCACCTAATTGCCTTGGCCTTGGCGTAAGCAGGAAAGCCTTTGCCAAACTCGGAGCCTAAAGGCCTTGGCCTTTTTCTAAACCTTCTCCTAAATGCCTAGCTCTCTGCCTAACGAGGAATGCCTTTGCCTTTGCCTGATCGAGCCTAACCCTAACCGTAACCCGAATCATCTTGGTTTTTGCCTCTGCCTTTGCGTGATCTAACCCTCACCCTAACTCTAAACCTAGCCCGAACCCTAACGCAAATCACCTTGGCCTTTGCCTTTGCTTCTGCCTTTGCCCGATCTAACCCTAACCCTGAGGCTAACCCGAATCCTAACCCTAAACCTAACCATCACCCTAACCCTAAGCCCTCACCCTCACCCTCACCCTCACCCTAACCCGAAACACCTTTCCCTTTGCCTGATGTAACCCGAATCCTAACCGTGACCACACCCGAACCCGAACCCAAACTGGATCTAACCCTAACCCTATCTCAAACGCTAACAACCTTTGCCTTTGCCTTTGCCTTTGCCTCATCTAACCCTAACCCTAACTGCCTTTGCCTAATCTAACCTTAAGCCTAAGCCTAAGCTTAACCCTAACCGCCTTTCCCTTTGCCTTTCCCTTTGCCTTTGCCTTTGCCTTTCCTTTTCCCTCTTCTAACCCTAACCCTAAGCCTCACCCCAAGCCTAACCCTCAGCTTAAACGCCTTTGCCTTTCCCTGATCCAAACCGAAAGCTAACCTGAACCCGAACAAAAAGCCTTTGCCTTTGCCTTTGCCTGATCCAACCCTAACCCTTAACGTAATCCCAACCTTAACCCTAACCCTAAACAAAACACTGCCCGCCTTTGCACTTGCCTTTGCTTTTGCCTTTCTCTCTTCCAACACTAACCCTAAGCCTAACCCTAACCGCCTTGGCCTTGGCCTTTGCCTGACACTAAACGCCTTTGCCTTGGCCTAATCCTAAATGCCTTGGCCTAACTCTAAAGGCCTACTAACCCAACACCCAAAATTAAATGCCTTTGCCTAATTGCCTTGGCCTTGGCCTTGGCCTTGGCCTTGGCGTAAGCAGGAAAGCCTTTGCCGAACTCGGAGCCTAAAGGCCTTGGCCTTTTTCTAAACCTTCTCCTAAATGCCTAGCTCTCTGCCTAACGAGGAATGCCTTTGCCTTTGCCTTTGCCTGATCGAGCCTAACCCTAACCGTAACCCGAATCACCTTGGTCTTTGCCTCTGCCTCTGCCTCTGCCTTTGCCTTTGTGTGATCTAACCCTCACCCTAACTCTAAACCTAGCCCGAACCCTAACGCAAATCACCTTGGCCTTTGCCTTTGCTTCTGCCTTTACCCGATCTAACCCTAACCCTGAGGCTAACCCGAATCCTAACCCTAACCCTAACCATCACCCTAACCCTAACCTTAACGCTAACCCTGACCACCGTTGCACTTGCCTTTGCTTTTGCCTTTCTCTCTTCCAGCACTAACCCTAAGCCTAACCCTAAGCGCCTTGGCCTTGGCCTTTGCCTGATGCTAAACGCCTTTGCCTTGGCCTAATCCTAAATGCCTTGGCCCAACTCTAAATGCCTACTAACCCAACACCCAAAATTAAATGCCTTTGCCTAAAGCCCTGGACCTAATTGCCTTGGCCTTGGCCTTGGCCTTGGCGTAAGCAGGAAAGCCTTTGCCAAACTCGGAGCCTAAAGGCCTTGGCCTTTTTCTAAACCTTCTCCTAAATGCCTAGCTCTCTGCCTAACGAGGAATGCCTTTGCCTTTGCCTTTGCCTGATCTAGCCTAACCCTAACCGTAACCCGAATCATCTTGGTTTTTGCCTCTGCCTTTGCCTTTGCGTGATCTAACCCTCACCCTAACTCTAAACCTAGCCCGAACCCTAACGCAAATCACCTTGGCCTTTGCCTTTGCTTCTGCCTTTGCCCGATCTAACCCTAACCCTGAGGCTAACCCGAATCCTAACCCTAAACCTAACCATCACCCTAACCCTAAGCCCTCACCCTCACCCTCACCCTCACCCTAACCCAAAACGCCTTTCCCTTTGCCTGATGTAACCCGAATCCTAACCGTGACCCACACCCGAACCCGAACCCAAACTGGATCTAACCCTAACCCTCTCTCGAACGCTAACAACCTTTGCCTTTGCCTTTGCCTCATCTAACCCTAACCCTAACTGCCTTTGCCTAATCTAACCTTAAGCCTAAGCCTAAGCTTAACCCTAACCGCCTTTGCCTTTCCCTTTCCCTTTGCCTTTGCCTTTCCTTTTCCCTCTTCTAACCCTAACCCTAAGCCTCACCCCAAGCCTAACCCTCAGCTTAAACGCCTTTGCCTTTCCCTGATCCAAACCGAAAGCTAACCCGAACCCGAACAAAAAGCCTTTGCCTTTGCCTTTGCCTGATCCAACCCTAACCCTTAACGTAATCCCAACCTTAACCCTAACCCTAAACAAAACACTGCCCGCCTTTGCACTTGCCTTTGCTTTTGCCTTTCTCTCTTCCAACACTAACCCTAAGCCTAACCCTAACCGCCTTGGCCTTGGCCTTTGCCTGACACTAAACGCCTTTGCCTTGGCCTAATCCTAAATGCCTTGGCCTAACTCTAAAGGCCTACTAACCCAACACCCAAAATTAAATGCCTTTGCCTAATTGCCTTGGCCTTGGCCTTGGCCTTGGCCTTGGCGTAAGCAGGAAAGCCTTTGCCGAACTCGGAGCCTAAAGGCCTTGGCCTTTTTCTAAACCTTCTCCTAAATGCCTAGCTCTCTGCCTAACGAGGAATGCCTTTGCCTTTGCCTTTGCCTGATCGAGCCTAACCCTAACCGTAACCCGAATCACCTTGGTCTTTGCCTCTGCCTCTGCCTCTGCCTCTGCCTCTGCCTTTGCGTGATCTAACCCTCACCCTAACTCTAAACCTAGCCCAAACCCTAACGCAAATCACCTTGGCCTTTGCCTTTGCTTCTGCCTTTACCCGATCTAACCCTAACCCTGAGGCTAACCCGAATCCTAACCCTAACCCTAACCATCACCCTAACCCTAACCCTAACCCTAACCCTGACTGCCGTTGCACTTGCCTTTGCTTTTGCCTTTCTCTCTTCCAGCACTAACCCTAAGCCTAACCCTAAGCGCCTTGGCCTTGGCCTTTGCCTGACGCTAAACGCCTTTGCCTTGGCCTAATCCTAAATGCCTTGGCCCAACTCTAAAGGCCTACTAACCCAACACCCAAAATTAAATGCCTTTGCCTAAAGCCCTGCACCTAATTGCCTTGGCCTTGGCGTAAGCAGGAAAGCCTTTGCCAAACTCGGAGCCTAAAGGCCTTGGCCTTTTTCTAAACCTTCTCCTAAATGCCTAGCTCTCTGCCTAACGAGGAATGCCTTTGCCTTTGCCTTTGCCTGATCTAGCCTAACCCTAACCGTAACCCGAATCATCTTGGTTTTTGCCTCTGCCTTTGCCTTTGCGTGATCTAACCCTCACCCTAACTCTAAACCTAGCCCGAACCCTAACGCAAATCACCTTGGCCTTTGCCTTTGCTTCTGCCTTTGCCCGATCTAACCCTAACCCTGAGGCTAACCCGAATCCTAACCCTAAACCTAACCATCACCCTAACCCTAAGCCCTCACCCTCACCCTCACCCTCACCCTAACCCAAAACGCCTTTCCCTTTGCCTGATGTAACCCGAATCCTAACCGTGACCCACACCCGAACCCGAACCCAAACTGGATCTAACCCTAACCCTATCTCAAACGCTAACAACCTTTGCCTTTGCCTTTGCCTTTGCCTCATCTAACCCTAACCCTAACTGCCTTTGCCTAATCTAACCTTAAGCCTAAGCCTAAGCTTAACCCTAACCACCTTTCCCTTTGCCTTTCCCTTTGCCTTTGCCTTTGCCTTTCCTTTTCCCTCTTCTAAACCTAACCCTAAGCCTCACCCCAAGCCTAACCCTCAGCTTAAACGCCTTTGCCTTTCCCTGATCCAAACCGAAAGCTAACCCGAACCCGAACAAAAAGCCTTTGCCTTTGCCTTTGCCTGATCCAACCCTAACCCTTAACGTAATCCCAACCTTAACCCTAACCCTAACCCTGACCCTGACCGCCTTTGCGCTTGCCTTTGCTTTTGCCTTTCTCTCTTCCAGCACTAACCCTAAGCCTAACCCTAACCGCCTTGGCCTTGGCCTTTGCCTGACGCTAAACGCCTTTGCCTTGGCCTAATCCTAAATGCCTTGGCCTAACTCTAAAGGCCTACTAACCCAACACCCAAAATTAAATGCCTTTGCCTAAAGCCCTGCACCTAATTGCCTTGGCCTTGGCGTAAGCAGGAAAGCCTTTGCCAAACTCGGAGCCTAAAGGCCTTGGCCTTTTTCTAAACCTTCTCCTAAATGCCTAGCTCTCTGCCTAACGAGGAATGCCTTTGCCTTTGCCTGATCGAGCCTAACCCTAACCGTAACCCGAATCATCTTGGTTTTTGCCTCTGCCTTTGCGTGATCTAACCCTCACCCTAACTCTAAACCTAGCCCGAACCCTAACGCAAATCACCTTGGCCTTTGCCTTTGCTTCTGCCTTTGCCCGATCTAACCCTAACCCTGAGGCTAACCCGAATCCTAACCCTAAACCTAACCATCACCCTAACCCTAAGCCCTCACCCTCACCCTCACCCTCACCCTAACCCGAAACGCCTTTCCCTTTGCCTGATGTAACCCGAATCCTAACCGTGACCCACACCCGAACCCGAACCCAAACTGGATCTAACCCTAACCCTATCTCAAACGCTAACAACCTTTGCCTTTGCCTTTGCCTTTGCCTCATCTAACCCTAACCCTAACTGCCTTTGCCTAATCTAACCTTAAGCCTAAGCCTAAGCTTAACCCTAACCGCCTTTCCCTTTGCCTTTCCCTTTGCCTTTGCCTTTGCCTTTCCTTTTCCCTCTTCTAACCCTAACCCTAAGCCTCACCCCAAGCCTAACCCTCAGCTTAAACGCCTTTGCCTTTCCCTGATCCAAACCGAAAGCTAACCTGAACCCGAACAAAAAGCCTTTGCCTTTGCCTTTGCCTGATCCAACCCTAACCCTTAACGTAATCCCAACCTTAACCCTAACCCTAAACAAAACACTGCCCGCCTTTGCACTTGCCTTTGCTTTTGCCTTTCTCTCTTCCAACACTAACCCTAAGCCTAACCCTAACCGCCTTGGCCTTGGCCTTTGCCTGACACTAAACGCCTTTGCCTTGGCCTAATCCTAAATGCCTTGGCCTAACTCTAAAGGCCTACTAACCCAACACCCAAAATTAAATGCCTTTGCCTAATTGCCTTGGCCTTGGCCTTGGCCTTGGCCTTGGCGTAAGCAGGAAAGCCTTTGCCGAACTCGGAGCCTAAAGGCCTTGGCCTTTTTCTAAACCTTCTCCTAAATGCCTAGCTCTCTGCCTAACGAGGAATGCCTTTGCCTTTGCCTTTGCCTGATCGAGCCTAACCCTAACCGTAACCCGAATCACCTTGGTCTTTGCCTCTGCCTCTGCCTCTGCCTCTGCCTCTGCCTTTGCCTTTGTGTGATCTAACCCTCACCCTAACTCTAAACCTAGCCCGAACCCTAACGCAAATCACCTTGGCCTTTGCCTTTGCTTCTGCCTTTACCCGATCTAACCCTAACCCTGAGGCTAACCCGAATCCTAACCCTAACCCTAACCATCACCCTAACCCTAACCTTAACCCTAACCCTGACCACCGTTGCACTTGCCTTTGCTTTTGCCTTTCTCTCTTCCAGCACTAACCCTAAGCCTAACCCTAACCGCCTTGGCCTTGGCCTTTGCCTGACGCTAAACGCCTTTGCCTTGGCCTAATCCTAAATGCCTTGGCCCAACTCTAAAGGCCTACTAACCCAACACCCAAAATTAAATGCCTTTGCCTAAAGCCCTGGACCTAATTGCCTTGGCCTTGGCCTTGGCCTTGGCGTAAGCAGGAAAGCCTTTGCCAAACTCGGAGCCTAAAGGCCTTGGCCTTTTTCTAAACCTTCTCCTAAATGCCTAGCTCTCTGCCTAACGAGGAATGCCTTTGCCTTTGCCTTTGCCTGATCTAGCCTAACCCTAACCGTAACCCGAATCATCTTGGTTTTTGCCTCTGCCTTTGCCTTTGCGTGATCTAACCCTCACCCTAACTCTAAACCTAGCCCGAACCCTAACGCAAATCACCTTGGCCTTTGCCTTTGCTTCTGCCTTTGCCTGATCTAACCCTAACCCTGAGGCTAACCCGAATCCTAACCCTAAACCTAACCATCACCCTAACCCTAAGCCCTCACCCTCACCCTCACCCTCACCCTAACCCAAAACGCCTTTCCCTTTGCCTGATGTAACCCGAATCCTAACCGTGACCCACACCCGAACCCGAACCCGGAATGGATCTAACCCTAACCCTCTCTCGAACGCTAACAACCTTTGCCTTTGCCTTTGCCTTTGCCTCATCTAACCCTAACCCTAACTGCCTTTGCCTAATCTAACCTTAAGCCTAAGCCTAAGCTTAACCCTAACCGCCTTTGCCTTTCCCTTTGCCTTTGCCTTTGCCTTTCCTTTTCCCTCTTCTAACCCTAACCCTAAGCCTCACCCCAAGCCTAACCCTCAGCTTAAACGCCTTTGCCTTTCCCTGATCCAAACCGAAAGCTAACCCGAACCCGAACAAAAAGCCTTTGCCTTTGCCTTTGCCTGATCCAACCCTAACCCTTAACGTAATCCCAACCTTAACCCTAACCCTAAACAAAACACTGCCCGCCTTTGCACTTGCCTTTGCTTTTGCCTTTCTCTCTTCCAACACTAACCCTAAGCCTAACCCTAACCGCCTTGGCCTTGGCCTTTGCCTGACACTAAACGCCTTTGCCTTGGCCTAATCCTAAATGCCTTGGCCTAACTCTAAAGGCCTACTAACCCAACACCCAAAATTAAATGCCTTTGCCTAATTGCCTTGGCCTTGGCCTTGGCCTTGGCCTTGGCGTAAGCAGGAAAGCCTTTGCCGAACTCGGAGCCTAAAGGCCTTGGCCTTTTTCTAAACCTTCTCCTAAATGCCTAGCTCTCTGCCTAACGAGGAATGCCTTTGCCTTTGCCTTTGCCTGATCGAGCCTAACCCTAACCGTAACCCGAATCACCTTGGTCTTTGCCTCTGCCTCTGCCTCTGCCTCTGCCTCTGCCTCTGCCTCTGCCTTTGCGTGATCTAACCCTCACCCTAACTCTAAACCTAGCCCGAACCCTAACGCAAATCACCTTGGCCTTTGCCTTTGCTTCTGCCTTTGCCCGATCTAACCCTAACCCTGAGGCTAACCCGAATCCTAACCCTAACCCTAACCATCACCCTAACCCTAACCCTAACCCTAACCCTGACTGCCGTTGCACTTGCCTTTGCTTTTGCCTTTCTCTCTTCCAGCACTAACCCTAAGCCTAACCCTAAGCGCCTTGGCCTTGGCCTTTGCCTGACGCTAACCGCCTTTGCCTTGGCCTAATCCTAAATGCCTTGGTCTAACTCTAAAGGCCTACTAACCCAACACCCAAAATTAAATGCCTTTGCCTAATTGCCTTGGCCTTGGCCTTGGCCTTGGCCTTGGCCTGGGCGTAAGCAGGAAAGCCTTTGCCGAACTCGGAGCCTAAAGGCCTTGGCCTTTTTCTAAACCTTCTCCTAAATGCCTAGCTCTCTGCCTAACGAGGAATGCCTTTGCCTTTGCCTTTCTGTAATCATGCATGCCTTTGCCTTTTCCTAACCCTAACTGCCTTTGCTGAGCCCTAGCTGTAATCCTAGCGGTATCCCTTTGCCTTTGCCCTCCTGCCTTTCCTTTCTTGCTACCCACCTCCCTTCTTTGTTGTCCCCCCCCCCGCTCCATTCCTTGGCACCTCCCTCCTTTTTTTCTCGCTTCCTTTTCTGCTCCCTTTTTTTCCTCCTCCCTTCTTTCCACCGCCCTCTCCCCCACAAAGTTTAAGACAGATATTTTGTCTAATTAGTCATGTGAAGTATGGGTTTACTAGGAAAAAAATGAGTCAGTGTGAAAATTAATACTTTTTTATCACATGTTATCTCATATCTCAGTTTCTCTGCTGTCTTTAGTCCCTTCTCACTCCTAGTTTAAGCTTTCCTTATCTCTTTGCATCCCTGACACTGTCTTGCTCTGTATCACATTTCCTTTCACAGTCTTGACCTCTCTTCATGCACTGTGTAGTCAAGCATTATTGACATTCATTTTCCTCTTTCACTTATACAGGCATTTTTTTTTGTCCTACTCTTTGTACTGTTCCCTCTGAGGTTCATCCTCTCCGCTTTGTTGTTTTTATTTTGGCTTCAATAGCTTTTATTTCTTAATTCAGAATTTTTCTATAAAGTTGATCTTTATATTCCCCATATTCTATTTCCCAAAGGCGTTCCCCATTCCATTCCCTAAATGCAGCACTTCTTTATGATAAAAATGATTCCCCAAAGGTAGCACTTCCTTGTAATAAAATTCTATGCCTCTAGTTCTCAATTATTTTATGCTTTTGACTTCTATATTAAGCTTCCTTATCCCTGCTTCTCTTTCATATAAGGTTTTGTTGTTTTATTCAGAGGAAAAGATGGCAAAATTTGAAATGTTATAAAACAATTATTTTCTGGCTGAAGTAACTTCTAACCTAGCAGTTATCCAATAAAACAGAAAAACTAATGTGGGAAAACATGTTAATATCCTAAATTGTGATCTTTCAACTGGTATTTTTTCAAACAAATCCTTTATTCTGAGTGTAAATGGTTTACTATTTTAATCTAGCAGGATTAGAATATATTTAAGACTCTTTAAGTATAGCTTCTTGGCCTAATGCAATGTTTTTATAACTATAAACAGATACCATGAATAATGTGTGCATAAAAAGTTGTTTACCAGTTACATGTTTTTTCAAAGAAATATTTATTTTTTCAATGAGGGATTTGGTAAGGATTTATTAATCTTTTTGCTTTTGTGACCATTTAAAATGTAATAGTTGGTTATTTCAAAAGGTTGTTTTGATAAAGCTCTGAATATAGCTTTTTTCAAACTCCTCGGACCTCTTAGATACTGAACATAATGAAACATTCCACAGAACAGTCTGACCTGACTTCAGCAAATATTAATGATTCTGATACTGGTAATGTTAGGATTTCAATATTGAATTTGCTTTAATCTTAACACTGAACCTAGAAGAAATTCTAGTAAAGCTTTTTTCGTGTTTCTCTAAAAGCAGAACTTAAGAGCAGAATAAAGTTCAGATCAAGTAATTTAAGAGATATCTTCATCCTCTACAGACATCTGATAGAGCAGACTGTTTAGAAACACTCATTATACTCGTATAATAAGCTTAACCATAGGATTTGGGGATAACTTGAATTTGTGCATCATAGCATTGCCTCTGACTCCCCTCTGTCCAAAGCCAACTGTTTGTAAGGAGGCTTTCAAAGTATAATGCCTGCTTTTTTTGCACATCTTTTTCTCTTTTTGGTGCAGAATAGTCTTAGTGCAGGTCTAGTCAATCAAGAAGTCAGTGGAAACAAAATTATGTTGTTTAGAATTGAAAATTCTGTCTAATAGCTGAACTTTCAGGTGATTTCCTTCTTGACATAACAAATGCTTATTTTTCTCATATGATAAGGTGAAAAGTACAGTGATATGCTTGGAGAGGGGGAAACACGCAGAATTCTAATGCAGCTATTTCATATACATTGCCTCTGTATGGTGGTAATGTGCTTAGCTTTTGAAAACTTCCATTAATACAATGCTAATAATGAAAACTGAAGCGTCCTACAGTATATGAGACTTAGAACTTTTAGTTATTTTTTTAAGCATAACAGAAATAGCTTCTCCAAACCCCCATTTTCTGTGAATGGCAATCATTCTTGACTCTTAGCCATATGAAAAAGTTATTAGCAATGTCAGATGTGAACTTTTCCAGCAATGCTGCTGTTCCAGCTCCTTTCTAGACTCAAAATGCTTGTTTTGAAAAGCTCTATTTAGAGAATTAAGTAATAAAGCCTCTGCAGAATCTTCGTACTGAAAACCAGTATTCCTCTTTTTTCTAAGACTACTCAAGCAGCCAATGAGCTAAGAAGTCCTTGTCAGTAAATGAGGAAAATGAATCCCAAAACTTTTCAACTGGCTCTTTGGAAATACCATATGAGAACAACAGCACTACTGAATTTTTGAATAGCATGAGAAATACGAACATGGAGGAAGTTACAGCTACTCTATATAAAATAACAGCAACAAATCCAGCTTTCAGAGGTAATCTCTTTCTCTTTCTGTATATAAAATATGCATAAAATAATTTTGTTAGCTCTGTGAAAAATTAATGATGGGGCAGCACTATATGGGTCAAAGAATTTTGAGATATTAGGGTGGGGTGAAGAAACTACCTTTTTTTCCTTTAACTTTTGTAGGACCCAGGTTAGGAAGGGTAATTCAAAATGACTGCCTTCCTATGACAGCGTTAATAATCACTGAATTTATCTTTTTTTATCCTTTCCTCATTAGTGTGTAGTAACATCTGTATGGTGAAGGATAGTAAACTACGATCAAGAGGGGTAAAATAAATTCCGCTTCCGTGAAAAGGAAGTCCTTCCTTACAGCCTTTCTGGAGTTATCTGACAAGGGTCAGCAAATGTATGGATAAAGGTGATCCAGCTCATAAAGTCTGTTTGGAATTCAAAAAAATTTTTGACAATTCTCTCATCTTTTAGGGCTTTTACAAGCATTTTAGAGGCTTTTAGGAAAACTAAATGGCTGTGAAAAAAGAGGGAAATTCTTGCATTGATAAATAATAAACCAAAAAGCAGGTGGGCAATCAATTTTTACAATGAAGAGAGGTTACCAACAGAGAACTGTGGGCCCATGCTTAAGACTTAAACTGTTTAATGTCTTCACAAAAGGCCTGGAAAAAGGGGTGAGAAGTTAGATGGCAAACTTTGTGATATGACATTGGAAGCAGTTAAAGTGCTGGTTGAACGAAGAATTTCAAAAGCTCCTCATCTGACCAGTGACTGGGCAATAAACTAACAGATGAAATTTGATTCATTTTTCAAGTCAGTCATAACCTTGGTGTTATGATGGCTATTCTGATGGAAATACTAACTTACCAGTCAGTAGCAGTCAGAGGAGTAAATCAAAGGCAAGGAATTAAGGAAAGAACAGAAAGCAAGATGGAGGTCATCATTTTGCCCTTGCATAAATTTATGCTTTGCCTATATCTTAAATAGTGCATACAGTTCTGTTTTCCTCATTTCATAAAGGACTTTATTAGACCTGCAAAAGGTTTAGAGAAGGCAACAATATAAGAGAATAGCTTCCATATAAGAAGCGATAGAAATTTAGGGCTCTTCTTGACCTCATTTGGAAACGAGATGACTGCAAGGAGGTTAGAATATAGATTCATGAAGTCATGAGTGGATGGAGAGGGTAGACAGAATTGTACTATTCCATGTCTCTTTTGATCCAAAAACTTGGGGACCAATGAATGGACCCATCTTCAAGATGGACAAAATGAAGTAGTCCTTCATGCACTAGGTGAATGATCTATGAGTGGATGGGTGGTTTACTTACTGTCAAAAGAGCGCTGTGGAAAAACTACAAAACCATAGTATGGTTCTAAAACTATTGGCTGGGCCAGACTGGACAAGTGTTTGGAAGAGAGGCTCACTGAGGGTTGCTGAAAAGTTTGCCATATTAGACTCAGGAAATTTCCTGAGCTGAAGGTGATCTGAGGTTGGTAGAACATGATCTCCCATACCCCAGTAAGCATCATGTGTACTAGTGCCGTTCTTACCCTTTCCTTGGCATTTGCTTATGGCCACTGAATGCTTTTTTTTGTTACTGCTTAACGAGCATCAGCTTCATCAAAGCAACATTGCCTTCTTGCTTGTGCTCAGAAGAGAACACTTTGACTTCTTATTACAGTTATGAAATCAAACACTTCTGGTCATGCTTTCCTAATTATCATCTATAGATCTCTGAAAGTCAGAGACCGTACAGGACTAGATAGACCCTTTAGTTGAACCGGTACAGCTATGCATAGGAATATACATTTCTAGTTTCCAGGCAACCAAGTAGCATATTCTGATTGTTAACAGTTGTGGGATTTTTCATTTATAAGAAAAGCTCCTTACACTCATGTCGTCATCTGAACATTTCAGTATAAATGTGTGTTTTTAAATGTATTTTATCATCAAACCAATTATTTTCTCTTTTTTTTCCCTTTAACAAAGGAATTGGTATTCCAAATGTTATAAGGATCCTGACTGAAAGTGGGACTCTGAGAAGAACAAGCAATGGCAGCACGCAGTGATATGGTAGTCAGTAAAGTTAGTATTATAATGTTTACTTTTTGTCATTTTGAGATTGTTGTTTTACCTACTATAAACTCAGATGCAGCTGATTTTGCTATGTCCAAATTTGGTACAGTGTTATTTTAATTAAACCAGCAATTTGGTTTTGAGATGCTTGTTATTTATTTCTCCATATAGCTGAAATTCATATATTTGTAGAAAGGCTGTAAAGGCTGTGTTCCTTCCTTCTCTGTTAAAATGTTATATCACTTTTAAAACAAATAACTGTTGTATTTCTAAATATCTTTAAATATAATGTAGTGGCAGTCTGGTTTTTTGCCTTATTGTTGGTTCTTTTACAAAGACTTAACAATAGAATGAACTATGGAAGTCAGTAATGTGAATTCATCCTACAATAAATACTCTGAAATTTTTCCCTGTGGCTGCTGGTCCTGATTCAAAGGCTATTGGAATCAAACAAAATCCCATATGTGGCTTATGAGTTGGTCTCCACATATGTTGTAGAGTAAAGATAAAAAAAAATGAGAAGTTCATGCTGTCAGTCTAGTTCTGAGTTGAGAAGTGCCTGGATTATATGCAGTTTAGGGAACTTAACTGGAAGCTTCAGCAAACTCAACAGAGGTTGACTATACTTGCAAATTCAGGCATGTGTCCCAAGAGACTCAACCATCAGACTATGGTTGAGACCCAGTGATGTGATAGCAAAGGAATCTTTTATTCTTCTCTTATCCTATCAGTATGAGGATGAAATGAAAACTGGCTTATACTGTCCTTCAGTTCAGACCCTTTTAATGTGAACTTTTTCCAAATTCAAATAGTAGTGTTTTTGATTTGAATATGAAGTTCTATATATTAACCACTATTAAAATGTTTTGGCTGGTTATAAATTAGAGTTTGGTTTTGGAAAAATGTCTAAATTTATTTTTTTGTAATATAATTTTGTAATTAAAATTTGGTTCCCATTTGTGATGTAGCATTCAGTGGTTATAATTAAAGCTGTTCAGGTTTGCAACCAGAAGCTGGTCAATATTATAGGTGTGCTGGGGCCTGATGGTAAATGAACTTTAAATGTGAACTTACATTTTTTGGAAAACTGGATGGAATTGAGAATCCTCGTCCTGATGGCTTTGCATCTTTATATCATGGACACCATAAGACTACCATAATAATGGCAAGACGCCATAGTAATGGTAAGATAAAGCAGTAGCAAAACTGTTTAGTTTGTTCTGTGAACAAACATGAACAAAAAGAATTTGATGACAACTGAGAAATTAAAACACAAAACATGTACTGTACTGCTTTAAAGAAACTGTGAGGAGTTTCTAGAATTTCTCTAAATATGTTTGTGTCAGAAGCAGAGTTGGAACCAGAGCTCTTACAGCTCATAGTTACCCTAAACAGGGGCAGTATTAATGCCTGCTTAATGAAGATGTACTTGATCAGTGCAAATTTCTTTTAGTAGATATGAAATTCTGAATTGTGTTCCTGTAATATATAAAATAAAAACTTCATAACATTTTTTGTTTTTAAAGTGTAGAACATTCTATTAATTAACATAATACAATTAGAACGTTCAGTGGTTGTAAATGGCCACCTCTGCAACAGCCTCTTGTTTTTCTTCCTATGAAATCCCTCCTAGTGGAAATAAAGTGGAAATTTAAGTGGAAGTTACTGAGACTTAAATATTTCTTCTGTGAGTGCAGTAGGAGCACGCTGAGAATGGAAAGGGTTCTGAGCCTACAGCGCACTAATATAAAATAGCTTGAATGGTACACTGCAGGAATGCTGGTTACTTCTCAAAGACAGTGGAGAAAATTGAACTGCACAAAAATCACAAAGTGTATGCTTCTGGAAATGGTGTATTTTTTGAGACTGTACGTCTGATATAGGCTGTTCAGTTGTACAGTTATTTTTTCCTTAATGCTTTTTTTTTTTCTGGTGCAAATATAGGCTGCAGATGTAATTCTTTTGTTTGTTCTTGTATCTGACTGTGTTTTGTGATGGCTTAGTATATTCTGATTCTAACTGAAAGCAGTATGTTTGTTCCAAACCAGTTTTTAAGGATAATGTTTTACTTGTACCAGAATTGAGAAGTTAGGAAAAATGGGGTTGCGTCTCTACTAATGATGTTTAAGGAATGCTCCAGACTATATTTAATATTATATGCTATGACCTTATCTCACAGTAACAGCAGACATCATGAGTAACTGGAGAATTTATAGAATTAAAACATTAGCAAGAGCAAGAAAAATTAAACTAAATTTTTCTTTTAGCTTTACCATAACTTGTTTAACACGTATTTTACTTGGATACCAGACAGCTTCAGAGAAATTATCTTTTACTTAAAAAAATGTCAAACTTCCTCTGTTGGAAGGCTAAAGTTGAGAGGGGAAGGGTATTCACAGGTGATCTGATAAGAAATGAAAAATTTTAAGTGTGCAACAGAAAACATACTGTCTGCTGTAAATTGGTGACCTTCGTTCTAGATAGTTTACAGAGATATCCTGCTTTTGTTTTGCTTCCTCTTTCCTCTAGGATTGTGACATGACTTTCTGGCTTAAGAATTCATTTTCCCCTTTTGAAGCAGCAAGCCCTATCCTGTGAGTTGATCTAGGTATCAGTGTACCAATCACAGTATGCCTAATGCTTTGAAACTGTATGTGAAATCTAAAGTGCTAATGCTAACTCTTCATTAAAATCATTTTTGTCTTTTGTAAATGTTTCCAGCTCTGTAAACATAAATCTTGGAATGTGTTATTATTAACTCTTTCTTGTTGGAGGACATGCTATTATTTAAGCTCATTACTGAAATACAAGTAAAAATGTCCCCATGGAGTATAATAGCATTCATCTATGGAGTTGAAATTGTTCTTTTTAGTACTCTGTTAACTCCTACATTCTGTCACTGGAGATGGCGCAAAATCTAACTGATCAGTTTCAAATTACCTACTGCATATCCTAAAAAGCTTCACTGTAAATTAACTGCAAAAAGTAACAGATCCACTAGTAACCCGGTAGCTCTCCACTATTCGAAGAAGCCGTTGTTTCTAGAGGAAGAAATAAGTAAAGAAGTTTGGAAGCCAGAGCACGAGGTACAAGTCAAGAGCTAAAGTAGCTGGGCTCAAAGAAGGCGTGAAAGCAATCCCAGTAGTAATTATGAATAAGAAGCCTGAGGCAAGGCCTCTCTGATTCCAGTAATAAAAATGATGTTATAATGCCTTATGTGATGGAATGCTAACATCTTAAAATTCGGGTGAGTTTTTAGCAGTCATCCATGTTGATTCAAACCAAAACCATTTATTGTGATTATGTCAGTGATCTGACTGAATTATTCTCGTAATTAATGCATTACGATAGGATATGCTGATGTAGGCCAGAGGGCAAGGTAGAGTGCGAAGGGCAGCATACTTTCAAGCTTTTTACAAGGTTAGTGCATTGCAAAAGCGTCTCCTTCTGTCTTGAAATTTTGTCAGGCTGCAAAGTGGAAAATGTATTTCTAGATAGCTCATGAAGCAAGTATAAGCAAAAGATCAAACTTGTTGAGGTATTCCTGGAGAATGTGAATCCCTTTTGAAGGGAATTCTACAAAATACTTCTCATGGTGAAAGTACTAAAAGCTTCATCTTTGCAAGGAAGCTGTCATGGATCATCTGTTCAACAATGGAATGCTTTTATATACATGGATGCACATTTATATATATATATAAAGTATATATACATATACACATATACGGGAATATAATTTGTGTTTATTTGACAGATCACTACATTTGTAAATAAGTTTTATCTTAGAAGAATATGGATTTTAGGAGAGTAGAGTGAGGAAATTAAGTCAAAGGAGGCTGGCTTCACTGGAACAGTGAAGACCCCTTACTTCAAAAAGGGGAGGAAAAGTCTGTGAGCCACCAACAAAACAGCAATGAAGACTACAACACTTCTCAAAAAAATTATTTTCCTTCGCAGTCTTCTTGCATGGATAACTGAGAGATCACCAGCTTAAAAACCTTGCACTAATTAAGCAGCGTATAATCTCAGTTGGAAGTGCGAAATGTAGCACTACTATTTGCAGTCTACCCTTGTCAGGGAAAGTACAGCAGAGGAAATGCCTCAGAAGGGGACGTCGTTTTCTGAAGAGTAAAATATATTTGAAAAAATAAAAGGAGTAAGATTTTTTTTTCTTTTACTTGAAGAAGCTACTAAAGACAAAAGGCTGTGCTCAGTCTAAGAGACAGGGTGCTTAGTGCTGACCTCCAATAATTGTACAAATGCCGCGTGTGTGTTGTTTCTGTTGGTTGGCTGGAACTGAGAGTGTGCACTTTGCAACACCTGTGCATTTTACAGGGCTGCGCGTGCTACACCTGTGCAAGCGCAGCTAAAAGTGGAACTCTGACAAAGGTGTATTTCTGGCTAAATGCTGAACCACTGCAAAATGATAATAAACGCTAAACCTCCGCTGGTGCCCACCGGTCCAAGCAGGTGGAGCGGGAGCAGCCGATGCTCTACAACGGCGCACCGCTTAGCGTGAGTTAAACGTGCGCTGTGTTGTCTCTTACTTTCACACGCCTAGCCTAGCGTGGCAGTGCCTGCTTGAAATAAGGTTAACGTTTACGTCTGCCCCCCCGCCCCCCCGCCTTTTTTTTAATGGCAAGCTGCGCTCTGTCGAGGCGGCTGCGCCGGGCGCGCTCCGCCCCGCTAGGTGGCGCCAGCGCCCGAGGCCGAAGGGAGCGGGCAGGAAGGGCGCTCTGGCCCGGCAGCGGCGCTCGCTGGTGTGAGCCCGTCACGTGGGGCGCCGTTTCCGGGCTCGGCCTCGGCAGCGGGAGGGGGTTCGCCGCGTGGTTGGTGAGTGCGCGGGGCTCGCGCGCTCGGCCCGGCCCGGCCCGGCCCGGCGCTGTGGTGGTGCCGCCGCCGCCGCCGCTGCGCGGGGAGACACCGGCGGTCCGGGCCCTTCGCGGCGGGAGGCCCCTGGGCTCGCCCTGCCGGCCGCCGGCGGCCGCCTTTTGTGTGACCCACCCCCTTCGCCGCTCCTGCGCAGGGCGGCGGGAAGGCGCGAGCGCGGCGGCGGGCGGGAAAGCTGCGGCCCTGCGCGGCGCCGCCGCCCCGCCTGGTCGGCGGGCCGCGCTGCTGCCCCTCCGGGCGCTCTGGGCGGCCGCGGCCGCTGCGCCGTCTGCGGCGGCCGAGCCGTGGTGCGCGGCGGAGCCGCTGCCGCTGCTCGGGCGGGACCTCGCGCCTAAAAGCGGCGCGGGCCGGGTCTGCCGGAGCGGAAATCCCGGCGTTTCCTTGAGGCCCCTGAGCACCCGGCGGGCACTAACATGCTTTACTTAAACGTCCCATAGAGTAACTAAAGCTGAGGAGAGGGAAACCCGCGCCCCGGAGGCAAACAACTCTTTCGGAAGAAGGCAGAAGATGTCCTGAGACGCTAATGAAGATTAACGCCCCGGACGTTCGCAGCCTAGACGTGCGGGAGTTGCTATCGCCTCGACTGTTGGTAGAGTTTTGGCTTTGGGGTACGGTATTTGTTACGTGGTGCTTCAGCTTGCATAGTTTTGTTCATTAGGCTTTATGATGAATGGGAATATGCTGTCCCATATCCGTTGTGGGAGTCCGGAGAAAGTCATAGGTGAATGAGCTTTGCTAGAAGAAAACGTGCATGAGTGCAAGTCTTTATCAGATGAGAGAAGTTAGAGCAATTACATTGTCTTCTGATTCCTCAGGATTTTCGTGATAAGTCGAGCTTGTAACTATGCTGGTAGTATCCCTGAGGATCCTGGCTCAAAAATGTAAGCAAGTGAATTGCAGATGAAACTTGCTCTTTCTGGTGTGTGGGTTTTCTGTTTGTTTGTTTGTTTGTTGGTTGGTTTTTTTGGTCCCTAAGCCTGCTGCAAGGATGATTGAATAGCACCTGAATTAGCTGCTGAAAAGTGCATCCTGCAGCCTTATGTATTAAGGAAACCATTACTGATTTGGGGTTATTTTAATATTTTGGATTGTAGTATGTGTTAGTGCAGAAACTGTTTTAAGCGCATTTAGCTTGAATGTATGGGAGCAGGGTCTTTGGAAACAATGGTTAAGGTCAGGAGGCGTTTGTAAGGTACACAGTTTGACAAAAGTATTTAATTTCATAAATTATATACAATTTTGTTTAATATCTTGTTACGTAGGCATGTTAGTGTTTCCATGGCTCTGGTTTTGTAACCATTTTTTTGTCTAATTTAGCATGGTGTGTATGAAATGGAAATGGATAGATTAACATTTTCAATAACTCTCTTCCAAAGTATGCAGAGCAAGGTAGACTGTGGTTCTTTGTCGTGGTAGGAGAAAGTATATCTTATAATATTCTCCCTTACAATAGCTTTTTTCAGATGCGTGTGAGCATATGCGTATACTTATAAAGATGTTAATACTGATTGGAGGCCAAACACTTTGTCTTGTAGGGTGAGATATTTTTCAATATCTCTATTAAACGAAGCTTTTTAATTGGAAATAATGACACAAACTTTTAGCTGTTTCTGTATGTCTTGTAATCAAATGATGAAAATCTCATTACAGTTCTTTCCTAGAAGGTGGATAAGATAAACATCAAAAGCTCATAAAATCATAGCATGTATGTTTAGACGCTAAAGGACCTTTTTATTTTGGGACCAAAGCCCAACAATTTTTAAGGCTTTTTTTCAGGGACGAGGTTATTTATTTAAAATGATCTTACATATTCCTTGAAAGATGCCAGCTCAAAACAGCTGAAATTAGGTTGTAGTCAAACGTCTGTCAAGTCAGTTGTTTAAATTTTCTAAAAGAACGGAAGATGATGGATCCAGACTGGATTTAAAACATTACCTAAGAATGATTATCCTGATGATATGCATATGAAATATTGTAATAGAGCACAAACTTTAAAAAAAACAAAAAACAAAAAACTTGAAGTCTGTTGGGGAAATCAGCTGTAGACTCCTGTTTTCTACAGAGAATGATGTCATAGCCACCATAAGCAGAATCAGTGTTTACAAATTTTATTTAGAAGTTTCTGGGTTTAGTCGGCTGTACTTTTTTTTTTTCTCGGTTAATCTACCTTTTAAACATTTCACTTTTTGTTTGCAACTCTTTCATGTAGTTCAGATATGTGTGAAATGTGTTAGCTGAAGAGTAGCTCAAAAGAGAGACACCCTTACAGTGAGAAAATGAAGGGTTTATGAACCTGACAGGGTGAACCTTTGAAGCTGAGCATATATACTGTGTACAAGGAGATCTGAAAGTATTTGACTTTCCAGCTGTGTAAATTACCTTTTATTATTGGAGAGCTGTGAAATGTTAAACCAGAAGATCATACTGACTTTGTGCTTATGTGTCCCCCCCGTTCCTCCCCGCTTTTAAGGTCTATGTAGTCTCTACAACCACTGTTAGCAGTCATCAGACTATGGATTCAGCATTTTATGTAACAGAAATCTACACATAGTTTGTACATGGTATTGAGTATTGTGACATCAGCTTCTAGAGTTTTGTTATGATTGCATTTAGAAGTATGAAGACTGGGTGGAAGCAAGCTAAAATAAAGGAACCTGTGGTGTAATATTCTGTGATCTGGTAGAACTGAGTAGTTCTATCAGTAGAGATGGAGTCAAGCTAAAAGATGGTTCAGAAACTGAGTTGTGGGTTTTAATTTGTTTTGGTAATAGTATGTCTATTTTAGTGTCCACATGGCTTCTACTAAGTACAGATATTTATGCTACCTTATTTCTTATGCCTTATTAAATATGACTTTTCAGCCTTTTTTTACTCTGTGTGCTTGTTTTAACCTCTTTTCCCCTTCTTCCTAATTATTATTGTAAGTGCACAGTCCAGACTTTGACAGTGTAAGGCAGGGTGGTTTTTTTCAGTTTCTTGTATATTGCTGTTATTAGTGACGACCTGATTAGACCTGTCATTTTACCTGTGCAGACTGTGTTTTATTAATGGCTGTGGTGGTAAACAATGTACAAATGGAACAAAACAGTTCACTGAGCTGTTTGGTGCAACAAGGTTCAAGTATTTGAAAAAGCTGCTTATTGGCATTTTTCTAAATTTATTCTGATAGAGGAGTTGAAGAAGCCAATGCTTAAGAAGGTGATCCTTTTCTTTCAGTAAAGCAATTTTCAGAGCGAAGGTGAACTTAAAGGAACAGCAGAATGTTTTCTGGACACTAGAAGAACAACTATACTAGATCAGACTGTGTATCTACCTAGCCTAGTATATTGTCTAAATAGTGGACAATAGTTTATGCATAGGAAAAAGCATAAAAACAGTAGCCTGCATCAGGAAGATGCCACTCTTTGGTGGAGAAAATACTTGTTTGTAGTGTATCTAATCCAATTAAGCTTCTGAATTTCTTTTTGCAGAGAATCAGAATGACTAAAAAAAGGAAACACCAAGAAGATTTCCAGAAAGTGAAATTAAAAGTTGGGAAAAAAAAGCCTAAACTAGAAAATGCAACTGATACCACTTTCAAAACAAAGGCCATACAAATTCCTGAACAACTTAAAGAAGATGGAATGCTTTCTACACAAAATAGGAAGCTTAACATAAAGGTATGCCTTGACAGTATTTTCTGAAATGACAGATAATGACATGTTATTAACCTAAGTTTACTATATTATTATATTTTAGGACAAAATATTATTTAAATATTTTGTAAAAAGCGGTGGAGTATTTGAATAAAGCCCTGCTGCCCTTGACAGTAAGCTGACCCATGGATTTAATGAATTAAATTTCTGGACCAGCATAGAACCTAAGGCAAATGTTATCAGCACTGGAAAAACTAAAGTTACGTACTGTTTTGGGCATGTAGGTTTAACATTCTGTTTTTCATCTTGGATCATAAATTAAGAACAAGGTTTTAAAAAACAGGCCCCCTGAAATTATTTATTTATTTTTTTTAATTTTTGCATGTCTGTGGGTGGTTCTTCCCTTTGTAACTTCTGCTCTCGTTCCTTTACCTATTTTCTCTCTTGCAACTCTCTGCTTAAGTTGGAGAATTGTTGAGACTGAGGCTTCCTAATTCTGCTTTTGAGAACTGAGATGACTTTTTCATGCTTCTCATAAGCTGGTAGAGTAGTATATAAATCGAAGAATGAGGGGAATCTAATTACCTTAAGGACAAGTTATGGTATGTCATTCTTTCTGTAATTGAATTTTGATTATTTGTTCACTGTTATGCTTTAAACCAATCTTGTGTTTGTTCTGAACTTAATACACTGCTGCAAACAGCACCATTAGAACAGACTGTATTTTTGCACATCTAAGAAAAATGTGTTAGAAAGTAGATGGTGCAGTTGGAGCACTTAAAGTAATAATGGTTGCAAACGTGTACATGTGTTTCCTTATAGGATCTGCTTTCACAGATGCACCACTATAGTGCTGGGGTTAAGCAAAACGCTCTTCTTGGGCTCAAAGATCTTCTGTCTCAGTATCCATTTGTAATTGATGCACACCTTTCAAGTATAATAAGTGAAGTGGCAGCTGTGTTTACAGACAAAGATTCTGGTGTTAGAGGAGCAGCTGTTCACCTGCTTCAGTTCTTGGCCTCAAAAATAAGAGCCGAACAGATTGCTCCGTTTTTTCCTTTGGTAAGTGCCCACCTCTCCAGTGCCATGACTCATATCAGTGAGGGAATTCAGGAAGATTCATTGAAAGTCTTGGACGTTTTGTTGGAACGGTATCCAGCTCTTCTTACTGACCGCAGTAGTATATTGTTGAAGAATTTTGTAGAGCTTATTTCTCACCAGCAGCTGTCAAAAAGAGTGAAAAGTAGAGAGAAACTGTCGTGGATGCTGACTGTTAACCCGAATCGCAAAGTAACTTCTCAGCAGTGGAGGCTGAATGTACTTATCAGGCTCAAGAAATTCCTCCAAGCAGTAGTAGATGGATCTAGTGAATTAGAAGATGAAGGGCTCCAAGAACAAAAGGATAGCCCTCATTCTGTGAGGAGCCCCATATGTATAAGCTGGAAGGTCCATGCAAATAATCAGCAACACATACAACTATATGAAAATGGTGGCTTACGACCAAAGATCAACTCATCATTTAGACTGAGGTGAGAAAAATTTAACTTACTCGGGGATTAGTATCAACTATATGTTTACAGTTAATATTAAACTGTGGTTTGTTGCTGCTGAAGACAAGTATTTCATTTTTGTCCTGGGGTTCTTGGTTAGCTGTATTATACAACGTTTAGTGTAATGAGCTATTTTATAGCAATGGCTTGAAAATACAGAAATATAAGCTGATAACTGCAGTAGTTGTATATCATGAACGATCCCATTTTAAAGTAAAAGCTTTGTGTAAGAAAAAGCTATATTTATGCTATTTACAATAACTTTTTGGAAGGACAGCTTTTTAATAGTTTTTGTATTGCAAACTAAATTCTACAGATTATTTTATTGCAGGATATCAAATACGCATAGGGAGCAAGCAGGCAGATTTCTCTATACTAAAAGGAAGGATGTTTCTGACACTGATGTGTTTACAGTTGAATGCAGTGTTGAAACGCCAGTTGACTGAGTTTGACGTGGGTTTTATTAATGCCCAAATAATGAGCTTGACCCAAACTTTGTGCTTTTACCTTCAAGAATCTACTGTAACTTTAGAAAGAGTCAAATTTCTTTGTCTCAATGTAGCTTGTTTGTCAAAAAGACAGTGTAATAAGAGCCATCTGGATTGGAGTTCTGCTGAATTTCCACTTCTACATCAATTTGCTAACCTTCACTATGGATGAAAGATCTCTTTTGGGAAATGTTGATGAATATGGAAAAAAAGCTTTCTTATCAAGAAACTCTACGGTATAAGCTTGTGTGCTTAGTCACAGGTTTTTTGTTTGCTATTATTAAGTAATAACGAAATAGATCTGAGTTGAAATTTAAGGGGAAATAACTAACAATCTTTGTTTCTCTCTCTCCTTCCTGATTCACCCATTCTTCAAACTGGAGGGAGGAAAAACGCTTTGTTGTTATGGCACCTTCTGAACATTGGCATTCCCATGCATAGGCATTACTGTAGATATTACATAAGTGGTAGTAGAAGTGAAGTGAACTATTTGAAAAGCAAAAATGCTGTTTAGCCTTTCACAGGACTTCTAATCCAGAGATTTCAAATAGTTTGAGAGAGGTCACAATGTTTGTTTTTATTGCTGGGGGAGACTGAATAACAGATATAAAGCAGTTTTATCAAATTCAGCTGGCAGATCAGAGACAAAAAAGGTGTAAAACCTCCCATCTAATCTGTTGCTCTGTCTATCTTATATTTTTGAATGAATTTTAGAAGAACAGGTATTATGTTCCAATAGGTGTGCAAGAAAGTCTTTTCCATCTCCAGCTTAATGACCTGCCAATGACTGTTCCACTCCTGCTGTCTTAGGCTTCTTGGTAGATAGCATGTTACTTGTAGTAGGTATAGAAAATATCTATTAAGCAGAGTACAGTGTGCAGTTGGTATTCACAAAAGTGTTAACTTATAATTAGCATACGAATTGTCATTTGAATGACCAACAGTATCTGCCGCAGTTAAAACTTCAGTTGGAAATTAAACCAATGAAACCCCTTAGGGAGTGGGGGTCAGTGCTCAGTTCAAAACAGTCCTTGTGAACTTCATCTCTGCAGTCAAAAGCAGACGATTATGGACCACTGTGTATGAGAGGACTCTAGTTATTATGCATTGAATGGTACGCAGTGTGCGATATACGTGCCCTGTTGGAGATGAAGATGTGTTGTATCAGAGGTCTCGGAAAATAAACTTTACATCTGGTGTCACCTGAATTGGATTCCCCTTTTTCTGAGGAGTGGTAGATTTCAGTGAAATAGCTGATGATCCACCTGTGGTTATAAATACTTTTAAAAAAGGCTGTTGCAAGCATGAGGAGGAGTGAGCCAGAAGAGTAGAAGGAAACGTTACTAGAATCCAAGGCAAGGTTCACAAAGAAAGCTGATGGCAGCAGAAGAGAAGAATGGAAAGAGAAGGGGCATTCATACCAGGTACTACAATGTTCTCGTTTTAATGCGTTTGTTCATTGTTTTGTTATATTCATTTTGTACATACTGGATATTTACTGAATTTTAACAATGGAAGTTAGCATGGTGGCTTCTGTATCTGACATGAAAAATAAGGAAAAGATATCTGCAACTTGAAGCCCTTTTCTCTGAAATCTTGTCTAGTAAGCTAAAGATGTTTAATTCTGTCTCTTCCAATCCCAGCTCTGGCCTTTACAGTCATTCCTGGGCCTCTGCTGTGGCTGTTACTGTAATGACAAAAATGTCTTCTAATGAGAGATGCAAAAAATCTGCAATGCCCTTTGAGGACCTCCAAACTCTCAGATTATGTGTGTGCATTTAAAACAGTTAACACGCAAATGGTCAAGTCCTAACTTGGGTAGTATGAGTGGAGCAAACCATAAGTGAATGATTTCGGTGTGTATGTATTGATAGTAAGAGGGCTCATTGCTAATACTGCAAATATTTTTCAACTTTATCTTTTAAAAAATAGGATTCCAAACAGATATGCTTATACTATTTTTAATCTTGCAGGTTCTTCAGGTACACCTCATATGTAGCTTTAGTGATTACACAAAGGGATTTTCAGAATCTGTGCAGTTCTGTCCTGAGCTTAGAGCAGGGAACAGTTCAAAGAAGTACACTTTAAGAATCTCTTATTTTTCTAATGTGTGTTAGGTCTTTCTACTGGATGTGAATTAAATATTGCAGTGAATTAGGAAGTTACTAGAATATTCCTGCTGCCTTATGTGCTGACGAACTGCTTTCTGCATCAAATTCATTTCAGGTGTAGAAAAATGGAAAGCCTTCACAACTTGAATACCGTGATACCAAGGTGCGTGATCTTTTCTGAACTGGGAGCAGAGCTGAAGAGAAATGCTACGGCATCTGTTGGTGCCAAGAAGGGACAAAATGAACCTGCGGAGAAGACTGGAGAAGACAGAGAAAATGGAAGACAAAGCATAGTGAATATATGTAGTATGACCTGTGCATCAGATAGACATGGAAAGTTCAGTTCATGTGGGATACTGAGTGTTTTTCTGCTGCAAATAGAAGAGGAGGACAGTAACCTGGTTTAGACTCCAAAAGCCATAAACACTTCCTAAATTCAATTGACTTTTCCTATTTTAAGCAGCAGGCTGCTTTTTCCTATTGTTTGTTTTACACTTCCTTGACTTTCCTATGCTGAACTTCTGTTGTCTTCTTGCTGTCAAGTTGCTGATATATGTTACATAAGGTTTTCTTTTGTTTGCTCCTATTTTATAAGACTATCAGCATTTTAAGAAAAATGACAGCTTAAGAGGCTGTGCATACAGTTAAACGGAGCTCTTACATTTCCCATCAGTAATATTGCATCCCAATATGAAGATAATATGCTTTGTGGTGTTTGAGGGCCACCTTAGCATTAAAGAATAACGATATGGATACATGACAAAAAGGTGAATGTTTTAATTGACAAGAAGCACTCCTAGTTCATGTGAACCTGTATTGCAAAGGATATTGCGGTTATCAAATGCATACTGAGCACATTGCAATAATACTTTTTCATTACCTGTTTTTGGCAGCTGAATTTTGCTGCTATTGGTAGGCCTTTTGCTGCTAATCTTGGGTGTTTAGTAAAGAATGTTTTGAGATATTAGGGCCGCCTTTTGCAGGGGATGATAAAAGTTAGGCTAAATTTTCTTGCCTAAATGCTTTCAGCAGTTGATTATCTCTTTTGGCACTCATTCTCCTTTCTTCCATCCCTGTTTCAAAGAGATGCTGAAGTTGATGGATGCATTCATTATAATTTTATAGGAATCTTCAGGTGTTTGTCAGCTTCTAAATTTTGTCAACCATTCATTGCTTAATGCGGTGACTTTTTTTTCATATTCCAGAAATAGATTGGTCTAATTCCAGAGCACTGCTGTGAGTTAGGTGGTATTTTCAGAGAAATGATTTAAAAAATACTACTTTAGCCAATTACTCACACTTCAGAATCTCAACTGAGTGTGTAATCTTGTCATGGCATTTACATTTATTTACAGGACAGTAACTTGTTCAGTGAACTTCTAGGTCTTAATGTCAACTTACTTGTCCTGTGGCTTGGTAGGATTCATTATGGTTTTAACTGGAAGATGGGAAAGATGTCTATCTCGTCTGTAGATGACCAAGAGTTGAATGTCTAAATTAGAGCTGTTCACCCTAAACTCTCTTCATAGCCTTGGAAAGAAACTGATGTCTTCAGTGGACAGTTCATCCAAAGTCTTAAGTTGCAATCAGTTGTCCCTTGGAGTGCCTCTTTATCTGTAGTGTATATAAAAGGGACATAGAGCAATCATGTCAGCTATTTGATTGATTGATTCCCACAGACAGCAGATGAATCCGTTCTTAAACGTAGTATGAATTAGTTGTCATCGGTCAACTTTTCTGTATCTTTAAGCCAAATCAAGTTTGCTTCACGCATCCTTTGCTGCTGTTAATCAGTGCTGAATTTAAAAAAAATTAAGATATCTACTAGGTGCAGCAAATACTGAAAGTAACAAGCAAACTTTTAGAAAACTTGTTTTTTTTAACCCTTATGATTGGGTACTGTTTCTGCTTGTCCTATTGTTTTGTGCTGGAGATCTCAACTTCTCTTTCCCACTTTGCCTATGTTGAAAAAAAGCATGTATTGCTTGCCCCATCTGCTTTTTGTTTATTCCTTTGCAGATGTCCTTTCCCTGCTTCCTTTAGGGTTTATGGTTATTAACATTTGACTTCACTTTGGATTAGTAGTTTTTATAAGGTATCAGTTTCAATTAGATAGAAAACTTTATTCTGATATTATAATTGCAGCAGCATGAGAAATGTAGCTTTATAGAATGGTATAACTAATGGGATAATTTGGAAATGACAGGATGACCAGGAAAAACTGCTTGACCTCTTTAATCTAGTGTGAAATAAAATTTTTATAAACAACTTCTCTGCCTATGTGTAGAAAGAAAGCAAACAGTTTTTTCAGAAGTCGTGTTGGGTGTATATGTAAAGAGAAATCACTTTCTAGAGATCATCACTGGAACAGAAAGCGGTTTTATGGAAGACCTGGCATATCAAGTTCATGTACACTAGGAATTTAGGTTTATGATGGTAATTCCTTGCTGTGAGTTAGAAAAAAAAGTTACCATGGAACGCGATGTCTGAAATCATAAGTTGAAGTTATTGCTTACTTTAGGGCAATATCTATCTCAGCAACTGGACATGCTTTGCCGTTCTTTTGTTATCCGGGAACCCTTTTGAAAGCTTATTTTGCTTAAAAAATAGCAGTTCTTCAGGAGTTACTTTCTTTAAGGAACCTTCTTTTTAAAACATACACTTGAAGTCTGGCTTTGGTCTCAGTTTAAGCACGTGCTGTTACTGAATTCCTCAACAATTGCCTGAATTTATCCAGGGGCAGACTTTTTTTCATTTGTTTGGATAAGTCCTTTTGGGACAGAAGTGCGAAGTGTTCTGAGAAAAAGGTCTTGGATTTTCTTGTTTTCTGGAAGATGTATATTCATTTAGTTTAGTTTAAAGTATAACTCACAATTTCTCCAGTATTTTTTTTAACTTTGCAATCAGACTATTTCAAGAATTTTCCACCAGTTTTCTCTCCAAGAGTATTAAAACTAAATCATCAAAATAGGAACAAGTTACATTTTTGCAGAATTTTTTTTAATATGATAATATAGCTGGAGATCATTGACTGTCTCTAATAAACCTCATGCGTTTGACAGTACTTTGTAGTCACTTTCATTATGTTTCTTTTCTTCATGGAGCTTGAATCTTATGTAAAACTTATTTATTGTGTTGTGCTGAGCACAGTGAAGTCTTGTCTGTTGTTTGAAGGCAATATGATAATACAAATCATAATATTTCTCCATTTGTGTAGACTTTACATTTAATAATGGGGAGAGGAGTGAAATCTAAGACGTTTTAGAAGCACACAAACGTGCAGGGAGACTTGGGAGCAGGGTTATTACAGTTGTTTTTAATTCCTGTTTTTCCTTATAAAAAATATACAGCAAGAAAGCAAGTAAATTTTAATGTATTTAAAAAAAAGGTACTACTTTTTGGTATTATCTGTTTTTAATGGTGTGCCCTTTATCTCTTTTTCTTTTTTTTTTCCCCCTTCTTCCTGCTTTTGTCATTTAGGTCTCTGGCAAGTATAATGGACAGCGCAGAAAAAGGCCTGTCCTCTGCTGAAAACTTAAAAAGTTTTATTGAGATAATAATTCCGTTATTGATTGAGTGCTGGATTGAAGCATCTCCTGCACAATCAGCTCCTATCCTTGGAAATCTTTTGGAATCAGATTCTCAGCAGCTTATGCAGCAAGTGCTTAGTATAATACATTTATTGTGGAAACTCACAAAGCGGCACGATGAAACATACAAAATGGTAAGGGAGAAGTGATCCTTGGAATAATTATGGGAGTTCATTTTTGTTTTGGTCAGAAATTAGTGATTTGTTGATGGGTGTGAAGGAGATAGTGGAAGTGTTTTAGTAACAGAGAGGAAAAAGCTAGCATAGGTTTTGAGTAAAATACAAGTGTGGGTTTTGGGGGGAAAAAAAAAAAATTCTTTTCACCTACAAAAGCATGTACTGAGCTGAGCTGCCAGTTCATCAATAGGCTCCGGGCATTTTTGGCATGCTGCAGCACGAAAACTTTTGAGACTAAAAGAGGTTTTGGAGAAGAGGAGCATGCTCTGAGAATGTCTAGCTCCTAGATACCCTATAGAATATAAAATTGGAGAAAGTGTGGTATGGAGGTGTTTCTTCCTTGTTTTTATGAGTTGAAAAGTTTTACAGGTGAAGAAAAACACCCAAACCCTAAATCCAAGATCTTGGAAAGGTAAGGAACAAATGTAGTATGATATCCTGTAACTGCTTTGTAGAATCTACGTTGTTATGTTAGGATTTGAAGCCATTGAATCAAAACCTCAATTTGAAAAGCAATCTTGAAATTTATTGACAGATTACTTTTTTCCTTTTTTTTTTTTTCCCCCATGACATCTTTTCCTGGTCTTCCAAAGGTTTGCAAATAGAAAAAACTATTGTTTTTCCCCTTTGCCTGAATCATTAACAGAGGAATGTATCTAAGTTGGATTGGTATAATTAAAGTTTATAGCTTTCACAAAATTTATGTATAGAGTAATAATTATGCAAAATATTTGCTTAATCAATATGTTACACCAGTTATCAAGCGTATACAGTCTGAGGGGTGAATTTAGCATATCTGAGCAAAGCACTTAAACTGTACTCCTTTTCCTGTTCACCCTTTCTTTTTTGACCTTCTTGGAAGCGAGCAGAAAGCAGGCTGTTAGCCTGGTAAACACCCTGTGGCAGCCTGCTGTCTGCTAGCCTTTTCTTTGGGTATCTGCAGAGCTGCTGCCCCTAGCCATACAGTGCCTGTCTTTTGGTCACATGAAAGGAATGCTCCTGAGTGGAGATGTGAGCTGCTTTTGTGACAGGGCTTGGCTATATTTTGATTGTGTGATGAACAGGATTCATCATATATGGCCCTTGAGTATCTTTGCAAGGGGTGGTGTGGCCTTTGTTGATTGAAAAGTTGGACACTGTGTGCACATATGTGTATACATGTGTATGTGTGTACATATATAACACCATAACACCCTGCACTATGTTCCATATAAAATTTTTCACCGTACTGAGAACTTGAAAATCAAACTGATTTTGAACCGCCGTGACACTATTATGCATCCTGCTGTTGTGAGCCGTTTTTGACAAAGGACTTGATAGTCATTTGTAATGACTTGAAAACCCATTTCAGATGTATATATATATGACTGAAAATAACTTTAACTTCAATTAACAGTTTTTAGTTTTATTCTAATATTGTAATAAAGCTACCAATTAAAAAAAATGCAGATCAAATTTGCAGAAATTGTCATTATGTTAAGTATGCTAATTTTTGTATTTATAGTACTACATGCTAGTTAAAGAATCCGTAATCACATCAAAATGTTAAGCTACTTTCTATTTTTTTGGCAGTCAATACATTACAGCTTTCTTTTGCAATGATACTATTCTTGTGGTAGGTATGGGGATGTGATGGTGATGGGCAACCATTAAAAACCCATTTTAGGCACAAACGATTGTGATATGACCTTCTGTCATGAAATTTTTCCAAATGTATTCAAAACTTTTTTGAGGAGATTGCATTTCATAATTTCATCTTGTCTGTTCTTTAGTTGTCCTTATATATTACGTGCATTCAAATGACTCAGTTTGAAAGTGGAAGTTTTGCTTATTAAATAGTCTTTGCTCAGTATGGCATTTTGAGAAACAGTTTCTTAAGGTCAAAGGAATTAATAGAGACATTTTGGAAAATGATTCTGAATATAGTTAGTGGTCACATAATAATTGAAATAGTTTAATGGATATTCTCTTTTTTAATGCATGAGAATGTCAAAAAAAATTATTCTTCATGACCAACTTGATAGCAGTGCAGGCTTTTTTTGCTGACGGGTGCTGCTGGGCAGTTTGCCAAAGAGTGTGAGTGTAAAATTCAAAGAAAAAAAAAATTATACTAGAAAATATTTTGTCAGTGGGCTTTGAGCTACAAGGATGTAAATGGTAGGAAGGATGAAGGCAGTGTCAGGTTATTTTTTCATGGAAAATTCAGGACAGTCAATCCTAATAAGGTTTACTCTAATTACTCTAATTTTAAGTACTCTGATGAATTAATGTAAAAGCACTTTCAGTTCATATCTATAATTGATTTACCATTATATCCACATTGATATGTGCTAAGAAAATGTACTGGTCCAGTTTGGATTAAATGTTATCCCTCCGTCTTGTTTTATATCATAATTGTACTCCCTTGTCTTGCGGACCTTTCAGTTTGTGCACAGGACATCACCATTACATCTAAAAGAAAATACATGTGAAAACTTGCACAGAGAAGCTGAAACTTCTGTTTTCTGTTAATTCCAATAGTGGATTTTAGAAGAGGATTACACTGATGTATTTCATTTAATTTACTCCTATGTTTTCTGTTTATCATCTGCTTTTCTTAATAGGAACTATGGCTTCGAATGAATTACCTTGTTGATTTCAAGCATCACTTCATGCGTCATTTTCCTTATTCTTTACAAGAAACAGTCAAGCACAAAAAGAAAGATTCATGCAAAGGGTAAGACTAAAATCAGTGTTATATTACAGCTTTTCATTTCACTATCTCACTTATTTTGTGTGTATGAGCCAGATGCCTTATCCAGTATTAGGTCTTTAATGTTAAAGAGAGAACTGTTTGTTTTTTATTGTGCGTTCTTTAAAATCTGTAGAGAAGTTCTTACATGATGATAGTGTTAGTGAATTAAGTTTTGATTCTACTTTTTAGAAGTATCATATTGGAAGTCCTCTGAATATCTTGCAGTAGAAATCAAAATGCTGTCCAAGAGAAATGAAAGTATTTTATTGAACACTTGATCTGGAATGTTGTTTTTTAGCTTATTTTGCCTATTACTTATTGGTGATTTGTGATACTCTGATTGTTTTGATGTTTCTGGATGCTTTCTTTAGCTGACTGCAAAACTACGTCGAAATAAAATATTAAAGCCTGTTTCTTCACCTTCATCTGCTCTTCTGTAGTTATAGTAGAGGGACAGCTAGGAGGGAGGATTAGTCATGTTGTGCCTATTCTTCATGGCCAGTCAGTACTGGTAGAGGAGAAGCCAAACCGTTGCGTTCCTCTTTCCTATTGAGCTGGCAGGGTATAAGTGCATGAATTTTGTTCTGGTACAGGCTAGTAGCAGATTGTATCCCCTCTCAGCTCCCAGGAAGGTGCTGGTTTGGAATTCCAGGTGTGAGACAGTATTCACACAAGGTCTCTTCTGGAGTCCTTGTCTACCGTTGCAAGTCCATGTGAAGCACTAGCATATATGCGGTATGAATCATTGAGTGTCTACCTTGGTTTCAAATACCTGCCAACTGCATCATTGCAAGTTGAGCTTGTAATAGTGGAACCTCTTTCTTTACTAAGGGCCCTCAGTGGTGCGAGTTTATTTGTAGTTGAAATCCTGTTCGATGATTCCAGTTGTGTTTTCTCCTCCTGGAAGGGCACATAGGTCAGAGGTACAGCATAGCTCTTAGCTGAAACGAGAGCACTTAACTACGTCTTATTCGTTAAGTTCATAAACAGAAAATGTCCTATTTTTTCAGGTTTTTACCTGGGCTTCTTTCCTTTAAACTGAAAATGAGAGAATTAATAGTTAGGCAATTCAGCCATCTTTCATGTCTTACAGATACCACCCTGACTGAAGCAATCCTTCTCCACTGTGCTTCTATACAGTGCCCATTCTTGCATTTTAAAATAAATATATTGTTAGATAGATACTAAAGAAATAATATGCAAGGTTATTTTTTTGTTTTGACTATTACTTTTGGACTTCTGAAGACTTAGCTTCATGCCATGAATGTAAGAATAGTTGCTTTTGTTTTCCCTTCTCACTGATACGTAGGCTTTAAGGCCTGTATTTAGAAATCTTGCCTGGCATTTTTAAATTTTCCTTCCTTCTCCTGTTTGCAAAACGTTATAGAGATTCATCGTGGTACTACTGATAGCGCTTAGTGTCTTGCGCATTTTGAATATGAAAAAGATATTATTAGCATTTAGGCCATTTGTACATGATGGCCATAGGTTGATAGTTATTTGCTCATATTTTAACAGTTGGCTTTATTGAGCTGAAGGGTATCTATACTTAGGGTAGGTGAAAGTGCTTTTTGTTATTTCATTTTCACAGCTCTATTTCATGTTCTGAACGTTGGTATTCAGATGTTCAGCCTTCTGTAGATGAGTGGGTTTAAAAAAAATGTTTTTTTCCTAATACACTATGGATCACCAGTCAGCAAGTGCACATGTTCTAGCATTAGAAGGCAAGCTAAAACATTCTTGAGTCCTCTCTTAGTATTCCTTAATTTTACTAGAGCTCCTTTCAAACCTCTATAGGGCAGCAGGGTGGCGGAGCTGCAGAATATTGTGATGTTGATAAATGTTTTCTGATTCAATATGATTTTAGAAAAAAGCACATGATTGGATTTCTTTGCCATTCATGGGGCTTCCTGTTGTCATGAAATAGTATTCTTTATGGAAGAAGAGATAAAAGAGAGACTGACACTAAGCAGTCACTTCTGTAGAGTATGCAGTTGAAGCTGTTTACTGGAGTTCCTTTTCCTAGTTGAGTCACCTGGAAGTGCTGCTAGGCCAGGGCAGGAATGTCAAACAGGAGTAACCAGCCAGAGGGATGCAATTTAGAACTTCTGTTGTTGCTCCCGTTACAAACATGAGAAGTTCCCACATCTTGAGGAATAACCTGGAAGCTTGCCATGTGTGCAGAGATTTCTGGTCCGTAACTAAACATCTTGTTGGTAGAACAAGAAGTTGTCATGGTGGTTTATGAAGGATAGCCTAATACTATCGTAAATAGTTTAGTTTAAAACATAAATTGAATAGCAAAAGTATTGCCGCAGATATGAGTACTAGTGCTGGAAATCTTTCACCAGTTTCGACATCATTAAATAATTTTGGGCAAAGAAAGAGGGGAAATACAGGTTCAAAATACTAAATCGGTTTCAGAATGTAATGCTTTGTTTTGGAAACAGCAAAAAATGTTCTGTTTACTGAATGAAACTCTAATTTCCTAATTTGAAATAGTATGCATAATTTTAAAAAATTGATTTTAAGGACTAAACGACCTAAAAGCAAACCAGAGGATGTTTTAGTAACGCAAAATGACTTTAGCATTTTTTCATGTGCAAAACCCTGAAAATTTGTCTCTATTCTAATCCCTTAATCGCTCTTAATTAAGTTCTAATCACAACATTTGGCAATGTATAAAAGTTTACTGATGATTTTGCAGAGATGGGTCTGATTTCCTGATTTTCGTTAATGAAGCATATTCTTTTCCCTTCCCTGTGCCGAAAACCTTACAAAATAAATTAAAAATTCTTCTATATAGTGTAATTTCTACCAAAGTAGCAATGTATTAGAAGTATAAAGTATCATTTAAAAATTTCTCTTTTATTTTCCTTAGCAACAAGTATTGCATGGCATCCTCAAACAATGTAGACCATCTTTTACTGAACTTGACCTTATGTGACATAATGGTTTCACTGGCAAGTGCTTCAACACTGCAGGCAGATTCTGGTTGGCTAGATATGATAAGGAAATTTGTGACAGATACTCTTCAGGATGGCAGCAGGTTGAATAGCAAACAGGTGAACAGATTGCTTGGTGTGACTTGGAGACTGATGCAAATACAGCAAAACAAAGGTAAGATGTGAATAGTTTCTAAAGAGCCAAATATACACTCTGTCAAAGAGCTTGAGTTATTCTGGCATTTTCAGGTCACTTTATCTTATATCTTCAGTTACTTCATAATGTATTTTGTCTGTAGAGGTAAACTGAATTTCATGGTTATATCCTTGCACTTGGCATTGAAAATTGCTTGATTTTTTAGGAATGCTGTTAGATTCGTACTGTTGATATGCAAAGTAGCAGTATATTTCTGAACCTGTTTTTCTTTTTACCTTTTAAGAAGCTGTTACGTATAAGAAGGCAAAGAGTTTTCTTTTCTGGGGCGGAGGGGGAATCATGTAACTCGACATCTTACTACTACTCGACTACTAATTGTATTTTAATATTCCAGTCCTAATTTTAAATCACTAATGCAGCTTGTGTAATGCATTACATCAGTAATGTCTGACCATTCTAGTTCTATGATGACATGAAATGCCAAGATAGTGCTGATGAAAGCTGCTGGAGTATATTTTCCGAGATGTTTGATTTGAGTTCTTTAGGGAAAACAAATTTCCAGTTGTGACTTGTAGGACGAGTACAGGTTCATTGGTTTTGTTTTTGTGTGACTTTTCAAGTACTGCTTGATTGTGTTGCAGATAAAACCTTGCTTGACATGTCTACTCAGTTATTATGTAGGTCATCTTTAAGAAAGCAATTTTCCGGGAAGTCTAAAGGTGGCAGGGATTTGTTGTGTTTTGCCGGTCTGGTAGAAGTGAATTCCACAGCTGAGTAGCCAAGTGCAGTCTATAGAAAGTGCTCCGCCCTTGGTGGCAGATTTCACTGTATTGTAAGATAAAAAGATGTCAAATGATCCTTCAAATACGTTTCGGCAGTTAGTATGATATCTCCTTCCAAGTCCCTTTTAATTAGGGATCCATCTGTTCCTGTTTCCCTGACAACAAAGATAATAACTAATCATTCCTACCTATATTCCAAAGTTAGCTTCCTACTGAAGGCAAATAATAGATGCATCTCTGACTCTGGACTGTCTCATCAACTGAGCTAAAGCAGAAGAGTATCTACTCAGGAGAGCACTTTCCCAACAATTGTTAAACTGTTAAATCAGACACCGCACTCTTCCTAGTAGTGAAACATTCATTTTGCTTAGTCTACCAGACTTTTGGTGGATAAAGGGGAATATCTAGTCTTTTCTCAGCAAAGTGGCCGTTTTAGTGCAGTAAGTTTCCTCAGGAATGGAGAAGGTAAACCAAATGAGCTTAAAAAAGCTTCAGTGAACTTCTGCAAGCTGGATACGTGTGGATCTGTCCCCTGATTCTGCTGAAATTTAGGAATTTCATTGCAAATAGGAAACCATTTTGTTTATCTTGGAATCTGCATCTCTGTGTGAAAAATCTATCTCAACCCTTCAACGTAATCCTTATATAGTACTAAAACCTGAGAAGATGTTGGCTCAAACTTCATTTTCTGGATGTAGAGGAAATATAAAGGAAGCTTTTTTTTTTCTTCTTTTTGTCAAGTTTGATGGTGCTCTAGAAATTCTGAATTGTGTTGTGTATGATAGTCTACTGTGATATTGCAAAAATTAGTTCTTACCCAAGATAAAACTCTTATGTTAAAACATATTTTAAATTGAGGGCCTGCAAGGGAAAGCTTTTTTCTTTTACATTCTCTTCTGAAGGAGGAAAAAAAAAAAAAGCCACTAAAATAAAATTTCTTATAACAGAGTGGAAATCAAAATAGAGAATTAAATAAAACCATAGTCAACCTCCTGAGCATTGTGCCTTCTGAGTATGGTCATGTTTTTCCAGGCCTTTTTTTTCAACATTGTCTCTTTTGTGTGTGGTTTTTTCTCTTTTTGTTTTTTGTTTTGTTTTTATTTTTTTTCCTGAGGTGAAATGCACGTATCCACCATTTATTCTAGCTGTCTAGAAGAGCTTTGAGTTGTAAACGCTGAAGATTCCTCTCCATCTCTATTTGCTCTCTGTAGTTAGCAAGGCCTGTTTCCTTCTTATTTCTCCTAGGTATGACTGTAGCAGCAGCTTACCTGCTAGTTGTAATTTTGGTAACTTTTCTTCAAGTAACAAAGAGAGCACACACAGTCACTTCAGAAGAGGAGGAATGTTACCATGTGCCCATTTAAACAGGTTAAACTTGAGGACATTGGTTACGTTTTGGAAGGCCATACAATGTGGACCTTGTAAATACTGCTTTTTAATAACACCTTTTAAAATTGCTTCTGTTTTTAAACTTATGTTCATACAAAACAATTCAAATAGGATCTGCTTTACTTGCAAACACTATCTTGTTGTCTCTTTATTCATTTGTGTAGTTCTTTAATAAGCTGCACAGAAATGTGTTGTTTTGATTTAGAAGTTTATCTAGTAGTTATTTCAAAATGTTTTCATACTTCCCTGTGGAGATAACTCTAGATAGGTGCAGGTATAGATTATAGTCCCCTCTGTGTGTGTGTTTGTGCACATGTATGTATATAATCAGAAGATAAAAAGCACTTCTTAAACTTCAGGGTTTTTTGTGTATTTTCTTTCTAGTGGCAACAGAACCCTTGATAAAAGCAGTGTATACACTGTACCAGCAAAGGAATCTTCTCTTTCCTGTTCGTACATTACTTTTGAAATTTTTTAGCAGAGTTTACCAAAAGGAAGATTTGAGAGCTCAAAGAATCAGGTAAAAACCTGTATGTTTTATTTTTCATTTCAACATTACATGTTTATTTCCAAAGTCTTGAATACTGAATTTCTACTAGATGTTCTAAAACTTTGTTGTGGAAACTGGTGTATCAGTTGTGTCACTGAAAATTTGAAGGTTCTGAAATTTAGGTTCTGTGTGAGGTATTTGAGACTGAGAGAGATGCTTAGATGTGTTTTTTTTTTTTTCTTACATAAGCACTGACTAGTTAAATCTTAATGATTTACAGTTTTAAATTGAAGTATATTGCTGCAAGCTTATTGTTATAATTGTGCGATTGTCCTTCCCAGATGTCTCAGCATTGTGCAGCTATAGCTATGCAGCATGTCATTCCTCCAAACTGAAATCATGGACTTGTGGGCTTGGTGGTTCTGTTAGTACACAGCTAGCCTCTTATGTTTAACAACTTAAGAAAACTATCCTGCTTCTATTATTTTGGATATGTGACTCTAAAGGCTTAAGGAGACATGTTCTTGTCCTTTCGGGTTCCCAGTTTCATGCTTCTATTAGATACCTGACTTCTTTTAGGTAAGAGAAGATCATTCTCTATATTTTTATGCTATCTGTAAATTTTCATTCTAAGATCTGTCAAAACTGTTTCCAAGTCTTAAGTTTTCCGGAAGATACTTTTCAGCCAAGTCATCTGGTTCCAACTATGTAAAATTCTTAAATACCGACCAATCTTCATCAACCCTACCTCCCCTGAGAAGTGAGAAAGAACAACCTCAGATATGGAAACAAAACATTAGTGCTGGAAACAAAACTGAATTGAATGCTGTCAAATTAGTTCAAAAGAGGAGGACTGGGTAAATTTCATTGCAGAGGCTTGAGAGAGCTAGCATGTGAAAATGCAAGTAGTAAGAACTTTGTTACCTGTGAAGGTAGGTAATATAATTTGGATTTAGATTTAAAAATGGCATAGCTATTAGAGAATGGGAATATGTAGTGAGATACAATGGAAGTCTGATTATTCTCCTCTTTGAGGAGACAGCAGATATAAATACGAGGTAAATGTGGACTGTGGTGAATTATTTGGCATGGTGCTCCCTGAGAAATTATTACTGCTAATGGCAGTTATGTAAAAATAGCACTAAGGAAATCGGCATCCTGAGGATTCTAAGACTCTCACAGTCTGCCAAACGCAGACTGCTGCTGAGCGCGTGTTGCAGAGGTACACACACAAGCACATGGATGTGTGCATGGGTAGTATGGACATGGCTGGCCACGCAGATCAACATAGACGATCAACACAGACAGAAAACAGTGCTTTTACCAGTCCTTATGTAAACCTGGACAACACAGAAGGCCTGACCCTGTTCCTCTTCTCTGACTCGTTAGGTATGAAATTCACTAGTGGAATATATAAACTCCCTTCATTCATAAAACACACTCACATCTGCAGGTCCCTCAAACTCTAGAGCAGAACATAAGCCTATCCAGAATTCTTGTCTGGACCCTGGACCCCTTTTATCGGGGATCCAGCTCTGACCATGGGTCTTTCCAGATTCTGATCTTCTACTTGCCTGCTAGTCTGGCTTGAAGTCCGCTCTGTAGGAACACCCTAATATAAACTTTTTGGTAATATATAGTTCAGAAGCATTTTCTGAACAATGTAAGATAGAAGTAAAACAGGAGAACTGGATGATCTGAAGGAACAGTATAATAGAAATAGGAAGAGGGGTAGCTCTACAAAAAAGTTATGTACACTTAGCAACTAACAGTTTTTTTTTTGTTTGTTTGTTTTTTACTGTAAACTTTAGCCAGTCCATTGTAAATGGTCATCCTCTGATTACTCTTTTTCCATCTGTGTGTTGCTTGTGTGGTAAGGTGGTTAAAAAAGGGAGTTTAATTTTTAGAGGTAACAAGCTGTCGCAGTAGCTGTATGGAAGTATTACTATCTTTGAACAAGGCCATTTGATACCTCATTCAGGTGACCTTGTTTGTTGTTATGCCCAAGAAAACCCAAACTGTAAGAGCTGCAGGACGAGCTTGAACACTGGATTCCTCCCACTTGTGTTTAAATTAGGTGATGCACATCAGAGGTATGGTTGCCTGATGCTTTGGGTAAAGTCAATAGAGAAGGATAGGCATTCCAGGAGGACAAATAAGATCTTAAAAGGGCTGTTGTCACAGCTGTTTAAAGTATACGTGAAGAAATTGACTACCTCTACTTTTAGCTGGAAACTAGAAGAAGGTTTCTTATAATCAAACAGCATGGGGCTTTGTGATAGCTTTCCAGAACAGAGGAGGATGATGTGGAGCGGAATTGATATGGGTGTAGCAGTAAAATCTTATATGCATATCACTAAGATGTGGATCTTAGGATAAAATGTATCCTTGGGAGACTTTAGGTGGCTTCTTACTCTCATTTAAACCAGGAATCTGAGCTTTGCATAAGTGATTTTCTGTCTGCTTCAGTGTATTTTAGAACCTTCACTTTTTCTTTCATTAAGAGGAAAAAAAAAAAGCTGTTTACATTTAGAAAGTGAAGTTTTATTGGCTAGGTGTGCTGAAATTTGTGGGCCAGATGTGTATGCAGGGTATACCTGAAGGTGCTGAAAAAGTTAGCTGGTGTGAAGGTAAGGCTATTGCTTGTCACTCAAAAGACATGGCTATTGGAGGCAGTTCTTTACACCTGGAAAAAAACTAGTGTTAACCCATCTTAAAGAAAAGAGGATATGAGGGACTTTAGGCTGATCAGCTTTATCTCAGTCCCTGGAGAGACTGTGCAGCCCTTCCTCTTGGAATCTATTTCCAAATGCACAGAGGACAAGAAGGCAATCAGGAACGAGTTAGTATGGGTATAGAAGCAAATCATGCTTTACCAACATGATTGCCTTCTGTGATGAATGACTGGCTGGGTGGATAAGAGGAGAGTGTTGGACATAACCTTGCCTAACAAACTGTATTTTCTGATGCTGTGTTTCACAGAATTCTCAATTTGAAGCTGAGGAATTTGGGGCTAGCTAGACAGACTGAAAATGTGTTGAAAGTTGACTAGGATCAAACGGTGCTGATCAATGACTTGGCATCTGCTTGGCGTCCAGTAACGAGTGTGTGAAGGGCTGATGCTGAGGCTAGTGTTCTGCAGTATCTTTGTCCGTGGCCTGAGTCATGAAAAAATGTGTGCTCAGCAAATTTATAGATAGTGCTAAGATAGAGGGAGTGGATGATGTGCTGATGGGTAGAGCTTCAACTCAGAGAGACTTACTGAAACTTGAGATTGGCCAAGAGAAACTGTATGAAGTTTCAATAAGTACATTCTGAAGTTCTGCATCTGGGGCAGAATAAGCCTGTGCATCAGTTCTTTTAAGCAAACAGCAATGCTAAAAGGAGCTGGGGGTTGCAGTAGATGTCAGCCTGAGTATGAATTATCAGTGCATTTGCCTCCTGAATAAGGCAAACCACCCTGAGCTACGTTAGGAAAAGCGTGGCCAGCAGAAGAGCAAGAATTCATACCTGCCTTTGCTCAGTACTAGTGAGGCCATATGTGTAATGCTGTGTCTGGTTTTGACAGGAGCAAATTATTAGTTCCGTGGAGCTGTACACATCACCTTGTGGTGCAACTGGTAAATTATGAAGAAAAGAGGTTGAAGTGTAGTTCTGCTTTAAAAAGTCGCTATAGAAAGTTCATCTCTTGACTTTTCTTGTTTGTTCATTCTGACTTTTATGTCAGATTTCCTTCTCTAACTGCTAATCCTGTAAATTGAACTCAAGTTATTTTCCCAGTTGTCCCTTAATGCTTATTTTCTGCTCTTAGTGAACATCAGCGCCGCATTGGTGTTCGGGGGCAAATAAATGGCTGTATTAGCTCAGTATGGCTTGTAGCTATTAAAAGTAATCATTTCTTTTTGTTGCTAAAGTTTTTGGTGTAATTTTGAATATACAGAGGACCATATCTATTGAGAAAGTGTGTGGATTCTTTTTTCTTTTTTTTTAATAGCAGCTATGGGAGAGCCACGTTTGTAGTAGTTTGCCTGGGTATCGTAGAAGATCAGTGGCAAAGCTGTAAATTTGAAATCAAGAATCTTCACCTTAATTCTTGTGCTAACTATGAAATTGCACTTTAAAATTATACTTTTAAACTTGGAAAAAGTGAGTAAAAGACCTACCTGAAAACCTTCATAAAAGTAATTGAATACTTCTTTATAAAGAGAAATACAATAAAAACAAAAAAGGGAAAACAATACTCTGTAATCACCCTCGTCAATTTCTTCAGGGACAAAAGTGAAGATTCATTTGGGACAACTTTTTTTTATTTTTAAAATACCTGTACATATTTTAAAAACAAAATTCTTTCCTGATTAAAAAACGAAACCAAGGTTGAAAAATGAAAAGGATTTTTGGATCTTAGGGAGATGGGAAAGAAAAAAAGGAACTTGACTTTTGTAGACAGTCTGTTGGCTATAATGATTTTACAGGGAAAGAAACTAAATTGAAATCATATTTTCTGCTTTTATGTAAAGCAGCAGGTTATAGTTTTTCATTCTGCCTTAAGATATATCTAAATTGAACAGCAAGATGTCAGCAAAGATAGAATTGAATTTGAAAGCCTCGAATATAAAGAGTTGTAGCTTGATTGAGGAATTGAATACTATTCAGAGTGTAGTAAAAATCATTAATTTTTAGTTTGGCTCATAATTCATTAAATATGATGGAATGGAAAAGCTGCTTTGCCAGCCTACAGTCAGTTCACACAAATACTTTCTGAAAGAGTTGAAATTACGTAGTGCAGAAATCATGGCTCAAACAGGTTGTGTGTGTGTGTGTATGTGTGTTTTTGTTTATTTTTTATAACCCCTAGTAGTACATCAATATGCCCAGACTTTCTAGTGAAATATTCTAAGCAAATAATAAATCACAGTATTGCAGTTTATTGTAATTTAATTATACTTAAATTCAGTTTAGAGTCAAGACCGGAAAGGATACGTTTTATCCCTGACTAACTTTCCCCCTTTCTTTAGAAGCCGAAGTAAAGTTTTATCTCGTTGGTTGGCTGGCTTACCTCAGCAACTTGCTCTGCTTGGCTTGAGAAACCCTGAGCTTTCAAATCAGCTGATTGATATCATTCATTCTGCTGCTTCTCGTTCAAACAAGGAATTATTACAAAGTTTACAAGCCACTGCTGCTCGCATTTATGGTAAGATTTCTGCACTACAGCACAATGAATTTTGTCCATCACTGGACCAGAAGGTTGCAATATGTGGAAAATACTGATGTTTCCTAGGTAAGCGTTTAAAACAAACAAAAAAAAAACCCGAAAAAATCCAAAAAGCCGAAAAATCACTCAGATTAAATTGTAATGATTTCGTCCATAATAAACGTTAAAAAGAACTGTGTATGTCAGTTTCTCTTCTGAAAGACTAGTGAAGTGATTAATATTTTCAGTTAAAGCTACCAGGTCTTTAACTTGATAGATCAGAAGCTTCAGTTTTTGTGAAGTTTGGATCTGGTAATATTGCTTAATTTTCTTTTCCCAGTGTTCTTAATTACAGCATTATATCTTCAGTAAGTGATATATAGTAGTGATGTAGCTAAGCAAGTATAGTTAGAAAAGGGGAGGGGAGGAGTTACTGAACAATTGTTGCAATGTTTTGCATGAGATACTTACCCCATGTATTGTTAAAAAGTGCAAAATTTTTTGTGTTTGTGAAATTTTACTTTTGGCATTTGAATTCCTTTTGCTTGTATTTTCCAATTATATTTTTCTTCCATTACTTTGATGTATGCTTTTCACTGTTTCTGCTGCTGCTTTGATTGAATTTGAAGGTCTGACTAAAGGTGCAGGTTTAAGTTATTTTGGATCTGGGATGCTCTTTGTCCTTAGCTAATACTGTGAGAACCTAGTCTTTCACAGTGTGGACTTCTTGCTATTTTGGCAAATACAAGCGATAACATGCCCATGTGCTGTTAAACACATGCTCTCTTTCTTTCTGGGAGTGATGAGTGAACAGGATTCTTCTGTTTATGTGAAATAAAATGTATTCGGGTAAATGACGGTGACTGTACTGTTGTAAGGATATTTTTATTACTGCTGTGTTGATAATGAATTGCCTGTTTGCATCTATGGATTTGTCTACTGAAAACATACTTTGCTCCAGAATTATACTGTTGTGCAATCTGGCGATTTTATTGTAAGCATTGCGATATTTAGTCTGTTTTCTTGAGCATTGCTTCTAAAATCAAATGATTCAAATCTATTTGTAATTTCAAGAACGAGGAGCAAAAGCTTATCTTTAAGATATGAATTTGGAAATGTGAGGCAAGCAGTCTTGTACAGGTTTAGAAATCACAAGACAGAATGATCCCCTAATTAATATCTTTAAATTCAAATCCATATACAAATAACTTTTTTTGGTAACTCGACTCAGTCCTTTGTAATGCTTTGTGGAAGTGGTATTGGAATTAGCTGTCTTTTGATACTCATTTCCTATAAGATAATCTGTTGCTGGAAGGAAAATAATCTAAATATAAGTTATAATGCAAGCTTTTGTCTATGAAGAATCTCTCTCTCTAGAGCATCATTATTTCTACAGGTCTCTAAGAAGAGGAACTCTGTGGAGACTTCCTTACCTGAACATAAAGAAGGCAGCAGTTAACAAAAGAATTTTTGTAGGGCTTTCTCTGATGTTTGCACCATGAAGGACATTTCTGGACACTATCTGGACTTTTTTATAAATTAAAGTTCTTAAAATACTATGTAGGTGAAAAGTGTTTGACGCTATTCTCTTTCTATCATTGTTTTACTGCAATTTTGACTCCTTTTATTTTCCCACTAGCCTTCCTTATTGCTTTTGCTACCCTTGCTTTCTCTGCTGAGCTGTGTGGTTTTTTTTTTTTTCCCCTCTTACTGTGGGGGTAGGTTGCTACTCATAGTCCACATATCTATAGTCCATACTGTATTTTTGACTTAAAGGAAACTGGCTTTTCTAGAGTAGTACTTTTTCAGCGCGTTGGTAATGTTAGAAGGAAATATTTTTTGTGCCTAGTTTTTAATTCAGTTCTTGTGTTTCTGCAGATCCACTGGATGGCACCCTGGTTCTTCTTCCAGCTGAGGCTCAGCGCCGGTTAGTGCAGCTGGTGTACTTCTTGCCATGCCTGCCTGCAAGCTTGCTTGCTTGCCTAAGTCGCTGCTGTATTATGGGAAGGATGTCTTCAGAGCTAGCAGCTACTCTTATTGGGATACTACACATGAGGTAAAATGTTACACTTATGTTTTAATTCAACTGTTTTTAGAGCAATTTGTTTATGGAATTATTAAGTAAACTTTGTGCATGCTTAAAAAAAATACAGCATGTAAGAATAGGCTTCTTGAGGAAAATTAATGCTTCTGTCAAATTCCACTCCTAGCCTTTCACTTTCACAATATCCTTACACTGATGTGTTTTCTCCATTGCTTTATGACAAAATTGTATTTATTGCCTTTAAGGCTGTTCTGTTTTGAGCACCCTCTACCCAGAATGTCATGACTGGTCGTCTTTATTCTGCCCCAATTGCAGGTTTTCCTCACAAATACTTTTACATGATGTTTGTTGTAGTGGAGGAACAACTAACCAGTGTGTATTCCTATATTCTGTCTTGTATACAGATGTTGAAAGTGCCTAATCATAATTGATAGGCAAGTGTCTAGTTGGAAATTATTTAATCTTTTTTGCTGTTTTCCTCCTGACTTGAAAGAATTTTAAGTTTTGACTATGAAGTCAGGAGCAAGACTGTCTCACTGAAGTGAGTGGAAGACTTGCTGTGATTTCACCGTGGTATTTTGCTTTGCTCTTCCTTAAAAAATGCACTTTCTCCCCATTGCTCAATATTGTCGGAGCCTGGATAAGTAAGAATTGGGAATTACGCTTCTTTGAATTATACTTGAAGTAATTTGTTTTTCTTAGCGCTTTTTGTAACTTTTTTTGAAATGAAAAATTAAAATATGTGACAAAATAATGTATTGTCAAATACAGACTGGTTTGTATTAGCTGTATAACGTTAAAACGCTGATGAATAAAGTGACTAATGTATGAAATGATTATGGTAAAACTTATAACATGCTATACATCATGTATTACTATTATAAAAATAAAATGCTATGTAGTTTTGGGAAGGTGGAACTCAGATTTTATAGCAGAGTTCTTTGCCACATACTGGAAATTCAGTGGCAGTCTGTAGCCGATTCAGAGGCAGTCATTGTAAGAACTTAAGTCAGTAATAAGCATTGTGTGAGGCTTCTTTTGTTATTAGATATTATCTGATTCTCTTATGTGGGAGATATTTTACACTAATTAACTGCATTCTAAATATTATCAGAAAGCTGCAGGGCTGGGAGCACTTGGTCCTTTTGACAGAAGACATATGAGGCAGCTGGGGAGTATTTTTGCCCAAAAGTAGTTTACATCTTGGCAATGGGAAAGGAGGGATAACTTGTTATCAGTGGTGCAAAGAATGACTTTAATTTATGGCATTTGCAAGGTGATTTAAACAAAGCTGGATTCAAAGATGTATTCTGGGTTATCTATCTGAGAAGGCAATCTGAAGTAACTATATGGAAAAAAAATAGTACTGATGTAGTTAACTCTAGTGCAGCTTCTTGTATTGATGAGCCCTAACAGTCTTTCTCTGGGGAGATTAGAGTTGTTGATGGAACTCCACGTGGCCATGTTCACTGTAGAAAAAGAGGTGTTACACGGGAATGAATGTTTTTTTTTTTTTCCTCTGGTAAGGCAATTCCCACTGCATTAAGAAGAATCAGTATTAAAAATCAGAACTGCAGCGGTTTTCTTCAGAATTGTATCTAAAAATAATGTAAGTTCTAATAAAGGTTGGAATAAGTCTCTTATAGACAAGAAAGTAAATACAACAGCATTGAGAATACTGTCTCACATTGCCAGCTTAAAGTCTTGTAGCACAAGTTTTGAAGGGCTTTTTGATACAACTTTTTTTGTTGTTTATGATCATTAGTGTTATAAGAACCTCATCCTAGGATACTTAAAGAACTGGCTGAGGTGATCTCAGAATTGTTAGTGGCTTCCTTTGGTAACTGCTGAAGGGCAGTGAAGTATTGGAAGACAGAAGGTGGTGTGATGTCCTTTTAAAAAACAAAAAACAAAAAAAGTATGAGACGGGGGGAAGCTTTAGGGTCTTGCAGACCAGTTTGCTAAATATAACCTTCTCAGACTGAGTGCCAAACCAGCTTTAGAAAGCATGCAAAGACAGCAGGGAGATAAGTAACAGTTAAGGCAAACTTGTCAAGAACACAACAATCTAATTATCCTTTTCCTTGAGAAAAGAAGTTGTGCAGTTAAGGAAATTGTAGTGTGTTTCCTAGATCTAAACTCTGACTTGGCTTTAGGAACTTCATTACCTGTCATTGCATGCAGGATTCTTGAGGTAATTCTCCAGCTCCACTCATCATTAGTAAAGTGGCTGGATTACGTCCAGCTTTGTGGACTGCTTTCAGAAAAATGATGCGGATGAACTGGCTTGAGTCTAAAGGAGAGCAGACAAAAAACATTAGTCTGTGAATTGTGGCTATAGGGAATGACCGACAAATGAGCGTTGTTAGGCTAAATACAATAGGGAGGGGAATGCGTCTTTGTGTGCATTAAAGGCTGTTGAAAAGAGATGGGAAAAAGCAGTTTTCCATATATGCCGTGGAAAGGACTAGAAATAGGAGTCTTGAATATCAGAAAAAGACTTGGTTTGAGTGCTAGCAAAAATTTTTTAACAGAGAGATGTACTGGAATAGACTGTTTAGGAAGAAGGTATGGGATCTATTCACAGGTATTATTTAAAATCATGTTGGATGAAGTTATATTGTGGAGGACAGAGGTGAAGCCTTAAAGGAAGTAGATGGACTAGGTAACTTTTAGTCATTTCCAGCTCTTGTGATTCTTTGAATTAAATATACAAGGTTTTTGGTGGACTACTGTTTTTTTCATTTCAAATGTATATGATTTCAGTTTTAGGTCACAATCTGGTTCATAGGACATTTTCTGTAGTGGATGATGTTAGTTTTGCTTATATAAATGTATATAAATTAGTACATTCAGAGAACAATGCATTCAGAGACATCACTTAAGAGTAAAAAATGATACAATCACTAGATGGCAATGTTTTTCTTCCTTACACTTGCATTCTGTTTTGTGAGGAGGATTTTATAAATTATTTTCTCCCAAGCCACCTGCTTCTCTGTCGTGCTTTAAATAGATTACGTTCAGTGGCGTCCGAAACTCACTGTAGTATTTGGTAATTGTTTTTAATTTCTTTAAAAGCTGTTATTTCTACATTATTCTTGACTGGTAGAGCATGTACCTTCTTGCATGCCTCTGAGGTTGCACATACATACCCATGTATGTTTGCCAGGGAGAAGCTCCAGTAAGGTGGAATTGATGAGCATATGTATGGGTGTTAAGACTATTGCTGTTATTCCAGAAACAATCATTATGCACTTGAGAAACTCTCTCTATGCCTCAATATTTTTCAGTTTAATCTATAGAAGTAGATAGTAAGTGTATCCAAGTGGCTTAAACCACAGCCTTATGATGAGCCTTATCAGTCAGTAAATGTTAAACTATAATTATTACATGTTAATGTTTGTAGTCTTTAGCTACTTAAAAAATGCCTTACAAATTCATTTCTAATTTCCATTTTTTATTTTTGCAATAGTGAAATAAAAAGACAGGTGGTCTGCAGGAGCCAGCCAAGTGAACCATGGTGAGCTCCTTCGTTTGCTGCATTTGCACTCCTTCCTATCAATGTGCTGTTGATGCCCAGTATATATTCCACGTATAATGGGGAGGCTCCTGGGCTTGGGAGTGTGATCGTCTATGCTATTAAATTATTAGAACAGTTCATGTCATGCTTTTGGCCTGTCCCCGCTACAGTTCCACCAGTTAGCCCAGGCCAAGGACAGTTACAAATATAAAGCTTAAATGCAGCCACCTTGCTTTGGAGGCCGGCAGTTTAGTCATAGGGACATGGCCAGATGATGCTAATTGATCTCTGTGCCAAGGAACAGGCCTTGCTGCTGTTCAGTTCACTAGGCTTGATGCAACTAATGAGTTTCAGGTGAGCAAGAGGGATAAAAGGTGTGGTCTTGGCTTGATTTCCCTGCAGTTCTGCAGCTCATCCCTTATGCCTACTGTATGGGACCTGAGATGTAAGCAGCTTTAATAAATCCAGTCTGATAGGGTTTTGAGAGGTGGAACTGTGCTAGGATTTTGGAGTAGAAATCCTTCTCCCCGCTCCTGTTCCTACAGAGACAGGTGGGGAAGAGCAATGGGACACGAGTGCAGTCATTGACTGCAGATTGAGAGAAATGAGAGCTGGTGGCTTCTTGGAAGCAGATAGTTCTGAAATGGCTCCATAAATTTAAGTTTGTCTTTTATCGGAAGTCAAATGGAAGGGGTTGGAAGTATTTAAAAAAAAAAAACTTTTTCCATTTCCAACTTTTTCCACTGAATCTACAAGGTCAAGTACTTCTTAGATCGACATTTTGAGACAAACCAGTTGTCTCAATGCACTGTGCCACGTTTCTAAAATAAATAACTTGAAGATTGATTTCTATTTATAAATTATTGGAATAACTTATACTCAATTAGTCATTTCTGTGTTAAAGATGAATGGCTAATTTATTGGGCAGGAAATACATAATGTGTTGCATAGGTGGGCCTGTAGTTTGTAGTTTCAGGCTTAACTTCATCTCGACAGTGGAGCTCTGGTTGATGTTTTGAGGGTATATATTAAGATAAGGAAAAATTTTCTCTAGGAAGTAAAGAAATATATTAACCATGAGTAATATAATGGACCTCAAAGTCATAAACTTTAGCAACTAATATAGGTAGAGCTGGAAAAAATTTTCGCTGTAATTCCTACATGCCTGCTTTCCACATTCATAAAGTAGGCTATTTCAGAGCATTTTTTTTTAAAGGACTTGTGAGATTTACTTTCTGAGTACTTTCTGGAGAACTGTCTTCTAAGTAAATCTTTTTCAGGTTATCGCTGAAGTTCAAAACTTACTAAATTTTGCCAACTCATTTTTTTGTATATAATAGCTTCTTTTCTCATTTGTCTGATGAAAGATAGACTAGCTGTTTATATAACAAAATCTGTTCTGTAACACAGTTGCAAAGGAACAGCATTTATCACCGTTTGTTAGACTTAATACTTCATTTCCTGGTTCTTAGTGACTTTCTAGTGATTGTGGTCTTGCAAACACTTTTCTCTATTTTTTTTTTTTTTAATTCTATTTTGTTTGAGGTAGGATACTTGAGCTGAATGCTTCTGAGTGCTTACTATGATGTATATTATTGTATGAAATTTAAGAAATGCATGTTATAACATTGTGATTAATTGTATAAACTAAGATATTACGCTTCTAACCTTAAGGGAAAAGTTCTGTGTCTCCTCTTACCATGTCTTGAGGTGCAATTTATGAAAAGCTATTCAGCTTAATTACATAAATGCAATTTATTAATATGCATTATTTATGCATGTTACTTATCATTTTTAAAACTTTTTATCTATTAGAACTGAGCGTCTGGAAATTATTTCACTTTAACAGAAAATAGGATGAATAATATTTCACTGCCCGGATAAAAACGATAGGAATTAATTTGCGAGACATTGTGACACTTCTCTTTTGAAATGAGATGTTCATAAATGAGATCCCCAAGGGGTTCAAACAGCCGTTTCTTGTTGGGCTCTCTCTCTTCTGGGGTCTCGCAAAGAGCTGGTGTTTATGTTGCTGTAGAAAAGGAGAAGGATGAGGGCCATATAAGTAAAAGCTATCTGAGGGCTCTCTCCAAATGAAACGTAAATCGTGTGGGAGTTTGTAGTTCACAGGTTCGAGATAACTTGCATTTTGCTTGTCAGTGCTGTAAATAGATTCTTTTCTTAAGAGATGGTGCTTTAAAAAATATTATGTTGCTTTTCAGACAATAATGGAGCAGCTCAGTTGGCATCTTGCCAAGTAACTGACCATGCTTGTTGATTCCTGCCATTTTTAGGAATCTGGTGTTTAGAATGAGTGCAGATGGATGTTTTAACACCTGCTTGGTATAGAAAGTAACCTTTTGTGTCTGCAAATATAGAAGAACACAGCCGAATAAGTTTTAGGGCTATAGTAGAACTTTAAATTTTCTATAAATGCTTCCTTTCTGAGTGAATACTACTTTTACTTTAATCATCCTAGTAATATGATTTATAACCTTTGACAATACAGTTTGAGTGATGCACAATGAGAAAGTAAAATGTAGGTAATTAAGAGGCTGCATGCTATTTTAATAAAGACTTATTGGGTACGTTATTATAGACAAGAAAAAGATCTGAAAAAATACTGAATTTCAAAAAAGTATTTGCAAGTTGGCGATAACCTGGAGAAAATATTGTAACTGATTATTGTGAATTGTATTTAACATTATATTAAATTACTCTGCTAATAACTTTCACACAAGTGAAGTGGAGGAGAGATTTCAGAACAGTATGTAAAAAAGGAAGGTGTTCTGGCCACAAAAATTTTACTTTATAAGAGGCACACATGCACTCACTCTATCCCCCAAAAAAAGAGCGGGGGGGAAAAGCTTTCAAATCACTCTAGGTGGTATAATGGAAAGTCAACTCAATACACCTTGGAAAGTAAGTTGAAAAGCTCATGTACATGCATATATATATATATGTGTGTGTGTGTATGTTTTTATATATATATATATATGTATGTATGTATGTATGAAGGTATAGTAATTATGAATTCGTTTCCAGGAAAGTTTTAAGATCAGTAAAGTCTGTGTTGAGTATGAAGTGCTTTTTTTTTTTTTCCTGGAAAGTGTGCTAATAAGGCTTTATTAACTAGCAATCCAGACTGTTTGGCTGTATTGTTATAGCCCTCCCTTTAGAAATGAAAATTAAGTTGGATAGTATTAAAAAAGGAGTAAAAATATTGTTGAATATAAATAAAAAAGGAAGGTGTGCTTTTAAAATCCTGACATTTCCCTGACTAGATGCCACTGGGAGGACTAAGAATAGATCCATCTGTTTTCTTTGCTGCAGATCAGAAAGGATCCATAGCTCTTGAGAATTAAATCCTGGGATGTGTTACAGTGCATTCTTTCATCCAGACCTGTTTATGACATTCCTTTTCCTGGCTCATTGTTTTGTAAAGGGCTAAGATTTGAGAGAGCGAATGCTAAGCTTATATTTAAGGACACAGCCCTCTAAATTTGTCCCCAGGTTCTTGTTTGTGGTTTGATATCCCTAACCAAGGGAAAAAGAATTCCATTGCTGTGCTTACAGTTGCACTTTTCAATAAATGCCGTTTGCTCGTTAGTGAATGTTCTGAGTTGTACTCTCATTTGCAATATGTAAGCAATTTTTTTTCAGATAACCTTTGCAAATACAGAGCAAATGAGTACCTGACAGGCTTACTTTTAATGATGCATAGTTCAAATTGTTGTTCTCTTAAAATACAAATCATGTTTTTCTCCAAATCCCTGTTAATTCCTTGCAGATGTTTGTTGTCTTCAAATGGGAGTGCTTGATCCTTCAAAAGAGTTCAAAGTTGAAACCAAAACCTGATGCTAACAAACCTGACCATTGCCTACGTTTAGTAACCTATTAGAGGAAAAAGAAGGGAAAGACTCTTCACTTGCTCTCAAGAGTTTACGTTCAGAACCTATGCTACCTGGAGATAAATTGGTGTGAATGAGGAGATGGATTGGGGCAATATTCAAAGATACTACGTTATTTACAGTTTCAGAGTATGTCTGTGACAGAGGCTTGATTTCCCGTCCCTTCCAAAACTGGTTTAAAAACTGGGAGCGCTGATCCTCAGGAACAATGTAATATGAAACTGGGTAAAACTTTTGCAAGAACCAGAGTTATATTTTATTGGAGTTGAAAGCAGTTGCATTTCAGTTTGATTTTAAGTAGTTTTAACTAAAGCTAAACAGAAATAAACTATGCCAAAGCTGAGATAAATATTGGCACAGGACTCTAGTGTTTTTAAAATAACATATTTTATGACAGGTAAGTACTGGCCTACATTGTAGAATTTTTTTTTTCCATAAAGGAAGGTACAAGTACAACAATCCTAGTATTGTACTTTCCTGTGCTTTGCTACTTCTCTTGTGTGTGAACTGAAGCTACTTCCAGTGTGAATCATTATTTATTCAGATATAATTCAGCATATTTTGAAAATACTGAACTGCATTTTGGCATGGTGCTGTGTTATGCTGATGTCCTGTGAGAATATTTGGGGTGTGTTGTGAAGTAGATACCAAACTCTCCAGATTAGCAAATTCTATAATTGCTCTTTTATCCTATATTTTACAGGTGTTTTCACAAGTAAACACCATTTTAAACTGTTGTCAGATAGCCCTACTGCTAGTTATGTAGCCAGGTGACTATGTAAGGCATGAGACGTTCATAGTGGCTGCTGGAAAGCAGCTCTGCAGAGAAGGACCTGGGAGTCCTAGGACAGCAAGTGGACCGTGAGCCGGCAATGTGCCCTTGTGGCCAGGAGGGCCAACGGTGCCCTGGGTTCCATTAGGAAGAGCGTTGCCCGCGGGTCGAGGAAGGTAATCCTCTCCCTCTACTCAGCCCTGGTAAAGCTGCATCTGATGTACTGTGTACTGTTCTGGGCACCCCAGTACAAGAGAGAGATGGAGTTACTGGAGCATGTCTCATCTGAGGAAAGGCTGAGAGAGCTGGGACTGTTCATCCTGGAGAAGAGAAGACGGGGGGGAGATCTGATCAGTGTGTATAAGTATCTGAAGGAATGATGACGGCAGAGCAGGGCCAGGCTCTTCTCAGTGGTGCCCAGTGATAGGACGAGGGGCATCAGGCACAAAGTGAAACACAGGAAGCTCTGTCTGAACATGAGGAAAAACTTCTTTCCTGTGAGGGTGACTGAGCCCTGGAACAGGTTGCCCAGGGAGGTTGTGGAGACATTCAAAAGCTGTCTGGATAGGATCCCGTGCAACATGCTCTAGAGGTGATCCCGCTTGAGCAGGGGGGTTGGACTAGATGATCTCCAGAGGTCCCTTCCAACCTCAACCATTCTGTGATTCTGTGTTAACAATTCTGTAAGGAGACAGATTAGAAAAGAAGAAATCTGTATGATATTGTCCTGGAATGGTTGTTGAGTAGAACAGAGTTTCTAGGCTCAGAGACAGTGCTGCAGTGGCATGCTGCAGAACTGGAATGGAGTCCTTTTAACTACAGAGATAGGATGCAGTAACTCTCTGGAAGCCTGCTGCTCCTGATGGGTATTAATTAGTAGCTAAATAGTGTGTTGTTGATAGATGCGTTCTCTGGGCTGACGTTAAACTCATTGTATTAAGAAGTTATAGATGGCATAGATCATAGGAAAACCACAAGAATGATGAAACTTGGGTAAAGATCTTTTTCTCAATGCAGTCCCTGGTTGATCACAGTGGAAGATTCACAAGCGATAGGGAGTATTGTGGTACGTATCTGTGGTTCTGAGTTCTGTAGCAAAAACTCAGCCATGCAGGAAAAGTGTGCCATTTCTTTAATCATCCTCATTGCTCTTCTCTGACCTTCTTTCCATCTTGCCGTGGCGCTTTTGAGGTGGGGGACCAGAGCTGCCTGCCGGATTCCAAGATGTGGATAACCACTGGATTTCTCCAGTGGGAGAATGACGTTCTCAGTTTTGTTCTGTTGCTTCCCTAGCTGCTCTGATCATGGAGCTGACGTTTACCTGGTGCTGCCTGTCATCGCCCCACAGTCTTACCCAAAGTAGCAGTAGTAATTAGCTGAGTGCCTGTCTTTTTATATGTGAAGTGAGGATTGTTCTTTGCCATGTGCGTATTTGTCTGATGTCATTTGGCATGTATGTATGCAGTTAGCAAGTTTCCTGATTCTTGCACAGCTGTTTGTCAGTTATCCCTTGTTTGTCAGTTATCACAGTCCCTGTGAATGTTGTCAGCAGACTTTGACAGCCTTCTTTCTGCTTTGTTTCTGAATAGGTTTAACAGGACAGGTGCCAGCACAGATCTCTTGAACACCTAGTGATACCTGTCTTCCAGTGTAGGAACTGATCCATTAGTTCTACTCACTGTTTCTTACCTTTAAGCCAACTATTTCTTCATGCAAGGACCTTCCTTCTTGCACTATAGTTTCTTTTTCTTAGCTGATTTTTGTAAATACACTAGGTCTTCTGTATTCATGTGCATGTTCCCCTTAAGAAGGTTTCTAAGACACATGTAAGGCAAAGTTCCTTTTTCAGAAACCATGCTGTCTATTCCCAAGCACATCACACACAATCTCATCGGCTAATTTTATCCATCGTTTAGTGTGTATTAGTTTGTCTAGTGCAGACGTGAAATTTACATACCTTAGTTACGTGGAAATTTTTGGAAAATAAAAATGTTTGGCAGCATGTTTGCTAGCCCTTGGTAGGTACCAGGGGAAGTTCTCAAATGGAAGGTTAGTTGCTGCTGCTAGCAATTCAGTTCATCTTTGTTTTCCCTTGAAACTCTCTTGGATGGTGAATGCCATCCTGTCCTGGAAGTTTCCTTCTGTTTCATTTGGTTCTGTAATGTGTTGTGCAGCTTCCCTAAGTTCCATCAGGTCTTCTGATGAGTCTCCAAAAGAATCATCCTGAGATAGGAATCTGCCCAGTTTCTTCTGCAGTGAGCAGAGATGGTTAGAATTCATTTAGCTTCTGTTCTTTGGCCTTATCTTGTGTGAGTGCATCTCGTATGCACTGATTGTCAATTGAGTGTACAGAATCTTTGGGAAGTTTTCTGCTGATGAGTTTAAAGAACACATTCTTAGTAGCTCAGTGATTAAAGCACTTATGCAGCAAATCTGGGTTCACTTCCTTCATCTAAAAAAGGGGTTGATTTCCTGTTTCCTGAAGCAATGACTTGGTTATTGAACTGTTTTGAGGTGGGTTGCTTACATTTAATAATAAAACTATAAATAACTAAATTATGGAGTTTTCACTGAATATGGGCCTTGAATGCAGTTACATTGTTTTCAAGAAATGAGTGGGTCAGCTGGTATCTGTGCCCATGAATATTTACCTGTTCTATGTGAAACAGAAGGTTATCAATGGGAGAAGGAGAGGGGGAACTCCTTTTAGAATGATTTTGTAGCCCAGCATTAAAGAAATAATTGTGTGAGGCCTTGGTTTAAATCTATGTTCAGTAGATAAAGATCACATTTAGAATGTGATCATCTACTACAGCATTAGAACTTCCAATTTCTCAGATTATTCACTTGCAAATGTTTAAATATTTCTATAAAGCTGCAGGAGTACTCTGCCTTAGAACATCCTCTATCATGGTAGCTGAAGCACTTTCCTGGGAGGTGAAAGAATTGGATTTTAGTTTCCTTGAGCAGAAAATCCAGATCCTTGACCTTATACTTCCTGAGTTCTGTAACCTTCCCATTTATGAATAAATGGGTATCCATGCCTTAGAATCTTTCATCTTATTTTCCTTGTTTTAATTTAAAAATACTTGAAAACTAAACTCAATTTTTTGAAATTCATGACCATTTTTTCAATTTTCGTGCTGAATCAAAAAATGGAAAAACTTTACTGTCCAAGTTAGTTTCTCAACAATATATTTTACAGGAGAATAAATGGAAGGATGATAATTTCTAAAATTATTGCAGCAAGATGCATCAGAGCTCCTCTGTTAGAAACCTTTGAAATACTGTAGGATCCCTTATGACTTCATATGTTAAAATGAACACCTTACACCTCAACTAGAAATCAACTGGAATCTAGCTTATGTCAGGAAACAAAGATAATAGGTTGTAGCTGAGAAATAACCACTTGTGCGCAAACTGCAGGTTCCTGGTTGTTTTAATTTGCAACCCTATGGTATAAGCTAACCTGAAAATAACAATATGAATATAAGTGGCGAGGCCTGTATCCAAAAGAAAAGCTAGCAGCAAGTGATAAAAGGAGTGTTTTTCACAGTTGCTGCAATTTAGACATATTTGCCATGCTATTGGGAAGAGTAGTAGTGATTTTTAAATTGATGAGATTCAGCTTTTCTTTTAATACCATTTGGTGTATGGAACAGGTTACCTAAAGGTGCAACCCTAAAACTCGGTAAAGATGTTCTCATGGAGAACAGATAACGTTATAGAAATTATAACACACAATTAGTCTTAGCTAATGTAGGTTTGAACTAGCTGGCTGAGGAGGTCCCTCATATGCAATTTAATAATAGATTCCCATTGTCAGTGAAAATGTATTCAAAAAAGGAAAACTGTAACATGCTTATAACCTATCTTCATCTGTAAATGAGGGGGTTTTTTTTTGAATTAAATGCCTAACAATTTATAAGTATCTTGAAAACCTATTTTGAAATTGCGCATGGTTCTTAGTTTAATATATTAACACTACCATGGATAATTAAAATCTTTGAAATAATTTATAATAAGTTTATAGTATATCAACATCTATTCTGTGAATTAAATTTCTTCTAAATATTCTGAAGTCCAATTTGCTCTAACATGAACCTTAAAATTCAGCAGCTTTAACTACATGATAGACGCTTGGATTCTAAGGTAAATGAGGCATTAATAACTGGCTAGACTTGTATTTAAATAAACTTTTTTCTATGCTGTAATATTGTTCTGTTTATGTTTGAAATATTAGAAATGTGTTGGTTTCAGTATTAATTTGTTATGATTTTATTTGTGAGATTCTAGCCTAGCCTTTGATTACATGACCACATACTATTTTCCATGCTCAAGTATGTTGAATGCCTCATGCTCACTGCATGAGTATTTACATAATGTTATGTTTTTGTCCTTTTTGTTTCAGTAGAAAGCTCCATGGTTTGTTTATTGTTTTATGTCCACACTCCGCTTGGAAAAAACAGTGTTCTCTGCCTCCCCTCTGTTGTGCTCAAGTATTTTTACTGCTGTAGGAAATGATGAGGTGAAATTTTTCCCAATTTAAGCAAAAGAACTGAGGCAAAGATGAATCATAGAAGTACCTGTTACTTTTAGGAATTCATTAGGAACTGTTTAGGAGCTGATTTTTCAGGGTACTTAGCGTTTTCTCCCTTCAAAGCAAAGGATTGGCACTGCAAGTGGAGGAGTGGAAATCACATGGGTCTTTCTCCTTTTAAAGATACTGGAAACCATTTTGTAGACCTCAGTCTTTTTTCAGGCTGAAGAGCCCTAGTGTATGCAATCCTTCCTCACGTGGATGCTGTTCCATATTTCTGATTATTCCTGGTGCCCTCCTGTGTATGTTTTCTGCTTCTAATACTGTCTTTGAGCTGAGGGGAAACAGAACTCCGTATTATGTTCACAATGTGTACAAGCCATTTATACAGTGCTGCAGTGATGTCTTCTATTTTGTTACCTCCCTCTTGTGAGAACTGCCATTTATTCCTATCCTATTTCCTAGTTTCAGCCAGTTATTTGTCCATGCTAATTATTTTAAGCAAAGCTGCTGAGTTTCCTTAAAACCCTATGTACGTGCTGCTTGATCCCCTCACATAATGTCAAGAGTTTTGTAAGGTCAGACATCCCTTCACGGACATGTTGCTTCCTCTGTGTTTGTCTAGATGTCTGCCTGTTCTGTCATTCATTATAGATTTCACAAATTTGCTTGATGTGGATGTGAGCCTTACTGACCTGTAGTTCCCCCGATTCTCCATGGAACTTTTTTTTTTAATTTTATTATCATGTTTCCCACTTCCCTTGGTAGATGCGCTCTCTTGCATGGTGAATGCCATCTTGTCCTGGTAATTTGCTTCTGTTTTACTTGGATTCCGCAGTGCATTGTGCAGCTTCTTTAAGTTCCAGCAGGGCTTCTGATGAGCCTCCAAAAGAATCATTCTGAGATAAGAATCTACTCATTTTTTTTCTGCAGTGAACAGGGAAGGTTAGCATTCATTTAACAGTGTCGTAGCGCTCTCAGCATTCTTCCTTTTAAACTCTGTAGCAGGCTCTTTGCTCCTCTTGTTCTGGGAGAAGTATTTTTTTTTTTTTAATTGAATCTGCCATGGTTTTTTGTCCTTATACTTCTCTTCTTTGGGATGCGGCTTAAGCCAGAAGCTGAAGCATGCTTTGTAGCCATGACAGCTTCATTTGATATGCTCTCAAGCCTTTCCTAATATATGATGTGCACTGGCAGTGTGCTTCCGTTGTGGTACCTTCTAGTGGTCTCCATGCCACCAATACTTGCTTCTTTTAGTTGCTTCTATTTAACGAGCTTTTCCTCACTTTTATGTGCTTCCCCTCATTGTAGCTTAGCACAGCTGTAAGACGTTTTTGGGTTTTTTTTTTTTTGGTTCCTCTTGAGAATTTGAATCTAAGTACTTACTGTTCGTTGTCACAGAATTTCCAGTGTGAAATTTTAAACTGGATTGTGTGCGTTACTCTGTCCCAAATCAAGGATTGCCTTTTCTCTTGTGGGCTTGCTAACCAGGCTAACTATATAGCTATCATGTTTCACTGTGTGCTTATTGCTAGGCGTTCCAAAAAAGTTGGAATTGTGGGCTTGCATTTTGATTACTGGAACCTTTTCAGGACTTGGAACACCTTCTATACTTTTAAAGTTTCACAGAGTAGTGTATTGGAGGGTCTAAGATACAGTGGGGCACCCTCCTTTTTAATTAGTGGCATGCCTTATTCCTAGAACTTGTCAGAGGTTTTGACAAGACGAACAAGACTATAGGTTAGGGAGCAATACCTTCAGAAGCTCCTTCTGCATCTTTTAGATTCAGTCTACCTTGAGCTTAGGTAGAGATGGGACCTGAAGTTCATTGCCTAGAACTTTGCTCACTGAGCATAACTTTTTATCCTGCACACTTTTCCTTCTCTGGGTCAGATTAATAGCGTTCAGCTCTTTCTGTGTCATTCTCTGCAGTCCGGATAGGTTTGTAGCTTTCAACTTGTAGTCTGGTGTATTTTCATGTAGGTGAGTGATGATCTAATTACAGAAAATACCTGATGTTATCAGTAAATGTTTTGGCATAGTACTGGCCATGCTCACAAAAAACTTGGAACTGGAGGAAGTTAATTTGCAACCATACTCTTATCTAAAGAACAAGGTGATTGGGGAAGGTCTCATCCAGACACCATGATGACCTTGGAAATATGTCCTGTGTCTCTTCTTTCAAAGGTGATTGGTGTATGAGTAACACGAAAGCATTCTTCATGCTGCTATATATGAGAGTTTTATCCCACTTCTGTTCTTTTCAGCTAACTAGCCGTGGTCTTTATTCTTTGAGTTTCTTTCCCTGATTAGCCCTTTGTATTCTACCCTACCTTTAATCAGATTTTAAAAAAAAAAAAAATTGATGTCTTGCCCCCCTATTCTTTTGTCATCAATATTAGTCTTGTCAGCAGTCCTTGCCTTTTGGAAGATTTCTCTCTGAACTCAGGTTTCTCATCAGATCTCTCCATGTTTTCTGTCTTCCTGCCCAAGAGTCCTTGTTCTCACCTTTCTCTGACTCCCTTTGCAGCTTGACATCTGATCTATCTCTTCCAACCTCTTGCATTCCCACCATTTTACTCAGTGATTCCACCACAGTTTCCTTTTCCAGCAAGTTCTATATTCTCCTGAATTTCTCTTCAGGCTCCCAAGTACAGTCTTGCTGTGTTGGCTCAATGAGTGACCTGAAGTCTGGCTCATGTTCCCTCTGCCTTTGATTCAGGTAACTTTTTCTCCCGTGCTGAATGGGATGTACTCTACTCTCCTGGTATCCGGATTCAATTCTGGTGTGAATATTCACCTCATGTAGAATCTGGGGGGGGAAATAGATTGCAAGACTTCTTGCTAGTTTTATTGAGTGAGTTTGTGTGAAATATCTCTTAGATGCTGTAATGAATCATGCCAGTTATGTTCCGTTCTTGGTTTTCTCTGTGTTGCTTTAAGAAGACTGGGACCCGCTTTGTAGAAGGGGGAAACTGCTCCTGCTCTTGTGGACACTACTGGCCATGGTCAGGGGGTATGTTTCTGGAGAATTTGGGGTTGGTGGCCGAGTGCAGTGGCAGCTTAGCCTTGAGAGCCTGTATTATGTGGCGAGACCAAGAGACTACACCTTAAGAAAAGGAAGCAGCCAGCCAGGCATCAGGGGACGACAGAAATCTTCCTAGGAGCTAAAAGGAACTATGTAGAGCTACCTGCAGTGCAAAATCACTAGGTTGTCTGAGATAAGCTTGGAAACAAGGATTTGCCTTTAAAGATACAATGTGCAATGGAAACTTTATTTAATAAGCTTTTTAAATTTCTGTTCTCTCTGACCTAGTTGTGCTTTCTAATTTTTTTTTCAAGAATTAATTATCCTAGGTGGTGGTCTGATTAAAGCCTCAATTTTCTTTAAAAACCTTCCCATTTTCTTTGCGGAGCTCCACGCATATGCATATTCCAGTTGTCATCTTTGCAGATGCTGAAACTTTGTGGATAGATTTTCATGGGGGTGGCAAAATGTACCTACCTGGCCCAAAGTTATGCCAAATTTGATGATTCTGCTCCTAAAACGTGAGGTTGTGAAAAATCTCTGGAAAACAAATTTTCCGTAATTTTGTTACCCAAGGCAAAACCAGTTTGGCTGTTAGGAGATAATAATTAGAGGGGAGGGGAAAAAATAAAAGTGATCCCAAAGCAGCTAGCTGGCTTGCAAAACTGCATTCCAAAGCATTGAAATTTAGCAAGACTAAGAACAGGAAGCAAATTCTTACATCAAAAAGCAGAAAAGCCAAAAGCAGCATGTAAGTAAATTTAAATAATGTGCATTTTGTATAATATGATGTAGGGCTAAGCTGCAGTATTTTGAAGAAAAAAAAAAAATCATGTGTCAGATTCACTTGCTCTCGTCTCCTGGCTTTCTCTTGGTTCTGTAGTTATTCACAGATAAGATGTTGCACTGATACACAGGTAGGACACTACCAGTTAGTGATAAGTGGTGTCTCAGTTTGCACTGAATTTCTACAACAATGTATAGCTTCTAATTTGAGAAACAAAAATATGATTTGGCATGCCACTTCTTACAGGTTACCTCTAAAAAGAGAAGTGTCAAACAGCCTTAATAATGGTTTTGCTGCTGTCTTTGCATAATACTCCTTCATACATTTAAAATTCCAAAGCAAGTTTAAATTAAATTTTCTGTTTGATAGCTTTAGCTATTCTGAAGTATGCAGTGAATGGGACTTTTAAATGGGACCTATTGTTAATGTAAACAGCTATATCAAAATTAGACTGGATACAATGAAAAATACTGCTCAACTTTATAATCTAATGACTTTTACCAAATAAGGGAAATAAAACTAATTAAATTTTTTGTGATGGCTGTCATATTAAGGCTCTTACCAGTATTTATGAAAATGTGCTATCTCAGTAACTTAATCTACATAACAACCTAACCCCATGTGGGGGCACAACGTTCAATATTACTCATCTTAAAAAGAGCAAGTACTGTTTTGAAGCTATTAAAAGTGCTACTTTAATAAACAGCAGCTGAAAACAGGAGTGCTAAAATTAACAATTTAGTCATGCTAATTTATTGTTAAGTATATGTAATTGTGAATTCTTAATTATATTGTTTTTAGTAACCTATCTGCTATTGGTTTTGTGTAGATCATCCTTTGCGGGCTGGAAGTGCCAAGTGCAGGATAATTCAGTGAATGATGTGGACTATTTCAGCTTCTTGTTTTCAACCCTTATAGGTAATCCTTGTGAATGTCGTAATTTAGAATTAACAAAGGAAATCTGTTTTTGTAGACAATTGCTAGATTTAATTTAGGATGAATGGTGTAGTATTTCCTAAAAGCAATTCTAATCTTATTGGATCTTTTTGTTAAGAGGTATCCTTTACACTCTTGATCTGATTTTTAACACCCCATTTTTACACTTTGAGTTGCCATTTGGGCATCATGTTTGCGTATTCTTTCTTGATGTGTAGCAAATTTCTTTCAAAAATGAGGAAAATCTGAACTTAGCATGACTTGAGCAGGATTTTGTTTTTCCAAATTTAAATAAATGCCTTATATTGGTTTGTAACAGAATAAATGAGTTCCTGTTGGATTTCCTATGGACGGGGTTACAGTATTGAAAACATTCCATCAACAGTAATGAAGGTACATTAAAGTGAGCTGCCCTGGGTCCTCGTGTGAACAGAATTATTTCTGATGCGAAATTCATACTCAGAGTAGTATTCCTGTGGTGATACAACTTTGGAAAATTACAGTGGTTATAATGATATAACATTACTGGGAAATATCTTTCAATAGCTTCTCTTGTGGTAAAGAGAAAGCGTCTTTTCCTCATCACTTTAAAATCATTTGTAATGTTCAACTACTTTGCTTTCAAAAGTAACCTTTCTCTTTTGTCTAAAACAATTAAGAGACAGCTGTATTGGTAGCTCAGCGAATGACGGCAAAAACTAAGTGACTTTTAAACTGTTTTGGAGCTGTAGTCTTGTTTTACTAAATCAAAATAATACTTGGCTAGAAATAATTAGCCTTTTTTTTTTTATATCTTATGATTATATTAGAAAGTTACTGAGTTAAAGCAAATATGTAGTGAATTCTGTTTTGCATTATATGTGTTTTTGCTTTTTCATTTTTATTTTTAATTATAAATACTGTGAAAATAGCAGTATAATGCAGGCCTCTTGATCTCTTTTATACTACAGTATAGTTTGATTTTAAAATATCTTTGTTTTCTTTTGGAAATCACAACTCATGTTGTGATTTACTTGATTTAAAGTATCAAGCAAATGCTTCTAACAAAAAGTGTTACGTGGACACCATCAAAAGACATTTTTTGTCAAGGAGGCTAATGAAGTAGAGTAGCGCTTGACTTGTTTTGTGATACTGTTTTACTGCTTCTTTTTCTCTAGGGTTTTCAAGAGAGGAGTTGACTAGTCTTCAGGGCATTAGAGGAAAGCCACACATTAGCCAGACACAGCTTTCACCTGTCCGTCTTTACCTAACTGATCTCGACCAGTTTTTACACCATTGGGCTGTGACAGAGGTAATACATCAACGTTAAGTCATATGTCTGAAACCCTATCGTGACTTGAAAAAGAGTGAAAATATTATGGCTGTTAAACTGCTAACATTCTTCTACAGCCATTGGGTAATATTTTGAAGGAAGCCGCTTTGAAAGGCGAATGTTCAGTCAGGTAATATGAAAATAGTACTTCTGGAAAGAATGGGTAGAAGCCTTGGTGGAAGAATCCTAATAATAAGATTAAGACTAGCAATAAGTTCTGGCTTTCAAAAAATAATTAGTTGCAAAAATACTAATTATGGAAAGCTTTCTTTGGGAGTAAATTCCACTGTTAATCGAAAAGCACATTAAAAGAGAATTTTACTGGTAAGTAATATTAAAGTTGGCATTGCTACTTATTCAGAATAACTTTGTATGCTTATTCAGTCAAAGTTTGCTGGGATTAACAACTTCACTGTGAATTCAGCACCTGCTTATAAGATCATAAAAACTGAAAGCTTAATTTTATTGTTGGTTCTAAAGGGATCTGAGGCCAGCAGATTTGTTTCGGAACTGATGAATAGTAGTCTTCATTGTGACTCAACTTTTTATTGCTTATCCCACCAGAAACCACTTTATCTTAAGGTGTGAAATCATATTTTAATGACATATGTCAATTTAAAAGTATTCATGATATGTTATGAATACAGTGGGAGGAGTGTAATAGTAGTGTAGCTGTAAGGTTTATGCTGATTTCTTAAACCAAAAAGACTGCCATGAAAGCCAAAAATAAAAGATCTTTCTCTTGATTTATAATTCATAAAGATTAAGTGATAATCTACCAAAACTACTGACAGTCTGTGGCATATGTGGCACATATGCTATTATCTATATAAAAGTATTTTAAGCAAACTTATCATTTGATACAATGACTTACATATATCCGTAGATGTCCTGCCTTCAGTCAGATGGCCTGAAGGGCAGCTAAGCTTTTTTGCTGATCTTCCCCCCACCCTTACCACACACACAAACTTTGGCTCTTCTGGGCAGTAATGAGTAGTTTTCTCACCAAAATACCTCTTTCTGCAGTGTTGAAAGACTAGAACGTTCTCTTCCTCTGTCCTGTAGAGAATGCAGGACTGTTCCTCTGTGAATTGACCAGAGAGGTAACTTGCAAAAGTTTCTCAAAGAGTTAGCATAATCCCATTAAAAACATCTGCAGGATTTATATTCCCAGGGACTTGACTTACTTTTGAAAATGCCACACCATGTGTCACATCTCTCTTTATTCTTTTCACTTCTCTTCCACAAATCTTTCGAAGTTGCTTAAGAAATCACACAGTGGAAACGCATTCACTTACGGATGAATGGGACTACTTTGGCTTACAGATGCTGAAATAGTTTGATTATAGACAGCTTGTTTGTGCCTTTAGTTCCTGCCTGCTGGTCTGATTTACTTCCAGTACAATCTTTTCACTGCTTTGGTGCCATCAGAGAGAGTCATTATTCACATAAAATGCAAGGTGTGCTTTTGTTGAGTTCCTTTTCATGGGAAAGATCCAAGGGGCTTTCTCAGACCCTCAGAAGCGTATAGCAGTCGTTCAGCAGAGGTGGATATTCTTAATTGCTCATGGAAGGGGACTTGGACACCCTCAGGAGCATTTTTATTTTTTTACCCACTTATGCATCAGCCTGAAGTCTTTTCTGGGGACTTAAGTTATGTGAGAGAGAAAAAGAGAGAACCAGAACAAAACACTCCATGCATCAGAAATTTGTGCGTGAAGAGTGATGGGACGTTCTAGACCCCATTGCCTTTTGTAGATTTTAAATCAAGGGAGTTTTGGATTGCAACTTACAACTCTGAGCTGGAGAAGGAGATGAGAGGTTTTTCTTCACAAGCATGTTTATGATTGTGGAGAGGAAAGCTAACAGAGAACTGGACTGTATCTGATACCATGAACAGTTGTTTTCTTTTTTACTTTTTTTTTTTTTTGAGAATAGTAAGATTTTATTTTTTGTTTGGTAAGCTGTCGCGTTTGTGTGGTCTTGAAGCAAGCTGTTCACATTAAATGCTTGCCAGAAGGACGGGTAATATTGTAGTGCTGTTTGGAGGGTGGGCTGGCCTCTTTTCAACAGAATTTGCAGATAGAACTGTAGAGACACCTGGTCAGTAGCTTGCTTTCCTACCAGAGAGAAACTGAGATATCCTTTCCTCTTGCCTCTGCTAATGACTCTTTTCCCATTAGTCATAATGGTCTTTGATATAATCTGTGCCCCAAGTTTCATTATCTTTTCTGGGAGAAAAGATCAATTTTAATGGAGACTCTTCCTTTTATAAATCATAAGATTTCATTCTCTTTTCACTTGACTGTGACTTTTTTGCTTCAGAGACAATCATAAGTATGGTAAATTATACATAATCTAGCATAGTTTTATTTTAAAAATTCTATTTTAAATGTGTTAGGCTTTTAGATGACTTTGTTCTCTCTATGTTTAAATATGTACCGTGTGTTTAAATGTACAGTGCAGTATTCAGTAAGTTTTAGGGGGTTTCTCTCTTTTTCTTGGCAGTGTTCCTTGTTGATTACAGTTCTCCAGCTTCAAACATGTTGACCCTTAAATTCTGCTTCATGCTGAATTCAGAAACACGATGTTCTAAGGACGGCAGTCCAGGAAAAACTTTGGGATTTGGAGGCTGAGACAATTTAAAACAAAACAAAAGCCTTGGAAAGAACCTTGCAGTTCCTCAAGATTTGCCAAAAGTTACATAGAAATCCTTTTTGTAGGAGAAATTTAGTTTCTACCTGGTATTGACCAAGCTCCTCTCCTCTCAGAATAAAACAACAAAAGTAACCCCAAAACCCAGAGCTGTAGTCCTTGGGGGCAAGAAAGACTTAGCAAATCAAGAAGACCTTTTAGGATCTCCTGGAGGACAATGTGATATGAAGGCGCTAAGTGCGTTAGGATTGGGGGCTGAGGCTTAGATGGTGTTTTTTCCTGGGATGGGAAGGGATAGCGGTGGTAGGTTTGGAGAACACTTTCTCCAAAGTGGACATAGCAGTTCAAGGACTGGATGCTGTTGTTCTACAGGAGAATGTTTTTCAAATTTAGCTACTCTTAACGTGGAACAATTTCCACATCTACTTAAAAGAGATGCTTCTATGGTGGGAGAGCTGGTGGCACTAAAGATACTTAAAAATGTTGGTAGAAGATTGGCAAATTTTCCATTTAAAAGTGCTGCTTTTTATGGAAAACTTTTACTCTGCTGTTGGGAGGAAAAACATCCAGTAATCATCAGTATTCAAGTTCTCAGTAAGAAAATGAAAATATTAGTGAGAAATACCTCTTTGTTTTCTGATCATAGTGTGCCTTATTTTCTTTATGCCTCGTTCCCTAAGGTAGGCATGGGGTTACTAACGTACTAGGTGTCTTCCCATATATTAGGGCCAGGTGAATACTATGGTATGCAATAATGTTGAAGCAAGCTGGGAGACTTTGCATCACAGGCAGGAAAGGTCTAGTGAGAAGTCTGTTTCGTGAGGTATCTGGACTCCAAATCCCATTCAGTGACACCATTTCTGAATCAAGATTTTTAGCTGTGACAAAACTATTTTTTAAATAAGTACTACAGGAAGTAATAAATTCAGTTTTAGTTGTTCACATTTGGGCTTTTGGTGGAATTGAGAAGAGAGGCTTTTGAATGCTGTACCTTTTGTGCTTTCTTTTGCTGGATAAAAGATATGCTCATTTGAGCAGCAACTTCATGGTGATACTGTAATATTAAGCAAGATATTTGTATCTGCTAAGTGAATAGATCCCTCCATTGGCTGCAGATCAGGCAGCTTTCAGGCCTGTCTTTTATATGGAGAATTGTCCCTAAATAAGAGGCTGTTGTGTAGCTGTTACTCAGGGATTTCTCATAGAAGAGAAATGCTTAATTGTGGGTGAAATTAATAAGGAACTGATGAACTTACTTGGCAGCCTGATTTTTCTGTAGCAATCAGACTTTTTTATTAGTCTTTTTATTAGTCCCTCCATCCTCCTTATTCTTCTGTTCTGCCACTAGTTTTGTCTAAAGCATTGGCTGGTTTTTGACTGGATCTACTGAAAGAATAGTTTCAAATATTAGTTTCCTGTAAGTTATGTGAAAGCAAGCAGCTAGAAGAGAAGAGGATCTAGATTAGTGCAAAGGAATTCAGAACTCAGTTTTTGCATTCTGTTCTGGCAGCAACCAGCTGGGCAGTCCACATGGGCGTAGCTCTGGACTGGCCCCAGCAGGCGCTCTCTTTTGCAGGGGGGAAGGTATCGTAGGGCTTGTGAAGCACTAACCCCAGCTGTTACTGTGGTGAGGAAATGGAAAAGGGAATTAAGGTTTCCCGACGTGAATCTATAGAAAGCCATGGTTTGTTGGTTCTGTCGCTTGCTGTTTTCAAATCCAGTGGAAAGCAGGCCCAGCTTTCTGTTGCTAACTCATTGTCTTGTGCAATGAATGGTACGCGTTTCTAAAGATGATGGACTGTAAGAGGGAACTTAACATATACTTACCAGAGATGCAGAAGGAGAAAAGAGATGTCTCTGGAGAAAGAGCAATTTGTGTAAAGGAAAAAGATAATTTAAGGCTTTTTCAGCTGGCAGTCTGAACTTTGAGCGTTATAACCCCTGCGCTTGGTTGCATGTGATTAAGAATACTCAGTGAAAAGACCAAACAAATGCACTTTGGATAGGAGTTAATACTTTTACATCGTTTATAGCAAAACCATTTTGAGATGGTTATGGGTCATAACTTTTTTGTCTAGAGAGAATGGTTGTTGGGATACTGGAAATCCAAAGCCATTTTATTTTTTATGGAAGCTTTTAAATAATCAAAGCGTCATTGGATTGCCACTTTGTGTAACTGCCACTAAATGGCAGTTACACTAAATGCCATTTTGTGTAGCTGTAAAGGTTAATTTTCATACGTTGTCTGAAAGAGATTGAATGTAAATGCAGAAACCTTGGTTTGTTTTCTGAAGTAACTTGTACTTAAAATGACTTCTGCCTTATTAAAGCTAATCATTTAAAATCGTATCCCTGCAGCTTAAATAGATGGGACTCCAGAATAATTTATTGCAGCCTAAAGCTGAGGAAGCTTCCGATTTTTTTTTTTCTTTTTAACTGCATCTATAGTGTTTGTCAGTAATATTGTTCACTCCTCTATAATTGAATTGTCCTATCAGTATCAAATGAAATAGCGCCAACAGAAATGAGCAGTTTACAAGGTAACAGTGTATACATGATAATTTCTGTTGTTATAATGTTTGACGTTTGTGACATTTGAATATTTTGAGGGGGGAAAAGCAATTTACTATTCTATAATTCTGCTTAAAGTCTAGATTCCAGAGTTATATTCAGCACATAGCTGACCTGAAGAAATAAAATACTCAAGTGTTTAAAGTTTTTAAGATCAAACACAAGGGAAGGACAGTTGCTATTAAAAACAGAATTGAATCCAAAAATATTGGGAAGCGTGCAGTATAATTTACTAATGTGTGCCAAAAATGGAAAAGTTGATTTAATAAAGGGTTTTGATGGCAATAGTTGCACTAGCATGCTAATGAAAATTGAGACAAATCAATAACAATCGAAAGCCAATGCATATACATTAAAGTTCTATGAGGATGCTCTTGGAAGAGTAAAAATGGTGTTACAGCGCTGCAGCTTAACTTTAAGCAGAAATTAACACTCCAGGAAAAAAAAAAAAAAAAACTGAACTTTTTAAAGACAGATTTGGGGCTGAAGTTCCTGCAAGATTGCAGTTTGTGGTCTTTATTGAGATTTCAAAGTTAGAGTTACATTGGGAAAACAAGGGTAAATAGCAGCCCTTTTTGATTAGAAATACACTATAATTCTTAGCCCCCGTGAGGTGAGGTGAGGGGGGAGAAAGATTCTATGCAAGCCTGTTACTGTTTTGTAAAACCACATCATATTCAATTTTAATATTTATAAATGAAAACAATGTTTTTACTTGCAAAATATTGTTAGTGCTAAAGAAACAAAGCAGAGGAGAAATTATAGAAATAATTATAATGTCTCACCAAATGAATAAAGCTCACTGAAACGAGCAGGTTTTTTTAATATTTCTTCCATGATTTTCTTATCAAGATATAAAACTTGAAAAACAAAAAACCCCTGGCTCTTAGGGCCAGTGCTCCATTGTAGTTGTTATCTTGTACTTCTGATATCCCTGTATCTTGGGCCATTTTAGAGCTGGGAGCGCATATGCTGCTGCACGTAGTTAACATGTGAATTAACATCTCCTTAGTTACTGTGCATGAAGAGCATCTCATACATTTAGCTTATGTGGAGTGTGTGCTATAAATTGACAATCTATTTGGCGATAACTGAACTGATTTCTGCAAAAAGATAGGCTTTGTAGGACGAGAGCTAGCTTCTTAGTCATGTACGGTTTTCAGGGGGAACACAAGCTCTTTTGTTTGTTTGGGGTCAGGTGGACAGGTGAATTTGGAGACTAGAAAATTAGAAGTTTATTTTGACCATCATGCATATGGTCTGACGGGTAGACATCCTCAAGGGGGAGGAAACAGCTGTGGTGACATTTTATAGCTAGGAGAGAGCTGCGGAGCTGTGAGGAAAAGGCCTTTAGTGGCTGCAAGAGGATGAAACAAAAGCTCTCTGCGTAGTCGAGCTTTGTTTTGCGTTGTTCTTTCTTGAATTGTGTTAATAAAAAGGCTCTGAAAAGAGAACTGGAACTTCGCTGTTCTTCAGGTATGGCTTTCTCTCCGGGAGGACCACATTAGCTGTTGAGCGTAAAACCTGTTTTTGTCACAAAAGAAAGAAGTAATTCCAGACATGTTTGTCATTTTGTGAGACAGTAAGATTCTCTTGCCAGTTAGTAGTTCTCTGTCTCCCGGGACTGAATCTTACTGGTCTCCAGATTTAAGCGCATGATGAAATTATTGCACAGTAGATGAGTGATGAGGATTGTCACCTGTGCATTTGTAGCTAATGGCAGATAGAGATAACCTTGCTTAGCACACTTTTGATATAGGTTTAACTAAGTTGCCTCAGGCTTCTTGCCACAGCCTAGGAGCCTGCATATATAGGCAATTACTGCAATTCAACAACTGCAAGGTAAGTTTCTATACTGCAGTTACTCTGTTTCTGAGCCAGCAGTTGGGTGTTAACTGTATTTCACAGTCACGCTAAATCTTTGGAAATATGTACTGTGTCGAGATGTAGAACATAATGTCTGTATTTACTTAAATATTTGTAGTTCTTAAACAAGCTTCTGCCTTCCTCTTCTATTACACTGAATGTAAATTTAGCCTCACAAAGTTTTTTTTTTTTTTTTCTGCTCTTACCCTTGTATGTAATGTTCTTGTGAGACTTTTCTTTCTTTTAACCTAGGTTTTATTTTACTGAGATTGTAAGATTTTTTTTTTTTTCTTTTTTCCTGGAGTCACTGAATCAGACCTTTCACATCCACCCCTGTGAGCTTAGCTTAGGCAGAAGAACAAAGATCTCTTTGTTGTAGGCAGCTTTCTCAACAAGCCAGGGCACTGTTAATATTGCTCTGTCAAATCAATTTACTTCAGAAGGAGAAGCAGCACCTGTCCAGAGTGTGCTGTCTGATAAGCTAGGGTGCTCCGGGGGATGCTGGCCAAGCTTTAGATGGCAAGCTTCATTGCCTGCCCCATCACCTGAAAACCTCTCATTTTCTGTATGCTCTGCAGTAGCATGTTATACTGGATAGAGTCCTGCTGGAAACGGTCATTTCACAGTGTCTTGGGAACTGACTGCAGAACAGCCTGTTTCAGTTTAGTTACCAATGTTTGATATGGATGTTGCTGTGGGTTGAAAAGTATACTTCAGAGTTCACATTAGGATATAGTGTCTGGTGTTTACCAACTATGTTTTAAAATAAAATCACTTCTCTCCTTCCTTTAGGTGTTCTTAGGCATGCTGGGAAGTGGTCTGCTGGTCTAAACTGTCTTTGATCTGGCTTCACATTGTGGCTATCCAAGATGTTTGATTCATTATTTTTCTGTTTTACTTGGTTCCTCTCTGTGCTCACGCATGTGTGTCTTCAGAGCAAGTTGAATATTTGCTTCTTTGAAAAAGAGAATACTTCACAGCGTGATTAAGCTAGAAATAATATGCAGATTTTCACTGAAGAGTTGCTGATAAAGTATTTCCCCTGAGGATTAAGATGGTGATAGGCTTTTTGAGTCGGGAATCTATCATGTTATTTTATGGGAAGCGTTGAGTGATTTGGGGAGTGGGAACAGTTAAATATATGAATAAAACTTTCCTCTTGGTTCATCATTGGTCAGCATTCCTTTTGCCATAAGGGCCTCGGATTGAGATTGGGAGTCCTCTGTTCCTCTTAACTTTGTCTTTTGGAGTCGAGAGCGTTTTACAGATGGCCAATATGAACTGATGGATTCCTCTGATTGTATAGAGTTACAAAAGCTGGTTGTCAGCAACAAAAATGCATTTACCCATCCAGTTGAAGATGTGAGTAAAGCAGCATGTGACTTGACCCATCTTCCAAGATCTGATTAACAGGGTGGGGACAATTGAAATAAGGAACACTAACTTCCTGAGAAAATGTTCCCGTGTCAGGCGGCCAAATAATCCTTTACTGTATGCCCTTACTTTAGTATCTGCACTTGCTTTTGGCTTTCGGACAGCTACCTTCCTGTCAAAATCACAGTCCACTCCTTGGTGTTAGGATCTCCAGAAAGCAAGAGGTGCTCCCAGCCTGCCTTTCCTGCCTTTCTTGTGTTTTAGCTGGCTAATGTTGGCTTCCATCTGAGTACTGCTGTACTAAGGCACGGAGGTTTGTGTAGTAATGATTGCCTGAAGCACCACTAGGGAACATGCTCTTTTAATTATGCGGCTTGTTAAATGATAGGTAGTTGGCATTGCCTGATCAGTAAGGTTTGGTTTGAAAAATTACCAGTAAATTATGAAGCCCGTAGTATTTGCTGCATAATGGTAACAGTTAACCCCCGTATGTAAGAGTATCCTGTAGTCCAAAACCAATCTATGAATGTGCCAAAAATGTGATAAATGCTAATCAAATGTAAAATAATGAATCAACTGTGACATTGTATCATGGAAATTAAACATCATGCAAACCCTTGCCTAAGGAAAATAAATTGTCAGGAAAAATGCTAATTTTTATGTGCTAATTGTTTTCTTTGCTTTTCATTTCCATGTCTAATAATGTTTAAGTTTCACTCTTTATAACAGACAGTTGTTAGGAAGGCCATGTCAAATGGGATTTAATTTATAGAAGTGAAAAAGATCCCTACTCCCACTTAATATTATAAAAGTAGAATTGGATATATGAATGTTCTATTTTGAGGGTCAGAAGGATTTAAAAGGATGAAAAAATAACTTTACCAGCATTTCACGTACTGCCACAACCCTTTTAAGTAAACCACTGTTTGATGCTGTGATGCCTGTTTTCCTTGTCAGTGCTGGAAAAGTCTGAGTGCCAATGAATTGTACCTGTTTAATGACAAGTTCCAAGAATATTTCTTAAGGGAGAACTTTTACGGATTAGTAGGGCTATTCTAGGGACACAGTCCTAACGGTCAAGTATTAATACCTGTCTTCAACACGCAGTTGAAGATGTGGAGTAAAGTTGTTAGGTGGGTCTGGCTGACTTGCCTCCTACATCTTTAATTTGCTGACCTCAGGTATGTGTATATAAAAACAAAAATGTTCTCCCTAGTTTGTTACATCTAGTGCCATTTTGTCACAAGTGCATAGCATACGCCTTTGAGAAACATACCGAGATCTGTCTTAAGAGTAACAGTGGAGTTTCTTTTTATGTGCGCATTTCGCCTTGGAAACGAGGAAGGAAAATTCTGAAAGGTTTCATCCCAACTGTATTCCTAGCTATGGTCATCACTGTTACGTTGTTGTTTGGTTAGCTTAAATACTTATTTTTCTGCAACAGTTTTCACCTCTGTCATATTTGTAAGTAATAATATCCCTTCTCAGCTATAGTTTTGTCAGCCTAAACAGGTGAAGTCCTTTCCATTTACATCTGTAAGATGGGCTCTCTATTCTTTGTGTAGTTTTTCTATGCCTGTTTTGGTTTGAATTTATCTTTCTTGAAAATGAGCAACTCCTGTTTTGCACAGTATTACAGAAGTGGTTATTTCAGGATCTAACATAGTAGTACTGAACTCATCTACTTCTATTGTGACCTAGCTTTACTTTTGCATCTGAGACTGGCGTTTGCCTGTTTCATGGTTGTATCCTGACCATCTTGTGATCAGTTGTTATGCACAGAACATTCACCTCATTTTCCACTGTTACAATTCCTGGCTGCATACAGAATTATTAGCCTGTAAGTGCATATCCTTGCATTTTTGTTTCACTGAGTTTTTCCTGTATCAATTACTTTCAGCGTCAGACTCATGATCCGTTTTATAGGTTAATCCAATCCTCCTGTCTTGGCAGTGCCTCTCAACTTTAAGATGTCAGCCAACATGTTTCATCAGTGTAGTTTTTACCTTTGGTGTAAGTGTTATTCATTAAATTTCTAGGTTAGATTGGCATTAAAGTTTGTCCTTGACAATCGCAAACTGTAACCTCTTTCTCAACTTTATTTCATTCTTTGACACTGCTAATATCTAAACATTTTTATTGCCTTACTTGGCAATATTCCAGAGTACTTTGTACTTTATCATTTTCCAAACTGCAGTGCACAAAAACACTACCACGTCCAGGCTGTAGTGCACAATATAATAATGATAGTTTATTATTAAACAAACACATACTATCAGACATACGAGTATTCAATACAAGAGTGTCTACAAAACCGTCTCCTGAGTAGAGTCCTACTAGTCACACAACATACTTGCACAATTACATCTGTAATACTGAATTTAACATTAGTAGTGTTCTGATGGCCTTTGAATATTATGCTCTATCAAGAAGATGCCTTTAAGAATTCTCCTGAATTTGGTCAGCTCTCATGAGCTGGATTGAAAGCATGTGTGACATTTAGCTTTGAAAAAGGTTGAACTTTATTTTTTAATCACTGCAAATGATCCAGCCGCTCCATTTCTATTGATAAAATTAAACCAACACTGTCTTATGCCTGTTACTTTGGATTGAATTTAATACTACAGAATTTTGATCTTAATAGTTCTTTTTCTAAATTTTCTTTGGGGGGGTCTCTTCAGCTGGAAAGGTTATAACTTATTATTTTTGATACAACGTGGATGATGATTTCTGTTTTATCATCCTTTCTTGCTTAGGTGTCCTGACCTTCCCTGAATCAACTGACATTTCAAAGCCATGACAATATCACAGAATTTTATCACTCAATTCAAATCATTCTGTAAAAGCTTTCTTTAGTTCATTCTTCAGTCAGTCAGCAAGGTATCTTAGAATGTTTCTTGCTTTTTCAAGATGTTACTACCACTTGGGGACTTGAATTCATGCCTCCCTCAAAGTTTTGATCTCATTAGTCACTTTCTGATTTCTTTAAGGGCAAACACAAATTTTCTTTCCTCATATATTGGTTCCTTGATCTTCCTTGTAGGTAGCAGAAAGTCTCTACAGCTAATGCTCTAATAATGCTGATAATCGTTCTAATAATGCTGTTTACATTGTGTTCTAGAGGCTGCTTTTAACGCTCCTGTGTGATAAGCAGTGTGCATAAAGACAGGTGATTGCAGCTCTGAATGGTTAGCAAATTAATACAATCGGTGGGAGGAAAAAGAGGAACACAAAGTGATCTGCCCGGGATTGCAGTATGGGATACTAGCAGATCGAGCGCTCTGGTTTCATTATCCTATGCTGGGGCCATAGAGCATTTTACGGGGTCTTGTTCAACTCTTTACCTGACATGTCTTACCTGTAAAGTTTGTTAATAAAAACATAGTAGGGATGAGAAAAGAAATAAGGCACTAATCCACCTCTGTGGGCTTCCATGTGAATTGATAGCATTCCATATCAGTCTGGACCTGTGAAGCTCTGAGTCCTCCGTCCCTCTCTCCGTCCCTCAACCTCTAGCAACAAAACTAATGATATAGGTCTTCATTTCTTTAAACACTGAACAATTTATGTTGACAGTGTTACTGTACACTGAAAAGAATCAACACTTTTAGAGACAAAACTTGCCATGTCCCTGTAAATATTTTATATTTAGGTCTATCGAAGTATGAATATACAGGAGATGTTTGGTTACATTTAAAGTACTTAATATAATTTTATTTTATTAAAACAGATGATCTGTCACAGCTTGTCCACTATACCTTCACAAAGTCAGTGTTTTGACATTCTCCAGACTGGCATCTGTAAATATTTGGTAAGTGACATTGTGTTTTTTTTTTTTTTTTTTTTAATGTTAACTTGCTCATGTTCAATTTTGTAATAGACTGAATAACCCTCAAAACCATTTCTTCCATATATTTCATATATTCTATGTATAATTTCAGCATATTTGAAAATTTTCAACACAATTAGTGGAGTTTGAAAAAATATCTGACTTTTTAGTATCCAAATGTATATAATTTTTTTTATCCTCTGATTTCTGAATACTTCAGCTTGTTTTTTCAAACTAGGACAGCCATAAATGAAAGCTTTTCTTAAAAGAGCAACTAGCAACTTTAAATGAGTTTTACGGGTTTTTTTTCTCCTTCAAATCCTAACACTCCCTAATCTCCGGATGGGGATGCCAAGGCCAGTATTGGGTAATAGTGTTGTCAGTTACAGAGTTTGAAGATGGATTATCTTTGAGACTTGTTGCTAAGAGGAAGGACTTGTATGTCCTGTTATTGAAACAGTTCTGTGATCTAATAAGTATTCACAAGTCACTGTCATGATGCCTACTGAAAAATTCCCAGTCCAAAGCTTCCATAGGAAATGGTTCATCTGTAACTATTCCTTTTTTGTGTTTCTTTTTTTGAGGGGTGGGGGGGTCATTTCAGTTAAATCACAGCTTCTAGAATCAGCTTGTATGTTCTAATACATGGACCTTTGAAAGCAAAGTGTTAAGTGGTATTTGCATTTCTGATAGTGGATTTCATAGTTAATTAGTCTGCTGCCTCAGGATCTCTAATGTGCTGATGACAGTAACTGAATCACTTAGCAGGGAAAGAAGGCCGTATGTAGGCAACATCCTGTACTGAAACGTATTTGAGCTGTCTTATCTACCGGATTTGCATAAACTGAAATGCTGAGTTCATCGCATCTTCCATTTTTGGTGATTGGCATTGGTGTTAAGAGGTTGGCTAATTTGATCTTCAGAATGCTTCTTTATATACAGCTACCCATCTAGCTTACTCTCCTTATTTCCTATTTGTGGTTGGTCAAGATCATCGTTTATTAGTTTGGTGAATGGTTATTTGGTGCCTCCTTATCCTCTGGAATGCAGCAAGGTCTTGCCAAGTCATAGATAATCTTTGTCACACAGGAATGCCATCTGCAAAACCTCTAACTCTGAATCTAGCTGATGTGAGGTCAACTTGGGATGAGAATTTGTTGTGCTCTTTGCCTTGTCAATACAAAGAGGAAATGCTGCACTCCTGCTTTGGCAGTGGAGTGCAGCAGAGTGACTGTAGGCTGCTTCTGTCTTCCAGTAGTTCCACACATGCCTGTGGCCTCCATCCAAAGACCCTGGGCACTGTCACACGCGTTGTAGGGCACGCTCGTGTTCCTGACACCGTGTGTCAAACTTTGCCTGGGTCTTACAACTGTCATTTTATATGACTTACACACCTGGAAAGTACTTGCTTGGTACAGTAAGTGTCATTCCTCCAGCCACCGGTATTCCTTCTTTTTTTTGGCTAAATCAAGTGTGCATCAGTGAGGTAGTGATAAAGTGTAAAGAGCTCTGGAGTGTGCCTAGAAGGGTGTTGCTTCAACCCACTTGGGACTGCCTCTCGCAGGCTGCACCAGTCTCTGTAGTAGACCACCATCTTCTGCATGACAATCAGTTCTCAGCAAATAGTAGGAAATTGTACAGTAGACTGATCAGGAGACCTATTCAATGCATCCTCACTGTTCTTTCCTCCTTCACTACATTTATTTCTAGAGCTGAATTTGTTCTTCGTATCTTGATGTTATGAGGGCTCTTTTTACCTTTACCTTTTGGAGAATTCTCCTGTTACTTGTTTCAACAGCCTAGAAATCTAAAGAAAATTTCTGTGCAGTGTCTTTTGTAATGTTTTCTGGTTTTTTTTATTTATTTTTTTTTTTTTAATAGAACTTGATGATTAGTGTACTTTCTCCTCAAGTCCAGGTGATGTGGGTTTGGTTTCACTGCCTTAGTTCCTTCTACTTTTTGGAGTAATCATAAATCTACTAATGTTCCATCAGATAATATTCTAATGTCTTATTGGAAATATAAAGAAGTTTTGAGCCTTTCATTGTTCTCTTTTTATCATCCCACAAGTAATCGGACCAATGAAATACACTGTATTTTGTTAGCTTGTACTTCATTGGTGTTTTTCTAAAAATTTGTAAGTAACAGCCCACCTTGTTAAGCAAACCAACTGTATCTGATAGCTTTAAAAAAATGTACTTGATGTACAGAGCAAATTAGGCTTTTGTAACATTCCCGAAAGTAGTTTTTTTTAAGATAAATGGTGCCGCATTAGCAATGTGTGATTTTTTTTTTTAATGGTTTTACAATATTAATAATATAGCGGGACAAAGATCTAGCATAGTTACAAGTAGCATTTCAAACATGAAATCACTTTTTACTTCACCACTTCTATCCAAAAAAAGACTTTTTTTTCCAAATTATTTTATTTATTGTGGCTATACAGTTCTTTCTCAAGATCTTGATACTCTAATTTTAATGACTTGGAAGATCGCCCTAGCTGTAGGCCCAGCATATGTTCCATTAGCTTTAATTTAACTCGACTGATAATATTCTCATTCCTGTCAAGCATGTTGAATTTCTAAGACTAGCCCTGTTGACAATCCAGTAGATGCTTTTCTTTCTGGAGAATAAATCTGAGTTTTCTTCTACTTCATTAACCCCCACACTGCTGTTCCAAGACATGGAAGAGCTACTCTGTCCCATGATATATGCTTAAAAGGAAAGACCTGTTCTGACTGATTCTTCTTGTGCATGTCTGTAACATCTTTCAAAACACTGGCTCAAAGCATTGTGTTCTTTCTGGATACATTTGAGATGAGTGCTTATTTAGAAGGGATGGAATGGAAATACTGGTTTCTTGTCTTGTTACAGCTGCTGCTGTTAGCTGCCTGTTTTATCACTTTATTTGAAATCCAGTGGCTTAAGAATTGGAGTAATTTATTAAAACTTCTGCATGATAATCTGTTGGGTTTGGTTTTTTTTGAAACGTCAAAAAATCCTCAGAGTTGCATTGCTCAGAAAATACCCTAAATCTGTGCTCTCAAATTGATTCTAGATTTTTTTTTTGTCGTCTTTTCTTAGCTTGTAACATCACACACAGAAAAGCCAGTTGAGTTCTGAAAGGCCTGAGTGTTGTAGGAATATTGGGAAGGGATGGAGCCTTTAAATTTTTACCTAGTCTTTCATAGGGAAGGAAGTGTTTCTAAATTCCAGGCTTTGGATTTGGGATTTTCAAGTGGGGGCGAATAAAAGAATTCTTCATTTTATTTAGAAAGGCACAAGGCCATCTCTTTCATTTATACTAATCAAGGAAAAAGTGTACCGCTAAGCACTTTTTTTGGTTTGCTCATCATATTTACCTATCCCTTGTTTGCTTATCTCTGCAAAACGTAATAAACAAGATCTGCCTCATCCTTTTTAACAGGGATTTAATTTGTGGTTTCCCCCTTCTATTGATAGGGGTGTCACTTTCTAAGGAAAATAGGGATTTTAAAAAATGCAGTAGCATGTACTGACTTCAGCAGAAACAAAGTAACATTTCTGATAAGAGAGACATTTTGCTCTAGACACTTGTATACCAGCACAAAATTCTGTAAAAAGTGATAAACTTTGTATTTTTAACACAGGTCGGATTGGTTGTAATACCTGATAGCACAGCCGGATCTGTTCTGTGTGCCATAAATAAGCTCTTGGATCAAGCTTGCATCCTAAATGAAAATCTGCACAAGTTCTTAGCCTCTTGTTGTTATAGTCTTCTGTACTTTCTGCTAACTTTAGACAAAGAGGACGCAGAACACGTACAGAAAAGGTAATGTTGCTTTTCTTATTGCTTTAATTGTCTCTCCCATTAAAACCACAAGCGTATAGAGATGTAAAAATATAAGGACAGAACTCTTTTTCTCCTGTTTGTTTTTCGTCCTTCTTCCTTACTCTGAAATAGCATTTGGATTTAAGAAACACAATCTGTAAGGTTAGCTGGAATTATTTAAAAACGTAACTGAAACTTTCATCTCAAAGCTTTCACTTATCCCAATTGTTCTAGTTAGATGTCAGAACAGTACTGACTTTAGAAAGGTAGATGTTTATACCTTAATCTTTAGATTGAACCTTTGGTTTCATTAGATACATTGAAAAGCACCGTGTAAAGGATTTGGCTTTGTAAGTTTGCACTATAACTTAAATATTCAAGCTTTAGCAAAACTTCTCAGGCATCATTTTATAGACTGACAATGCATTTGATTGATTAAAAAAGAAACAGATATCAGATTTAAATACGTTTGCTTACCTCTGCAGCAGAAATGTCTTTAAACAATTTAAACTTGAGTTTTTTCCTGTAACTTCCATGTACAAGAAAACTGTCGTTCAAAGCTCAGTTTTAAAATGTGTTTAACGCTAGATTCCTCCTTCACTTACAATGTGTATTACAAAAAGCAGATTTTATTGTTTAATTTCTTGCAAGTCTTAAAGATTCAAGTGCACCTGAATTATAACTGAAATTAAAAAATGCTTCCCTGCTACATCAAGCAGAGATTACGCTGTGTAAGAACTTCAGCAACATTTGTATCCTGAACCCTAATTTTTTTTTCCTTGCGCTGAACAGAATTTTAGAATATTTTCAAGTTTAGCATTTTTTGGTACAGACTTGCTGCTTCAACATTATTTGTAAATATAATCATGATTGCTACCCTCACCATAGAGGCACATTTTCTTGTACAGATGAGAAGATAAGTCACAGAAGCATATTTGGAATAAGTGTCTCTGATCATTTCAATTTTTGTTCTCTTTTCCTCTCAGGGATCTGCTGTGGGGATCATGTATTTCTGCATTAGCACTCCTGCCCCGATTACTGAGACTGATGCTGCAGAGTCTTCAAGTGAACAGGATCTGTCAGGAAGAACTGCCTGTTGTTGCTCAGTTGCTTCGCTTACTAATGCAACATGGTCAGCTCAGGAGCCATATGGCAACAAATGAATTTCTGGTGCAACAGATTATCAAGGACATTATGGTATGAAACTTTTTGCTGTCTCCCAGAGACTACATGGATATATTTCATGTTTATATTTAAAAATTATTACAAACCCTTAAGAAAAAAAAAATCGTAAAAACAAGTTACAGTTGTCTTTTGTCTTGGCAGTGCAGCTCACATAGTAGGCTGCTACTTGTCTGAACAGCTGTAGTCATCACACAAACGAGGCAGTTGTGAAGTTTAGTTTGCGCTCATCCAGCGACCCTTGGCAACAAGTCTGACTGTCTATGCTGTTCTGTTGGTAACAGTTCTCATGAAGACTGGGGGCATTGAGCTTTTCTGCCTTAAGTAGCACCATGCTTACTTGCATTTTTATTGACTATAAATTCCAGAATTTGAAAGTACGCAAGCCAGTGTAATCAAGAGTAAGGAGAGCACATCTGGTGTAATTCATATACTTCATAATGTAACACTGACTTAGTGTACCAAACAGTAAAATTTTATTATTTCAGTATTAACAGACATACCATGTTTCAATATCTAAGTAAGAAGAAAGATGCCACTGTGTGCAGGTGAACAGGCCTGTCTTGAACCTTTAACAGAGCAGCTGGTTAACTGTAAAAACGAAGTCCACAAAACTTGACAAATACTGTTGGTGAAATTGAGCTTTATGTTCTTTCCCTTCTTTCTAGACTCTGAAGAGTGGTGAAGTTCAAGAGCAATGGCTAACAGACCTCCATTACTGTTTCAACATCTACCTTGCCTCTCATTCCCAGGGACCTGGCCCTATAAGCACGGTATATTAAAGAGGTGGAACTACATATATTGTAAAGCATTTACTTCTATTTAGTTTTGAATGGAAGATGTTGGAACAAAGTTTGTCAATTTTTTTGTAAGTGAAACTCGAAATAAAAATTTTACAAAGAACTGCATATCTCTTACCATTCTCTTTAAGCAAGTAAAACAACTTCCACTAAAGTAGTATTTAGTAGATGTGGTGACCACAGTGAAGGGTCAACTAAGGCACATCCAACCTCCTTGAAGCTTAAGTGCTAGTAGAGAAAGGAAGAGACTTTTTGACTCCAAATCACCTATGATTTCTAAGCATCATATAAATTAAAAAATTTACAATTATGTAATATGATTATGTATTACAATTAGGGAAAATCAAAATACAATATCCTTTGAAACTGGAGCAACAATTCTTTTTATTTTTGGTGACTTCATACTTTTAAAGACTTTGTGCAACATTATTTTGCGTAGGCAGGTCCAAAACTATTATAAAAAACTTGAGTTTCCTTCCAGAATGGGCCTCATCTTCTCTTCTCTTTTGTAGAAAGAAGACTCCTCTTGTGCGTGTATAAAAATACAATTATTTCATTAATGAGGGGAAAAAACTGATGATTATCTCAAAGATTAAAAACACAGGCTGTGGAAAAGAAGTTTATTTACTGAGAGTGAGAGATATATATATATATATATATATGTGTGTGTGTGTGGATATAGATAGATTGATATTTCCCCATCAACATTTATATTTATTCCTCTAAATCCATAGCAGGCCAAGACATAACTTGTTTCTTTGGTACAAAATTGGCACATGAAGGCTGTTCTTCCTTTTCTGTTTAGGTTTCGAAATACATTTGGAGTCAAATCTAACTGCAGCCTTTCAGAACTGTTGCATCCTTAGTGCAATTCTCCTCTCCTTTGAAAGTACATTTAACGAACACATTCAAAATACCTACTTTTGTGAATGGGAAACTTTTGGAAAGTTGAGCCACTGCAACCTTATTGTAATGCCAGTCTTAGCACTTAATTTTCTGTTTCCAAATGCAATTCAGATTTCATCCTGTCAGTACATAAATGAACTGTTGCATTTAAAAACTCATTTGTACACAAAATAAAATGAGTCCAACTCCCCTGGAAGTCTGCTTGGCATGTAATGCTGAGGTAAATACAAAATTGAAAATACCTGTTATAGTTTAATAGGTTCTTACATTACAAAAAATACCAGTTGTACAGGAAAGTGTTCTTTAAGTTCTAACCATTCCGTTTTGCTTAATGCTCGAGTCTTGTATTTTTTGATTTTGCAGCAGTGGTTGGTCTCATGTTATATGAAAACTGCTTTGATTTTCCCATGTTCTCCAGCAAATTAACATACTGTAGGTTGTTTACTGCAAAAGAACAGAATGGTTTTGGTGAATTACACTGGTTTGAAGGAAGAAAAGTTTTAATCCACACTGGGTTCTAGATTTCATAAGCAATGAAGCTACCATGAAAAGAACCTGCCTCTTTCATGACATCTCACTGTTAATTATCTGTAGTTAGTTATTGTTCTTGCACTCAGTACAGCTTAAAACACTACTGCAGGTGTAGCTTTGAGAACCTATAATGGAACTTAACTTAAGATTTACTCTCACAAATGATTGAAGATTTTCAGGCTGACACCTCAGTCACAAACAATGCTGTTAGCTGAGTTTGCTGAAGAGCGACAAGGGACTTTGTTTAGCAATATTTCTATCTTCTAACGTTAGGTACTTGGTCCTTTCTAGAATGTGTGGGAAGTTTGTGTCCATGGCTAAAGCAAATATTCTCTGAATTACTACAAAGCAAAAAATGATTATCAGCAGATCCTCTTCATAGTTCTGAATCTGGTTTTTATTTACTGTAGTCTATTATAACCAGTTGTGTTGAGATTGGATGCAAACGTTTAAGCCAAGGTCAGCTTGGCCATATTTAGTTCAAAGCTGACTATCCCATGAAAAAGAAGCCAGCTTTTCATCTCCAAGACCTGTTTCTAACGCCAAAAATTCCAAAATCCCCTCCTCTGCAACTGTAAATGCACTTTGATGTCCAAAGTGGAACAAAAAAATGGCCTCGTCTGTCTGCTGGCCTGCTGCAGAGAGCCTCCTTAAGTACAGTATTACAACAAAGCTCCCTGTCATTTACTGAACTGCCAAAAGATGTCTATTTAAAAAAAAAAAAAAAAAGCAACAAGTTTAGGGTTGCAAGTGGTTTTCAATTGGTTTTGGAGGGGTAGAGGCACAATTTGCCTACACCTGTCCTCAGGAATAAATTTTTTTAAATGTCTACCCAGTGTCTGCATACACTACACTTTTTCTGCCTAGCAATCATCCCTTCTCCCCCTTGCCCCTTACTTATTTTAACAGCTTTGTACATTTCAATACCTGCTGCGTGTCCCCACACCAAAGTGGTTGGTCTGCTTATGCCAATAAGTTAAATGTTTGGTGTCAGTTTCCTGTTACAGATTTGTCACTGCTTACTTCCTCCATGAGCTATAAGAGCATTAAAACTAGGGCTGATTGACAGTCAGTCTTCACCTTCCCAGATGTACCTTCGGTAAGAGAAGACTCAAACTGAACAGTCCAGTCTGACCTACTCCAGGCACCTACGTCAGAAATACAGTAGCTGGCATTAGCCACTGACAGCTCTGAACTTTTCCAGCTAACGTAATGTTGTCATGCACAAAAGCAGGCAGATGAAAAGCATGTTATTGTCTTTAAGTCAGGGCTAAAGTTCCCTGAGTTCCTATTAGGTGAATGAAAGTAGGCACTGTTCTAAAGGAACTGGGCAAAGTTCCTATCGCTAGCCTATTCGTCACCAACTTACTTATGAAAGAAAAGGCCACTCAAACCTCAAAAGAAAGCCTTTTATTTCAGGAGACAGGGAGATCTGTTGTCCTGAAAAATTAAACGAAAAGCAGCAGCATGTGCTAGAGATGTTTTAAAATTTAGTTTCATGAGTGCAATGAAGAGGTGGCAATGAAACACCTGGCTGCTGATGCCTCCTAGTGAAAAAGCATAAAGAGAGTTTTTTCAAATAGTGGAGGGGGGGGGAGGGGGGGGGAAAAAAAAGCCTGTCTCTTAGTGAGACACAAAGTAACCTACAATTCTAGTATGAATTCAAAGATAGGTCTACTGGTGGATTTCTTTTTGACGTCAGCGTTTTGTAAACTAATAGGGGAAAAAAGTGTATTTTATTTTCCTTTGCAAATTATCCTTACCAGCTCCTTGAAGTATTTGCTTTCTTACTATCATCTGTGGCATGACTTTGAACCGTGTATGATATGACCACGACGTTCAAGTGATCAACAGTGTCCTAGTGCTTCATGTGGTGGAAGGCTAACATTACCAAGGCCACCAATCACTGAGTAAGTGCATAAGACACTTGAAAAATTCTCAGAAAGGATATATACTAAACAAGTAATAAGCGATGATCCTGCCAAGTTTCCACTGCTTTGCGTTTACGTTATTGAAGACATTACTGTCCTCATACCAATTTTATACATAAGATTTCAGTTACAAACAGAACTCAGGCTTTCCCAGGGAAGAGCTGGTAATGACTCCATGGCCTCTGATATAAATGCATGCTTTCTTTAGAGTCTGAACACTTATTCCAAGTACAATTTTATGAAACAGTTGAGGTTCTATGCACAAGACAGGAGCACCAATATGTCATTTTTGAGGCAAGAAGAAAGGGCAGAGATTAGCAGCGTATGAACATGAATTGTCTAATTAAGAAAAAAAACCTATCTTGGGGATAAATTATCATCTGTCTGGATAGTAACTTTGAATTTTTATTTTTTTGCACATGAATTCAACTGTATGTTTCTAACTAACTAACTGAGGTGTGTAAATTCTCAGTATCCATATTGGGAAAAAAATGAGAAAACACTGTCACCTGTATTTCCATAGGGTTGGTAAATATATGGGCTGATTGATAAACCAAAGTAGAAGCCTCTCTAAGCAACTTTCCTAGTAGCAGTTCAATGAAAGTAGGTTTTCATACAAGGCAATATGAAGCTAAAAATGCACCACTTGAACAAGTGCAAAAGTAATGAAAGAAAGACCATTTAAGCACACCAGACTGGCAGTAGTTACACGTTTTGATGCAAGAGCCCAGCACTTGAACAGGACTTTTTTCTTCCTTAAGATGAAGCTAAACTCATGTATATAAACATTAACAATTATAGGAATATAATTATTTTAAGGTGTGTTTGTCTTACCTGAGGCCAGATGCACATCAGAAGGTTTAAGCTTAGAGGGAGGTCTTGCTGGCTGATACACTTTGCCTTCCTGAGAACGTCCTTTAATAAACAGTATGGACAGATTTTTTTTTTTAATTTATCATATGAAGAGGTGGTTATAGATAGTTATAAAGTATTTAACTTGGCTGCAGTTTTATCTTAACGTCAAAAATATTTTCATGTAAGGTTACATTTATGGTGAGGAGACTCATGAGACGTTCTGTATGACAGGAAATTGTTACAACTCTAACAGAACTCTACATACGCTTTGACTACATCTTGCAGTTGCTATATAAAAGAAGGTACATTAAATGATGCTCAGCTTTGATTTTTTTTTTTTAATCTTTTTTGACTAGCTAAACTATAGATCCATGATAGAAATGACTTACCACCTGTTAAAATACATATAGCTAGCACATCCCTACTCGATCAGTAATCTACACTGCAATGGAACTCAGGTTTAAAAAATGTTTTTCCTCTATTATTTCTCCAAGATGCATTCCTTTGTACAGTGCATGTTCTGGCATTATGCAAAGCAGGGCAATACTATCATAAAAAGATAATAATAATCTTTTTTAAAAATGAAAACATCTTCCAATAAAGAACAGCTGTCTTCAAACAAGAAAGGTGTTAAAAACTGAACAAGAACATACTCTTAAAATTATTTAAAAAAAAAAAAATCAAAAGAACAAAAAGTTGTAAACAATGCTTAAGAAGTTAAACTACAATCCAGATGATAACCACTATGCACAGATATAGCTAGCTATACCCAGTTTAACTGCTCTAGTCTCCTCCTATAGTTATGTATGATGTGAGCAGCTCTGGCAACAGATTTATTTGGTTGCTTAGGCCCTGTGCTGGAATAATGATATGAAGTGATTCATACAACTTTAGAAGCAACCACTGTAAGCCACAGAGGTAATTTTTTTCAACCTGATAAAGGAAAAAAAAAAAATACCCAGAACCCCTGAACTAGGATTCTGACTAATTTTTATAAATAGCTTAAATCTTTAACAATTAACAAATAGTTTACAATTAGGTAAGATACCACTAGAAGAATCCAAAATAGAGAGAATAGCATTAGTTATAAAAATAAAAGTGTAATTCCTAAAACTAAAATATAGTGAAGACAGAATTACCATATATCTGCTTAAGGATGGACTGCTTGCTTGTTTTTAAGGCTGAACTGGTTTTATTTATAGATTTTAGATTTTTGCATGAAGAATCTGATTTCAGAGGGCTATGGTTCAGCTGTTTCTTCCAAGCAACCTGAATGAAGACGGCAGCTGTCTCTTGTCTCCATTTGTCTTCATCTTCTTTGCACTGCCGCTTAGCTCTAAGAAGCTGAAACAACTCCCGTCTTAGCTGGTAACTAGAGAGCAGAAAAGAGAAGAGCACTTGTTTTATGTGACCTGTTTTAACTTCAGTGTTTGCCATGCATCAGTTCACATGGCGGATTACATGAGTAACTGGGAAAACAGAACTCCCACTGATGTGCTAAGTCATTTGGATGAGAAATGTTTGCTCAGAAGACAAAGTAAGACCTGGGTTCAATTCTAGATGCATCTGTTTGTTAATTTCACACAGTTACTGCAGATTTGGCATTACCAGTATCAAAAGTTACAAAACTGCAACATCAGCCTACCTGATGCTTTATAATATACAGAAAATCTAGAAGAGACAAAAAACTGTATTTTGAGGTAATATTTATGATTATATGTATGATAAACCTGAGCAGCTTTCTACGCACTCTCTGAAGATTCTCCCCAACCTTGCTTGCAGCAGTCTCTTGGTTTTTGCTATTTCCCCTTCCCTTCAATTGCTCCCTGTCTGCCAGCCTTGCCACTGCTGCTATGGTCTTGCGGGCATTCACAGTTCTGTTCCCAGTGACAACTGTAGGCTACGTGACCTTCCCACTTCAGTGACTAATGGAACCAGCCAAAGAGTTGCATTTTTTTTTCTTGAATCAGATATTCGTATTTCATAAAATATTGGCATTTCACACTCACAAATCAATTAACTGGCCTACTAATTAATTCTGAATCTTCCCAATACAAACCTGTCACACAGAAACATTAAGTAACACTTGTAAAATATTAATTACAAATGTTTGGTAACAGGCCAAAACACACTGATCACCAGTCCCCTCTGGCATTCATAAAGGCTTCCACTGGATGTCTCAGTAAAGGGAGTAAGAAAGGAGGGAGAATGAGGTGATTTTGTTCTGCTGGTCCATCTGCAACAAGCTGTCAGTTAAAACAAAAGACAACACAACCAGGGACAAATTATTTAAATATATATGATAAGCAAATATATAAGATAATTCAAACAAAACAGCTGTCACATACAGAAAATGAGTACATAAAAGCATTATAGAACACCCATATATAGGACACACACACACACACACACACACACACACACACACACACACACACACACACACACACACACACACACACACACACACGGACATGCTCAATTAAAGTGCCAATGATTTTAAAATTTCAATAAATTTTACCTCTGTGAAATTTGCTTTTTGAAACAAATGTATTTAATCTTAATTTAGTGGAGCATCAGCATTCAGGCATATACTGTCATACAGTTCATTAATGTAGGTAACAAATGTGGGGAGCGACCGTAACACATGCTTATAGGGGCCTACAAGATGTGAAGCACTGTATAAATTTAGAACAGGAACATTTTAGGAGACAGAACAAAATGATCCAATTTTGTTAAATAACAAGTCACTTAGAACTTTTAAATGAGGAATGAGAGGAAGAGAACGTGAAGGGGCAGATAACTACTGGACTTGCTAACGTAACTTTTGCTAAGAAGGGGGCATGTTAATGCTCATACAGGGAAAAAAAGGGGGGGGGGAGAGGGACTGTTAATAGTTGAACAGAAAAGAATACTAAGCTATTCTGTTTGTTAGACTTAATTTCACCTTTTCACCCAGTTGTGATTTGGTGTTTGTAGAGAATTTTAGTAGTTTTTTTGCAACAAGAAAACAACTGTGATCCTCTGAAACAGAGACGATGTAAGCAGTTATTTTTAGACTGTGTGCACATTTCTGCATTAAGATCCGCCTGTAACTGTCAGTCAGATTCTAGTGGGAAAGGAAAAGTGGGAGTTTGATCTCTGTGAATCTAGTATGCCACCTCAACAAAATATCCAATGCTCAGTCGACAAAACTACTGCACATAAAATAAACATGCAGTGTATGTGCAGAAGAGGAAGCGGCAGAGCTAGCAAATGGTACTTTCAGATTCTTTGGTACAGAGACTCTGATTTTAAAGATACTTACTGCTAGTAAGGTACACTCATAGCAGTAATGGACTGAAGACGCTTGATGCCAGCCGGAGACCAACAGGAACAGCAACCAGCTTATCCCCTGCTTTTGTCAGCTCACTGCAGGCCCCAGAGACCGGTACAGGCCTCCGTGCCCCAGACAAGAGAGCAAGCCAGACATGGGCACTGTAAGCCTCAGTGAGCAGGATAAGCAATTAACCTTTGGCAAGTCACACACCTTAAAATACACTTTTCAGGACTATATTTGTAAAGTTTGTGGACTGTGGGAATTGGAACATTTTTCTGAGACAGGGAAGTTTAATATACTTAAGGAGACCAGTACCACAGTGATGGCAATACAGAGTGGTAGAGGGGCTTAGCAGGTTATAGCTCACAATAGCTTTCAATGATAGAGTAGATTATCACTAAAAAATTTTCAGAGTGAGACAAATGTATTTAATCCTTGTTTAGAGACATGCCAGAACTCAAGCATATGCTTCCACATGTTTCATTAATGTGTAATTCCTCCATTACTGTCTACAGGTACATGCTATTTACCAGTGCAAGCTTGGACCCAACAAAAGACAAACACAGGAGTGAGTGGGACCCAGAGCCAGCCGTATGTTAGGTACCTATTTAGTAACTATAAGTAGCCATATAGTGCACAGGCAGAGTTAGGCATTTCAGAGGCAGCACCAGAACAACAGCATACAGAGCAGGGAATCAGCATAAACAGCTGCCCGGGGGGGAGCTAGCTGGAAACACTATGACTTCTTGGCAGGCAGGTGCATCTCACTTGGGAGCCACATCCCAAAATATCCACAACATCTCTTGTTTGAGGTACATATAAACTCTCCTTCAAAGAAAGAGGCAGAACTCTTTTCTTTTTAAAAACAAACATTGCCACCACCATGGTTATAACTTTGAAATAAGGAGTAGGAAATCTGGTCCAGTTTCACAGTTCTCATCAGCCATGTGGGTTTCCAAACACCCAGACAATAAAGTTCTCGCTGAGTTTGAACCACAAGCAAAAAAGGGAGCAGAACTCATGGGCCTGAGAAAGAGAGGCTAAGAGGGGAGCATATGACTCTTCTTACCACTTCGATGCCCTCACCTCAGATATCGTCACTGCTCTTTTCTGTGTTATACATTAAAATACTCATTCAAATAAATGCATTATGATATTGCTGCACACTTTATGAACTCCTTCATCAAAGCTCTGGGAACAATAAACTTGGCACTAACAGAAGCAATGACAATACAGGAACTGCAGAACTAATGGCTATTGCAATCTTGCAGAATTTATCATCTTCCTGACTGTTCTATAAAATATTTGCGAGTTTTTTCAGAGAGTACAAATATATTTATTTTTCTTCATTAATTCTTTAAAAAACAAATGTCATTTAAACAATCTTTAATTCCCACATTTTGCATAGTGTTGTGAATAAGTCAGTAACTTCACCTACTGCCAAGCAACCAGTCTATACATCGAACTTTGTGCATTTCATGCTGAGATAACACACACTACTATTTTAATGGGTGAATAGAATAAAAAGAAATGTATCACACAGCCCAAACTTCAAATGGAATGCAAAGTCTTCTACACAGGTAGTTGGCACAACATACCCGAAAATCTCAATTAAATTGAATTAAATTACATCTCAATTCTTGTGAGGAAATTCGCATAAGCATTCACTATACATCTTTACACTTCAACTGAAAGCTATACTCTGCTCTTACTCCTTTCTGAGGATTCAGTGTCAACTAAGTAAAAAGCGCAAAGAGAGCTGATGGCAGATGTTGATCGTTAGGAAAAATAAGTGATTTCTTTGCCTTGCTGTTTACTGTGGGTTTGAGGAATAGTTATAATAGCGAAAGGAGATCCAAAAAGTTGAAATTTTCACAAAAAAGAGCTTCAAAATGAATTAAACATGTTTCAAGATTTTAACTTTTCACTGGAATAGGAATGTACTCACAAAAGCCAATATAACTTTTACACTGCAAAAATAATAGAGATAAAGGGAATTTTACAGGACTGTACATCCAATCTCCTACTGGGAAATTATTTAGAGTGATCAGTGAAAGAGCACAGTAAAAGATCAGTAAAAGGAGCAAAGAGAAGAATTTGCTGAGCCAACGCGAATGTTCAAATGGTTACATTTCGGTTTAGGAACAAAAGAACTGCCAGCTTGGACCACGGGCCATCCGGTCTGGTATGTCACCTATCTAGGAACGGCCAGCCTCTGCTGTTTCAGAGAAAGGCAAAACTTCTTCATGCTTCGTAAGTTAACTGTATAAAGTAATGTGTGAAATAAAAACTCCACAAACAAGCTAGCAATACTCAGCCACCTGGTGTTTTGTGCAACAAGGAACATGGATGACTCCCCACTGTGCAAAACAAGTAACACAGTGGACCTCCAAAGCCACGAAACATCACTCACAATCTTACGCCTCTTTACTGTCTTGCACAGATATGCATACTAAGGCCACAAGATCTTTTCTTTGCAAAATGGCATGCTTGTACACCAACAGTTCAGAACTGCGCTCTCTGAACCCTTGGTCATGGCCTTCCTTGATTAGGCCTAGAGGATGTGCTATTAGAGATACAAATAAATATTATACTGAAATGTGCAGTGTGTAGATGTTTAAGAGGTATGAAAAGGCATTCTAGTAGCAACAGCAAGATGCTAATGTCTGTCCCAACCTTCCCTGCAGAAGCAAAGAGATCATACAAATGTTCAGGAGTTGTATCCAAAAAAAAAAAAAAAACTCAGTAAAGTTTACAGGAGATGAGGGGGAAATGATAAAGAAACAGAGCCTCACATCAACTTTTCCTGCAAGCAGGTGTCTCCAAGTACTCCACTCCTCTCTGTTTAGAAGAGTGCCAAGCTAGACTAAATTTCCTAAATTTTCTGGACAGATCTCTCTCCCTCCATGTGCCATGAGCTAGAATCGGGACAGTGGCTGAATAACCCTCTTGTGGCTGGATGAGATGACAAAGAGAGCACTCCCCTTGGCTCTCTGCTGTGGCAGAGAAGATCACCGGTTGGATGCAGATGCTGGGAAGACTGCTAACACTTTGCTGCCAGCACAGCAAGGGGAAGAAACAGCCCCTCTGAAATTTTCCACGGGGGAACCAGAACTTCTGTTTGCTATTTATAGTGGGATGGATTAGTCTTAACCAAGGGAATGCTGGCAGTTCAGCATTCACTCTGCAGGTACCTGGGCACGTGGGCCTTCCTCTGCAGTTGCAAGAGTTCTGCAGGTTGTTCAGGGACTACTATGAAGGAAGCTACTTTTGTCTGTATGCTCTTATACCTCTGCCAGCTGCCCCCTTTGATTCAAATTGCATGGGGGGGAACACATTTTGCATCTCTATTATACTGTACTATACCATGTGGTGTGACATTTGAGCCCTCAAAGGAACATCTCCGTTAATTTTTCTTTAACTGAATGCTAAGAAATATTAAAACACTAGTATAATAGAAATACAAAATTGCTAAACTAGTGAAACACCTGGAAAGACAAGTTATTAGTACAAATCAGTAACATATAATTTTCTACATCCGCATAAAAACTGAAGAAAATTTCAATAAAAAGGAGGAAATAAGAATTACATTATTTCTTATATTTTTCACCTACCCCTGCCATACTCTTGCTGTCAGGTTTGATAAGAAATTAAATACTACGAAGTACAAATACCAGGAAAGATCATACTTCTAAGGTCAAAATTCATGCATTTGGGAAAGTAGGACAATGTTGTGGAAAGCAAACATTGGGAGACCTCACTCCTTCCTGTCTTCCTTTTCTGTACAAGGGTCATTCCTGCTGTACAAAGTTACTCACGTTAGTTTCAAGTTTTGGCAATAAACTCCATCCAAGCCTCCAAACATTTTCTGCTTTGGTCATCCAGTTAAAAGTTAAGACAGAATACAGTTTCAAGGTGTGTCAGTAAACGGTGGTGAATGGTCTGCTTAAAAAAATCTGTGCTGAAAACTTCTAAATTCTGAAATGCCTGTACATCAACGCACGCAGTATGGGGAACAAGCAGGAGGAATTAGAGATCTGCGTGCGGTCGCAGGGCCATGATCTCGTTGCAGTTGCAGAGACATGGTGGGATAGCTCGCACGACTGGAAGGCTGACCTGGATGTCTACGTGCTTTTTAGGAAAGACAGGCCAGGAAGGCGAGGTGGTGGAGTGGCTCTCTATGTGAGGGAGCAACCAGAATGTACGGAGCTCTGCCTCGGGGTGGATGAAGAGCAGGTTGAGAGCTTATGGGTAAGGATTAAAGGGCAGGCTAAGAGGGGCGACACAGTGGTGGGGGTTTACTACAGGCCACCCGATCAGGATCTTCCTGAAGGTAGTCAATGAGGCCTTCTACCGACAGCTGGAAGTAGCCTCACGATCACAGGCCCTGGTTCTCATGGGGGACTTCAACCACCCTGACATCTGCTGGGAAGACAACACAGCAAGGCACCAAAGGTCCTGGAGGTTCCTGCAGAGCATTGAGGATAACTTTTGGACACAGGTGGTGGAGAAGCCAACGAGGAGAGGTGTGCTGCCGGACCTTGTACTAAGAAACAAAGAAGGTCTGGTTGGACATGTGAAGGCTGGGGGCAGCCTTGGCTGCAGTGACCATGAGATGGTGGAGGTCAGGATCCTGCGAGGAGGAAGCAGGGCAATAAGTAGGATCGCAACCCCGGACTTCAGGAGAGCTAACTTCAGGGACCTACCCGGAGGAGTCTCATGGGTGAGGGCTCTAGAAGGAAGGGGGGGTCCAGGAGAGCTGGCTAATATTCAAGCATCACCTCCTCCAGGCTCACGATCGGTGCATCCCTCTGAGGAAGAAGTCCAGCAAAGCAGGCAGCAGACCTGCACGGATGAGCAAGGGACTCCTGGCGAAACTCCAACAAAAGAAGAAACTCTACAGAATGTGGCAAAGGGGACAGGCCACTTGGGAGGAATACAGCGACGTTGTCAGAGTGTGCAGGGATGCGACAAGGAAGGCTGAGGCCCGTTTGGAATTCAATCTGGCAAGGGATGTCAAGGACAACAAGAAGGCCTTCTTCAAATACATCAATTGCAAAAGGAAGACTAGAGAAAAACGTGGGCCCGCTGATGAACGGGGCGGGTGCCCTGGTGACGAAGGCTACGGAGAAGGCACAGTTACTGAATGCCTTCTTTGCTTCAGTCTTTACTGCTAAGGCCAGTCCTCAGGAATCCCGGAGCCTGGAGACAAGAGAGAAAGTCTGGAGAAAGGCAGACTCTCCCTTGGTCGAGGAGGATCAGGTTAGAGATCGTTTGTCCAAACTTGACATCCATAAATCCATGGGCCCTGATGGGATGCAGCCACGAGTGCTGCTGGCGGATGTTATCGCTAGGCCACTCTCCATCATCTTCGTAAGGTCATGGAGAACAGGAGAGGTGCCTGAGGACTGCAAGAAAGCCAGTGTCACTCCAGTCTTCAAAAAGGGCGAGAAGGAGGAGCCAGGAAACTCCAGGCCTGTCAGCCTCCCCTCCAGCCCTGGAAAGGTGATGGAACAGCTCCTCCTGGAGGTCCTCACTAAGCATCTGGAGGACAAGCAGGTGATCAGGAGGAGTCAGCATGGATTCACCAAAGGGAAATCATGCTTGACCAGTCTGGTCGCCTTCTCTGAGGGAATGACTGGCTGAGTCATATATGACTCAGGGAATGACTGGCCTGTCATATTCTGACAGGTAAACTCAGGAAGGGTGGGTTGGATGAGTGGACAGCGAGGGGGATTGAGAACTGGCCGGATGGCAGAGCTCAGAGGGTTGTGGTGATCAGCAGCGCAGAGTCTAGTTGGAGGCCTGTAGCTAGCAGTGTCCTCCAGGGGTCAGTCCTGGGTCCAATCCTGGTCAACTTATTCATCAATGACCTGGAGGAAGGGACAGAGTGCACCCTCAGCAAGTCTGGTGATGATCCAAAACTGGGAGGAGCTGCTGACGCACCAGAAGGCTGTGCTGCCATTCCGAGGGACCTGGACAGGCTGGAGAGCTGGCCGGAGAGGAACCTCGTGAAGTTCAACAAAGGCAAGTGCAGGGTCCTGCCCCTGGGGAGGAATAACCCCATGCAGCAGTACAGGCTGGGGGCTGACCTGCTGGAAAGCAGCTCTGCAGAGAGAAGGACCTGGGTGTCCTGGTGGGCAACAAGTTGATCATGAGCCAGCAGTGTGCCCTTGTGGCCAAGAAGGCCAATGGTATCCTGGGTTGCATGAGGAAGAGCGTTGCCAGCAGGTGGAGGGAGGTGATCCTGCCCCTCTACTCAGCCCTGGGGAGGCCTGGAGTACTGTATGCAGTTCTGGGCTTCCCAGTACAAGAGAGACATGGCACTCCTGGAGAGAGTGCAGTGGAGGGCTATGAAGATGATGAGGGGGCTGGAGCATCTCTCCTCTAAAGAAAGGCTGAGGAGAGCTGGGACTGTTCAGCCTGGAGGAGAGAAGACTGAGAGGCCATCTCATCAATGTGTACAAGTATCTGAAGGGAGGGTGTCAAGAGGATGGGGCCAGGCTCTTCTCAGTGGTGCCCAGCAACATGACAAGAGACATCAGGCACAAGCTGAAGCCCAGGAAGTTCCATCTGAACATGAGGAAATTCCTACGTGTGTGTAGGTCTGCAAACAAACAAGATAGCAGTGAAATCTAGGCTCATCCATATCTTGATCTGCTTTCTGTAAAGAAGTATCAATGCTTGAAATAGAATTTAATAACTTCTCCAATTATTAAAAGTCATCACTTACCTTGCACTTTTTATGAACTTACGAACGTAATTCTAGGCAACTGGTACACGCTTCCACTTGTTTGATGAAAGATTATTAAATTCCTGATTTATGTTGAACAATGTTATAAGCAAAAGGACCAAATGAAGGACATCATTGCCAACAATTTAATGCAATTTATATCTAATAGCATCTCTCTCTTCTCTAGCTGCGAAACAGTAGTCTTACCTTCTCCATGTCCTCTGTATAACAGTAGCAGCATAATTCTTCTTCCGAAAAAGCTCTTTTCTTTTTCTTTCTTTTTCTATTACCCGCATTCGAATCTCTAAAGGGATTTGTTCAATATTCATACTTTGCCATGTGACAGAAGAACATAATCGATCATCTGTGTTCCTGGACCCAATTTCGTCTGTTTTTTCCAAGTTCAAACTGTCATCAGAAACAGAACATGCCGATGGATTTCTTGGCACAGTTCTTGTAGATTCTGCCGCAGTAGACAATAAAGGATAGGCCTTTTTTGCTAATTCATTATTTCCCACATTGTTAGTTTGTTCTGCAGCATGCACACTGTCATCTCTGGTGTTTACAAATACCATTTTGGCACTTCCTGGTCTACTAGAGCCAGCTGGTGAACATCTCTCATAATTTACCTCTTTATTTCTTGATTTCTGATGATGTCTTTTGCCTTTTGAAACAGTTTCACACTGCCTCAAATTTCTTGCAATTCCATCAGTACAACTGGCATTGCACAAGAACACAGCAATCCCTTCACAATGGTCCCTGTTACCAGATGAAGACTGACCTTGTACTCTTGATTTTTCCCCAACACTAGTGATTGTAGAAGCAGAAGTATGCTTTCTGTTCCCATGAGCAAAGATATCATTTGCCTCAAAGGTGTAGTCACTGTGCTTTTCTCCATCCAGCTCTGTAGCAGAGGCAATTTGATGTTTCAGTTCACCTTTTCTTCCCTCATTTTCTTTGCCACAACGGAAATGGACACAAGTTGACTTACTTTTGGTGTGTTTTCTCAATAATTCTTTAGCTAGAGAAACATAAGCAAACATCTAGTCACTGATCCAGCAAAACAGGCCCTATTTCTCTAGTTCCACCCCTCCCCCCCCCAGTTACCTTTGAGGCACACTAGGATTTACTTAAATGTAAAAATGTATGAGCAGGAAGAATGAGAAGAGTATTAAGCACAGACCCAAACATCTTCATTTGCTTACCATTCTACAAATACTTCTCTCTCCCACACTAAGTTTGAGTCAGACATCAAAAAAAGGTTAACATGGAGAAACTATGCCTTCACCTACTTTGATATACTGATTTTCTCCAAAGAAACTAGCTTACCACATGGCAAAAGGATACAGTTGGCACGCCTGCTTGCTCCACTGATAGAGTGTAACAGGCTGTCATTGCTTCAAGCTTATTTGCTAAACTTCTGCTCTATCCACACTGCATCCTGGTGCATAATGACCTCTTTACAGAGGGATCATGTAATACCAGGAAGCCCAGAGCACTTGGTTTCTCAGTTCTTTCCTTGACATCCTAAATCAAACTATGAAGTCCTTCACGTTTTTCCCTTGCTACAACTTTTTTTTTCCTGTTTCCAGGCGCAGGGGGACAGTAAGTCATAGGTGATAACTTCTTCTAAGCATTCCGACGATAATGTGACTTGGAAGCCACACTGGAGCGCAAATTTGAAAATCTCCACCTGCCATGTACAATCTCTATTTTGTTAGGAACCTAACAGGAGAATGAGAAAATAGGACAGAGAGGGACCAAATGTAACATGCAAAGGGTAGATAAGAAGAAGAAGAGAAAAAAGTTCTCTGACATATTGGAATCACAGAAAGTTACCTGGATTATCCAAAGCCAGCAAAACCCATTATGCTACATTTACAGGATACTCTCTTTCCTGAATAACTGAATATGGCAGATTTATACAGAAGAAATTCTTGATTATCCTCAGTGATGTCTCAGACAAAGATTTATCACGGACTGAGAGGCTGCCGTTTCTGTACAAGATTGTCATGTAGGTAACTAGCCCTATCTGTTCTGGGACAGAAACATATCGCTATTTTAACCTCTTATTTTCATCTCTCAGAAGGGAGAAGGAAATTCCTTCCCTCACTCATTAGACCAGGGGAACCCCACTCTGAATGAGGCCAAACACAAAATTAGCAATGCCATCAATAAAAGCAGTACAGGACTGACAGTCAGTGCAAATGTATGAACTTTCTAGTACTCTCAGGACAGTATCTTGATCTCCCCAAAAGTTGATTTTTATAGCTGTGAGGAAAAACAACACAGCCTTTCTAAAAGGGCCTGTTATTCTTAACCCACAAAAACTGCTAGCTGGTTTGTAAATATGAATTGTTGAATGCTTGTTTACTTCAACCACAAAATATTTAGGCTGTTAAAAGTAATATGCTACAAAATATCAAATCTGAACAACTGAGGGAATGGGGGGGGGGGGGGGGAATAAAAACCTGTAAGTATTCTACATCATCTTATGAGGCTGAAATAAATACAAAAAAGAAGCAGTAACAACTACAGGGCACAAAAAAGAACTTGCATGTTGCTACTGCAATTAAGGCAACTCTGCAGCTGCAAATGAGATAACAAACATAGGAAAGAGGATTTATGAGTAGAAAACAGAAGATCAGTCTAGAGTCTCCAAATGATACGCTTCTCATACATTGTTACCAGGTACAATTGCTGAAAATTTTTCTAAAGAGCAAGCCTGCCCACAGGATCTAAACTTGTATTTAATTCAAATAAAACTTCCAGTGAAGTTCACTGAAGTTTGGTCAAACAAGGATTGACTAAAAGACCTAATGAGAACTGATTAAAGGACTTCATGATTTGACCCTTCCTGCATCAACTCCCCTGGCACTATTCCAATGATAAAAAATGAATGCTTGTGTAAAAATGGCATAACATTCTATTTCAAACATTGGCATTTTGGACTGGACAAGCAGCAGCTTTTTTTACAGAGGAAGTAAACTGTTCTCACTTTAGAAGAAGACATGTTATAATGTATTTTCAGAAGAATCTTGTGCCAACAGTTTTGCTCTCTTTATGCTCAACACTCATGGAGAAGAAAGACTCTAAGCAATAGTTTAGAATTATCCATTTAAAATTCAAACTCTATCCTTTGCAGAAGTTACATTCTTCTTCTAAAGAGAAATTAAAAATGAGAAAATTTCTAGGCAATAACATATATGATTTGGAAATTTTCCCTTTTAAAACCATCAACATGAAAAAATCATTCTGGCATAGCTATTTCAGGAAAATTCCAACTTCAGGGAAGCCTGAAGGCTTCTACAGATCAAGCTATGTCCTGCTGGCATTTACTGCTGGTTTGAATTTCCTGTGTCTACAGTGAAGGATAGTGTAGACAACTGAACAGAAATGTGGTTCTCAAACATAAGCATCAAAATTAGAGTCCTCTGCAGAAAATTTGGCCAGTTCAGTCTTGACTTCTGTTATTAGTTTGACCCTGTAGCCCCATGTTTCCCATGTAACTACCTCCTACCTTATCTTTAGGTGTCTTCTCAGTGCAAGACCATTATGCTTGTCCTGAGAAATGTGGGAGTCTGAGTGTGATGCAGAGAGGATTCTACCAGTATAACCAATCGAAGATTTTGGCTAAAGAATGGGTACTGGAGTGAGCAAAAGAAAAGGCTGCTCAATCCTCCCTCATAATTTCTTTGTCCTCCTTCTCCCTTTCATTACTCTAATCCTCCCCACGTCTTTCTTTCTCCTTTCCCTTTTCCCCTTACCAATTTCCTCTCATTGCAATCACTACAATTATTCATCCTTCATTTGGCCACCACTGTTTCTGATTATTCTTAATGTTTAACTATTCTACTTTGCCATCTATATATTTTAATTAACATAAAGTTATTAATACATATGCGGATAAAGCCTGCTGGTATTTTTAACATCTCTAGTATAGGTTTGGCTAAGATGTATGTCTTCATTTACTGTGATAATACAGTCAAATATTCTGTTTAACAAGACATTTCCATGTAAAAGGTGAAGAAATCAGGGCAAAATGATTCAGCAGAAATATCTCCTTGACTTTCTTTTTTTTTTTTGGATTAACATAATTTTCCAATTAGTAGAATTTCCAAGGGAATTAGCATTAATTTTACATCTTATATACCTCGAAACAGTTCTTGCCAATTTCCCTTAAGTAAACTCTTTATCCAATTTTTACTTCCAATGATAACAAAGATGTTTTAATACGACCAGTTTTGAACAATTTGAGCCACAAGCTCCGATAAATTGGCTCATAGCGGAACTGATTGAAACATTAGTTAAACATATATGTTACAAAACTAATACCGGAGTAATTAGCAAACTGATACAAACTGATGATGCATTTATAGATGGAGAAAGTAATAGGGCAGAGCAGGGCAAGAAAAACAACTAACAGAAGGAGCTTAGATACACTGTTTCATAGTACAATCTCTACAAACAGTCCCATTTCTCAAAAAGTATCCTGGAGGGTTCTCAACAAGAGACAGCGAAAGACAAAACACAGGAGGACCCTGTCATAGAGAATGAAGCTGCCTGAACAGGTCCTCTGTATGCTAGATATATCCCTCTTCACAATTTTAACCTCTTTGTTGAAAAAGAAGAGTTATAATTTCTCCATTAACACTCAAAAATCCCCCAGATAGTCAAAAATCTTCATGCTTCTCTTCTCCAAACAGAGCATCTAACAGACAGAAAACTCCCAACAATCTGTCCTGTTTTTACAGACATTACATGTACTGGTACTTTTGACTACTGAAATTGACAGAATATACATAATAAAAGAATCCATATCTAACTTTAGCCTGTATGAACAGCTTAAATAATGAAAGAACAATAAATGTTGGAAAGAGTAGAATAGGTCCTACAGATGAAACATCCCCAGACATTCACTGAATAGATTGGTGGGACAATCAAATGATTACAAACCTTGCCTGATTTTATGACCTTCACTCTGAGGCTCTGCAGATAGGCAACTCTCCTTTGGAGTCCCTTTGCTGTGACAAGCCTTAGGTGAACCTCCACTGTTTCTCCCTGATTGGGTTTGAGAAGCATTGCGGGAGATAGGTCTCTTACTCTGCACATCACCTTGTTTATTAGGTAACTGCATGATATTGGTGGTCTTCTCTCGATTTCCAGGATTCTGTTGTACTCGAAACCTATTTTGTTCCAAGTTCTGCATTCCTTTCTGCAGCTTGGCTTCTTTTCGCTTACTTTCTTCTTCACGTTTCCTGTAATTGAAGTCAATATAGTAATAATAACTCTAAAGATAAAATCTTAGGAGCATGTATCTGACTTGAACACATTCGTCTCTAGAAACCTGACAGAGCCACAATAAAAGCTTGACTGTGGCGTCTTTTTCATGAGAAAGGGACACATATTGCATTTGAGTGCCTTAGTTTGATCAAAAATAACAGCTGACTTGGAGCTACAGCTTTATGATAAGTCAAATCTTTATAAGTCAGGTTACCATTCATTTTGAAGCAGTTTAATAAACTGATTGTAAAATACTTTCTTATTTAAAACAATGAAACTTTTAGGGCTTTTTTAATAAAAAAGGGGGGGGGGGGGGAAAGAGTCTCTCTTTTGACAAATTTTATTGTTTGAATCATAGGAGAAAAAAAGAGTTCCAGTGAGAAGCTTCAAAAAGGTGTAGTAAGACAAGATATAGGATCCTAATTACTACGTTTTTAAGTAGCAATGAGCAATAATATAAGTAGTACTGAAATGCATTGTATTTATTTGAAAATAGGTTAGAAAACCTGATGAAAGGCATGTCATCTCTGCTAAATATAGTTTTCATATTTCCTATGTAATACTTAACAAAAACAATTCTAAACTAGCTTTAAAATAGCTACTTTATTATTGCTAGTATAACTTTATCATTGACAGATAATTAATTTTTTTTTACATAAACTGATTACACGTTATACAAATAAGTATGGAAAACATGACATATGAATTAAGAAACCTCATGCATGCCTGCTGCCATTACAGTTATGACATTTTGGCCTTCAAAAATTAAAAAAAAGTCATGCATTCATTCAATAAGGTAGAAACAAGAGAGAATTTTGGACAAGGGTAGGAAAGGTTCATACGTTGAAGAAAGTTACGTAGCTTTGAAATACAATGAGCTGTCATTATATTTTAGTTTTTAAATTCTTATTCCTACCAAGCAGAATAAACCCAACAAGAAGTAGCAAACATTACGTACCTACCCACGTACCTAGCATTGAACTTGTTTTGATAAATTAAGCTCCAGGTATAAAACAAAGTGACACTTTTCCTGTTAGAATGGACAGGTGGTAAATGTCGTATTGTGTAGCCGCCTGATATTTTAACTTGCTTCCAATGCTGCAACATCGTTTGCAGACTGTTGACACATAAGCTCACAGCACAGCATATGACAGGTTAGTTATGCAGCATGCCATCCTCAGTTCCTGTGAGTCATATCAATGCCAGTGCATGTCATTTCAGTGTGTTCCGCCAGGGAGAAGCCTTAACTTTATCTGTCACTACTATCTCATCAAGTATGCTCTGCAGAAGCTGATTGAACTTGGTACCTAAAAAGCTGCTAATTGATCTACAAAATACACTCTTGGCAATCTGAGGTTCAGTATTCCCTCTGGCACAGAAAAAAGTGGCTAGTTTCAAGTAATACTGGCATTCCACAAACAGACTACATGGGGGTGTCTGTCTCATGTACAGGATAGATCTCACTGCCATTACTCTGCCATCTGATCCATAAATCAGACCTTACTATTCACAGAACATTTTCTTTTTTTCGCAAGAATCAAGCAGCCTACTACCAGTCTCCCCCACTCAGGGTATTAGAAAAGAAGGTGCAAGAGACAGGCAATATACAACAAAGCCAGAGTGGCCTGCACTCTTTGGACTAACTAAAAGAAACATCTTTGTTTTTATGCTAAAATGATCGAAGTTGAGTAATTTATTTATATTTGACATTATTAAACTCTAGTGTTAACATCCCACTCATATGCCTGAACGCATCCTGCCTACTAGACGTTATATATAGCTAACGGTCACAAATTTGGGGGCGGGGGGCAAAGCAAGCAATTACTAAAAGAGATCATCATTGAAAATAGATCTCCAGGTGTGATCCTCTACAGCTGAAACTTTTATCTGGACAAAGAGGAGTTATATTTCATGTTGTACAAATAGCTGTTCCCTGCTATACAGTCTAGTATGAAGTTTGCTTTCAAAGGCACGACGCTGCTGACTCATGACATGATCAGTTTCTGATCTACTACAACCTTTTAACAGATTGCCCTTAACAGAAATGCTAAAGAGTCAGTCATTTTCCATCCAGTATTCCTATGTCGATCTTGTCAAACATGCAGAGCTGTGCATTTGTCCTTACCTAACCACCTATTTTTTCCTCAATCACTTCTCATGCGTGTTAACATCATTCTGATTTCTAATTCATTCTTCAATGTGCTTGTTGTTTTCTGCATCTTGGTGCAGCTTGAAAATTTAATATTCTTATATTTAAATGAAAATACTGAATAGTAAGAGATTCAGGACAGATTTATGTTAAGTCCTAATCAATATATCCTTCCAGATCAAAGTGGAGCCATTAAGAACTGCTCTTTACTTATGTTCTACCAGTTTTCCACCCATCTCATCACAGATTAATCCAAGCCACACTTCTCTACTTTGCTAATGAGAATGAGTGAGTATGAAAACTTCTGGTAAAACTTAACACCATGGTTTCTCCATGGCCACAATACTTGTTATTCTGTCACAGAAGGAAATTGGCTGATTTGACATAATTTGTCTTCAGCAAATTCATGCCAGTGATTGCTTCTTGCTTTGTTATGTTCCAGATACTTAGAAGTCTTTGATTACTTGTTCCAGTACTAGTCTTTGAACTGAAGTTGAGCTGACTGGTCTACAGACTCTTCCACTTTGGAAAGGCAGATATTGTTTGCTCGTTTCAAGAATTCTGCAAGTCTCACCTATACTCTGAAAGTTTTTAAAGATAATCACTTTAAGATTATATCAGCCAGTTGTCTAAACATCCCAGGAAAAATTCTACCAGGCTAAGCTGACCTGAAAACATCGCATTGATTTTTGTCTCTAAATAGTTTTGCTGGTGTGAATTCTGCTTGCTATTTGGTGCCCTTTAACACATTTAATGAAGGCTGTATGCTAGTATTAGCCGCATTTTTAGTAATTCGCAGGTGCCGAAGGTGCCAGACTAGCAGCCACTCAGGCGAGAGCTCTGCCTACTTCAAATTCGTAAGTTCCTCGAGGAATGGCACACCTTGCTCATGCAGCCTACGCAGCCCCATGGTGGAGAGGGGGAGGAAGGCACGTTTGCCCAATGTGGCCTATCTGGGCGTCTGTCTTGCTTTCCTACAACTATTTCTATCTGTCTATACCCTTGGTCATCCCAGCATGGTGTCAAAATAGCTATGTGGTGTGTGCGTATCATGTCCATGGTGAAAAGTTTCTGTCAGTACATGTAAATGAGACATTGTTAATATAGATATTCAAAAGTTACATTGTTATCTACATTGTTGTAAATCCATTTATTAGAGTAAGAAAGCCTCTACCGATACCCAACCTGTTTCAATTTACGGTTCAGTGTTTAATAAAGCCTTTTACCATGCCTTTTAACTGGTGTGGTCGATCTGCTCCCACGAATCGTAACATCATCCTAAAGTAGTGCTTCCCTCCTGCCAGGCTCTCCACCATACTTAACCTGTTAATAACCAGTTACATTCAATCCAGGTGGGGAAGCACCTGTTATCCCATTTATGGCTGTTCAGATGTTTAAAGTTAATGTATCCCTATTCCAAAAGATCACAGGATCATAAGATAATTCAGATTGGAAAGGAACATAAGAAGTCATAAAGTGCAACCTTCTACTCAGTAAAGAAGGATAATTACTTTGCTCTGTTAACTGGCTATGCTCCTGTTAATGCACCCCAGGACACTGTTCACCATATTTGCTGCCAGGGAATGCTGCTGGCTGACATCCAGCTTGCTGTCCACAGGCCCCCCAGGTGCTTTTGTGCAGAGCTGCTCCCTGCTGCTCAGTCCTCAGCCTGCATCATCGCTAGGGGTTCTTTATTCCTAGGTGCGGGACATTGCATTTGACCTTGCTGAATTTCCTAAGGTTCCTTTGAATTCAAACTTCCAGCCTGTTAAGCCCCCTCTGGATGGCAGCCCTGCCCTCAAGTCTATCTACTGGTGCCCCTAGTTTGATGTGACCTGCAAACTTCATGAGAATGCGCTCTGCTGCCTGCTCCAGGTCACTGAAAAAGACATTCAGCAGGGCAGGTTGCAGGACAGGCCCCTGAAGTAATCTGTTCTTACAGGCATGCAGGCACTGCATGACCCATCCTCCGAGCTCCATTATCCAACTCATTTTTTACCCATCTGGTTGTCCATGCAGACAGAACGTTTGGCGCACCCCTTCCACACTGCCACCCTTTCTGGCCTTGCCTCTGATCCTAACCCCCAAGCTCTCAATCAGACTGTCATCCGTCCTATAGAACTGCTCCAAACATCTGAACTACTCTCACAAAGAGGGCCATCCCCCCACTGTTTTCACTGCCTGTCTTTTCTGAGGAGCTTCAGCAGCATTGCAGTCGTGTGAGCTAACCCACCATGCTGCCGGTATTCCAACAATGCCATAATTTTGTTACTGCATGCAGAGTTCTAGTTCCTCTCATTTCCAGGCTGCCTGCATTTGTATATACGCTTCAGGTGGGCCCCCTTCCACCCTCTTTTATTGTTCTCAAGGTCTCTCGCAACATCCGGCATCCTTTGCTTTCCAACCCACTCCACCACTTCCTCACTTGACTGTGGGTCACTATCTCCCTCCTCCGTGACTCCTAGGTTAAAGCTCTCCTCCCCAGGTTGGGCAACCTGTTGGCAAAGATGCTTTTGTGCCACTTTTGTCAGGTAGATCCTGCCTCTTCCTCAGCAATCTGATTCTCAGAGGGTCTCATGGTTGTCAAAGCCAAACCCCTGTCATTAGCAGCAGCTGTGCATCCAGGTGTGGACCTGCAGAATCAGTCTGCTCCTTCACAAGCTCTTCCTCTTCACAAGCAGGACCAAGGAGCTCACCAGTCTGGAACCCCCCCCCCCCTTCCCAGAGAGACAGACCCTTGATACACTCAAGGTCTCCTTTGGCAGAATCACTGGTGGATGAACAGCAGGGAGTAACAGTCCAAGGGCCCAACAAGCCCTGGCAGAACATGCCAGATCTGAGTCCCTGTCAAGCAACAGCATACCTCAATAGCAAGACAGGCTGCCAGACAGGAGACCCCATCCCCCGAGGAGGTAGTCTCCACTGTATTCACGTGCTACTTCCTCTTGGCTCCAATGCACAGTTCAGGTTTGGCTGGCTCTGATGCCTCCCCAGACATGGCACCCCCTCATCACTACAAGAGCACTGAACCTATTCAGCAGCTGCAGATCTGCAAGTGGAGAGCGAGCCTCCTTCCTGCTGGCTTTTCTCCGTTCATTCTCTCTTCCATTCTGAGCAAAACCTCTTCTCTTTTATGGCTTTTCCACACTTGAGGTGGTGTTCCCTTCAAATATTTAATGCACTGCTGGTCCCCAGAAGCCCACACACTTTACAAGTAACTGTTACATCAGTTACTAATGTCTCTGTTAGTTACATCAGACTAATGTCTCAATAGCATGGGATGTGTTTGTTGAACTAAGAAGAAAAAAAAAAAAACCCATCACCACCAAAATCCTGCAATACAAGCCCATCCTTCCCCGAAAACAATAAAAAAACCTCTCAGCTAACAGCTTATTTCTTTTGAGGGACTTCAGGACACTGCTGGCTCCCTAATAAAGGCTGAAGATAATCTTGTTGGCAGAAAGGAGTTTTAACTTTGAATATGCCTTTTTGCTTCTTGTTCAATGACATGATAGTGCTGCATGTTGTGTTGGCCTAGACCAATTTTTATTTTATAAAATACTATTTCTTTGGTATAGGTTTGCTCAGCATGGGAGAATACTTTTGTCCACAAGTATTTTGCAGACGTTGAAAACAATGACTATCAGACGATAATACAGGTACAGGATGATGGTTACCTTTTTCTTTAGGAGGAAACTAAATTCAAAAACTAATTCAAAATACATAGATTTAGGGATGATTTATATAAGTGATATTCTTCAAATTAACATACTACAAAGCAAGTTTTAAATACGTACACTGAAATCTGTTTTTTTCAATCTAGGAGTCCAACTTCATTCAGGATTCCCATATAATGTCTACTTTTATCTGGACGGCAGATTTTTTTAAAATCAGTAGGGATATTAGCTGTTTGTATGTAAGAATACTCTAGCCAAGTTTAACTGTAGAATGCACAGATGGGTATGCAGAATGGTGACAACATAATGTCCCCTCCAGTTTATGACAGATCATAAAATTGCCATTAAATAAAATTTGTTATGTGATAACTTGATTTGCTTGTACATTCCAATTGTATTTTAATTCTGTTTTTATGGTATTTGGCATACAGATTTTGTTTCTATTGTTTTCAAACAAATCAACCGCAGCTTAGTAAGTTTTAGAATGTACATTAGAAACTCACAGAGGGAAATAATGATAAAAAAAAAAACCCAACATGATCAAGATGCAATCCCTTTTCATTACATTTTCTAGATGGGGTCTCACAGATTCACAGGTTTTTCTAAAAATTACTGTCATAACAAAGAAAATTACCTCATTTGGAAAAGTCGGTTGTAATGACAGAGCAAGAAGCAGAATATTAGAAATTAGAAAGGCGTAATACATAAGATGTTCAGGTACATATACAAGATATTCCAGATATTTTCAAAGGCAGCTTCTCCATGCATCTACTGGATCATCTACTGACTTCACCAGAAAATGCAAATATTTGGAGGGCTGCAAATTACAACTTTAGGATATAGAGGTGTGAGCATTGGTTCTTCCTGGACATTAACAATTATTAATCAGCATAGCAGTAGCATTCAAACCCAAAGGCGGCCAGACTGGTCAGTTATGCAGAGCATCACAATTAATGAATATGAAATATAGCAAATTGCAGCTGACTTTGCCTATGACAGGGACTCAATAACAAAATCATAATTCCAGTAATTATGTTCTGTGTTACATGATATGGCCTCTCTTTACAGAAATGATCACAGAATCACAAAAAGGTTGAGGTTGGAAGGCACCTCTGGAGATCATCCACTGCAACCTCCCTGCTCAAGCAGGGTCCTCTAGAGCACGTTGCCCTAGACCTCGTCCAAACAGCTTCAGAATATCTCCAAGAAAGGAGACTCCACTACCTCTCTGGACAACCTGTTCCAATGCTCTGTCACCCTCACAGGAAAGAAGTTTTTCCTCATCTTCCGACGGAACTTCCTGTGCTTCAGCTTGTGCCTGATGCCTCTTGTCATGTCGCTGGCCACCACTGAGAAGAGCCTGGCCCCATCCTCTTCACACCCTCCCTTCAGATACTTGTACACATTGATGAGATCCCCTCTCAATCTCCTCTTCTCCAGGCTGAACAGTCCCAGCTCTCTCAGCTTTTCTTCATATGAGGGATGCTCCAGTCTCCTCCTCATCTTCAGAGCCCTCTGCTGGACTCTCTCCAGGAGTGCCGTGTCTCTCTTGTACTGGGAAGCCCAGAACTGCATACAGTACTCCAGGTGAGGCCTCCCCAGGGCTGAGGAGAGGGGCAGGATCACCTCCCTCCACCTGCTGGCAACGCTCTTCCTCATGCAACCCAGGATACCATTGGCCTTCTTGGCCACAAGGGCACACTGCTGGCTCATGATCAACTTGTTGCCCACCAGGACACCCAGGTCCTTCTCTCTGCAGAGCTGCTTTCCAGCAGGTCAGCCCCCAGCCTGTACTGCTGCATGGGGTTATTCCTCCCCAGGGGCAGGACCCTGCACTTGCCTTTGTTGAACTTCACGAGGTTCCTCTCCGGCCAGCTCTCCAGCCTGTCCAGGTCCCTCGGAATGGCAGCACAGCCTTCTGGTGCGTCAGCAGCTCCTCCCAGTTTTGGATCATCACCAGACTTGCTGAGGGTGCACTCTGTCCCTTCCTCCAGGTCATTGATGAATAAGTTGACCAGGATTGGACCCAGGACTGACCCCTGGAGGACACTGCTAGCTACAGGCCTCCAACTGGACTCTGCGCTGCTGATCACCACAACCCTCTGAGCTCTGCCATCCGGCCAGTTCTCAATCCCCCTCGCTGTCCACTCATCCAACCCACCCTTCCTGAGTTTACCTGTCAGAATATGACAGGCCAGTCATTCCCTGAGTCATATATGACTCAGCCAGTCATTCCCTCAGAGAAGGCGACCAGACTGGTCAAGCATGATTTCCCTTTGGTGAATCCATGCTGACTCCTCCTGATCACCTGCTTGTCCTCCAGATGCTTAGTGAGGACCTCCAGGAGGAGCTGCTCCATCACCTTTCCAGGGATACTACACAATCATGTAACAGTCTTTTCAGATTACGTTTTTCATTTCACAATCAGCCTTCAAGAGAAACTAAGTGCCAATTTGTTCTTTTTTCATAATATGAACCTTAAGGATAAAGTAAAAGCAACAAAAGTATTTTGATGAAGATTATTTATGTACTGTCTGATTGTATAATTTCACTACTTTGCTTCCACTACATCAATTAAATAGGGTAGAAGCTCAATCAGAACTGTCACATCTTACAATTGCATAATCTAATATAATGATTTCATGGTCACCTCTTTAACTCAAGAGCAGAAAATCTAATTGCAAATATATGATACTGCTAAGACGGAGTTTTCAAATAAAATCCAAAAGGTTTAGTTTGTGAGAAAAGCAAAACCTCCCCTGTAAAACAAAGTTAGTTCAGCCTTATCAAACTGTGCTCTTCTATCTCATTTATCTTCTTCATTTAATTATTAATTTCTTTTTAAGCTGGTATCACAGACTAGCTAGGTCAATAATTATTTTCATTCCCTTAGAGCAATAAGTGTTTTTCAACCTTTTTATCATCATACAAAATAATAGCTAAATTCATGGATATACTAGTTTCTCAGCCTTTGGTATTTTGCCTTGTTCTCGTATATTATATAAAGCTTGCTTTTTAATTTGGGATTATCTGTAAAATAATTCCCATTTATGGGATTCTGGAAAGAATTCCATTATATGCTTGGTACACTTTCATGAAATTTACTAAGAGGAACAGTAAGCGATGATGAGAAACAGATAAAAGTATATATTGATACATACAAACGTATGACAAACGTGTATTTTGTTAGAGCAGACTTCAAGTCTTCAGACTTACTTGGCAGCCGCATCTTTCCTCAGCTGTTCATGTTTCATTAAAAGATTCTTCCTCTCTTGAAAAGCCTTTCTAACTTTGTATCCTTTGTAGACAGCCTGAATTTTGAAAGCAGCAATGTCCTGTATGGCAGCTATAGACAGAGCGCCATGTTCTAACATGAACTGAATCACCTCATGGTGTTCACCAAGCAAGGCATAATCAAGGGGAGTATATCTAAAAAAAAAAACACAATAGTTATCATTGAATGAGATTTCTAATTGCAATGTGCATTTACTTTATGACGTTCACCCTCACTTCATAATAAGGCAACTTCTAGTATTAATACGGCTTATACACTGTTTTCAGTGGGCCATTTTTGTCTTTTTTTAATATTATTTTTCTTACTCACCTAAACACCATGACTATATTTAAGGCATATTTTAAGTCTTCTCATATGGGGTATGGGGCTATTAGACGCTATGCAATAAATGCATGAAAATCCTCCAAAGCCGTATCCATACAAGTAACTTATTTAAGCAAGTAATCTTTAAAAATTTATTAAGGTTCTCATATAGAAATATAATCTAAATACAAAGCAAGCAAAAACGTTTTTTGTGTTATCTCCACATGCATTTAACTTCTAAAGACTTACTGTCAAATTTGGCTTAGCTTCTATGTTAAAAACAAGTTTTATGGGCTGACTCTAAAGTTTAGTTAAAAGCATTTGTTTGTTTTACAAGAACACCACACGAGCAAGACAACTATATAATTCAGCAAGGAGACAGAAGAAAAGAGAAAGAGAAGTTGTACCAAGCACAGAATTTAGACGTACTGACAGAGCATGACAGAATGACTGAGGACAGGATGACTGACCAAACAGTAATATTAAACCTGCATTAAAGGATAACAGTAAAAAAAAAAAAAAAAAAAAAACACTAAGCTGATTAAGTTTGCTTTCAAATTGACAAAGGCAATAGAAATATTAAGTGCCTTCGCTTTTAAATGGGATATAGGCATTACAGCTGCTTAAGCACTTTTGAAAAAAATACCCCAAATTCCCATAGCTAGTAAAGAGCAGCAAAATATACATACCTCCCTCACCAACACTGAAACATTATGCAAAGACGTTCAGTGACTGAAAATTATCAGTTGTAAACCATAATCAAGATCATATAGTACATAACATCAAACAGCAAGTGTCTATGCATGTTACTGTGAAAAGTAGGCCTCTTCTTGATGGTAACTAGCTAGGATGCAATGCTGATAAACACAGAAAAACAACCAGAAAGAGCACAATTGGATTTGCTATGCAGCAATGATTTGATGGGAGGATTAAGAGTATCTGAACTGAAGTGTCAACATGAATAAAGACAATGACATAACATGAAAATTTGTATGTCAAGATGTGTTGCTGATAACATCTAAGGAAATACAGCTTTCAGATAACTCAGGAACAGGTACTTCAGAAGGGAATTCATTTGAGAAAAATAAGTTTTAATGTATACCTACAGTTTTGAATATTCAATTAATAGATACAAAAGATACTGAAGTAAACTTCATGCAGCTAGCATATATGTACCCAAACCATGTGCCATACAGGGAATTTGAGTCATGCAGACCCCTATTCTTATATACAGATCCAATGACTCCATTGGAGAATAAATTATCACTCAATTAAATCTGAATAGGAGTTTGTAAGACAAGCGGTCAACTTCAAAGCCTAGATGCTATCTCATCTCCATCCTTCCACAAGCCTCTTCAATCTACGTGCTTCAATTTTGAACTCTAAAACATGGAGATGGGAAGCTTATTTCTATAGGTATACTGGAAAATTGTTGTTATTTGGTGAAACTGTTATTGAACTACAAAAGCAATTTCATGATTATGCTTGAACCATATCCCTGAGGTTATTCTTACTGTCTTTTACAACATTTGACTTTCTTTTCCACTTTCCAAACTTCTGCTCTCTTAATAAGAAAACAAGGTGGCAATAATATATATTTTAGGACAATTATATTTAAAAGTGATTCACCTGGAAATACTGGACGAGGGATCTGTTTTGTTCTCCACAAGGACTAGCGCTCAAGGACTGATTTTTTAAAATACTGCTAGTTGCACTTGAAGTAAACTACATTTATACACCAGAACTTATATTAATGCCAGAAGGGAAACAAAAATAGATACTAACTGAATGACTATAGTAATACCACAGCAAAGGTCTTTCCCTGACATTTGAGCATCATTAGCATATTTTTACAAAATAAGGAAAATAATAGCCTCCTCCTCAGTAAAAGAGCTGCTTTTAATCTTACTTACTAAAAAGAACTTAATTACAACTGGTTATTTAATTTTCTATTGAAAATTACTAAAGAGAGCATTTAAACTACTTAATTAGGATCTACTTAATACTTTCACTTGTGTTTCTCAAAAAAAAGAATAAGCAGAAGAGGAAGAGAGATGTGAATGACTAGAATAGAGAACAAAAGGAAAGTGACAGGGGAAAAAATGAAATTAAAAATGTGGGATAAATATGTAAGTCTCAAATTAGCCCTACAATATGGAGGTTCAAAGTATTTTAGTTATTTATTTAAAGTATTTTAATTATTTAAAATGTTCAAATATTCAAAATTATGAGACATACTGATCATAAGTTTATTTAGGATTTGAGGAGGTCATCTACTCTCTAAAAAGGCATCATAAATTTATGCTAACACTAATTATCTTTATGATCAGGTGATTAATTTACACTCCACTACCTAAATCACTTTTTTAAACCTATTATTTACATATCAATTAAAGATGATGTAAATAAAAAGCATAAAAAATAAAATAAAAATGAGAAGAGAGATGCAAGTATACTGTCTCCTCATGATTGCTGCAGGATCTTTCCTTTTTTTTTTTTTTTTAAAAAAAAAAAAAGGGCCTTTAGAATACGGTTAACCACCAGGTAATTTGTAATCACTATTCTGAAACATAACTTCATATTTCTCCCACCTTTGTTCATCTCACTGTACCCCTACCAAACAGAAGAGAAGAATTCCAGTCTATTGCAGGAGCAGAAATGCCATTTCATCCTTTCATCATACGTATCTACTGTCAACTTTATATAAATGAAAAATATCCTTAATATTTTAAATGAGATTAGAATAGGTAAGTATCCCTGTGTATTTATCTGTAGTATGCAGTATGTGTAAGAAATCTCTTCAAGCTCAGGGTGGAAAAGCATAAAAAGTTGAAGTTCAAATCTTCAATGTCTCACCTAAAGAAAAGATTTTTTCAAATTAGAGAAACTGCTAAGCCCAAGATTATAAAACTTTTTTTTTTTTTTAAGATACGAGCAAGATCATGATGCTCTGCCAATATTGGAACACCTAACCTTTAAATCAGCAGCTAGCATATTTGGTAAGTCAGAAAATAATGCATTCAGATGAACAATACCTCTCCTCACTGTTTTCCATATGATTAGGGAAAGCATCAAAACCAAGTAGCAGCTTTATAGCATCAAGGTAGCCATTATTACACAGCCAGTGTAAAGCAGTTCTTCCCTATAAACAATAAAACAGACCGAAAATGAACATTAGCCCTAAACTTTATGATGCCAAAATAATCCTGTAATTCAGCGCTTCTCTGAACATGAAGGATAGTTGCTCTAAATAAATTTCCGTGTTGAAATGAAAGAATACAGCATTTAAAAATGAAGTAATCTTTTTTTTTTAAAACTAGACTGTAACACTAGTGCTGTTTCATCTAAAGCAACTGAAAAATAGCATTAGGATATAAGCACTAAAGTTGCTTTCTTCACAACTAGACTACCCTGATCTGAAGCAGCTACCACTAACTTTTGTACTTCAGACTGCTTTCTAGGCTTATCCAAGTTACTGTGATGACTATGAGAGAATATAGCATCAAAATCAAATGGAGTTTGGGGAAAAGTTATCAGCTCAGGAAAACACAGCAGGACTCCAGTTGTGCTTTCAAAATCAGTTTGATTTCAAAACCCTAGTTCCTCTTACATTTGGCAGAAGCCCAGTTCACAAACTGCCTTCCACGTATAGCCAGCTCATGTATATAACCACTCTTGGGACTGGGATCACCGAGAATCACAGTACAAATACCTCAAGATCTGCTAGTATCAGCAAAATACACCTATTTCATCTCACTTCCAGCTTTGTCTCCTGTATCCGCACCATATTTTTCCAAATTCCAAATTTAGGAAAAGCTGGGTACCAGACAAAAGCATGAAGTCATTTTGAGTCCAGTGCTAACAAGCCATCCCCTGAACCCTGAGCGCTGAAGAACATGCTGCAGAGTCTGTGTGAAGCAGGAGGCCTTGAGCTAGCGTGCTCAACTGGACTCAAGCTGATGCCATAGAAGCTGGTAGCAGGTTTGGAAAATGTTCCTAATATGCTCTGTAGAACCCATAATAAAAAAGTTTTTCCATTATCTGGGATTATCCCAGTCCTACAACAAATAGCCAGAGAAAAGTTTAACAAACTGGGTGAAATTCTTTTGACTGATGAACTTCTACCAACTTCACGGAAATTATGTCAAATAGCAAAGAAATTTGGTTATATGTTGCACAACTATTTTGACTCCTGATTTCCCTTTTTGCTTGAGAAATGCAGCAAAAGAACCCGTAAACATACGAGTATTATTTCTTTCACTTGGCTACACTGAGATAAGAAATTGGGGTAGTTTTTTCAAAACTTGTAATATCTTTCTTACTCTATATAACTAATACAAGCTGAAGAAATACACTGCAGACTATAAAATAACATACCCACATCAATTGTTAATATGGAACAACAGAAGTTAAGAAATATGATGCTTAAAACACTGCTTGTACAATCATATGTACAAGTACATAAGGAAAAGTCAGCGGTGATATAGAAAAATGTGCATCTTCAATTTATGTTGCATATTAAAATATTATTTTTCATTGAAGATTTTAGAAGTGAAGCCAAGGGGAGTATTATGTCCTGATGCATTTTGTTTCACGATAAACTGCAGCAATGCTGCCATATGTCCCAGAAAAGGGAATGATCTTTAAGAAAAGGAAAACGTTTTGATTTATGGTTATACTGAAGTCATTGAATAGCCCCGCAAAAGACAACATACCTCTTTATCTTGAATATTTGGATCTGCGTTGTTTTCCAATAACACTACCATGCAGTTAATGTAACCTCCATATGCAGCACACTGCAGAGGTGTTCTACCTGCATAATCCTGCACATTAGGGTTGATTTTATTTTCTATCAAGATTTGGCACACATCAGCATTTCCTCCTAGTGCTGCCCAGTGAAGGGGTGAATGGCCGTCTTGATCAACTAAATCTACTCTTGCTCCTCCTGGAACAAGAAATAAATTTTTGAACAACAATAAAAAAACCATCGAATGAAAAAGAAAGCAAAGATTAAGTTTATGTTCAAGTGGAACTTCTCTGGTAAACCTGCAATCCAGAGTAACTTCAATTTCGGCACCTAAATTCAACTTTCAAAATCAATTGGGAATGAAGTAGTTTCAGTGAGGGCCAGGCATCTAACTTCTTTAAATGCTTAGAATCCTCTCAAGATGCTTTAGAAGTTCCAGGTTGGTCAAATGGCCTTGCAAATCTAGTCTTTATTTGTTTCAAAATTATTAATCTTCAATGAAACCTAAATTTCTTAATGGCAAAAACCACTTTTGAAAACTGGACTTCAGACTTCATTTCTTTTTAACAAGATGATAAAATATTCACAACGTTAAGAACGGCTTTTTAAAAAGTTTTTCTTTTTTAATTCAAGCATGCTAGTACTCTTATCCAGTTAATTAATTTCCTTGTATATTCTTGTAAGAGAAAAAAAACTCAACACAAAAATAAAATTCATACTCTGATAACAAAGCGCCTTGCATCCACAAAAGCGAAATGGTGGGGGGAGGAGGGAAGGGAAGGAGGAAGGGAGAGAGGGAGGGAGGTGCTCAGCAGAAGGTTAAAATATGCCCCGAAAAACACTGAGGGAAGCAAGCTTTCAGTAAGAAAGGCTGTCTAGCAGAAAACTTGCAACGTGTCACCCTGAATACTTCAACTGATTATAAACGGGTGAATCTCTCAGGTAGGAGGGAGACTGCTTCCAGTCTACTTAGAAATTTTACGTGGAGCTAAAATGACATAATTTTGTATCTAAGAGACCACTGTTCTTTCACCATATTTCTTACAGACAAACAGTTTTTACAGTTAGCTCAATCTGTTTACGTTATTAAACCTTACTTCTGTTTACAAATAAAATACTGCTTCTAAAAAACAACCACAGGAAAACATTAATGATTTAACATTTCTGATAGCTACCTTAATTAGAAATAGATTATTCATTTAAGTAGTCAAAAAATCTCCAAAGCAGCCTAAAAATGCTTTTTACAAAAAGAGAAGAAAGTTTAATTTGGTCTTACTGAGAAAAAAGAGAAGAGGTGGTTTGAGAGACCAGAACGTACTTGAAAAGCCTTGAGCAGAAAAGAGCTGTGGATACAGCTCTGCCTAATTTGAAAGTTTGTATTTAACTCTTTTGGCTGTTTTGCACAATGGTCTGAAAATGATTTATATCTACTAGCACTGTTCGACAAAGGGTACTTACGGACAATACCTTCTTTAAAGGAGGAATTTCCTACCTCCTTCTTGCTCAGCAATGCTGTTTATTTCAGAGTCTCACATAAAGGAACATCAGAATTCTGAACAGGTTGGTAAATTGGTAATGGCTGACCTTTAATGAGTGTTTGTATTACTTCTTTGTGTCCCATCTCACAGGCTCGGAAAAGCGGAGTGTGTTTCATGACATCTAAAGCATCTACCTGTGCATTATGTTCCAACAGCAGTTTCACTGTCTTGACATGGCCAGAAAGTGCAGCAGCATGTAAGGCTAAAAGAATAAAGTAGTAGAAAACAGAAATCACTGAGGAACGACACATATTCGTAAGCTTTTGAGGTCAACAGTTAGAATGGTCAAAATAAAAATTAATTTCAAATTTCGAAGCTGCTTTTCAACCGTAAGAAATTGAAGAATCATAACAAGTGACGGGCAATCACACCACTTCCCTTGCTTGCAAGCAAAAGAGCAATAAGCAGAAAAACTGTTAGCTCTGAAACAGGTTTTAACTCGTACAAACAGGAATTTGAACCTTAAAAACAGCAAGATTGGCTTAACAGTGAGGATTTTTGGAAGTACATCAGCCTCTGCCTAAGAGAGCACGTTCTCCTTCTGCCTCTGTTCACTGTATGACCCCAATGGAAATGAAATAGTCCACTGCCAAGGAAGGAAAGCCTTCATTACTTCTCCAACGTTTTCCTGAAAAATAACAGTTTTTTCAAATAAGCAAAGCTGTCTCCATTAAAACTAACTCCAGGTGACCACTCAGCTATTTTGCTTGCCTTTTTCAGAATTACTTGGGAAAAATTTTACACAAAATTGTGTAGAAAGGCCATCACATCTCATATAGTATCTTCATTTCTGAAAGGGGAAACGATGCACAACGCAGATACTCCATTTCCTCTCATCCTTACAATTTATGAAATTCATTCATTTGAAAACCATGCAAGTTGGTTCTACAGACTCCCATTCTTCCATGTTTTTCTTTGTCTTTTCATTCTTCAATCTATGCAGACTCTATTAAGTCTAAATAAACATATAACACAGAGATACTTTAGCAGAGTAAGACCTCAAAGCGTCCTGTATCTGAAGTTACTACCAGCTACAACTGCTGGCACTGTCAATCAGAGTTGAGGAAAAGGTTGAAATGCTAGTACAATCAGTTCAGGGTTGTTTGTGAAGGAAAGGAAATCTCAAACGGCAATGAGATTTCAAACAAATGGAAGGCACATATCTTCCAGATTTCACTTAAAAATTGATTTCAAAGTGCTTTGGATTATTTGCTATAATCAGCAACTAATTAGATTATCCACATTCTCAGAGGCATACTGCCTTACATCTAAACTATTTCATAGACGATGAATAACTTAGAATAAAAATACAAAAATTTTATAAATGTACACTTAGTATAGTCAAATTAACGTTTCCTCTACAAATTTCACACATATCTACCCTTGGTGAGAATTCATTCTGCTCAAACAAGTAAAATGTGGGGCTTTAAACAGTACCTAAATGTTGCTTAATGTTAAAAAAGGCAGGGTTAGGATCCAATAGAGGCATTAGACAGAAAGGTACACCAGAAAGCCCAACACTAAAAGGAACTGCTTCTTACACCTTCCAGAATATTAAAACAGACAGGTTTTTTGTATTTGCCTGCCGCCGTTTAACACTGACGCTGATGAAACACTAACCCAGTGTAGCCTGTTACACAGTTCCTATTAAAAGGCACAGTTTGTTCATATAGTCAGTGAATCAAATCCAGCTGAAGTGTTGCCTTAAACCCAGACTCTCAAACTTAGTTATAATAATTTCGTGATATAGAAAGAAGAGGAACTTACTGCAAGAAAAGGGGTCATAGCCAGAGACAGTATGGAAACTGCCATCTTTATAACTGAAATCATGCCTTTAAGATGACACTGATATGTATCTACTGCAGCTATTGTGGGGGAAAAAAAAAAAAGACAAAGGAAGTGTAGGAGCACTCATCACACTCATGAAAAATAACTGTAAGCACCAGTATCTGTACTAGTGATGTGGGTGGGTGACTATAAGTAGCAATTTGACAGGAAAGAAATCCCTGCTGCTTTGTACATTTGGATGAGCCTGGTTTTCATGTTCTGACCTCACAGTAAACCTTAGGTTCTGGTTTTTGTACTGCATTTCCTATGAAACCAGAGGCAGTAAACCACTCAATCAGATGACACATGGGGTGTGTATAACAATACAATAGAAAAAGAGCTGCTGTGTCAGCTTGGCCTGGTTCTTCCCCTCTATCACTCATTCTGACGCAGGCATCTTGTTTGGCACTTTGCGCTCAGTATTTTCTTGTAAGCCAAATTTTCTGTGATGGAGTCAGGGTGACTGAGGAGATTCTTCGGCCAGCTGGGCACAATGGAACCTTTGTTCGCCCGAAAGGCAGAGCCCTCACCATTGTGCGCAGTGACGGCAGAGCTATAAAGCTGCCCCTGTAATGCTCCTGCAGAGCTCATCTCTGAGAACAGTCACATTCCTTTCCCTTGGTGTCATTTTCCTACACAATAAGGAGAGGCTTGATGTGCTATCAAAGCTCTGAGCTGAAGGCAGAGATTGCTCTTTTTATGTAAATGTAAAAAGCTATGTTAATGCAACATTATAACTAAGCTTAACTGAGCCCATACACAAAAGTCAAAAAACCACAAACTTAAGGTCTCCGCAGCAACTGTATCCCAGGTCCAGTGGCATGTACACAATTTTCTCTTACTGCACAGCTTCCCATTAAAATACAGCACTACTTTTCCCTCACCAAAACTCAGGAATGATTAAGAACCTGTAAAAAAAAATCAGGTCTGAAATCAGAAAGTTATTTTTTTGGTGGATTTCTTTTTAACTTCACAGCTCACTGTGATAAAAGCTTACGCTATTGCACATGCTTTCAAAATGGTAAAATTCAGATTGCTTGACAGCAAGCAAAGAATGGCATAGTTCTGAACTTTAACACTGTTAGTATGTTCTGTTCAATGATAGCTTCATGTAAATGGAAAAATCCATTCATTTCCTTGGATTAAAAGCCCTATCAAAAAAAATCAAGACCAAAAAGTATTACTCGGCTTTGAAATGTTTAAAACTGAAGGATGATAAAACAAACCACCTGAATTGTTTAAGCATGAAATCCATACCTGAGTAATTTCAAAAATATAACATATGAGTACTGCCTATGTGGAAGAAAACCTTTTTTTTTTTAAAGGAGCTTTAACAAGCACTGTGACTACATAACATTACTTCACTTTAAGGTCTGAAACATACACTGCATGGTATTTGAAAGGGAATTGTCAGGAAGGGGCAAATGTAGGTAAGCGATAAAAGACGAAACAAGATTAAAATGGTGTAGTATATAGTTTCTAAAGCAGTCAGGCATGAGGACTCTTATTTTATTTCTCACATAATTTTTAAACTCAAAAATTACAAACTATCTCAACCTGAAAAGCCTCATTTTTAGCACATTACCTAGTAAGTAAAACAAGATATTACCCAAAAATAGAATTTTACAGTAACCGCATTTGACTTTTTAAGATCCCCATACACACAAAGAAGGTAGTAATTTCAAGTCGCGAGTAACATCCATACTTGCTATCTTTCAAATGCTGAATGATGCAGCCCCTAACATTGCATTCATTTACCGTTTCTATGCAATTCTAATAATAGAATAGAAGCTGAAAGTGTGACCTGAAAAGAAAAAAGCTGTGGTGCAGTACCACCAATATTGTCTACAGAGTCTGGTTCCTGGTGTAAACTACCCACCACGTGGATTTCATCTCAGAAGAAACTTAATTCAAAAGACTGAGTGTAAATCAACATGCATACTGGATGATCAGGACTCAGAAGCAAATGAAATAATGAGAACTAAAACCATAAAGAAACAATGAAATAACGATATTTAAAATCATATACACTCCTCTATTTTTTTGCCCCCTCTCCTTTTTCTGAAAGGCCACTCCAAAATCTCATTCTTTTGATGTTAGAACTTTTTTCCGAGTTCTGGCCTCATTTAATTTTTGTGCATTTCTCTCTAACTCCTCTTGTACCAAGACTGTCAAAACTTTTCCTTTTTTGTATATCTCTTGAAAGTATCAACAATCATCAGTCTTACTCTTTTCTCTGCCATGGTCCTGCCAGGTTAATCAAGCCACGTTCCTCTAACTTTCTCTCAGAGCAAATGCTCTTCTCTCTTTCTATCACCCTAAAAGTTTTTTTTGAACTTGTTCCAATCTGACTCTTCCTTCTTGAAGATGCACAGCTAGAATTACAGACAGTATCCTATTAAAGTAACACCACTCCCTCTAAATCTTTCTCTACCTCTGCTGCACATAGCTTGTTTACCTGAGGTTGAATTTCACTGGCGTATCACAGTAGCAGTACGTAGTCTTCTGTAAATAAATCTACTTAAAAATTTCTTCTCTACTATTTCCAGCTAACAAGATACCAACTTAAAGTAGAAAAATTTGTTGTAGTTATGAAGTGCATTAAAATTCAAATTATATTTATCGCTTCCAATCTCATGACCATTACCATTAATCAGTTTCATTTTCATTAACCAGTACGTGATCTCAAAGACAAGTAACCAAACTGGTTTACTAAATTACATTTTATGCTCTTTTTCAATTTATCGCCATTTTAAAGTGCTCCATTTTCAGAACGAATCTCTTTTGCCGGGTCTAGTTCAGCTTGACTTGACAATGCTTATTTTATTCCTCCAACAATATTCTTAAAAAAAAATCAAAGCATTTTCAACAATCTTTTTTTTCCTGCTTATTTTAAAAAGTAACTATTACCAAGGTAGATGCATAGCACTTCTCGAGAAGTTTTCCACTCTTCTGCTCAGAATGGAAGTTACTGAGTTCTGCACAAATAATTTAAATATATTCCAATGCTCTTACCTCCTTCACATCTTCAACCAAATATTTTCCTTAATTTCTCAAAGGTTCATTTTTAAAATTAAAAGCCTTAAAGCTTTTATCTTCTCGGTAATATGGAAATGATTCAATATCTGATATACTGGATTTAAAGTTATCTGCTGCAAGTAGCTTTTCTACAAATTAAAATCAACACATGAGTTCTTAGCAGTTCAGTGACTACTCTTGAAGAAATCTCTTCAGTATCCTACGTGGAATCAACAGAACTATCATTTTTGTTCAGAAAGCAAATACCCCATAAATTAAGTCAGTACTAACAGATCTCTAACAAATTAGAAATCTCTGTATTATAACTGAATGCAAACCCGGGATCTATCCCAGATCAGATGAACTCCTATAACAGAAATGCCTCAAAGCGATCCTTCACAAAATGATCTTAACCCAAAAAGATATCATATGTTATCTACTCTCTCTATATTGGGCATTAATTTCAGGGGTTTGGCAGCAGGAGGCTGCAGGGGCGACCTGCATGGGAAGAGATTATGAGCTGTCCTGTGCCAGTCACAGTTGGGTCCAGCTGGCTCTGAAATGGAAGAAAACAATCCATTGCGCACCAAAACTTCAACCAGCCAGAAGAGAGCACATGGCACCTCTGCTCATATTTAAGAAATAGCAGTAGCTGCTAGAGAGAGGGCACAGGTGGAGCAGACACATGAAAAGGTACGTGAAGAGATGCGAGAGGAGAAAACAGGGGAAGAAAGGAGGGGACATGTGAAAGGAAACGTTGCTGGGGACGTGGCTGGAAATACACTCTTGGAAGAGGCACTCCATGCCAAAAGAGCTATGCCTCAGGGGTGTGCCTGTTCAAGTATGAGTCCTCCATAGGCCACAGTCCCTTTGGTGGTAAACCAGCTCTGGCATGGATCCTCCACAGGGCCTTCAAGGGTGGACCTGCTCCAGTGTGGGTCCTCCTCAGGCTGCAGTCCCTTCAGGGGAGCACTTGCTCCAGTGTGGCTTACCCATGGGCCACAGTCCCTTTGAGGGGGTACCATCTCTGGCGCGGAGTGCCTCCTTCCAAGAGCGCATCTCCAGCTGCGACCCCAACAATGTCCCCCTTTGACATGTCCCCTCCATTTCTCTTTTTTCTCTCATGTGTCTTCACATATCACTTCACATGTCTCCTCCTGTGTGTGCTCTCACGTGTCTCCATGTGTGCCCTGCTCCAAGCAGCTACCACTCTTTCTTAAATATGTTTGAGCAGAGGTGCCTTGTGCTCCTTTGACTGGTTGAGGTTTTGGTGCAGAATGGGTTGTTTTCATCCATTTTAGAGCCAGCTGGATCCAGCTGTGACTGGTACAGGACAGCTCCTGACATTCTTCCACGCATGTCACCCCTGCAGCCCCCTGCTACTAAATCCCTGCAATTTATGCCCAGTACAACCTCTTTTCAATTCTTATGTCATCAGTACACTATATGGCTCCACTGCTTTCAGTTTTATTTCCAACATTGTTGAATACATATACTCTTCAATACCTGTCTCACACTCAGAACTGTTACTCTGTTCTTGTTGAAAGCACTATATACATATAATATTTTAACCATAAATTCTTACAGTTTTTCATTAAGGAGAAAAACTTACAGTGCTAGGACTTGCAGGATTCATAATTATGAATTTAATCACTTGAGTATTTGAATTCTGAAACACTGAGTTGCGCACACATCATCTTTTGCTTTGGTAAGATAATGGAATGACTAAACTCCTTGGGGGTTATCAAGTATAACCTTTTGTTTGGATAAAAGAAACGCAGTAGCTCTAAACTCTATTACACTAGCTCTATAAATAGCCATGCTACTTGTGATTTTCATGTTGATGATTCAGCCACTTCACCGGTTAGTTTGCCTAAAGTCATTTTTTTTAAACTTACAAATAAAGATTTTTAAAAGGTATTTTCATGGAGGGCTTTTTATGTAATTATATCTCATTTTATTCCTCAAAATATGGAATAGCTCTTAATTTCCCAGGATTATAGATCTACTAAATATCAGCCTAGCACTAGCGTGTTTCAAACAAATCAGTCCAATCTGCACAGAAAAGACTTGTTTTCTCCCACAATAAAGCAATGAAGTGAATCATACACACACAAATAAACTAATGTATAAATATTTTCCAAATGGAGACCCAAGTCTAGGAAAAGACTAATATAAATTTTGACAATGTTCTTCACTTTATGAAAAACATATCAACTGCAAACATCCAGTGGCTCTTTACTGTAAAGCATGCCTTACCTGTGCCAGCATATTTGTCTGTCATATTGATATCAATATCCAATTTCAAATTCAGCATAGTCCTAATGACATCATCACTGCCTTTACCAGCTGCCCACATGAAGGATGTTCTTCCCTCAAGATCTGAGTCATCTTTTACAGAAGGATGTTTCAAAAATACTTCAACTGTTTCCTGAAAAGACATACCATTGAAATTAACATTAAAAGGAATTTGTAACAAGAAACTATTGTGTCTCGTTTAGCTGTTTATGAAGGAAAACAAAGCTTCATTTTTCCTTTTTATGTTTATATAGAGTAATAGCTCAACAGGAGCATTGTATTTTCTGCTATGACCTTTTCTTCTTCAATGTTCATAGTTGTATCCTTAATTATGAGCTTAACACCGTCATTCACTTTATACTCTTCTTTTTAGTGTCACACATCATGCATTTATGCTAAGGAAATGAAAGACACTGCAGTCACTGTGAGGGAAACTATGGAAAAAATATTATGGGTATATCAAAATATTACTGCAATATTATAGTGCTAAAATATTTTTCCTTTAAAATGCTTCTCCCGCACATTTCCCTTTTTCTTCAAATCTGAATACGACTGTACATGCTTATGTTTTAGTGTTTGGAAGACTAATAAATTGACCATAATAAAAAGGGACAACATAGACCCATTTTTCCTACTATTCATTAATAACATCAGGGTACTGAATTACTGAAATATAACAAATCAAAAAATATTATGAAATTCTTTACAGCTGAGTCCAGACTTTCCACTGTTAATTTTCACATTAGTATCTCTCTTTAAACCAAAGTAAAAAGAACTCTTTCCTTGAAATGCCAGGTTTGTGTTCAGCTCTCAGCAAACAAGTCCACTTGTTTAACCTGCTGCCTAATTTTTCATAAGCTGCACAGTATAGGGAGGGAGAGGAAATCACCACTGTAATAAAAAGAATTATGGAAGATTTTCCCTTTTCTTTCTAAAGGCTTACAAATGCTGTATATTTAACAGTTTCTAGAAAAACTATTAATAGCTACTGGCACTCTAAAAAATGGACACTGAAAAAAGCGGTGTTTATGTTCTTTTTCTTTCCCTAAAGTGTTGGCACTATTTTGTCCTTTCCCCCAAGTGACCCCAAAAGAGCTCTACCACTGTGCTGGTAGAGAATTCCTTGGCTGCAATAAAGCTCACTCAAATACTCAGCCCGGACTCACAAAGGTTTTTAAGAGCCTATGTCCTGTTTATTAGTTGAATTTAAACACCTAACATTTTTGTTAATTTGGGTCCATATCCAAAATATCAATTTATTGTAAAAAGGTCCAGATAGAAATAATAAGGAAAAGAAGCATCAAGTCTTCCACATCAAACGGCACGTGTTGTACTCACATTGACCCCCGCTACCTCTGATACAAATGGCTACTCATTAGGCCAACAAATCAGCACCCTACCAGAACTCCGCACTGCTTGAAATCCTGTGAAGTGAAAAGCAGTATGAAGGCTGGACCTTTTAATAGTAAGGCATGAGTCCTGCAAACATAAATAAGTAATTTTATTTTTCCATTAAGTTTTAACGAATCAACCCTTCTTTTAAGCACTCTTTTTTCCAGTCTTTTTAATGGGAAAAAATCCGAAGAAAATCTCACACTGCCGCAAGAGTTATTTTTCAAAATAAAGGTACTACGACTTGAGAACAAAAATAAATGAAATTAGAATTGAATGATTAAGAGATCAGAAACAAAAAAAACCCAAGTATTATTCACTTCAATTCCACATGTATTTTCTCATGAGAAACTGCTTCTTCTACCTTTATAAAAATTGAGAAAACAAAGATAAAACAACAAGGCTGAAAAACAACAACACCTGGATCCTTTCATTCAATGCTACCAAGAAACTGAAAAATACTAAAAATCCAAAAAGACGACATAGAAATTCACATTTCATTTACTAGGTCAATCTATACAAATACGTGAAATGCATTGCCTTGGACGTTTCAGAAAAATAGTAGCAAAATAATGGAAAATTTCAAAAGACATAAGTCAAAAAATATTTACTAATCTGCACTTTAAAATCAATACTAATAGAGCACTTGCCTTCACTGATGAAGTTCAAAAGACAAATGGATAGTTTTTTGGACCTTCTGTGGGATTGATAAGCCTTATATAAGAGTGGGGAAACATCAGTCTAGAAAACACGTGCTTCACCTAAATTAAGTGTTAGCTAAGTCTCGTCAGTCTTAAAAACAAACACAACAAAAACCAACCAAACAAAAAAGGACAAAGAATAAGGTATGAAGTTACATAAAACTGAGAGCAACCAAAGCATTTATAATGAACGCAAAAGATCAAACTTCCTTCTTCTTGCTATGGACTAGGAAACATCTCATTTCAATTGAGAAGCATATGACACCTACCCAGAACTTGGGCAATTTGTACAGAACAGTAATGTGGCTCTCAAACCATAGATATATAAATGCCACTGCCAAAACAAATATGGATATGTCTACTCAGTGGTTTGAATTATACATATGGGAATGCAGTGGTGGGAATTGCTCAGGGATTTGTATGCAAGGAATAAAGAAAAAAATCAAATAGAGGTGCATGAAACAACCAGGGTGGGAAAAGAGAGAGCAGCTCCAGACAATTTAGGTCTGCATAGTAGGTGCCCTTGAGGGAAACCTGGAGACAGGAATCTTCAGATCATCAGCTAAAAGAAGCCCCCAGATCTGAATGAGACTCTTCCGTTTGTCTTTTCACATAATACGGGAAACACTACATCCACTGTAAGCACACAAGAATACAAAAGAATGCTTGATTCCATCACCTACTCTGCTTCCCCCACAAAAACCTGAAAGACGTCATGATTTGGTTGGCTGTCAGGATTAAAAGGCAGTAACAAAATGAAGATGTTTCATACAACGGAATCAAGCCCAGGGAAAGAAACTCAGTATGAAAAATAACTTTGTAGGAATATATCAATACAGAAAAGAAAAAAAAAAAAGATAAAAGCGTACTGAGATAATCACTAGATTGTAAATAAAAAAATATTCTGTCTTTCCCATAAATGTGACTCCAACTAGAAAGGTAGGCTTTTATAACTTAAATGCTTTAGGTATCATAGATTTTTCAATTTTACTAGTTTTATGAAATTTAACACGTGGGTAGACAAGTGAGACCCAAATTAGCGTCCCTGTTGAAGAGCAGGCTACAATATGAGCTCAGCTACGTTAACTGGACAGCCCCTTCACTGGACAGCTGAAGAGAGAGATATTAAAACAGAGTTCTCAACTTACTGTACATAGCATAATTCAACTATGAGAGAAGAAGGAACATGAAAAACGCCTTCTTATCATTCTCAGCTGCTTGAGAACTACTTATCTATATAGTTCTTACTACTTATCTATGACCAGCAACCATTAAAATGCTAGATTTTGTGCTTAGCTGTTCTGTATCTCAACTGGCTCTGGACAAAATTATATATTCTACTAAAACATTAGAATTAGTTCATCTGAGAAACCAATTTTCTTTTTGCCTGGAATGGCTATCCCACTGATATTGAATACTGCGCTTTTAAAAATATAGTGTTCACGAGGAAACGTGACAGAAGGTACTTGCTCTTTAACCATGCTTTATGAGAAAAGGGCTACATTTATAAAAGCAAATATTAATAACTAAAATACTCTTTGAAGTCAAAGACTGGTTTGGCTGATATTAAAGATATAAGCAGCTGTACAAATACCCAGGGTGCTCTCCCTCTAGATACCTTGCAAGTTCTTAGATTTTGCTATAACCAGGCTTAAAAAGGAAATGCACTGTAGAAGGAAAGGTACCATACCAATAGAAAGGTACCTTTCTATTAAAATTTCTAAATTATTGTTGTGCACACTGATGCAAAAATATAGATTGACGACACTGTTTATAAAGTGACAATTTTAAAAATCTATTTTATATTTTAATAGTTTGAAATCAACCACGTTTGTACTGTCTAACTTAGGAAAATCCTGAATTAAGCTTATGTAGACTGTTTATATTATTTTTAAAAATGGAACATTTTGTACAGCATAACTACAATACAGAATAAGTTATGCCATAAATATTACAGCAAAATATATTTACTTTATATTTAGGACCTGTACTACTTACAGCAAAGTTGCTCTGTGCTGCATAATGTAGCGGTGTTGCACCTTGACTATCAGATGGGATAGTTCCAAACTTATTTCTCTCTAACAAAAGATGGACAATCTGTGCATGACCTGAGAAAAATAACATAATAAAAACATATTAATCAAACCCTAAAGTTAAACATTTCCCTAGTAAAAAATAGAAGAAAATTAACAAACTTCAATAAATAAGAGTGTTTGTGTTGCAACTAGAATGCTCTAAACATTATAAGAAAGTCATAAGACTTGCTATTTGAATTAGTAAGCTTGGCATGCACTTTCTTCCCAGTAGAGCTTCAGTTCCCCATTCTGTATCCTCATTTTTGAGGGGCATCTGTAAATCATAATTACCTATTAATAGGAACATGGAGAAAGACCTATTTTGGATTTGTTTTAAAAGAAATCATTAGAGCATTTCCCTAAACAAAGAAACCAGCAGTAGTTGGTCAGACAACTGCAGTATTAACATTATAATGAATGAGACAGACATTTCCAGAAAAATGGATAATCTAATAATCCAGCTGAGATGCTGCATTGGAGTGAGAGGTCAGTCAGAAGCAGTAAAGCAAGCACAGACTGTTTATGATGTGCATTTGTCCATCTACTTTGTTTAAATGATAGATTTAACCATTAACAATTTCATCCTACACGACAGTGTTTTACAGAAATTAAGTGCAGATTCTTTATTTAAGTTTCATTCAAATAAAATTTCCAGTGAAGATGTATAGCAAAATTTGGAGCGTATTCTACTTCCAGCTACCCTATCTGCCATAAACATGGAAACAATAAATTGACACATACAACTCCATCCATCAAAGCAGAACTTTCCACTAGCAGCAAGCCTTTTAATGAAAACACCAACAGTATGTTGGTGCAACAGCTGTGTAACAGATGTGGTCTGCAGCTTTTTATAAAAACCCTAAGTGGGTTAGGCGAGCTGTCGTTTGTGGGCTAGGCGAGCTGTCGTTTGTGAAATGGCATTTTCAAATGTTTATATGTACAGAAGAATCAAAAATGAGAGGAAACGGTCAACTGGGGACAAAAAGGGAGAACTGCTGCTTCAGGATATTTTTTTCTAGCGATGCAGAACCAATAGCTTTAGGGTTTACAGGAAGCTGCTTCTTTCCTTTTAGCAATTTAGACGAGCCTGGAAACAGAACAACACACGCTCTGTCCCCTCCTAACAGGAAATACTGAAACAATGAGAACTAATGTTGCTGTACTCTTCCCATCTCAAGACTAAAAAAACTGAACTGAAAGAGGCACACTGGAAGAAGCTGGTTTTGAGTGCAATCCTGGGAGAAAAATTATGAGAGTACTGAGCCTAGAAGAAAAGCTGCCTAAACTTTCAGAATACAGGACTAGAAAAAGGATCACTGAACTCTGTACTCAGGACAGCAGGTCTACCTAAAGTCTCTTTCAGAATAAATATTTGATAAGGCTGAAAATAATTTTGTACTTGGTGCAACAGTGAATACATCTGTGCAAAGATGGATCTTACCTGGACATTAATTGTTAGATTTTCACTACTGTTAGATTTTCACATTTAAACTCAATTCTTGAGGTCAAGGGTTGTCATTTTTGTAACAGTTTATTTAGAAGAGATACAATTTGGCTGAAACTTTTATGTACCTTCAAAATATAAAAAGACAAGACCAACAATGCCACATAATGCAGCCACATGCAACCCACCACCTTTAACAGAAGAATATTTGTGGCTGTATCCCACCCAGGCCTTCTTTAAAAACTCCTAATGTTAACCCATTTAGAAACATTTTAGATTCTTCTCTATATCCAACATCCAATATCTAACTTAAAAATAATCCTAAAAATTAATCATTATTTACTGATAAGAAGATCCCCATGAGCACATGCCACTGAGACCCCTCAACAACTTCACAAAGTACTCCAGAGGTGTTGGCATTTCCTCCTCCTTCCTCCTTTATTCTACATTGCTTAGATAATTTATTTTTCGTGATTACATAATCTGTTTTTCCAAACAAAAAGTTTCTCTGTTTAATACAATCAATTTCAAAACATGATAAATTTTGCTCATTGAACAGAAACAAGTGATAATGACTTTTTTTCGGAGATTAATCTTAAGGTATTTAAAATGTCTGATAATTTCTCCATAAAAGTTCAGTATCAGCACTTGAATGCAAATGGCAAATTTAAGAACACTCTTTGCTTGACTTTTTCTTTTTTAACTAAATATAATCATACTGCATGTATACTGTCACTAGAGCTGCAGCAACTCGCTCCACGGAGCGATCAGATTCTTTTACTGGCGTTCATTGTCTGTAGTGCCCCAAAGGGTCACAGGGAAGAGAGAGGTCTGTTAAAAGAAAAGTGAGAGTGTTTGAAGGTTCTTCTCTTTTTAGCCAGCAAAAAGTTTACTCTTTCCTCCTGCACTGAGGAGGACAAAGTAGGATGTCAATTTTAAAAATCATTTTATCTTTGTGCCTGTCATTTTATGAATTGCATTTTCCTGTATTTGGACTATTTCTATTTAATCATATCTGCAGCTGTTTTGCAAATATTCAGTTTTGTACTTTGCAAGACCAAACAGTAGGGAATTCACATACACAAGCTTATAATTTACAGAGCATCTGAGCCTCAGGCTAGCAATATGAACAGAAAAAAAAAGCTTTATCTGAATAATCAACGGCATCAAATAGTGAAAAATCTAACTGTATCAAGTTAGGAGAAGCTAGAGTAATTTTTGCCACTAATGAACACTTTTGCTAGCTTACAGGGTCCACTGCATTCATTTCCTCTTAAAGATGACACTAGTAAAATTTAGCAAGATTTCCTGATAATAAGCAAAGTTAAACCCATCTTTTTGTGTTTTTCATAAAAAATGACCAGCATAACATGGAAGAAAAAGAATAATACAGGCAACAATACAGGCTGGGGGCCAGCTGGATAGAAAGCAGCTTTGCAGAAAAGGACCTGAGGATTGTAGTGTACAAGAAACTGAACAGCAGTCAGCAGTTTGTCCCTGTGGCAAGGAGGACAATCACAACTGGGCTGTATTAGCAAGAGCATAGCCAGTAGCTTGATGGAAGTTGATTCTTCCCCTCTATTTGGTCCTTGTGAGACCATGTTTGGGGGACACTGTCCAGCTTTGGGCTCGCCAGTACAAGAAAAACATTAACAGATTGGAGCGAGTCCAGAGGAAGACCACCAAGATAGCTAGGAGGCTATGACATATGAGAAGCTGAGCCAGTTCAACCTTAAGAAGAAAAGGCTGAAGGAAGATCTTATTCTTCTCTACGGCTATCTAAAGGGAGGGTGTAGAAAAGATGGAGTCAGACTCTTCTCAAAGGTGCACAGTGACAGGACAAGAGGCGATGAAGGCAAGTTGCATTACATTTCCATTAGACACTGAGAAAATCTATTTCACCATGAGAGTGGTCAAATACTGAAACAAATGCCCAGATAGGTTGTGGAAACTCCATTCCTGGAGATATTGAAAACTAAACTGAACAAGGCCCTAAGAAACCTCAATTAACCAGACCTATAGTGAGCTGGGGTTTGGACTGCATGACTTGCTTGTGCACAGCAAATAAGCAACTAACAGATAAGCGGTTTGCACAGCCAAATCCAGACTCTGCTTCTAGATCTTCCTGGAACTCCAGGATGTCTGCTGCTGCTGGGGAAGGATAGCTCCTAGAGACTTCCAGCAAACTCTAGCAGTGTCAATGACCCTGTCAGCTATTCCTGATCAAAGGGTGGTTTGACCTTCGGTCCTCAGCTGATTGCTGACTAAAGAGTGTCAAGCACCCATTCAACTGCTACTAGGGAGAGACCTAGTAACTGAGACACCTGCTAGGCCTAGACTGTTGCTTCCAGAAGCAGTAGTTTCCGCAGCAGTTTGCGCAGAAGAGCAAACGGACAGGGCTGGACATTTTGCTGATGGTGGCATATGACTACTCAACAATGGTGGTGATGTGCCACTGGGCAGAGTCCCCAGCGACAACTGAAGTAAATAACCCTGACACATACAGGGCTCAACACAGAGGTCCAGAGGGAGGATACAGCTTTCCAGGTCTCTGCCTGCAAGGAGAGCCCAATGCCTCTTGCTAAGCCTGGGACAGGAGGAAATAGTATCCTTGCCACCTCTGGAGTGCTGTGATTGAGGGGTTGTGTCACCAGGTTAAGGAGCTTCAGCAGGAAGAGAGCAGCACTGGATGGGCCAACCAGGGGTGGGGCACAGATGAATCTGCTATTCATGAAGAAAGAAGAACTGATTAGAAATGTAATAATCAGTAGTATCCTTGGTTTTAGGTACTTTGAACCTGTGGGAGTTCAAGTTCTTGAGGAGAGTGAGAAGTAGCAGAGTACAGTCCCTGGACTCCAGGTGACCAGAGTTCAGTTTATACAGGAAACTGGCAGGTGGGATCCCATAGAGGCAGCTCTGAAGAGTAAAGAAGCTCAGGAAAGCTGGCAAGTCGTCCTGGACAGCATCCTCCAAGTCTAAGAACGGTCCATCCCGATACACAGGAAAACAAACAGACAGATCAGGAGACTGACTTGGCTAAGCAGGCAATCCAAGATGGAGCTCCAATGCAAAAAGGGAGTATACAGGAGGTGAAAGCAGGGACAGGTTACAAAGGAAGAGTTTAGAAACATTGCTTGGACATGCAGAGATGGTGTCAGGAGAGCCAAAGCTCAAATGGAGTTGAGAACTCCAAGGGATGCCACAAGCTGCAAGGAGAGCTTCTAGCTCTCCTTTACCAGGAAAAGGCTGTGCATGGAAAACGTGGGCCTGTTGCCGAATGGGGCAGGTGATTTTGTGACAGCCTACAGATAGGGTGGAGGCACTCAATGCTGACTTTCCCTCAGTCTTCACCAGCAAGGTTTCCTAGGTCTCTGTACTTAGAGAAAGGGTTCAAAGAGGAAGGAAACTACCAGCAATAGAAGAGGGTTAAGTCAGGGATCATTTGAGAGAACTTGAGCCATACAAGTCCATAGAACCAGATGGGATGCATCTAAGGGTGCTGAGAGAACCAGCTGATGTCCTCACAAGGCCACTCTCAATCATCCTGTGGAAAGGTCACAGAGATCAGGGAAGGTCCCCAATGACTGGAGGAAAGCAAACATTACACCCAACTTCAAAGAGGGCCAAAAGAACCTTCTGGGGAACTGCAAGCCAGCCGGCCTTACTTCAGTCCCTGGGAAATTCATGGAACAAGTCATCCTGGAGCATGCTTCTAGGCATGTGAAGGGAGGGGAAGGAGGTGACTGGGAACAGTCAGCATTTACCACCCTTGGTAAATCCTTTAATTTTTTTCTTATAGTTTCTGAATTCCCCTACTCCAATTTCTTTATATATTGTTTAAAGGTTTTTCAAATGTATAAATCTATTTATAGGCTTTTCATTCCATAGTCAGTACACATGTTATTCCTGAACATTTCAAAGGCAACAAAAAATGACTTACAGTTATTTACAGCAGCTGATGAGTTGACCCACTGATTCGTTTACTTGTCAAGTTTTTTGATGCCTCACTGAAGGACAGGAGGCTGGTAGCTTTTGCTGAATGGTAAGTCATTAGGCGCACAAAACTGGTTACTTGATGTCAACAGATTTTACACATTCTCTATTTCCACTTTTTGGAACAGATTTTTAAGAAGCTGAAAAAGCAGCGGATGTTTCCTCTGCAGTCCACATACCTCCCTCTCTCTCTCTCTCTCTCTATCTTCAGTCATGACATGAAAAAGTATGTACTGATCCCCCCCACTTAGGGATTCGCTCTTTGCATTGGCAAATACAATGTTTCTATGTTAGAGTACTTGTATGGAAGTAGAAAAAGGGTAACCCTCCTGAAAAACTGAGTGGGTAAACGAGCAACACACATGCAGAAAAGGGCAGAGACAGTGACCATAAAGGTAGAACATACGACATGACAGTGTGCAAATGTCACATTAATACCACAGCTCATGTGTATATTTATTTTGAATGTGGCATTGCTGATATGGAATAAGCTTGGAAAAAAATCCCAAAACAAAATATCCTCCCTGACACAGGATCCCCAAAAGTAAACTGAAGGAAAATTAAAGGAAAAGGAGGAGATTATAAAAGGCAAATGGACTAAAATGAAATAATGTAAGCAGAGGGACAGAAATAAGTTGGAGCAAACACCCTGACAGATGAAAAAATAATCTAAATTAAGATCTGAACAAAGTAGTCATCAGAATAACCAGTAACAAAATCCCGGTTGCAGTCATTGGCTCTGCCATTCCTTTTCCTGGGAATATCTTTCTTTCCCAAGCCTCAGGCTCAGCAGACATAGTCCTTCTTGAATAATTTAGGATCAGAAGATACCAAATGGCATAATTTAGGCCAGAGAAATCTGATATTCTCCCTATACACTCCCCTTTGATGCAACTGTATCTTCTATAGCTTCTCTCCGTTTGTTCTGGTTCTCCTTGTGGATAATGCCACAGTGTTCCACGTTTCTAATGCTTTCAGTATCACTATCTTCAAGATTACTGAGTAGATTCAATGACAGACCAATGTGTCTTACTTGGCTGGTTGTGCAGCCACAGTAGTATACAACATCAGTAATGCAAGGTCTATGTTGGCACACTTTATCCTTCAGGGTATAATTCACAGGAGGGATACAGACCTCTAGAGCATCAGTTTTTTTGAGTTCTAGTTTCCTGAGAAACCAGTCTATGCGCAAGCATCCATGCAGAAACATATGATATGCCCTAACTGTTCTTAATATTGCCTGCTGTGGTAAAGCATTTTACAATGCTGTAGAGAATCTCAAGCCAAAAAACACTCTACACATGAGCATCTAAAAATGGTCTAGCAGAATCCGAATGCTATTGTTCTAAGAGATTAGTTAGCATAATAATATTTAAATCTAGCCAGGCTGGAATTAAATAAAAAACAGAGACAAAGATTACAAAACACAGACAATTGATTATTAAATGACTTTTGCATTCAGTCAGTTTACCAAGTAAGGCTGCCCAATGAAGAGGAGTCCGAAACAAGTTGTCATAAGATGTCACGTTGCAGCCTTCATAAGAGGTCAGGACATCAACAACAGCTACGTTCCCATCAGCAACAGCAAAATGAAGGGGAGTTCGCCCTTCGTAGTCTTGCCAGTTAAGCAGAGATTCTGTAGGTGCAGCTTCCTTTAAAAACATACAAAAAATTAAAAATATTTAAGCTGAAGAGAAAAACTATATCCTCTTCACAGATTTAAAAAAGAAAAATCTTACAATAAGGAGATAAACTGTCCATATTCAGTAGAAGATAGCTCTAGAACCAAATATAGGTGACCTTCAAATATTTCTTGCATCTTTTTCATAAGAGCTTCCCAATTATTGTACAAGACGTGATTTTTGGTACACACCCTGTGATCTGTAGCGCAAGTGGCTCCTTACACAGGAGCCTTAAAAGACTAACTGAGGCACTTGTGAAAATAACTAGATCTTTTAAGTTGAACATGGTACATATATCTTTGCATTTTTCTCCTAGGACACACTGCTTTTGTACAAATTTACCTTATGGTTTTCATCATAACACTTTTCTAACATCTTAAAATCCCACGATTATCAGAATATTCCCAAAGGAGGTGTCAAGGTCTCCAGCTGGCTGGACAAAAGTAAGATAGAAAGTATTTCTAATGAATACAACTACTATAGGCTAAATTTTGAATAGAAAACATCTTAAAAAGTATTGTGATTAGTCATTTGATCATATAACAGGGCATGAAGAGATATAACTTGATTTTTCACCACATTTTCTTAAAAAAAAGAAGAAAAAAAAAAACACCAAACAAGCAACTCCCAAACTCCCCTGCTGAATTACTTTCACATAAGGCCTATACCTATATAATTTCACATTATAGTAGTTTCCTCTCTCATCAACTTTATTCTAGACAGATTTCTTTTCAACATCTTCTCAGGCTAAAGAACAGAACAGGTACAAACAAACATCGTTTTAGCACTGCAGAGATCTCCAAACTGCCGATGTCATAAACCCTCATGAGGTACAAAATTTAAATTTCATTTTCTTGAAAAAAGAGATATCTCAAAAAAAAAAAAAAAAGGAAAACAAGAAAATATAGGAATTCAGGTTGCAGGACACTAAACATCTGGAGTACAAGCAGAATGTTAAAATGAGGACTTAAATAAGCTATAGGGAGAAAGCCTACTATTATCTTCAACAACTCAGAACTGAAGTCAAGAGAATCCTGTGCCACAGAAAAAAGGAATTTAGTCCTGAAATTTTAAGCCACAATAACTTTCAACAATAGCATGAGCCTGAAACCACGGGGATAATTGAGGGAAAAAAAACATCCTGAAAATATAGTGCCAGACCATGTCCTATAACAAGTTTATGAAACAGCAGGGGGAGAGAAAGAGAAGAAGGGAGGAGGAGAAAGACTCTGATCAATGCATCTTGCTACCAAAACAGACTTTTCCTACTGATCTCAATAGCTCCACGAGCACTTGCATTATTTAAAATGCAGTAATTATTACGTATAAAAATAACATCTCACATTGAAGATGATAAATCAAGAAGTTGAAAGTCAAGAAATTCCAGAATTATGGTTTCTATCACAATGTTAATTTACCAAGGTTGTATATTCTATAAGTTTTATTTAGTAGATTAAAAAATAAATACATTTAGAGTTATATTTAACCATAATTCCTAAGTGCAATCTGGCTAAATCTTACTGTCTTACTTTTTAACAAGGCCAACTTAAACTTCCTAATATTTGATTACTTCATTTTAATTCAAACATCCACATATTTTATAAACTATACATAATCACTATGAAAATGCTCTGTCTTAGGTATTTGAAAAATCTGTTGCAGTACTTTGTATCAGTAGTATTAGTTAGCAATACCGTGCTAGAAAAAAATTAACGTACTCAAAATATACTGTAGTTCATTATGATACGCAGCCACTAGCACAATCACAGGTTAGAAACATAACAAGCTGATAAATGTGAATTTGTCTTACTAAAAATAAAATTGAAGTTAATGTTGTTACATATACAAACCATAATAATCAAAGCATGAATACTGCTTATTCTAACAAGTATTCAAAAGCACTTGATCTGAGCCATTACAGTGAAAAGTGAAGTTTCACGCTCTTCCCTTTCTTTAATACCTCTCAAGACACAGCCAACCGACATTATGCTTGCTTTCAGTCTATTTAAACTGCTCAACAGAGGGAGCATAGAGCCCACTGCAAAAAATTCAGAAGGGATCTTTATGAGAATCATTTTTAAAGAATGACTAAGTATGAATGACAATATGAATAGAAGTTATTACTGAAATTCTAACTGCACCAGAGGAAAATGTATTTGAACGGAATAAATAGATTTAAAAAAAAAAAAATCAGCTTTTTCTCTTTATCTATAATTTATTGATGTGATCAGGAAAGCTAATTTTTGATCCTTCCAAAACACAAACCATTTAACAAAAGATATGAAATAAATGACTCAAAAACCTGTGTCTGAAAGCCACTGATGTTCCACAGAACACATCCCCATAACCTGCAGTGTTACTTTACTATTAAAAGTTTTTTTTATCACTTTGGAAAAGTCACTACTTACTTTCTACTCCGTAAGCCTTGTGTGCTCCGTTCTCATTATGTTTCATGGATTTCAATATCAGATGCAATCAGTTGTGCCACCCCTGCAAATTCAACCTACTTTTTCAGCATTTGGTTCTCTTTTCTTTACTATTTATTTTCACACTGCCCAGAAGCTCTAGTTATTGGTCAAGATTCCACTGGGCTAACTACTGTGTTAGAAAAGGGAGCTAATTTAGCTCTAGCCCACCTTAACACCAGTGCCTAAAGTAGACGAAGCCTGCAGGCCGCAGAATGAATCGTAAATGAGCTCGAGAGACATTGCTGAGGATGCGACTGCAAAACCAGCTAGAACCAGCCCTCAAAGGCACAGCGCACAACGGACAGAGGTAACGGTTTACCTTCGGATAAGATAAGGCACTATGAAGCAGGAACACAGCAACCGTCCCGGGATGTAGACGTGAACCAATCAAAAGAAAGAGACCACCGACTCAGTAAAGAAGACTGTCACTAGCAGGCGGGGAAATCTGATGGTAAGGAGAATAATTACTCCAAAATTTCTTTGTTCAGGATCCCTCCCCAGAGGCACCCAGCTTGAGCTGTTACTTTGCTGCCCCATCGTTTAAATAAATAACTATATTCACTGTTAGACGTACGTGAGACTCTGCTCCTAGGAAAGCCAGGGTTGAACTACTTCCAAAATAAGTGTACAAACACAAAACAGAAAAGGGATCCATGCTCACTTTTATGAATTAAAAAAAAGAAGCAATAGATGGATACATTCAGAAAAGGGAGCACAGAAAGACAAGACAATATTTTTCAGTATCGTAGGCTGTGGTCTCAATAAAATCAGCAGCTTAACTGTTGTCAAGTTTTTGTAAAGCAGCAACGGAGAAGTCTGAGAAACACCCTAGAGAATAACAATTTTTTGTGGATTTCTTCCAAAATGTTAAAGATAATATGAGAGAAATAACATCAGTGTTGTTCTTCATAATTTAGTAAATGGGCAACAAAGGTTGCCAATGCAGATTGACCAGAGGTAGATGTCAATATCTAACTGTTGTCCAAGCAATGTGTCATGCAGTTTACAGCTTATACCACTCTATAGTGAAAATGAAGATAAATGGTTTGTGTTGGATGTAATAAAAAATGAGAGGCAACAGTGGCACAGTCAGAGTGGTAGGCCTTTTGCACTGCTATCATCACAAGATAACATATTGGTGAATGCAGGTAAGTCATGACACAAGATGGCAGAAATTTTAACTGTATGGGTACATACCTCTGCCCAGAGAGGTAGTGGAGTCTCCTTCCCTGGAGATTTTCAAAACCCGTCTGGATGTGATCCTGGGCAATATGCTCTAGGTGACCCTGCTTGAGCAGGGAGGTTGGACTAGATGATCTCCAGAGGTCCCTTCCAACCTAAACGATTCTGTGATAGGTTAGAAACATCATGCAGAAAGAATCTGAAAGGCTATGGAGTTAACCTGGATGTGAAAATCTAGAGGGATGAGAATCAAAGATGATGCTTGGACAACAGATCTGGAAACTGGGTAACATGGTAAACAGTAACAAAGAAATGACGGGAAGATTGCAAGGTCTGCTTTAGCTGTGTTGACGTAAACCCGCTAGGTAGATATCTAAAAAGAAAGGTATGAAAAGCACTTCAGTCTGGACACAAGATAAGATTGTACTAAAGAGTGAAGCTCAGAGGCATCAACAAAAAAGATGGTAGTTACACTCAACAGATTCAATCAGCCTGATTACCTAGTCAAATGCTTCCGTATCATCAACTTCTACAGCATATTCTGTAAGCTAAATTATTTCTCCATTTAAAGCAGCACTATCTTACTCCTACGAATAAGCATACAAAGGTATAACTATCTGGCATATTAGCAATTTTGCTGATGCATGAAAAAGCCTAGATGAAATCAAGAGCATGTTCTTTTAACTGTCAGAGTAAATAATGAACAAAAAACCTTGATATGATCAGGCTTCTGTATTACTGAAACAGAATCTTTGAGATCACTTTCAGTAACAGATGAATGTTTTTTAAAAGTTGAAAAATATCTATCTTGAATAGTTCTGAAAAAGTCTAAGCTTGAAAATATGAAAACAGCAGTCCTTTCCCATTTCTCAGCAAGTTTCTTTCTCTGGTCTAGCAAAAAAATACATGGCATATATAAACTAGAACTAATTTAAACTATTTGTAACAAATCTTTTCACGACTGAGTCCTAATTACAAATATCTTGAATAAACAGAAGCAATATGGAAATGAAATTGCATTAATATAACATTGGAAACTCCTCAAAAACTATTTTATAGTGAAAAAGACAATAGTAACATTATTACTGTGATGGGGGGGGGGGGGATTGAATTTTCATAGCCCATAGGTTAAGTTCTCAACTTGCAAGCTAATCAGACAGACATAGACTAGTTAGCTTACAATCAATATGCTTACTTCTGAAACAACTTTAAAAGACAGAGATTGTTGCAATATGTTGTATTTTTCAAAATTCCTGAAGTTCAGTGATTTCCACAGAATAAAAAAAATCAAGGTAAAAATCAAGGTAAAAATCAAGGTAAAAATCAAGGTAAAAATCAAGGTAAAAATCAAGGTAAAAATCTATACTGTAGTCAGTATAGTTGTCAGTGAAGAAAATGAAATTGAAATGCTGCAAAAAATAACATGCCATGAAGGAAGGACTATTTAATCTGTACAGAAAGACTTTTGGAGAGTCTCTCACTAAACTGACCAAAGGCTCGCCAATAATCGATCAGATATATCCTACAATTCTGACTCAACAGTCAGAAATTAGACTGTTCAATATAGTTAACTGGAAGCAAACTTGCAAACAAGGAAGAAAAAGGCACACAGCAAAACTCACTGCGCAGGAGGCAACTGACTGGCTATTTGACTGGCTATTTTAATTATGAGAACTTGCAACCTCTTCCTCCCTCCTTCCCCTAAAAATGCAGAGTTAACACACCAAACTAATATGAACAGTATTCATAACCCATGATTTATAGCAAAGATATTCACTAGTACTTCAGGAAGGTAAAAAATATTTGTATCACAGTAAAGAAATACATACAAAATAGACTTTCTTACCAGAATACATTTCACTGTGTGAACTGCACTAGGGTCCTTGTTGTTAGCTGCCCAGTGAAGTGGGATTTTTCCTTCAATATCAGGGATTCCAATATTTGAATCATGCTTTATGAGAAGTTTCACGTGCTCTGGGTTATTGTAGTAGGCACTCCAGTGCAATGCAGTTTGCTGGGATACAACATTCACAAGTTTTACAAAAACGTCAAAAAAGGAACAGAAGATGTGAAGTTCATTAGAACCTAAAATACATTCATGAGATTTAGATTATATTTTCACAGAATCACATAGAACAGTTGACACTGGAACAGACCTCCAGAGACCATCTAGTCTAATCCCCTTGCTGAAAGCAGGGTCAGCTAGGGCAGGTTGAGTTCTGAGAATCAGCAAGGATGGAGCCTCCACAACCTCTCTGAACAATCCATTCAGCGCTTGACCACCTTCACTGTAAAATAGTTTTTTCTTAAAACGGAATTTTCTGTATTTCCATTTGTGCCCATTGCCTCTTGTCATTCACTGGATACTACTGAGAAGAGTCTGGCTCCATCTTCTTTACACTCTCCCATCAAGTATTTACACACATTGGCAGTATCCTCCCAAGTCTTCTCTTCTCAAGGCTAAACAGTTCCAGTTCTCTCAGCCTCTCCTAGTAGGACAGATGCTCCAATCTCTTAATCGTCTTTTTGGCCCTGCACTGGATTCGCTCCAATGCGTTCATGTCTCTCTTGTACTGGGGAGCCCAGGCCTGGATACATCAGTTGTGTCTGGACATTCCAGATGCGTTCAAACACACCACTGTGTCTGGACACTCCAGATATGGTCTCACCAGTGCTGAGCAGAGGGGAATAATAACTTCCCTTGACCTACTGGCAACCGTCTTCCTAGTACAACCCAGGATGCTGTTGGCCTTCTTTGCTACAAGGGCACACTGCCGGCTCATGCTCAACTCAGTGTCCACCAGGACTCCCAAGGTCCCCCTTGGCCAAGCTGCTTTCCATCCTGTACTGATGCATGGGGTTATTCCTTCCCAAGGGCGGGACTTAGCACTTCCCTTCGCTGAACTTATTTTTGAACTGAATTTTACTGAGCTTTCTTGAGCCATCTATATAACACTTCAAAGTGCAGAAAATAATTATTTGTAGTGGTATCACAACATGAACTGTAATCTATTACAGTATACAAATAACATAAGTCTCTGAATAATATGCATGACCTATAGAGAGTTCCTATATGGAACTCTCATTCCACTGATATCTTCAATAAGCGTAGCTTTAGGCTCTAGGTAGATCTGAAAATTATACAAACCAAACTGCGAAGATTATGATATCCTCCTCATTTGTTTTACTGATTACCAATAGTTATTACTCCAACAAAGATATTTACAACACAAGAATATATGTTCTAAAGTTACTGTTTTGGAGGGTATCATGGATCTCAGTGCAGTCATGGAAGTCATTCAGGCAGATAAGACTTTATTTTTAGAACACCACCATTCATTCTGCATGAATCCTATGATTCCTTGTGCTCCTGTGCAAGACATGCAGACAAGCCATGATACTGCCCCAGTTCCCTTACAATGCTGAGTAGAATCCCAAGATATCTGGAAGCCAGGGATGGACAGTTATCAAATGATCTACATCACACTGAAAAACTAGCTAACACAGGGTAGAGATAACAGTCCTGTATTTTTCAGGTATGCAACAGTCTTTGTCTCTCACTGCTGCTGTGTGGTAAGGGACATTCTGTAAGGATGACGGGCATTAATCCCTTGAACAATGAGTAAGTGAGCAATCTTTCGTTAAAACTTCGATAAAGACAACTGACAAAAAAATGGAACACATGTACCTAGAGTGGGTGACAAATCAAAATCACTGGAAAACAGGCTTTAAACAGGTTTTAAACAAAACTGACCTGATCAAGACTAGATACTCACATATCTTTGTTACTGAGGCCTGAATTAGGTCTAAGCCACATCTTATGTGATGATCACACTGAGAAGCACTTATACTTCACACAAAAGTTGTTTTGGTAGTTATTTAACTTGGTAGATATTTAATTTAATTGCATGACAATTTCTTGGACTCAAGAAAGAGAATACTCTGTCCATGGTACTTCGCCAGCCAACAGGGCAAGGCCATCAAATGCAGCAATTTCAGGGCTGGAGAAAACATCTGACTTGATAGAAAGCAATCATGTCCAAGTTAGAATGGCTGTCTGAAGCAGACCTCAAAGCCAGAGCTCAAGCAAACCTCAAAGTCAGTCTGGTCTCTCTCCTAAATTTGGAAATCTCTTAGAATGATAGACACTGATGGAGAAGTACACAAAAACATTATTTTCCACTAGAGGAAGAGGGCGCTAAATATTGACTCTGGATTCAGATACACCTTGAGCAAAACTGTCCTTCATCACTCCAAATTCTATAGGTTGAATATTATTCAATCTACTGTCCACTGACTGACAGCAGTCAAGAAAAACATTAAAAGGCAGTTCAGGCCCTTAACGTCAGTTCCTGACTACTGTCACTGGGGCTTTTTATAGGCATTATCAATGTTCGTAATTAAGTAAACCAGTTTTTTTTTTTTTTAAACAGTAAAACACTGGTAGATTAACAAGATATCTCTCTCAACTGCTGAGCAGTAGTAGGTCGTAAGATAGAGAATGGATTTTATTTCCTCCCCCACCCCAGCAAAATATTATGTACTACTTTGATTTGAAAAGGTTGAGAAATAACCGTTCCAGGACATTTGTGCATAGTCACACAATAGTCTGGACTGGGATGCTTGGATAGTCAGAATATATGAGATCACTAGCCTATCCTTAATTTCTCTGAGGAAGGTCAAAAAGGGAGCTCATTTATTTGTGTTTGCTGCTTTAAGTTGTTAGTTTAGTACCATGGTAACATAACATGATACGTCAATCTTTTTGCTTATTGAGTAGTTCACTGAAAACATGTTCATTCCGAGATATAACTGGAGGGGCTGCAAGGAAAGGTATCATAACTGATATCACATAAAATACATAGAGCATAGCATCGTAAAACATGCCTGAACCATCACAGCTTGCCAGGATTTGAACCGAAGAACTTGTAGCAACAGAAATTTGTAATAAGTTAACACATGTTATTTCGTAAGTGGAGCTGACCGCTATCTCTAGAAATTGATAGCTGCAGATCCTTGTTAAATGACTTCTCTCACTTGCAGTCAGCTTTTCAGCTGGTTGCCTATACAGAAATGGATATAAAATACAGTTTTCTCTCTTATGTTCAGGAACTGCATTTGACAATCTTGATGCACATAGTTGCAATAAGAGCCATGAATAAGCTATGTGCCCAACAGGATCCAATATCTTGGAGTCTATCACTGAGAGTCCCTTTCACCAATCTGAATTCCATCTTTGCTACTGTGACTACTCACGACATGAACTGGAACAAAAGTGCTCTACATTTTGTGGAAAATCTGGTAATGCTTTAATATTGCTTTGGAAATCAGCTGAACAAAAGACAAGGTTCCTAAAAGGTTTTGGCTGGTTTCTGCATACCTTTGTTAATTAATTATTGTAGTTAGGAAGTTAGCATGACCTTTCCAGAGTGACTGTTGTGATTATAGCCAGGGTTTCCACGATACACGTTAGAATATTCTGGAAGGCAAGCAGCTGATTGCTAGGGCAGAGGCTGGTTCAACCCCGTTGTTTGGAGGGGACAGAAGAGTCATTTGATGGAAACTGGGCTTGCAGCTGTCTTTTCCTGCTTCCTAGATGATAGAATCAGATTAGAATTTCAGAGTTTAAGAAGTAATACTGCTAGAAAGCTCACTCCCCTTCTCTTACTATACCCTCTTCCGGTAGGTTGAAAACCCACTAAACAATAGATGGAATGTTGATTTCCACTAAGACCAATCAGGCCAACCTGCTATGTTTATTATCAGCTGGTTGACATACATTCGATCAGGGCACATTTGCGTTGGTGGCAGATTTGTGCCTGATGAGGAGAGCTTTTTGCACAAGTTCCAGGATCACTTACATATTATGGGAAGGAGACTTCCATGCTGAATGCTGAGAAATGTCCAGAGCCATTACTGATGTACATATAGTTGTGCCCAACATCATGTCTACTTTGCCAATGGTAGTTCCACGATTTTTTTCCTCTCTTTTTGCTATTTACCTTAACAACATCTAACTTTCTGTTGCCATATCCTTGGGGAAAAATTTGGCATTAGAGAACATTCCTATCCGGACTTTTTGTTAAAGAAGAATCTCTTTCAGACCCAAGGTGACATATGTAAACTGCTTAAAGCACATGACATTTGAAGCAGACATCCCAGTTCAATAAGTCCACAATGAGAATTACTAGAACTCCATTAAAGGCAACGTGATCATCTCCCAAACAGAATATCAAACATGCCAACAAAAAGGATGAATTTGTTTCATTTAAGAGCAAAGAAATCCAAAACCACAAAACTCCTTTACCTAGGAGTACCTGTCAGGACTGCGTGCATGTCCTTCCTGTGCTTCTTCATACCCTACCATTAATGCTACTACACAGATGCAACTGCTTCACAGCGGTTTGAAACCAAACACTGATAAGCACTTAAACTTAAGAGCCACAGCCACCTCAAAAAAAAAATTCAGTTATTATATGCTACTTAACTATTCCTTCTTTTAAAAGCATTAGCATGCTATTATTGTTGGCTGGCAATCTTGTCTGTATCAAGAGTAATGATCCATCAGTTGTTCAGAAACCATAACACCTTCCTTCTAAGATAAGTCACCTGTACTGGCCACTCATTTTAACAATCGTCCTTTTTAGCAAGCATCAGTAGACTTCATAAGGCTCTTACAAGTCAGGCTGCTTCTCAAGCAGGCTGATAATGTTATTGATCTAGTGGAGCACGACTTGATACTGCAAAGGGACATCAGACAATTCATAACAATAGATGCATTACATGATATTATTGGAAAGTCACTTGGAGACTTCCAGGCCTTTCAAGCAGCCTTTACTATCACGGAAGCAGAAAATGAATGTCAAGGACTTTGTTCTGAGAAGGTGGTACTGTAAAGGTCTATAGATGTTAGAGTACATTTTCTCCTGAAGAAGTTCACAACTTCACAAAACAAATGGCAAAGTGTCTAACTGGTGTACTATTTCCAATGGGAGTCTCATACCAGTTTGTCAATCAACTTCACCACTGTGTTCTTCCTACTGAATGATGCATTCATTGGAGCAACAGTGCATGTGCACTGGTAGCAAACTTTCTGCTGGAAATTGGTCCATTTTTGTATAATAATAATAATAATGAACTTGATACTTTTTACTGTTCCATCAGAAAATCTTCTTGATAAACTGCATCATATTCTATCACAGGTCACAAAGTCATGTTTGATTAGAAGACCCTAAAAAATATCCATTTTTATTTAAAGAGATGCAGAAAAAAAGTCTATCAGACAGGTCTAGCCTATGGACATTTTTATCTTTGGGCCATCCCTGCTCCAGTGGTACTGCCATTGTACTGAACAGTCAGATAATGACTCAGAAATAACATACAGATCAAAGTACTCTCCTAGATGCATATTTACATTGGTATCACAATGTGGAGTCTGCCACAAGACTCTCCCTAGGTGTCACAATCTGCAGAAAGTGATTCCCATTAGACTCTTATTGACTAGATAGCAAAGAGATTATCAAAGTGAAAATCTCTAAGGGGACTGTAATCCATAAAAGAAAAAAAAACTTGAAACTTTTTCATAATAATCAGAGTTGAGGTAACAAACTGATCTAGAGACCAAGAGAAGATCTTATTAGGAATCACAGAATGGTTGAGGTTGGAAGGGACCTCTGGAGATCATCCACTCCAACCCCCCTGCTGGAGCAGGGTCCTCTAGAATACATTGCCCAGGATCGCGTCCAGGTGCATTCTGAATATCTCCAGCAAAGGAGACTCTACAACCTCTCTGGGCAACCTGTTCCAGGGCTCAGTCACCCTCACAGGAAAAGTTTTTCCTCAGGTTCAGATGGAATTGCCTGTGTTTCAGTTTCTGCCCACTGCCTCTTGTCCTGTCACTTGGCACCACGGAGAAGAGTCTGGCCCCATCCTCTCAACACCCCCCCCCTTCTTGTACACATTGATGAGATCACCTCTCAGTCTTCTCTTCTCCAGGCTGAACAGGCCCAGCTCTCTCAGCCTTTCTTTAGAGGAGAGATGCTCCAGTCCCCTAATCATCTTCGTAGCCCTCCGCTGGACTCTCTCCAGTAGTGCCATGTCTCTCTTGTACTGGGGAGCCAGGATACCATTGGCCTTCTTGGCCACAAGGGGCACATTACTGTGGATGGTGAAGGGCATGTGCCTCCTAGATTTGATCTCCCAGATCAAGTACTGGACTAAGAATTCTACTGACAATGGAGGCTCTTCCTGGACAGTGGTAAGCTGATCCATGGAGCAGAGCAGCAAGCAGGCCGTTCAGTACCATTACAACAGATAGAAAGAAAAATAGATGAGTGACTGGAACAGTGCAAAAGCGAGCTGGCTTCTAGCACGTTCCTTCACTGGTACCCACCAACCATGGGAGAAGGTGTTCTTTTCTCTATTCTGTTGTACATAATGAATACTCCACTTCATAACACCTATGGATGGCTGTGTCAATACCACTACCATTTTGGTGGCCCCCAGTGCAGGGCCACATCAATCACACAGTGACAGGATCACTGTCTGACAATGGCAAAACTGAATTTAGCCCAAAAAAGGAATTCTTTTTCATTCATCTTTGATAACTACGTAGACCTTGAAGATTTTTGCACAAAGTTTTCCAATAACTCTTTGCATTACATGATTACATAATTTCTTCTACTACTCCAAAGTTAAGATCCAGTGCAAAAAATAATGGTGCTATGCAGTTTCTGGATTCAAATCTTGATCTTTTAAGAGTAAAATCACCCACATCATTGTTCAAAAGAGTGGAATTCAAACTAGTATTTTTGGATTTCCACGTGGACAACAAGGGCAGATGAACATCCATTTCATATCCAGAATTTTTCCAAGGAAGAAAAGCAAGATGCTATCCACCTTCGAACAAGAATCAGACCATCACAGAAAGGCTTACACCTTAAAATTGATGGATTTTTAATCTTCCATTATGTCTATGCACTCTCAAGATGAATGTCAGTGAAGTCAGTACAATGAATTGTTACATTATTTTTGGCCAGAAAACCTTAATATTTTTAATGGTGAACATTGAAATACCAGTCTTAGCTACTATTCTGAAGAGTCAAAAAACATTTGTTATGCACGGAAATAACAAATTTATTTTTCACACATAATGGTTAGATACAACACCAATTTCCAAAGTTGCTAAAAGTGTTTTCTTAAACTAAGTAATATTTTACCTTATTTCTGTCCTGTGTATCCACTTCACCAGGTGCCATATGTTTTAGCAGCAAAGCTAAACATTTTGGGCTTTTGTGACGTGTAGCTAAATGTAACGGTGTCATATCCTCTAAGTCCTTCTGCATCCAGTTCCCTCTACGAGCCAGTAAAAGTTTCATGAGGCGGTAATTTCCCTAGATAAGGAAAAATACATGCAATTTATTCCAGTTAATCAATCCATGCACCAGTACAGGCTGGGGGCTGACCTGCTGGAAAGCAGCTCTGCAGAGAACAACCTTGGGAGTCCTAATGGACAGCAAGCTGACCATGAGCCAGCAACGCACCCTCATGGCAAAGAAGGCCAGCAATACCCTGGGTTGCATTAGGAAGAGCATTGCCAGTAGGTCAAGGGAGGCAATCTTCCCCCTCTGCTTAGCCCTGGTAAAGCCGCATCCCGAGTACTGTGTCCAGTTTGCACCCCAGTATGAGAGACACATGGGGCTACTGGAGTGAAGGGCTACTAAGACGATGAAGGGACTGGAGCACCTCTCATATGAGGAAAGGATGAGAGAGCTGGGACTGTTCAGCCTGGAGAAGAGCAGATAGAGGGGGGATCTTATCAATGTGTACAAGTATCTGAATGGATAGTGTCAAAAGGATGGGGCCAGGCTCTTCTCAGTTGTGCCCATTAACAGGATGAGAGGCATCGGGGACAAACTGAAACACAGGCAATTCCATCTGAACGTGAGGAAAAATTTCTTTACTGTGAGGGTGACTGAGCCCTGGAACAGGTTGCCCAGAGAGACTATGCAGTCTCCATCCTTGGAGACGTTCAAAAGCTATCGGGATAGGATCCTGTGCAATGTGTTCTAGAGGTAACCATAAGTTTTGGAAATCTCTAACAAAGATCTATTGTTAAAAAACATCAACTCTTGATTTTCTAAATCTATCTTCCTATTTGCTATCACCTGCATATCTTCCTATAGTGTACTGTCTAAGACAACAGCCTATAAGACAGATATTGCCATAAGACTGCAATATTGTCAAGAGTTTCTTCATAGTGTCATGTCTTGAAAAAAAACACTTCTTTACTTGTTGCAAATACATTTTATAAAAATCACCTAAACTGCAGAAGTTGCTGATTTCAGTGTATTCTCTCCCTCTTGGTTAACAAATATTTTTTTAAATGAAAAAATAAAAGCTTATACATTTATTTTCATTTTTTCTCTTTATCCTTTCACTTACTTTTGCAGGCTTTCTATTCCTTCTGTACTTTTACATTATTCTGTTTGCTCCCACTAATTTTATTCATTTTTGACAATCCTATTTTTTTTTCCTTTCTTTTTTTGGACAGAAAATATTTCTAGTGGACTATTGCCAAGATCATTAAGGTTTTAAAGGGTAAACAATCTATGAAATAAAAAGTCTTCCCAACTTGAGGAAACTTTAAAAAACATATTTATCTGAATATCTCCACAAAACACTGCTTCAGAGACCTAGTCTGTGTCTCATCTGGCATAGCTTCACGAGCATCCAACAGCTACAAGTGACAAAGGAAGAGCTAACCTAATGAGAGCAAGGGAAAAATGGCCCTTAAAGCTTAAAATATACAAGATTACAAGAGTTTTCTGTGACCAACTCCAGGAAGTAACAATGTTAACAATTTTCAATGAAGTTCACAGGAACTGTACGCAGGAATGCAAAAGGCATTCCTGCTTTGCAGCTGTTTCTAAATGGTAACAGACTGTAAATTTCAGGGACAGAGTTGGCAAAAGTACAAAAAAAGGGAGAAAACATAGAGAACAGGCAATTCTGTGCTCTTGCCCCAGGTAACTCAAAGGCAAGAAATTTTCAAAGTAAGTCATAGTTCAACTTCAATAAACACCATATAAAAACTGAATAAAGTTCACCAGTTTCATAATTTTGTTTTGATTAAACACATGCAGGAGACAGCAAGGTGGATGGGTATCAGGCAAGGAATAAAACTAAACATAAAGAAAGATCAGAATTTTCAAAGTGAGTAAGAGAATAACAAGGAACTTTTCAGAGAGAGAGAATATGTACTCACCTGAATTAGTAAGAAATACCTGGAAAAAAGTGATTGTTTTTTATATTTTTAAGTTAGGAACTGTATGTAAATTCTGATATACCGTATGCATTATGAATGCATGGGACAACTAGCTTGATAACACTCATTCAAAATATTTAACACTCTGGACTTTAGATCTAGCTTTTCAAAAAGAAGAATGTACATATGTTCCTGTGAGGGACTAACAATTGAGGATAGATCCCAACGAAAGCAATCTGGTTCTACTTCTTAAATCACTGAGGAAGATAATCAAAAATTAAGGAGATAGTCATGTAATCATTATGAAGCTGTGGTGACTTGAGGTACAGCCAGCCTTGACTTGCTGTTGTCCCTTATTTTGAAGTTATTTCCGACATAATTGAGAAGCTACACAAGGTATCTTGATAGTTTTGATTCCACTTCAATACAAAGTTATTGGGTTTTTCCAAAATCATCCTCAGCAATAAATCCAGTTGAGGATCAGTAACAAACAGCTACAGCAGCAACTCTTAAAACAAAAACATCTGAATCTGTAAAAGCTTATGTGATCATGTTTTAAACAACCCTGTTCTTTCCCCACTCTAACTTTTAACCCCTCCTAAAGAGAAAAGGAGTGTGCAACCATTTTGCTTACTGTCTCCCAATCTTTCCCAAAATATTTAATGTTTTTGCCAATTTCACAAACTGATAGTTTAAGTAAAAACATTAATTTCCCATAAATATCATGAAAATAGACAACTTGGAAGAGAAGAGAAATTAGTATAATTTCCCCACTCAGGGAAAAGCTGCAGCATTTGATCAAGCTGTATTAGGCAAGGTACAAAGGAAAAATGAGACACAAATCAAAGTCATGCCTTCAGATTCTGCTGGCTACGGAACTACCTGTAAATTAACATTTTTCAATCTGCTAAAATTATTGTATAAATCCTATATTTTAAACTTAGTCTCTTCCAGCTGACCTTGGAAAAACAAAGAAAAAAAGGTAGCCAGGTATACAAGTGCCAGCACTGCTAATGAATGGTGCACTTCCTGCATGTCACATGCCTCACCATTGAATCATGGAATGGCAGGGTGGAGATGGGCCAAAGGATTCCAGAGACCACCACAGTACCCAGTCCCAAGGCATAGAAATACTACAGTTTCCTTTTTCACAGAGTGTTATAGCAGTCACAGAGACTGGAAGGGCAGATTTTGCATATGTTACTCTTTTGATCTTTGTCTATACAAATGAAAAAGTTGAGCTTTAAGTAGGAAGAGTAGATTTCACCAAGTATGCTAAAAATAAATGAATGTGACTATTTTCACATTTCCTTTTCCTGCTACATTATTTCCTCTTAAAATACAAAATAGGTAAGATGAATCAGGAACGATTCCTCCTGACAAAATACGCTTCCTGCTTTGACAGTCTACTGCCACTGACCCTTGCTCTTTAGCGAAACCCTGTAAGGAAAGCGTGCCAAAAACCTTACCACAAACTTGCTGGAAAATGCAAACTTCTACTGCCAGAGCCAGCACAGCAACTGTACGCCTTAATAGCATTCACAGCAAGTTCACTCAGTGAACAGTGAATCACTAATTCTCTTGCTTCTGCTGGGTGTCATGGGAAGCATAACCTCACGATTCTGCCCCTTCGCTACACTGACATGCATTGAGGAATACACTGAAGCACAAAAGGCATAACAGCATAATGGTTGCACAGCTACTAATCCATGCGGAACATATTCAGAAGAGTTTATGATAAATTTAGGGATGAGTTAGTTTAAGAAACTTCTCATTATTGCCATCATATTTTATAGGTAAATATAAGAAGAATTCGCAAAACTCATTAAAAGAACTCAGCAAAACTAGCAATGTATCATGCTGTAGTTGGGAATTAGATTGGGGAAAGAAAGCGTTAAATAATTTCAGACAATATTACTCTTGGAAGAAATATAGCTGCTTTGCTCCATCAGAAAAGATAATACATTTGTTTTGTTGCAGCACTACTTACTCTATGTGCATGCATACATGTGAAAGAAAAAAAAATGTCTCTTCTTTACGAATACTTATTGGAAGCTTTACAAAACCACTGTATTTTTTGAATTAATTCAGCTGAAAAGAAGGGTCAAAGTTAAAAGAATACATAATAAAAATACGTTTCCTTTCAGTTTTATTACAATTTCTTTTCCTGTACTCTATTTTATTCCTGTTATGTATTTTTCCACCAGTCACGACTATATTATTCTGTTGCCTGCTAAGCCACCACCAAATCCCTCTCCTTAGGAAATGAATCTGCAATAACCCCCCTCTTTATGAAACATGAGAGATTATATTTCTTTCAAATGAGTTAAGATTAAAAAATAAATACACACACACCCCCCACCACAGAAAACAACGGTCTCACATTATATGGTCTTCTTATTTGTAATGATTTTATTCCTGCTGTTACTTCTGGCTGCTGCCCTTTTCTTCAGTAATACCCTGAGTATTGCTGTGTTCCTTTCACTCGCTAGGAAATAAAACTATCCCTATTAGGATATACAAAGGGAAAAATTCCCCACTTTGAGTTGATTTTTGCTGGATTTCGTAAATACACAACACATCAACATCACTGAAGGTAGATTTGATTTAGGTCTTAATAGGTGGAGGGGGGAAAAGTATGCTTAATCTGAAAAGCAGTTACTAGCCTAATTCTTTCATTTCTATAAAATGTTTGTATATAACAAGCCTTCAAACTTGCTAGCTTTACTCACAGAAAAGACACTTGATTGGCCTAACATGGCTACTAAGTCTCTCTAAAATGATTCGGTTATACTGTAAAAACATTACAAGCAAACAGGATTAACTATTGGTATAGAAAATTCAGTTCTCAGTAGCCAAAATTTACTGCTCCCGTGTCGATTCTTAAAATTCTTTTACATCCTACAAAGTTTATTTTTAGTTAAAAGACTCAACTCTCCGCAAACTATAGCGCAGTTTCAGAGAACAGCTGTCAACTAGCTTTAACGTAACACTATCTGATCAGAAGAATAAATTCTGCTATTTGAAAACTTCAATCGCATATTAACTGCAATAGAGCATAACACATTTTCGGTAAACAGACAGTTCAATAAGCAATCACTGCTCTGCAACCAAGTAATGACTTTGAAGGAAAGTTCTGGTCCCCCAAGCTCAACTGCTAGGCAGTCAGAACGACTTTCTCTTCCTGAGTGTTTCCATATAGAAAATAATGATGGGAGAAAAATCTTACTCAGAATCAATGAATCTGCCAGAATTCAGATTATCCCACAAATTGAAAAAGCTATCCCTAAAATTGCAAGTTCATCTGGAAAAAAGCTGTCTAGTATTTGCAGTGTATATTACCATTGCATTAAAAACATTAACTTCACACTGTGCCACTCGACGCAGCCCAGCACAGCCCTGTTCGAAGCTGCCGGGTCACACCGCCTTGTGCCTCTGCTCGCAAACGCTCCTCATGACTTGGCCATGGTACCCTCACTCCAGCAGCGGGAAGGTTAGGGACAGGACATTTCTCTTTCCTTCCCCTGGATCACTGGCAGTCCTCCTCTTCCCTAGCAAAGTACTGGTATGTCACTGAGCTCAACAGGGGCATATATGGGTCCAGGGATCCAAGCATCACTGTGAAGCTACATCAGCATCTCAAGTCCTCCTGGGCCAAGTTCCAGCTTCCCAAACACATAGGCAGACCTAGGTTCCTACTGGGTCATTGTCCATACCAGTTCAGTAGTACTGCTACTGTTATTTGGGTATTACTGTTGAGAAAGTTTAAATAACGTTTCCAACTCCAATAGAAAGTAAAGCAATAGGCCTACCAACCTAATGGAGAAAACATTATCATAAGAACATAGCTGTGCAAATGTTCCAGTACCCAACATGAAAAAGAATTTAGCAAATTCTTTTTGTTCCCCACGTCATGTCTTGCAGCACAGCAATGGATTTGTTTTAATCTACCTTTCCAATAAATGTACAATTTAATACATTTCAAGATATAGTCTAAAATTCTGAGCCTTGGACTAATACAGAGTTAGCAACCAATTATTGTAATTAATGCCGTTTTTCATGAAAGGTTTTATCCTTCATGGAAGCAAAATTCTTCCAGAGATTTCTTAGCATACAGGAGCGTTAGCCTCCTTAAAGGTGATAGAACAGTCTCTCAACTATGACAGAGCATGCACGGTTCTTTTTTTAAAAAAAAAAAAGATCTAATGCATAGGTCTTTCAATCTAAGCAGTATAAGGTAAGTTCTGTGTTCCCTGCAAAATATCATTTGCTCTCTGCACTCATTGCAGTTTCAACTCATTTGTTCTGAACACAAGCAGCCAGAAGTCCCACTAGTAGCATGTTGGATGGCATTAATACTTCTCTCTTGCTAGTGCAAATATCTTGTCAGATATACCCTAAAACTGCACTCGCCTCTTTCAGCTGAGCACATTCTCTGATCAGTACACAAATCAATATCCTCTTGAGCTATTCTCAAATGAACTCGCAATGTACAGAATACATTGCTGTGCCTCACTGCCTCCACACATAGCCTTGCATTAAGGACCATCATATTTCCAACCACTTCAATTATTTCTAGTATTCTAGACTTTCCAATCCTGTCTTCGATTGACAATATCACCTAATCTTGTGTCACTTCTAAATGTCCTTAGAAAAATTCCTACAGGTTATAGTAAGCTTATTTAATGAAAATATGGATCAATACAAGATTCAAGTTCAGCTGTTGAGAAATTCTAATATACTTTTTCCAAACTTATAATTCAAATTTCAACAGCATCTGTTTTCAGCTTATTATCAAACTCCACCCATCTTAAATTGTTCTTATTTCCTTCTTAACTTCCAAATTTCCATTTAGTCTTATATTAAATATTTTAGTAAGGATCAAAAAAGGTGATTTGTTTCATTAAATTTAGAAAATTATTTAGCAAAATATCAGGTTAGTCTTGAAGAACCTATTTTTGGTAAAGTCATGCACATTTTACCTGATTTTCTATTAAAACCTTTTATCAAATTCTTGGATGCTACTGAGGTCAAATTAATAGGCTACTTTCCTGGGGAACTTTTCTCTCGTCTTAAAAGATTATTCAAAAGTATTAAAAAACAAGCAAAAAAAAAATCTGCAATTTTATGATTCCCAAAGAATGTTTCATTTCCCTACTGTTCAGATTAGGTTTATCAAGATCAGGTACTTTCCATCTAGTATTAACCACTGATCATAGCTCCCGGTAGAAAGAATTACAATACGTAGAGTGAGTGCACAAAAAACTGCAGACAACCGGAAATGTAGGGTCACCACAAAACCAGGATGTGAGAAGGTCTTGTTTAAGGGGGTGCATTCAAAGAGAATAGAGAAGGTTAACAGTGCAGCCAGCCCACCGTCCGATGGTAGGGTTTTAGGATATCTAATAATTATAGATCCCACCAGAGTTTAACAATTTATTAGCTTACTACATTTTGATTTTCAAAATACACTTATTATTAAGCAACACTTATACAAGTTGTTTTATCACAATTGTCTCTATTCTTTCATAAAAAGAGAGACTATTTAAATATCTCCTCTTGAAAGGAATATAACATATAATTCAGTTATTTTTTATTCTTTCATAAATAGAACACTACCATATTAGCTACCACTGAACTGATGACAAAGTTAAAACAGGTCTGCTTTTCTAATACTACACTAATCTTAGTACAGGCACTGATTATACTATTTCTGTACTCAAATGTGAATTGTGTTTTAATTTTCCTTTTTAAATTCATAACTCATATTTCAGAAAATATATCTGGACACATAACAAATAGCCTGAAAGCAGAAAAACAAGTTGTATTATGGTTTATTACCTACATATTCACTTATCTACACTGTTCTTTTTGTTTAGACTCAGTTTGGCGGAGAATGGGGGAGCATAAGAGAAGGAAAGCTGCATGGAAATTAAACAGGAAACCAGCCCATTGATTTGCTTTTCTAAAGAAGCACATTCTGTCCCAAATAGTATAATTTATAATTTTTATAATTTCATATTCTAAGATAACATAAAATTTTTTAAGTAAAATAATTCACTATGTTTTTTTTTTTAAAGTCAGATTAGGTATCAAATTTCTCAGAGCCAGGACTCCATTAAAAAAAAAAAATCAGGTCATATATGGAGTTAAGATTCAATTGTTGCTCATGTCTGAAATACAAAATTATCTATACTTTTTAACAGTGATATGTATGTTTCTAGAGTTAGCATAAATCCGTACATTGACAAATAACAAATTGTATCGCGCACACAGACATTCACTGGAGGTAAAATATGAATAACAGGAAAGCCATCTAGATTTTAGCCTAGAAAAGCAAACAGAATATAGCAGCCACTTCACACTACATTGGCGTGCTTTCCAAACAGATTAGCAGAGCCAGAACTGAGACCAGCTCTTTGCTATCAGAGCCTTTCGAGAAGAATGAGCGAAAGTCAAGGAACCTAAACTCATCAACCGCTAGGTAAGCCTTTAAAAGGTAAACATACATATACCTGAGCTAGCCCTTTTAAAATAAAAAGGGCAACCCAATTTAACCTGCTCATCTTCACAAAGTGTAACAGTAGAAACTGCTGTCTGGACCTACTGAGACAAGATAATCTTAACTACACACACAAAACACACTCAGACTCTCTCTCATACGCCCATGCATGTGCAAGTCCGTGCTGAAGAGAGGATGCTTCATCCCACAGAACAACTTGGTCACATGTATTCAATAATCAAGAATTTTAAACATCTTTGGATAAAAATGTGCCCGTGCACATGCTCACTGACACTCTGTTTTTAGGTTTTTTCTTCTATTAGTATCCCTTCAAGAAGGAGCATGTTCCCAGAGCATCAAAATCAACTTGGAATGACATGGAGCGTGTGGAGGACTTTCTGTCACCAATTCCTGCCAGTTTCAGTGGCTTTGCAGAGAACAAGCTAAGTACTTATAAAAACAGAAGCTGTGACTATCATATTCCTAATTTTACATATACATATATCTATCTATATATAACAAGAACACTGTTCCAAAAGCACATGAAATTCAAGCATCAAAGGGTTCATTTTGATATGCCTTATATTGACTTAACTTCCAGAAATCTGACAAGCATTCCTTAGAAGAAAAGTTACTAAAATATAGAATAGCAAGTAAAAATATGAATTAAATTGCTAGTAAGAATCATTTAGAATTTTAAGTTAGCAATGTTTGTGTTTTGACAAATTAACTGTATAGGAAATGATGAAACTTACTGATTTCTAATGCACTGAAACTGAACTAATGTTGCCTGCTTAAAACAGCTATTAATAACGTAAGAGATATAGTTTAAATACATATGACTGCACTGTTCTTATATTCCTTGAATATCACCACTAATTTTTTCTTTAATACTACCTTCAAACAGAATATCAATATAACTACTTATAAATTACTAGTGACAATGAGGAAAGTCACTATCATAATAATAGGCTGTCTCTCTGGCTATCACATGCTATATTAACAATGTAAGTTCAATACATACAATATGCTTAATTGGGCAAATAAGCTCATGATGACATTTATGAAAAATTTTAGGTATGTTTAAACTTTAATACATTTTAACATATTTTAAATTTTAATTGCTATATGTCAGGAATACACAAAATTAGAATCACAAATTGCAGATGAATTTTTCCCCACCTCTGTCATAATAAATATGACTTTGACATGTAAACAATGGATAGAGAAGGAAATTCTATCTTATCAATAAATCTTCACAGTTAGACTAATCATTCTTCACTAAAATATAGCAGATGCAAAAATATTTGTTACTGTTGAGTGAAAACACACCAAAAGAAAAGGTGAATAAATCAAATATCTTCAAAATTTTAATGTAAGGCGATTGTATTCATCACTGACTGCACAGTCCTGAAGGATAAATACACTCAAGCATTTCTACTAAACTTAACAGTTATAAAGATACACTCATTCATTTCAAGTACCCCCCCCTAAACTTTTGCAATATATACTTGGTATAACAGGGAAGAACTACATATTGAAGATATTAATTCTTAGCTCATGCTGCTTTGTACATTGTCTGTTCACCTGTGATAGCCATACTAACTATGTTATAAACAAAGTTAACAGAGTAGCTGAGAAATAACTATTTTCTGTCCTCGTCTCCCTAATTGGGTGGCAGACTAGAGTTGGAAGATTTGATTTGTATATGTACCTTCAGTAAAGTTGCCGTGGAGTAACTGAAAATACAGGGAACAGAACTGATGCACCTCTGAACATGCAGACAAAACATAATAATGTAAACTATTGATTACAAGGAGTCACAGTTATTTCTTCCAGTTCTGAAACAGCTTCAATAACAGCTGCACCAGTTTAGTTCAGCAAAACTGGAAAATAGGGTTCAGATATAGCTTTATTTGAGCAAAAGTAGAGGGATAACTTCCTGATTAAAAATGCAAAAGCCCACTAACTTGTGAGCAAAGGAAAATCTTTACAATTATTATTTTAGACCTGTATAATCCTTAACAGTCATCCACTGAACTACACCTTCAAAAAAAATTTATCTAAGTAATTTATTACCTCTACATGGACAAGGATGATGCCATGTCTTCTATCTAACAAATCACTAACAGATTTAAATATTTGATGCATTGCTAATCCTTTCCAGTCAACCATGGCAACCACGATCTTGACATTGGGTTTAATCTTACAAAGTACCTTTTTTAGCAACGTTGTTAGCAGCATCCTAGACTCTAAGCTAAAATAGCTGACTTAAGACAATGCCTCAAACAGCTGAATAGAAGTCTGATTTACCAGTTTCCAAGTTTAACATGTTCATTCATCTGGCAGAGCATCTTAGGCAATACATCAGCCAAAAACAGCAGTATGACTTGAGACCAGTTCTAACTATCAAATGTTTTTTGAAAGCAAGGCAGTGTCTCAACTTAGAGCATTTCTCCCTAAAGCCTCTTGCAAGACTGGCCTCTCAATAGCTTGGTTTCCATAGGAATAGACAGAACTATCAACTGGCATTCACTCAAAGGATACAACAGAGAAGAAAACTGACCAGTACGGTAAAAGCCAAGGTAAAAATGTTTCCCAACATAAGTTAAAGGGAAAATAGGTGTTTGTATCTTCAGCCTTTGATCTCATTTATCCATGGTCTGTAAATGCTTTTTCTGTGCACAGTTCTCAGCCCTTCAGCTCTAAATTTTATGGTCTACCTATATAAATTAGTTGCTTCCTTCATGTAAAAAACACTTCAAGAATGAAAATACAATTAGCATTCTCGGTTCCAGATGATCTCTTCTAGTGTTACTGACTTGTTTTCCCATACAAACTCCTTCAGGCAGAAGTACTCAAAACACCTAGTCCCTCAGAATTTGAGGAAAAAGCAGAGATCCATATTTACAGGATCATTGTCCAGCTCTTAATGAAGAATCAAAGGCTAAGTTTTCAAATAAGAGCAGCTTGAAAGATCTGTCACCAAGTATTAATTTAAAAAAAAAAAAACCTACTACTACAAAATAAGTATTTATTATATTTTTCTTCTTCATCTTAATGGCTTTAAGTAAAACAAGAACTAAGTGTTAAAAAGCCAAGAAAATACATCCCTGAAATATATTAGTCTTTATTCCTAAAACCTACATTTTCATATATCCACATTCTTCTCCGCTCCTAGTAAAGTTTTGATTGAAGTCCGTATTTATAATGTTCTTTCTACTTTTAGTAATTCTTTTTATAATTTGCATAACTCCTGCAGTTTTGCAGAAGTCTGATTCTAAGCCTCTATTAATGCTTAGTTACATGCACATTACCTAGTGCCTCCTAAATTGCCAGCCTCTCTTCCAGAAACGATTTGGGATAGCTGTTCAAAAGCATTTTGAAAAGATAAAAGAGCCTCCAAAATCTGCTTCCACATAGCAATTTTTGAATAGTGTAAAGTCATACTGTAAGAGGGCAAACCTGCATTTAGACAAAGTTGACACCATTTTCATTTCTATAGATGCGTTTCTTTCTATGCTATGTATAGACTTATTTACAGAATAAAAAGGTTATAAAGAAGAATATGATCCATGATTAAATTCTACCTCAAAAATAAACCTGTATTACAGTTATCATTCCACCCAGAGTCCTAACTTGTTATCCTTTGTTTAGTATTGCTTCATTAAAGAAGTGAACCAAGTGACAAACCAAGCTCCTCGTCCTGACCAGGACTGGGTCCCTGATGCCTTATGCCTCCTGACTGCATCCATCTTCAGGCTTGCACATGTGATGTCCTAATGGATTAACGGAAGTAATGCTGCCTCCAAATTAAAACCTTTACAGACATATTGGTTACTGAGTGCATCTTGGAATTCCTTTGTTATGATTTCAGCTGCTCTTTTATTTGAAAACAGATACATTTAAATCAATTAAAAGATGTAATTCAAACAAATCAAGTTGAATAACAAAACATTGTGTGAAATAATTACAAAACTACATAGCAAATTCTATTCCATGGCAAAATTTCACCAGCCACCATGCAAACTCCATAACTATTGCAGAAGTAGACAGACAATCCACACTGCAATTTACCTTTAATAAAGGTAGGTTTACCCTGACTTTTACAAAAGTTGAGATGCTTGAGGCTACTTATATGCTTTACAACACTTTACATGCTCATACTATCTGTTGTTTTCCTGGAAACAACAGAAATTTCTTATGTAACTTATTTATACATATCCATTTTGACTTGAGTATGATTCACCTAATTCTCTTTAGTCAACCACTTAACCAACTGCTTATAGACAAAAAGAGAGATAAATGAAAAATTAGTGCTCATGGAGTTTGTGGCACGGCCATAAAATCTGAATTTATTTTTCAAATACCTTCTATAGCAATCCTGAAGACATCTTCTCTAGTATATTATTGATTTAAATGACAAGCCGGAGCATCAGATTAAGGATGTGTCAGATACCTGATAGAAGATTCCTGGAGAATACAGCAGAAAGGTGGCCTGTTTCAAAATGATCTATTGCTGTTGCTACATTCATTGAAGCATTTGTGGAAACATACATGAAGAAAACTAATTCATTTCAAATTACAATTGAAAACTTAATCATAATCACTGAAAACAAATACCTTCACTTTTTATTATGCCAAGCCCTGAGAAAGTCACCTCATTTAAATAAAAATTATCAAATAGCTCACAAAAATAAACTAAACTAGTGAGCTAATAGTGCTACAGTGATAGTCCTAGTTTTCTTTCTCACTGACAAATTTGGACACAAGCAAGTAAGGAGTTTCTCAGTCTCACCAACAATATTTCTTCTTGTAACCATTAAAGATCAGCCGTGAGGTCAGCTGTGAAGGGGCAATTAATGCAAGAACCATGTTTCAGAAAGGACAATCAAACAGGGAGATACCTTTGCCTGTAAAGCCATTTTTAAAGGTACAGACTTGGCAGCAGCAATCAACGTCCTGGGGGAAGAGCTGTGCAAGTCTCTTGTACGCTGAGGGATGCCATAATGCTATAGGAACAGCAAGACGTGATATAAAATGCAGTCTAGTCAGACACGAGCCATAACACTCCATGCATGCAGTTCCATGTTCATAAAGAATCACGTTTTTAAGACACCACCGTTATTTTCAAGTCCAAATGCTACAGAAACTTTCACCTATCCCTTGAACAAAAGAAAATGAGAGGGAGGGGACAGCTGTTTAATAACGGTATGTAAAACAGAGCTAGCATTTGAAAAACAGGATAATTTAGTCAACTTACAAGAGCCTAACATCAAGCAATACAGAATAACATTCTCTAGAAAAAACACTTATCATCCTTGCACAAAGTATTTGCCACTGTTAGGCAAAAGTTTGTCTGTTGTAATTGTCCTAAAGCACGTCTGTATCCTTTCAGTTCAGTTCTGCCTTTCTAAGAAAATAATCTCTGAGGTTAAGGACTGATATCTTTTTCTTAGCCTCTTAAAGGGTCACTTAGGACAATTTTTTTTTTTAGGACAGGACCACTTTACCTTCTCATCCCCAGTAACCGACGCTATTCATAAACTAATATGAATTATTTTATTCAGTGGTATCAGCCTGAAAAATTATTGCTACAGAAGAGGACTTAGAAAAGATTAGAAAAATCAACCATTTTTTAAAAGGTGGAAGAATCCCCCAAAAGACTGGGGGGCTCATCAGCCCAGATGCTCTTCCAAGTCTTACTCACAAAGGTAAAAACTGCGAATTTGATAGAATTGCTTTATTTTCTCCTATTAGCTGACTATACAGATATTTAAGACATCATACTATTTAGAATTAGTTTCTTTTCACTGGGCTTTCAATACAAGCAAAGACAGAACTTATCCACGGGCTACCACCATGGTTTACAGTGGATTCATATTTTCAAAATCTTTTACAAAGTAACCAGAGTTAGAGACTTTTTGCTTTTCTTACTATTATTTTTAATGAAATCTGAAACTCTTGAGATTAGGAGCACTCAATAGAGATGCTAATATGATATATTTGGGGCCTGTCAATATCCTCTTCGGCAGACTGGATTGTGAAAGCTTATTTCAAGCATAGGAAACTCATAAAAGAAGATATAAAGCCAAACCTAGGAAGAGTTAACAGAGCAAGAAGCAGCACAGAAACGTAGAGAAGTGAAATTATATAGTGCTTGAAGATGAGAGAGAAGAGTTGGTACAATGCAAATAAGTCAGGTCAATAAAAATAGCAGTGACATCGCTGGAGGAGGAGAGAAAGAAAACAACACTAATAGCAGCATTCTAATTAGACTAAGAAGGGAAGAAAATGAGGAAACCACAGATCATTGCCATGGCAAGGAAGACAAAAAAAAAAATCATCTTTCAGAGGAATGGAAAGAGTTTTAATATGCTAAAAAGAGACTCTTAAAATCTTCCAGTAATTAATGGTCCAGGGCTGATTGTTTTACCAATAAAGCGTCCATTTTATCACGGTGTTTCTACAGCGCAAACCGTAACAGAGTGTAGAAATGCTGAGTCAACTTTATGACTATTATGGATACTGGAGCCAAGCTGGTCACAGTAATTTAACTCTCTTGCAGCTCAGCCGTCTCTGTTATCTTTACCACACTGGAACGTACCAGGGTAGTCCATGATCTCTGCTCTTCACCTGGCTCCCTCTAGTTTCCATCACAAGGTTAAATCAGATTATATGGAGAGAGCGAGCGTGAGAGAAAGCGAGAGATATGAGGCAGCAGAATCACATTATAAAAGCATTTGAAGTTTAGCTCTGATAAAGCCTAGACTAGTAATGGCAGAGGAACAATACTTGTCAGACTGCAAAAGCAAAAATGAGTTAAAAACGAAGAATCCAGACTCACACATGAATATGGGTGTTTGAAAGCAGAGCAGTCAATCTCAGAAGGGAAAAAAGTCATGATTTCTGTCCCTTTAGTGAGAGGGGACTGCAGGTAATCAACGAAAACTGAAATGCCAATGGAAAAAAACATTACAGAAAACAGAATAAATCATCAGAAATAGAAAAAAAAATCTTTGAACTTTAAAAGGAATTACAACCTTACAAGAAGAAAAAATATAAAATTGTCTTTTGTTTAATTGATGCAAATTAAAGGGTTGTTTTTTTCCCCCTCCCCCCACAAACTTTGCTATTTCAAGGCCAGCAGGAGCTAAGGACGCTAACTGCTTGTAAGAGATGGCTGGTTACATGAAGGATAACGTAGGCCAAATTCTACAGCTCTCAGGAGAAAGGTGTTACATACAGAAAGGAGACACTGGTGTAGTTATGTTAAGATTTGATTTGAAAAGAGCAGTACGCTAAGATGACAAATAAAGAACGCACTATTTATAAACCAAAAAAATTGTCCTTTAAAATCTAGACCTACTATTTATTCTAGTAAGGTAAATATCGGTGCTGCAAACAAAGATGTTCTTCTGAAAAAATTATTCAGTTTTCTATCATACTGACTCTTTCATTGGATTTATCTTCTTTAGAACAACATAAATCCTTCTCCAAGAAATAGAGTGCAAAGGATTAAAAGCAAAAAGAAGAAAATACAAACAAAATTCAACTGACAATTTAACTGTATAATGCAGGACTTGATATTAGTGCTTATTCTCTTACAACATCGAAATGATTGCTTATACCTAGAAAAAATATTGGCCAAATTCTGCAGCAAAATATTAATACAAAATAATCAGTTTCTTTATAGCTTCTGCTAAAGTGATTTTCTCTGTCAGTGGGTGTTTACTTTCTCTACATCATAATCTTTCACATTTATATTCCCCATCTGAGTAGTTAACTTGCATTTGGCATCATGCTGCCAAATCCGTTTCACACAAATTCTGTGTGTGTGTGTGTGTGTGTGTGCGCGCATGTGCGCGCGCGCGTGTGTGTGTGTCTGTGCGTGTGCGTGCGCAAGAGAGACAGACAGAAAGGGAGAGAAGGCCGTATATCTTCATTAACTGCAGAGATATATAATTAAACAAAAAGGGGTTAAAGCATACATTAGCCTATTCTACTTTTCTATTACATTTCTCAAAGCTTTCATACGTCTTCGTCCTCATTTTTGAAAGCTAACCATCCCTTCTTCCTTTCTGCAAGGCTGACATTTGACAGTTTAACATAGCTGACAGGGTTACCCAACAGCCCACCCTCCCTATTCTCAATCCAATTAGACCTCTAATCCTCCAGATGAAAGGCCCAACTACTCACGTTCCTCATGACAACGACAGCTATTGATTATTTGTCACTACAGCTAACACCTTCTCTGTCGAGGCCACTCTGACAGAAGTAAACCTACCAAATTAGACAGCACTTTATCTGCCCTGGAGGCCAAATGGCACAAGAAGTAAAGGCTAATAAATGGTATAAAAATGAACAAATCATAACATTATGACAGGTTGATCGTTGCCAGCAGCTTCACAGCTCAAGCTTGATGCTCTGTTAGACCTGTTCTTCTCTTTTCTCTTCCACTCATGCTCCAACTTTGACTGAATTAAAGGCCAGAACAATTAAGGCACTTGACCAGCAAAGATAAGCTAGGATAGAAGTATCATCAAGGGACACAAATGTCAATAGCAGACTACCGTTTGTCAATAAAAACATTCCAGAGTTGCAAATGCTCAGGACTCGGGTCTCCACTAGGCTGCACTGATTCCCTTTGTATTGCCCTCTTCTCAAACTCATACAGAAACTCTGGGAAAATTAACCCCACAGAGTCAAGCTTGAAGTGGGAAACAGTCTTACAAGAAGGGGATTAGAATCATTAAAACACAGAACCCACTACTGAGCTACATGCCACAGAGGTGTTTCTGTTTCAGTTAGTATCTGTGAAGCTCTCCTTTCTTTTTAGTGGAGCTATATCAGCCAGAAATGCATCCTTTGAATTTATCATTATAATACAAACTTTCTTAATTTGCTTCTCAAGAAAAAAAAAGTACATCTCAAGGACACTGTACAGCCTTTACTAACATAGGAGCTCACTCTAAGGCAAACAGAAAAGTAGGAACACCAGCAAAATTTATTATTGGAACAGTAGCCGTATTCAAAAGCTTTAATAGGGATCAGAGGCAGTGCCTGAACTGAGACTGTCTAATGCAATAAATGACAGGAAGAGAACATTAAAAAACAAAACAAAAACCATCACAGGAACATTAATGGGATCATGCCATTACAGGAATAAGGTGAGCAAGAAACAACACACATACCCACACAGAGTTCTTGAAACAGTTAAAAAGCAATTGCCTCTGCCCTGCAATCATTAATTAGTTGATTTCTTAATCACGACAAAGAGAATGTATTTTTCAGTACGGGATTCCTATGCTTCTGAAATTATTTACTAACAATAAAATAAAATAATATTAAATTACATGAAAATTAAATAAAATAAAAGCTTATTTAGTTAAAAGCATATACAAAAAATGACTAACAGTTATTCTTTTTTCAAAAATCTACAATTTAACTGAGGAAAATGTTACTGCATAACACCTAGATTGCACAGATGCGTATAAACTTTTATGCAAGTACAGTATTATTTTTTAAAAAAGTAACAGTATAATAAGATTTCTTCAGTAATAAAAATCCTATTATGTAATATTTGCCTTCAAAGCATTTTAAGGTCTTACATCTAAAGAAATATTCTATTCAGATTTGCAAAACATTCCTGGGTCTGAACCAACTTAGTTATTAACCCTTTCAATCAGAAACAGATAACTATACTCTAAAAGATGTGCATTTCAATACAATAATATTATGAGAAATAGATATTACAATTAATAGCTGGATAAACAGATCCCTTAAGTTTTCTGTTGTCTCGAGAAAAAAGTGAATCTATAGGATACTTAGATAGTGGAGTCTCATAAAACTCACACAAACTGGTAAAAATATTGAAAAGCTGAAATTGTATGTAATAGTCCGAGAAATAAACTTAAATCATTATTATACCATTTTAGATATGTACTCTAAATACAATAAATCACTAAAAATAGAGTAGATGAATATTTAAATTCAAAATAATGATTAATCAATGTTATACTACTTCAAAGTGATTGAAAACATGATTTAATAACATTCAGTCCTTTTCAAAACTAGACTAGTTCAGAATTCATAAAATTTTTCCATCACAAAACTACCTATGCTGAAAGGGACCTCTAGCGGCTTATCTAGCTGAACCCTCCATATGAGGGAGAATTAAGCAAACTCATTCCAACCTATTCCTAACAGATATATATCTGGATACACTGGAAATGGTGAGTTCACAGTGTTCTCAGGGGCTTTTCAGGTTTTCCAGCATGAAAAATTACATTATTGTTTACTTTATTAATCTCCTCGCTATTCTAGGTTATATTCACTACTCTTGTCTTCCTTATTTAGCAGATTCTAATTATTTCTAACACATACCTTATTTACAGGTTAAAGGAATATATTCTATCATTCTCCTAACTTGAGTTCATCTAGTTTATTAAAAGTACTCTATTTGGGCTTTTTTTGCCCTCAAAGCCTTTTATCATTTTAAGAGCGTTTTATGTTTAACTATGATGGACAAAAGAAAAGCAGTATTATACTAGAGGACTAGCTGGTGCCAGGTAGTGAATAAAATCTACTGTTCTTCTAAATTTCTAACTGTATCAGCAAAATCTGTAAGTGTCTTTGTATACTGCCTTATTAACCTAATGAACTGGCTCCTCCATGATTATCCCTTAATTTTCTTCTGTAAGAGTTATTTATGTTTGGCTTATGATCCTTATGATAAGCATGAGTCTTCTCTAGCAGTACTGGTCAGGATCAGAAATCATATACCGCTGTGTTTTTCAAGGTGTGTTCCAAGTGATGCGCCTGAGAATCACCCTTGAACATACATATAAGCAAGAGTTCATCTATTCTTAAAAATTGTAGAGATATTTATTCTTTGTTCTCCTTTTACATTAGGTTTGTAATCCTCACCATTAAGATGAAATATTTCAAAGTATGGACAATGCAACGATAGCTGCCAGTCTGAACATCAGCTTTCAAAACTTCTAACTGCCCCAGGCAATCGGCGATCACCACTTTATATGCATGTGAGTACGTAAGAGAACGCACTAGACTCAGACCAGCCCTCTCCACACAAATACACTGCTATGTCGTATTCATCTAAATATTCAGCAACGCCCTTGCTGTGAATCTCTTTAAAACTCCCCCCTCCACCTTCAGCTCTTTTACTATTTTAAATGGAGAAAGATAGTATTTCACTATTACAAGCAGAAGTAGATAGAAGCATACTGTGTACAGCAGACTACAGAACAAACCCATTAGATATGTATAGTGTAATGTATTTTAGTGCCTCAAACAGCTTTACTTCACCTTCTTTTGCATTCCAATCCTATCCAAAGATAATGACAGACACTACCTTTTTTTAGCCACACTGTAATTTCCTGTGATGCTCAAAACAACTGCTGGAAAGAAGGTATATTCAGGGATGTACCCACAAATTGCAAGTTATGTGTTCAAAAATACACTAAAAAAATTAGAAAGTCTGTTTTACATGTACCATAGTCTTTACAGACGTTCATACCGTACTTATCAGTGCAGTCTGAACAGAGACATAGGGCTTGAGACTGATCTTCAGCTACTCCGAAAATCTGATCTTGAACTTGGAAGTCAGAAGAGCTTCTCAGTCATCCAAGTTTGTGCATAGCCTTGCACATCAGAGTTTATACTAACACAAAAACAGTGACAAGTCATATTCAGTTGTCTTAGTATCTCCTATGTGAATGAAACCTGACTTGTAAAAACAGTATTTCTATGATTGTATCTCCTGCAGACAAGAGAACTGGCTGGATTTTAAGTCACAGCTGACACCAGAGACAGAAGATTGCAAAATACCAAAGGACTATAGTGACTTACCACTTAATGAGGAACTGACAATGAGCTTGCCCTCGTCCTGTTACAAACGCACAGAGAAGTGCGTAAGCTCCGAATGTACTCCCTGAAAATGAGTAGACATACTGGTCTTCCAAAGTAGTGCTCAAATCAAGCTCTTCCTACCAACAAAACTGCCGTCAAGCTTTTACAGAAAGCTGAAGTACCCACAGGAAGCTTGGGCTGCAATTGGTTTCAATTATCCTGCACTATAATGTTTGCCATAACTGACTTGGGAAGACCTTCCCTCTCCTTCACAACTCTGAAGCAATAATTAATCAAGAAATAGAGTTCTGGAAGTGAGAAATGCACAACACAGTTTTCTGATCATTTTCCTAACATCTAGTGTTGACTGATTACCCAAAACCTTTTCGGATTAATCATCTCTTTCCCTGGCTACATGCAAAAGAGCTTATCTGACTAAAATTGGTTTCCTCAAGATGCTTCTCCCTTGTAGTACTCTTTCTGTATGACCACGTTCCAAACTGCTATGCACGTTTCAGTGGAGAAACGGTTATATTTAAGATGCCTTAGAGCTCAACTGGGATGCTGAGTTTCATGACAGGATACCAATACTTTAATTTCCAGATCAGCATTTCATGCTTTACTATTTGCTCCCTGATCACAATAGGTTAATGCAGAAGCAACTGAAACTATTAATGAAATCTACAGTGATTGTCTTAAGCAGATTTATAGAGACACATAAGACATGCAAAAGAAACTCATACCTTGTATTTATCTCACAACTTCAGAGGACTCCTCTTGTCCTCCCTCTGTTCAACTGGCAAGATCCTAATTTCTCATCTAAGGTTTCAAGAATATTTTTTCTTACATCTAATTTGCTTAGGAAGTTTCTGCCCTGCAGAGTCTCTGCCCATTTTATTATTCTTCTTCAGTGGTGATAGTGTAACATTCTGTGGGATCATACTGTAAATCACATCCCTGGAACAACGTGAGTTTTTTTCTTAAACTTTTCCTACAACTATTTTTAACCATTTCAATTATCTGGCTTACAGCACAGATCAACAGTAGCATTAGCACAACTGACAGTGAAACGTATTTGGGAGCATAGGAGCTTGTGCCAAACAGGCAGAAAACGAATCGTTATTTTGTAGAGTTCACTTTCTGTTGACTCATTGCGCTAAAACAGCACGCAACAGGGTAAGATATCTAGTTGTGAAAAGAGCAGGGACATGAGGGTGGGAAAAGAGATCCTGCCCATCCGTTTACCCGGTAAACAGTACCTGGATCAGCTTGTCTGTAATACAAGACATATAGCAAATTACATCTTCTGTCCCTGAGCGTATCCAGCACCTTCAGGCTGCATTCACAAGAAAGAACCGTTTATTTGGTGAAGTAAAGAAAACATTTGCATCACAGTCAGTGTCTGTGTTTTATATAAATACAAAGGAAAATATAGTCCTGCATGTAAAAACAAAAAATCCCCTCTTCTGTCTGTTTGGCCAGCATTCCTGTTTCATACCTTGGCCTGTTCAGATTTTCCACAATTAATCAGATTGTGTGTTTGAATGAAAGGTGAAGTTCATTCATACTTCATGAAAGCAAATGCACAGAATTAATATTCACTCCTCATAAGCTCCCACTTATGATGGAACATCACAGAAAGTTACCAGTCTAGGATAAAAAGAACATGCACTGACCACAGCTAACTCCGAAAGATATCAGGATTATTTATTTTCATGATGCAGATTGAGAAATAAAGTTAGAAGTGCACATGATCTTATCCGCAGTTCAAATGAGGCCTTATAAATAATTTCAGAGACTACAGCTCCAGGATACACATCTCGAAAAAGCTGGTGAGGGGAAAATATATAAATTGCTCCCAGGCAAGCTTTATTCAGGAGCTTTTAATACAGACATCATTTATGTGAAGAAAAAAGGGGAAATAACACTTCTGTTTTGGGGCTCTTACACTATCCTGACTGTACTCAGTAGATAATACTTGGGAATAATCTTTCATAAAATAAGTGAACTAAAAACTACCTTCTATCTCTATTTTTCTTTCATTCCCTATTCTTGCCACAGGCTCGCTTTTCTCTCTTCCTTCTTGATCCGCATGGTTACTAATGATACACTCAACACTTGGAAGAACGCTTCAGCTGATCTAGCAATTGTAGGCCAGATTTAGTTCCATATGTGTTGAAAGCCCATAAATATTTATATTCAAGTCTTTGGGTCATGTCATTCCTACTGCACACATTCACTTCGCATTAGTCCAAATATACAATCAGCGCAGCATACAAAATGGGAAGAAATTATCTTTCTGGATGGGAAATCAGCTGAGTTCTATTCAACCTGAAGGGAGCCTTTCATTTTTCTTAGTGTTGCCTAAATCACTGTACTACCTCTCTTACTACAGTATTATTTTTTCTCATTCAAGAAAAATAACTACACAAAAGGTTGATCAGACGTGGCGACCCGCTGAATTTAAGCATATTAGTCAGCGGAGGAAAAGAAACTAACCAGGATTCCCTCAGTAACGGCGAGTGAAGAGGGAAGAGCCCAGCGCTGAATCCCCGCCCCGCGGTGGGGCGTGGGAAATGTGGCGTACAGAAGCCCCCATCCCCGGCGCTGCTCTCGGGGGGCCCAAGTCCTTCTGATCGAGGTTTTTTTTTATGAGCGGGAGATTGACAGGGTGTTCTCGGAGATTGTTCAGCTCCGGGAGTCCCCTGCCCCCACTGCAGCGGAGTTGTCGGAGGGCTCAGCACCGTGTGTAAAGGTGCATCATAACGCTGTTGAAGAGGGCTGGAAGCTGGTGACCTCTCGCAGAAGGAGAAAGGCTCTTGCTCCTCCTCAAGACTTACCCTTGAAGAACAAGTTTAGCGCCCTCCAAGCTGAGGAGGAGCTGGGCATGGCTCCAAGGGAGGCAACTGGCCTGGCAGACCCTGTGCCGTGCAGGAACCCCCGGAAGAAACGGCGAGTGATTGTTGTGGGTGACTCCCTGCTGCAGGGGACAGAGGCACCTATCTGCCGACCTGACCTCTTGTCCAGAGAGGTTTGCTGCCTGCCAGGGGCTCGAATAAGAGATGTCGTGGAAAGACTGCCAAGGCTTGTCCATGCATCAGACTACTACCCTCTGCTGATCTTCCATGTGGGTGCTAATGACACGAAAGGCAAACTGGAAACCATCAAACGGGACTTCAGAGCTCTGGGAATGGTGGTGAAGGGTCTGGGAGCCCAGGTCTTTTTCTCCTCAATCTTGCCTGTGAGGGGGAAGGACAGGAGGAGGAGTAGACGAGTTTTCCAAGTTAACAGCTGGCTGCGCCGCTGGTGTTGGCAACAGGGCTTTGGTTTCTATGACCATGGGACCCTGTTTGCAGATCAACAGCTGATGGGGAGTGATGGGATCCACCTTACCAAGCGGGGCACGCGTGTCTTTGCCAACAGATTGGCCAGCCTGGTACGGAGGGCTTTAAACTAGGCAAGATGGGGGAAGGGGAGTGGTATAGTGGCAGGGGAGTCAGTAAAACACCGCTCAAGTCAGGATGCCTCCAGCGGGTGCATACAACCAGGGGAGACAGCATGCAACATGGCTATGGAGGACCCTCTTGCACCTCTTCTGGGAAGCCTGCGTGCTTGACTGGCTCTCTCAAATGCCTGTACACCAATGCACGCAGCATGGGGAATAAGCAGGAAGAGTTAGAGATCTGTGTGCGGTCGCAGGGCCATGATCTCATTGCAGTGACAGAGACATGGTGGGATAGTTCACATGACTGGGATGCTGTCATGGATGGCTATGTGCTTTTTAGGAAAGACAGGCCAGGAAGGCGAGGTGGTGGAGTTGCTCTTTATGTGAGGGAGCAACTAGAATGTATGGAGCTCTGCCTCGGGGTGGATGAAGAGCAAGTTGAGAGCCTATGGGTAAGGATTAAAGGGCAGGGTAACATGGGTGACACTGTTGTGGGGGTTTACTACAGGCCACCTGATCAGGAGGAAGTCATCGATGAGGCCTTCTACAGACAGCTGGAAGAAGCCTCACGATCACAGGCCCTGGTTCTCATGGGAGACTTCAACCACCCTGACATCTGTTGGGAAGACAGCACAGCTAGGCACAAACAGTCAAAGAGGTTCCTGCAGAGCATTGATGATAATTTCTTGACCCAGGTGGTGGAGACGCCGACGAGGAGAGGTGCAATGCTAGACCTTGTACTAACGAACAAAGAAGGTCTAGTTGGAGAGGTGAAGGTTGGGGGCAGCCTTGGCTGCAGTGACCATGAGATGGTGGAGTTCAGGATCCTGCGAGGAGGGAGCAGGGCAATGAGTAGGATTGCAACGCTGGACTTCAGGAGAGCTGACTTTGGCCTCTTCAGGGACCTACTTAGGGGAATCTCCTGGGGTAGGGCCCTAGAAGGAAGAGGGGTCCAAGAAAGCTGGTTAATATTCAAGCGTCACTTCCTCCAGGCTCAAGAGCAGTGCATCCCTCTGAGGAAGAAGTCGAGCAAAGCGGGCAGGAGACCTGCATGGATGAGCAAGGAACTCCTGGCCAAACTCCAGCAGAAGAAGGAAGTGTACAGAATGTGGAAAAGGGGACAGGCCACTTGGGAGGAATACAGGGACGTTGTCAGAGCGTGCAGGGATGCGACAAGGAAGGCTAAGGCCCAGTTGGAATTAAATCTGGCAAGGGATGTCAAGGACAACAAGAAGGCCTTCTTCAAATACATCAATAGCAAAAGGAAGACTAGGGAAAACGTGGGCCCGCTGCTGAAAGGGGCGGGTGCCCTGGTGACAAAGGATACAGAGAAGGCAGAGTTATTCAATGCCTTCTTTGCTTCAGTCTTCACTGCTAAGGCCAGTCCTGAGGAATTCCAGACCTTGGAGACAAGAGAGGAAGGCTGGAGAAAGGAAGACTCTCCCTTGGTTGAGGAGGATCGGGTTAGAGATCTTTTGTCCAAACTTGACATCCACAAATCCATGGACCCCGATGGGATGCACCCACGAGTGCTGAGGGAGCTGGCGGATGTTATCGCTAGGCCTCTCTCCATCATCTTTGAAAGGTCCTGGAGAACAGGAGAGGTGCCTGAGGACTGGAAGAAAGCCAATGTCACGCCAGTCTTCAAAAAGGGCAAGAAGGAGGAGCCAGGAAACTACAGGCCTGTCAGCCTCCCCTCCAGCCCTGCAAAGGTGATGCAACAGCTCATCCTGGAGGTCATCACTAAGCATCTGGAGGACAAGAAGGTGATCAGGAGTAGTCAGCATGGATTCACCAAAGGGAAATCATGCTTGACCAATCTGATAGCCTTCTATGACAGAATGACTGGCTGGGTAGATGAGGACAGAGCAGTGGATGTTGTCTTTCTGGACTTCAGCAAGGCTTTTGACACTGTCTCCCATCACATCCTCCTAGGTAAGCTCAGGAAGTGTGGGCTAGATGAGTGGACGGTGAGGTGGCTTGAGAACTGGCTGGATGGCAGAGCTCAGAGGGTTGTGGTGAATGGCGCAGAGTCAAGTTGGAGGCCTGTGGCTAGTGGTGTCCCCCAGGGGTCAGTCCTGGGTCCAGTCTTGTTCAATGTATTCATCAATGACCTGGAGGAAGGGACAGAGTGCACCCTCAGCAAGTTTGCTGATGATACTAAACTGGGGGGAGAGGCGAACACACCAGAAGACTGTGCTGCCATTCAGAGGGACCTGGACAGGCTGGAGAGGTGGGCGGAGAGGAACCTCCTGAAGTTCAACAAAGGCAAGTGCAAGGTCCTGCACCTAGGCAGGAATAATCCCATGCACCAGTACAGGCTGGGGACTGACCTGTTGGAAAGTAGCTCTGCCGAAAAGGACCTGGGAGTGCTGGTGGACAACAAGTTAAACATGAGCCAGCAGTGTGCCCTTGTGGCCAAGAAGGCCAATGGGATCCTAGGGTGCATTAGGCAGAGTGTTGCCAGCAGGTCGAGGGAGGTGATCCTGCCCCTCTACTCAGCCCTGGTGAGGCCTCACCTGGAGTACTGTGTCCAGTTCTGGGCTCCCCAGTACAAGAGAGACATGGCACTCCTGGAGAGAGTCCAGCGGAGGGCTACCAAGATGATTAGAGGGCTGGAGCATCTCTCCTATGAAGAAAGACTGCAAGAGCTGGGCCTGTTCAGCCTGGAGAAGAGAAGACTGAGAGGGGATCTCATCAACGTGTACAAGTATCTGAAGGGGGAGTGTCAAGAGGATGAGGCCAGCCTCTTCTCCGTGGTGCCCAGCAACAGGACAAGAGGCAATGGGCAGAAACTGAACCATAGGAAGTTCCATCTGAACCTGAGAAAAAACTTCTTCACTGTGAGGGTGACAGAGCATTGGAACAGGTTGCCCAGAGGGGTGGTGGAGTCTCCTTCGCTGGAGATATTCAAAACCCGTCTGGATGTGATCCTGGGCAATATGCTCTAGGTGACCCTGCTTGAGCAGGGAGGTTGGACTAGATGATCTCCAGAGGTCCCTTCCAACCTAAACGATTCTGTGATTCTGTGATTCTGTGATTCTGTTTGCTAACACAAAAGGCAGTGCTTCAGAAATTTCATAGAGATGGTTACTTCCCTGGAGCAAACAAATTGCTAATACCTAAGCATCCTTTGTGAGAAAATCCGAAAGAAACAAGGCTGTTTTTTCTTATCATAAACGGAAATTACGTAATGAAGATTAATGAGAACACCATATACAGATAAAACATTTCTGTTCAGAAGCATTACATGTAGGTACTTAAGTAAAACGAGAAACAAACTTCCACCAGAATACCTACAAGTGACAGTCTGTAGTTAAACTGCAACCCCCAACACTCATTTCTGTCTACACAGCATGTTTATTTCAAGGTCATCCAAGTTCTCTCAGTTTAAAAGATCTAGATCCACATAATAATACAGTGTGGAATTACTGGCAAATTACACTAATAATTTTATTTCTGTTACAATCAGTTGCAGTTTCAATTCCTAGTAAATGACTTCACCATTCCTGAAGTCACAACTACCCTCTCAAACTCCTGGCAACTTCCAGAGGCCCAGCCTTGCAATGCTTTGCATTCTGTTTTCTGCTCTGCCTTTAAAAAACAAATACACACACACAAACGAAAAGCAACTGTTCTGAAGTTAGGAACTCATTTGAAATATTTGAAATACATTAATTGCTGCTCAAACCAAAATTCTGGACATGAAGCAAGTAACGGTATGCTCATTAGCCATATTCTCCGGAATATGGAGATCTGGCAACTGTGGAAGATAAAACAAGGAATTGTTGGTGGAGGAACAGTACATGAGCCTAAGCCATCTGTCACCCACTGAATCAGACTCATTCCATCAATAATATTGAATACTTCAACAAGACATTTGCAGATTGCAGAATGTGCCTTAGCACGTGTGTTACTAGCACAACAGGAAGGTGCAGAAAATTGTAGAATGGACACAGCATTAAACATTTACTGGTACTGATCAATAAAAGGTGCTCAGAGACGCAACATAAAACCCAACACAGGCATTTACTTCAACAACACAGCTGTAGGTCACCAGATTCAGCCACAGAGGCAAAGCAAACAAACCAACCAAAACTAAAAATACCCCTAGCCCCTCAACAAACTATACAGACCTTACCAATAGGTCAGTTTTATCAAATTTTCATTGAAGAATAGAAGGGGAAGAAAGACGACACTACATAATGAAGTTCTCTCCGAATCCACCTACTCCAACCCGGGCATTCAAACCAATGTTAAAAAAAAAAAATAAAATTCTAAATCATCTCATGGGAAGAAAGACCTATGTTATTTTGTATAAACTGTATGACTCACCACCAACAGAATGCACCTTGTGCTCTGTCTTGGATTCAACAAAGATCTAATCTGGCCACAGTAACAGAAAGTTGGAACGCAGAGCTGGACAAGACTTACTACTTTCAGTGTGCTTTTTCAAGACTGATATGCTCAGAGAACGGACTAGTCTCCATGCCTTATATTCTACATTATTAGAGTCCTAAAATCTATGAAACCTTTCCTGAGTTTTGACATGAATATTAACTTACATCAAGCCTTTTTCGGAAAGCATCAAATTTCACATACCATGTTTCTTACAGTTGATACTAGTATAGTTAGCAGAAAAGTAAAATTGACTTCATTTACATGGCTGCCTATCCACAAAGACTGAAACAGATCTTCATCATAAGGCTGATGAAGAAAAGAAGGATACTATGAGAGATCGTTTCAAGGAAGATTTGAAAAAGATGACTTTAAAAAAAAAAATGCGTCTTGGGTGAGATCCATTTTTCACAATTTAGACATCTACAACATAGAAAACTACATCAGGTAGATAGAGATCTAAAAGGATGCCTGAGATAGTCGTTGCACACTAAGGTAGACATCTGCATTCCTAAGACTGATGAACTGCATTAAAGATCTTTTCTTTATTAAAAGTGATCTAGACAACACTAGCTCAGACTTACATGCCTGCAATGTAAATTTCCACAGTTACATGAAATTGTTCTCACCCCATCATCTTACAATTGCATTATATTACGTTTTAAATATTTTCCATCAAGAGAAAAGATCATATTTGTTACATTTAAGCAAAGAGTTTAACTTTCTAGCTCCTTATCCACGTTAAGAATTTCTAATAGATCAACAGACACATAAAGCTTAAATGTTAAATGCAAAGGATGTTTAATAGCAGATGGAAGACACCATCAGAATAGAAAAGAACATATGGAATGGCATGAATCAATGTGACTAAATATGCAATCAGAAACATTTTTGATAGAGACCATAAATAGCATCTATATCAAGGGCAGAAACGCTGACACTGTTTATTGATATCCAAAGCAAAACAGAGCTATTTTTGCCACTCCTGGTTTTGAAAGATGGCTCCTAGGACATTTGTGAGACAGCAATAAAAAACACTAAGTGCATCAGAATACCAGGGAAGAGATCAACTATACAACTGCAAATAACAACTACTTAAAAAGGAGTTAGAAGTGCCAGTAGGAAAAGTTGAAGCAATAAGGAACCACTAAGAGACTCTCTATCACATCAGATCATGTTTTGCATGACCATGTGGATAATGTTGCAATTTTTGCCTATAATTTAGGAAGAATTCTATATTATCAACAAATGAAGATTTTCATTTTGAATACTAGACATGATTACTTACATTTTTCCCTATTTGAAGGACTGGAGGAATTGATTTTAAGAAGAAAAAACTTTATGCAACAGTAAAAACATACATGACAGGCAGGAAAAGTTTAAAGAGATGATATTCTGCAGACAGTGGCTGGATACAGCACAACAGGAAGGATACAACTGTAAAAAGCATGGAAGTTAAAAATAAAGAATAAAAGAGAGATGGCATGTATAGATACATACATATCAATTACAGTCAAGTTTTTAAACCATGTAGGCATAATCAGAAGCTAAACGTGTTAAGTGATGCATGCCACCACATGTTCCAGAAAGGACAGACGTGACTTTACAGTGATGATGGAATGACGTTTCAGGTGTGCATTTAAGTCCTAACCAACCAGAAACTGATCCCAGAGAAGACAGACGGAGTCCTAAGTCATTACACTTAATATTAAGGACTGAATTCAGGATAATGCTAGATGTCTGAATGTTTGTTCTTAAACCAGAGCTAAAAACATATAAAATGTTTTATTAGGACTGAATGACTGGTAGTCCTTTTATCAGTCAAGTCGCTAGATACAGAAACAGGAATAGTTTTATCTCAAGTGAGCAGGCATTTCTGTCAATACCTTAGCAGAGTTATTTGATACCGGAGAGAAACTACAAGAAAGAACCTTTATGCAGTCTGTAGTTTTAACCAATATTGAAGTACTTTAAGATCCTCAGATAGAAAAAAACGGCAATAAGTATCCTGCAGGGAAAGAAACCAATCTTCCTCTGGATAACCAGGATTTTTAATGGCAGAGTCATCACCGTGAATTTGAACCTATCAATGAAAACATTCAGCTTCCCTCAGTCCAAGATGGCTTAATCATTCTTTCTGTTTGGCATTAAAAGAATACTTTCTCAAAACCCTCTGCCTCTCAGATTCTGACGGGCCAGTTCTGCGGCTCCCAAATACAGGAGAGAGACCATTTTTTGGCGAATCAATTGCAAGATAGAGGAATTCCTGTAAAGGGATACCTAAAGGAAGCCTGTAGAATGACAACAAGAAGAGAATCAAATATTCTGGCAACAAAGTCTAGTTCTCAGGGTGTCTGTTGATCTGCTGAATAAGGTGTTCCAAAAAAAAAAAAAAACAAAACAACACCACTCTGTAACAGAGCACCAAACAGCAAAAAGCATTCAGATGCTAATCTTGGTGACAATTCCCTTTGTCTTTCTGAGCAGGTTAAAAGGTTAAAAATGGTGCCAGAAAAAGGTCTCTTCTTGCTTTTGAAGTCTGCTCAGTAAGTTTATTTTGGTAGGAGGTCTCAATACCATCCTGCCAGAGCTGAAGGCTGTACCAAGTAGTCGTCCATCCTTGTTGCAGAGGACAGAATATCACACAGCAAGGGGAAGAAAGAGTTGGTTTTTGGCAACTGAGTGTGGCAAAATTTGTTTTAAGTTTCATATTTGTTTAGGAACTTTTCAAAAAGAAGACAGAAGAGCCACTTCAAAGAAACCTTTTGAACTATTAATTCTGATTTGCAGCCAAGGAACAGCAGGGAAAGTGTTAGTGAGCAAACATTAATACATTCAACACATATAAAATGTGACAAACCACCAGAAATTCCAAGGAAACAAAAATCCTGTAACCAGAGCTACATTGAAATGGGGGGAGGAAAGGAAGAAACAGCTAACTTTTGTTCTTAACTAAATTTTAGGGAACTATTTTAAGTAATTTTTTTTCAGAATTTTCTAGTAAAATTTATCACAGTACAATAGTTTGAGCTGCATATTTTACATACAACCAGAAGACGAATCCTGCATTGCCTACTGTTTTTTTTTTTTTCATCTTTATGCTGGCCAAGGTTTGGAGTCACAAAGCAAGACTGAATAAAGATGAAGAAAATTCCTTCTCAACAAACTGTGTATCCCAGAATTTGGACAAGAAAGTGAAAAATGCATTTTTTTTTTTAATTTAAAAAGCCCCCGCCCAAATACACACGCACATACACAATGCAAGCCAGGAACTTTTTACCCACTGTCCAGACCTTTTGAAAATGCTATCAGTCCTGTCCCCACAGGTAATTATGAATCTGTTACATATCACACACACACACACACATATATATGTAAATACACACATACATATGTATATATATAAAACACCCCCCCAAACATAATTTTTTTTAAAATTCCATTTAACAGTTCTCCCCCTCTTTCAAGGGAGAAGTAATTCTAGTACATAGTGAAGGAAGTTCCTACCCAAGAAAAAAATCTAACTAGATTTTACGTCTATTTCCTCTAGTTCAGAATGTGGGTGACAAGTTTTTTTTTTTTTTTCCCTTTCGTGCCTGTGTATCTTCACCAGTTGCATGTAGAAGTCTGTGCTTTAATCTTAATTTCTCTCTCCAAAGAAGAAAGTAAGAACAGGAATACAACTTGAAGTGTGTTTAGGACTCTGAATCTCTAAACACTGTCACTGTAAATGCCCTATAATTCTCCAATCGTTTGTAGTCATAAAGTCATGTAAAGCCCTAGAAACTGCTAACCTGTTTTTGAAGAAGCTCAGGACATTGACCAACTGACTTGCAAGCTTGAACACAACAGAAGCATGACAGTGGCCTTGGTAAATAGGTAGACTCATGGCTAACCAATAAGTGACAATAAGTTTGTAAAAACTGGTAATCTCTGCATTTTTCCTTTTCTTCTTAAAAACCAACTTTCAGTAGGGGTTACAGAAGAGAATCTCAGCATTCACTTAAAAAAAAATTTAGCCCTCCTGTTAGATGGAAACATAAACCAAAAGTATGAAAAAGGAATAATGAGAATGCAAAACATTAAAATTCAAAGTAACTTTGTTCCATACAGTATTCAATTACTTGAATAATTTTATATATTTTGTAGAAGGCATTCATGATAGAAATGCAGATCTTAAAACATTAACAAGGAAAGGACGAAGACAAAATTTTACATCCGTGAAATCTTAACTTCATAAGCTGACATCAATAGTAAAAAACTGCTCAGAAGGCACAGAATGCAGTTTGAGAATATAGTTAAGTTAGCCAAATGACAAGCAGCTGTAAGGACTTTCTCCATGTGTATGAGGTAAAGATGGTACCTCTTTTTTCAGCTGCTGTGCTTTTTTCAGCACATCTAAGAAGGTCTGATGGTGTCACATGGTACAAACTGGCCTTTCGTGACTGTGGCATGCTAAAAAAGGAAGAGAAAGAGCACAGGCAGCTAGTGCATTTTGGCTAAGGCAAAATATCTCTGCCTTGAATAGCTGCAATACAAATACCCACAACATGAACAAACAGACAAAGATTCAAATAGGAATTTATCTTGTTTTAATACGCTTTTTTAAAAGAAAAAAACCCAGTATCTTTAATTACCTGAAGCAAATGTACTTAATAAAATTAAGTTTTCAATACGATTAAAACGTTCATTTGCTCATCAGGTCATAAAAGCTAAAGTTTGCATGAACACCAGGTAAGTATAGTATCTCACAGCAATTTAAAAAGTCTCTGACTTTGCTATATTTATGGAATGCACTGGAACAATACATTCACAACAAGTAAGCTAGTCACTTAGAAATGTGATGTTAACCTCTGTACATTAGAGACAAGGTTATGATGATGACAAGTATTTCATCAGGGTGTTGGGGGAGGGAAGGTGACTGAATAGATCATTTAGCCTATTCTAACTAAACTATAACTTACTGTAACTACAGTATTAGTCAAGTTCCATTTATGAAGTGCATTACTGTACACACTTTAAGAATGCATCGACATTAGTTTTAAATGGCTAACACTATCTAAGCTTACCTGCAGAGTTTGCAAATTTAAAATATTAACAGAATATTTAAATTCCCAATTCAAGATGCAACAACATAGACCACATAGTCCCTATGGAAACCCATTCAGTGAAAGTATGACTGAACATTGCCATCTGCAGTAAGAACACCTGCAGAAGATCTGACCAGTACAGGAAAGCAGCCCCAGAGTGTGCCCTCTGTGCACTGACCGAATTCCCATCAAGGCCAGACAGGCCTATTCCATTTTGTCAACAACATCTAGCTGCTTCTCCGCCAGTAGCTACCCAAGGTTAGCACAGCTGAGATTAGGAAATAGTTCTAGTATGTTTAAGGGGCCCTTAGAATGCAACGAGTTGAGTCCCACCTGGAAGTCTGACCCATGCAACCAGCAACTTCCCACCAGTGACCTCTCTGCGCAGTTCCCAGGGCTCCCTGTGCAGCTTGGAGTGCAATTCCTTTATTAAATCCATTCTGTTTAACCCCTTATGTGCTTTGAGTGTTTCTCTCTGCTAGTATCCAACCCCCTCTTTCCTGCCCTGCAGTCATATTTGGCAGGACACCGGTGTGCAGATGCCTCTTTGGGGGCAAAAGCACAAGGGGGAGGTAGGGAGCGGCATTCCCAGGTGGCCCGCTACAGGTCAATGGGCACCCACGGCTCGCAAGCTGGTGGGGTGGGTCACCCCCACAGCACGGCCAGAGTTAGAGAGTGAGCCAGAGATATCACCAGAGAGGCTTGTGGAACTGGTTTCCATGCTCTGATTGGAAAAAGCAGGGCTGGTGGCATTCAAGTCAGGAGGGGATCTGCAGAGGTTCTTATTGACTGCACTCCACACCCTGGATGAGGTGTTGCTGATGCAGCACCAGTGAAACAGGCAGGTGGAACGTGATGGAAGAGCAGCTAAGGAGGATCACCAACTGACCCAAGGGGTTGCAACTGCAACCACGGGTCGAGCCAAGAAGCTGGACCACCAATCTGCCGTTTTGGCCGCCGACATTGCAAATTGCTGGCAGCAAAAGCGTGAGAGTGAGATATCTATCCCTTGGCTGTGCGGACACTGGTGCGAAAAGCGGATTGGGATCCAGAAACTTGGAACAGCAATATCTGGGACTCCGATGAGCCCCCCAGCTCAGAATCAGACAGAGAGCATGAGGGGAAGGCAGCTGCCTGGCCAGTGGCAGAACAGCATCTTATCACACCAAATGCGGCCAGTTTGCAAGGGACCACAACTATTTGCAATTTTTAAGCATCAGAGCTGCAGGATTATGCAGGGGCACTACAGGCGCAGTCCTGTGGAGCGATATTAGAGTGGCTGTTAAGGTTGTGGGATGATGAGGCGGGTGTGGTTTATTTTACTACAGGGGAACTTGATAGGAGGAGGGATCTGTCCCAGGATCCCAGGCTGCACAACACCCTCCATACCCCGCAGCAGCAAAACTGAGACGTCTTCCCCTCCCTAATGGGAGGAGCGCTGGGCGCGGCACGGTCAACCTGGCCAACTGCTGTGGACATCGATGATGGGCTCACAGAGTGGACTGCTATCATAGCATACCTTTCCTGTCTTGTGGTCACATCATCTTCTTATAATCTTATCTAATACTTCTCTATTCAAATGCATACATCCTGCCTCACTAAATATTGTTACCACACTGTGGCTACCTTTAGGTATCTCTGACTAAAATAAAAATAAAAAATTGCAGAGTATATTAAAAAACACATAAGACAGCTGAACACTATGGAAGATTATGAACAGGTGAAAAGGTATTATAAATAGAAGTGGTTTCTATTGGTTCTATATGGTACAGGAACCATGACAAGCACTCTCTACCTTACTTGTACCAAAAGTCACAGCTTACATTGTCAAAACAACCTTAACTTTCGAGCAGTTACATTCTCAAACATAGTATAAAAGGAAGAACAGTAAGTAAAAACTTCTTTTCAGTTTGAGTTTATCTTCTCTGTGGACTTGTTTTTATATTTAGCTTATGAACTCACAAGTCTTGACTAGGCAGCCAACCCACGTTTTTTTCTCCCCCCATCAGCAGTTTGCTCATTTCTCCATCATTGTGGACATTTCTCCCTAGTCTTAAGCACACTCAAAGTTATTGAAACACTGAAATTAAAATTTAAATTACCTTTTACTGCTGAATACTTCTGTTAGCACCTCTTTGCTGTGACAATATAATTTGATGATACTATAGACTGAAATTTTAGAAGCAACAACAGGTAGTAATGCATTTCCCTCCTGGTCCTGGCACTGATTTGGTACTCCATGCCCTTGAAAACCTCACACACAGCATGAATAATTAACACTATACGGCCTTATAACCACCGAAATGAATGGTAACATCCTAACCAGTGTCAGTGTATGCAAAACAAAGCTCTAAGTCTTTACTTAGAACTAACTATCCTCAAATAGACAAGAACTGCTTTTTCCTAGAAAGTAAGAGCTCTTAGAGCAAGGAAGCAAACTGTCTCTTCAAACTTCTATAAATGCACTGAGTAAAAAAGAAAAAAAAAAAACCTCTGAAGATTTACTTTGGCATGGGCTAAGTTTTTTGTTTTTTTTTTTTAAACTCTAATATTGTAGCATTATTGGTCTCTACAATAATTCAAGTGTCCAAAGGTTCTACATACTATTTGCTTATTTGCTTCGCAAGGCACTGTAATGCCACAGCACTTTTTATTTTATTACCTTTTGTGCAGCAAGATGGAGAGCAGTCCTTTGGCTGTGATCAGCTCTATTAACATCTGCTCCTGCCTTCAGCAATGCCTCAGCACAGTCCAGCCTGTCAGCCAGTACACAGTACATAAGTGGAGTTCTTCCAAACTGGTCTTCTTTATCTTTCAGCTCAGAGTTTCCTTAAGAAAAAAGGAAAAAAACATATAAAATAATTAAGGCTATTAGCACCTAACTGGCAGGAGTATTCTTGTTATTAAAAGGGAAATACATAAATGAACAAGGCGATCAAAATAATGGAATATAACATAAAAACAAAGTTCCTCATTTTTAACCTTGTCTATCGTTATTGGTGTAGGGAATTTGAAAATATATTTACAGAAAAAAAAATAAATGCAGAAACCATGAACTGCACAAACATACTTACAAGAAGTAACTTTCTGCAATGACACAGTTATGTATCATTTTAAAATAGTTAGATTTTGGTTGCAAAGATTACTTTAAAAACTATCAACAGCAAATAAACCAAACAGTCCTCCTGAAACCTGCAAATACTATAACTGAAACAAGTTCTGAAATCTACTCATTGAAATGTTTATTTAAAAAGCATCAAGACACCAATAGCCCATCAATACCATTATTTACTTCACAGTCCCTTATAATAAGGAAACTACTAAAGTACTTAACGAGTTTCCTTGGATTTATATGGTTAAGTAAGAGAGCAATTAAGCCAAATAAGGCAGCTGCAGCCTCGTAACAAAAAATTAACTCCCTCTATTCCTACTCATAAGTCAGAAAAAAAAACCAGTATGTACTCCCCATTACAAAGTTGCATAGTTCTTCTATGTCACTTTAACAACATTAGCACGTATGTCTTCATGGGTACCAACTATCCCACATATCCTGCTCCAAATGCATCTCCCCCATGGCAATAACAGCTACAACTCAATTCAAGGAACACTGAATTTTAGCAGGTAACTTTTTTTTAAATACCTTTTTAAAAAATATTCCCTTGATTATTAATACCTTGAAAGAACTCCAATAGATTTAAAAAGCATGCTTTTCCTTTGCAAACACAATCTTCACTCTCCCCAGCATATTATACTTACATACCTATCCACTAATTCTATCTCTAATTACAATTTCTACTGATTCACTGAGTGAAACTGCCAAGCAGACTGATATTCCCCTGGATCCTTATTTAAAAATTAACATTTGCTCCCTACTAACACGGCCTCTCACTAAACCAAAAAGAAAGTTTTAAGCAGAATATTGCTAATCACAGCTACTTCATTTGTGAGTTCCTTTAAAACTGTTGGGTGAATACCATCTAGTTCTGATGATTCATTCTGTAACATCTTCTCCCAGTTAGAGACTGAGATTTGCTTTGAGACAAGTCTTTTTGCTCTGTAAAAAAAAAAAACAGTTTAGGAACCTTTCTGAAATCTTTTATGAATACAGATACAGGAAAATTCTTTTTGTTCTTCATCTATGGCCTTATCTTCTCTGACTGTTTCTTCACATCAACTACCTACTAGCTCTCCATGTCATCCTCATATTAAAGAAAGTTTTATAATTAATTTTTTTTGCCTCTAGCATATTATTCCTAAAATTCTTTTACTGATCTGTATCTATCTTCCTCAGACACAGCTTATGCTTTTTGAAGAACACCTTCTTACTTTTCATATCCTCCCCTACACTCTGTTCAGTCACACTTGCTTCCCTTTGACCCCTCTAAACTCTTTCTTTGATAAGTACTTTACACTTGTTTCATACCGCAAGCAAGGATTTTGTTCCTTTGATTCATTTTTAGATTCTTTTTAGCAAGCACCTTTATTTTGATGTCCTTTACCTTTTTTGGAGTCCACAACAATAGTGGATTGCTCTTGCCAACCCATGTACACTCCAGTCAACAGTTCTTGGACAGCAACATTCTGACTCAAGTTCTACACAGCAGTCAGGAGCAACTCATGAGTTGGTTCTCTCATGGGTTTGTTGCTCTGGCCATCTCTATCACCAGTTCATTAACCATTTCTAACAATTCAGTTTTAGGATCATACCCTCAATGTGCCATTTACCCAATACTCATGAGAATAACTTCCTCTACTATTGTGATTTCTGTCAATTCAGCCTCTCTGACCTCCCTTCGTATGTCACACACATCATCATCTGGTTAGATGGACAGTAATGCAACCTTAATACTACAGTTTCTTATTTAGACTTGAAATTTGAATCATTAAGCTTTTTTTGTTGTTTAGTTTATATGGCTATTTTGTTAAATCTTATTTGAATCCAACATTTGTTTTCTGCTTTGGTTTTTAAATGTGTTTCAGCACCCTTTCACCTGCATGACTTCCACTGAAATACCAGAATAAAAAGTATACAGAAAAGACAGTGTCCCTCACTTTTCACTTTAGAAGCTTTCCTAAAATGAGCATGACAGCTGAGTTTTAAGATTTTTTTCAGCATTGTACTACATAAATAAGTGACTAATGTATATTTTTCTAGGAAAGAAAAATCAAATAATGAAAAATTACATATGTAAAATTATACTGGTCCTTTTTTCCCAAGGGGCCTTGTATAAAAGTTGCATAAGAATCTGCCCTGAATTTCAGCTGAGAACAGGAGAATGTGAAGTGTTGTACACATTTTATTCCCTACTCTTCAGATCAAAAAACAAAAAGTCAAAAAAAGCATAATTTTACAGTACCACAGTTAGAAGAAATGTCAAAGACATTGGAAAAATAATTTGTAACAGTAAGTTTCTAAAGGGGAGTTAAAAGCGGCGTAAATGGAAAAGTCTTTGGATTAATATTAATGTCCTGTTATATACAACTACCTTTTCACATAAAAAAGAAATAGGTAAAGTAATTGTCACTAACACTACATGCATATTTGATACAGTTTTAAAATTCTAATTTTTGGTGAAACTTTTGGAGAAAAATCTCATGTGTTTTATCTTTAAATATTCATTTAAATGTTATCTTATTTTCATTATTGAAGCCTATAATTCTTTACCTCTGCTCAAAATGATAAGTTGTAATGTTTACTAAATGCATTAGAAAGTATTATGTAGAAATGAATAGTGTCACTTGTTCAATTAATTACATGGCCATTAGGAAATAATTCAAAATGTAACCGGTAAGTTAAAAAAAATTTTCGATTCCACTTTTTATTTTCCCCAACTTGTAAGAATTTTCTAGACTTTTACTTCACAGTATTACAGTTTCTTCACAAACTTGATGTAGCTCCAATATAATTTTTCTTTCCTCTGCTATTAGAGAGAAAAAAGTAGTATTTACATTGTGAAACAGTGATGTCTTATGTCTCAATATTTCAGCTAACAATAACAAATGCTTTTTCTAAATGAATACCTTTGCTGTTCAGTAGAGCATGGTGCAGAAACATCAAAGCTAATTATAAACAACAACACAGCTCTGTGTAGCTATTTGTAGATACTACGATCCAAAGCAGAAATGTAATTTAACACTGCAATGATCCTAACTAAAAAGCCAGTTTCTCTAACTAGCAAAATATAGTCAGCTGCTGTTCCAGTATTAGCTCACCCAGTGGCAATTCAGGCATCATAAAACCATATTCCACTGTTCAATGTTAACATAGCCTAAAAAGCGTCTTACATTCGTTGAAGATAATCACACCTGCACAGTTACATACATTTTTGAAAAGAAATACAGAAGCAGGCAGCTCTCACAATAGCCCACACGTACATGGCTTATCCTCCCAAGACACTTGTTCTTAAATTACTTCGCAGAACTGGTTCCTCTCCCTCAAATTCCAGATCGTCTTTCTGTTACATGAGGCTATATAGAATGTACAGACTAAAAGAAAGAAGTGGGTACAGGATTAGACTAGCAAATATGATCTAAAGTAGAAGCTCAGCTCAAGTAAAGCAACAGACATTTTTTTCCTCTTTAGCTCCTAGAGAGTGACGTAGCTGATGAACAACAAAGGCCTTGCATGGCTGCATATAGCCTAAGTGGAAAAACGAGAAAGATCTTGAAAATTTGATGACAGTGATTTGTCTGAGGTTGCTGCACTGTTTAAGGTAAAGAAACTATTTTCATCTAGCAGAAGGTTTCTTTCTATTATTATTTTGTCTGTTTAAAGGCCTCTCAGAGCCTTCTAGTGGTTTGAGTCCTGCAGGTATTTCACTGAAAGTGTGTCTGTCGGGAGGCTCAGCATAACAGATAGGAAAAGGACGAGGAGCTACTGTATCACCATCCGATGCTAAAGGATACTAAGCTCATGAAATGCACTAACTGCAAAAACTTGAGGACATTACAGTTACAGTAAGTTACTGTTTTCTGGAATCAAGAAAGCACAGACAGCCTTTTAAGCATTCAAAAACGGAATTAATAGATCTCAGAACTCACAAGACTACGGTACTGTAGCAAGGGGTTTACTATTTAATTCAGACATGAATTCTTTGGCATATCTAAAGTGTGCCACTGCAAAATTAAATTCTCTTCCACATACTGGCCTAAGAAAGAAATTTTGTTTGATCTCTCCACCTTCAGGATCAAACTTCCCCCCAGCAAAGATTATACATCCATAGGTTTGTTCATAGGCCATGAACATCACGAAATCAAGTAAGTCGATTCTGAAATTTAATTCATATATTCAGACTTCATCACTTCCTCATAATCTACATAAGCAGTTACATCAGATTGTGTAACATCCCTCTGCATTGTTATACCAAAGAGGGGGGTGGAAAAGTGGGAGGAGGACCTGAATCTTGCTTAGTTGTGAAAGACCGCCTCTTGCTACTTGCAAGAATCTTGCCTTTTGTAATACCTCACTTAAGTTTTTTTTTAACCTCCCACATTGAAGAATAGGGAAGAGAGAAGCAGAGAGGAGAATCAAAAACATGCATCTGAACATTTGCAACCTAGAACTTGCAGTTAACATTTACAATAAAAGGTCATATCTGAGATTTAAAAAGCACTTGTATCCCAGTGATAGATGATAACGGTTTTAAAATGAGAAGTAAGACTAAATGGACACTTCAGTATAACGGCTACTATACATATTGCTGTATGCTTGTAAAGAGACTCTGCATGCTGCTTAAAAACAGTTACATGCATCTCCCCTAAACGATACACAAAAACTTTAAATGCAAAATGATCCTCCAACCACAAAACTAACTTTTGCTCCCTTTTTGCCAAGGATTAAAACCATGCAAATGGGTTTTAACACTAATGGAACTGTTAATTCAAGACATGTTCAGGGTTGTACAAAACACAGTAAATACAATATCATGAGCATTCCTCAAAGCCTTACATCATATGATTCTAAAACAATGCGATATAGTCCTAGACAACTCATGCAATACAAACAGAATCACAGAATGGTTTAGGTTGGAAGGGACCTCTGGAGATCATCTAGTCCAACCTCCCTGTTCAAGCAGGGTCCTCTAGAGCAGATTGCCCAGGATCACATCCAGACGGGTTTTGAATATCTCCAGCGAAGGAGACTCCACTACCTCTCTGGGCAACCTGTTCCAATGCTCTGTCACCCTCACAGGAAAGAAGTTTTTTCTCAGGTTCAGATGGAACTTCCTGTGGTTCAGTTTCTGCCCATTGCCTCTTGTCCTGTTGCTGGGCACCACGGAGAAGAGGCTGGCCTCATCCTCTCGACACTCCCCCTTCAGATACTTGTACACGTTGATGAGATCCCCTCTCAAGTCTTCTCTTCTCCAGGCTGAACAGGCCAGCTCTTGCAGTCTTTCTTCATAGGAGAGGTGCTCCAGCCCTCTAATCATCTTGGTAGCCCTCTGCTGGACTCTCTCCAGGAGTGCCATGTCTCTCTTGTCCTGGGGAGCCCAGAACTGGATGCAGTCCTCCAGGTGAGGCCTCACCAGGGCTGAGGAGAAGGGCAGGATCACCTCCCTCCACCTGCTGGCAACACTCTGCCTAATGCACCCCAGCAGACCATTGGCCTTCTCGGCCACAAGGCCACATTGCTGCCTCATGCTTCACTTGTTGTTCTCCAGCACTCCCAGGTCCTTCTCGGCAGAGCTGCTTTCCAACAGGTCAGTCCCCAGCCTGTACTGGTGCATGGGATTATTCCTGCCTAGGTGCAGGACCTTGCACTTGCCTTTGTTGAACTTCAGGAGGTTCCTCTCCGCCCACCTCTCCAGCCTGTCCAGGTCCCTCGGAATGGCAGCACAGTCTTCTGGTGTGTTCGCCTCTCCTCCCAGTTTAGTATCATCAGCAAACTTGCTGAGGGTGCACTCTGTCCCTTCCTCCAGGTCATTGAGGAATATATTGAACAAGACTGGACCCAGGACTGACCCCTGGGGGACACCACCAGCCACAGGCCTCCAACTTCACTCTGCACCATTCACCACAACCCTCTGAGCTCTGCCATCCGGCCAGTTCTCAATCCCCCTTGCTGTCCGCTAATCCAACCCACCCTTCCTGAGCTTACCTGGGAGGATGTGATGGGAGACAGTGTCAAAAGCCTTGCTGAAATCAAGGTAGACAACCTCCACTGCTCTGCCCTCCTCTACTCAGCCAGTCATGCCATCAGAGAAGGCGACCAGACTGGTCAAGCATGATTTCCCTTTGGTGAATCCATGCTGACTCCTCCTGATCACCTGCTTGTCCTCCAGATGCTTAGTGAGGACCTCCAGGAGGAGCTGTTCCATCACCTTTCCAGGGCTGGAGGGGAGGCTGACAGGCCTGGAGTTTCCTGGCTCCTCCTGCTTGCCCTTTTTGAAGACTGGAGTGACATTGGCTTTCTTCCAGTCCTCAGGCACCTCTCCTGATCTCCAGGACCTTTCCAAGATGATGGAGAGCGGTCTAGCGATAACATCCGCCAGCAGCACTCGTGGCTGCATCCCACTGGGGCCCATAGATTTGTGGATGTCAAGTTTGGACAAACGATCTCTAACCTGATCCTCCTCAACCAAGGGAGAGTCTTCCTTTCTCCAGCCTTCCTCTCTTGCCTCCAAGGTCTGGAATTCCTCAGGACTGGCCTTAGCAGTAAAGACTGAAGCAAAGAAGGCATTCAGTAACTGTGCCTTCTCCGTAGCCTTCGTCACCAGGGCACCCGCCCCGTTCAGCAGCGGGCCCACGTTTTCCCTAGTCTTCCTTTTGCAATTGATGTATTTGAAGAAGGCCTTCTTGTTGTCCTTGACATCTCTTGCCAGATTGAATTCCAAATGGGCCTCAGCCTTCCTTGTCGCATCCCTGCACACTCTGACAACGTCCCTGTATTCCTCCCAAGTGGCCTGTCCCCTTTGCCACATTCTGTACACTCCCTTCTTCTGCTGGAATTTTGCCAGGAGTTCCTTGCTCATCCATGCAGGTCTCCTGCCCGCTTTGCTTGACTTCTTCCTCAGAGGGATGCACTGCTCTTGAGCCTGGAGGAGGTGATGCTTGAATATTAACCAGCTTTCTTGGACCCCTCTTCCTTCCAGGCAGGGCCCTACCCCAGGAGATTCCCCTAAGTAGGTCCCTGAAGAGGCCAAAGTTAGCTCTCCTGAAGTCCAGCGTTGCAATCCTACTCATTGCCCTGCTCCCTCCTCGTAGGATCCTGAACTCCACCATCTCACGGTCACTGCAGCCAAGGCTGCCCCCAACCTTCACCTCTCCAACTAGACCTTCTTTGTTCGTTAGTACAAGGTCTAGCATTGCGCCTCTCCTCGTCGGCGTCTCCACCACCTGAGTCAAGAAATTATCATCAATCCTCTGCAGGAACCTCTTTGACTGTTTGTGCCTAGCTGTGCTGTCTTCCCAACAGATGTCAGGTGAAACAATTAGCATATTTTTGTTCGAACATGGATTATACAATATATACGTGGCAAATACTGTGTTTTATGGTATTTAATCCATAGGCTGTTTAAAAAGCCCTGTAATTAAGCATCAGTAGCAGTCAAGATATAGCAACAGTTTATTCCACAAATCCCTTTCTCACTAGAAATCGTTCTTTTTACTTTTTATTTTGTGTTTAGGTCTCTGAACTGGTACAGTCTGTCAAAAGGAAACAGTATCTGGAACACACTGTATTATTTCAAACATCTGTGCTCCTTTAAAATTACAGGCTATCAGACAGGAAGATTATGTACATGTCCATATAAATAAATTATATGGAAATACAGTGTGTATATTTGTACACACTCATGCATGCCTCATCAAACTACAGCAAGTGGGAAACAGAGTAATTGCCAAACAGGTTAGAGGGGCTCCTACTTTTCTAAGAGACTGTTCAACCAGATTCTTTGCCCCTCCTATGTTAATAACTGCATGGGGAAAACTCAAAGGGGAATGTATTAATGAATTTAGGGGGAAAAGTCCTCCCTAAAAGAAGGAGAAAGTGAGATGTTATTTTACTGGATATACCACTATCCACATAATCGGATGCAAGGCTTTGCTGTGTTAACAGAATATTAAGTGACCCAGGACACACACACACACAACACTGAAGTGCTGTCCTGGATTACATGATGCTACTAAGTGCAGTCATGAAGTCCAATGAGTAACATCGACTGCTCAATTTACTTGTGGTCTCAATTTATACCAACAGTGCCTTGAAAAATCTAAAAATATCACTGATGTCAGGATAGGCATTCCTCTTCTGCTAGGCAATACTTTGCCTTTTTTTTTTCATCCTGCCCTGGCATAAGTAAAGCCTGTGTCACATCCTGTCAATGCATGAAAAAGCAGAAGAGACAAATGTTGCTGTTACAACAAAGACTGCAAGGATCATGCAGTTTTTCCCTCCCATACATAAATAACATACATTCTTATTTTTTTGCAGCATGATCATCATTAGAAGAACGGTGATTTCCATACTCCGTTCTAATGGCTGTTTTGTGGTATATTTGACAAGATGTGCCAGCAACAGAGAAGTAATTATTCCTTTGTGTTTTCAAAGCATTGTCTTTTGGCTGCGATTAACAAGACATACCAAAGTCAGCAAAAGCTCTTTGTTGTCTCTGCTAATTGTTAGCCAGAATTTGAAAATTCAGCCTTTTTTCCCCCTTCGATGGTTAGCTGAAAGCTTTTCTGATGTGCAGGCGAGAACTTTAAATATTTGTTTATCTATACAGCGAAAACTATTCAACATCAGATCTCAAATATAAGAATTGCTAGGAGGTGCTACTGTAAGTCTGCAAGATTGACTTGCTATAGCTACCAGTACTAATTTTCCTGTCCACATCAGTTTTTTTTTTTTTTTTTTTTAATCTTTAACCAAGAGAGAATGGCTTTCCACACAGAAAAGACTATAGAACCATATAGCTTACTATCTTGTCTTCAGCACAGGTCAGCAGAAGATATATAAACTAAACTATTGATTTAATGTGATTACCATTAAATCCTTGATATTGATTAAAATGGACAATTAACAGCATAAATGTAGACCAAGTTTCTTGTTATTTCAGTCTTTCATCCTCATCAAGACCCAGGAATGGGATTTTTCAAAAGGCTGAGCAAATTGAACTTCCACAATATCAACTGGCATTGCACTTAATCAGAACATCTGAAAACCAAAACCTTCATCTCTGAAATGACAGCCTTCCAAATGAATATAATTATTTTTGGAATGAAAACCACAAACTGCTTTTGAAAATTACTAACCTGGAATGCCATATGGTTCTTGGACAGAGAGAAAAGGTAAAACCCTGGACTATTTAATGGATGGGATTTTTTTCTTCAGCACAGTAGGAAAAAACTCTCTCCTTACCTCTATTTGTCTTGAAAAATGTTATTAGTATATCCAATGCCACTTCAATCAAAGTAACAAATAGGGCTTAATTTCTCCCTAAATTCTACAGAGTGACACGACTTCCTTAATTATAATAAACCTGCTAGAAACACAACTTTATCACATTTCCCACAAAAGCAGAGATTCCAAAAATAGTGATTTGGGGCCAAAATACATCAGCCCAAAGCAAAATTTTTCCACAATTTTAAAAAAGACTCCTAAAGCAGGAGTCTTGAATAACTCCTTGGGTCATACCACTTTTACCAGTTTTCTGCTTTACTTCACATAGAAGTACAGCTCAAAGGCAACAGATGATAAAAGTAAGAATAAGCTGTTTTATTTTCAGGACTGCATTTATTCTAGAAATAAATTAATCTAAAAATGAAAACATATTTTAAAGATCAGAGCAGCAAGTGAAAATAAAAAAGCTTCAGCTTTTAAATCCTCAAAATTCACTTAAAATGAAAACATTTACCTGCTATTAGCTTTTGGAGGACACTCTTATCTCCATTAACAGCAGCAGCATGCACTTCAGATGCTAATGAGGAACCACTGAAGAGGCAGTTCGTTGAAACATTCATACTCTTTCAAAGTATTATCATAGGTCAGATCTGCACCACCAACATTTTTTGTAGGAATTCAGTTCTAGAAAAACAATAAAATACAATTCATATTTACTGATATATTGTTAAGATTACTAAGGCAACACTGAAGAGAATAAATTGTCCTTTTTAAAAAAAAAGAAAGGAACACACACGCGTCGTATTTCATGGGTTAAATCCATCTCTAGTCAAGGTTCAACCAGACAAAGCCTACATTAAGGATATATATTACAGCTTTGTTACCTTCAACATAAAATTCAGTCCATAAGATTTGCAAATGGCTGCAAATAGGATAGTGTGCATATACAAATACACTAGTTAGATTGTTCTTAAGAGCGTTGGCATGCATGCTTCAAATCAGTAACAAGTGATACTTGATACACTGTACTTAATATCTGGTGATATTTTACCATGATGGTCTATGGACATAAGCAGGACAAGGTTTTAAGCAGAAGTAGTATCTTTTATTTGATCAACTGGCATAACTGGAAAAGTCAGATCAGCTCTATAACTCTTCTTCAAATCTGAAACAGAAGTAGCAAAAATGTGCATGCAAGAAAGCCACAATGAATCAGACCAAAAGTCTGGCCTTAAATCCTGGCTCAAATTAGTCAATGGTAGATGCCAAAGAACAGTGCAAATATATGATTTTTCCCCCCCTTTTCTAAATATTCTTCTAAACTGCAATCATTTCTAGCTCAGTCACTTTGTGCACTTGACTTGATTTCTGCACATTTAGAACTCAACAAATTCTGTTAATTTCTTCAAAGAATTTCTCTTTTATAAACTCATCCAGTCACCTCTTAAGTTTATATATAAACTTAATCATATCCACCACATCCACCGGTAAGGCCTTCTACAGCACAATCAAACACTTGCATGGATGAACCTCCTTCTTTCCTTGACTTGATTCTTGCTACTGGCTTCACTTGAGGGCCATTAATTCTTGCACTGGAAGAGCCATCAAGCAATCAATTCTTATCCATCAGTCATTATTTTACAGATTTCTAACATATCCTCCGCAATCACGTTCTCCTCCAGCTGAGAGTTCTAGCTTACTTAACTGTTCCCTAGGCAGAAACTTTCCTATATCTATGTCCATTTAAATTAACCTCTTCCAGTTCCATAATATCCCTTTTCAGATGTAAGGAAACGGGGATGAGCCAGAACTCCACTACGTATTCAAGATACAGACAGAGATTTATACAGTGGTATAACAACATTCTCTCTATCCTTCTCTTTTTCTTTCCTAAATTATAGCTGCCATTGCAGTTGCCTCTTTAGCTGCTTCTGAAATGAAATTGGTACTTTCATTTCACTAATCAATGAAGCCTAACTAATGAGCCTCAAAATCCTTATAATCATCAGCTCAAGCCCACACAGTGTTTCAGAACTGAAGAAGGGTCTCCATGTTTGAAAGGTTGTTGATTTTTTCCAACAGCATCAAACAATTGAACAAAAATATAGCACTTCTACCTTCAAGTATATTACCCTATTACCTTACAATATTTAATATTTGGAATGGAAAGCAAACTGAAGCGAGTAAAGAATTATTGTGCATAGCAGGAAAAAAGGGGCAGGAATCACTGAGGCTGCCTACAGAATGAATTTGAGATTTTTTCACCCCATCTTCTGTTCCACGTTGATTTAAATTTACTTCTTCTGTGATGTCCCACATTTACACTGTAGTACACTTTGAAAACAGTGAGAGGAAACTATTTTGCTTCAGTTGTTATTTTGATCCCTCTTTATTTAATAAATTTCTTATATGGGTGTACAGCATTTGTTTTTTATTAAGATACCATTTCGGGGGAAATGATAGAAAAATCTATTCACTTTTATGTTAAAAAAGTGAAATTTTCTATACACAGATATTAAACATGCAGGAATGAAAGAAAAAGCCTTTATCATGGGAAAAAATTATCTTCAAATACAGTTGAATAGTCTAATGTAATAGTAGTCTCTGCCTCACAAGTTCCATGCTCCATTGGAGAACAGATAAGAAAATTAATACAGGAAGCTTCATAGTAAATCTAATCAACTACTCAGACATCCGCACAGTCATGGTATTGGTTCATATCACATCACTGGAACAAGCACAAGTACAGAAGCGTGTACTACCTGGTTGGGCAAACCTGCTCAACAACGTATCAATATAGCGCATCTACTCTATATGAAAGCACTCACATACAACTAAGACACTGCCTAAGTACAGCACACCACAGTCGCATCTAGACTTGTTTCACTATGTTGTCCTCAGTGGCACTCTATGCCACTTCTAAGAGCAGATAATCGTATCACTGAATATTCTTTTCCTAAAGACTATTTGCCTAAGTTTTACTGAGCCATAACAGAAGGTTGATGAGGTCCTCATAACTAAACCACCTTACCTTCCAACCTTTCTGCCCCACAAAAAAGTAGTAACAGTGTGACTAGAAAGGCATGAAGTCCTAGTCTGCCTAGCTACACACACTGGAATGTCTTACCATGGGAACACTTCCCTGTGTTCGTGAACCTCCTCCTGTTATCTATCAGTTGCTTCAGAACCAGGGAGTAAGCACATCATCCAACATCCTCACTCCCTAAAGGAGTACATTATGGGGACATGCATTCCACTAGTGGCTCATCAGATTTTAAAGAAATCTATTTTCTGAAACCTAACTTTTGTTTCAGGCACCACTATATATTACTTCAGAAATCACCCTAGTCACTTACCCAGTGCTGGCAAGCTGACTGTTGGGTATGTATGGCGTTTTCACCTGTCTGAAGTGACCAATTACCAGGGCACAGTACTTTGCTTCTGCACCAGCACAGGTTCACTCAGCTGAGAACACCGGTGCAAAGGCACTACGACGTGCTCCTCACATAAATTCTGGAGCCATTTCTGGTCATCTGAAACCTATGGAATGGTATCATCCTGTCCTACCACTCTCCTCTTCTGCAAGTGCTACTGCAAACCTCAGAATAACGTGACAACCTCAGTGTTCCATATCTCTTCCTCAAGTCATGAATGCTTGCATTCTTACTGAGTTCAGTGAATTGCTCTGCATTTCAGAAAAGATAGCAAGCATTTTTGACACATCTGCTTTACATTGTAAGTAGGTGATCTTCCTCCATTACCAAAACAGAGTTATTAATGGATTCATGGCAAGGTTAAATTCTGTGAGCAGACAATAGAAAGGAAGTGGAAGAGTCTAATGTAACGGGGGGTTAAAATCAGTTCCACCTTTAGGGCCATGGAAGACAGACAAACAGTGCCACAACGCACCACAGCAAATTACAGAAAGCTGAACTACACTCAGTGCTTAAGAAAGCCAACGAAAGTGCAGATGCATATATGACAATACTGAGCGGACAGAGCTCACACAAGCACAAACCTGAATTTATCTTAAGATAGTTGCTAACATAAGTATGCTGTAACAGCCTTTCCAACATTTCTAGTGCTAGCCACACTCATTTTTTCCTTTCAAGGAGGATAAAGAATATCCACTTCTTTCAAAATACTTGCACGGCTCTCTGCTTTCTGAATATCCTCTCCTCCTTCAGTGAAACAGCTTTTCAACTTTTAAGGACATGTAATCAGCAAGTTTCCTTCCAAGGAAGGAACTCTTCCTCCCAATTTAGCAGTATGGCTTTTTTTCCTGTTATTTTCCCTAGGTTACACTGAAGATAAGCAGATGAGCCATTTCTGATTCACATTAATTTGAACCAAGCAGAAGAGACAATATGAAACTGAGTGTTAATTACAAACTGTTGCAGCACCTCCCACACCTAAACTATTAATCTCTCCTCCTTCCCCCTCGATATTCCTATAGCTACATAAATTTGCCTCCTACATGAAAGAAACACTACACTATTCAGCTACAATCTGAATAGCAGACAAGAGGGAGAAGGCAGAAGGCTGCAGAACTGGGTCCTGTGACACATAATTTAACATGCACTTGTCATGCAAGACTACAGCTTGCCTTTAACTTGTCTCCACTTTTTCCCAAAAAGCTTCCTCTGGATAGGGAGAACATGCCAAGAGTCTATTATATGCACCACTGGAATTTTATACTTGTGGGGATTCTGAGGTACTATTTTTATTCCCCAAAATTATTACTGATGCCTTTTCTTCCATCTTCTTTACTTTTTACCTGCAGATTTTTCCCTTCCACTTTCATTCCAGCTAATCTCGAAATTCACTGTTGGAAGCGATTTCTTCAAGACTTGTCTGCCTACTGCATCTGAGTACTCTGGACAATCCATTAAAACAAGTGAAGCTTTCTGCTTCCATCTCTTGTACTACCTATGGTGAATGCCCCAAAAAAGGTTTGTAGTCTGGAGTTTTCGGTAGGATTAAGAAACAAGCTTTTCCTCATGCACTGAGGGTATAGCATAGATAAAAGTCATTTGGTTCTGACGTGCTTCAGTCTTCTATGCGATCAAATAGAACTAAATAAAGGATGTTCTAAACAGAAACTTAATAAAATGAATTCAAAAGCACATGAGCTAAGAATTCACTGTTTAAATACACACCAGGAGAACCTAAAAACCAAGCTTGGTGTGTGTTTTTTTTTTTTTTAAATCTTAGAGGAAGTCTACAACAGTTCTTGGAGAAGGACATGAGGGATCAACATTCTGGGAAGCACAAAACACTGATTAAATTCTGAAGCAAAGCAAGGCTTTACTTCCAAGCTAAGGTCCACATCAATTTGGAAATGGAACTGGCAGTAACAGTAGCTGCAAAATTTGCATCAGCAAAGCTTTGTTAGTATTTTTACTACCATATTTGCTAAATCTAGTTTTTGGTAAGGTTATGAAAAAAAGTTACAGACCAGTTATGAGAAAAAAAAAATGAAGTTTTGCCTACCTATCTCTACCAATGTCGATAAGATAGTTTAATTAGCACCAATTTTATTTAGAAATTCCACATTTTGATAGTCCTTACATAGTCACCACAAAAGGTAAGAAGAGGAATAAGATAATCATCTTACTGCACATATGGAAGTGAACAAATAAAACATGACATAAAACCTCTAAAGGTAGCAAAGTAAAATTCAGTAAATGCTGGAGATGTTAATATAGCATCAGAAGCATCCCAACTATAAATCAACAAAAATATAAAACTGGCTTCATACAGAGAAGAATACTGAAGGATGATCATAATTTCTAGACAAAAACAAGAGCCCTATCTGTATAAAGTACAAGTAATCATACAGGGTAGAGAAGCAACCAGTTTCCTCCAGAGCAAGTATGAGCAATTACCACACCTCCATTTAAAGCTCTAATATTTCAGCATTTCTCTGATCCAGTAAGTAACTATAAAAGGAAAATTCATAATTGCCTTTAGATATTTCTCTCATGCATATGACAAACATGAACTGGTACCTGGAGGACTGGCTTGATAAAGTTCCTCATTAACAACAAAACGTGATATGTATTTGTAAGGGATGAAAAACAACCACGAGAATCAAGAAAAAAACTACAAGGTCCATTTATAAAAAGGTACGTAATTGGCATTATCTCTAATACACACCATATCACTAGAGTCAAGTAAATAATTCACTTTTTCTTTTTTAAGCTAACACGCAGAGAAAAATTAGTCTCATCAAGACATCTAAAATACAAGGAGAGTCATATGATCACCAAAAGGGCTTCAAAGTATGTGAAATTTCACATCAAACTATGATAATTCTACTTTGCATCACACAGATAATTAGAGTTAAATCATTTCTCTTCCTAGCAAAAAAAAAAAAAAAAAATTTGTTAAATTCTAAAACAGTAAGACTGCTATATCGAATTTTATGGCTAAATATGCCTAGTACAGAATGAGCACTGATGAAAAAAGCAAAGTATTTATAAATATGATTAAATTCAGAAGCCAGAGGTCTTCATTTTGCAGATTAAGGTAAATACAGATTTTTTAGGCAGATTTTAGCAGAACTGATAAAGTTAGGTTCTTATTTCAGTCTGTAAATACAGACATGACTTGTATACATATTAGTGTGCTTACCTCACGAAAATGACAGGCCAAATGATTTTCCCAAGGCTGCACATGAAGTCTGTGCCAGTCAGGCTTGATTTGCAGTAAGCTGATATGGAGGATTTTCTTTTAAATGCAGTTGTGCCCTGTTTCACTCCTCACGCTCCTCCATATGCTTGTGTACTTACTGGAAATGTGAAAAATACAAAAAAAAAAAAAGTTTTCTATGATCTTTTTGAGAAAGCTCTGCTAGGTCTCAAGGGTGTGTGTATATATATATATATGTGTGTACATATATATACATGTATATATATATTACAAGCTCTAAAGCTTGCAATACTGAAAAATACTGAAAAGGAAGCACTGATTTGTTAAGTGTTCTTCCTCTGAAACATGTAGAGCTTAGTACGTTTAAGGAAGAAAAAATGTTTTCTACTGTGATTAAAATTCAAGATGATGTTCAGCTTTCACCATACTATTCGCTGAAATTTCAAAACTCTCTAAGTCACTTCACTTACTCCCACTTCTTCTGTTTTACAGAAACGCTTCATGCTCTCAACCTCTCCAAGAAAATGAGCACCTAGATATTCCTCATCTTCACCACAACCCTGAAACCGAAGCTGTTTTCACAGTCTGGGTCGCCACCGGGCCACGGCAGAACGCGCAGCCGAGCACACGACGCCGCTGCCCCCACCCAGCCGCACGCGGGAGCTTTGGAAAAACCCTCGGGCTCGGTGCCCGCCCCACGCCGCCTGCTTACGTAACGCGGCAACAACGCCCCGGCTGCCGTCGCATTTGGGCCCCTCCAGCGTTTTTCGGGCGATTCGTCCGAGTTGCGGGCTAACTCCCCTCCTGGGTGCGTGCACCCACGAGGGCTTTCCCTCGGCGGCCCTCTGCGTTACAGCCACCCCTAAGTCAGCGGCGTTAAGCAGAGCAAGGCACGGCCGGCTTTCCGCGGGCGCGGCCGGGGCTGCTGAGGCCGCGCGAGCGGAGCAGGGGCGCCCCGCGACCGAGCTCGGCAGCCGAGCGGCCTCGGGCCCCTCCGGCGCTGCCCAGCCGGGCCCAGCTCGCGGCCACGGGGAGGCTGCAGCCGGCGGGAGCCCGCGGCGCGGGGCCTCGCTCAGCCGCAGAGCGGAACGAGGCCCCGAGCTGGCAACGGCGCGGCGGGGCCGTTAGGGAGCCACAGCGGAAGGGGCTGCCGTGCCACAGGAGCCCCGAGCGGCGCTTGCGGAAGGGGTTAACCCTGGCCGGAGCGGAGGGCGGACCCGGGACGCTCAGCACCCCCGGCGCGACTACCTCCCCCGTAACTCACCTCAGCCCCCCGCCTCCGCCGCCGCCCCGGGCCCCGCCCCCCGCCAGGCTAGCGGGGGGGGGAGGGAGGGCCGGCAGGCACGCTCGCGGGCAGTCCCGGTGCCTTCTGGGATACCTCCCGCCTCCCGCTCGCTCCCTGGGCCGCCCCAGGGCAGGCCGGGACGGGCGCGCGGCCCTCAGCCTGGAACTACGCTTCCCGGCGTTCCCCGCGCAGCGCGGGGACCCGGAAGTGAGCGGCGGAGGCGGGCGGTACGGGGCGCCGCGGTGGAACTTGCCCGGGTGTTTCCTGGCGACGGGGGAAGTGAGGCTCCGCCGCTGCCGCGGACAGTGGGAGCCGCGTTTCTCCCCCTCCCCCCTCCCGGGCGCCTGATCTACCATGAGACCCGCCATTTCCCTGCTCCTGCCTGAACCTGGCTGTGTCCTTCTTCTCCTGGTGAGTGACCGGCTCTTCCCTGCCCCCCCCCCCACAGCCCTTTTCTTCCCGGTCGCCCCCCTTCCCCCCGCCAGCCAGCCCCGCCCCGCCCGGCCTGGCGCGGCCCCTGCAGGCGGCAGCGGCCGGGGCTGAGGGGGGGCTCGGGGGGGGGCCGCCGTGCCCTCCCCCCGGGAGACGCGGGGCTCTTCCCTCGCGTCCCGCTGCCGCCAGCGTGCTCCTGAGCGCTGGGGCGGAGCCTGGGGCCGGCTCTGTCCCCGCTGGCACGGCCGGGCCCGCGGCGCAGCCCCTCATCGCGGCGGCGAGGGTGCGAGGCGGCCGCGGGCCGGCTCGGCCGGCACCTGCTCGGCGCGGAGGGAGGGAGGGTAGGGCCGTGCGCGGCGGTGGCGGCGGCGGCGGGAGCGGCCGGTTGGCCGAGTGCGGTGTTGTGGCCGCGGCCGATAGGCTGCCCGCGCCGGGGCGGGCCCGCGCGGAGCTGAGCGGCGCGGAGCCGAGCGGCGCTGCGGGAGGCGCCGCCGGCGCGGGGCAGCCGGAGCCGCGCTGCCCTTTCTCGGAAACCGAAAAGGGGGGGGGGGGGAGGCAGCGCTAATGCGGAGCCACGGACGGACTGGATAGGTATTATCGCAGGAGCCGTGGCTGCGGGGAAGCGACTGCCAAACCGGGCTGGGCTTCGTGGTTTCGCTGCGCAGGCTGTTTGTGCTGTGGCTTTAAACCGCTCCTCCGCTGAAATCGTGAGAGCTGCCTTCCTGTGGCAGGGTGGAGAGAGCAAGGGGAACGTGTAGCACGACCGCGGCAAAGCGGGCGGTTTGCATATGGCCGGCCGCTCGGCAGCGGACTGGAAAAGCCCCCCTTCCCCACGAACTCGTGGAGTAAAGAAGCCCCACTCTTAGCTTGGTGGCCCGAGTTGGATAAAGTTACTGAACTAGCTTGCTCAGCTAGGAGAGTTGTGGAGTTTGCCTTTGATTGTCAGGTTGCGGCGTTTTTTCAGGCTGACGTTAACATGCGTGACCTAAGCTACCTTCTGGATTTGGATACACAGCTCTTTACAGAAACACAATCGCTGATGCACGTGTTCTGTGAAGATATTTTGGCTGTATTTTTGTTTAGGCAGGACAATATAGTAGTTTTTACTTTTAGAATTGTCTTGGGCCAAATTCTATCTCTTTCATAGCATAAATGACTTACAGAGCTAAACTGGACTTGTGTGAGTAAGTTTTATAGGATGCAAAATTATTTAATTAATTTATTTTAAACACTCGAGTGAATTGGGAAAAATGAAGGAATAACTAGAGACAAAGGGAAATAGATCTTTGGGGACCCAAAAAAGGTATGTAATGATACAGGTACTAATAAATGAATTCATCAAAATGTGAAAAAGTCCTGAAAGTATTTGTTACCCCTTGGAAACGTGCACTTCTTCTACCTGGATAGCTTTTTCTTAAATTATTATAAACTTGCTGTAGTTTGACATTTTGTAAGTATATGTGGTGGCATGATTTCAAAAACATTTAAGGTATTTATATGCAGGCATTTGTAGTGTATTGGCTCACTATGTCAAAGACTAAACTGAAGAATGTAGTATATCCAAGTCATATCTATTTATTAAAACAACAGTACTGTTGCTTATGTGCTAGTTTGATTTCAGCTATTGTTTTAAGAACAGATTCCAATGTGCAAAGAGTATGTACTGTCCTTTAGTGTAAAGGAACTTGTAAACATCATTTGAATAGGCAAGTATAAGTCTGGGAAAGTGGTTGTAAGTTAATAAAAGTGTTGTTCTTTCTTCATAATACAGCTAACGTATGCAAGTTTATTGTGCATCAGTTAGATCTGTGTCTCTGCTACAAAAATAGATTATGGCTGAGGTCTGAAACTTCCTCGTGTTTTAGTTAGTTGTTTCTTTGTGTATGGGTTATTTATACCAATTTCTAATGTGATTAAAGTCTCATATATACATAACACACAAACTCCTTTTTCTGTGTTCTTTTTGAGGTTTTATCTGTGTAATTCTCCCACATCATATCGGACTTGGCCCTTTGTTGAAAGGTCACTAGTTACACACAAGCCAATCATTCTTTTTAATAGATCTCCTAAGGGTTTTGGAAAGTTATCCCAGGTAGATTTGGGGAGAAGGAGATCCTTTTTGTTTAAAATAGCTAAAAATGTATTTTACAGAGTATGCTTGCTTTCTTGTGGCATTCAGAGAGTTTAGTAGAGTGTAGTTGCTTTAAAGTTCTGATAACTCTCTGTTTTTCCCTCTCGTGAACAGCCTTGGAGACTTAGGACCAGCCGTATAAGAGTGGTTTTGTTTGGTAAGGTTCCACTCTGCCTCTGCTGTGCTGTCTCTACTTTGAGTGTGACCGTTGGCAGTTTTTGGATAAGTCAGCTTAGTGTATGTCAGTAGTTCCTAAAACAGAGTACAACGATACAATGGATAGCCAGGAAAACAGTTGACTAAGCTGGACTTGCTTAGTAATAGTCATGAAATTTAAAAAAAAAAAAAAAATCCAAATTTTTGGATAAGCATATTTCTATTCAACACAGCCTACTCAGGCATGCTGCTCTAATGGGAAGCACCTGTCCTTTATTTTTTTCATACTTATTGGCTTTGTCTCCAGGGCTCTGCAAACAGAAAATATTTTTCATTAGTTTTTGCACTGGTATACAATGGTCCTCCCTGTTCTATGGCCTTATCCTTATGTTTCCGAATGTTCAAAGCAGATAACTGGTAAAAGATGGTAAAATCTAATGAACATGGTATATTCTGGTTTGTGCATTAATTCTGGCTCCCTTACTGACCTGCTGGATGATTGTGCAAGTCGATTCTTCTCCCAGTGCTTCACTTTCGTCAGATTTCCCGGGAAACCAGACTTCCTAGGTTTCCAGAGAGAAGGAAGAGAAAACAAGGAGTAGAAGGGTTATAGCATATTAAGAAAGCACTTGGTAGGAGGTACAGTAGTAGAAGGTCACTGAGATTTCAGAGGGCTTTGGGTCTCGCTCTTTACGTTTCTTAACCTACTTCTTTCCTGATCTCACTGGAGGTTGGATTCCTAGGACGGAGATTGTAGCACAAATCACTACAGGGATACCCACCGGTCCCAGCGCAGACTTTTCCCTCCCAACTATCACTGACCCCATGTGCCATCGTTGTGCTGGATCAGAGTGAGGCTGCTGTGAGAGGGACAGTGGCTGGAGAGATGGCAGAGGAACATATAGGCTAACATCAGCCCCAATTGTTTTATACTGGAACTTGAATGGAAAGGTGAGCAGCACACAGCACAGGCTGTAGAGAACAGCGTATAGCCGGCTGCAGGACTGGGATCAGAGATGCATAGTAATGTCATGTGGCACTTTACGCTCTTAGATTAGTATTTCTGCCATGTTGATATATTGCTCAGGCCTTTAAAATAAACCCAAGACAGTGGAATAAATGCTGATGGGAACAAAGCCTCATTCTTCTCTAGGCGAGGTGTGGTTCTCTGGCTTTGTTCTTACCAGTCGTTATATTTGTTTGCCTCTACTTGCACCTGTGTATACTTGATTTATAAAGAAAATTGCGGAACAAGACACTCCATTGCACATGCTTCTCCTGCAAACATGTAACAGATGTTTATTGTATTTCTTAATGCTTTATGGGGAGGCATGGGTGCAAGGTGTCCCTGAGGAATAGATCTGAATAGAGAAAACCACCAACTGATAGTGGCAGGAGGAGGGGGAAGGTTGTTCGTTTTTTTGTTTTTTTTTCCCCTCTCTCCAAGCAACTGTAAAGGGTTTCCCAATTCTTGCACTTTTATCTGTGGAGGTTTATTACATTTCAAAACACCACTACTGTATGTTTTTGTTACAGCTTTTTTTGGGAAAGTGTCCTGGATAAGCTGAGGACACCTTCTTAACACAGTTGGCAACACTTCTTGAAGAACATATTTATGTCCTCTGATATTCTGGGAGTGTGAAAATTTTGAGTGTTTTATCTGAGTCATAAAGCTTACCTAATTTTCCAGTAGTTAGTAGAGTGCCTTCTCATGCAGTTATTATGGAAGCCTGGTGTGTGTTCCGTTTATGATTCAATGGCCGCCCTGTTTATATTTGTATGCACTTCCTTAATTGATACAGTTTTTCATCACTAGATAACATTTAGTGTTACAGTTGGGATTGCAGTATAATTTTTTTTAAGTTCAGTGACACTTTCATAGTGTTACTTCATAGCAATGCAATTGTAGCCTGTTAGGAACAGTATCTTAGAAGAGGAACTAGGCAGTGAACTCCTAGTTTCTGAGAAGATACTATAGGGTAATGTTTCTGTCTCTTGTTTCATTGCAACTGCCTTTGCTGTCTTGTTAATAGGACACCAAGTACCTGAGTCCTGAGAGTTGAAAATGAAATAAAATGATGTCTTCTGGTTGCATACTGTAATAAGTAGTAAATTGCTCCAGGAGAAGTTGGACACTCTGCATATTTCACAATGTGTAGATTGTATATCTGTGCTTGCCTCTCTCTGCATGTGTATTGATTAATTTCATATTCAGGAATCCTTTTCAAAATGCAATATTCTGGATGTGGGCGTTAGTCACAGATTGTAATCGCAGGCAAATTCAGGCCACTGAGCCTTATATGATAAAAGGTGTCCCTTTCAGGGGTAGCGCAGGAGTTCAGAGTTGTGTGTGCCATCTGTCGTGCCCTCTAAAGAGAAAAATAATAGTTAGCTGAGGAATTTTCCCTAGGAGGGAAAATAAAATAGGAGAAGCTTAAATTCCATTGCTCATCTATTCCATTCTTCTTGCTATTCCATGATGTGATTGGCAAGTTCCCTGTTCAGAGCACTCAAGAGGGAAAAGAGGAGGAGAAACTGAATTGATTCTTCAAGCAGAAGACTATGATGATTCTGGAAAATGTATAAACGAGTTACTGAGAGTGTGATGTCAGAACTGCTATTACTGGCAACTGAAGAACTCTGTACTGACGCGCCTTATCATCATTTTCTTTTGATATCTTTAAATAATTTTTCTCTTCCTTAATTCACTTTTGGTTTTTGGCAGGGGATCTATCTTAAGCAAGAGACTGGTCCTCATACTGCTAAGTTTTTGGGAAAGTAGCATACCACTGGTGATTCTTATAACATGCCTGATTCCAGCAAGATTTTTGCCGCAGTCCAGCTTAGGTTTCTGGAAGGCAACAAACTTTAACTGTTAAAAATTCTCTGTGTAGGGGGAAAGCTCTGCTACCCCTACAGCAAGTCTCTTGAGATAGTAGCTATTTGAAGCCAAAGCAGCTGGCTCAACCCCTTATGTTCATGTATACGGCTAAAAGTTTTAGCTGCAATTAAGAAAAAAAGATAGGGCATGCATACTTTCCAGATATTCCCACTATTGACTGCTTGCCTTTTCTTTTTACCTTAATATAAGAGTCTAAGGAATGTAGTTTGCTTGAAGGGAAAGAAGGTATGTCTCATGAGAAAAGGAAACGTACAGATATGTTGTAAAATATTTGTGCAAATTTCTTCAAAAGCTCTTTAAGAGAGTCTGGAGATATTTTCCAGTAATAGGTGCTTCAGTAAAGGAATGTTTTGGATGCATTAGCAAAAAAAAAAAAATTTTTTTTTTTTTTGAGAGTGAGTTCTGATCTCTCAGTATTTTAGAGGAAAAATATTTGGGAATTCTTTAAGCAGAAGCAATAGAGTGTTCATATGACAGCCTAAGCAAGAACATTTTCTTCCAATATTCTGAACTGGAGAGAGTTCCTCTGAGAAACAGAAGAGGACAAATGCATTGCAGTGAATTGGGAAATGAAGTGACATAAAAATTCCCTTCTGTGAGTTATGCCTTTGCACTTCGTTCCTCCCTGATGTGTCTGCATTTATCAGAAGCATGCTAACCATTGGTAGAAACATATGTGATTTTTTTCCCAAAATTGTTCACTAGCAATGCCCATATAATCTTAACAAAAAATTGAGTGTACATAGCTGAGATTTTAAAGTTTGATTAATTTTTATTTTCTAACTTACCGGCTTTTGTTTTTCTGTAAAGCTACCACTATGTTCAACATTACATCAAAATATATTTTTCACTTCCAGTTAAGGATACTGTTGTCAGGATGCTGTATTTCTCCAAACCAGCTGTAGAACCCATTCCAGATTAAATTATGATCTGGTGATTACAGAAAGTGCCTACTCACTCATTCTTGGTGACTCGATGTATTGCAAAAGAATTCTGTAATTTCTTCCTTTTTTTTCCAGTGTATTACACTACTGAGAAGCTGACTACCCTAATAATACTCCCTTTAAAGCTAAGAGCCGTTCATGCCATTAAAACATCTGTGCAGAGTTTCATTACTGTATCTTCCAGATGAGCACCTGCTATGCGCCACCTCCTCCAGGAGTCAGCGTATCCAAACCTGGAAGCTCCATCATACAGACAGGCACAACTTTTCTTTAATCCAGGGGATCCCCAGGATCTGCTCTTCCTGTAGCTGGTAGAACACAGACTGAATATTGTTGGTTGCAGTAGTATTAAACAAAATGCAAAGTATAGTGGTATATACCTCAAGCCAAACACTGACTGAAATAGTGGAAGGATTGAAAGCAGCGAGAAAACTAACTTAAATGAGGACAGAACATCATACAGGGTATCTAAATGCAGGTGTTCTATACATATCTTTATGAACTAATTGTTTCCTTAGTAAACACAGTAAATCTATTTATCTGCTTTTATTGTGCTGTGCGTTTTGGGTTTCTTACCTGTGCTTGTTTCTTGATCTGTATTAATTTGGCAATTCCAAGAAAGCATTTACAAAGAGGACTATCATGAGTCTCACAGTATTTACTTGAAGAGGTCAAATTCTAGTTTTTTTTTTTTATTACCTCTAGAAGCTTATTAATCATTCACGTTAGAAGGGACCTCTAAAGATCACCTGGTCTAAGCAAGACTAACTTAAATGAGGTTACTTGGGATCTTTTCCAGTTCAGTCTTGTGTATCTCCAAGGACGGAGGTTCCACAACCTCTCTGGGCACCTATTTCAGTGTTTAACCAAACTCCATGTGAAAATTTTATCCAAATATCTTTTTGGAATTTTCCTTCCTACACTGTGCATCCATGGCCTCTTGTCCTACCACTGTGCATCTCTGAGAAGAGTATGACTCTGTCTTCTCTATAACGTCTGACTTAGGTAGCTGACAACAGTGGTAAAAATATCCCCTTTTTAGCTTTCTCTTCTCAAGTCTGAGGCTTAGCTGTCTCAACCTCACCTTGCATATCTGGTTCTCCAGCCCCTATCTATCTTGGTAGCCACCTGCTGGCCTTCACTCTAGTATGTCAATGTCTGTTTTGTACTAGTGAGCCCAAAACTGGACAGATTCCTCCCCCAGGTTCTCTACTGCAAAGTTCACTGACACTTTCATCATTGTCATGCTATTTCTCCAGCCCGCTGGAGTCTCTCTGAATGGCAGATTTCCCTTCTAGCGTATCAGTGCCTCCCCTTTCCCCACCCAATTGGCATCATCAGGAAATTTGCTGAAGAAGCATTCCGTTCCATCATCTTGGTCATTAATAAAGACAAAAACTTTGTTTCCGCCCTGTATTGATCCTAGAGGAACACAACTGGAGACTGGATTCAAGTTGGACTTGGTACCCTTGGCTGCAGCCCTTTGCAGCCAGTTTGTTGCTAACTTTATAGTCCACTTATAGCTAAATTGATGAGATATGAACTGGATAAGGATACTGAGAGAGACTGTGTCAGAAGCCTTGTTAAAGGCGATGCAAACATCATCCAGTATTCCCTTATCTACATAGCTAGTCATCTCATTACAGAAGGCAATCAGGTTGGTCAGGCATGATTTACTCTTTCTAAATCCATGCTAGCAGTTCCCAGTCACCTTCTTGCCCTTCTTGTGCCCAGATATAGCTTCCAAGAAGAAAATTTGCCCCATAATCTTCCTGGGAATCCAGGAAGATACATTCCATCTGGTTCTGGGGACTTGTGTATGTCCAGCTTGCTTAAGTGCTTCCTAACTACTTCTCCTCCTGTAGGTAATGTGTCTCTTCCTCTGAACTTCACCACTAGGCTCAGGGATGGGGGAGGCCTGAGGACAGACCTCATCAGTAAAAAAATGAGGCAAAGACGACACCGACTACCTCAGCCTCTTCCATATCCTTTGTCGCTAGGTCCCTTGCCCACTGAACAGTGGGCCTACAGTTTCCTTACTCTTCCTGCCAGCATACCTGTAGAAGCCTTTCTTGTTACCCTTAGCATCCTTCTCTAGTTTCAATTCCAGCAGAGCTTGAGTGTTTCTGATTTCATCCCTGCCTGCTCAAGCAATGTTTCTGTATTCCTACCAAGTATTCCATTTTTACCTCTACCTTCTGTGTACTCCCAGTTTTTTGTGTTTGAGCTCATCCAGGAGTTCTGTGTTAACCTATGCTGGTCTTGTGCCATGCCTACTTGAGTTTCTGCACAGTGAAGTTAATTATTCTTGTGCTTTGGAGAGGTGGTCCTTGAAGATCAGCTGACTCTCCTGGGCCCTTTAGGGGCATGTTCTATGGGTGGCCTGGCTTTTTATTAAGACCTGATTAGCTTCAGTTCTTGCCATTTTTTTTTTCTGGGGTTCTGCAATGTACATGTTTCTATAAAAACATGAGTATCGTAGTAGATTGTAGGTAGAAATGATTGGGAGTCTTGATTGTTGATGACCTGTATCAAAGTTTTATCCCCAGTGTTGAAGAAATGAAGCGCTGCTGCTTACAACGGCCTATTTACAGAAAGGAGATTACCACACTGCAAATGCTGGAGCTTCTCAGTTGCTTTACTTTTGAACCAAAATTAAGGATACGTTAACTCATCTGGAGGTTACAAGTATATGGTTTGCTGCATTCGGTTGGGAAAGGAAAATGCTGATTTTTTTTTTTGAAGAAGGTAGAAGTGGGAGAAAGTGTTGTTTTGGGTTTCATTTTGATCACTGAAGCTTTCCATCCTAAATAGCGTTCGTGAAACATGAGCCTAGAAATTGTGTATAGTAAATGATCTTGTTTCTCAGCATATCTTTTGGTGCCAGTGTATCTTTAGTCTTGCCTGGCTTCAGCATGCATTTCATCCAGGTACATCCAAAAAGGAGACTGTAAAGGTGACAATTTTTTTAGCATTTGTTGAGAGACGTGAGGGGAAGAGAAGTGATCTAATCTCCGTTGTCAGATTACTGGCAGTAAAGCTTATAGCTCATCTCCAAAGGGATTCATATGGCAATTGGGCATAAACTGGAGATAAATTGTTCTTTGTTGCAGAGTTCCTAAAGTAGTTGGAAAGAAAAGGAATAGGTGCCTGTTCCAATGGTCTTGAAAAGGAAAACAACATCTGTGATAGTGTTTTGCTATTTCCCATAGCTGTCATGTGATTGTGAAGTGATAATATAATTAACTTTTTGAAAAGCTTCGTGAAGGCGAAGCATTTCAGTGATGTATGCATATTCGTGATCCCAAGAAGAGCTTTTGTTCCTTTAATCACTGTCTGTCACTTTTCTCTCTCTTTTTAATAGTTTATTGAAAACCCCTTTCTTAAATCTTGCTGGAAAGAGTTAGCCCTTAAAATGATGGATTTTCATAAATCCATGTATGATTTTTTCCCCCCTCCCTGTTAAGTCAAGTCATTTGGGATTTTGGACAAAATGACTGGAAGGCAGATTGGTTGCTTTACAAAGGTAATTAAGACAGTATGTGGTGCAGAGGGTGAACAGTTAGGGGTTCTCTCTTACTAATGATCCATTAATTAGTAAAGGGAGCTCAGCAAGTGTGTAGGTCTCTCAGGAATTACCTTTGATTGACATTTAAAACTGCTTTGGTTAAGAACATCTAATTGCAGGGGAATGAGGGCTTTTTTAATTTTATTTTTCTACCCGTACAAGCCAGTAGCATTTAATAAAAATAGTGTAAATACGTACCTATAAAAATAATCAGCATTACATAGCTGTTAAATAATCTTTTAAAATAGATCAACACATAGCTGTGATACCTTGCTGAGGATTTTGTAACAATTTTGATTGCTGTAATTAACAGAGACCAGTCCTATATTTTAAGAACAGCAACTCTCTGCCCTGAGTAACTTCTGTGAATATATGAAAATTATTCTGATTTGATCTTAAGTTTTCTTTTGTTAGCGTATAGAAGAGTAGTCAGAGTACATACTGATTTGGGTTTGGATTTAGTGTTGGCTAACTGCTAACACTGAGTTGAATTAAGTCTGAAAGACAAACGTAAGTGATCCCAATGTATCTGGCATGGTCAACACTGCTACCTGTGCACGGTTTATCGTAATGACATATTAACCCTGTAGTGAGCACTTACATGCACGAGCTGGTTAACTGCAGAGCTGCGTGTCTGATGCTTGCTACCCGTTCAAGCACTGCCCCATGTGAATATGTTGCTACTGTTTCTAGGACCCGTCTGGAATACTTGCTTGAAAATTTTTGTGGAGTCAGCCTGAAGTTGACAGAGTTAATGTGCCTTGGGGAATGTAAGCCAGCAGTGGAGTAACTCTGTATCGTGTGCTCTGGTGTATTTCATAATAGCCATGGTGTTGTGTGTCCTGTCCCCTGCGTTCTTTGCTATTCTGCTGTCCTGAGTAATCCAGGATAAATGAACTGCATACGTCCAGGCTTTTGGCAGTTGTTTAGGGTGGAAGGAAATGGTTCTTAGGCAATTTGAAATGATCCACTCATTTTTCAAGTTAAAACTTGTAGATGCAAATATGGTCCCAAAGGTGAATTTTTCTCTTTTAATCCAAGCAGCAGTGCTTTCAATGTATAAGCAAAAAATTCATGTTATGGCTATGTTGTATAGCACTGTCTTTTGATAGTTGCATAGAATCTTAACCCCATGCTGAAATGTCGTGAGGTCGTCTGAGGAAAGGTAACCTCTCAGTCATGTTGAAGGAGGAAAAAAATCTGTAGCACCAAGAGGATCTTAGTGGCGTTGGAAGTACTGTTGCTAAACGTTCTAGGTCTGAGGCCGATAAATGTGGACAGTTGTGTGAATACTCGTGAATGGGTCAGTTCTGACTGAGACTGCAGGGAGCAGCATGGCCATGTAGCTCTAAAACAGGAAGAGGGACTTGAAGTGCTAATCATCATCTGCACATTTGCTTCTCTGTATTGAGAGTATTGCTGCTTTATTATGTGCTCAAAGCAACAACTATTGGAACTAAACAAAGATGAGCCAAATCAAGCAGGCTGTGCTCCTCTCCTACATTCTAAGATGGATTTTTGTCATGCAGAAGTACAAATAGGCAACAGCAGTAACATGAACGATAGAATTGAAATAGTATGATCAGAGACTGATTTGTCTGCTTGTGTTCTTCAATTTTATTTAGAGAGGCAGTTACAGTAATGTGTTTTGCTTCCCTTTGGTAGACTGGATGGGAAAAATTATTGTAGCTGTATGTTCCGATTAAATATTTTGGTGATCTGTTGGTCATGTTACCACTTTTTTGTACTCAGCGCCTCAGCTGCCTAGTTTAAAGCAGTGTGATGATGTGAACGTGGATATGAATGCTCTATTTCTAGCACTGGCTTCCCGCTAGCAAATGTACACTGGTTTGTTGCTTCCTATACCTGCAGCTGACCCTGAGCAGAGCTCCTGAATGCTTTCATTTAGGGGAGGAAAAATGGACCAGGCAGAGAGTAATGTGTTTCCAGGGTGTTACCACCCAGAATCATAAATGGAACGTTACATATGTCAAAGTGCAGATTTCTCAAAGGCTGTAACGCGGTTTCGTTATGCTACCTGACTGCTATTTTTTTTTCAAAACTGCTCATGAACTATTTCTAACAGTTAGTTAGTTTATACTAACTAACTTAGTTTATACATGTTTAGGACAGCCCTTCTATTTAAAAATTGCATTTGAAAAGTTGATTTCGGTAGTTGATATGCCCTTTTAAAACACGTTTCATCTTGAAAGGTAAAACTTAACAGATTCACCATTGCTTAAAATCATTGTCTGTCTTTATATCACAAAGAGATAGGTAGCTGAGTGTTTTGAGGAGGAAGAGCAAAAATGTGCTCGATATTGGGAAATAAATTATACGGTTAATAAAAAGATGTGCAATTAAAGATTAGCAGATTTTGAAATTGAGCATTTCACTTGAAGTGAATGGATTTGTCTTGTTGAGCAGCAATTCCAGTATGAATTAAAATCTACTGAAATTAACACTCAACAGAAACAGTGTGTGTGTGTGTATGCAGCAGGCACAGAAACTTTGGTTTTCCACTCAGATGTTCAATCCTTCAGATCACTCCAAGGTAGCAAAAGTTCATGTCTAAATGATACGGGAAATGCCATTTCTAGTAAGAATGCTACAACTACTTTTAGTTTCTACCTCCAAGATAATGCATTAGACGAGAGATTCTAAATTGTGTTGGCGCCTCTTTCACTGGATTCCGTGAAGGTTTGGGTTTCATTTTAATTCCCTTTTTCATCCCTAGCTGAAGACTGCACAGTGTGCAGACAGGTGGTGTTCATTGTATGTTCTGCAGTGACCCTGTGTATAAAGACTGGAATAAAGAGCACAGAAAGGACTGATGAAAATCATAGCAAGTAATAGAATAGTGTGTTGCTTTCTATTATGATACATTGTGGATCTCAAAACACAGTCCCTAGTAAGGGTTCTATTTAGACTTTGGCTATTTCTAAAATGACTGAGCATCTTCTGAATCTTTATACATCAAAATTATTTCCTGAAGTATTTTAAGTGCAAAAAAGTCTCTGACTTACCTTAAAATGCGACAAGTATTGAGAAATGGCTTACATTTCAAGATTACTTATGTGATCTGTGGCGTATAAGGAATGAAATTATAACTGCAGTTTCCAAGAGCAAGGTTTAAAGTCTGTACCATGAATGTTTTTGTTAATGACTTTTATGTGTAATAGCAATTGCCCAAGTAGAGAAGAAGTCTTTTTCTTTGACTTGGTGGAAAGGGACGGCAAACTCTTCTGTTCTGCTTACCTACCAAAACTGCCTCCCTTGACAAGACCTATGGAAGCTGTCTTTTGTTTTGTATTTCTGGGTCAGCCTTTAAAAAGTTCAGAAACTTCAGAGTACTGGCTTATATTAACAGAAACAGCTATTAATCTGTGCTAATGATTTTGGAGATGTCACTTGTATTTTAAATGCTTTATTCTTTGTTGAAAATGAATCATTGCCACTGTTACCAGGTAATCAAAACAGTTGGTAGCTACGTCAAGTAAAGAAAAATAGGAAGTGCGCGAATTATCATAACATGAGTTTTTTTTGTTTCTTCCCCTAAGGTGATACACAATTATACTTTTATACAAATATAGTAGAAAAACACTTACAAATTAAAGAAAATGATGTTGCATAAATACTTAGATTACCATGCCCCTTCATCCTCACTGTCAAACTTGTGTCTTCTTAGTAGGATACTCTCTTTTGATTCAAACGTTTTTCTAAATCCTTGAGTTTTAATTTTTGTTTTTTAATTCTAGGCCGAAAGGTGAGCATAGGGTGCTTGGTTTTCTCTTAATTATGATACTTTGATGAACCTCACTTCCACATCAGCACTCTTCTTGGTAATTTTCTTTTCCTTGTAATGCCTTATAATTGGTGTTCATATGCAAAACCTGAAAATAAGTGCAAAGACACTATTTGCAAGTCACTAGCAATAGAGTGTGGAGTCAGGCTCACTGTGGTGTTCTGAATAGCGTTGCCTTTGAGGTACTGGCTTGCTTAGCCCTTTTTCGGAGCTAATTTCTCTACTTAAAGTAAATCTGCATCTCTCTCTTCAAACCTTTCCTGCCCTTCCTGGCAGGCAGGTAAACGTGGCGTACTTAGGCTGATTTGAAAGTATTTAGAATTAAGACGATCTTTGTGGTAATTTGAAGAGGAGTTGCTTGTTCAGCATACTGAGGAAAAAGTTCCCGTTTTGGAGAAGTCCGTGGAGTTGTTCTGGCCCTGGGTGTCTCTAGAGGAGGGAGCCTGTGAGGGCAGCACAGAGCCGCGTGCTTAGTGAGCCCAGGAAATGGGAACCCTTTGAAAGGCTGGATTTAGATGTTTCTGAGAGCAACTTCTTTGTAAACGCTGCTGAAAGTTCTGAAGAACTGTGAAAGATGAAAGGCTCATATGAATTCCAGAGTCATTTTAAAATAACTTTTATTATCTTTAAAAGGATCTCTGTATAAACTTTCAATGATTTTGAAATTTAAAATTTTCTATAAGTGGTGGTTCATTGCTGAATTCTTCAAGATGCTGACTTTTTAAAAAAATATATTTTTCTTTCATCCAAGGTTTGTACACATTTTTTAGTAGAGGTGCAGATGGTTGTACTGTGGATTTAATTTTGTTGACGATAATCTTTTTCCTTAGTTTTCCACAGATGCTTCCATCTTCCCCACCCCCATAGTTGTCCTTGAACCCTCAGGAGTTCATAGGCAGAGAATAAAAGCTACTGCTCCACAGATTTGGGGACTTCTTATTTTTAATTCCACCTTGCCAATCAGGCAGCTGATTTCTTAAATTTTATTTACACATCGGTCAGTAATTTGACTTGCACGTTCATAGTCAATGCATAGTATCCTAGAAAGGAAGTTTTGATTTTTCCAAGATGGATGTTGAATTTTTCTTTAAAACTGCATGTAAAGACCTGTGGGACAAAATACAGAGCTGGAACTGTGACTGAATGCTTCTGCCTACTCTTATTTAGCAAAAAAATAATAATATATATATATATAATAATAATATATATATATTTTTTTTTTTTTAAGCAAAAAAATCTTTTGGTTGAAAGAATTCCCCCCCCACCCCCTCCAAGCAGGCCGAGTTGAAAACTGAAGTTTATTTAAATATTAATTTCTGGCAAATGGTGTATAAACATTACTGTTAAAGGTATTGCACATGGAAGAACCAAAGTGATGGTCTACCAAAATTTTTGAGCATAGTTTCTGAATAGAGTAGAGCAATTGGTCAGTACACAAAACAAAGGAGGAATTCTAATTTCTTGTGTAAGCACAAGAAGCATGGCAAGTAAGAGATCCAAAGATTTAGAGTTTTCAGTGAAGTTCTTGGAGAACTGAACACATGTCTTTAAAGCTTTAGGCTCTCATTTCTGAAGGTGTGGACCACATTAATGAACACTTTTCTGTTCATACACTTACCCATTTACATCTCTTGGAGAAGTCTGTACTGTTGCTTGTAAGAGGATATTTAAGATGAGGAAAACAGTATGTTACAGCTTTGACTGCAGATTGTCCTTTTCCCTCTGGGTATAGAAGAGAAATCACTGAAAATCAGAAGTAGCTGAGCTGAAAATAAATTACAGGTCTTATCTCTATGACTTTTTTTTTTTTTTTTAAAGAAACGCCTCATGTCATTTTTCAGCCCTGATTCAAACATTTTTTTAAAAGACAGTGATCCTTAGATTTTTACCCAAAGATTTAAGCTTTAAAATCATGTTTAGAAGCGTGGGCCTGTTATTAATAGCTTTATGGAAAAAATATGACGTGTCAAACTGCACATTATGATACACAGGTTTAATTTTCATCTCTGTAATGGACTTTTTGAATGAACATGCTGCATCTTGTAATAGCACTTTGCAGGCTGTTGGGAGGATAAACTTGTCCATTTGTCCGGGGAGCTTGAACGCTATGGTAACAGGCCACAGAGGTGTATCTGTGACTATGAATCATTCCCCATCCTGAATGTCACAAATGACAATAATCCTGCAACTTCTTTTCATGCGTGTGAAGTTCAGTTACAGGAACTACTCATTGTGAGGGGTTTTTTTTTTTTTCCTGATTTAGAGTGTAGGATCAATATCATTTGGAATTTCGGAGATATCATTATATACTTTGAATGGTTTTTTTTTGTTTCCAATTTCTTCACCAGAAAAGAATTCTTCAGTATTGATGATATCTGCACCTGTGCCTAGTACTTCTGTCAAATTTCTTTAAAAAGGGAGGAGGTAACAAAAAATGAGGAAAATCTAAAATCACACTATCTCTTTTTAATATAGTAGTCTGTCTACCTAATGCTGCGTAGTTGTTACAGCACCGTTTAGCCTTGATAGATGTTTCAGTTTTGGAATGAATTAGCCAAAGAAAAAAGTTTACTTTTCTTACATATATTATCTGTATTGTAATTTAATTAGATTTTATTTCTATTCTCATGGAAGTAGCTTCCTTTGAATTTTTTAAATTTGCCTGATTAAGTTTAAGCGATGATTCTTAAAATCTTTCTTCTAAAGAAAATAATAGAAAAAGGTTTGGTTTTTGTTTGTTTTGGTACCAATTTAAAAATTGCTCTGAACACTTAAATATAGTTCAGAAATTATTGTTTGTCTTTTGAAACATTATAATTTGTTTCTAACAACCTATGTGGTGATAGAAACTTTGATTAATCAGCAGATTGGGGGTGGCAGTATTCCGTTAATCTACATTATGAAAATGTTCGGGTGCACTCAGGAATACATTTATCCCAATTAAGCACTGAACCATTCTTACTAGGAGGGTGAATTATGTCCCTTTTTTCTTTTTCTCTACTCTTGTATATTTACTCTTAATCTACCTCTTCTCTGAGCTTTGTGGTTTGCCAGAAGGCTTCCAGGAATGTTACCGGTGAGGTGTTCTTGGTGGATGATTCTGCAGCCAAACTTCAGGGGCTCTTACAATGACTAGCAGCTTCAGTGTTGCAGAATTTGTATCTTCGTATATAGCATGCTGTAAACCCTTCTGCTTCCTGCTGTCTGCGAGTTTAATGCAGATCTCATGGCAGCAGCAGCAGATTAACAGCGTGCATAAAGAAAATGTTCTTAGGGACAGAAAGTCAGCTGTGAAGTCCTGTGGGGCTAAGACTTCAGGTAGCAGCTTCAGCATGTCAGTCTGGATTAAAAGTGGGATAGAGCTGCTTGCCAAACATAAAATGATTCTGTGGCAGAGGAGAGAGAGTTTTACTTGCGTGCCTTCAGGATTTGGAAAGTTTAGCAAGTGAAAATGAAGACTGTTAATACTGACTGCCTTGTAGATGTAATACTGGTTAGCAATCCTAATGTTCCACGGAAGAATAGGTTATCTGTGTTCGCCAGAAAGTTGGCTTTAAAAGTGAAGATCTCTGTCTCGTTATGTGAATTAAATAATGAAAAATTGAAATACAGCAGACCTTTTTTTCTTCTTGCAGTTTTAAAACTGCAATGCATAGTTAGTTAAACTGCTGGACTCTTCTGCAATAAAACGGCATGTAAAGTATAATAAATTTGGGAATTAAGTCACTAAACCTATAGGCCTGTCTCTTCTGCCCAGTTAGCAATTAGAGAACTAATAGGACTAATTGGTAAGAGTAAAACGTAGATAAAAGGCTTAGCTAAATCTTCTGAATAACCTGTTGGTGTCGTTAGTTGGATGTGTTCAGTGACTATTGAACCGCAGCGTTGTCAACAGGAGATCAGTTTAAGTTCGGTGCTTTTTTATTTTGCTTTTGAGAAAGGGATATCAAGTCTGACGTTTTAAGTCGGAGGTCCTCCTTTGGTGGCTGGGTGGAACGGTTTTTCTCTGGGCATTTTGTTTTGTGCAAGGCTGCTTCCCTGTGTTGTTTTAAAACATGCTGGTGGTGCCGCTGTGCCCTGATGCTGACCGGAAGGTGAGCTGCAGCTGGGGGGGTTCTGAAGACGCCCGTGGTGCCACTGCGTGGCTTTAAAAGATTTTCGTGACTGGAGCATCAGAAACATTAGGATTTCTGTATTAAGCTTCCTAATAAAACCACAAACAGTAATCTTCAGAAACTGCCAGGAAATCAAACAAATATATTCCTGTTTTATTTGACAGGATATCTGAAGACAGGAGTGCAAGTGTATGTGTCGGTCTTCCTCCTCCTCTTCTCCTCCTCCCCTCCAATGTAAACTACACTTTATTTTTGTTTATGCATTGCTCAGTTGTGTTTTTTCTCAGCTATGTATTCTGTGAGCACATACGTACTTTCTGTACTCATTTGTTTTAGTCTATATTTTGTTTTATCATTTTTCTATACAGACTTAAATATTTAAGAGCATATTATAAATGCAGCTTCATCTAAATTGTGCACTTTCATGCTTCAGTTTCATTATCTTAATACTCTACTATATCTTTGTTTTTAGTCTTGCTGGCAAACTTTCATAACTAGTTAGTTTTACCATCATATTTTAGTAGTGTAGGCATCTAAAAAAATAAAATCTCAGAGCAACAGCACGCCAGAATTGTATCAAAACACAGTTGATTTTATCTGATACAAAGGCAGCAATTGCTTTCAGGGATACTTGCAAAACCAATTTTTCTTTGAATTATTTCTGCAAGATAGCAAACACACTGAAGGAAGCATCTTAGGCTATCTTGTGAGGTCGGTTTGGAAAAATGGTGTGTTGTTTTTTGTTTTTTGTTTTTTTTTTCCTTTGAGTTATAAATCTGAGTAGTTATTCATGTGTCCTGCTGACGTAGGCCGGCAGTACGCAAACTGCGTTAATGCTGGAACAGATAAGGTGCTTCTCAGTTGCAAGGGAGGATGCTTTAGAATGGTACAGGATAACAGTAGAATACAACAAAGCCTCGATTGATAGTAAGTATTTTAATAGCCATTTACTTGATAAAGGTCTTAGAAAATAGTACCTTTAGCAGTAGTTAATTTGATAGGAAGACATTAGGGCTGAGGCACCCACCAAGAAACAAGTTAAAATTAGTATTGTACCTGTATGTTAGGCTGTTCTGAGGGTTGGGATACTGTGTGTGTTTAGTTCGTATTTAAGTAATAAAGCTTGCATTTAAAGGAAGAAGTTCTGAAGATCTTTTCTTTAGCTGGTATGTCTTTGAGAACATGTGGTCAGTGCCTGTCTCCTGACAACACGTGCAACTGACATTCACAAATGATTTCCTCAAAAACAGCTTGTTTTCTACCCATGGGTGTCATTCACAGGTCTCATCAAAGGTCAGATAATATTCTGAAAACATTGTAGCTTCTTAGCAATGTAGATAAGAATTTGTGTTCCTGATGTTAAATATTAATAATAGTAATATCATAAACTCTCTCCCATCTCATGGGACAGCAAGATTACTGGGCCAGAAGGGTGTGCTTTCTTCCTTACGGGCAGCATACCTATGTGAAAGCTGCAGTTGAAGTGAGCCTTGCATATTTATTGGCACTTGTTAATGAAATTTCTTTTTCTTTGAGTCTATCTACTTTTGTGAAGATTTGGCCATCCTCAATTATTTTGACAGCATAAAATGTTAGAAAATATATTTATGAACGTATGAAATACTCTATATTGTCAGAATATTTCTAGTGAAAAAGTGGGTGTTTTGATTATCTCATGTTTTGTGTAGCTTTTGAGGAAAGAGGTTGTTAGTCTCAGTGTTTCTCCGCTACTGTTTAATCTGGAGGGGCGATAGGATATACAGCTTAATTGCATTTTCACCTTCAATATATAAAGATGATTTGGGGTCTTTGTTTCAGTAGATGTATTTTGTACTGTATTTTTCTGCAATAGGAGTTGAGAAAGCAATCAAAAATTTTATTCTTGCCATAAAGAAGTATTAGTTTTATTTTGTTTTTCTGTATATAGCAGAGTCTAGTAGCGGTTTTTATTGGTTAGTAAACCCTGCACTTCCCAGTTAAATATTTGCATCGTAAGCTAAGGTATATTTAGCAATCTGCAAATGAAAATACAGTTCCTATCCATATATCTGCTAAATAACATACCCTGTTTTCTGATTGCAAACGTTATGCTTATCTGTGTTATATTTAATTTATATTTAGCTTATCATAACTAGCATATGCTAGATAAGATTTGTTTTAAGAAAGTGGGGGGTGTTACTTCTGTAAAACTGTGGCAGAAAAAGCCATGTGCGTTTAAGAAATTAGAAAACTATCCAGTTTGCTATGTTATGACAATATAAACTCTTTCCCTGCGGAAAATAGTTTCACCAGCGCCTATTGCAGGGGTTCTTTTCAGGTAGGAACGCTGATGCAGAGCTGTGGGCAGCAGCTAAAAAGTTCCCCCTTTCTAGAGGCTTCTGTGGATTTTCCCTATACACAAGTATTGTCCAAGATTGTAATCAGGATAGTAACCCTGTAGTCTTCAAGGATACAGTCAGAGGCCTTTGAGACCTTCTCGCTGGGTGACTGAGGCCCTGGAACGTACAGATGGATTTGCAGAGTGATCTGCAGTTACATTGGATGGTGACTAGCAAAAGTTCGTATATTGAGTTATATATACTGTTCTTAGTTGCAATACTGTTTTATTAACAGTTATTGTTAATCTTATTACTAATGCTTCAATTGTGTATGAATGATATCTAACCGAACACTTGGAACAACCTACAGTTGCATACACATGCAAACACAAACCTGCCAGCTCATTTCCGTGCTTACCTGTCACATTATCACAAACCCACCACCTTTCTCGCCCTCAGCACCTCGTGGGGCAGTGCCACGGAGGTGGTGCCCCCATGCGCCACCCGGCTGGTGAGGGGGAGGTACCCAAGCTGCTGGTGCTGGTGCCCCCCTGCACCACCCGGCTGGCAAGGGGGAGGTACCCAAGCCGATGGTGTCCAGCAGCCCTTGCGCACGTGCGGGTACTGCTGCAGACCAGGGTCCACACGCATTGCTTCTCTGCACCCAGTGAAGGCAGGGTCCTCTTTTTCTTCTTGCTGGTCAGCAGTCAGCTATGCCGTGGGTGTCAGCTACACCAGCGTCTTCAAAGGAACTTCCACTTCCCTCGTTTGACCTACTACAGCTTGTGCTTCACATGGGTCACTTAGGCAGATATTTTTCTGGCAGACCATTCCTTTCTGCCATCAGTTTCAACTAAGAGCCTTCACAGCTCAACCACTAGTTTTGTTTCTGTATCAGTTTATCTTAAAGCTACAGCTGACCGTTTGTCTCTATTATATTTCAAGCAGCAAGGGATCTGTGCGGATTCCCCCACAGATCTTAGACTTGCATCTAGTACTAGAATCTTGTCTGAGCCTGAGTAGCAACCGAGAGGTACTGATCCATACTTCGTATTATGGAAAGGAGTGAGTTTTCAGCCTGTAGGCTGCTGTACAAGGCTAAGACGGACTGAGTATGCTACCCATCAGTGTCTATATGGGAAATATGATCAGTAGGATCAGTACTGTCTCTGAGAAATGTTTAGTGATCCACAAATCAGAAGAGATTGAAAATCACTGCTGCAAGCTTCACCTGCATGCTATTTACCCAGGTAATTTGAGAGCTATTGACAAAGTATTGCTGCAAAAGACGCACAGAATTTTCTAAGCTGATCTTAATGAAAGCAGACATCCAGTACGTCTGATGTTTTTGAGAGGCCAATATTTGATATATGCTTGCACTGAATGTTAGAAAACTTGAAGTTTAACATTGAATTAGTCTTGTGATGAATTGCAACCGATTTCAAAAATCAGTATCTTGGAGGTTTGCTGCTTGAGGTGCTTCCTAAATCAAAGTCATATCCTTAGCTAGTCAGACATTGGCATGGTTCTAGTATAGGAGAGGCCTCGGGCTCTTCCGTAAATACAGCGCGAATTACAGTTGCTCTATGTGGCATTGTTTGAAAGCTCCTTGTGTTTCCAGAGGAATGTTTCTTTGGTGTCAGTAGTAAAAGCACCCATCAACTCTGCTTCAACACAGGTTTTCTGTGCAGCTGCAAGGATTAAATCTAAGGCTCTGTGAATTTAGGTGTTGCATATTCCAGGTTCAGTTCTATCTCAGTGCAAGGACTAGTTCTTCAGATGTCTTTTGGAATCTCTGGTCTCTACCAGAGTTCTTGACTGGCATATATTTTCAATTCTCTAATGAAAACCTTCCTTTCCTATCTTCTCCATCAGCTGAGAAATCAGAATCATGGAAAATTTAGGTTGGAACGCATCTCAGTAGATCATCTGGTTGGAGCTCTGACCCTGCTCAGGGAAGGGCTAGCTTTTAGATCGGCTTGCTCAGGAAGGAGACATTGTCCCAAGCCAGAATCTGTATTGTCCAGATCCAAAACTCCTACAGTTATCTCTCTCAAAGTGAAAACAGGGTAGCTCAGTGCCTATCACTATGAGAGAGTGTAACTCTCTCATCTGGAATAGACCAACAACTTGTAGGGTTTTTTTTCCCTTCATTTGAGGTAAAAGGACTGTGCCAATTGCAGTGAATATGACATTGTGTTCTTCTGCATATTGCTGTCATAGTTGCACTGAGAGCCGTACATATGTTGCTTTGCAATTGAATCATCTAGCTGACATGGTTTCTCAGTTTGTAGTCTGACGTGTTTGTGCCGATTGCATTCTAGGACTGAAACAGTATCAAAAAAAAATTACAGAAGGGGATGCAAAACTGTAATTCCTTTATTTAGATACACAAAAATTCTTAACAGCAAGGAATATGGAAACAATTGCAAGCCTTACCCAATGAGAAACTCTTTTTGCCAGACAGGCCCTGTTAGTAACATAAGGAATTACTTGTCTCTAGGTAAAGCTGATGTTCCTACCTACGTCGGAGAGTTGGATGACTAAAATATATGTTTTATTTCAGTCTTCAGTGTGAATTTATGAATAGAAGCTACTCTTAATGATACAAAAATACCAATAATCTTTTTGCTAGGATAATAGAAGATGATAATATGAAGATAGAGACAATTTTACTTTTAGCTGTGCAAGGATGTTATATATCTGTAAATAATGTTTACTTCTATGTTTGTGGTAGCGCAGTATCTGAAATGCATTGCCTGAACTATTATTATTTTACTGTTTGTTCTGCCTCCTTCCCATCCTCCAGGTCTTGAAGTGTTGTTCAAAATTGTAAATACGTTACTACTTTATTGTTGACTGGTTTGGTTTCTCTTTTTAGGTGTCTTGGCTTTTTAATCCAACAAGAAGTGAAATAACAAGTCTAGATAGTGGAAATATAGATGACATTTTAAGTGAGTACTTTGAATCTTTTTTTCTTTGCATGTCTACAGTCATTTATCTATGTCAGTCTTGCAATGTTATTAGATACATAGGTATACACTAGCTTCAAAAGTATCTATTGCAATCTAAATAGAATATTAAGTATCTATGATCAAAATTAGCTGTCGGAACTGATGTGTCACTCCAGAAAATTCTTTACTATAATCTACATGAGGGTTATAAGTGTCTAAGAAAGGGTTATAAGTGTCTAAGAAAGGGTTATAAGTGTCTAAGAAAGGAAAAGCATTTTCCTTTTTGGGAACTGGCGATTTCTCTGCCACCTTTTGCCTTGGTATCCAGCTCACAGCAAATAAGGCAGAGAAGGCGTGACCAGACCAAGCTGCATTGGCAGGCTACGTATTGTTGCTCTTCTAACCCAGCTAGCTGACAGCTCAGCTTTTAACTTTTTTTCTAAACATTTGTGAATAGTCTAATTAATGCTTTAAAAGTATATTAGAGTACAACTTCTGATTTTGAGTGCCATAATAGTAAATCCAGAATTACTTTTTGTCTCATGTGTCACTTACTTGTTTCTTTTCTATCTTAATGCCTTAAGTGTTGACATATTTACTGTCTAATATATCAATAAAGTCAATAAAATACTTGACTAAGGGCCTCTTTCATCACTCTTTCCACTTGCTATAGACTATATTTCAGCTAAGATTTATCCTAGTAGTTTTCTAGCAATCAGACTGAGCTGAATGTTGTATAATCTAGAAATGCTGTTTTTACAGTTGTTATGCATACTTTTATAATCTTAGATTAAAGTATTGTAAGAAGCTTGCTTTACAATGCGACATTGGGTTTTTTGTTGTTTTTCTTTCCTCCTAGACAATGCAGACGTTGCTTTAGTTAATTTTTATGCTGATTGGTAAGTTATACAAGTCTCCCTGTCTCCCCGCTTCCCCCTCCTACCCATGTTTAAACTTTTGCTTATTGGAAACAGTCATGTTTGACCACGGTATTCTAATCATAGATGCAGTGGTATGTCACTTCAAAAACAGCTCTTACACGAGTTTTTTATGCCTTGATAACTTCCCCTTCTCCTAATCTACCATGTTCTGTTTCTGTCAGGGAATCCATCAGAAGAAAAAAGGATTCTATGGTTGTAGGGAATGGCATAGTATCTAGTTGAACTCTTAGCAAGGCAGTTTTCATTAGCTTTTGACTCTTGAACATAAGCTGGTCCAAAAGACTCTGTTTTTTTCCTTTCCCTCTGTATTGGTCCCATACACATGTGCCGGAAAACCTGAAGTTGCCTTGAAAAATCAAACCCTTCTCTAATTTGGAAGACCCTTCGCATAGAGAACTTGAGAGATGGTAACTGAGCAAAGAAAACTGAGAAGCTGGAAAAGGGAAGAATCTGGGATCAGATTGGTTAGATGTTATGAAAGACATACTTAGAAGGATCTGATTACTTGATTTTTTTTTTTTCCTTGCCTACAAAAACATTATTAGAATTGATTTAAATACCTTAACCCACTTTGTATTGTGTAAGAGATTATTTTATTTGTTCTGTTTTGTTCCACTGTTAATATTTCTAAAGGAGCTTTTAGCAAGGAGGAAACTGAAAGAGTATTCAGGGGAAATAAAATTTTAACATGCAAATAAATATAGAAAATGAGGCTAGAAAAATTAATTCACTTTTTCTCTCCTTTGTTTAAAGTAATCATAGATGTAAATAGCTTTACAATGTAAATCAATATGTAAGTAAAAATATCACCCTCTAAGTATTCTTTTCTGTGCTTCTCCCCTGCTTTGCGAGCATAAACTGTCAGCCGTCCGAATCGGGGGTCCTTTAGGTGATTAGACTTTCGATTCTGTTTGCCCCTTCCACATCCCGCTGTGTAGGTCTTCACAGGTCTGTACAGTCTAAAATTAAAAAGCACACAGATTTAAATTGGCAAATTTATTGTTTACCTTTACTGATAATTCATTCAACTGGTAGCAGGCTAATTTAAAAAGTGATTGTGAAAAATTCATACCCAATCTTTTCATGTAGAATGAAATTCTCAATGAAGGTATTTTCAATACCTTCACTTAAACTTTTGCATAAAGATAGACATGATACCAAATAAAAATTTCTGTGTTTACCTCTGTCATTTTAAAGCTAATTTTTACATTGATTAGTTTGCATCTATTCACTTGCTTACACAAACTAAGTTGATGCTAGGCACATTTAAATAGAATTTTACTTGAGAGAGGTTGCATTCATTCATTTGCCAATTAAGCTATTTGTTTGAAATTTACTTTTCTATAATGACAGTACGATTTGCTAAGTATTAGGCCCAGTCTCTTCTCTTATTTAGAATTATACTGTTTTTAAAGACTGTTTTTAAAATGCAAAAAAAAAAAAAACCCTTAATTATTCTGACTGGGAATCAGGACAATGTAGATAGGTCTTCCTAATTATTACACATCTTTATTTTCATTTAAGTAATTAACTTTCAAGATGGATTATTTTCTGCTGTGGTCTGCAGATCCCTAGTGGTTCATGGACTATTTTGAAGGATTTTATTAAAGACAACCAAGAAAGCAAGCACGTAAAGACTAAAGTAAATATGCTGAAATTTAATTTCACAATTGAAAAATGATTTGGGATTTTGGAAAAGGCAAACTGCAGACAGCTGAAAATCACTGCCCTGATGCATCCGGTGATCTAGGGAAGCTATGAGTGTTTTAAAACTTAATATAGCAAGCTATTAAGAGACCTGTTCTGAACCTATAAGCAGTGCTGTTTCTGCAGTTCCCACTGTTATGGAATCTTCTCTTTAATAGGTTTGCTCTGAATTTAAAGGTTTGGGTATGCTTGCAAGTTGATTCACATTATAATAGGCCATAAATTTAAAACATTACAGTCTTAAGTAGGATCGTTATATGTAGATATTCAGTCATAAATCCCAACATAGCATACTCCCAACCCACGATGTGACACAGACTTGAATGAGAACAGGTCAGTTTTGCTGACATAGGTACTCTGCTATAAGGGTGGAGAAGACTGGAGGACAAGGAAGCCATATCTAACGTGTATGCTGCATAAAAGTGTAACAACTGCACTGGCAAAAGGCAGCTTTCTTTCTGGAAAACGGGCTTATGCCTTATTCATGTTTTGACAGTAAAAACTGCCTCTTCACTTGGAGCATTGGCTGGTGTAGGCACAACAGCATCATCAAGTTAACACTGTTAAGTGTAGGCAGGGCTTCAGGGCATGTGGTCTTATTATGCATCACCTTTTAAATGCTCCTTGAGTTCTCATTCTAACAACTTCTGCAGTGCCATTGCAGGTCTTCCATTTTAAATTCTGTAATGTGTCTAGAAGAACAGAAGATAAACTAGGTTTAAAGACAAATTAATGAGGAGCTTATGCACTGGCGTTAATCTAACCTCCTCAAAGCCACCAAAACCAGGCCCGTGTGGGGCCCCTTTATATTCCTCCTGCCTTTTCCAAGGCCAGAAACAGAGGACTTGCTTCAAAATCTGACATGACTACAAGAAGGCATCCATGGAAATCTCTTTCTTCACAGTTCAGTAATAGAAACATGCCTAAATTCTAGGCATAATTTCCACCTAATTTGAGCAATAATATAATAATATCATCTCTAATGTTGACCCATATAATATTATCTCTGCAATACTTTTTTGAGGATGATTATGTAAGTGTTGGTCAATATTTGAACCTCAACAATCAAAGCAACTTCTATTTTATGTTTAAAACGTCTTCATCAGGGATAATTCAGATAGAAAAACAGATTAGCAGACTTTCTGAATAGGATGGATTTCCTAAAGGCTTACCTTAAGAAACACATCAGTACTGTTTCTTAAGCTGATAAAGCAGGGGGACACATCTTGAACTATGTATTAAGAATGATTTTTTTTTTTTTCCCCCACCTGAATTATTCAAGTTACTTTTGAGCCTATTTTTATCCAGTCAATTACTGTGATGATTTCATCACAGTAGTAGCCTGCCCCTCCCTCCCTTCCTTCCCCCCATCTCGCTCACTCTCTCTCTTTTTTTTTTTCCTCCTCCCTGCAAAGACTGAAATGTTCCCTGAGACATCAGTCAAAAGATTTCAAGTTAATATTTTGAAGTTACAGTTTTGTATTCTTTCCGCAGGTGCCGCTTTAGCCAAATGCTGCATCCTATTTTTGAGGAAGCTTCCAATGTAATTAAGGAAGAATACCCAGATAAGAATCAAGTAGTGTTTGCCAGAGTAGATTGTGATCAGCACTGTAAGTAAATCCTGATTTAGTTCTTTCTGTAATATCCTGCCATTAAGTTATTCACTCTATCGAAGAGTATAATAGCCAGCAATCTCCAAGGTATGGTTGGATTTGCCCCATAATTTAGCCAGAGAGAATTGCTCGTATACATCAACAGACCTCTCCTGCCGAATTTGTTAGGGCAATCTCCAGGGTTGCTTCTTCACTGCATCAATAAAAGCATCCTTATATCAGTTCAGCCTGTCTCATTTAATAGGAAAAAAATGTCTGGGATTGTGAATTGAAGCTGCTCGTTCAGGGATCAGAGAGGCCCTAGTGCAACAAATAGTGTGGGACTTTGCAACCAAGAAGAAGAGGGAGGACCCTCCTCCATTATCAGCATCAACAAGGCGCTCAACTCAGCTATCCACTCTGACTAGGAGTCATGGTGTGACCAAAGGCACAAGTTGGAAATAAGCAAATTATGCAAGTTGTCTTTCACACAGCCAGTAGTACATCAGCTTCTCTGCTTTGCTCTTTGTACGCCTACCAACAACTGTTTGGTTTTTTGTTTTTCCCCAGAAATGCGTGAAAATGGATGGTAAGCCAAATTTACTCATTTTATTCCAGTAATAATCCCAAGAGTTATTTTTTAATTCAACAATAAGTAAAATGCCAGGAACGTCAGTTACCCATTGAAAGACAAATTGATTGAGATGAGATCAATTAGGGTGCTTTTTGTAGTGTAACATCAGCAGCTTTACAGTTTTATGCTTTCTGGAAGAACAGCATTTTCAGGCATGTTTTCTGCACAGTGACTTGTGATTCCCAGAGAGTAATAACAGTTGCAAGTGGTTTCAAATCGCAGCAGAAGTTCCGTTCTAACCAATACTGATTATAATATTTAGGCTTTGCACAACTGTTCATTTATGAGAAGACTCACAGTGGGAAATCTGAGGAATCACTGTATGGAGTCATTAGTTTGTATCTGTAGGCATGAGCCTATCCTAATCTCAGGAATTTACTGTTTACATAGTAGTGGTGATTTTGTGCTGTGTGTTACAAAAATCTAAAGAGGAACTTGTAGGACAAGAAAAGCCAATTGCATAACTCTGAAATGTAACGGACTTCTCCCCGCCCGTTCCCCTGTTTTAACAATTTAACTGGCTTGATGTTAGAGAGGATTTTTCCCTATAAAGAAAACTCTCAGCCTGAAATGTCATTGTTCTTACTTGCAGACTTAGAAATGAGTGAATACACTTCAGCATATTCCACTAACACCAGTATTTGTGCTCACCAGTATGTGTGCGTGCGTGTTGTTGCTCAAGTATAAAAGCACCTGTCTTGCAATCTTGAAAAAGATCTCAAGCACAAAAAATTCTTTTAAGGTGGCAAACTGTATCAACCTAGTATCTGAAATCCTGAAGTTGATTCTTCAAACTATCAGGAGCGGGCAAGGAGATTCTGTTTTGGCCCTTTCCAAAGATCAATAAGGCCAGTGCAGTCACAGAAAAGTTAAATGCCTCTAGGATTAAATCCTTGGAATCACTGGGATTTAGGACCTCTTTTATAGCCTCAGGTGGAAAAGAGGCATGATAACATTCTCCTTGGCTGCTTGAGCAGCTTTGAAGCATTCAGCTGCCTTCTGATGTTGGAGCAGTAGGGACGTATTGAGGAACTGAAATAAAAGAATGTACGTGTTCTTGAGGGACAGTTATGAGGCATGCAGTTGTAGGGTCTCCTCCTCCAAGCAGACGTTCTTTTTGTGTCTTAAATATATGATAGATCAGTGTTTCTACAACTGCCCATACCATTTCTAGAGCAGCAGCAACATGGGCACGGTATCTGTGTTTAAATTACTTCATAGGTGTGTTTTTTCTTTCTCATAATAATGTTTCTCTGTTAAATGAATGTTTTCCTGCTTACTTTCTGAAACAGTTTTTTTCTAGAATCATGGAATTTAGAGCCAGGAATACCTTCCCAAATCTAAAATACTTGACTGTACATCAGCTCCCCTCTTTCACACCCAGTATTCCCTTCTGATTCGAGTCATCTTTCTGTATGTTGTGTGCTGTGCTTGGGAGGTTTTAAGCAAAAGTGTAGCTTTAAATATGCAAACTTACCATCCTTAAAAGTCAATTTTCAGGTAATGAATTAAGTCAAAAATTCTTTGGAGGAGTATATTAAAGATGAAGCCTATTGTGCAGACTTTGCTGAAGTTTTCTTACTGAATTTATATTTGTTTTTTCTGAGATCTACTGCAAGATCTACACAAATAAGCCACCCCTGATCTTTACTGCTACTGTAAAAATAAATGCAGTTATAGCAAATTTCCTGATTGTTTTTATATCAGGTTATTAAACTAGTCACTGTACATACTTGAAATACGGTTTTGTACATACTTTCTTTACATATTCTATCACTTTAATCAGTGATAGTCATCACAGAAGATTTTAGTAAAACCAACCTGTGTTGTTTAGGTTTACATTTACAACTGAAGTCCCTATTTTGTTTGCTGAAACTTTTAATCGCTTGGATAACGTTTTTCAATGTTGATCTTTTTTTTTTTTTTTGGGGGGGGGGGGGGTAATAACTTTCCAGTTTCAGCAACCATCTTCAAGAAGGATGATGGTGGCTAATGCCTTTGGCAGTAGTTTTTGTATTTTTAGCATTTTCATTGCCTTGAAGTAGAAGCGGGAAACTTTATAGGAGAAGACAGTCTTAGATGCTGGGTGCCTGGTGTTTAGTCATGAGAGGTTCCTGTCTTAACAGCTATGTGCCTCAAAACTTTTTTCCACGTATTTGAAGCACTTTAGAAGCTTGTTGTTTAATCTCCTCCTCATACGCTCATTGAGTTTAGCTCATTGAAGCCTATTACAGAGAGCCAAGGCCTGGATGGAGGAAGAGATGATACAGCAGAGATTGTCCTCCTTGGCCTGAGATTAGCTGTAGCGGGCTAAGCAGTATGAGACAGAGAAGAGTTTTGGTCTCTCTATTTATTACTGGAGTACTGTGAGCTCTCTGTGCTTGCATTTACTTTTTGTGTCCTTAACTTAAGAAGTAGATGAACGTGGCTTCTGCTACTCAAGCTGTAAAACATGAGAAGTAAAAATAAAAATCCATCATGACAGACCAAGTCTTCCTGCCTGAGGTGCCTTTTTGAGTTAAAATAGCAAAGCCATAGGCATGATTCCTGGTTTCCAGTATTCATTTGATGGGGTGTATGCAATAGTACATTTCATGGCACACAGGAATTGGTTATATCCTAAGATTATCAGGTTAAGACTTCAACTTTAGTACATGCGACAGCAACTTTCTAGTAAGAAGGATGGATGGTTACTATGCTATCCCTTGTGGATCTTCTGCAGTAGTTTACTACACCACCACCATCTTGACTCCAACCTACTGTGTTATCTGTCTTTCTGTTTGTTTGAGGGGGGTTGGTTGTTTGTTTTGGTTTTTAATGCCTACAGGTTTTGTACCATTAGTAGTTGTTCTATTAGGATGTTGTTACTATAGTAAGTTATTTGCATTGCAAATGATCTGTTTCTGTGTGAAACCAAGACTCTGTAGGGAACCCACATAGCTGATTTCAGACCACTCTAAACAGCTTTCAGAATGGTCAGCCAGACATAGATACATGCCATTTAATGCACACTGCAGGTCCCAACAGCTCACACCAGTTTCTAAGGGCAAAGCAAATTAAAGAGAATAATTGATGCACTGCCAAATGTTTGATGCTTAATGACAAAGCCATCGTTCTGTCTGCTCTTATAGCCAGTATAAAGATGTTTTTCTGGAAAGTGATAGTTAGGCCCCAATGTGATGAAATACAAATTTTAAACATTGCCAGTATATTAGAACTCTACATATTATGATTTATACCAATTTACTGATGTTATGGAAGGTAATTACACCTGCAATGTGTAAGTTCAGCCATATGGCTGTTTTTCCTCATTAAGGCAATGTGGAACATATGTAAAATGTGAATCTAAACTAATATTCTATTTCAGTTTCTAAAACTTCATACTTTTATAACCTATAAAAATCTAAGTTCCACTTTATGCTTGCTTTTAAAATCTTCTGTGGTTTTGGTGTGTTCAGTTTAGTAATTCACTTATTTTTAAAATTATGCAACTATCTTCTCAGTGTAATACCTGGAAAACGTGATCTTCATTAAAGAACTTTAGCAAATCTTTCTATACAGTGATTATTAGAAAGGGGATGTGTGTGTGTTATTGTTTTTTTGTTTTTTTTTTTTAAGCAGCAACTTTGGAAACCCACTTGATAGCATGGATTTACTATATTCTCTTGTAAATGAGCAAATATTTCAATATATAAGTCCCTGGAGGAGAGTTTGTCTTATGAACATTTCTATGAACTCAAAATTAGGACTTATGGTACAGAATTCTTATAAATTAAAATATGTATCAGAGTCTTAATTCTACTGCAATTATTTCCTTTTAAAGTGATTTCTGAATTTTAAAAAGAATTTTTAAAATGGCAGATTTGAATGTAAGTCTCTGCTCTTCCAGACAGAAGCCAACTTCTAAGCCAACTTCCAAGCCAACTTCCATTGCTTAGGTGCTGTAGGTGTTGCAAAACAGACTGTTTAGAGTACTCTTGTTCTTTCTTTTGAAACACGTTATTGGCCTCTGTTAATGAGAGGACAGGAAAGTGAACTGCTGATCTCACTGGGTCTGACCATTCCTGTAATGTGTGTTAATAGTCTTTGAGGAGTTACTTGGATGGTAGTGCTACTGTGTCTTCAGTAAGAAAAATAACTCATTATGGTAACAAGTCTTGGGTTCATAAATGAAGTATAAATGAACTTGAAAGTGTAAACAGGCATAAGGACTTCTGTGAATTCCTACCATTTCAGCTGGGAAAAAAATACCAGTCTCAAAGAGTTACCTTTGCACAAGACAGAAAGTGGAAGTGGTTCAGAGAGGATGTTGATGCCTTTCCTCAGGAGAGCAATTTTGTTAGACTGTCAGAATAGGAATGGCTATTGTGAAGGCTTCTTTACAGCAGAAGGTAGTGTAGATTGCTGATTCCCAGCTTCTTTTTAGCTATGTGATATACAACATTGATTCCTTTTCTTATACCTCTTTTGGTCCAGTATGCAAGTTGCTGTTAACACTACTCATGGGGAAAGGTTACCTAGTTTAAATGGCCCCTTGAGGTCCTTTTCAACCCTACCTCCTCTGAGTATTACCGGGTCTTATGATTGTGTGCGAGTGTCCTGAGAGCAGTAGCTTAACTGGGGAGAATTAATGCAGTATTATGAAATACTTAGCAGTAACATGAATGTAGTACTTCTTGTATGAAAAAGCAGCAGGCAAAAATGCCTTAAGTGAACTTGAACTAAAAGAAAACACTTGATTTTTAAAAGAGGAATAGCAAATACTCTTAAGTTGACCTATAGAACCTCCCAAGGCCAGGTTTCGTTTCTGTTCTGTAGTATTTCCTGGCAGATAACCTGAGGGTCTTCAGAAGATACAATAGATCTCTGATTGTTCACATGAGATCGTAAGTACTCAACTGGTAGTCCTAAGGTCAAGTATACAACTGAAGGAATTTGTCACTTTTGAAGCAGAATGTGGGGGAAGAGTTGAGATGATCTGGGTGTCAAATCCAGTAAATTCAAGTCAGCTTATTGGTATAAACCAATCTTGATTTATGTTTTGAACCAAAGGAGGGATACACCTATGCAACTCCTATAGCTATCATGTAAACACAAAATTTTAAAATGCAGTAGCCTGGGTTTCTGCCAGCTCTTCTTCTGACAGCATGACAAACCTCATTTAGAAAAAGACGCTATGGATATTTTCAGAGCTGATTTTTACGGGTTTTGACTTTTGTAGCTTTAGTTTTACTTCAAGAGAGTTTTTCAGTTTTTCAGGGCTCTGCTAACCCTCTCTCCTGCACGTGAATTGCTTCAGGTTGTAGCTTATATTATGGAATGGGTGTTTAGGATAACTGTAAGTTTTGCTCAAATCCTAGTGGACATCTTCTTTGAGAGGAAAAATTCTCTGGAAACCAGTCCTGTAAACTTAAGATCTAAATATTTGTTGGTGGTGGTATGAACTATGACCTGGGAGACCGGAACAGTGGGTTAGGTAATGGTGGTTTGATATCTTGACCCTTGTAAGTATTGCAGCTCCTTCAGCAGGAAGGACCACCTAGATTACGCTGTGGGTTGGAGTCTACTTCAGTAGTGTGTCTTGATGCAGTGGTTCATTCTTAGCCTCAAAAAGGTATAAATTGGACTTGCGATTTGGGTAACATATGATCTGATATATTAGATGAACTTTCTGGAAGGTGTATTGTGATGTTAACCTAGATTGATGACATCTGAAGCCATTTGAGAATCAAGGTACAGGCTGCTTATTTACTTGAAGTTGTAGCTTAGATAATGCGCAAACATGCCAGTGAAAAGCCTGACACCCAACACGCATCCCCCCACGGGGTTTCAGCATTCCTTTGAGTGTAAGAATACATGATGCTCAGACAAAAGAGAAATGGCTGACAGTGCTAGACATGTACAATAAGGATATAGATCATAAATGATAGTTCACAAAGCACGTTATCTTGGAGAAGCTGTTGCTCAAAAGGCAATTTGAGAGAATGCCTTAAAACATGAGTGTAAATTTCAGACTTCATGTAAAAGTCTTCAAAACGACACAGAAAACGATGCCTAGCCTCCATTGTAAGAGGCTGCTTTTCTTTCTCTTCAATGCTTTGGGAGAAGTGTCGCTAGAGTACAGTTATGAAGAGTTATAACTGTGAAGACATTCTTGTTGGAGTTTGTGGAATAAGTAGTAGAAAATAGTCTGGGCAGTTTAAAAGCGGGTATATACCCACATATATGCATGTGAAAAAGGGGGGAGAATCATTTGAATTCTACAGTTATTTGAGCTCAACAGGAAATTTCTGTTTTGTAGAAGACAAGAAGATCATCAATTATCTCAGTTTCCCATAAAAACTAACATGAAACTGTTCTGGTGGCCTAGCCACCAAATTTATGATTTTATGATTAATTGGGCAAAATACAAACTCAAAGTTTGTATTTTTTAAAGAAAATATAAAATCATGACTGGAAGGGTGGTTTTTTTTTTTTTTTTCCTTCCTCCTTTCAGGTTACCCGTACCTGTATCAAATCTCTCTTTTCATCAGAAAATGTGCAGTGAGAATATCTAGAACTATTTTAAAATTTATTTTAGGATTTTCTATAACAGATGCGATCCATGAATGAATTCAAACAATATTTCATGTATTTGCATTGTGTATTTCCAATTTTAAAAGGAGCATAATTTTGTTGTAGCTCTGTTTACATTAGCTCTACCTGTATCAAATGGCAGGCTTTAATGAAACATTTAAGATTTACTCAATTTGACTTTTGAATGAATTCAAACAAATTTTCATGTACTTGCATTTTTTATTTTGGGGGGAAAAAAAAGTTTTCAAGTGCTTACTTGTGTAGGACTGTCGTCTCTGTGTTAGTTCAAATATCAGTATTCCTGGATTCTCCATGTAATTTATAAAGAGCATGCAGGTTCTGACTTAGGAAATGGCGTTTTAAGTCAATCTTGACAGTGGGCGTTTTGTTATCAATAATTTTTTTTTTTTATTTGACTTTAGCACTTGATGAAGATTCACAGGCCCAGGGACTAAAATCAATATCTCAGAACGTTCAAAACGTACTGGCATGAATGTTCTGCAAAGTGTGCACGTTATACTACTTTAAAAGTGTATTTTAACCCTATCTTGAAGAAAGAGCTCGTGTTGTGAGACAAAAAGTGTAGTTTTGGTGTTCTCTTGCTGTGGAGCAGACTGTGGCCCCCTTGCTCTGCCAGATTCGGGAATGTAGTTACAGTCTGTACTCTCCATATACTTATGAGAGATTTGGATGGGAAACCTTGACAGGTTAGGCTTCATGTCTTTTGTCAGACCCTAGTTAAGTTTTGCTAGGCTGACGTGCTCTCAGACTGAAGATCTTTCTGTCAACAAGATAGAACGTTTTTCTTCCACTAAGTATAAAGTGATCACTCCCCCATTATACTTTGCAGCTTGTTGCAGTCAGCTCTTAAGGACTTTAACTAAAAAGTAAGAGTATTTTAAAGGAGGAAAAAAAGTATTGATCTAATACTTGTTAATACTGAGTGTGTTAAAAGGTATTTGTTTCCTTGAGAAATTTGGATTGAATTGAAGTAACAGTACTCTGAATTGAGGGGATAATTTGTCGTTTTCTTAAATTTAACCATAATTAATGCATTAAAAAGCTCTTTGTGGGTATTTAGGAAACAGTTCAAACCCCTCCTTAGTCAAAATTGATGGGTTGAATTCTGTAATATATTACAGTGAGGTGAAGCATGTTATGAACTGGGCTTAACTGATGAAGTTTTCAAGCTTATCGATTTGAGGGATGTTAAACAATGTTCTTGTACAACAAGAACATTGCATGGTTCTCATTCCTTTGCCATGCAAATTCAGTTGTCAGTTCTCAGACTAGGTTAAGTTGTGTAGTTGGTACAAAAATTGTTTTCATTAACTAAAGCTGCAAGAGATTAATAGCTCTTTATGAGCAATTAAAAGAGATTGTTTCACTGAGTATTCTTGAGGCAGCAGGAAATTCAATTTTTGTCATCTCTTTAAAGTTCAAGACTGTCTCTCTCTTTCCTTGAGAGGTATACAGGAAACAGTGTAGATGTGGCTGGCTAGAATTAATCACCTCAAAAGGATGGAAGCCCTGGAAAATGGGCAGACTGATCACATCTTGGCATTGCGTTGGCTTTTAGGTAAGATTTTGAGATGTAGGTAAACTGGAACCCATCCTATAATAGAGGACACTCAGTTTTCATAGAGGCCGTGTGATTTCTTTTGCTTGTTTGTTTCTAGATATATTTCCAGGGCAGAACTTGATGGGAGGACTTAATTAAACAACAGCAAAAAAAGTGCTTGCCGAAATCTACTCAGCAATTAACTACTTTCTCTCTAGTGTTTATTTTTAGCCTTATTTTCCTAGGAATCCAAAGCTTACGCTGGTGCCTTGTTTGTTCATTCAGTGGTCTTAAAACGCCTTGAAGGTTTTGCCAAACTTCAGCCACATCTGAAAGAGGGAAGAGAATTCAGAGCTATGAAGTAGCTATGAATTTTGTTAAAGGTTGCAGTAGGAGCTCAACAGTGATGGATCATGTTCGGTGTGCCATTAGCCACTTAATAGTTGTGCATAAGCTACCCTGTGAATGCATAGCTGGGATCTAGCTGCCACACTTGGTGCAACTTGCTCGGCCCCTGTAATTAACCAAAGCGGAAGAGGGACAAGGGGGCACTTAGGTACTGTGGTAAGGTGTAGGGAAGAACTGGATTGTTGTGACAGTAGTGGTTGAAGGTATGGGGCACAGGGCACATTCACAGGAAACTGGGCTTCATTACTTCTACTGCTCAGCTTCCTCCTGCTTCTAATTTTATTGTGCTGTTGTTAAAACCTCTTTCCGTTTTATTTATTTTTTATTTTATTTTAAATTTGTAAATCTAATGAATGAATAACAGTTAAATAGCTAAACGGCTATATAAGGGTGAAAATCAAAAGTTCTTAACGCTACTAAGCTTTTATGTTAGACTAACACACAATGAAGCAACATGTATTTGCATAAGTGCTGTGCTTCATGAGAGCAATCTAAGTCTAAAAGAAAGAAGTTGGACTACAAGTATGGATGTGAATGATGTCTTTATGGAAATGCTGACACTGGTTGACAAGAGGTGTTTTAATTTCGAAAACTGAAATTTTGTCTATTCAACAATTGGGCAGCTCAGAAGTGTAACAGCAGTCTTCGGGCCTTGATCGGTCTAAGGAAGAACTTTGCACAGGGTTCAGGTTCTCTTAAATTTAAGAGGTAACAGTTATATTTTCAGCACTGTATTTGGGATAAAAATGGTAGTGAGTTTAAAAAAGAAGGGATGTTTTATTTTATTAAAACTGCTTTTTGTGTGAATTTACTGAGATTTGCTAAGCTTTTAGGACTCTTGTTTGTTTGCTATATTGTTTTTCTCTCTTAAATTGTCCTCCTAGTTGTTCACAGAAAGGGTACTAAATGAATGTAGTCAACTGAATTGAGCCTAGACTTACGCACATAAATACAGTAGAGCAACACTGCAGCTATCCATTCTCTCCTCTGCAGTGTTTTTCAGTTTTTTCTTGTTGACGGGTGCGTGACTGCTGGTTCAGAGACTCTATTTCTGCGTGCATGCATGTGTATATAAGATTTCAGGTTCAGTGTATTTATTTGTACTTTTTTGCTTAATTTCTTTTTTAGCGGACATAGCTCAGAGATACAGGATAAGCAAATACCCAACCCTGAAGCTCTTCCGGAATGGAATGATGATGAAGAGAGAATACAGGGGCCAGAGATCTGTGACAGCTATAGCAGACTATATCAGGCAACAAAAGAGCAATCCTATTCGGGAAGTCCAAGATTTGGAAGAAATTAGTACTCTTGATGTAAATCTTGATTGTTCTTCCTTTGAAGAATACATATATTTTCTTTTTTTAATTGATGGAACATAATGTATTTGAAGTACATGTTGATATGGGTGGGGAGGGTGGAGTTCCATTCAGAAATGTTGCGAGCACTTCTTTTGAACTGACAATGAAAACCAGATCATTATTTCCAGTATTACAAATTAATTCCAATTTTAATAACCCTTTCAACTTCATTAATTTTGTCAGAATAAAACTACTACCAAATTACTTATGTTACCTTTAAATCATTTGAAATGAAACAAGATACTTTTATTATTCCTTCACTGGAAAAATATTCACAAAAAGATTCACAAGAATATTTCTAAATATTAAAATCTTTGAGTCTTTGTATAGTGCATATTATTTGGAGGCAGAAAGGAAATAGATTTTGCCCGCTCTGTGTGCTGTTGAGTGAACAGTTTTTCTATATTGAACATTTTTGGGGAATAATGATAGTTTTTGATAATTTGAGATAAATTATAATTTAACCTTTGTTTTTTTTTACAGCGCAGTAGAAGAAATATTGTTGGATACTTTGAGCAAAAGGACTCTGACAATTACAGAACCTTTGAAAGAGTAGCAAATATTTTGCATGATGATTGTGTATTCCTATCTGCCTTTGGGTAAGTTTTCAAATGTATTGATTTCATGACTCCATTCCTGAAATTATGTTAATGAATTTTATATAATTTAATTGAAAGAACTTTTAAAATACTTTTTTAATACAGAACTGGACTTTCTCAGATCAATACACTGAGAGAAACCTAGGGTGAGGGGAGGAAGTCTGCCTAGTCTTAATGTGGCTGAATTGTGGAATCTGACTTTGATTTACATCCTTTTCTTATTTTCTGCTCTTCATCAGTATAGTTTAAACGTAACGGGGGGAGGGGGATTAGGGAGAGAAGCTAGTCAGTTGCATGCCAAGAACCTGCTCCCTTCCAGGGAGAGGGGAACAAGTAGGGAAGAGTTTGAGAACTTTTGGGCAGAGATTTAACAGCTTTGTAGCTTTACAGACTGAGTAACTCCTTTTAGCAACCGCTTAATTTTTTTATTTAAAATATGACCATTTTTATAGGGTTTTTTCCCCCTCTTCTTTTCTGTAAAAAAAAAATAAAATAAAATAAAATTATTTGGTAGTTGCTTATATTTTTTTAACCCCCTTAAATGACTTTCTGTTCTTCTCAGAAATGCCTTTTAAAAATCATTAATGAGATAACAATAGCTTAAGATTCTTTCTCCCACTGTTCAAGTTCATTAGTTTGCTATATGTCAGCTTGATGTAATCAGAAATACACGGTCTCCCACAGCACAGTGTTAGTGTTGGATACTGTTCTTGGAGTAGTTACTATACATTTTTTTAGATATAAGTTATTTTTAACTTATCTGGAAAATGAAAAGTTGATGCCTTAGATTTCTAACAGTAGCTGCTTTATTACCTTTGTGCTAATAAACCTGGACAGTGTATATATAAATAATCCTAATTCTGAGGTTACCTGTTAGGCTTATGTGGAATCCCTATCATTGCACTAGAGGGCTTGCCAGTTTGATGCAGAAATATCGCTTAAACTGTAATAGCTGGCTTTTCCAGTGAACAAAGGAGGAAGTGAGGTTTAAGTTTTTGTAAGGCTTCCTCCCCTCTCCCTCCCAAACAGTATAAAAGTGTCTAACATTAAGTATACTTTTTGTTGATCTCTTTTTAATTTGTTCTGCTAGTAAATCTTAATTCTCTGAGCTCCCAACTAACAGCCAAGCTCTGATTAAGTGGATTACTCTCTGGCCAAATATGGTTTTGGACTAATACCTACTAACTACAAGGACCCTGATGCAAACACTCTTAGAACATCCACTCTTGTTCTGCTTCTCAGTTTAGCTACATCAAAGTAACGTCCAAATGATTTACCTGTTCTGGACCTGAAATGAACGATGCTGTTGCATGCTTCAGAACAGAATCAGGCAGTTACCTACCCAGAAGCTCAAAGGATCTATTGTGCTTTAAATGAGCAGTGTATTTATCTGTACGTTCTCAGATATGTGGTAGTCTTCTTTCCCCCACATGAAATTTTAATTTAAAATTTAATTTCCATCTTAGATAATTTCCAGTAGCTTTTCTTTTGCTTTCTCATTCTTAAAAGTGCAACCCATAGTTGCAGTCCAGTTCTAGAAGTAGTCTGCCTTGTATATGTGACTTACTCTAGATGGAGACCTTTCGGGTGGCAGGCTTCTGCATCCTACTCATTCATTTTCTGAGGAAAAGTGTTCTGCTCCTGAAAAGCTTTCACTATTTGTAGCTTGTCTATATTGCTACAGATTTCCCAGCAGGCTTACTGAGACTCTTCTCCAGACTTCTGTTCCCTTTCTAGCCTGGAGCTGTTGCTATTTTAAAGTGGAGCATTCCAGACAGCAATCCTGGAAACTAAATATGCTTTCTTCTCTGAGTGGCTGCGATCCTCAAGCTTCCTTAAAAAAAAAAAAAAAAAAAAAAAAAAAAAAAGATTGTGTGTGACTAGACTGCCAGGGGAGATACTGGCTATAGAACAGAGTTTTCTATTGAGATTATGAGTAGCTGTTTCATGGGTTGCTGGCCCTGATCAGTCAGACTCTTCATTTAAAAACTCTACTGATAAGACAGATAAGAACATTCCAACGACCCGTGGGGAGGAGTTTCTGATTCTGGTATGAACGAAGTGTTCATCAGATATATGGGAACATCAGATGTCATGTTCAGGCTTCTAGTAGGCTAACATGAACTGAAAACTCTCAATTTGGCAGGAAAAAAAATTAGCTCACTAGCTTCTGTAGTAGCAGAGCTATTTCCTGCTATGCTAAAATGATTCTGGCTTTACATGGTTTTAATGGCTTATCTTAAACATCGTTAATGGTACTTGGCTGCTGATCATCTTAATATGTAAAATTATACTTGAAACAGTTGGTTCTTACAATTCTGTTAAGATCAGAGGTGACCACAGAGAGGTGAATGAGAGAGAAAGGAGAGAGACTGCGAAGATATACCAGAGTTTTTGGAGACAGAACTACAACAGAGGAGAAAATCAGAAATGTCTGTGGAAGTGGGAGAAAATGGCACTGTACCCTTAATCACAGAATGGCTGAGGTTGGAAGGGACTTCTGGAGATCATCCACTCCAACCTCCCTGCTCAAGCAGGGTCCTCTAGAGCACTTTGCCCAGGATCGCGTCCAGGCGGGTTTTGAATATCTCCAGCAAATGAAACTCCACAGCCTCTCTGGACAACCTGTTCCAATGCTCTGTCACCCTCACAGGAAAAGTTTTTTCTTCATATTCTGACAGAGCTGCCTGTGTTTCAGCTTGTGCCTGGTGCCTCTTACCTGTCGCTGGGCACCACTGAGAAGAGCCTGGCCCCATCCTCTTGACACCCTCCCTTCAGATACTTGTACACATTGATGAGATCCCCTCTCAGTCTTCTCTCCTCCAGGCTGAACAGTCCCAGCTCTCCTCAGCCTTTCTTTAGAGGAGAGATGCTCCAGCCCCCTCATCATCTTCATAGCCCTCCACTGCACTCTCTCCAGGAGTGCCATGTCTCTCTTGTACTGGGAAGCCCAGAACTGCATACAGTACTCCAGGTGAGGCCTCCCCAGGGCTGAGTAGAGGGGCAGGATCACCTCCCTCCACCTGCTGGCAACGCTCTTCCTCATGCAACCCAGGATCCCCTTGGCCTTCTTGGCCACAAGGGCACAGTGCTGCCTCATGATCAACTTGTTGCCCACCAGGACACCCAGGTCCTTCTCTCTGCAGAGCTGCTTTCCAGCAGGTCAACCCCCAGCCTGTACTGCTGCATGGGGTTATTCCTCCCCAGGGGCAGGACCCTGCACTTGCCTTTGCTGAACTTCAGGAGGTTCCTCTCCGGCCAGCTCTCCAGCCTGTCCAGGTCCCTCTGAATGGCAGCACAGTCTTCTGGTGTGTTCGCCTCTCCTCCCAGTTTAGTATCATCAGCAAACTTGCTGAGGGTGCACTGTATCCCTTCATCCAGGTCACTGATGAGTAAGTTGACCAGGATTGGACCCAGTACTGACCCCTGGAGGATACCGCTAGCTACAGGCCTCCAACTGGACTCTGCACCATTCACCACAACCCTCTGAGCTCTGCCATCCAGCCAGTTCTCAATCCCCCTTGCTGTCCGCTAATCCAACCCACCCTTCCTGAGCTTACCTACGAGGATGTGATGGGAGACAGCATCCAAAGCCTTGCGGAAGTTCAGGTAGACAACCTCCACTGCTCTGCCCTCATCCACCCAGCCAGTCATTCCCTCAGAGAAGGCTACCAGACTGGTCAAGCATGATTTCCCTTTGGTGAATCCATGCTGACTCCTCCTGATCACCTGCTTGTCCTCCAGATGCTTAGTGAGGACCTCCAGGAGGAGCTGTTCCATCACCTTTCCAGGGCTGGAGGGGAGGCTGACAGGCCTGGAGTTTCCTGGCTCCTCCTGCTTGCCCTTTTTGAAGACTGGAGTGACAAATCACAGCATAGGAAATGCAGAAAAACAAACAAAACAAAAAATACTTTTATTTTAAAAGGCTATGATAAAACGTAGATAATTCATGGAAGAGAATGGTGAATCTAAGAACTCTTTTGATTTGATATTAGCAAGCAAATACAGTGGTTTTATGTGGTTCCAGAGGTTCACTTCTCCTTCATGTTATTGCCTCACGAAGAAGAGACTAAACACAAAAGGAAGTTTTTTCATTTTGGTAGCAATTTTTAAAAGGAATATCTGCAGGCATTTGGGGTTTTCATGTTATGTCCCCAGGTTATGTGACCTGATATAAATCAGTCACTATTACAGCAATTGAAGTGGAAGAACACAGAAGAGGACCTTGTGGGTTACATAGTAGTCTGTACTCTACAGCTTTTATTTCTTTATATTGTATTGTGAGCTTATTAAGCAGTGACTGGGCAGGTGGCTTCCGTGTTTCCCCTTTACTCTTATTCAGTGAAGGATTGTTTGGGATGTGGGTGATTACCTCCATGATGACGATCACAAAGGAGTAGTGATTCTTTTATTCTGGAGCCATTGTAATAAATTTTTTTTGAGAGATAGCTAGGCAAATGAAAATGGAGAAAAAAAGGGGGAGCGTGCTGGCATTCTTGTTAATGTCCACCTAATTTTGAATTATTGGAGCACTGGCGTACAAAAACGCATTTTTTTTTTTAAATATACATCTATCAAAGTAATGACAGGTATAAACACCATGCAAAACATGTCTTTTGTATTTGATATGAGAAGGATAATTGATCAAATAAATAAAACATAAGTACATTAAGTATTCTGATTTCTTTTGTTGTTTGGTCCTCTATTCTGAACCCTGTGGGATTCATCTCATCTTGCAGTGGGATAAATTGAGATATTTATACTTGTCTTTTTCCTCTCTCTTTTCTCTCTCAATCTATCTTGAACAATGCTTATACTGAGTCAATTTAAGACGACTACTAATCAGAAAAGCTGGAAACCTTAGCTAGAGTTTCTCAGAGGCTAACATGCTTTCTATTTTAGCCTATGCTAAAAGACAAAAGAAATAGGTAATTCATTTCACTCTTTGTGACATTGGCAAGACAGGATTTACTAGTTGCATATGAGAGTTGTGCAGGAACATTGGAGGAGAAGAAGAGAGGAGACCTATTTTGATGTCAGAAGACAATGAAAGGGCTCATTTTTGTTGGGGGTTTTCTTTCCATATTTTTTCTCTTTCCTATTTTGAGTACGTAGCTGTTCCCATTAGTTTTAAGAGGAAAGGCACGTTTCTGAGGTGCAAGCTAGCAGCTTTCACAATGCTCTTTTTGTGGTAGGCTTAAGGAACCACAAAATATGCCAGAGACCTGGGGAGATTTACTCAGGTGAAATACTAAGCTGAATGGCAAGGAGGAATTGCACATATTCTCCTAAGCACACGTAGCTTCCATAGCTTCAATGGTCAGAATAGCGTGCTGTGTCTTCTTGTGCTCTCTTGATCTGTTTTGAGGATAAAAATGGGCAATGTGGGCTTATTTGCTTCCCATCTCCTACTTATAACCTGTGCCAGGAAGGTAGAATTGCAGAAGACCCTTCTTTATCAGAGTAAAAAGGAGCTAAATTTCTAGCATAAACAATTGTACAGACAGAATAAATGCAAACAAAAATCCACTTCTCTCTCCTTTCCTTCCTTAAGAAAAGGTATTTAATTTTTTTACAGTTTACAAAATTATATCTGATTAATAATGAGGTGAAGATTGTTCTCCAGTTCCATTTCACTACTACTTTTTCCAAATCTGTCCCTTATTGAAAGTTGTACCAATGTTCATCACTTGCACTTTGCCCTTGCTCTAGACTTGTATTCTTATGGATAAATCGTGTCGACCCCCTTACTGCCTTCTCATCTAGCCAGACCAAGTTTCTGTGGAGTCACTTTACAGTTTAATTGAAAGATCAATTATTTTAATCATCAAACATTGAAGGGGAAAAAAAGTAAAGGAGAGATGAGAAATTCAAACGTGGTAACACAGTTATCTTACATTTGACCCTACCAAGACATGCTGACTGGTTGCTTTGTTGTAGGGCTATTTCAAAACCAGAGAGATTTAGCGGAGACAATGTAATCTACAAGCCACCAGGGGTAAGTCTAAGTATTTTATTCTGCTTATTCTTGTTATATATGAATATGAACTAATGGGGACTATATTCAAACCATTCAGTATGTTACTGCATTTGAAATCCAAATTTTATTTCATCACTAATATTCTGAGAAATAGTTAGGGTCATAGGCACTAGTGTTTCTGAGTCAGTGGAACGAAGATCTCGGTCTCATTTGTTTTCTAAGTGTACAAAACCTAAATCTGTCATTTTAAATTTTACTCTCTAGAAATTGTTTTTTTCCTAGAAACACAGTCAACATATCAGTTATTTAGATATTTTGTGTTCTGTGAATATCTTATACTGTGAAGTTCACTAGCTGGTACACCTTATTTTTCTCAAAGCAAGTGACAGGTACTAGGGCTCTTCTGACTATCATTTGCCTGTCTTACATGGCTTAGCCTACTTGGGGCTAAGAGTTGTTCTCGTCATAGAAATATTTAGTAAAATTAACTGCATGTTAACTATATCTCATGCACATAGTTTTACTTGAGAAAATCCAGTACAGAAGAAATTTTTAAGACTTTCTAGGAATTTAATAATAATCTGAGCATATGGTCCTCTTTCAAATTTAATGTATAAAAAGAGCTATTTACAAAAAAAGAAAAAAAAAAAACTGAGGGGAAATGGAGTTTCAAGCCGCCTTCTGTGAAGACAGAATTTATCAGGTTACCTAGTTTATATGGGCATTTCCTAATTGAGGTGTATTTAATCATGGCCCTGCTTCACCTGGTGTTAACCAAGACTGTAATTACGTTAAAGATGGCAGCACTGATTTCTGAGTTCAATTTTCTAGTAAACAAAGAAAAAATATTATTTATTCCTATCTCTCTGAGAAAGCAAGTGTGAAGTACCAGTTTCAAGTCCTGTAGCACTTAGGGTGAGTCTTCGTAAGTATCAGCATGGAAGAGCTTAGGTTCTATCTGCATGCAGTTTTTCTTAATGATTTTTTTAAGGATGGAGTAACTGCTTTTCTACCTGATGAAGTCTAAATAGCATTTGTTCTAATCACTCTTACTTCAGAAGCAAAATATCTTTTCAATTCTTCTTAAATTGTCTTAGAAAGTGAGTTGATTATATGAGAGATCATTTATTTGCCCCTTGTACTTTTGTAAGGTAGTTCATAGAAATGGTGCATGCACAACCACTGAATGTTGTAAGAGTGGCCTTCCGCATTTATGTAAATATTGTCACCTGTATGTCAGGTAGATAGTCTTATTTGTTGGTAGTGTCATTTTTATCGTTTCTCAGCTAGTGTCTTTTTTCCTTTCAACAGGAAAATGCTCCAGATATGGTGTATTTAGGCTCTCTAACCAATTTTGATTTGGTTTATGCATGGACACAAGATAAATGTGTACCTCTAGTTCGAGAAATTACATTTGAAAATGGGGAGGTAAGAATTTTTTTTTTCTACCATTCTACTTTTGGGGGAGAGGGAGTTCCCCACAAAACCAAACTATCTCTTTCAAGGTAGTCAATCGATGGCAAAAAACTTCCTGTATGCTTTGCATTTTACAGAAAATAGCTGTAATCCAGTATTTTTTCATTGTATTGGAGCTTTTAGGTTAGACTAGAAGCTCACTGGAAGCAGATTTGTAGTAGTTTCATACCGTACCAGAGTAAAAGATTATAATCATGCATATAGCTCTTATCAGAAGAATCTGAAGATTTGCAGAGTGTGGACACTTTGAAATGTAAGAATACGTGCATGTGTGAAGGCACATGTGAGTGTACCCCCACATATGGGGTAGATTGTAGTATTCATCTAAAATAAGGAAATGATATTATTTGGGCAGAGGTTATGACTAAATGCTGATTTGTTTTAAAATCAATAGAGAAATGTTGCTCGAGTGCTTTTTGCATATGATGTTAGGAGCTTGAAAAAATATTTCTAGTCAGAGTAGAAAATACCCATATCAAAATATCTGTGACAGTTCAAAAGAAGAAAACAGTTGTGGACTACTGTTCAGTAAGCTTTTAAAATTTAAGGTTAATGGTAGAAAAATATTAATATATTGGCCACTTCCAAAGTATTATCTAATAAATAAATATATGGAGTGGTGGTTGACCAGCTGCATTCACGTCTGTGAATTCTATTAAAAATCATATTATTTTTGTTAAGCACTGTGTTTAAGCACTGGTGCGTTCTTGATCTTTTTAGTTTCATATCTTCTTTGCCTAGGGTTTCTTCTTTTAGCTGTAATTCATAAGACGGAATTTGGGGGGATTCCTTTAAACCTCTTTTTTTCTTTTCACTGCCCTTATTTTCTCTGAGTGCTTCTCTTTCTTCTTTTGTTACTTGTTCCTCTGCTTCGTCCATTTCCAGCTCCAATGTATAAATTATTTGTAAGATATCCAGCAGAAAAGAAACCAATCAGCAAGTTCACAGTAACTCGGAAGGAGTGTTTGTAAATAGCCACAGCGTCTGTTTAAAAACTGTGGTGGGGTTTGTAACAGCTTGCAGTCGATTGTTCCCACTGGATTGGGAAACAAAGAACCAATCATCTGACAGAAGAATCGGCTGTTCGTTCTCAATTTACAGCCCCCCCGCCCCCCCGAATATTTGCAACCCGCGCCCCCACAAACTTACAAACAACCCAGAGCTTTTAACGCTCGGTCCTGCGTGTACGGTGTATAAAACGCTGCTGTTCTAGGCGCACAGAACGCATTTGAGGTAACAAAGGGAGGGATAGGATGGGGGGAACAAAATGGGTTGAGTACAATCGTCTAGACAACACTGCCAAGTTTTATTGGAAAGTTCTGTTAGTTAAACAATTTTTTATTCTTCATTTGCATCTCAATATGTTAAAAGATGCCACTTGTCAACATTTTTAGAACTGCACGATCGGTTTTGAGTGTACTTTTCCCATGGTGAGATTGGATCCTGAGCCTTAGAAGCCGAGGTTCATCACTGTCAGTTTGTCTCACGTTGCATCCTGATTTTTCTGGTGGTTCTTGTAAGCTTCTGTTCCTGTGTGCTCAGGAGATATTTACAATCCCAAGTTGTTCCAACTTGACGTTTTGCCTAGCAACGTTTGTTTTAAAATTTCACTGTTGCCAGTAACCAAACAAATGTAAACGTGCCAAAACAGAGATACTTCTGCCTGCTGAAATTGTATAGGATTTAAAAAGACTCTTCATGTGCACTGCACAATACTACAGGGTAGAAACGTGAAGTGCTGTGACTCTTAAGCTGCGTTTTTGATACTAGAATACTGTATAAATAAGATGAAGACAAAAATTTCTAACACAAACTAAATTCAATTTAAAATTGAAGTTGGCCTCTGTAAACTACTTCCCCCCACCATTTTCTTTCTTACTTTTCATTATCTGGTACGTATGGAGAACAGGCTAGCCAGGACAATGCGGGATTTGAACAGAGTTCATCATTATGACTTTAGACAACACAACACATAGTTATTGAGCTCTTAAAATACGGTCTTCTATTTGAAATGACTGTCCCTTTTAGAGAGGTTCTTTGTCTTTAATGGAAGAAGGTTGTTGGGATCAGTAATATCTTTCAAAATAAGTCACTGTTTAACCTGTGCTTGGTTTGTTTAGTTTTCTTACGTGTTTTGTGTAACCTTCTTGCAGTGAATCATGTGGTGCAACTGTGGTGCTGAAATGTAAATTTTTGAAAGGGTAAAAAGTTTCACAAAGGTATATAGAAGAAATGTGGGAAGCTCTGATTCTGACAGAAAAATCTATTGATACTCTCAGTGCCAAAAAAGCCATAGTTTGGGGGGAGCAGTCCAAAGCAAATGAAATCGCTATTGCATTTGCCATGTGCTGATCGCTAAGACCTGCTATAATAGTTGGGGTGGAAAAGCAAACAAAGGAAGATAATTTACAGAAGCTAGTTATGGCCAAAACTACCAAGGCTTTGAAGGCACCTGTCCCGACAACCTGTTTAGAAATTAATCAGTTTCACAAGTGTTACTCACCGCGTGTGAGTTAAACTCTACAGCTATTGAAGCAGAGGTAGTCCTTTTAGCTGCTTTGCAAGCAAGAGTGGAGCTTTGAACACCCACGCTCTAGTAGAGGTTTTTTCCTCTGAAAACCTACCTCCTAAAAGTGGTGAAGAAATCTGTATAAAAATGAGAATGAGCAAATGTGATTAGTGATTGCTTTCAGGATAGATTGGGAAGCTTCAGTTTAGTCAAGACCACTGAAGTTATGAGGTTTTTTTTTTCTGAATCTGCCATTAAAAGACCAAGCTTTGTCTTAATTGAGCAGGCTTGCTTGCAAGGAGAGTGACAGCCATCTCATGTACACCCTGTAACTGGCTGCTTACTGGTATGAAAGCACTTCTTCCAACTTATTGCAAACTGAAAATATCTCAGGAAACTATTATGTTTGGTGGTCGAATGAATGAGTGCATCTTTCTCAAAAATCATAGTTTTTTTCTGATACAGAGTAGTATCAAAGTAATAGCAGCACTTGTTTGTACGCCAGTTATACAAATGAAAGTTGCCAAGGTTGTAGATAGTTGTTAGATGATAAATGATTATTTCTCTGACTCTCATAGGTTGAGTGAATGTTCAAAATTGCCCAACAATCACTTTTGGAGCAAGGAAATGTTTGTAGTTTTTAAATAAAACAAAAATCCTGAATAAAATAGTCAAGGAGTTCCTACATTTATCTGTCCACAGGAGTGCATTTTTATGAGGAACCAAAGCTTACTCGTCCAACAAAGGTTTTCATTTGTTCATCAATTTTAATAATATACTAACCTGTGAGTCTAATAAGGGTACTATATAGATGACTAATCAAGAGACTGTTATTGGCAAAAGAGCAGTACTTGACTGCAAGGGATGTGGCTCTGTCATTACTTCTGCCTTTATCCTTTAAAAAAAAAAAAAAAAGATGCTTATTCTTTGTGATATGCTAGGAAAATACCAACTTACAACATGAACCAAGCTAGTGCCAGGTCTAGTGTTTACACTCCGTTTTTCTTAGCTTTTAATACTGCGCTGTTTTAATACTGCTGTTTCCATCTCTGGCTGTTTCTTTGAGGAAGTTGTGGTTTCTCAAAACTGAGCTGTTTCTTTTGAACAAGTATTAAAATGCACATACATTCCTTCCCCAAATGTTGATAAGAAATACTTCAATTCTTTGAATTACTGTGTATGATTGTCAGGACATCTGCTGTGTGTCACCCAGGTATTTTAGATGACTGGTCAGCAGTTAAAAGTCTTTAATCCCGTTCTTTCCTCTGTCTTTAAAGCAGAGAACTCACTGAATATGAAAACTGCTGAAATCACTTAGATGTCCTTTAGAAATGGAAGCAATGAGAATTGTTTTTTGTTTTCTGTGCAGGAATTGACAGAAGAAGGCCTTCCTTTTCTCATTCTTTTCCATATGAAAGATGACTTGGAGAGTTTAGAGAAATTCCAACAGGAGGTTGCACGACAGTTAATAAGTGAAAAGGGTTTGTAGCAACTTCTTACTGTTTGATGTTTTTACTGATATAATTTTTTTTCAGGCAAATTCAGTAAAGTGGATATAAGGACCAAACAATTCTAGTTTTAAAGCTCTTGAGAGCAAAGGGCTTTTGACAATGAGGGCTGACTCCTCTGGAAATGATTAAAATAGAAACCAAATATTTTAGTAAGTAAACATTTCAGAAATCCTTCTCATCTAAATGAGTTCATACAATTTGAGAGGTCATTCAGTTTGTATTGTGGGCAGAAGCATTTGCAGAAAACCTGTTACTTTGGGCTTAACTATTTAAGTAATTTTTAAAATTTTGCATGCTTTAATATCTATGTAATATCTCCACCTTTGTAATATTTATGAAAGTATTTAGGTTTTCATGATAAATCTTAACATGGATTTTGTCCGTGCTCGCAATTTAAGGTACGATAAACTTCCTCCATGCTGACTGTGACAAATTCAGGCACCCACTCCTCCACATTCAGAAGACTCCAGCAGACTGCCCTGTTATTGCCATTGATAGCTTTAGGCACATGTATGTCTTTCCTGACTTCAGTGACCTGTCGTAAGTACTCTTCCTTCCCTCCTCCCCCCCCCCCCGCCCCGCACTTTTTATTGAGAAGAACAAAGGAAAACACGTGTGCTTATATTTTAAACAGTGCGGTTACAGGAAGATGAATAAATCTGGGGTACGTAAGGCTACCTATGTATAGTTTGGTGTCAGAGCCCTAAGGCAACATAAATTGGTGTGAAGTCTTTAAGTGGAGTTGCATTACTTTATACTAAAAGAGAATCTCACATCAAGTCTTTACATGCTGCTGCTATTTTGATTCGAAACTTTGCTGTTTTCATAGTAGTTAAGTATTTGGAGCCTGACATGGTATTTTTAGTGGTGATGTAAAAATACCAACTTTAAAAGCTTTAGAGTTTCATATAGAATGTTGAACTGCTGTGTTATGCAATGAGTATTGTAAAATAGACTGTGAAAGAATCCCCGAGCTGCTGGTTTGGTTTTTCCTGCTGTGCAGTTCCAACCTTCCTGCATTAGTCTGACCCTGGTCCACTGGTAGAGAAATCCTTGTGGCGCGAGTTTCTCAAGTTTTCTGAGCTCAGAGTGGAACATGGCTGTGTATTATCTGTGAGGATTTTCGGTGAAATACCACTTTGATAATCCCTCTTTACGTCAGCCTGTCTCTGTATATTGCACTGCCACGAAAGCAGTGATAGGAGGTAGATATTCATGGTTCATTTGAGGAGTGAAGAGGCGTGAACGTTATCTTCAGGGATGATCAGCATGAAACAAACCTTTTGTCTTGTATACAGGCCATGTGTTAAGCTTTATTTTTCCTCTCTCGAAGGAGATACCAGCCGATACGCTGCATGTTAAATCCAGGTTAGAAGTCTAGACTTTAAGGCTTTAATTCTGCCCCATACATACTTTTAAAAACTCAGGGTATTTTCTTATGGTTTGTTTGGGTCAGAGCCAAGAGTTCAAAGCCCAGACTGAACACTCAATGTGAACATAATCCCGTGTCTCAGTGTGCCATTCTAGCAGGCGTTTTTCTGTCTGAAGTGGCAGGAGGATTCACACCTAGCTTTTCCTCTGTAATTCTCCACAGGCTTATTCTTAAAGTGCAGTCTGTCAGTGTTGGATCTGTAGTGGTGTTTTTGAACATTTAAAACTATGCACGTTGAAATTTGGAAAGTGACTATTTTTTCCCCCCTTTGTATTTCTTGGGAAGAAGGTTATGTTCACTGCACATGTCAGTGGGATTTCTGCTTATGAAACAGTCCAAAAAATAAATTAATACCTCTTATAAGTGTAATACAGGTTTTTAGTTTAGACTTTCATGCTATGTTTTTTTTTTTTTTACACGTGTTATGCTATTTCTATGATACGCTATCAAGAAATAGCCGCTAGCTTGATTGTACACCAGTTCTTACATGCAAATAAAAGAGGAGAGAGATGTAAGGATTGTAGACAGTTGTTTAATGGTAAACAATTATTCAACCTGGCTTCAGGAGACTGCGATGAAATTTAGAAGTACCTAACTGATAGTTTGGAAACAGGGGTGTTTTTTGCTCATGAGGTGGTATTCTTTTTTTGGTTTGTAGGTTGTGTTTGAGGGGTTTCTTTATAAATAGGTAAAATCTAATAATTATGAAACTTTTGTACCCCTCTAAGGATTTCTGCCATTCAAGTATATTTTCCAGATGCTTTGTTTCCAAGCCGGCCGCTGACATTCTCATCTTGAAATCTCACTGCCATCGGCAGCCAGTAGGGTTTGGACACTGTGCTTTCAGAATGGCCTGTTAAGATTTCCTCAACTTGCAGTGTTGCTGTTTTCTGTAGGGAGCGTTCTTTATGGAGAATAGCCACTTCCAAGGCAAATTAGATCAGCACGGAATATTTTGTCCCTAAACTTTGGCCATCCAGCCCTATTCAGTCTGCTGTTTCCAGGTTGAAAATGATAGCAAGAACTGTTCAACAGATCTATCGTAGCTTTTCAGAGAGAATTGGCTGAGCTGCAAGAGGCTTTAGGGGTCCCCATCTTTGTAAAATTCAGCTACACTGAAATGTTAATAAAAGGTTAAGCATTGCAAGCACAGTTGTGTGGGCTTTTTGGTTTGTGTGCGTGTATGTGTTTTAGTTTTTTATTTCTTTATTTATTTATTTAAACTGCTCCTTCACAGTCATGTATTCCTCCTCTGGTGACCTCACCCACTTAGCAAGGAGAGAAATGACTTTTTTGCAGCTTCCCTCCCCGAGCTTCCTGGTGGTGCATAACAGATAGGGCCTCCTTGCATAAAGAACGATCCAAGTGGCTCAGTAACACATGACATTTCTTCCTGCTTCAGGTGACTGTTCTAGGAAACATCAAATGCCTTTATTGTATTAGGAGAGAAGAAGGTGGATGGGTGTGTCTCTTGCAGTGTGGCTGACCTTTAGGAGTCTAGACCAGGGCAAGGAGCACAAGCTTAAAGAGAGGAGCAGTGATTCTGCTGTCCCTAGAATTGAATATTAATCTCCTTATCCACATTAGTACAATTCCTGATCCTGTTTGGAAAGGGAAGAAGGCCCTTAATACTGACTGTATACCACTGTGTACCACTGTAATATGTACGTGCACCACAGTAATACTGATTAGATACAGTTATGGACATTAGTGTAGTGATACCCTCTGATTCAGCATTATACTATTTTTTTTATCCATTAGGTTCTATAATGATTTGTAGTACTGCTGTTTACAAGTCTGGCCTCACTGTATACCTTTCCCCTAAATGTAATAATTGGCCTAATAAAAGACTCCCTACAAAACCTGCCTCCTTATTCATAAATTATTTTTTGATTGCATGCATGGTGCTCACATTAGTTTTTAATCTCATCTTTAATAGTTATTAGATCAACCCTTCATTTTAAGCTTTGTAGTTTATTTGACATTTCACAGATAAAATTGGATGCTGCAGTTTAGCGTATTTGCTGTGGGTGACAGTAGATGATCTCAGATGAGATTTAAACTGATATCTTCTTAATGTTTATCTCTAGTGTATATGCAGTTACTCAGGCACTAGAGAACCTTTCAAAGATGTTTTGTCAATACTGCTACCCGACCGTCATTTGTATTTGTAAACTGTGCATTTGGAACCCGCTGTTCTCTCTCTTACATTATGGTTAGTGGGGAGCTGAAGTGAGTATACAATGAAGTTATTGGCTAGTACAACTCTGTGGGAGTTATTGAAATGATGAAATACTTGCTGTGTTCTCAGGAGACAGTGGAAAGAAAAAGAAGCTGGTAGGATACCTTAATAAACCTTCCATCCATTTGCCTTTCTGTCCTATATTAATCACTTAAAAGTGGACATACTAAGCCTGATGAACAGAAGTTGCCTCCTCTAAACAGTATTTTAAATCTTCTGAGTTTCGGGGTCTTAATTTGTAATAAACTTGTGGGTATTCTTGTTTGGTTTGTTCCAGAGTTCCAGGTAAACTGAAGCAATTTGTACTAGACTTGCATTCTGGAAAATTGCATAGAGAGTTTCATCATGGTCCTGATCCAACTGATGTAGCACCTGGTCAGGTAAGGTTACAACAGATAAATTTAATTTGACTGTTTAATAAGGAAACATACACTACTTTCTTTATGAAAGTAATATTTTTTTAACATGTGTGTGATATATACATTTTAACATCAATTTCCTGAAAGAGAAATCTGTTTATAGAAACATAATGTTGCTACTTCTGCTTGGCTCCTTCTTTTAAAAAATTCTTTGGTTGAAGACAGGGAGAGCATTAGGGGAAGTGTAATTCATGTTTGCCTTGTGTAAGGGAGTAGCGTAAAAAAATTTATTTTCTCCACTGAGATCGAATAGCCATTTTTCTCACTTGAGCCCAAGATATATATTCATCATAGATGCACTACTTTTTTTTTTTTTTTCCTCTCTTCCCACAGCACCTCACTGTGAGAGGGTGCTTCTAAGGGGAAGCATGAATTGATTGAATGTTTTATTTATTTACTTGTAGCCACCAATCCGAGCAGGACATAGATTATTAGAGCATCAACAAAAGACTGATAAGCAGTAATAGGCACCTTGCTACTTTTATGAACGTGGTTAATAAGCAGCATTAATAGCAGTGGTCACAGGCCGCATCTGTCAGTTTAGATTCCTCTGTTTTCTGCTCCAGGGTTGTTCTACTCCATATGTCCATGCATGGAAGTCAGTCGCTACTGGGATCTCTTAAGGAGCATAACAACTAGATCCCTCTCCAGAGAAAACTTGGGAGCAGCTCAGTGCTTAATTTAATCCAATAGGCAGAAAAGAAGAGAGGACCTCACCACTCCCCGTTCTCTTTGCCCAGCCCAGTCTTCCAGCAATGGCTTAGCCTTGTATCTTCATGATGCATCCCTTGGCTCATACTCTTGGCATCATGCTGTAAAAGTGCAAAATGACAGACTGTCAGGCAGTCTTATAACCTCAGACCCTCTCTAAAGAAATACCTTTTAAAAAAAAAAATGTTTCCAACTGCTACATTGTCTGGGACTCAAAAGGCCATGTTGGTCCCAGAGGAGACCCTGTGCACTTGTATTGGGGTGCCTTGGGCTATCTCAGAACCCATGGGTCAGGGACAGAGAAGATTTATGGCTACAGGCTCATTTCCCTGGTTATGTGGCCCTGCTCAAAGTTAAAAGAATTAAAAGCATGAAAGCGCTGGAGAAGGAGAGCAGTAATACATTCTGAAGAGGTCTCTGAACAAGTGGCCACAGAGACCTGTGGATTACTGAGGTGAGGATTGTTCCAAGGGCTCCGCAGTGTGGATGTGGCCTCATGGTAGCTGCGTGGTTGTAAGTGACTGGCCTGGAGAAGATGAGTAGACAAGATCATCAGCAAGATCAGTGTCATTCCAGACACTGGAACATGCCCAGCTCCTTGCTGTTCTAACACTGTTCAAGTAAACACTTAACCTGGCTTCAGGTTTTCTCGGAGGAACTGACATTCGGGCTTATGTGCAGTGCTGACTTCTGTGTCAAGAAGAACCTTGCAGGAAGGGTTCGGTGTTTTGAAGCGGCAGTCACTGGAGACGAGGCAGATAGTCAGGCTGGTTGTATTGTGGAACAGGAGAGGCAGAGATCGCCTTGAGCAGTGAGAATGACTGCATTTGAATGTTGTGGTGAGTGGCTGTGAAAACGTGTCTCAGTATTGTCCCAGCAGTAATTCACTTCACTGGCAGCTCCTTGTGTTCCTTAGGAAATTACTGAACAACTTGACTTCAGGTCACCAGGAGGAACCACAGAAAATAGGGCTGAGTAATGCTGGAGACTAAAGCAGAGGCTAGTCAGCAGCTCTGAGCTGGATGGGAGTGCCCGAGAAAGAAATACTCTGAGACAACTGCTTGTGAAGGAAGCTTTGCCAAGGAGCAGAGTCCCTGTCAGTTGCCTGGATTCTGCTGCGTATTAGGGCACAGTCTGGTTGCCCAGAGTTGTAGACTTGCTCCTGTCTCTATTCTGACTTGAAATATGCATTACAATTCTAGTTACCTAGCTATGTTTACTTTCTCATCTTCATATGGCATCTTGCCATCTTGTGGAAGATGTATATGCCCCTATTATGGATATACTAGGCTTAAAATTATACTGGAAGCTGCTGTCTCAGGTCATGGATGTCTCTGAGTTGCACGTATTTTTTTATTATTTCCGCAGGAAAATAATTGAAAAATATTAAGTGTGTCACTAATGGTATTTTTTTCCTGGTACCTCAAAAACAAACATACAAACCAGAACACCTTCACATCAAGTGGCAGACAGACTTGAACAGATCTCCTACAGTGGGGTACACTTGACTAAAATGACTTGAAGTATTTCACTTGCACAGAAACTTGTGTGATAGCAGTTTCCTTTGTGAGATGTGCTAACAAAAGGCATGTCCTTAACTGAAGATGCTTAATTAATGTATGTGTGGATGGTATTCCATTTAAAAATTATAATGTGCCTTCAAAAAAAGTGCTCAGTTTGTGAGAAGGCTGGACATTCATGCAGTCATGCATAATTAACGTTAAAAGTCTTTTAATGAAGGCGATTGATTATTAAAATGAGTCTAACCAGCGATTTTACTGTTTGTTCTGTCTTTCAGCCCATTCAGGATTTAGCAAGCAGCCCACCAGAGAGTTCATTCCAGAAACTAGCACCCAGTGAACATAGATACACCTTATTGAGGGAAAAAGATGAACTTTAAAAACTTGAAATAATCTTGCAAGCCTTTCAGAGAGCAGCATTGACTTCTGTGTGGTGGAAATAGTAAACCTATATTTTCATAATTCTATGTGTATTTTTATTTTGAATAAACTGAAAAATAATTTTTTTTTTTCTCCCCAGGCTTGTAAATACGTTTGTTTGGTGGGTCACTCTGTACAGCATCTTTCACACAGTACGTTCCTAATGCTATAGTAAAATATCAGAGACCCATCCAGACTCTTGATCTAACTCTGTTCTGTAAAACTTTTATAATCCAAATGAAGGTATCCTTGCCAGAGACATGCTGTTAACTTGCACTATCCCATTAAATAGGACTTTTGGGTTGTTTTCTGTGTAACCTTGGTAGTATGTGCTTTTTTTCTTCCTCTTCATGTGAACAGTTATCCTGGTAATCTATTTCTTTGTCACATTTTTCTCCAACTTAAGAGGGTCTATTCTGGATACTTGGGAGGGGAATAAATTAAAGTTTTACAGAATCTCGTGTGGTGCTTTACTGGATCTAAATTTCTAAGCTATTTAAACAAGTCTGACTTAAAATATCAAGAGAAGGAAGGAAATCCTAATGATGTAGCTGTATCTTTAACGATAGGGCTGTATTGACCGGCACTGATGTCCTTGGACTCTTTAAGATTATTATATGCACAATTGTGTTAAAAGAACATGACTGTTACCCTTCAAAGTAGGAGAGCACTAGAGCTAGACTGCCAACTTAGTTTTGTCAGTCTTAAATTGATCTGTATTTACAAGTGTTACAATGGTCATCTTCCTTTGGGGCCCTTGCCTTGCCGGCAGCCGTTTACTTACCAAGCAGCCATTCCAAATTTATTACCCTTGTAACGCTTGTAGTGTGACTTATGTCATATTTACTGCATGTTCTTTGAATTCTGCTCTGAAGAAGGAATTACTACTTTCCTTGTTTTTCTGTTGTGCATAACAACAGAATATAAGCATTCTTGAAGAATCTTTAAGCTGCTTGAGAACACTGCTGAGACATGCTGAGATGAACACATGCATATTTTTCCATCTTACACTTCCTGTTAATGTTGGGAGCGTTGTTATCGAGACTAATAACTAGTTTTGGATTTGTACAGTACTTGATTACAAGTGTCTAGGTCCATGACTTGCTTTGTCCATGACATTACAAAATTTTGTTTACGAGTACAGTTTTTTTGGTCTTGTTTTATGATTCTCCATTTTGGAGCTCACATAAGGTGCTTAAAAGCCAGATCTTCTCTTTCTGTCCCCTTCTCCATCTCATGCCAAATCAGGCGTTTGGGCAGCTGAACCATATCCCTTCTCAGTTTGAATCCAAAGATGTGAACTGGGTAGGGTTTTGAGGCTGCCATTTGGTATCTGTAGGTGCTGCAGATTTTTTGGAGTTGTTCAGACACCTGAAATTTTTAGTCAGTTTCTGCATGTGCCCCAGAATAACTGATCTCAATCCTTTGAGGTCCCTGGTTTTGGGATCCTTATTTACGAATGCTGCTTGGTGGAAGCATCCAAACTTGCCCTTCTGGAGAGTGATCCTACCGCATTATACAATGCGGTATAATGCAGTCCAGTGGCTGGTGCGTTCATCTGGAAAGTGAGAGATGTGCCTCCCCATTTCTTACTCCAAGCATGCTTTTCTCAGTAAGGACTTATTCCCAGAGCGTTGGCATCCGAGCACTAGGTAGGCAATTAGACATAATAGGTATATGATAGTTATGCATTCAAGTCATTTCATGTTGTGTATTTGCTGGAATTGGACCTGATTCTGCTGGGTTCTTGCTGACTGTTGACTGGGATGTCCTGACTTTTAAGTTGTTTTCTGTTTGCAAGCAGAAGGTTGAATAGCTGAAGTCTAGTTATGCCTGATGTGGTTTGGAGTATCACTCAAATTTTTGAAGTGTCTGATGACACAAAGAATTTGCATGGAGAGCAAGTGTGTTATGCTGTCCAAAATGGAAGATGTGTTTCAAATTCAGCTCTTGAACTCGGGGGGGGGGGGGGGGGGGAGGTTTGTTTGTTTGTTTGTTTGTTTTTTACATCAGTGGTCTTAACCACTGGCTGCTCAGCTAGCAACTACCTTGAAAGCTTCTCAGGGCTTTCATGGGAAGCTGTTAGGCCATTAGTTTGTTCCCAGTATGGAACAAAAATGTTCCAAACCCTCATTCTAGTTCAAGATAAGAAGTCAATTTTTGAGCTAGCATATGTTTGAGTTACCAGACGCATGCGACATTTTAGGAACTTATGTCAATTTCAGTCTATGTAAATATTTCAATAGCTGAAGCATGTGTTTGGTAACTGAATGTAGGATTCTTAAATCTTAGTAATAAAATAATTTTAATAATATAAAATTTGAGAGGCATTGATTTTTTTTTTAGATGTCAAAAGGAAATAACACTCTAAATAAACACTACAAACCATCTGATAGGGAAAAGCTTTTATTTCGTCTGAAAGAACTATGTATATCTCATATATCTTCTGACTAACATCCCTAGCAATTTAAATGCTAGTTTGGTTATTCAGATGCCCATATTTCCTTAAATATGTAAATAACCTATCTATTTTAAAAAAAGCATAGTTTAAATAAAACCATCCAAAAACATTGTATACACGCTAAACTTGGAAATTGCTTCCTTAAAGATGTAAGTAAGAAGAACAATTTTTGTGCTAGACACTTCATAAAACAAACAAATACTAAGCTGACTCTGTGTAATTTGTGACAGTAATTCCATCTGTGAGCATCGATTGTCTTGGCTTTAGTCCAGCTTGGGGGAGAGGGTGGTGTCTGTAACGTCTCTGACATGGCTGCTGTCATTCAAATGCACAAAGGTATGTGCATAGAGTAGGAAAGCAGACACAACCTTTTAAAATCAAAGAATCAATCACAGTTTACAAAGATCATACTTTTTTCAATTTCTTCCTTAAATTAGAAATTATTGAGCAAAGGAATGAACAACCTCAGTATGCAGTTGTTACAAGCTCATTAAATGGGTGTAAGTCCAGAGCAGAAAAGAAAGTATTTTTTTGCATGACATGAGCAAATGAGCTGGATAACTCAAGTCATGTTTTCCACGCCAGCTGACTTTACAGATGTAGGCACTGTGGTTTTAACACATGCAGTTTTGACAATGTTAGTGATTACTTGTGAAAACTATTCTTGCCCACATTGCTTCCCTGAGCCTCAGCCCTACTTAAAATAGACAAGATGTTCTGACTGATAGCAATTTTGATCATATTTTTATTTTAAAAATACTAAGCAAGAACTGTTCAGAAAGATACTTATGCTGTAACAAGCAGTTGCTTGCAGTATATCCAGGCACAAAAAAAAAAATCATCTGCCATTAGCAGACAGTTATTTCCAACGATGATATCAAAAGTGTTGCTTAGAAGAGATCTCCTCTTGTTACAGTACGCTTTCCAATACAGCGTTCCCTGTTACAGCGTCTTATGCCTGCTCGGGAGTCCCATCACTGAGCACTGACCGATAGTTCACTCAAATACAACTGGGCTCAAGTATTATCTTGCAGGGCTCAGAAGAACTGATAATTAAAAAACTTCAAAAAGCAGTTTTCCAACCTGTATTTCCCTTTTCCCAAGCAGTAGCAGCAATAGTACAGGAACTGTCCTAGAAGGATGGAGGTAGGACCTTCTCATGATACAGAGTAAGATTATGTGAAAATGAGAACCCGTTAACACTCCTGTAATCCAAACAGAGAAGCTGCAGAAGTAAATGCATTCTTAAAAGGCAAAGTAAGGATGTAAACCGTGCGCACCACCTAAATAGGCTGCAGTTCCTGGCTCAAAATTCCACAGTTTAGCACTTAATCCTGTACAGCAGTTCTCATGACAAGGCTAGGAGCTGGGAACAGTCATGGAAATTGACTGTTCTCCAGGAGCAAGCCTGCAGTGTTTGTTTCTTAGGCTATTTCACTCCTAACTACACTTTGAACAAGATGGGTGTTTGCAATTAAAACCAAAAAAATTTGTAGCACCTGAAAAAGGGAAAAGCTGGTGCTGATCTCAGCTGACTGATGCAGACAGGTGCTGGGTATATGTGAGTTTTTTCACAATGCTGACCCTATGTTCTAACTCTTCTCATGACAGCAAATGCTTTCGTGTGCAGGTATAAACAGGTATAATCGTTTATACAAAGGGCTTTCGTGTGCAGTTATTGAACAGGTATAATCGTTTATACAAAGGGCTATATACAGGAGGAGGTTTGGAATACAAAAGAAATGAAAGTAAATCTTAAAAGTACTGCAAAGAAGAAAGATGGATGCGAGTTTATGCTCTCATCTTTGGAATCCTACAATAAACGCTCCAACTTCTGCGTGCCTTTCCTCAGGAAAACGTTACAGTTTTCCAAATGCCTTAGCACCTGTCATCCATCATTACAGCTGTGGGTATGCCTCGCCTAAGAATTTTATAAATAAAAGCCACCTACACAGTTCTCCAAGTTGCAGGATTGATGTTCCCTATCATATCTAAAAAGGAAAAGCCCCCTAAGTTCTGACATTACCATATCACGCACCCCCGAACATCAGTTCTGTTGTCAAAATTAACACAACTCAGCCTTGCCTGTCATCATCATGACTACTATTCTTCTGTTCCTAGTCATAAGGAAACTATACTTCAGTTGGATTTTTTGGCACTTTGGCGAGAAAGCTCTGGACAGCTGGAAGAGAACTGCTCAATCATTTTCTGTTTTCTTCTTTGTATCAATTTTCCACCTGTGAAACCTAAAATCCCACCACCAAGCGCAGCTGCAATTCCTGCCACTTTGAAGCCTGCGAGGAGACCAACAGGACCCCCCACCACTCCACCAATGATTGCACCTGCAACAGGCAGAGCTGCCAGCTTGTATTTTGCAGCCTGTAAAAGGAGGAGAAAGGGGGGGAAGGTTAGGATACTTGCCTGTGGTGATGTGCATTTTCCCCTCATTGCTCTTGGCAAAGACTTGAATGCTCAGTGATAAATAAACCTTACAAATTAGCTTTAAAAAAAAAGACGACTATTCCACAGGTATGACAGAACGGGCCACACACACACTTCAAAATTGAGCTCTCTCATGAATGTAGTTGGGAAACCAGGTCATTTTACGTATTACTCACTGACTATGTACACCATCTATTACCTACTCTACATCATTAGGTCAAGTGAGAAATTGAGAAAATGCTCAGACTTTTCAACAACGTGTCTCAGTCTAGGTTTGTGCGTTATTAGCAACTATCACTGACATACGTATACGTAGCATGGGATCGAAATTACATGTCATCATCAACCTGACAGTTCGTGCGCATTTGATTCCTGTGAGCCAACCACTGAATACTCTCTTTGCAGGTACGCCATTCAAAGTAGCATCAGAACAGCATAAAATGAGACATCAAGCAAACGTGTGTGTGTGTGTGTGTGTGTGTGTGTGTGTGTGTGTGTGTGTGTGTGTGTGTGTGCGTATATACACACACATATATAAAAAATATGAATGTATTTTCTAGTAGCCTGGATGTGATTGAAAATTACAAGCGAGATAGATTGATTTTTTTTTTCCCAGCTACCTATGTGTCTTTTCTTCCTCATTTCCTTAATTGCTGGCTCCCTCAGCATTAAAGACGGCAGATCAATTGGGTTAATACAGAGGATTGCTGGGAGGCAGAGTACCATTGATTCACCAGCAGGAGCAGATCCCTACCTTCCCTAAGTTTTTGGTTCCCTCTTCAACGTTCACAGCAGCACTGTTGACATGGTCTTCAATCCTGTCAATCTTCTCCTGCTGAGACTAGATGCAAAGGAATTATGAGTGAGGTAACCTGCTGGGAAGCAGCAGTGAGCCAATACACACCATTTTAATGCCTGTAATCAGGGCCCCACAGCCGCTTTCATCTGCTATGCACTGTAGCCATGCAGGCTTAATGGTGGTTCGTTAATAGTTTCTGATGAACCATGCTGAAACTACAAACTTACTTACTTGCAAAAAAAAAAAAAAAACCCTCACTATTAAATAATGACATGGTGTGAAGATTATACAATGTGTTGCTACAGTTAGAGAAAAGCAACCCTAAACACACGATTTCTAAATCTTTTTGTGGATAAATGAAATTGTGTTCCAAAGGGAAAAATAATCTGAACTACCACTTTTGTTTCCTGCTGTTTCATGTTCAAAAAAAAAAAACTATAACAAGCATTTATAAGATCAGTACTAACTACAACATACAAAGCTGCAGTGAGTGATTAGTGAGAAATCTAAATAGATGACACATTTAATTTGGACATTATAAACCCTCAACTTTACAAATATAATGCTGATTGATAATGCTGAAACTATACTTGCTATCACTTTGTGTTTTACTGTTGTGGGATGTGTACAAAAATGTTCCACACATTCTCAAAATGCAGCCATATTCCGCTGCAATCTCCCCCAGAGAACTCTCTCTCACTGGAACAGATGATGATACAAGTTTTTCTCTTTTATCTGTTTTTAATTTAATCTCAGCAGTTCCTAGGCTATTTTACATCACAAAACTATGAGATGGCCAATGTTCAGCTTAAAATAATACACATTCTGAACTTTTTCTTCTTCAGAAACTGATGAACCCAGTTATGGCATCTTCATTCACTAGCCATTCCTCATTGTTAAACACACCAGATACTCGCTATTGTATCTAATCATGGTTATGTATAAAATTCAGAAAGCCCTGTGAACAGGAGCTCCTCTCTTCTAGCTTCAGCTGCTAACATGCAGGCTATTGAGTAAAATTTTTGTAGTTCCTTTCTGGCCTAATGAAACTTGGTCATTTTTGGAGAGTGTGAATCAGCACAGATTCAGCACAGAGGCTAAAAGCTGCTCCTATTCCAAGTAACCTAAGATCACGGAGCTTAAATAACTCTCCTGAGAGATGAGAATTGTAGGTTTAAATCTCCTATGATATAGGAAGAAAGTAAACCTTCAGACTTAACCATGGATGAGGAAGATGCACAAGCCCTTTAAGCAGCCACATTTAATAAGAACAAAGAAAGGGCATGATGAAAAGTGAGGGAAACTTTCCTAGTATCCCCATGTGAGAGAGAGTTTAAAAAAAAAAAAAAAACCACCTGAGACAAGCACCTGAGAAACACCCACCTGTGCAAGAGAAGTTTCATCATCACTGCCATAGTTAGCAAATGTAAGAATGAATGGGCCTGGGTAGAGGTTTGGTCAGCAGTCCAAGGCTGCTGCCAAGGTTCAGCACGTGGCAAAGGAGGCCCTGCAAAGGGCACTGGTTAGCACAGCAGCAGTTTCTCTGGTGACAAGAACACGGAGCAACCACCAGCACTAGCGTTGAAATAGATTACTGCCGCCTCAGAAAATAACCTTGACAGAGCCTGAATCAAGAGGACTGCTACCAAGGTACTTGTAGCAGGAAGGCAGAGATGTAGAGAAGGAAGAGCATTAGTATTTGGGTTTTTTTCTTGCCAGAGTGGGCAGTGAAGTACCTTACACTAACAACTTCTGCATATTCCTCATGGTTACTACTTGAAAACCAAAAGAGAACCTTTCAGCTTACTGTCAGGCAATTTGACATAAACACCTTGTGCATCACCTATGACTTTGGAAAACAGTAAATGTATAGGCTTTGAAACTCTAAGTGTATTTACCATAGGCCCAAAATAGCAAAGACAGCACCTTTGTCCAGGCATTTCAGCTCATTGTGGGGAAACTGCTCTACCTCTAGTCAGTCACTGGCGTTTTCCTGATGTTCCTAACAGTGACTAAAATGCTGCAATCTCAATTTGCTTAATACTGGACTGAATCAATTCAATTAATATTATTCTGCTATTGTATCACAGCTATCAAGTGATACTAGCTCAGTCTGAGCTCAGATTAGGGACAGAAGTCTTGCTCATCTCTTTATTCCTCAACTTGGAGTTACCCGTTCACCCTGCTGTTGTACAAATCACCAGCTAAGATGGAGTGTAGAATTAATACTTACACTGACTAATAGAGAAAATTCAGTCACCAACTGGTTAAGCTGAATCAAGTCCTACAAATAAAAAAAACAAATGTTATTTCTTATTAGTTGCTAAAAACAAGAGCATCAAAATGGCAGTAGGAAAGTGCCGACATACCTCCTCTAAATTTTCCCATGACTCAGCTGCATTTTCATCCTGAGGTATTTCAGGAAGAGGGGAATACATCTGGCTTAAACTTTGGGAGCCATCCTTCCCTTCAGTGTTATATAAAGTTTCTGAATGAAAAACATGATGTTTGTAAGCAAATGAACTGGATCAGACTGCAGGGTGACATACGCTAGTTTTCTTGCTCTTAATGTTTCTCAAGGATATATTGATAGTTGACCTAATTCAAAGCCAAGCAACAGTCTTGAAAACTATTACGTAGGAAAAAATTCTCACAACATTACACAGCTTTTTAAAGTTATTTCCAAAGAAATTTACTCATTTCTACCAACATGCTTTCACAGTCAGTTCTGAAAATAAGATTAAATTATATTGCTGAATTCAAGGTCAGTTAATTAATTTTGTATCAGCTGAGCTTTAAAATTTTGCAGAAGAAAACAGAGCTTGGAATAAAAGCTTTTCATTTACATACGACACAAAAACACCGCACTTCCAAAACTGAACAGGCAATTATTCATTTTATGATTGATTATTATGCTACTAGTTTGATTTTCAGTCACTTAGGACAAAAAGAAGCTGAAAAAAAAAAAAAGGGTCTCAAAGTAAAAGCACTGAAAACTTGGTAACATGCCCCCAACATTAAATGCTGTGTCCAATTAGGTAAAGTTACTGTGAGGGTGGCAGACTTTTAAAACTCAACAGCGTAAAGGAGAGACTCTCAGTCACCTTCCTTTCTAAATCATCTGGGTCGACTAGAGAAGACAGGAAGAGAAGGGGCTGTGGAAAAAATGGGGAACAAAAGGCAGCAAGGCAAGATGGTGGGAAGCAGCTATGATGAACAGATGATATACACGTGCCTCCTCCAGTCCAAGAGCTCAGCCTTGAACCATTTTGGATATAATGGACAAGTATTTAATTACGGACAAGTAATTCAGAAGTAATAACAAACAAGTCTGGCTTGGCTTGTCACAGTAAAGATTAAGGAAAAGCCTGAGAGTATGAGAGGTAGGCCACAGCCCATATGTATGTAAATGATCATGTTCATTTAGACAATTTCCATTTCTCAAGAAGATGGCTACTTTAGTAGAACACTGATGTTTACTTCCACAGGAGAGCCAATGCAGGAGAAAGCTTAATATAAGGAAGATTGGTTAGATATGTCTAATAATATTAAAGTGTAAATATCACATTAAAATCTTCCTTAGGAACAACGAATATGCCAAGCTATTATAACAATATTACGTAACTGTTACTACAACAGATGCAAATCATGCAAAATAAAGAAAAATAATAATATTCAATAAAAAGCCTAATAATACAGTATGCTTGCTCATGGAATTAATTTAAGATAAAATAAAAAATATGATATATTTTGATAACATTTGGCAGTTTTTCAATATTTTTTCTTCAGCACCTCAAAAAACAGTAAGGATTAAATCTTACTATTCTAGGATCAACAGCAGAAGTCTCTTTAATGTCAATGAGGCCAATGATACTCAGCCATAATTATTAGGTGAGCAGAGTAGCTGAGTAACAAGGATGCGTTAAGTGATTCTGAATTTTATTTTGGGATTGTTGGATTGTCTTTCTAATCGTTTCTGCCCACCCTCCCCTAAAAGTCCAGACACTGACAGAACTTCAACTTCTACAATCATCTTCTATTCTTCCAGAACCTATTTTTGATCTATAATATATGATTAATTAATATTATACACTCAATTCCAAAATATCCCTCTCCCACTTTCTGCATAATTCATCATATATCCAAATGTAAGCATATATTCAAATTACAAAAAGCTCACTAAGCAAAACTGGACCCTTATATATGATGTTCCCTACTCTGGTCTGTCCTTAACAATCTACGCAGATCTACTGTGGAGAAGCGCACACCCCAAAAGACATAAATGATACTGAAGGCTTTGTATGACCTCTACACATTCAAGAGAACTTAAAATTGTAAGTGGGTTTACACTGTTATCATTCTCTGATAAGTAACAAACTAGTGAAAAAATTCTTCCCAAGAAAATTCCTTCCTCACTTCAGAAAAGTAACGTACTGAATAAGAAGGCTGGAGAAGGTAAAGTATCATCTGGGCTGAAACTAGGAGTACAACATTTATATTCAGAAGTTCATGTCTTATCAAGCCTAACACCATTTGTAATAGAACTGAGAATGAAAGGGGCTCCACCAGTTCACCTACAGCATCTCCACAGCAATGCAATAATATAAAACATCTTTACAGACTTTACACAACAGCTTCACACCTCATTACATTTGAGATGAAAATCTAATGCTCTGGAAAATTCAATACATGAGAATATATGAGTTAAAAGATGTTAGTAATTTTAAGAGAGGAGTCTCACCTTTTGTTAATATTTGCATAAAATGCAATTAAATTCTATTTCTACTAGACTTGAGCTGAGGATGGTGAAGGGGGAAGGAACTACATCATTTCACTGTCATGCTTCCTAAATTAGCAATTTGAATTTGTAAACTCCTTCCTTCTCTACTAGATGGGAAGCAACTTTTGACAAAGAACGGGCACACTGAACTTCTTTGATTAGGATCAGTAGCCAAGATTTACTTTCAGGTCTGTAGCCTCCAAGCACAAAAGAACAGGCAATACATTGCATCTGGGTTAGTAATTCAACCGAACTGCTTTCACAGTCAGCCAAACTTTAAAAAAAAAAAAAAAAGAGCTATATAATTATATTTAGCTGTCTGCCTGCCTGTATGTTTCACTTGATATAGGGTGAATTATTTCTGCGTTCTTGAGCTGACTTGTAGGAGCATGTCATTCCAGTAATATTTTTCTATTATCATCCCAATCGTTCTGATCAATTTCTTGTCTTTTAAAGTGTAGTTATGCTCAATTTTCTCCGTACTTCAAAGGTATTACAGATTAAAAAAATTAAGCCTGTTCTTTGAAATTAAACTGTAGTTCCCGTTTACAACCTATGTAACTGTTAGAAAAGCAGTTAGAGAAGACAAAGCCTTTCCAGAGGCTGGAATTTTGCCATCTGCAAAATATCAGAATGTACTGAGGACAACTGGAGCAAGTTACTAAAAGAACAAATATTTTAGATTTTATTCTGGTCATAACAGAGAAGAGCTTGCAGTGAGTTTAAAAGTAACAGGTAATCTGGATGAAGGAGATCACGGCATACCAGAGTTCACTAGTCTATGGAAAGACTGAGAGCAAAAGACCAAAGACAATGAGCTCTCCCGAAAAGAGATATGAACAAATTCAGCAAATTGATTAGCAGGAGCTACCAGGAAGAAGTTCCTGAAGAGTAAAGGAATGCAGAAGAGTTGGCAGACACTAAAAAAAATATACTTTACTCCAGGTGACAGTAAATTGTCCTGATGCAGAGGAAAAGGTGTAAAAACAGGAAACCAGTATGGCTTCAGCAAGAGCTCTTTAATGCACCAGGAATCAAAAATTCGACACTCAGTTAAGACAAGTACAAAGGAATAATTTATGCATGGAAGATCTCTATCACAAAGACTAAGAAGCAAATACATTAAAACTACCACGGGGCATAAATGGCAGCACGGTTTCTATGAATACCACTGAAATTAGAGGAAGACAAAGGAAGTATAAGTCCATTACCAGGTAAAGAGAGAAAATAATGGTTGACCCAGAGAAAGATGAAATACTGAATGCCTATTTTACTTCAGTCTTCATTAAAAAGGTAGCTGTGATCAAATACTTGATGCAATTAATTCTAATAAGAAAAAAGCATAGGCTCAAACAGAAAGAATAGGTTAAAAATATTTAGATGAGCTAGTTTGATTCAGGTTTTCAGGATTTGAGGAAATTCACTCTACAGTATTTAAGAAACAACCTCTGAAAGACCAAACATTATTTCTGAGAACTTGTGGAGAGTGTGAGGTGATCCTAGAGGACTGCAAAAGAGCAGACTCATTTGTTATCTTTATGTTTTTTGGAGGGGAAGGGGGATGCAGCAAGCAGCCAAACTCTGAAACCCATAAAGACATTTGAACAAATTACTGAATAATCAATACAGAAACATCTCAAAGCTAAAGAATGCTGAAAACAGTCAAGATTCACATGTCGAAAGTCAATCATATCAAAACAATTTAATTTCTTTTCTACTATCCTAGGAGGAAGAGAGAAAGTGCATATTTAGTCTATCCTGACTTTAGTAAGACTTTCTGACACCATCGCACATGACATTCAAAAGCAAGCCCAGTCTTCCAAACCTGTATTTCTTTTCTCTCCACTTGCCCATTAGACTTTCCTCCTCGTTTAACTACATTCGAAACAGCTCTTGTAGTTCTGCACATAGCAATAAGAAAGTTCATTAAATAAAATATGCTCATGTTTTTCTACAGTACCGTTGACTGAAAAAACACTTTCAATTTTAAAGACACATTACATTTCCAAACAAGCTGAAACAATACTGCTACTGCTGCAATCCAACTAGTTACTGTTCTGTAGAAGGATTTAATTCTGATGTAACCAGCTTTATCACAGATCAGCTGCAGAGAATTCCAGCCAGTGCCAGAGCATAAGGGGAAGAAGAAAGAAGAATAAAGGACAAAAGGCAGAGTTTGTATGGAAAAGCAGCAAATATGTCTGACTTGTGTGTGTTTTCAAAATCTTTCATTTACATGGATTTATACTGTTTCCTGCTTTCTTGCCAGTTACCAAGACAAAACGCTACATGAAGACATGTTCTCCTTTATATGAAGTGCTCCTCCTTTCCAGATATTTCAGCATGTTATGCTGTCTGACATATAAAAATTACTTTTCTTTTGACACTGCAAGCACTAACTCAGTGAAAATGGCCTAAATGATCACTTGCAAGTGATAAGTGATTTGCAAGGGAGAAAAAGAAATTGAGCTACCAGGAAACAAGAACGTTAAAAGTATTTCTCTTCCTACGAACAGTCTTCTATTTCAAGACTTGAGGCCCTTTTCCCTGGAAGGTCACATCTATCTTATATCTTAAGATACTTGAAGAAAGCATTCTCTACTTATCTAAACTTAGTCACATAATACTGTATTAACAGGCCATGAGAAAAGCATGGTGCAGGGATGGAAAATCCGCTTCTCGATTAACAATTATTATTCAACCAAAATCTAAGAACTTGTTTATTTTAATTATATCTGGTCAGAAAACACTGTCAGGATACAACAATATAGATATAACAGATACAGAAATGATATACTACTACCTCCTCCTACAGTTGCAGATCTGGTTAAAGAGGTATCTTCCTGTCTTTCAAGTTGCCTTTTAAGTTCTTCTGCAGATTCAGAATGGAGCTGTAGGAACTCTTTTATGGCAAATGAAGCTTCCTCTTTAACTGGATTTATCATTCTTTGCAGAATTGGGATGTCTTCCTGCCGGACTCGCAAACAAAGTTTCTCCATCTCTCTCATATTGGCTCGTAGTTGCTGTAACAGTTTTAATATTTTGTAACTACTATGAAAGAGCACCAGACACCTTCTGCGTGCTGGGAAGCACACAGCTGGGAAGCAACTATCATCCTGATTATCTTTAATTATACCTTTTAAATAATCAGTAAAAGTGCAATTTCTAAGTTTTAATAAGCTAAGACAAATAAAACTCAAACATTCCTATTCTCAAGCAATCCGTCCGGGTCACTTCTCCTCCACATCCAGTTTCTTTTCCAGCCTGCATTGTTTGACTTCAGCTGGTTTTCCTGTCAAAGATGCCCCTTATTATTCCACAAGCCAGTGTCTTTGATAATACAGTGAATCCTTCCCCTGAACCCATCCTTGGTCTCCCAGATTCTGTGCTATTCCCTGGACTTTTTCCGCTCCTGCAGAGGAGACGTCCCATAAGAAATACAGCAATCTGCAGAGAAGCTGCTTATACTCATTTAAGGTAACTCAACCTAAAGTTGTGCCCTTTTGAGTAAATGACCTATCTTCTCCTATTCTTTGCAAGACAGGTGACAGTCCTATAGCTGATGGAGACACTGAGTGAGACAACAATTTAATCATCCCAGCCAGAACTCATGACCTGTAAAGACAAAGGCACAGCATCATGGAAAGTATTTCTGAGAGTTTTTGCTTGAAGATGCCAGTACATCACAACCAGCTTGTTAAGTATGTTGTAATTTCTTGCTCAATGTGAATTCACTCAGCTCTCTCTCTATTGAAAAAAAGGATGGCGGCAACTCCCTCTTCAATGGAATTTTGAATGTACAGAATAGTTTACATACCCAGCGCGCTGAGTGCTCACACGGATGCACTGATTACAGTCTTTTTAGAAGCGGCCTATGTTCCACAAGGAAAATCAAGCTATCTTCCTCTCCTTCTCATAAGGAGAACCAAAGTTTAAGGAAGAAATGGTACATATTATCTTCTCTGATGAACTAATTTATCACTAGGAGCAGTGAATCCCAAAATAAAAAATATTTTTTCAGTCATCTCCATCAATGTTTTAGTCTTCTTGGTGTCAGTTTTACACTTTATTTTCTTCTCCAAGTAAAGAAGTCTGTTTGTTTGTTTTGGAATGATAAAGAATAAAGGATTTAACTGTTTAATTAATTAATGATGCAATGTTTAAGTTATTTTGGTGTCTGTGATTAATTTAGTCCTTTGCCAAAATATTTACACAAGTTGCAGCAAGTAAACATAATATCAGAATAAAATAAACAAACACTTCTCAAAATTTACTTGTTTTGTAACAAGCAGTGACTCTTTGTGGTGATCAGTACACTTCGGGATGTGAAAATCTCCAACCCCGAAATTTTTCAGATTATTTTTCCAAAATAATCATTTTCTTTTTGTAAAGACATCTTCATGGACAATGGAGAAGGCTTAAAATTTTCACAATATTCATATTTCTTCTCAGAAGAAAGACAAATGTTGGACTGGAATCCCAATTACAAGATACAGAAATATTTCTTTAGATACAAGAGTTTTAAAAAGACAGAAACTATTCATAACTGGCAAGAACACTTTGTGTGTATGCATCTCCTGTGGGATAAATGTCTATAGCAAAAATAAAGGTTTTTATTGCCTAGGCTTTTAAAATTTAAAAATGCACAAATCTTTTCCTAAAAACGAATACAAGAAATTTATAGTTCAAATTATATAACTGGTTGTTTTAGGACAGAGTTTTTACATAATTATAAAAAAATTAAAGCTGCAATAAAAATAATATTCATTGCATTACATTATAAGGAGATTCAATAAAGTACATTATTCACTGCAGTATGTACCATTTGTTTTGAGTATTCCTCTCACAGTAGAATAAGAGAATGGATAACCACCAGTGACTGATTAGTAAAAGAAAGATTTTCTTCACTAATGCAAATCAAGAAAAGGTAATTCCTTAAAAAAGCAATATTGCTTACCTGGAAAAGCAGGAAGTAGATGAAACATATTTTATTTATATACCCTAGTAGAAGTAACCTTTTTTTAAAATGTAAAAACAATAGAAAATTGTTATTTCTGGTCTTAAAAGGATTTGTTTATAAGAGCCTACAACTTCCTTACACATTATATTGCAAGAATTCAGTGTCCTAACTGTTATAGCGTTTTTCCTCATGTCTAACAGAGATCTTTCTTGCAGCACTTTAACCGATGTAATTCTAATCCTCTCTGTCAAAAACATGGGGAAAGACCAGCCCTACCCTCTTTGCAATTATCTTTTTCACGTTTCCAAACACACAGCACATCACTCCCAGGTGTCTCTTTTTTGGACAAAGTAACTCTTATTTTTCAGCCTCTGTAGGTAAGTCCCGTTTTCTCAATTTCTGATCATTTTCATTGCTTTCCCTGAACAGTTCCTTTATCAGTCCTATCCTCCGTATAAGTGTGCTGCCCAAACTGGACAAAATATTCCACCTGAGATCCTACTAATGCTGAGCAAAGAGATTACTCCATAGACTGCACAGGCTGTGCTCCTGTTTATACATCCTACCGTGTTATTTGCCTTTTTTGTGTCAGTATCACATTATTGGCTCACTTTTAGTTCGTGTCTCTCAAGTCCTTTTATACAGAACTGCTACCCAAACAGCTGTTTCCCATGCTGGATTTATACAGCCAAGGATTCCTGCCTAATGATTGTCCTTGTCTCTATCCAAATACATGCTAATTTTTCAGGTCATTTCTCAAAACCCCTTTGAATTCTAATTCTGTCCTCTCCATCAGAATCCTGCAGTCTCTCCCAGCTTTATGTTGTTTGCATATTTTTTCTTATATAATGAAACAATAATGTTACATAGCTACTGCATAGTGCTTTCATCCCTGAGTCTCAAAGGATTTTATTGGATTAAAGTTCATTACTCCTATTGAACAGACGGAAAAATTGAGGCAGGGACACAGAGCGCAGCCAACAGAGGCAGCCAACAGACGCAGCAGTTTGCGCAGCAGTGTCTGGGCTCTGCCTGGGCCTTTTGTGGGCCTTGTTGGAAGTTGGGGAGACTTTCCGGGGACCCCCGAGGAACTAGACGGTGCTTGCTGCTAGCAGGAAGGGAGAGCTGGGCAAGGACTCCTGCAGGGGACCTTGACTTCACTTCTCCTGGGAAGTTCTAGCTAGGTGGGGCTGCTGCTAACCAGCTCTCTGGGCTGCCCTGGTCAGAGGGAGTTGGGGCTTTCGTTTCAGGTGGCTCCTGATTGGGTGGGTCAAGCACCCTTGTGAGTCACTGCTAGGCAGAGGCCTATATAAGAGCCAGGCCTAGAGCACAGCTCCCAGAGCACAGCCAACAGAGGCAGCAGTTAGTTTGTGCAGCAGGCAAGGAAGGCACCTCTCCATTTTGCACATTTTGCACAGTGGTGTGTCCTTCCCCGGGGCATGGTCATGACACGCCGCAGAGCACGTTCCCCAGTGGCTGCGGGAGGTGCTGCATCGGCTGTGTCTGAGGCCTCAACCCAGACAGACCCTCGGACAGCAGATGCAGCTCTGCAGGTGTGAGGCTGCAGGGAGTGCCTGGGGCCTCTCCGTGGGGCCTGGGCTGACAGTCAGCTCTCCTGTGTGAGGTGTGCTGTGGTTGACCAGTTGCGTCACCAGATAAAGGAGTTACGGGAGGAGGTTAGTAGGCTGCGTAGCATCCGAGAGGATGAGCGGGAGATTGACAGGGCGTTCTCGGAGACTGTTCAGCTCCGGGAGTCCCCTGCCCCCACTGCAGCGGAGGTGTCAGAGGGCTCAGCACCGTGTGTAAAGGTGCATCATAACGCTGTTGAAGAGGGCTGGAAGCTGGTGACCTCTCGCAGAAGGAGAAAGGCTCTTGCTCCTCCTCAAGACTTACCCTTGAAGAACAAGTTTAGCGCCCTCCAAGCTGAGGAGGAGCTGGGCATGGCTCCAAGGGAGGCAACTGGCCTGGCAGACCCTGTGCCGTGCAGGAACCCCCGGAAGAAACGGCGAGTGATTGTTGTGGGTGACTCCCTGCTGCAGGGGACAGAGGCACCTATCTGCCGACCTGATCTCTTGTCCAGAGAGGTTTGCTGCCTGCCAGGGGCTCGAATAAGAGATGTCGTGGAAAGACTGCCAAGGCTTGTCCACGCGTCGGACTACTACCCTCTGCTGATCTTCCATGTGGGTGCTAATGACACGAAAGGCAAACTGGAAACAATCAAACAGGACTTCAGAGCTCTGGGAATGGTGGTGAAGGGTCTGGGAGCCCAGGTCTTTTTCTCCTCAATCTTGCCTGTGAGGGGGAAGGACAGGAGGAGGAGTAGACGAGTTTTCCAAGTTAACAGCTGGCTGCGCCACTGGTGTTGGCAACAGGGCTTTGGTTTCTATGACCGTGGGACCCTGTTTGAAGATCAACAGCTGATGGGGAGCGATGGGATCCACCTTACCAAGTGGGGCACGCGTGTCTTTGCCAACAGATTGGCCAGCCTGGTACGGAGGGCTTTAAACTAGGCAAGATGGGGGAAAGGGAGTGGTATAGTGGCAGGGGAGACAGTAAAACACCGCTCAAGTCAGGATGCCTCCAGCGGGTGCATACAACCAGGGGAGACAGCATGGGACATGGCTATGGAGGATCCTCTTGCACCTCTCCTGGGAAGCCTGCGTGCTTGACTGGCTCTCTGAAATGCCTGTACACCAATGCACGCAGCATGGGGAATAAGCAAGAAGAGTTAGAGATCTGTGTGCAGTCGCAGGGCCATGATCTCATTGCAGTGACAGAGACATGGTGGGATAGTTCGCACGACTGGGATGCTGTCATGGATGGCTATGTGCTTTTTAGGAAAGACAGGCCAGGAAGGCGAGGTGGTGGAGTTGCTCTTTATGTGAGGGAGCAACTAGAATGTATGGAGCTCTGCCTCGGGGTGGATGAAGAGCAAGTTGAGAGCCTATGGGTAAGGATTAAAGGGCAGGGTAACATGGGTGACACTGTTGTGGGGGTTTACTACAGGCCACCTGACCAGGAGGAAGTCATTGATGAGGCCTTCTACAGACAGCTGGAAGTAGCCTCATGATCACAGGCCCTGGTTCTCATGGGAGACTTCAACCACCCTGACATCTGCTGGGAAGACAGCACAGCTAGGCACAAACAGTCAAAGAGGTTCCTGCAGAGGATTGATGATAATTTCTTGACCCAGGTGGTGGAGACGCCGACGAGGAAAGGTGCAATGCTAGACCTTGTACTAACGAACAAAGAAGGTCTAGTTGGAGAGGTGAAGGTTGGGGGCAGCCTTGGCTGCAGTGACCGTGAGGTGGTGGAGTTCAGGATCCTACGAGGAGGGAGCAGGGCAATGAGTAGGATTGCAACGCTGGACTTCAGGAGAGCTAACTTTGGCCTCTTGAGGGACCTACTTAGGGGAATCTCCTGGGGTAGGGCCCTAGAAGGAAGAGGGGTCCAAGAAAGCTGGTTAATATTCAAGCGTCACTTCCTCCAGGCTCAAGAGCAGTGCATCCCTCTGAGGAAGAAGTCAAGCAAAGCGGGCAGGAGACCTGCATGGATGAGCAAGGAACTCCTGGCAAAATTCCAGCAGAAGAAGGGAGTGTACAGAATGTGGCAAAGGGGACAGGCCACTTGGGAGGAATACAGGGACGTTGTCAGAGTGTGCAGGGATGCGACAAGGAAGGCTGAGGCTCGTTTGGAATTCAATCTGGCAAGGGATGTCAAGGACAACAAGAAGGCCTTCTTCAAATACATCAATTGCAAAAGGAAGACTAGGGAAAATGTGGGCCTGCTGCTGAACGGGGCAGGTGCCCTGGTAACAAAGGATACAGAGAAGGCACAGTTATTGAATGCTGCCTTTGCTTCCGTCTTCACTGCTAAGGCCAGTCCTCAGGAATTCCAGACCTTGGAGGCAAGAGAGGAAGGCTGGAGAAAGGAAGACTCTCCCTTGGTTGAGGAGGATCGGGTTAGAGATCTTTTGTCCAAATTTGACATCCACAAACCTATGGGCCCCGATGGGATGCAGCCACGAGTGCTGAGGGAGCTGGCGGATGTTATCGCTAGGCCACTCTCCATCATCTTGGAAAGGTCCTGGAGATCAGGAGAGGTGCCTGAGGACTGGAAGAAAGCCAATGTCACTCCAGTCTTCAAAAAGGGCAAGCAGGAGGAGCCAGGAAACTCTAGGCCTGTCAGCCTCCCCTCCAGCCCTGGAAAGGTGATGGAACAGCTCCTCCTGGAGGTCCTCACTAAGCATCTGGAGGACAAGCAGGTGATCAGGAGGAGTCAGCATGGATTCACCAAAGGGAAATCATGCTTGACCAGTCTGGTAGCCTTCTCTGATGGCATGACTGGCTGAGTAGAGGAGGGCAGAGCAGTGGGTGTTGTCTTTCTGGACTTCAGCAAGGCTTTTGACACTGTCTCCCATCACATCCTCCCAGGTAAGCTCAGGAAGGGTGGGCTAGATGAGTGGACGGTGAGGTGGATTGAGAACTGGCTAGGTGGCAGAGCTCAGAGGGTTGTGGTGAATGGCGCAGAGTCAAGTTGGAGGCCTGTGGCTGGTGGTGTCCCCCAGGGGTCAGTCCTGGGTCCAGTCTTGTTCAATGTATTCATCAATGACCTGGAGGAAGGGACAGAGTGCACCCTCAGCAAGTTTGCTGATGATACTAAACTGGGAGGAGAGGCGAACACACCAGAAGACTGTGCTGCCATTCAGAGGGACCTGGACAGGCTGGAGAGGTGGGCGGAGAGGAACCTCCTGAAGTTCAACAAAGGCAAGTGCAAGGTCCTGCACCTAGGCAGGAATAATCCCATGCACCAGTACAGGCTGGGGGTTGACCTGCTGGAAAGTAGCTCTGCCGAGAAGGACCTGGGAGTGCTGGGGGACAACAAGTTAAACATGAGCCAGCAGTGTGCCCTTGTGGCCAAGAAGGCCAATGGTCTCCTGGGGTGCATTAGGCAGAGTGTTGCCAGCAGGTGGAGGGAGGTGATCCTGCCCCTCTACTCAGCCCTGGGGAGGCCTCACCTGGAGTACTGTGTCCAGTTCTGGGCTCCCCAGGACAAGAGAGACATGGCACTCCTGGAGAGAGTCCAGCGGAGGGCTACCAAGATGATTAGAGGGCTGGAGCACCTCTCCTATGAAGAAAGACTGCAAGAGCTGGGCCTGTTCAGCCTGGAGAAGAGAAGACTTGAGAGGGGATCTCATCAATGTGTACAAGTATCTGAAGGGGGAGTGTCAAGAGGATGAGGCCAGCCTCTTCTCCGTGGTGCCCGCAAGGCAATGGGCAGAAACTGAACCACCTGAAGTGGAAGTTCCACCTGAACCTGAGAAAAAACTTCTTCACTGGGAGGGTGACAGAGCATTGGAACAGGTTGCCCAGAGAGGTAGTGGAGTCTCCTTCGCTGGAGATATTCAAAACCCGTCTGGATGTGATCCTGGGCAATCTGCTCTAGAGGTCCCTGCTTGAGCAGGGGGGTTGGACTAGATGATCTCCAGAGGTCCCTTCCAACCTAAACGATTCTGTGACGCACAGTTTGAGCCAGATTTTCCTGAAGTGTCCACAAATATGGAGGTAAGTCTGGGAGACCCATTAGGATGTTATATGCTGTGAATAAATATAACAGATGTTTTTCAGAAATGCAAATCAGAAGTGGCTTGATTTTCACAGATACTGTGAAAAACCTATTGACTCTATCAGCACATCCAACACTAAAAAACAAAGAAGTCAAACATAATTAAGGTGCCCTGCATCTCTGTTCCTTTCAAAATCTTTACAAACACATTTCATAAAAAATAAAGACTCAATTACAAATTGCCATCAGAAAATACAATACAAAAGGAGGGAACGACAAACAAAATTGAAAGGAGAATTAGACAGCTGTGATATCAGTAATTAATTGCACATCAATAAGAAATGCTTGAATCCTCTCTTTCCAGACTTTCTAATATTTTGAGATGTAAACGCAAAGTTATCTATGAAACAGCAACAGGAATGGTTTAGATCTGGGAAGGAAAAATGCCTCAAATTTGTCACGTTTTAAGGGCAGTGGAAGTCCCAGCATCTGGGGCCAGAAGAAAGAAGGCATGGGAGCATGCCAGCAGTCAGAAAGATTGAGTGATGCTGAAAAAATCTGAGCCTTGGGAAAAGGCACTGGAGATCCTTCGGTCTCTTCTGAGCCGTCCAGATGTACCTCCACACTGAAAAATCCTCGATTGTTTGGTTGTGTTTTATGTCCCTTAATAAAGTTGCTGCCTGCCATATTAGTATCCATCAAGCATCTGCATCATCCTTTAGCTGTGCTTGGAATCAAAGGCTCAAATGGGGTTGTTCAAATGTACACGGCAGCAGACAAAAGTAGCTCATTATCCGCATAGCAGCAAAGCAGGAAAATGCTGTAAAAGCTGGACAGTGCAGCAAGAGTTTTGTTTGTGGACAGAGGAGTACCTGTAAACACCCTCTGTCAATGGTCACCCTAAGTTCGCATTCTGCATGCTGGGGAAGCTGTGGACCCAGAAGGTGTCAACAAGACAAGTAAGAGAGCTTTATTTAAAAACTTTTTCTTTGGTTTAAAATCACTGTTGCTGAAAGTGACTACACATGTCTACCCACTAGCTTACCCTATTACTCAGGACACAGATTTAAGTAAGAAAGATGAGGAATTAGAATTAAGTTTTCCATTTTTAGAATTCTCTTTAAAAACACAAAGTATCTTCCCATACTCTGCTGCTACTAAGCAGCTCAGGAATGGGAGTTTCTCTACAGATGTTTAGAACAAAGTGATAGACTCCCTTAAAAAATGCAGAAGTCCTAACAGCAATTTTCAGCAAATCAGTAAACCTCATTCCTACAAACAAGTAACACTTCTCTATTTTTTTCCTTTTGTCAATATTTGTTCTTCAGAGCAGTAAATTTATTCACTAGTGGTGACTGCTGAATTTTCAAAGTAATGTAACTCTCAATGAAAACTGGATGCTGTGTTTATGTAGCCTTATTGTTGGCCAGCTTAAAATACCACCATCACTTCACACTCAAATATGTAAAAATCAAGAATATCACCACAAGTGTTGTACCAGCATTTTTATTACATTTGAGAAAAAGTAACTGATGACAACAGAGAAGGAAACAATTCCTCTTCAACTGCTGGCAAACGCTTGCAGCAACCTGCAGTACTGTGTCACATCACAGAGGCTGGGCTACACTGCCACAGCATACCGTTAAGATTAAGTACGAGCACGTACTAAGAACACAGTGAAAAGATGTGGTAACGAACAGTATAAATGCACCTCAGTGCTTCAGTGCTGACCCAAAATGAGGCCCCGGTGCCCAGGAGAAAACACCAGGTCTGAATGATCACACCTCTCACAAACGTCAAAGGGCTGAGATGAAGCCAAAGTCCTTGCAAAGGCAGAAAGGACTTGAGCTGCGGGATCACTTTTCTACTCATGACTTTCGTCTCTTCCAGGCAACATGTGGTATCTCTTATCAGTTATGACAAAAAATAAGGTACCATCAAAGGCCCATCCCAGCAACAGCTACCTTAAAATCCCATGTATCTGTTCTAGCCACACATCCTTGGTAAAACTCATTTTCCCAGAGTGCTCAGAAAGTGCTCCAGCACTTCACTTACTCTGTCTCCACCAGCCCACACTGTTCCTAAAGCTACCAGCTAACTGAATTACTGTGGTCATGTCACTGCCACACTGATCTCTGCGGCTCCCATTCTCTTTTTCTTCTCCTTGATTATATTACCATGAAATATAATGCCATATATATTTTGGAACATTTTACACTTTAAACCTAAACTATTTATGCTGAAATAGCACACGGAAGTCATAGAATCTGTCATGTCCAACAAGTAAGCCCTTTTTCTCTCATCTTCTGTCTGTTAACTTTCCCTCCACTCTACACCTTGTTGTTTTAAATTATGAAGTGAGTAGTGCCTCCAAACAAACTACCCATCATATTAAAACCCTCTCAAACTTAAATAGGAGTTTTGGGGAAGTATTGCACTAGCTTGCCTCTGCAAATGTAATCTTGTCTTCATTTATGTTCTCTAGACTTTATTCAAAGTACTGTAATAAAGGATGTATGTCACAAATTTCTTGGCATAAATCTTACAAAGTCTGAATTTAAGGATATGTTTAACCTTCTGACAGCCACAGACTGCAACAGTCAGCTGATTTTACATGACCCTGCTTTGATACCATAAACGGTCTCTTGCAGCAACAGAGACGCTCATCTAGTCTGCTTCTCTTGTTCTCAAAGTTTATTTGTGGGGCCTTCCAGAAGGATAACAAGAACTTACTTTGAAGACTGCAGAAGTGTAAAGATGGTACAGAAGATAAGAGCCAACACAAGTAAGTTTGGAGATGCATGCAAAAGAGAGCAGATTGAGTTTCAAAGCTGACTGACAGAAAAACCTTTTTTCACTTGTAAACTATTTGCAGTTAAAATGGAAAGCATGAAAGAGAAAAAAAAATCTGACATTTTCCAAGTTACTTTTCAAGTTGGAACACCACAGTAGAGAGTCTAGGTTTGCCTAGGTGTGTTTTACAGAATAAGGTCTCCTTTTGTGGGCTGGATATAGACCCAAGCCAGACCATCTACGGTATTTTTTCTATTTTGTTCAATGTCTTATATCCTCTGTAATAACGACAGTATTTGGCTTCCTCTGAGTATGATCACGTCACTCCTTAGCTGTTAAAACAAAGTACTGCTATTCCTTTGAAATTAATTTAAAGTAATTAATTGTACAGTACAATTAGCATATATGTGGACAAAGCCTAGCAAAACTGCCTATTTAATCAGGCCCTAGGAGTTTAAAAGCTCCGTGGAATATCCCTAAGAAGGAACATCTATAAAAGCACATCTGTGAAAACTAATGACACAATATACTAGGGCTGTTTTCTCAGTATTTTTGAAAGGGTGGCATCACGTCGTATACAAAGCAGATTTCCCCAGTTTCTCCGTCTGACTGTCTCCGTCCATTCTCCTTTCAGAAGTTTTTAATGTAGCGTCCAGTCATCAGAAAGAAGAGGTATCCAGCTATGCTCATCTATACTTCTATTATACTTTTGACCACCATCAAAAGTACAACAGAAGTAATTATTCTGGGTAAACTGAAAATTCAGAAAAATGGCTAATTATGTGCGCATGGATTAAATGTAGAGTGGCTGTGCATATATTTGTCTAAAACCTGTGGTGGATGCCTTGGGTCAATATTGACTTAGGAATTCCTAATGTATTTTTACAACTTCTAATTCTGAGAGTAAAGTGTGTGCTGCAGAGAACATTTGGTATCACAATAATTAATCTGATTTCTTTGCAAACAAACAGAACGTAAGTCCATTGGTAAACATTTAAACAGCTTATAGCAAACACATTCTACATGTCATATAATTTATTATCAAGTACTCCAGAGTCCTAACTATTTAATTAAAACAAAGCTAGTCTACTCTTCTTGCATGGACCCAGATATTTATTCTGCTCTCTGAGTATCAGAATATGTACCAATTTCAGAATGTGTACCAATTTAATGCATACTTTCATCGAGATCTAAAAGCACAAAGTATTAATTAAAAAATTAGAAAATGTGTTTTGGTTGAAAGTGAAAATGGCAGCCTTTCGACTCAATACAAACATATTCTAGAGACAAATACGCCTTCTTACTACTAAAGCATTTAATGTATCTAAAAACAAAATCTTCAATATAAGAGCTATTTCTATAGCTAATTATTGATAGATTTTTTGTCTTGCTAAACAAATGATACAGATGATAAGAAAGCTACAAGGAAAGCCTTCCTCACCCCTTAGATGTGAAAATATATAAAAACATGGACACAGGCAAACAGGTGCCTATTACCCCACACCCGTTAGAATGCTATTGTTTTAATACAACTGATTTTGCAACTGTCTTTGGAAGATGTCTTTGGCGGCACGTGGAGACTAAGAACAAACTTATTTTATATTCAAATTTCAAAAATGCTTAGTGAAAAACATAATAAACATTCAAAGCTTCAAATAACAGAACAATCAAGTGGGCTTTACATATAACTTCATATCAGTTATGCTAAACAAGCACATTAACACCTTTCTTTCCTCAAAAAAAGATACTGTCATCAAGTGACATGTACATAACTCTAGCTCTGCCCTCTGTTTAATACCGTTGTTCACTTAATTTTTCTTTCTGAGTTTTTTTTTCATTTTTAGTCTGGTCTTATTTCCCATGGGAGCCAATAGGGCACTGCACCAAATGACAATTTATAGTATTAGAATTACGGAATTCAGTGTTTCAGGACTGCACTACCCTTGCTGGCAAAGTCTGCTCATCTAGATGCAGCATAGGTCAGAAAAGGTTTGCTCCAGCTACAGTCACGTCCCGTGAGTAACATACATTAAACCAAAACAAGATGCCTCTTCTACTGGCAAAGGTATGTCTGTCCCTCGAGTTTTCCCAGTACAGCAGTGTTACCACACCTAGCTGCTGTATCTGTTCCAGCAAACCTTTGCAGTGCAGATCTGCTCTTAGTGTTTTTCTGTACTAATAATCTTCTTGGGTTGCGTGCTGTTCAACAGTGGGAAGGCAGATGTCTGGCATTAGCTTCTGCACTGTTTTGATCAAGATCTGCTTTTTTTAAAAAAAGATGTGACATTCTCTGTGTGCTGAGTTACAGTTCACCACATATGAAGTCACTGATATGATGCCATGCGCGGAAATGTGTCTGCTATTTCATCTTTTGATGTTTCTACTCATCTCTTTTGATGTTTCTACTCATCTAACAACAGATCTGCACACCAGACTAGTAGTCTGGATGTTCTGTGTTTGGTATGAAACCATTCTTTAAAATGAAAACTACCTCACTATTGCAATTCCTAATCTTCTAATTTAGTAATGTAAGCATACAGTTAACAAAAGACCAGAGTCTCCAAACTTTGCATGACTCAAAGCTATATATAAATATTATATACTATTTAGATACCAGCAGTCACTTGTGCATTTGGAATAATCTAAAACCTCACAGTATGTTCACACAATTGCAGAATTTATTGTAAAAATACCTTACTTGAAAAGCTAACTAGAAAGTGTTTGTTCAAGGATCCTGAAACTTCCCACTGATAAGCCATATTCTCCTTCAGCAGTTTCAAAAAAATTGTGACTGTATCTGCTCACAGGACACAACTAGGAAATCCCTACTTTTTAAACAAAGTCAAGGGGTATCAGCTACCTGTCAAATCTACATCTCTGTTAAAATCTGTCCCCGAGGTAACCAGTACTATGTATATAATTTAATTCCATTAACATCGCACTCATTTTAATATCTTTACCTGAACTGTCCGTCCTGCATTGATGTGCTCTTCATGTAATCTGCCCCAGAGCCTGCATCTTTGATACTAAAATATAGAAAAAAATCTCCATATAATTGCAATTTTTACCAATTGCCTATTCACAGAAAGACAACTTCACTGAATAATCACTTTAATATTCCAAAACTTAGATTAGAAAAGCTAAGTCACAGGCATTCCCACTGCAAAACTAGACAAGTAAATGGCAATATATTCTGTGAATAATTTGGGATAATGTATTTTCATTCAATCACAAATAACCAGGGTTCTAGTAACAGTTTTTACCAACAAAGAGATTTTGCAGTATCCAGATACTGCTGTGGCATATTTCACTTAGTGGTCAGCAAAATAAAGGGCAGAAGGAAGAAAAAGGAATGGAGTGGGGGATAAGCAGTAGCAGTCATGTAAGACCACAAGGTATACGAGATATTATTTGCAAAGGCAATTGCATTCATTACAGGCCACTACTGTCCTCATTTACATTTACCTTTTTTATATAGTTACACACACAGTTAAGAGAATCATCAAAGCAGATTCTGTATCTGCATGAAGCTCCACTAACTTCAGTGGGAAACTACCCGTACAGCTCTTTTCACAGGACAGAGGCCACAGTAATTATTCCAATCGCAGAAAGCAAGGTTTGCAAAATTATCAGTATCATCACATACAACCTTCTTCTCATCGGTAAAATAAATCAATCCCTGGTATTGCTAGTTAACATAGACTAATACAGAGACATCTCCATCACAAAAGAAAATACCCTTAATAAAACAACAGAGAGTAGTACAAACTGCGATTCTTGGGGTAGGCACTGAAACCATCAAAGAATGCATTAAAATACTCAACAATATTAGAATATTCTTTTCTAATCATTCACATGACAGAACAAAAATATTTAGCATGACTTCTGATGTGTCTTATGTAAATTTTAGTTCTTCAATTTCTTAACAGCTCATGCTCCTCAAAAAAAAAATCTCTTTATCTACAGCCCACATCTTTTATTAATCCTTTTTTTAATTATAGAGACCAGAGCAATAAGGATTGCAAGATACTCGGTCTCCTAAAGTATGATGAGGAATCTGAAGTTACTTATTTTCAGAGAAAACAGTTCCTTCATGTTAGGATTTTGTAGCAGTATGGAAGGAAAAAGGTTTAGTTTCAATTAAGTTAGATTAAAGTTATTTTTCTAGGAAACTAGCAACTTCTGCACAAATTATTATGCCATTAAAACTATTGCCATTGTTCTTTAAAATAAAATAGACAAAAACCTGTATCAATATTAGCTCTTCCAATTCAGTCATCCCTGAAACAGTACGGAAACATGAATTTCTGAGGGTGGAACAAGAGGGATTTGGGGAAAAATTATCTTTTCAATTTCAACTGACTGCAATATATTGTTAACATGCTGAATAATAAAAAACCCTGTTTTCCAATTTAGAAGAATAAGAATACAACAGGAAACCTTTATTGCTCTTTATAATTTCTACCAGAAATGCTCAACAAATTTATCTGTTTTATATATGCAGCAGTTCTATTACAATGCGCTTTGAAACTTCTGCTGTGCGAGGGATCACCTCAAAGAATCCAACTAATTCCCCCGGAGCAGTGACACTCATGGGCTGGGAATTCTTCCATGTTGCGCTCTCTGAGTCACCCCAGAGCTCACCACAAAGCCTGCCATGCTCCTGGGCGATGCTCACTTTGGGCGAATCAAGGTCAGTCTGGAGAGCAAACCTTGAGGACAGATGACTTCACCTCCTTTTATCATTAACAAATAAATGTAAAGCCAAGTGAGGTCTATGAAGTAAGAATACCTATGCAATCTTAACAGCTTTATTTTGTGCTATTGCCAAATACATTCTACCTCAGGAACACAAAATACAGCGTTGCTCTCAGATACTCAACCCTTTTTTCCCCATTTCTCCAACTCACTTCTGAAAATCTGCTTTCGCAAGAGACCTTTGCAGTATTCAGTGGACATGGAGAACTCAAAAGCGTTTCATAATATCTTCTGCATTCACTTGTATAGTGGGTAACAGCCACCAATGTTTCTAAAATCTCTACCATAATTCTCTTATACCAGGTATACACTGTGATGAAAGATGCAGTAAGATCCAGATCTCTTAATTTCTCAGTTTGTGTCACCTGCCCTTTATGTATCTTCCCACCATATCAACGGTTCCTAGCCCATGGGAAAAATACACTTCACGCAAGATCCTTTGACTTTGGCACAGTCATGGGAAATGAACTTAGAGCAGAGAAAAACAGAGAAAAGCATGCCATGGCGTGCAGCTTTCTTTTTTTTTTTTTTAAAGAATTGTTGCCTATCAATCACCAACAAAGTTTAAGACCAGCTCATTTCCATGTATACATGCAGCATGCCAACATTTCCACTTTCTTGTAGTATTATGACAATTGCTTTCATCTAACAGAGGCTAACATAAATTTGATAACTCTACAGGTTTTTGGTTAAGTATGCCTTTTATTCCCTATTTTGGAGGGAAAGGCCATCAAATCCAGATAACGTGTTTGAGAAAACAAGAACTCTTCAGCAAAACAGGACACAGAAAAATGATGTGGAGTCTTGATTTCTTAAGGAAGTAATTCCCAGGTCTTTAACAAACTCTATTTTAATTTGGAACACCAGAAACTCTTATATGGAAAGTCAAGACTCAAAATAGTGTTTCCCTGTCATCTTTAAGAAGCAATGGTGAATTGATGGCAGACACTTTTTCTAAAAAGGTGGACTCAAGGTCAAGTTTCATTATATATTGATTTTATAGTTTCTTCAAACAGTGATTTAGTAGATTAATTGTTTGGACTATCTCTGGAACCCAAGGTTTAAATCAATATTCATGAAATGAGGTTAGAGATATTGGCTTCATCATAAGTAAATAATGTTGCTGCTCTAAGCAATTTGACATAATTAGTGATTTTTGCTTAAAAGTAGCCTGTAAAATAAACAGGACTAGATTCTACAAAATTATCCTTTTACCCTCAGGAATGTTGGGTTTACGTGGCTGAAAGTTAATTTTACAAGAAGCATTTTACAGAAAATCATTTAAGCTGCTGATGCTAAGAGCTCACAAAAGTACTGTAACACTTTCACTATGGCTAAAATGCATATTAAAGAGATAAAAATGTAAATGATTATGGAAGCATTTCAACTACTTTCACTAGTGTTCTGATAATCTAAAACTATCTAGAGTGACAGATTTCAAATTCAGAATTGCCATATTTTAATTCTCATCTTCTCATAAACCTATCGATAGAATAAATGTTGGAATATTTATAGTTCTTAAAGTCTGAGAAGTATTTCAAGAGCATTTAAAGGAATTTTCAAGCTTAAAGAACATTATAGTGACTGTGTACTTTAAAAAAAAATCAGGCATTTAGAAACTATCTTTATACTCAGACTTTTTACTTCTCCTAAATTTTTAAGTCTTATATTCTTTGTTAATACGTTGAGGCTCTGAAGTTTTCCAGTATTGTTAATACCTCTTGGTATAGTGACTAATTTTTTATTCATAGGTTTTATCTGTAGTTATTTGTGTCTAATAAGTCTATTAATTACTAATTCAAACATCACATCACTCACATCAAATCCAGTCACCAAGACTTACGCTCTCTAAGGACACAGAAATTTGTAATTAACGGAATTTTGAAATCAAAAAGACACATCTGTATTACATGTTGCTGCCACTTCTTGCTTTGTTCAGGAAAAGCAGTTAACACCTTAATTTTAAGATCTGTTTTAAAAATTATTTAAAGAATTTCTGATATGCAAATTTAATTACCTTGATTAAACATTCTTCACATCGATATCATCAGCAACCTGAAAAACCTCAAGAAATGTCCAAATCGGAGTCTTTGACATAACACATCAGATTCAAAATATAAATATTATTATAGTCAAAATATAAAATGCAATTACTCATAAAGTATCCTGGTATTTCAATGTGGACATTAAATACCATCACAGAAACACTGTGGTTTGTATTGCCTGTAACTTAGCTGTGGTGAAGCATGAGTTTCTCTGACAATGCTTTGTACACAGTGAGTATTAAACCACAAGTAACCTAAAGACTCATTTCATCTTGAGTGCTAATATTGCCTGCATTTTCTTCTAGCCATAGAAAAATATCTTTATAAAGATTTCCCCTTTGCCTGCAAAACAGGAAGGCTTAAATCCCATGAGTCGCTGGGCCAAAAAGGTCTTCAGTTACCAACCCATGAACAAGATCAAGTTAGGCGGAGCATATTTCACCCCTTCCATGATACCCTGGTAACAATATCTGGCTAGATACAGAATAATTATTCTTTGTTAAAATACACAGACAATTTTCAGCAGGACCAACAAGTAGCTGGCTATCCCTCCTCATGGCCAGGAACTGCAAAATGTAATTTTAAGGATCATTTCTCACACTGATAAACTACTAACAAGGACTACAGAGTACGATAACTGATCATGTCCTTGTTCTCAGTACAATAACCCACACCTTTTGAAGCTTCTTGTTAGGATGTTTATAAACCCCAAAGAAGTGAGGGTTTTCTTACATATACATGCAACGCTTAGCAAAGATTCTATTTAGCTGTACAAAGTTATACTTTTCCAACAAAATTCAAGCAGCAAAACAGTTACACTCGTAACATCGTATCTAAATTACTGCTATTTCTTTATCTCACTCCTTAACAAATGCAATTTTGTCCCACTAGCATCCAAGCATAACGCTTCCGTATATAGGTTTTCCCTTAACCTGACAGTTTTGAACTTGGCATTCCCCTCCTTCACCTCTCCCAGGTTACTGCATTATACATAAACTGAAAGCCTATCTTCATTTTCAAAGCGCAACAAAACCATTCGTGCCCTGCTAACCATTTCCCATTCCATACTGACAAGTCAGTTCCCTCTCTATCAACACACTATGACTTTTTCCAATGACCATCCATTTGTTCATCTCAGGCATGGCTATAGCTTTTATGCCACTCCTTTGCAGATATTTATCAACTGCATCCCTTAATTCCCAGATGCCTTCCCTGAGACTCTGAATAACGGTTCCGCGTCACTGCCGAACCTTCATAGATGCCACTGATGTTAAGTGGAGCACTGCTCTGAAGATATATTTTCAAATATTTTTTAACATAGGCCGACTCTGAAGAAATACGCTCTGCAACCACGAGGGATTAGGGAACAACTGATTTTGACAGATGCATGTTGCTTCCAGGGGCAGTTGCGCAGCTTCTGGTTAGAGAGAGAAGGGAAGAACTTAGTTACCAAGACTGTCTCTATGCAACTATAACAGCTTGAATGGAAAAGGTATTATCCCTATCATGCTCCCCTCTAGCCACCTCTGGATTAAGTCCTCCTCCCATATTATTCTTTGCTAGTTGCCATTAGCTAGTCCTACAGCCACTGCTAGGTACTGGCCACACACACTGACAGATGCATGCATGGATGCCTGAAGGCCGCACAGCTCCACAGCAATTTAACAGTTGAGGCTCCTTGCTTCCCTCATCCTCTCACCCAGCAGCAAGCTACACTCTAATTCTGGATCTCTACTGCTGCACAGTGTGGCTCCAAGGCAGAGTAACTCAATTAACTGCTCTTTGCAGGAGAAGCTGGAGAACAGAAAGCAGCTGCTGGCCGCTAGAACAAAACGCGGCATCAGCTGCAGCAAAGTGACTGATTCCAGGCCAAAAAAAAAAAAAAAGTAAAATCCCATGGCATTTAGGAAACATTACAAATTATACAACTATAGAACTGCACAGAGTAAACAGTATGCTGTGACTGAGAAAATAGTTCATCTCATTTAGGAGCTACTGCTTCAGCCTGTGCAAATATTATATACTACCACACTTTTCAAATTCTGAATACTGCAGTTTTTATGCTTACTGGATCCCCTTACTAGGAAAGTGTCAGATGATTATCTCCCATCACTAGCGCCAGCAGCCACAGCTCTTCCCACAGTCACCCGCCATTCTGCTCTCTCTCCTTCCACCCTCATGGACTTCTGCACAAGCTCCCCCCCAATTCTTTATCCTCTGTTCACAAAGAGTTTCAGTTTCCCCTTGCACATCAGCAAAGGAAAGTTAGAGGCCGAGACAGTACGAACATAGAAAATAATCTCCCTGTTTTCATTCTCAGATTCAGGATCAATCAAATCAGCAACTCCGGAAAAAAAGTTCTAGTAATTTCTAACCAATTTTGGGCACTTGCAAACCACTTCTTTTCAGAATCTTAATTCTTGGCCGAAATATGGCAGATTTTTGCAGGCACAGCAAAGTGTAGTCCTAACAAAGACCTTGCCTCAAATGAATCTCAAGCTACTGTTGCAAAGCATGTCACTGCTATTAAAAAAAGGATTATCACTCAAACTAGGCAAAGCAATGCCTAGTTCTCAGAAATGAGTACATGGATATATTGTCTTCTCCTCTCATCTCCCCAACCTCAAATTACTTGAGGCAGAAATCTGGCAAAGAAAATTTCATTCATTTAGTCAATCTCATATCCGTCTTCCCTGAAAAAAAAGAATTCTCTCTTTCCACAGGCTACATCTGTATTAATAAACAAAGAATGTTTCAGGTCTGAAATTTGATCATCTCTACAACCTGAAATTATTAGAACAATTCCTGGCATAGTTTTGGCCCAGGCCAAACAGCACTCATAAAAATAATTCCTGAGGATGATTAAGGAGGACAGGCACTCGCTTCCAATTAGTAATTGTGGATGCAGCCACCCGGCTTTGCAGAGTATGAGGGTTTACTAATATGGATATAAGCCCTCCCATAACAAGAGAACTGTCCTGGGCATGTTTAATTCACTAATACAGTCATTGCCACAGTGTATGCAAGTATTCAACATGACACTAATTTTTCTTGGAAGCTCTAGAACATACTCGGTTTCGCAGGACTAGAAAGCCATTTCACTATCAAGTGTGAGGTAATGTCTACAAGAAGCATATAAGCATGCTAAAACTTTGATACAGGCAATTATTTTTCTATTCACTTTAAGAATCCAATCTCTCTCTATTTCTCTCTCTCTTTTTCTTGCCTCTGTTAAAAAAATCTATATAGAGAAAGACAAATATAAGCGGTAAGCTATTCAGAACAGCTGGTGGCAAACCACTGTGACCTAAAAGTAAGGAAAGAATATTGGGATGCTTTCCTTATAACAACTTGTTAAAACAAAATAGTAGTGTTTCTTGCTCTGGACTGACCAGTTTCCACAAATGTAAAAGTCTTTTCGCAGGCTGAATGACCAGACAATACAGTAATTTCATTAGCAAATGAAGAATAGCCATAACTAAAGCATTTCATAACCAACATTTCATTGCAGTCTGCATATAATCTTCTATTGTGACTGCTTCTATACTGTAGAAGGAGCTGTATTGGTAAAAAAGTTAACACTAACCTTCTCAATATTTATTTGATGTTTTCTTAACCTCTCCAAATCTGTTGGAATCGCCACTTTAATGAATTTCTGAATGGCAGGTTCAATTCGACGGAGCGTAACTTTTTCATCATCTTCAGGCATCCTAAAAACAGCTTTCCAGTCAATTCTTGTCCCATATACCTTTACCAAGGTAGAAATCCCTAAAAAATAAAGAATTATAGGCTAACAAAAATGTAGTAATTTAAATTCACTTTTGAAAGAAAGTAAAATAAGGTATTTCAATACTTCCAATAACCACTTCTCTTCCAAAACCATACTTAAGCAGTGTTAACTACTTAAAATGTTGATAACCTTATTTGCATATTAGGTTTGGGGGATCATTGTTCATAGATAAAACTAACAAAAACCAGCTAAGGTTTAAACATATTAAGGTAGATGAAAATGTGCTTTGTAGGATAATGATAGATGGAAGCCATTATTTAGAAAGAAACTCATGACTGGATGCTTTTTTAATTAGAGTCCAAGTTTTGCAAATTCACATTACAAATAATCTTAAAAATGGTAAAACTCATCCTGAGGACGAACCAAGATAAAATTAATTTTGTAAGTTCACGTCCTAATAAGATCATAAGCTCCTGAATGAAGGTTTCCACTCCTGATTGCATTTGTCCCCTGGTGAAAACGTCTAAGGCATCACCTCACAAGAGAGTTTAAACAAGTTGCTGAAATATCTCCAGGACTGGTACATAAGTAATCTCAGTTCTGCTCTCTGCACATGCATAAAACATAACGTGGAAGCTCACCTCTCTAAAACAAAAATATGTAGAACTGTATATAATAACATTTATATACAGGGTGTTTGAGCAATGTAAAAGAATTCCATTATGCTGAATGTACACAAGGGACAAGAGAAAATTAGTGAGAGATAATTTTTATTTAGCGACTTTTACATCAATCAGTTTTAATATTGTATAAACAAAGGTTATTTAAATGAGATTTTCTTTTTGTATACTCCTTTTTTAATGAAAACAAGAGGTTGAAGACTGAACTAAAGGCAGACATGAATCAGGACGTTTTGTCAGAACTGTATCAGTAAAAAGACAAATGCCAACTTACTTCTATTAAAGTACTTGTACTAAGACAGCAACTATACCAGAAGACTTTCCCCTGATTTCACCCTATCAGTGACCAAAGTAATTTAAAATAATTAATCTAGCATAATCCTCCTGGTAGAGATTAGGCCCAGCAACATGCAACAGGTAAGAAATTTTCCCTATTTTTACACAGCCAAACATACAATTAGCATTACAATTACGCATTATTTTTCCCACATCTAACTACAGCATGGGAGTACGGAGGGAAGATGCTCAGCTTTTTCTAACATCTGTGATTCCTGTAGGTAGAGAGAACTTAAAAGTCAGAATACCAGTTGATTAAATTAGGTCTTTAACTGAACCACTCAAAGAACAGTCAGGCCCCTCACTTCTAGGCTGCCAGGAGGATACGAACAAATTTCCTTCCTGTTCAAAGGAGCCAAGCAGTAAGCATCTATCAGGCCAGTGAGAAAGGTAAAAGAACTTCTGATACAGCAAATTTGGGTTTCTAGCGGAAAATAGTCTCAGATTAATGACTTCCTCCAGCACAGCTACAAATGAAATTGTTTTCTGAAGAAAAGAATACTAAAAGAGGACATACAATCCTCCTCCTTTACCTGTCCCATCCAACAATGCGACATCTGGAAAACAGAGTATTTACTGAAGGTAGAACAAGTTTGGAGAAGTCAGTTATGAAGACTTCACTTCAGAATTACCACTACTGTACTTTTCCTTTTTCAAAACCTCAGAAAAAATTATTTCATCAACTGATTTTGCAATCACTGCTAAGTCATTCCCACTTCAAATTACAGAGAGATATACTGGAAAGAAATCTTAGAAATCCCTTTCTAAGCCAACACGTTTAATCCTTCTTTATCCACATCTTCAAATAAACATGCAGCAAGTGGCCTCACATTCTTCGGGATGTAAAAATAACTTTAATACTTTTGTGTTGATTTACTCTCCGCATCATTCTAAAAAGAGTATGCTTGCATGTGAGATGATAAAAGATACATCAGTTCTTTTGTTATATTTTGGTCACTGCAGTCCCTGACACTTTGAAAGACCCACGCACATCTCACAATTGAGCTCCATTGTAAGCTTAGACCAGATTTTTTTTTTTGCAATGATGAAAAGATAAAAAGCCTCACACTCCAAACTGCAGTACGTCCTCTTTGAATATAGATTTAATTTCCTGACAGGTTATAAACTAATCCACTACTTTATGAGCTAGAATTAATTTAAAAATGATACCTTAAAGAAATTTAGCATCCATGTCATGCTCTTCTTTAATCCTGAATCATCTTGAAGAAACAATGACACAAATTCTTCAAATTTATCACACAGTACGAACTAACTGAAATCCACAGCCCATTCTATATTTGAGCAAATACAGCTGAGACTAAGATAAATTCACAACAATTTTGTACCTAACCTTTAATAATATTTAGAGATTGATGAGAACCAAAATCAAGAGTTTAGATGACATATAAATTGGACTGTACTATGATAACAGTACAGTTAGTTCCAGATGTAACTTCAAGGAAAAACTAAGGTGTCTTGCATACTTTATTGGGTTTGTGTTTACCTAAGCATCACTTTAGTAATTAATTTGCAAACTATACTACCTGGCTTTTTGAGTAATCAAAAAATAATAAACTACTCCGGGTTGGAAGGGACTTTCAGAAGCCAGCTAGTCCACACTGAATTAGATGTGGTCGCTCAGGCCCTTCTCCAACTGAGTCCTAAACAACCCCATGGCTGAAGACTCCAGGCACCCTCTGGACCCCTGCTTCAGCGTTTGACCAACCTCCAGGTGGGGGGGAGGGGGGGGGAAACTTCCTCATATCTAAACCTGAATTTGCTGAGTCCCAGCTTGCATCCATTGCCTCTCATCACCGTGCACCATCAAGAGGAATCTGGCTCTATGCCTCTCTGTTCACACCACTAAGATATCCCCTTTGCCTTCGACAGCCCACAATGTGGTTGACCACCTTTGCCACAAGGGCACAGTCTGACTCACACTCAACGAGTGGCCCACTAGGACACCCAGGTCCTTTTCTGCAAAGCTGCTTTCTCTCAAGTCTGTCCCCAACCTGTACTGGTGCAGGGGGTTACTCCATCTCTGACACAGGACTTTGTCTTTGCCTCATGAAATTCATGAGGTTCTTGCCAGCCCCTTTGTCCATCCTACCAAAGTCCCTCTGAACGGCCGCCTTGTCCAGCCTACGAACCGCTCCCCTCAGGTAAGTTAACAATATTGCTCTTAACTTTAGCTTTTTAAGAAAATTATTTTTTCCTTTATCCTTCGATCTGAATTACACTCAGCATGTAGAAGAATCTGCAGAAATTCTGAATCCTGTTACAGAGGGTGCCATTAAAATACTGGAATGTTGTATGACCTGCCAAGGAAAACAGATCACCCTTACTTTCTGACTTGTTCTGTGCAGGGCGGTCACTGTAACAGCGGTTTGGGCAGTCCTTTCTATAGGTATTTTCCAAGCTGCAAGCCCAACAAAATCTTCAAATTCTGTGAGACTGGAAACCAGTGCTATGATTCTCTAAAATAAAATTCAGAATGAGCCAAAAAACCCCAAGAGAATACCGTAACATGAAATCAGTTACTAGAAAAAGTTAGATAAAACTGAATTTAACTAACGATTCTTTATTATAATCATCGTACAAGATACTTCGACAAACACAGAAATTACAGAATCTTCCGTTTTCAAACACTGAGGCTACACTATAGCCCTGTTAGAGACTATCTCCCAAATAAAATACTTTCAGTTTAACATTCAAATTCACAAAACAACATTTCATTTCAATTTTAGTGAAAGAAATACATTAATCCAGAAGCGATCAAGATTCAGACGCAGAATTGTCAGCTGTGTTACAAAAAAAGACATCTCCAAAGCATACTGTAGCAGCGCTACGAAAACATATGGTAGTGACAAAAATTATATACACCTCTTAATATTTACATTTTCTGGACACTGGCTCCAAAATGAAACTATAATTATGAAGGAAACGTAGCACAAAAGAATACCATTAACTGGAAATCTGCACTTAACAGGAAAATCCTCCAGGATTCTTACTACCCAAGACGGGGAGAAATTCCTTACCCAATTTGTTCACCCCCGCGTCCCTGAAACCACTTAAACGCGCCTTGCCCAAGCAGTCCGCCCCCGCGCTTGCGCTGGGGAGCGCCCCGCGGCAGCGACAGCCCGGCAACGCAGCTCCGGCACTCCCATAGCCTGGCCTTTGCCTCACCGAACAACCGGGCCAGTAAAACATACCGCTTTTTTTTTTTTTTTAAAAAAAACACGACACTTCCTCTTTCCCGCTGTGAAAGCACCGACAGCATTTTCGATCTCATTTCACCGCTTCAGTCAAACAACCGTTAAAAGAGGTGCTCCTGAGCAGCCGCGCCCCCGCCGCGCCTGAGGCGGCAGCAGCCCTGCCGGCGGGCGGCTGCGAGCGGGCGGGCGGCGCTGCCGGCGCTCCGCTGCTCCCCCGGGCCCGGCCCGGCCCGCCCGACCCACTGCGGCCCGGCCGCTCGCGGGCACGGCACGGCGCTGCGGCGGCCCGCCAGGCCCCGGCCCCGGCCCCGGCTCCGGCCCCGGCCCCGGCTCCGGCCCCGGCCCCGGCTCCGGCCCCGGCCCCGGCTCCGACCCCGGCCCCGGCTCCGACCCCGGCCCCGGCCCCGGCCCCGGCCCCGGCCCCGGCCCCGGCCCCGGCCCCGGCCCCGGCCCCGGCCCCGGCCCCGGCCCCGGCCCCGACCCCGGCCCCGGCCCCGGCCCCGGCCCCGGCCCCGGCCCCGGCCCCGGCCCCGGCCCCGGCCTCGGCCCCGGCTCCGGCCCCGGCCTCGGCCCCGGGCTCGGCTTCTCCGGAAACGAAAGCGAAAGCAGCGGCGCCGCCAGGGCCGGCGGTGCCGCCCGCCCAGCGCTCCTGCCGAGAGCCCCCCGCCGCCCGCAGCGCCTCACCGTGCGGCCGGCGGCGCCTCCGCGGCCCTGGGGCGGGACCGGCGCGCAGGGCCGCCCGCCGGCGGGCCAGCTGCCCTGCCCCCGCCCGCCACGCACTTCCACGCCTCCGCGCCCACGCCCTCCCCCGCGCACGCGCACGTACCCACGCGTACCCCACACACGGACACACCCCCCCCACACACACAACCCCACCCCACGCATACCCACACCCCCCACAGACCCTCCCCACACACATACCCCCACACGGGCACCCCCCACACACATACATACACAACCCCCCCCACGCACACACACTCCCGTACCCACACACCCCACACACTGACACTCCCACACTCACACATACCCCCACACCCCCCCCACATGGACACGCACACGCGCACACACTCCCACCCCCACACATACCCACCCCCCTCACAAATGCACACCCACGCACACACTCACATACACACACACCCCACACACCCACACTGCCACCCCCATACCCACAGGCACACATACCCACCCCACACATGGACACACACACTCACGTACACAACCCACCCACCCACCCACCCTCCCGCAAACACACATACCCAGGCACAGCCATACACCCCCCCACACACACCCTGCCCCCCTTCACTCCCCCAGAATCACAGAACGGCTGAGGTTGGAAGGCACCTCTGGAGATCATCCACTCCAACCTCCTGCTCAAGCACCTTGCCCAGGATCGCCTCCAGGCGGGTTTTGAATATTTCCAAGAAAGGAGACTCCACTACCTCTCTGGACAACCTGTTCCAATGCTCTGTCACCCTCACAGGAAAGAAGTTTTTCCTCATCTTCCGACGGAACTTCCTGTGCTTCAGCTTGTGCCTGATGCCTCTTGTCATGTCGCTGGCCACCACTGAGAAGAGCCTGGCCCCATCCTCTTCACACCCTCCCTTCAGATACTTGTACACATTGATGAGATCCCCTCTCAGTCTTCTCTCCTCCAGGCTGAACAGTCCCAGCTCTCCTCAGCCTTTCTTTAGAGGAGAGATGCTCCAGGCCCCTCATCATCTTCAGAGCCCTCCGCTGGACTCTCTCCAGGAGCCTCATCTCTTTCTTGTACTAGGGAGCCCACAATTGCATACAGTACTCCAGATGTGGCCTCCCCAGGGCTGAGTAGAGGGGCAGGATCACCTCCCTCCACCTGCTGGCAACGCTCTTCCTCATGCAACCCAGGATACCCTTGGCCTTCTTGGCCACAAGGGCACACTGCTGGCTCATGATCAACTTGTTGCCCACCAGGACACCCAGGTCCTTCTCTGCAGAGCTGCTTTCCAGCAGGTCAGCCCCCAGCCTGTATTGGTGCAAGGGGTTATTCCTCCCCAGGGGCAGGACCCTGCACTTGCCTTTGTTGAACTTCAGGAGGTTCCTCTCCGGCCAGCTCTCCAGCCTGTCCAGGTCCCTCGGAATGGCAGCACAGCCTTCTGGTGCGTCAGCAGCTCCTCCCAGTTTTGGATCATCACCAGACTTGCTGAGGGTGCACTCTGTCCCTTCCTCCAGGTCACTGATGAATAAGTTGACCAGGATTGGACCCAGGACTGACCCCTGGAGGACACTGCTAGCTACAGGCCTCCAACTAGACTCTGCGCTGCTGATCACCACAACCCTCTGAGCTCTGCCATCTGGCCAGTTCTCAATCCCCCTCGCTGTCCACTCATCCAACCCACCCTTCCTGAGTTTACCTGTCAGAATATGACAGGCCAGTCATTCCCTGAGTCATATATGACTCAGCCAGTCATTCCCTCAGAGAAGGCTACCAGACTGGTCAAGCATGATTTCCCTTTGGTGAATCCATGCTGACTCCTCCTGATCACCTGCTTGTCCTCCAGATGCTTAGTGAGGACCTCCAGGAGGAGCTGTTCCATCACCTTTCCAGGGCTGGAGGGGAGGCTGACAGGCCTGGAGTTTCCTGGCTCCTCCTGCTTGCCCTTTTTGAAGACTGGAGTGACACTGGCTTTCTTCCAGTCCTCAGGCACCTCTCCTGTTCTCCATGACCTTACGAAGATGATGGAGAGTGGCCTAGCGATAACATCCGCCAGCAGCACTCGTGGCTGCATCCCATCAGGGCCCATGGATTTATGGATGTCAAGTTTGGACAAACGATCTCTAACCTGATCCTCCTCGACCAAGGGAGAGTCTTCCTTTCTCCAGACTTTCTCTCTTGTCTCCAGGCTCCGGGATTCCTGAGGACTGGCCTTAGCAGTAAAGACTGAAGCAAAGAAGGCATTCAGTAACTGTGCCTTCTCCGTAGCCTTCGTCACCAGGGCACCCTCCCCGTTCATCAGCGGGCCCACGTTTTTCTCTAGTCTTCCTTTTGCTATTGATGTATTTGAAGAAGGCCTTCTTGTTGTCCTTGACATCCCTTGCCAGATTGAATTCCAAACGGGCCTCAGCCTTCCTTGTCGCATCCCTGCACACTCTGACAACGTCCCTGTATTCCTCCCAAGTGGCCTGTCCCCTTTGCCACATTCTGTAGAGTTTCTTCTTTTGTTGGAGTTTCTCCAGGAGTCCCTTGCTCATCCGTGCAGGTCTGCTGCCTGCTTTGCTGGACTTCTTACTCAGAGGGATGCACCGATCGTGAGCCTGGAGGAGGTGATGCTTGAATATTAGCCAGCTCTCCTGGACCCCCCCTTCCTTCTAGAGCCCTCACCCATGAGACTCCTCCGGGTAGGTCCCTGAAGTTAGCTCTCCTGAAGTCCGGGGTTGCGATCCTACTTATTGCCCTGCTTCCTCCTCGCAGGATCCTGACCTCCACCATCTCATGGTCACTGCAGCCAAGGCTGCCCCCAGCCTTCACATGTCCAACCAGACCTTCTTTGTTTCTTAGTACAAGGTCCGGCAGCACACCTCTCCTCGTTGGCTTCTCCACCACCTGTGTCCAAAAGTTATCCTCAATGCTCTGCAGGAACCTCCAGGACCTTTGGTGCCTTGCTGTGTTGTCTTCCCAGCAGATGTCAGGGTGGTTGAAGTCCCCCATGAGAACCAGGGCCTGTGATCGTGAGGCTACTTCCAGCTGTCTGTAGAAGGCCTCATTGACTACCTTCAGGTGGCCTGTAGTAAACCCCCACCACCATGTCACCCCTCTTAGCCTGCCCTTTAATCCTTACCCATAAGCTCTCAACCTGCTCTTCATCCACCCCGAGGCAGAGCTCCGTACATTCCAGTTGCTCCCTCACATAGAGAGCCACTCCACCACCTCACCTTCCTGGCCTGTCTTTCCTAAAAGCACGTAGACATCCAGGTCAGCCTTCCAGTCGTGCGAGCTATCCCACCATGTCTCTGTCACTGCAATGAGATCATGGCCCTGCGACCGCACGCAGATCTCTAATTCCTCCTGCTTGTTCCCCGTACTGCGTGCGTTGATGTACAGGCACTTTAGAGAGGCAATTGAGCATGCAGGTTTCCCAGGAGGGGTGCAGGAGGATCCTCCATAGTCATGTCCCATGCACACTTCCCCGGCTGCATGCACCCGCTGGAGGCATCGCAACTTGAGGGGCATTTTGCTGCCTACCCTGTCTCTATAACTCCCTCCTTCCCCACCCCCCCACACCCACATACAGCCCCCCACACACCCCACACCCCCACACCTCACAAAAAGCACACACGCACCCCCCACACACCCGCACACACCCACGCCACGCACCTCCAACCCCACGCACCCCGTAACCTACACACCCACACGCATGTGCACACCCACACCCCCCTCCCCACGGCCTGCCACACGCACAGCCCACCCACCCCCTGCACTGCTCTTGAACTCTCACAGGACCGAAGGGGGCTGCTGGTGGAGGGCAGGTAGTGAGGCGTGCACGTCACCCCTTGTGCCTGGCCCAGAGCAGGGCACACACGCGTGCGGGCAGCGGGCGCCCGCGGCCGCAGCCCCCTGCGGTGCGCAGAGCCGGGCTTGGCCACGCAGCTGCGGCGGCAAGGGGAGGCGCTGGTGGCCTCAGGGAGGGGGTAGATGGGAGAGAAATGCTGGATTTCGTTTTCTAAAAGAGAGCCAAGGGCTTCCAGTTCTTCTGGCATCTTTCTAAGAACGGTTCGTAAATGTCCACCACAAAAATTTGTAAATGCTGTAATGTAGATACTCTACCAGACAAATTGCAAAGTGGGATACTGATGATACAAAGCATTGTTTTATAAGAAAAAGGAGTTGTGAGGGCCTTGCGTTGAATTTTTGCACCATATGATAAAGAACAAAGCACCAGGCCCTTTCCTTTCTACCCTCCCTAAGACCTTCCCTGCTTCTATCACTCTTCAGAAAATAAGCATTTAACAAATATTTCTCACCTGTATTTTGAAAATAAGTAATATTTATTTGTACCTCACACTGATAGTTGCATCCTATAGCAATACTTCAGCCACCAGCTAGCAGCCCTCCTGCTCACGGCAGGCTTCCTGGTGACTGTGGGACAGCTTTTCATCTGGGTAGAGCAAATGGAGCCAAAACATCTGAGAGCGGCCTGGCACCAGGTTTGGTTGTTTTACCACCTCTGAACAGTAAACACATGGAAAACCAGTTTGCCACCTGGCAATATCTGAATAGTAACAATTAACGAGAATGTTACGTTACTATTGAAACAAAATGTTACTGAATTGCACTCAATAACATTAAGAGACTAAGAAGATCTCTGAACTATCAAAGATGAATTTTAGATTATTCTGATTTCCTGAACAAGGTTTATCTAACCTGCCCATCTGCCTGTCATCCCATGCCCTTTTTGGCCAGTTCTGACCTAAACTGGAGAAGGGTGTTACGCTCTTTCAAGATTTGTGGAAAATCCTGTCTCACTGAGTAAAGAAACATAAATTTGTTTCCTCTGCAAAGGAAAAGCAGGCAGAAACTCGGCTCTTGCACGTGCTTGTTGGCAACAAATAATTGGACAATCAATATGTGGATATTAGCCACCCACCCTGCATGCACATAGCTCCAGACTGCTGGATGGGATTTTCATAGGGCATGTGAGGAGGAAATTGTAGTTATTGTAATTACGGTTATTTAGGGGCCAAAGGATCAAAATCTACAGGAAATCAGTCTTCATTAGTTCTGTTGCTCACAAGACAACTACTTAACGATGGAGTACCAGGGGGAAAAAAAGGCTTTCACTGAACTTACGTTTTAAAAAGGGTAAACAGGATGAAACAGGCTTAGCCAGCTTGACATGGATACTGGCCGATTCATGGAAATGCTGACCTGGGATACAGTCGTTAAGTGACGGTAGTACAATGATAGTCCACACACTTTTATGAAAAAGATTTGCTCAAACACACTTGATTTTTTTATGAGAATTTAAGTTTGGTTGATACAGGTAATCATGTTGATTTGATAGCCTCCATCTGAGTTAAAGCCATTCTCACAGACGAAGCGTGGAATGCTGTGAAGTTCATAAGTGGATTAAAAATGGGTTAAACTGACAGTTCTCAGGAAAAGTAATTGTAGGTGAAGATTAGTCTTACAAATATCTTTTTAGAGGGGTTCTTTGAGATTTTATTCTTGGCCTGATACTATAACAAATGACCGAGAAAAAAATATAAAATTACTGTTTGGTGATAAATAAGGGCAGGTCACTTACACAAACGGCTTTGAATTACTTGTAAGAAATTCTCATTTGTAAAAATATGCTTCCTAAGACAGCCAAATTGAAGGCTGTATAGTTATAATAAAGCCTGGAATCTGAGGGAGCACTTGGAATCACTGAGAACTGTTGGAGCAACAGTGCTGAGAAGGACCTAGACATAGTGGGCCATAAGCAGCTGAACATCAGCGTCCAGAATAAAGCTTTTGCTAACTAATCCTTTGAGACAAAATCAGAGGAACATCAAATGCAGTTGGAAGGTGGTATTACCCATTCTTACAGCATTAATGAAACTATGACTGAAACATCTCATCTAGTTTTGGTATTTACACTTCAAAGGGATGTTAAAAATGGAACAAGCCCAGAAAAAAGTATTGAAGGACTGAAAAATATGCCTTAACATGAGGTATTTTAAAAGCACAGTCCAACAGAGGTACCTTTGTCATAAGTGTACCTGTACTTGTATGGGCTAGAGATATTTGAGGAGTAAGTGAAGTACTGGCTTTCAGAAAATGACATTTTAAAATCTGAAGACATATTTGTGAAGGGAACACTAAAAAAAAGTAGGCTAGAAATAAGGCTTATATTGGTAGTAATTGGCTGTAGGATTAAATTCTCTTTGAATCTATTTTGAAATAATACAAAATTGACAATAAAAGAAAAAAATGGAGAACTTTTCAAAGATGGGCTATAGCTCAAGCACACACAGCTCTAGTTTTGATGCAGAATATATTGACAGAGGTTCTGTGCAGTCTGTTATGGAGGAGATAGACTAGGAGATTATACTTGGTCTTTTCTATCCTTAAACTTTATGACTCTGGAAGAAGGCCAAGAAGGCTACTTACGTAGCAGTAAAAGAAAGAATAGGATCCCAAGGATGATCCCAGAAAGAACTTTTTTTGAGAGTCCTAACAGTCAACGTCTGAAGAGCTCTTGGTGCATTTTGTTGTGAACACAGCAGACATATCTGACTATGCAGTTTTGCTGCCACTGTTAATGTGATCTCCTGGACTACTCAGCAGTGACTTCAGAGAATTCCACATTTATTCCTTCAAGGAAAATACTGATAATGCAAAATGCTATGTCACTCATATAAAGATCATCAAAGGAACAAGAGTTCCACCTTCAGGTTTGGGGAAAAACTACCTCTGATGGCAAAAGATATCTCAGAAAATTTTTTAACGTGGAGATGGAGTTGGGCTTACTGAGTTACAGACAGACTCAGACTTGTATGACATCTCTGTGTTCAATCTTGAATGGTCTCTTATGATCTCACAGCTGTGTGCTTTCCTATACAGTTATCAGAGAAACTGTTCTGTTCTGTATCACCAACTAAAAATGTAGAAGAAAATCATGAAGACTCATGGCAGAGAGGAAAACTTGTATTTCAGGTACCTCCAACTAAGGAAGAGCTGGAGCAGTTTCTTTGTCCACAGGAGATCGTTCATAGTTTTCAGACATATTGATTCAGGATCAGGATCCAAACGTACAGTTCATTTAACATGATTTCTTCCCCTTATTTTACCGCTCAGCCCTATTCTCAACAGTCTTTCCTTTATATGCAGTCTGTCAGACAATTCATTCTAGGGACAGTATGTTGTTCAAAAAACGCATAATTTCCCAGATACTTACATTAGGTCCCCAAAGACATATCTTTTTCCAGTAGAGCATTTAAAAATTCTGTTGCTTTTTTCACTGCATTATTATTACAGGTTTGACTGATTTCACTGTCAAAAGACTTGTGCTGGCAAGAACTGATGATAAAGCTTGCATTGTACCATCAGAACCAGCCATTGCTGTGTTACACCGAACATTGCTTCTTCTCACAGTCTTTCAAGAGCAAAGCATGGTTCAAAATGCGATCTCATTCTAACAAACATCCTAGAAAAAAATCAAACTCTTTCAGTAGTTCTTGAGTGAGCAGTGTTTTGTGGACTATATGGCAACTTTTTCTGGAAACTATCTTCCAGAGCTAAGCAAAATACTGCAGGTTAGTTTGGTCATGGAGGGGAGAGCTATTAATTGCTAGTAACAACAACTGTGTTGTTTAGGGTTGATAGAATTCTCATGCAATGCCTTTTAGTGTAATTCACTTCAAAATCAGCTCAAATTTGGTTGACAATCCTTTGTATAATATTGCAGAAAGTAGGTCTCCCGAGTGGAAATGAAACACAGGAGGTTTATATACATTAACATACTCACTGTACCAGTAACACTGGATAGCATGTAAAAGCAGCAGATAAATCAGTTAGGGCAAAGAAGATTTTACTCTGAGAGAAACACTCTTTACTTTTTCACTGGTTGCATTGGTTATTTGTGTCTTTTTCAGCACAATCTCAAGCCTCGCACTGTGATCTTGATGTAGGAATGGTTTACAATAGCGGCTGTTGATACACTCCAGCAATACCGGTGTAGGCAAGTCTATACAGAGACGATGGTGGCAACAGAAATTATCTCCGACACCGAGTCCTCAGTAGAAGCTCCCTACTTTCAGGCCAAAATAGGCACTGCTAGCTAGTGAGAGATCATCACGTGGCCCTCGGGGAACACGTATATACAGCACTGCCCCGGGGAGCCTTAAATGGTGTGCCTACTATTGTGCTTTCCATCTATCCACCACTAACATAACTAAAAGAGATAAAATATTTAAAAAGTATTGCTGGGGCTGTGACCCTGCCTGGGAACTCCTGCGTGACTGGAATTTAATTAAGACTCATGTTTTCTCTAAGATCCTTTTATTCCTCCTGGGTCTGAAGAGGAATTCTTGCACTCAAAACTAACGATCAGCTTTCAGTGTGCTATTGCAGTTGTGTGTCAGATACTCTCAGTTTCATTTATAATGTCACATAAGCAGTTTTACTTTACTATAGGAAAAGGCTGAGCTGACAGTTAAAACTCTTTTAGTGGGACTGTGTTTTGTGCACATTCTTGTCCGGTTATGGATGTTGCTTACGTTGCTGTCAGCTTAAGCTAAATCTATACAAGTTACTCCAACTGACAAAAGAGTTACCACAGAATGCAGTTTTATGAACTGAAATAAATTGGTGTAATATTTGTTCCTCTATAGGCCTTAGAAATTATATATTAAATCCTAGCGCCATTCAAGTCAATGGTAAAAATTCCATTAAATTTATCAGGGTGAGGATTTCACTCTTTGTCCATACTCCAACATTTACTGATAGAAGAAAATACAAAACTGTAGTCAAGGGAAAAAAATTAGAAGTTGGTGAATCAACTGAACAAGCATTCGTTTATACAGTCCATCCACCATACTTACTGGTAAACACTCCTACTGTAAAACCTTGAGAGTGGGATTCAGAACGTCTTTCAATCGCAGACCAGGGGTGTAATATCATGAGCTTGCATTTACAGTCAGATGATAGTAGAATGTTTTTAAAACTATTTTTTATTTTTTCTTGTTTAGTTAGGAAAGTAATGCTGGTACTGCTTCTTCTGTAACCCACACAGATATTGAGCAACTGTCTGTTCAATAAAAACTTCAGAGAATTTCAGGAACTAATTAAAATTTAGAACACCCACGTTCATTTTAGATGCTTTTTCATTGATCTGATGTTACAACTCCACTTACAAGACCTCTAGAGTTGGCTTCGCCTCCCTCTCGTCTCCCTTGTGGGATAGTCATAAGGACAGTACGTTGCTCAGGTCTACCAGAAAAGTTCACTGTACTCAGAGGTGAGGTGAAGAGTCATGAAGATCTGTAGTCTGGCTGGTCTGGATTATGGAATATTTATTGGAAATTATTTTTTCTGGAGATAAAAAGCTTATCACACTGTTTCTGATTTAAAATCCATGTCAGACTCCAAGGCATACATTAAGTTAAACAGAAATTTACTTGACCCTAATGACCTGTTGGTGATGCCCCTGGTTCAGACAAAGGCCTTGTAAGACGTCTAGCTTTGTATTGTCTCCAACAGCAGCCACAAGTGGACAGTGAGGGAAGAGTAAGAATAGGGTAAGCTTCATGGTATTTCTTCCTTAGCATTCTCCCAGCCTTTGACTTTTTAACATTAGGGGATATCCTGAGCCAGGTGTGGTTTGTTTCACCAGTAACCCTAGTGGATCTCTCTTTCAAAGGTTCAGACAGTCTCCCCTAGAACCTAAGTAAATTTCTTGCAGCCACAAAGTCCTTTGGCAAGGATTTTCACAGGTCTACTGCCCACTGCATGAAGAGCCTGGCTCCTCCAAGCTTCATTTGATGCCACTTTGTTGTTGAAGAGATAGTGAACAGTTGATTTCTGTTCACCCTCTCAGTGCTACTTTTATTTTGTAGATCTCTACCATAGATAATTTCTGCTCTAAATTGTCGTTTTCTCCAGGCTGAAAAGTCCTATCCTACTTAACCATTCCTTGTGGGGAAGTTATTCCACAGTTTTTATCATCCTTGTTGCCCTTCTCTGAACCTCTTCCAGTTCTGATTATCCATTTTTTGAGATGAGGGGACTGGAACTACACACAAAATCCATGTTGTGGGCAAAATAAAGATTTATACAAAGTTATAATCATGTTTTTGTTTTATATTCTATTCATTTATTACTAACTCCTAGCATTTGATTTGTTCCCCCTCCTCTGTTTTTTTTAAGCTATGTCTGAGAAGTTCTCCTAGAACTCTGCATCATAACCTCAAAGTCTTGCTTTAAGTGATAAAGGCCAGCTCAATAATTGGCTACTTGGCTTAGGAATTGAACATACACTTGCACTGAGAATGATTGAAAGCAACATAATAAATAATGTAATTGTACAGAGAAACTGTTTCACTCATAAGAAAGTGGTTCTCGCTAGGAGAAGTGAGGATGAGTCAAGAAGAGAAATGAAGAGGTGGAATGGCTAAGGTGTAATTCAACGTCTATCACTAGAAAGTACTTGTCATTTCTAATATGCGATAAGGCATATGCAATTTGAAATGTAACTGAAACATTATCTTAATAAAATCTCAAAAATATACTTTCTCAAATCAGAACGTGTATTAGTCCTGTGCTGCATTATTTCTATCTTGCCCTTTTTCCAGAATCCATCAATTTCTTTCTGTTCAGGGAAACCCTGATGACCTGGATCTTTACAATGATGCTTGCTGGTATTTTCTTGACAAGTTTAAGCTGCTTTTGGCAGAAGTCAGATACCTTTTTCTCAAAGATGCAAAATGAGAAGGTGGTCACTTACAATTAATTCTTTCAATGTCCCCTGCTTCCTGCTAGGTCATAGATATATCTAAACCGTGAGGTAGAAAACTGGCATAAGATAAATGGCATAGGTTCGGTTTTAAACTTATTTCTTTCTTTGCTCCTAGATGGTTCTACCATAGAAGTGCTAATCAGCACTGCTTGGAAAAGAAAGAATGACCTACTGTCAAAGATGCAAAGCTGAAGGATATCAGCTTCGTCGTAAAGTCAAGGTGAGATCTTTTCACTACCTCACAGGGTGTGTCATGCATATGCCGAAACTGTCAACTGATCAAGTACTACAACAGTAGAGTGGAGATGTTGCATAAGTATACGTTATCCAAAGAAATTTAATTCCACGGTAAGGATTTTTTTTTCCTTTTTTAATAATGTTTGAATCATACTCTATTTACTTTTATTATGTCAGTAACAATGAGAAGCTCTGAAGTTCAGCCTTGTAGAGATAAATCTACTTTAAAATTTTATCTCAGAGATAGAAAGCCTCTAAAGCCTATTTTAGTTTAAAATGTAATTGAAAGTTTGATTCTCTTGATGAGTCCTTTAGGGTACATGTTCAGCGTGCTATGTGGAGAATTAGCCATGCAATTCCCATTACTGCTAATGCTACTATTAATTCCCTGCACATCATACTGAATATTTACACCTTTTTTAGTATTTAGATTGGCTGTTAAAATACCAGTTTCTCACTGTTACAATCATCTGTTATCCAAAAAAAATTCATAAGCCTGTGGAAAAGACAATGTTTAGCTAAAGATATTTAATGCTATTTTAAAATATTATTGTTACCTTTTGAATGTAAGCCCGAATTGTGACTAAAATGGCTTCCTTTCTCCCCTCAGAAGTAATAAATTGGATTAATGTGCTATGGGGCACTGTGAATATAGATATTTACTTTAGGTGCAAAAGCTCTGGATGTCAGAGAAGCTGAAGAGAGGCATTAGCTTATGCTTGGGTGGTACAGAGAGTAGATTATTTTAGCAGTTTTAAATGCAGATGGGAAATTCACAGGATGGATTTCAATCCTTTATGAATGATCCTTCTCTATATCAGCCACAGACAGGTATCTTGCTGGGCAAAAAGATCTTTAATTGGTGTGTGACTCTGGCAACCTTGCACATCGATAGCACCGTTTAACTAACATGACTAGGTCTTATTTTCAGCCTACCTGACTGCTTCTTGCTGAAGGTCATTTCTGAGATGGAGAACAGTCCCAAAGTGAATGAGATGGAGATGACGAACACAAAACAGCTTTTATAAGCCATAAGCCTCTTCAGGAACTGAGGCAGCATTTCTATGGATCTAAGCGCAAAGCCTGTTATCCAACTTCCTTTTGCATGTAGTTGCTTAGGTCTCTCAGGTGTTCATCTAAATTGTGGCTCTTAATGTATAAGTGATTTTCTTAGGCTTTTATTATGGGTTTACTGCTCTACCACTACGCTTGCTATGATTTGCCCCATTTATTGCTATGGCTGCCCCTCAGTGCCCCTCCACAATGATAATTGTCATTATTTTCCCAAGAGCAACACCAAAATTTTGGAGGTAGAGGGGGTTAACAGTCATTCAGCATCCCAGGAGTACTACTCAGACCACTGCTATTATGCTTCTTCTTCATTCCTCTTGTGAAAAGTTGTCAACAACTTCCCTTCACTGCTCTGCTTCACTCTTCAACATCAGGCCTAGGAAGCAGAGGGAGAATCTGCTACAGATACTTTCACTTCTAGTATCAGAAAGTTTAGAGGTGAGACCAGGGCAAATCTGATGTGGAGTGGCTAGATGCAGAGTCTAACAAAATGCGGAGCAGAATTGATGCAGTGTCTAGGTGAGGGCAGAATAAACCCGAACAATGGGGATAAAGGGCTACAGTGAAAGCAGGATGGAGTCCAGATTCAGTTTGTTTGTCTGGGACATCTAGCAGCTTTATAATGCAAGTAGACATGTGGGAGGAAAACAACTCAAAAACCAAGCCAGAGCAAACATTAAAATTGTACACTGGCATATTTTTAATCTAATGCTGCACAGATTAAACTCCTGGTTTTGGGGATGTGACTCAGGGGTTTGTCATATTAGAGTTTGGCCCTCCTGAAGATGCCTCAGTACATAAATGAATCAGATGAAAGTTCACTTAGAATTTTAAAGTGCTATGCTAAACCTTGGACAATTTCAGAGTTGATGACTGCAGAAATTTCCAGGGGCCAGTTTAACCTCAGTCTTAGCGTATTCAGGGTAATGGAGTCACAGTAGAGGTTGGTTTTCAAAATGTTACAAATGAGATTCCTTTAGGCTAATTTAGATTCCAGTTACTCTGGAAGATTTCTGAAGACATGCTAATGCTGCACATACTTGTGCCACTTCATGAATGTCTTCAAAATATATTTCAGGAGAACTAGTTGGTCCTTCCTGAACTCCCTCACTGCATCCCTCTTCCCTCTGTGACCTCTGTTCTAGGTGGTAGGAAGGCATGTACTGAGCACGAAGACTTGTCCCACCCATTGACACTGTTAATGCAATACCCATTTCCAGAACTAGAAGCTCTTTATGGATAGTGAGTTGTAGTAGAAAGGTTGCATGCAGATGCAAGTGGAGTAGCAATAAAGTGACTTGCACTTCCTTCGGAAGTCCATTGACTTGATTGATAGGTAGTTCCACAAATAAGGAGCATAAGTGGGATCATAGTTTGGCTTGGCATTCTTTGCATAAGGAAGGAAGCTTTCGTGGAGCTGTAGGATGAACTTGCTGATGACGATTCTGAAATCTGTCATCTTCCAGCCCACAAGCTACACATCTATTTCTCGTTTTTAATAGTCTTGTTCTGTCTTTGCATTGCCATTTTCAGAGTAGTGTACTAACTAGTCTCTTCTTCCTGTCATTCTTGTCCCTTCCTTAACTCTCTTCCACCATATATGACTCATCCCTGAACCTTTTTCTTTATCTTTTCATATGTCCAAATGCCCTAGATGTGTGCTGTTCTCTGGCAGACTGTAACATTGCTGAAAGCACTCATAATAATACATACTAATGGTACCAATATTGTAAAGAGTGGAAGAGGTATAGTTTCATTTTCACACTTAACTGAAGCAAAGGACCATCAGACATCAGAATAAAATTCTTCCCTTTAACAAGAACAAAAATGGCAGAGATGTGTTGCACATCTAAGGCTATCATTGTGATGCAGTCTCTTTTCTAATCAGCGCCCTGGATCTGTCCATGAATTGCAAGGCAGCGATGCTTTTCCCTCCCTCTGCTCATACGATCAGTTCCAGGTGGGAGGAATGTTCTTACTCTTTTTCCCATGAGGCTGTCTTAGACTTTCCGGACCCATTCAAAATATAAGCCTATCCAGGACACCCTGGATTCTGTTCTCAGCATAGTGCCAGTTGCTTCATCAGGCTTTTTTTAGAAGATAAGACTGGCAGTATGTTTTGAGACTTGCTGTTTGGTATTTTTTGCTTCACAGGGTACAGGCTTCAGCTGTTTTATTCTATCAACCCAACTGCTGTTGAAGTAATTTGCAAAGACTGAGCAGTAGAGTCTGTGCTACAGCAACTAGTAACTTTTCACAAGAAGCTTTTACGAAAAGACAAAATTTTAATGTTAAATGTTATATTTTGTTAAAACTTATATAAATATAGAAAAATATTTATATTTTAATTCTTTTATGTTTTTGGATGTTATCAAATGAACTTGGAAGCAATAGCATGTCAAGCTATATCCAGTTGTTTGTATTTTTCACAAGTTCTTACCTCATCTCATAGAGCTGTACTTCAAAGTTTAAGTTCCTTTATGTTATTCCCTGGAGACTGGTGCAGTACTTTTTGTAATGTTTCTTCCCCAGAAGAGTGATGTCCAGTCTGGCTGCAGTCTTTCAATAGACATTTTCTTCTAAGGTAGAGGATTATTCGTCACTAAGTCTGCGTGGATACAGACTGAATCATCAAATCAGAACTCCAAAATCAAGTGAGGGAGGAAAAAAAAAGATGGTAATTCTGTACAAGACAATTAACATTGGGACCTATCCCAGTCCAAGAAATGGTAATTCTTAGCGGATGGGTTGGCTATAGATGGACACAAGCAGATCTGCTGAGATACATTACAGGTAATGCCAAGTGAATGCAAGTGAAGGGATCTGTAGTTTTTCATTGCCTGGTACATGAGGTCGTTGTTTGCGGTGATGATGAGTGAAGGTAAAGCCTCAACAAAAACTGATGTGAAAATGTGTGTGTGTAAGTATTGCTTGGCAGTTAGGAACACACCAGAGTTTATCAACCATATACTGTCACCTTTCTGTCTTGTGAGTGAAAAGGGAACTAAAGTTTGAATAAGAAGGTCAGTAAGACTCGGTCCATTTCCTGCCAATATATGGTATTGACGTTATTTAGCAAAATTACAATATACAGTCCAAGATCCATGTTTGACAGAGATGGCTAATGAACCCTGAGGTAGTGTGCTGACATTTTTTTTCTGCTGTGGGCATTACTGTGATCTGTGATCTAGCTCCATTTTAACTACGCTGAAGGGTATTAGAGGCTGGGCAGTTATTGGAAACGTTGGCTGAAGGATGACTTGTGTGCAGAGAAAGAAGGGGAATTTTATCACCTAATACCGAAATCACCCTCACACCTCATTGTGTGTAGAATTTTACCACAAACTTCCTGGTTGCAAGAGTAACTTACACAGCTCAAACGTTCAGCTTAAAAGGGGACTTTTAAAGAGCAACTGAGTATACAAGGCAAGGGAGAACGTAGAGCCAAAATAAGCTGAACCAGACAAAAGCAAGAGGCTGAGGACACTGGGAATAGCAAGTAAAAGAAGAAAAAAAGAAGGAAAAAACCAGATTTCACCTATGTAAAAAAATAGTAAAGAGTGTAACGCCCATCATTGTAAGCTATAAGGTACCAAACGCACGTTCAGAGCATTTTCAGGGCCAAAAGAGTAAACGAGAAGTAGATACTCAGAAAGGGGAAGTCAGGTAAGGGCTGTGGCCGGCAGACGCAGGCAGTGCTGCGCACAGCAACGTGAACGACGGCAGCTTGCCTGAGCATTTGTATCTCAGGGCTGTGCGACGTGACTTCAGGTGTTAGTGCAGCGCTCCTGTTTCAGCCTCTACTTTGGTGGGGGCGTTAACGGGCCCTTCTCCTCTCCCCAGTGCTCCTGAAACTCGGATAAGCTTTTTATCTCTCAAACCTCTACTTTTCTGTTATATTTGGTTGAAATTGCCTAGTGGGTTCAAAAGCAATTAGCGGGTAGCTGAGGGACAAGTGGATTGCATAGTATTATAAGATTCACTTGCTTAGGAAACTAGGCCAAAGGGGATATTAAATAATGTCATAGGAGTTCATGGTACGGATGGCTCAGGTGGAACAATTTAAAAAGAAAAAGGTGTTCTTTGGAATAAATAAAGTGGATTCCTGAGGTAAAGCAGCACATTTTCATATAATTAAGGACTGTATCCTAATACATATGAAGAGGCAAAAAAGTTTCCTCAGGCAGAGAAGAATCTGAAGTTCTAAATGCTTGACCACAGCTAAATAACTTTTTTAACAGGTTTTTTTTTTTTTTTGCAAAATATATGTATCAAATACAGCAACTGCTCAAGTGGGAATTTATTTTTTAAAAGAATTTACTCCTTGTATTTGTATAGGCTTTGGAAGTAGAAACATTTCTATATCATCATCATCTATCTTTTGAGACAGAGACAGATATTTTTACTTTGGTAATTCTGGTATCAAGGTGTAGGCAGTTTTACAATAATCTGAATATATTTAAGGTGTGCAGTTCATTTTTGTACCTAATGAATAACTGCATGCCTGAGTGGGTGGATGGAAAATAAGAACCTCTCAGATTAGATAGAAGAGGTGAAATATGTTACGTTTATGCATGTAGTGTACCTGCTAATATTCCTGTACTTTTGAAATATAACGTCACTGTTAAACACCATTTTTAATGCATACGATGGCAATCAGTTTTCTTTAAAAACTGATTCCAGGGAAAAAAAGGTCCCTACATTTTAGAAATCTATACAAGTGTTTTGTTGAACTAAACCAGAAATCAAAATAATTTCCAATCACATTTCTCTTGTGGTCGCTGTGGTGCTGTAGGTGGGGATGCATAATACATGGAGAAACAGAAATTGGCCCAGGCTGAAAGGCCTCTGGGTAAAGCAGGCTCTGCCTAGCGGAGAGCAACGGATGATTTCTCCTGCACTGAATGGAGTCCAACGCCTTTGTCTGTAGCTGCCCCACATGGGTACTAAAAACAAGCTACCAAATGCTTTGCTCTTGCCCAACAGCTAAAGCTAATTGCACTAACAAATAATTAATAGTAAAACAATGACTGGGAACACTGAAGCAAATCAAGAAGCATGTTATCAAGAGAGCACCATGGAAACAGTTAAACAGCCTACATCGGAGTCTGAGGCACAAAACGGGAAGAATAACTTTTGCCACAAATTCAGTGCCGAGAGGACTGTAGAGACTTCTGAAGTTATAGAGAAGTGGATGAAACGTGAGAGCCTCTTGTCCCCACTTCCATGCAAAAGGCAGCAAGGCTGGAGAGCTTTCTGCAGTGCTGCCAGCCGGCATTCCCAGGAGGACTCAGCCAAAGGCAGACAACTCCATCAGGAGTCCATCAGGTCACTGCCACGAAGAGCAGCTGCTGTCCATGTTGCACAGGTCGGCAACAACTATAACGAAGCAAGAGCTAACCAACTGGACTTTGGAGAAGAAGCTGCTGCACAGATCATTAAAGTCTTTCTTGGGAGGTCCGCAGAGCTTGCTTTCTTTCCAGCTGTCGCATTCATGTTTCTCCAAGGCACGGGTAGACTGGTGCAAGGAAATTTTCTATATTCTTTAGCCCTTCCTTGGTAAAGACAGCAAAAAATGGCTCCTTCATTTGTAAGGAACGTTTTGTGTTGATATAAATTATCTGGAAGAAAAAATAACTGTCCCTTGGATATCATGTATGACAACTAGTTTGTCATTGATCTAGTTGCTTTATTTTTTTTTTTTGCTAGATTATTTTGATACAAAATATGGAACAAGATACCTGTAAATCACTTCTGAAAGAGCCTCAGAATTCAGAGTATTTCCAGACCACGTGCTATGCCTTTCAGCACAATTTCATTCAGCCTGTGTATAAACTTGCACTGCATGCCTTACAAACAGGAAAACCCATCTAATTCAGCATTTATTTATTGCTTCATATTGATACAGAAAACTCTGTATTGCAGCATTTTCATCCTTTTTTGCTAAAAAACAACACTTTTAATGACAAAGAAAAAGAACATGAAAATAAATTCAAGAGACCATTCATTTAAATAGCTTTTAAATTATACATTTTAATTTCATGAATAAACTCTACATCCTGGCGTCTGATATCTGGAATAAATCTTGACAGATCTTTGAAATCTTCATAAGTGGAGATAGATTCAGTTATAATGGTGAATCTGCCATCTTGTATACGTCTGGCTCTCAGTACTCTCTTTTCTCAACATGGGATTGCATCTTAAATTCTGTGCTCGGTACTTTTGTGTATCTGGAATGAATGAGTCCTGGGAAGGGGTGAGAAGAGAGGGAAAACAGATATGCTGTTTCTTGGCTTGTAGGTCCCACATGAAAAAGCAGCTTTAATAAATAATGCTGATATTGCAGCAGTGCATAGCCCCTCCTTACCAAAGTAAACTGTCTCCAAAATATACATGCACATTAAAAGTCAGAACTAATTTTAAAATATTGAAATACTAGTTTTAAATGCTTTTCGTAGGATAGTAGAGCAAAGGGTGAGGCCTGGGAAAGGGAAGAGAAGAATTATAGTATAAAACAAGGTTGGTACCTGGGAAGAGGTATATTTCAGAAATGGAGCAGCTTAAGCTGTTCAGTATTTCAACAGGCAGTATGACAGAGGCTGACAGCCCTACAGAAAACTCCCCTATTTTCCCGTTTGACAAGCAAGGGTTTAGCATATGCTTTCTCCCTTTTAATAGCTGCCTTGGTCACAGCAAGTGAGGCTGCTACCCAAGCTCAGCACTCGGCTAAATTATGCCAAATAGCTACATCCCAGGCTTAGAGGGGTCTATCATTTTTAATCAGAGCTAGATTTAGCATTTTCAAGTCTTCAAATCATTTTCCTTTTATCTCAGATTGAGCCATGATCATGCTATTGTGCAGATAGCATTACCTAAGGCTTAGGGAAGGACGGGTAAACTGATGCTTGTAGATGAATCTCAACAGATTTTAAACTTTGAGAAGCGAGTGAGAAGAAGCAGGATGAACTTTAGGTCGTTCTTGCTTCCTGTGATTGATATCCAGCCGCTACCATCTTTGAATACTGGTAGTTACTTTGTTTATGTTTTCAAGGCTGCTGATGCAAGAAGAAAAAGATAGAAAGTTGATTTTGAAATGACACACCTCTAAAATTGATGGCGTTTGGGATGTCTGTCACTGAAAGGTAGTACATGAAAAAAATGGCAAGTGCAATATATATCAAGATAAACCTCAGAATTTCCCAAGGATTTCACTAATATCCTGAAAAGTCTGGAAAAAGAGGTGGGTGCCTGGGCCAAACTTTGGCATCTGTTTACCATATGTCTCCACTAAGGAAATGAAATTAAATAAGTGTTAGAAAGGTCTACAAGAGTTAAAAGGTAGGAGGCACCAAATTAAAAGTAGCAGAAGTTGACTTGCATAGAGACTAGCTAGCTGGGGCTTCACAGGCTCAGAATGAAGCACCATTAATGCAGTCTATACCAAGTGCTTCTGAAGCAGAGTGGCACTATCCTCGCAGAAGCTATGTGTGGTCCATGGGTCTACATCAATCCGAGAATCCCAAGCAAGACTGGATTGCCCGCAGAGGATACAGGGCGGAGCAGAAACAGCAAGAAGTTACAAGCGTAGGAGAAGAGGGTGACAGACATGAGGGGAAGCGTGTCATGAGCAACACAGGGTGCAGACTAGCATGAGATAATCCTGGGAAACAAAAATATCAGTGTGTGCTAACATTGAACTCGTGCTGAATCCCCACATACAGACAACTGACAGAGGAATCAAGATGAAAGCTACGTGCTCAAGTAGATGGGGAACCACTGGAAAGATGAAGTGGCACAAGAGAAAAGCCACAGAACAGAGGCCTTTGTGGAAGTAATAGGAACAAAATCAAAGAAAACTTAGAGCAAACAGTGGCAAACATTGCAGAAATCAGAACGTAAATATGCACAGTAACCTGGATAACTGCATTTAAAAGCGCTATGTAAAGGTATACCTATTAGAAGCTAATATACTTATCTCCTACAGAAAACTCAACATCCATAATGTATCATTATTACTGTGGCTATTGACATTATTGTTCAGGTCTAGATTTTGAACTGTGGAAATTGGAGTAGCTCTGTTAAAATAATGTAGACAGCAATTTGCTCCAGAAGGAGGATCAGGTCTTGCCTGTTTGCACTGAACATTTATCAAGATGGTATGTAAAGAGATACCTCTGTTGGTGCATGAATATATAATAGTTGGCTGGGTCAGTGATGCAGATAGCTGTAGCAGTCTCGATATGGATGTTAGTAAGACTGGATGAATTATTCATTGTAAATAAATTATAGGATAATCTTAGCTGTTTTTCTGTTCAGAAATCATTCAACTGATCTTGATTTCTGACAGTAGATTGATTTTCAGAGTCTGCACCTGAAGATTTAGAAGAAGAGTTTTCTATCTATGCCTGTGTGTTGTTCACTTTTACTATTTGCTACTTGTGAGGTATGATTGGTCACTTAAGTTGCATTGTAATTTTTCTGCTCCGTAGTTGATTACTGGAGTTTGGATAGAGAATTAGAGCGTGATTACTAATGATTAGTGAATAGAACATATTCTTAATTATGCATGAATAGTCATGTTTTCATCTGAGAATTCGGCTGAAGACAGCCATTCCCAACATATTTATGCCAGTAAAAATCAAGAGGTAACAAATAAAGAGCATGAAGTTGACCAGTGAAAGGTATATTCAGAATCTGAATACCATTTCATACTGTTTTTGCATCATTTATTGTGTTCTAAATTTTGGCTTGTCATTGACACGTGTACAAACTCAAGACATGGCCACATATTGAGTGCCATTCCTGTATCTGGATGATGTTTGTAGATCAGTGGAGAAAGTTGTTAGGAAAATATAGTTCTCTCTCGTTCAAAGCCAGAAAGAACGGTCAAGCAATTTAGGCAGTTCTTGTGCATAAAGATCATGAAAACTCATCCGTACACTGAGCAGCACAACTTAAGACTTCCTGGAGCATTTCAATCTGCCAGGCCTAAGTTATTTGGCACCATCAAGGTTTACATCCCCTTAAATAGTTGGGAAGTAATTAGCTACACTAGTTTCAGCTTAACTTATGACAGTCCATGAGTTCATCTTTGAGTCTCTGCTCTGAAGTCAGCCTTCCATCCCATAAGACTCTATTTCTTACTCCCCAATGTATGTCCTCACATCTCCCTACAATTTTTGTTATGATCTTTTAATCAGGTAATTCAGATCACTCTCTACAAGTCACCTATTCTCGTTGTTTACCATCCCACTTGTTTTTGTATCCTCTGCGAAATTAATCAGCAGAAACTGTGTAGCTTTGACAAAATTATTCATTAATAGACTGATGAGAACCAATTCCCAGTTTGTATCCTTTAAGGTCCGTGTTATGTGGTGTTTGAAATAGTGTTCGATGCTTAAAGGACTTGAAGACGCAGACTTGTGAATATACTGTATGAGCACAGTTGTCTTTGTGAACCTGATGAACAGTTGTGAACAAAAAGAAAACTGAAGAAAGTAAAATAAAGAAGGTTTGTTTTATAAGAACTGCTTTCCATGAAATCATACTGATTGTCATTAATTGTACTTGAAGCATTCAACTCTATTGTTGATGGGCTCTCAGATGAATCAACTCATTATTTGTCCAGATTTAACGTCTGACTAATATGTCTATATATTCCTGGATCATCTCTCTACTTTTTCTTACTGTTTGGAATATACTGGCAATTAAAGTTCTTTATACTTTTTTCTAGCTTTCCACGATGCTTGTGTCCCTCTAGGCTGCATGATTTGTACATGTGTAATTTCAGCTGATTCTGCATGACATCTTTCCTCGTTCTGGATGTCAGGCTTTCTGTTGCATCTACAACATTTTACTAGATAGATTTATTCTCCTCCTTTCTGAAATCAGAAAGGAAACAGCATCTATCTTTCCTGAATCTCTGTTTGAAACTGTAATAACTGTTTCTAGCAATGGACCAAAATATGGTGTAGAAATTTTTTTTATCCTAATTGTTTCTCTTGTTTCCTTCCTTATGTTACTGTCTTCAGGAGGATACATGTTTAAAAGTTGCAGTTTACTGCTATCTACTTATTTTTTTGCGTTCTTTATATTTTGATTTCTAATGTTTTACTAGCGTTTCTGCGTCTTCTATACCTCACATATTCTTTCTTCCTCAGTATGATTTTTTTAAATACCCCGTAGAATGTTCTTGAACAATTTCCAATTCCTATTAATATTTCCCACATTAAATTGATATTCCTAGCCTCTTATGGCAACGTTTTTTTAAGACTGGACAAATTGTCCCTTTCTATTTCTAAGTATGCGTTGTATAACTGTTCCATATCACATTCAATGTATATGAAGGAAATGTAAGGGGGTCATGACTACTGGTAGCAAAATAGGCAGGTTTTCATTACTCTCGGAGTGACGTCAGGTAACAGTCTTGTCTGCATTGGATACAAGATGCTCTCTGTTTTAAATGCATTAGTTATTGTTTTCAGAAATTCTAATAAAATGAGGCAAAATCTATGGGATCTTATGATGACTGTGAGATGTTTAGTAAGCATATTCTAAGACTCCAGTGATCCTCTCTTTATCAGTTAGGATGTTAGATGTCACATGTGAAATTAAAAATGGCTTCCAGGAATATCTGGACAGCTACAAATAAGCATCTCGAATCCAGTACCTGGCAAATTAATAAAGATCTTAATAAAGATCTAAATTCATTGACACATGAGTATTGGGGAACTAATGTGAAGGAAAGTCATACTTCACAAGTTTATTAGACTTACTGGAGGGAGTCACTGAGCATGTGGAGGATAGTAATGTGGGTGATTTAGTGTGCTTGGATTTTCAAACCCTTTTGACAAGCTTTCTCAACAAAAGTTTGCAAAAAACACAGAAGGAGAGTCCTCTTTCAAACTAAAAACTGATGAAGAGCTCAAAATGAAGCATAGGCATATATAATCAGTTTTCACCTTGAAAAGGGGAGTTATCTGAGGATCCCCCCCACCAAGGTATTATGTTGGGCCTATTCTGAACAGAACATGAAGGAATATTATGGAAAAGGAGCTGAACAGCGATGTTATAGAGGTTGCTGATGGTAAAAAATGATTTTGAAGTTACATCTGAAGATGTCAGTGCAGAGCTGCTGAAGGATCTCACAAAATCCAATGGCCAAGCCAGAAAATGACAGATACAATTCAGTGTAGATAAACACAAGGTAACTCATATAAGAAAGATGTACATGTATAACATATAATTATGATAAGTAACTGTGTGTAGGTAATGCATATTATAGGTAATAGGTATATAGGTAATGAATATATATGCAGCAATGGGCTCTAAATTATCTATCACGACTCGTGTAAGAGACTTTGGAGTCAGCATAAATAGTTCTCAAAATACGTTAGTGCAGGGCTCAGCAGCTGCTGAAGAATCAAATGAAGTGGTAAGAAACAGAAAATAGAGCTACAATCTTATAATGACATTTGTAAGTCCACAGCACACCTGTAGCCTGAACGCTATGGGCACTTCTGGCCGTTTCATCGCAAAAAAGATCTCGTAGAGTGTGAAAAGGAGGCAGAGAGGGCATCAAAGATGGTCAAAGGGTTGAAGTGAATTCCATACCATGAGAGAGCAAATAACCCAAGGAATCTTCAGCTTGCAGAAAAGATGATGGAGCAGGTGGAGAGGACAGAGACCTACCAAATCATAAATACTATGGTTAGGGAGAATAGAGATCGGTTACTGACTCTTTCTCACGGTACAAGAATAAGAGGTCACCCCATGAAATTATGAGACAGCACGTTTAAAATGAACAAAAGACAGCTTTCCATATGCCACAAAATGAAGTTGCAGAATGCAGTGCCACAGTCAGTGGCATTGCAGAAGCCAAAAGTGTGAATGCATTCAAAAACGTATTAGGCACATTCAGGGAGCTAGATCAGTTAGTGCTACTATTACAATGAGGCAGTCTCTGGCTTGTGTAGTCTCTGAGCTGCTGTGCTGGGGCATGATACTAAAGACAAGTCCAGGCTACACATCCCATTTCCCTCTGTTCTGCTCAGCAACTTGTGCTGGCCACTGTCAGGCAGAGTGCTGGGCTGGACAGGCCCTCGTTTGGAACTAGCGCAATGGTCCTTATATCATCTTAATCCATAAAATGAAACCCCTCTGTGATTGTGAACTGTCTGTAGCTTTCTAACAATGTATAGTTTTTGATAAAAAATGCTTTTTTCCCACTATTTTATTCTTACGGAATTTCTTGAAACCAGTCTTTTAAATGGTCTGATCATACAAGTCACCCCCTCCAATAGTAAGTAAGGGAAATACAATCTGTTTCCTTTTGTTTACCACCTAGGCTGATAGCAGTCACTATATGGAAAATTGCAGTAACAGCCTTTGCTTTACATCTTGTGTCATGCAGGTTAGTGAGTCTGATTTGGACTCCCCTGACTGCTTTTCACAGCAGAGGGGACTGCGGCTTCGCATTCAAAGCAGTAGGCCACATCTCAGAACAGTTCTTATGGTTTAGGAATTTCTAAGACAGTTTAAAAAACAATTATGAATTTATTACTAAACTGCTATTTTAGGGCAGCCTGTTAGAAATGCAGCCCTTTGCAGCCTCATGTGTCTCTCTTCAAGTGCAGAACACGCGATAAGTTTTGGAGGATTTACTTTCGAGACCATCTTAACATGTACCCTAGACCTCTGAACCTGATGGGTTTTGCGGTCCCAAATGAGTCAGATCGAAGTTGACATCTGCATGCTTCTGTGAGGGCTGTAGGAAGAAAGTACTAACTATGTCAGGTTTGAGCATCCTTGAGCACTTTGACAATTGTTAGTTGGAACGCACCATTTTGGGAAAGTATGCTGACTCATGTCATAAGAGAGGAAATTTTTTTTTTTAATTTTAAAATTAAATGGTGGAATCTAGATTCTCTTCTTGACTTCTCCCATTTGATATTATGGATATTCATCATTTTTGAAAATTAGGCCAAAGTATCCTGACAGTAAATGAGAATATAAATGTATAGATTAGCTTTAAGCCAGATCAGTTTCTTTGTCTTTTCCACCTCGCTTCCACACAATCATTTATGCTGGCCTAAGGAAAGGGAAGGCGATGCAGCGGGAAGAAGCAGGTAGGCGCAGCGTGACTACTTCTTCTGACTGAAGGCCTGCCTTATATCAGCTAGCAACCTTTGGGAAGCTGAAATTACACCGCAGCCCAAACTGAACCAGGCCTCATGTTTTACCCGGGCAGTAACAAAAGTAAGGCACTACAGAGATCTGGAAAATGCTAACACCAAGTTGCATTTCCCACTGTATTTATTATGATTGTTTTTGTCCTGGAAGTTGAACAGCATGATTCTATAACCGTTGCATATTATATTCACAATTAAAAAGTCCATCTCATGCAGAGAAACTTCTTTACAGGCATGGAATAAAGTGAGGGGTCTTTTTTCAGAAATTTAATGTTTTGTAAAGCAATTTGAAGACATCCTTTTAGATCATAAAATCTACTCTTTTAGTCTCTCAGGTTCAGCCATCCTTGATAACTTATATTGAGAAGTCTTTTATTGAAAATCTTCTAGACGGAAAACTATCATCTATAATCAAAAATGGATGTAATTCCATGTCTGAATGTGTAATGGATCGAGTCCTGGTTCTTTTTGCCAAAGGACTGAATTGTGTCAGTTTGCCCAGTTGCTGGAAATACTTTCCATTGCAGTTATCTCAGGAGATCAGTTCTGTAAAATTTGAACACAGAGCCCTCCAGCTTTGAAATTTTATTTTCATGGCTTAAATTTGTTCCCAAACTCCTTAATTTCAAAGGGCCAGCAATCCACAAGACTTTCCTTTCAAAATCAGATGAAAAGCAGATGTTTGTGCTAAATATTGCGAGGCTCTGTACAGCAAGCGGGAAACCTCATCTAATAAAATTATTCAGTGTGGAAATTCTTGACTCTGGCCCAGTTCACAAAACTTACGAAGAATGATACCATGAGTTTGATTAGGCCCTTTGAAATTCAGGGTTTGGGAAACAAAATTAAGTGATGAAAATAAAATTCCAAAACTTGAGGGCTCCAGGTTTCAATTTTTCTAAGGTATTAGTGCTGCATTTAAAACTGACCCTTTCAGTGAAGTGCGGCAGGAAGTATTTTCAGAAACTAGGCAAGCTGACACAGCTCAGTCTTTTCTCCAAAAGCAGGAGGAAAAATATATACTCACGAGACAAAAGGATTTTTGGTAATGACTTTCTTTATGTGTTCATGTTAGCCTATCTTTTCATTTGTTGAAATACAGAATTTCTTCTGATGCTTCACTTTTTACTTGAATGCCTTTCCTGATAAAATAAATACCTTGTTTGCTTTTTTAACAAGTTATACTATTTATTTCAATAAATTCTCCTTATCAAATGTAGCAATTCTACCTGGTTTCAATTAAAATCTCATTAAAAAATCCAGTAATTTACCAGTAATGAGACATTTTTCATTAATTTAAGAGGGTTTTTACCTCCTCATTATATGCAGAAATAAAATGGTGGTCAAACACAGAATTCGGTATTCAAATACTAGTTTTCCTGCTAATAACATACAAAAACCTTTCTAAATTAGGAACAAACAACAGACTTCACCTGTATCCTAATGAGGAGGCTTCAGGTGGTTCCATTGCTTTTCTATTCTTTTCCAGTCATTTAGAGTGGCTTGGAGTATGACTATACTCTACCTGGTTTTTGTTTATTGTCTGACTTTCCAAATTAGGGTAATACTGGCATATTTTCGCTACTTGATTTTAATTGAACTTCTTTGTTATTGGGACGGTGCTTTAACAACTAGCTAGGACAGGTCTCAATTTAGCCTCAGAATGGAAGTCTTTCTTTTGCTTTGGTCATTGCACTCACCTTTTTCTTATCCTGGGAATGCCCAATAAGTTTGTCTTCTTTCTTTATTAACAAATTAACACATTGTGCTTTAAGAGAGGCTCAAAAGTTCACTAGCAACACCGGGTTTGGTAAAGGCTTCTGGGTAAGTTAAGACATTAACTCAATCGGATAACCATAATACATGATTCGGAGATTCCTTATTGCTACTTAGCAAATCAAATGTTTTCAAATATCTTTATATGCTTTAATTAAAAATATTTTATGTGCTCTTTGGATGTTCACAGAACTTAAGCTTAGGTGAGCAGAAGGCCATGTTGCTTGCACCCCACCTCAAGCACCACTTTGCTTCCGCCTTTGAAGGTAACTCGCAGAAAGTTTTCATGTGAACATGCATTTAAGCCTGGGGACCTTTCTTTGCTATTTTTGTACATGCTGGTGTAGAACACCAAACCTTGCTTGTACTGAAAATTGGACTAACTTGAAGTGTAAGAACTGGAGCTCAACAGAAATGCAGGTAGGCACGGCAGCGACGTTTTAACTGTGTGTGAGGGGAAGTGAGCACAGAGTGAAGAAAGACAGCTGGAGTCAGATAAGATATTATCTGCATCTGGGGAACTTGGGGAAGAAAACTGCACAGGAACACCTGAAGTCAATCATTCAAGTAAGTTATAATGAGAGCTAGGTAAAAGAGGGAAAATTAAATGGGCCTGTACTGAATATATTCCAGGTTGCCAACTCTAATTAGTGTTTGTGAAATCACTAACTGTTGCCATGGAAATAAATGCAATACTACGAACGCAGCATTTTGACTTCTTCACAGGATCGAACAAAGTTGGAAAGGAGCAAATCCCTGTGTAAACATCAATATTGTCAATTAATTAGGAAACACAGCAAGATAAATAATAAGACCCCGGGAAAGATAATTTAATTTCTATTTTCTGTCTGATACGTTTGCAAGTTTCCTCAGTATCACACTATCTCTTTAATTGCCTTTCATTGGGCAGTAGTACTTATTCACAGGAAAGAAGAACTTCAGACCACAGTGGAAGTTAGTGGGGAGGGAGTTTTTTTGAATGTATTATTTAGCAGGGCAAAGACTGGGGGCTATATGAGATATTTCAGCTACTTAAACACATTTCTTCATTTAAATTTCACTTAGCTTATTTATTTATTTCTTTGAGATAAAATTGCACATAAACAAGCCCAGAGTTCTGTGTTCTCTTAAGAAAAAATGATAAACAATCTAAAATACTAAACAATGGAAAAGCTGGTATTTTCCATGGTCTTATCTCTTTCATGTCGTCGGAATCTTGCACTTACATTAAAATAGTTCCATTATACACACGTAAGTATCTTGAGATATACATAATAGATCTAATTACAGCTGGAATTCCACCCTTGTCTTTAAAGAAAATCCTTGCTTTTATGAGTTCAAGTCAGACTCTTGATCTCATCTAACTTTCACAGCAGTGTCACAACTTCATGTATTCAGATTATTCCTATAAGCAAATGCAGCCAGAACATTACATATTATGACTATAAAAGTAAAGCTGCCTACCGTATAAGAAAAAAAAAAATTGCTGAAAGTGTTTCCGTATAGTAAATAAGTTTCCTTTTTCTTATATTTGACAAATCAGTATATTTGTAATGCTCAAAAAAGTAGATCAGGAATACAGTTCATGCCATTAACAGTTAAGAATTTGTTTAATTGACTCCCCAGTCATTCAATTACTACATCAATAGTGTGTCATTAAAAAGAGTTAAGCCTTTTTATCCATTAATAATGGTTGTTTAATCCATATCTTGCAGTATTACTAATGGTCAGTTTTATTAATTAAAAAGAACAGCTAAATAACTCTTTTCTAAATACTCACTGTCTCGCTGGTATCATAACTTACTTCCAAATATTAGATTGAGAAAGATTTTGAACAGTCTCCTGGATGACAGGATGACAGTCACATAGGAAGGGTAAACAAGATCAATTTGAACACATGGGCTATTTTGAAAATTTTAATGCTTTTTTGTGTGTGTGTGTGTGTGTGTGTGTTTGCATAACATGTGATACAGCCTAAATTGCCCAGAGAAAGAAAAGGAAATCAAAATAAGAGCATTCACTGGACACTAGCTCAGAAAACAAAACCTTTTGTTCCCAGCTCTGTACCCGGTAGGCTGTATGCCCTTGGGCATGTCACTGTACACATTTTTTCTTTGTTGCTCTTCTGTCTGTCTTGTCTCTTTGGACTGAAGGTTCTCCTGGGTGGATCCTGTAGGTGCTAATTAGAGGAGCTAGCAAAATGGGGTCCTGCGGTCTGTTGTAGCCTCTAGGTGCTGCTATAATACAAATAATTAATCAGAAGATATGTTTCATAGCTTTCACAGAGGGCATTGTCAATAACTTCTCTTTCTCCTCTCTGTAACGTAACTGAAATTTTAGCTTTTTATATTGGACAAATGAACTGGAACGTGAAAAGTAAAGGCAGGAAAGCTCTAGAAAGAGATTTGTCTAACCTCTAGCTGAAGTTGCTCGTTTGGGGGGGCTTTGGTGCCAGCCCTCTGTTCAAGGACAGACTCTGCTGCATAAATCCACTATCATGTTCCTGACTCAGGCCAGACTCCCAATGCTAGATTCAATGATAACCATCACATCTCTCTGAGAACTCTCTCATTGATGTGATTTAGGTTTATAAGGCACATGTAAAGATACAAACGCAGGTGATCTAGATCAGGACAGAGTTGCGTTCTCCTGCCTAAGGACACAATTTATGGCCCTGAAGTAATTACAAATTGAAATACTTGTGAGCTTAGTGAGGATAATCTTTGCCTAGTAGGATGGAAATTCAGAGCCTGGTATGGGTGCATCCCAGGATCCGCATGTTTTGCTTAATAGAGTACTACTACGCAAAACTCATTGCCATTCTCATAAAGCATTTTAAGCGTGGTAGTTTAAATTTTAAAATCAGGCAGAAAGAACGAACGAATTGGAAGAGTTTGAGCAATATTTTGTTCTGTCGCGTTTCCAAAGAATGAGCTGCCGACCCTGCAGCCTACCCCAGTACATCATTTGATGTAACCTCCAGCTGGGAAGTTCCAACAGAATAACAGCTCTCACAGAGGTGTGCTGGAACCATTAGTAGTTATGGAGATATTGGAATAGTGGCAGATGTCTCCTAGAACTGCTTAGAGAATGCATTTGTAGTTAAAGAGTTTTGTTTGGTAGGGGATAAGTGATCCCTCCTACAAAGCAAAGGCACAGCAAGGAAAGGAACTGGCCGTGCATTTCAAAAAGGCTGCAGATGCCACCTGGAGCGTTATTTTTGCAGGCTGCATTGGTACAAAGAGGCGGAAGATGGGATCAGAACGCTGACCTCTTCCTAGCCAGCCACGTACACTATGGGACAGAGCTCTATAGCCATTGTGGCCTGTGCAAGTTAATTACAACCTCTTCCTGACAGGGAGGAGTCGTACAGAGAGGAGATGTTCTGGTCCTTCTGTAGTTGAACCTCTAGGACAGCCGTGGTCCAGCTCTCAGTATCTAATTGAGAATCTGTAACCAGATGCTGCAGGTCTTACTATATTTACGTAAAAGCTATTACAATCTAAAGACTAGCCATTAAATTGCCAGTGTTCTTAAGCATGCTTCACCAATTTTCCCACTTTTACGATTCAAGTAGACAGATTTTTAATGTTTCATAAATGATAAAAAATTTCACATCAGATTATAACAGAATTAAGCATACTTACTCAACACACATGGGGCCTCTGAAAAAAATGTTATTCAATTTAATAGGTTTAATTTACATTGTATATGTACAAGAGCATTTCTTTCAACCCACAGGTTAACACCACAAAAAGGAAAAAGTACTGCTGTTAGAGGAGTGAAGAAACTCTTGAAACACTGTTGTCTGAAATAAAAGCAAGGCACTCTCCCTTAACACCTGATATATTCCTGAATTCTGCCTCTACAAAGGCATGTTCACACTGAGAGAGCTTTAACAAAAGTAGTGAATTGAGTCTGTGTTAATTCTTTCTTTTACTGTTGTGACCTGGCCCTGGTTGACTCGCGGATGAATCTGTGTATTGACATGAAGGACAATCCCACAGGTGACGTGATCTGGGAGAGTATCACAGTTAAGACTGTCTGTGGAAGACTGAAGCAGACTGGCTACATGAAATTTTACGTGGGGCTCTGGACCTGCTACCTCCCACTCACGTCCCACTTAAAAAATAAACCTTGCTCAACAAAAAAGCAACTTTACTATACTATGCTGATTTGTGGGAAAATTATTTTTGAGGGCCCCCCTCCCAGGAAGTGGTTGCAAGCCCTCATCTAGTGCTCAGCACCTTGCAGGACTTGTCCCTAGAGAAAAGTGATTTCTCAAGGGGCCTCATGTTTTACATAAGGAGACAAAAGCAACCATAATTTTGCATTTTGTGTCTGTATGTTTTTGTATGCACACCTATGTGTGAGTGTGTGTGTATGTACACATATATATATCTGTGTGTGTGTGTGTATTTAGTATATACAAAAGCTGAAATTCAGTCAAAATATATTTATCTTGCTGGTCAGGCTTGTTACAGCAACCTACAAGAAACATTAGCTTCTCTGATATTTAATTATGCTATTATGTTTGCACATAAGCTTAAAAGTCAATACAAAAAGCAATACTTTTTCAAATATTATCTGCAGGTAAACCAGAAATAGTAACTATAGTGACTAGAAGTCTGTTTCCCTATTGATACTACTATAAATCTTGATATAAGAATAGTTTTTTCATAAAAGCACATCCAAACATAGTAAGTGATAAAATACCAGATTACTATTTGAAAACCATACAGTGACTTGATATCTGGGTTATCCTTTGCAGCAATTAGGCAATTCATTTGGCATCTGTTTGATTGTATAATTTAATTTCCATATAAACAGCATAGTTTAAAAAAAGACAAAAGCTAGAATGTTTAAAGCTAACAAAAGATACAGTGACATCAGGTTGACATTCAGAAATTTCCTTAGCAAAATGACCAACAAAATTTTGACTTAATACAGTGCATATAAAGTTTTTTAGAACTAAAATTTTTAAATATTATTTGAATTTAGCAAAACAGGAGCAAGATTTTAATATCAAAGTGCTAAACAGTACTGCCTTAGAAGTCACTGCAAATAAACTGTAAAATAACTCTGCTTGTGATTTGACAGATATTTTATATACAAATGGTTAATAAAAAGACACACGCGCACACACACGCGCACACACACACACGCACACATATAGTATATACATATATATATATACACGTTATATATATGTATATAGTTCTCCAACTGGTGTATCTGAGTCAGTGTGAACACCCCATTGAGTTATTATGTGTAACAGGGCTCCCATGAGCTGGCAGTCATTGCAATAAATACAGGCAAAGCCATTACAATATACCATGCATACAAACATTTATACATATAAAGACACTATGCAACAAATTATTTCATATTAATATGGCATCAACAGTATAAACATACAAAAAGGAGTACGAACACGGAATGTTTAAACGCAGCCCACTATATCCTTCCTAGCACTTACATTCATACTATTTTACAAGACTTGCTTGTTCTTCGGAACCACCTTGTGTCTGTCTAATAACTTGTTACTTATGTTAACGAAATCTAAAACTTAGCTATCCCTGATGCTGACCCTGTATGCTCCAGTCGCTACTTACTTGGATTTCCTTGTCTAAGGAACAACCGAATCACTGTTGTTCCTGTGTCTTTCAACATACATTTGTCAGTAAGTCATTCTACATGGAATCAAGTTCGGAAAACTCTGTCATGTAAGTTAGTGCATGTAATTTTCTCACTTGATTTCTTCCATTTATTTTCATATTAAAATAAATTAGTTAATAAACAAGACTTAGTAAGACAGCACTTTAAAAAATTGCACTTGAACATGGGAGCTAACAGCCATTGTCATTTTGCTATATTTGATTTATATGAAATGTTCGGTTGAATGTACTTTGTTATAAAAAGTGAACTTTTGTTTAGATTGTGCCGATGTATGTGCCCTTGGTGCAGGAAGTATGCTAAAGGTATTGTCTCAAAACACATACTACCCTGGCAAACAACTATTTGCTGTTCTTGTTTTCAAACACACAGCTTCTACAATTTTATTCCTCATAAACAATGAGGTGTGTTAAACAACAGATGTAAAACAGTCATGTTAACCTTTTACCGCTGCTGGGATAGCATTGTCCAAAAGTGCCATATTAGCAATTTAAAAAACCCCAAATCACACAAAAGAAAACAAAGAACACAACCCCAAAACAGTAAGCCAGTAAGTTTTAGGCCTCAGGTTGTAAGGACAAAGCGCCAGAAAAGACCTCATTTTAGAGCTGGAGCTGCTTTTCTGTTAAAAGTGAGGGCAGAAACATTAGCTGTAAGTCACAATCCATTTGCCTGCTCTGGTGGGCATTTGCCTTTCATGAGGGTGATTTGACTCAGAAGGGTAAGGTGTCCAGAAACAGCCTGTCAATAATGGAAGGGGCTGGCACCAAATCTTCCAGTTTCAGGTAAAAGATGCGCTGCAGTCCCAGTGTGCAGAGAGAACGCAAGTCAGCGAGAACACCCAGTACCTTAGGCTCCGCAGACTCGAGTGGTTGTCCTTTGTTTTGGCAACTGAAAGCTAAGTGATCTTTCAGACTGCTAGTGATCTTGTTGCATAGCTCTTCCACTTTCTTTGGTTCTTTTAATCCATGCCGTTCTGCAAAGTGAGGGCACAAGAGAAAACACATCAGCATCCTTCCTCCAGATTGAGAGGTCTCATTTTCCTCCATGAGCAAACTGTAAACCAAATATGCGCTTTGGTACACAAAGCAAAAATGCTTTAAATGTATATGATGTCTTAGAGCAGCGGTGACATAGGGTCATTTAACCTTTGTGTCATAAGAAACAAGACATGATAAGCGCCCTTTTCTTTTTAGCTGCTAAAATAAGTATTAGAGATGCTCAGTTGTGGTTCAAATACTAGTACGATGAGCCCAGGCTGCATACCTAGCATAATTTTCATGATATGACACAGAATTTAATTGGGTGATTTTCTAGCAAAACTATCACAGGAGGTGTTTTGGAGATTTCCGTGCTTCCCCACCAGTTGTGAACGCTCAATAACTATGGCAACCATTATTTATTCAGTGAATTCAAGTGGCGATCGATATCCTTAGCCAGCTCCATCAACACTAGGCCTGGAATTCCACTAGGAATTTGCAGACACTCTCACAAGAAACTAAAGGCACCTTACCAGCCTTTGTTATTTTGATCAGCTACTGCTTTTTAGCTTATTCATCTCTAAAAGGTTCAAGATAAAAGAAATCTGGAAGTTAACTATTTTGCTTTGAGGCAGCAACGTGCAAAGTGAAAAGGCTGCTCAGTTATCTATCACAAAAAAAATCAACAAACCTAAAAGGAAGGAGAGCTGGGGTTTGTCCCCCCTTGAATAGCCTTTTTAAATGCTGTAACAATGTTAAACACATCCTCAGTTCTTTAGCTTTAAGCAGAATGAATCAGATTTGTGATTCAATACAAGCAGGCTCTTTACTGGTACATAGGGAAAGATAATTTTGTGTTGTTTGCTATCAAGATTGAGTGGATAAATTAATGCAACATTTCTGAACAATAACCTCAAATACTTTTGTGGCATTTTCATTTGTCTTTGACTCTGAAATTCACAGATAAGTAATAACTGGCTTCATAGAAAAGCCATAATCATTTGCACGTGAAAAAGAATTATACCAGATAGGGCAGTCTAAGAAAACGCAGATCAAATTAACTTTAATCAGCTAGATGTGGAAAACTAGCGACGGCTGGAGACAAGGAGTGAGTTATTGTTGGAGTTCTTATGTCTGATGCGCTTGAAGCTGTCTGTCTTCCCCAGCCCTCCTCCCCACCACTGTCAGCCACATCTCCCCAACTCTTACTCCTCTTTATTCCAGGAGGAGCTGGCAACAGGTACTTTCTCTTGTCCATCCCCCTAACAAACAGTAAAGAACAGTTTTCTTTACTCCGAGAAGCAGGCATAATGCCTGTGCCATGCGTAACGGTGCCTCCACGGCGCAGGCACATGTATGAAAACTCCTCTGTGCCTCCTGTTACCAGCTGGGTCGGTTGATGTTCTTGAAACACTAATAAGCCAGGTGGGAGCCAATGAGCGCAATCAGAAACGTAAAGGTCAGGTTCTCCACTGATTTCCACTCATCTGACACGTCTGCAACTTGGTTGACTTACACAGAGCTAGCTCCTACAGAGTACTGTATGTAAATCTGACTGCAGATCTGTAAATTTCTGGCCAGAAGCTACCGTATTCTGCCATTTAGTACTACCCCGTACTGTCCTGTTGCTGCAGAGCAACACACATCCAGGCAGTAACATCTGCCTCAGACATCTTCTTCACCTTGAAGGAATTAAAGAAACTAGGTATTCTAAGTGCCTTGTTTACATTAAAACATGTCAAGAAATATTTAAAGCCTTTCCAGTAAATTGTGTACAGTGTAATTATGTAAGCCTTAACTATACAGGTCACTGAAAGTAAATACTTAAGCAGATTTTGTCATTAAAAACCTTGAAGTGATAAATATTTTATACAAATTTTGAAAAACTGTAGGGATATTTTACCACTAGGCTTCTGGGTGAGTCTGCAGGACACCAGATCAATCTCGCAGTCTTTTAAGAGTTCCCGTCTTTTATATTGTTTTGAGGTTGTTCCTGGCTGTGTAAGCAAAGATACCTTTATAGATCTGGAGAGCTGAAACACTAGAATGGGTCCAAAAACTTACTTTAAATTAGCAGAGCAGATTTTTAAACCAATGTCTCAGTAGGTGTGTGCATTACTGCAGAATACGGAAAATTATCTCTAGCCCTTGAGCGCACAGCAATGTCGTTAACATTTCAAGTCAGAACTAAGCAGTCTTTGTCTTACATTGGCAAGTTCAAAAGGTTTCATGAACAAATTGTTTCTTAGGTGGCTAGCCATGAAATATGCAGATGAAAATACAATATATGCAAAAATTATAGTATTAGTAGCCTTACTTTAAATAAAAAAATGAAGGAAATTCAGGATTAAGACATACTCCATCCTTAATCTGCTCTCTGGTGCTACAATATTAAAGCACTCTGAAAAAACAGTGTCTTCCCCTGCGTGAAATGCCATAGCATGGGGATGGCATTTGCTACTTGCAAATACCTGTGAAGGTAATTTCTCACAGCTGAAACTGCTTCACTGGAAGGAAGAGGGTTTCAGTCTCCCTTACCCCAATCATTAAGGCAACCTTTGAATCCTGTGGACCCAGAGAGAGTCAAAGCCCTCTTTGGAAGCCTTTCTGCTAGTAAACGACACTGTTTGCACTGGTGCCTCCATCACAGTCTCTGGAAGCTGGTATCCAACTAGCTCCTGGAGAATGTACTGCTATAGTGAACAGCTCCTTCATAAGATAGACTTGAGGAGTCTTGGATCTAGCTTACGTCAAAGATTGTAGTTTAATAGTTAGGGCTCAAATAGCAGGAAACACATTTTCTTGCCTTTTCCACATAACGAGTCTTGCTCAGAAAGCCCTAAAGAAAGACCTGGACTCCGTACAGCCACTCACCCTGAAGGGAGCAGAATGAGGCACTTGTGCCAAGTAGGGGCACTATCTCTGAACAGTCTCAAGAAGGACAGCTAGTCAAAAGCAATATATTTCCTCTAACTGATTGAGGAGGTGTATAAACATTATTATCGTCTTCAGTCTTTCTTACAATGGCAACTAAAGAGGTGCAGGTAAAGTGACTATGAGATTTTTCAGCTTTGTGTTATGGGATAACATCGATTTTTGCAAGAAAAATGGTGATTTATGGCAATGATGCTCTCCATAAGCCTGTCAAAATAATTCATTGGAAGTCTTGCCTCTAAAGCTCCACAAACTTAGCAGCTCATTCTGGCAAACCAAACACAGTAAGTTTTTTTTACAACTCTCTCCTTTACCTACACATCATTTCCAGGAATCTCGAGGTGATTTCTGTGCTATAATTATGCTGATCAGTAAAAACTTGATAGCAAGAGCAGGAAAACCAGGCACCAGCTGAGCTAGTCCTTCTTTCCCTAATCTGCAACATGGGGCAGATTATGGCCGGGCTGGGCAGATTCAGTGCTGCTACCTTTATGAAGCACACCATTCTCAAAGAGTGTATTTCAAAGCCCCTAAGTATCTCACTGACCCTTAGGCTCTGTGCTCTTTGTCTGGGTGGGTCAGGTTTAGCCTTAATTAATCGTGAGGTGTCAAAAACAGTCTGATCAGAAATGCAATAGATTTATGCTGCTGACTTAAAATGAGTCTCTTGATTGTCTCGGTTTCAATGTAATTATCTGATTTTCTCTTCCCCCTTCACAGTCCTCTTCCCCTTCTATAACTTAAATACATGCAAGGCTTAGTTGCCTACCTCTTTCTGTAGGTTGCCTTGTGCACACCTTGTTACACAGCAAGATTGAGACATGACAGATCCAAGAGTGTCCTTTTCTGGTGCGGTCTGGCCCATATTCGTCCTGCCTAACTTTCAGGCACTTCAAGAGGGTGCCCAAGTTAAGAGCACAGACTTCTCAGGTTTCCTCTAACATCAGTGGAGAAATATGCATTTTTAGAAGATGAATCAGATCTTAAGTGGGTGAATCATCTTCTGGAGGTGCCTTATATTTCTCCATTGACTTTATGAGGTACATAAAGCCAGATGGGCTGAATATGGGACTCCAGACCACACAGGATATCAGAGCTTGCCCCTTCCTTTAAGAAAATCACAACATAACACAGAGGCCATGGGTTGCTGTAGAAGGAAAGAGGTGTTGCCTCAGCAAAAGAGTAGGAAAGGATGAGGAGGAGTGAGTACTTCACTCTCCTGCTGACAGTATTCCCCTCAGCAAAGTGGAGGGGGGACGGCAGACAATGCAATCTGGAGATTTTTTTTTATAACTGGCACTCCTACACTCCTCCAGTCTGCCACCTGCCCATGTGTAGACCCAGCACATGAAGCAGCCGTTCTGGAGGATCCTGGCAACAGGACTGAAGGATATATACAGCTGAAGAGCAGCGAGCCTCCCTTCCACAGGCAAGTTGGACAAATCCGTGCTTAGATGGGAACTGCTGCAGCAGCCAGACCCTACTAACCAGACTGGACTCATTACTATTTCTTGGCATGACTGATGCTGCTAAAAACTTCGTTTCTAAACTGGAATGGAAAGGCCTACAGCAGGAGGACAAACCGAAACTCATAATTAATTGAAACCTCACAATATTATTCCATGTTCTAATGCCAGTCTAACAAAGCATTAGAAGTGTGAGTAAGCCCAATATATACAGTGGCTCTGGGCTGGTCTGCAAAACACTTAAAATAAAACATATGCCAAAAGAGCTTGGCTGGATGAGGGCTAGAATGCTCTGTACTCAGCAGCGTCCCACTGAGAGTGACAAGTGGTCAAAACAATAATACTGTGACGTGGATACAGAAAGGAAGAGGCAGAGAGTAAAAGAGAGTGAACAAGACAGAGAAAGAAAGCACTAGCAGTTTCAGAGTAGGCAGAAATTTGAAACTAAATTAGACTGTGTTTTTTACACAATCTTCACTGTAATTTCAATCTATATATCAATCAATGCATTTTGACATTGTTGGAATAATTATTAAAACAGAGCATTCATTATAAATGGTCATTCAAGAGGCTGATGCAGTATTTTAAAAGATAGTCTGAATTAAGTTCTGGTCTACACTGCAAAGTTTTGTCATCAAAATTTTGTAGGGATTAGAGAAACTACGGCATGGAGCAGTTGTACAAGAACACTTGTGATCTTTACAACACACTGAACTCATAGAAATTGTCGATGCAAAACTAAGGATAGAACCTGTCCCTAGATGACCAACATTTTTTTTTCCTTAGCTCCTTAGATCCTACATCCCCACAGAATAAGTGGTGCAAAAGAGAAAGAATGGGACAGAACTTATTTCTTGCTTTCATGGGGATGTGGGGTGTGTGTCTTATATTGTTTTCTGATCACTCTCTTCTGGATGATACTCAGAGCACTGCTGATGTGCTCTGGAGGAAGTTGTGTCCAGCCCTTCTTAACCAACTGAAGGAAGTAAAAAAGGAGAAGAGAGACAGAGAGAGGAAGATCCTAAGGGAGTACCTTAAATAAAAAAGACATGCTTTGACATTGAAGAGTTTTAAGTTAACTGTTTGCAAGCCACCCACAATAAACCAGATGTCAGTTCTTTCGTTCTGAGTGCTTTCAAGCTTATGTCTTATCAGAAGTCACTTGTAGATTCAGCAGCACTCCAACACAACCCTTTTCCTTCTATGCAACATACTGCAAATTCCAAGGAAGCATCAAACAAACAGAAAAAAACCCACAAATATATGGGTTCTAAAATGAATTACGTATTGGAAAATATTACAAAATATATTCCTAATTATTTTACGCATGCATACATTTAGCTTTAATCAAAGCAAGCAGTGAATGAGTAATATACGGGATACTCACTCAGTCTTCTGCTGCGCTCTGCAAAATTATTGACAGGAGTGAATGGTTGTATACGTCTATAGCCATGCAGTCTATGCTGTGACTTGCAGCTGTGGTTGAGATAGGACATGGAGCCTTCCACAGGTCAGCAGGGTTAGTGAGAAGGCATTGGAACAACTGGGTTGGTACTGGGGAGCCCACTGGGCATCATAAAATGGGACAACAGCCTTTGGTATCTTGGGACACAGAGCAGCAGAGTATCTTTTAGCCTTCAACAATGGTGGGAGTGTACTAGTGTGCGAGGAGGTTTGTTTTCTAAAAGTCCTTCTTTGTTCGGGCTATGGAGAGCACTCATGAAATAATTGAGAAGAACGAGCAGTTCGTTATTCCCAGGAGCATTTCTCTTTACTTGGAGAAATATTCTTCCATTTGGTGCTACCTGAGACCACGTACAGTATTGAAACAAGCTATAACCAACCCATCACTGAATTGTTCCTTATTTTTCTTTTTTCATTGGATCATCAAATCATAAAAAGACAGACTGATCCAAGATAAGAAATGAAGCAATTTGTGTAATAGAGAAGAGAATTTTGCTTGATCCAGTACTTTTGTTCTGCAGTGTTTCTAACAAAAGCAAGAGCAGCTAGATTCATAAAGCTTTCCTGCTCCTTCGTAACTTGCAGCCCAATGACCTTGCAGCCCAATGATTCAACTGGGACATGGGAGAATCACAATAAAATTCTCTTCTTGTTAGATTCAGACCAGAGATCGGACCTCAGATGTCTCTCCGGGCACTAGTTTGTCCCCAGATCATCATAAGTAACAGCTATTCTGTGGCCCAGGAAAGATGTCAAACGGTCACAACAGGAAAGACAGTGATGCACAACAGCCAGATAGCCTGCGCTCCTGGGAAAGATCATTCTTGCTCTGACTCAGAAGAAGGACTTGAACGGGGGTTTCCATCCTACCTACTACCTTCAACAGCCCATTACAGGAGACAGAGAGTACCTCCTATATAGGATAAAGAACAGAGCCTAAGCATCCACCTAAATCTAAGACAAGACTCAAAACAATTGCTTTAAAATGTCCAAGAAATTTCAGAATTCCTAAATTTATCTTCATTATTTTGTTCCCTTTCATTGGGACTATCCGAAAACCAGCACATGCCTTGTCATACTTAAAATGTAGGGGAAAGACAGGAAGCCGTTTCTCAAGGGATGTGATACCAGAGGTACATCTCAAGGCTTTCCTGATTATAAACATTTCCATATACTATCACCGAGAAGTTCTCAAAATTAAAAAAAGCAGCATTTTGTGCTATAATCCCATCTTAGCCACAATTATCTGATTTCCTCTTTCAAGTTTTTTTGATTTTGTTTGTGATCCATTTTTCAGGTGGCCAAATTTCTGTCTGAGTCCCTAAATTACCTAGGTGCCTTTAGGGATCTGAAACCTGTGAATACAAATCACTAGACGCAGAAGCTTTGGTCTAGTTCAGACAGCATGAAGGTGGCCCTATGTACCTACGAGCAAATGAGCAGAGATGCACTAAAATCATGAAATAAAAGAATAAAGAGAAAACCACATTATTTTTTAAGCACAGGTGAAAAAAGCAAGAAAAGCTTGACAAATACAACCCTCGCTAAAGCTGTTAGGGACAGAAATGCTCTCCTTCTAAAGGTAACAGTTACTTAGATTTGTTTGGAAACTTTGGGAAGACCAGCACAATATAGCAAGCCCCTGAAAGGATTACTAGCACTAAAAGGAGGAAATGTGAGGGTCTATTAATTAAAAGATGTTTCCATTAAATATTTAGGGTGATCTGAGCCAGCCGCTGGACAACTTTAACTCTTTATGTAAGGACAGCCAAACAGAGTCTGAATGAACAAAAACTATCATGTTGAAATATGGCATGGGTTTGTAAGGAGAAAAAATTTTCTTCACATAGAATAGTTTTTCCTACATTCATCTATACAGTTTGCATGATATCCTGTTCCTCTACCTATATCCCCTCAGCTCCATCTACTGCATCTATCTGGATAACGTACAGTCAACAACCTAAATCAAGGACAGGTGCTATATATATCTCTCTCTCTATGTATGTGTGTGTGTAAAATATATGTATATATGTATGAACATATATACCTCTGTGTGAATATATATATATATATATATGGAGAGAAAGCATCCATTCTAGATTTTATATATATATATATATATATATATATATATATATATGTAAATATGTGTGAGTGCATGAGTGTGGATGTTTATACAGAGGAGTCAAAAATGACCCAGGAATGCTCTTTCTCACTTTAACACATCATTCATTTTGGATTTTTTCAGGTAAAACAAAGTAACTCCACTGAGTTATTCTGGACTTAAGAGTTGTATCAATTACACTAAAATCTGGCCCTTAATGCTTCCCAAGCACAGGAAAATGAACATAATTTAATTGAAAAGTTGAAATTACTTTTCAGAAGAAAAAGAGAGTTAAAGCTAGAACAAGCACAAACTAACCCTTCGCCCAAGTGCAGGAAGCAAGCGTACCATGCAAGAGCTGAAGCCAAAATCTTGGCCCCACAAATGTGAGCAGGAATTGGGTGCCTTATAGTTTTTATATTTACCATTGAGTGTTTTCCCTCAGCGTTTCCCAAGCATCATCTCATTCTAGGCAGAATGAAGACTGCAGCTGGTATCGTTGAGGCTACCGCCTGCAGACTGACGGATGCCTGAGATATGGGAGGAAATCAATTCCTGTCCCAGGGGAGCTTAAGGCATCCTCGGGAAGGTTCAGCTCAAGGCACGCCGGAGCACTTTCTCACCCCAATGACCCAGCTGCACCTCTACATCACCATCTTTTCTGAAACGCGTGCGGGGCTTTCAGGAGCGGTCTGCTGCGCTCAGTCCTGCTGTATTTGCATGAATTATCAGACGCCCTTACTCCCAGCTCTGGCTCCGTGGCTGCCTCAGGTGGCCTTGCCTCCTAAATTACCAAAAGCCCAAGGTATGCAGTGGGCACTTCAAGGGGCTTTTGTTGTTTCAGGAATGAGGAAATTACATTTTATAAAGTTCAGGCTCCCCTGTTTTGAACTTACTAGCAGGTTTGGCAGATTCTTACATCAGTTTCCTGCTGTTTGGCCCGTCAGGCAGAAAGGGTGAAATGGTCACGTACACACCCAAAAGTTTTTGTAAAACTGCGTAAAAATTCCTTTTTCTTCCTATTCTCCAGTTTTTTCTCTCAAAAAACGCAGTCCTATGAAGTATCTCTAGTAGCTTTGGTACCAAAAGCAGCGCACTGCCCTTGTGCAGCACTCTCTCTGATCTAGCTATCTCACTGAGAGGCAGGCTACACTAGCTGTATGGTTTCCAGCTCTTGAGCTACCCTGGTATTAGCACTTCTACACAGAAGACTTAGTCCTCGTCATTTCATTAGGCTTTTCTGTGAATTCAGCAAGCATTTTGAATGCTTTCCTAGGAGCTACACAATTTGGTTAGAGGCAGTTTGCTTTTTAGAGCCTATTCCAAGAAAAAAATGAAACCATGGTGAAAGAGAGACTTAGATTACATTTTAATAGGTGTTTCTGAGGGCCTACGTTACAGTTCACAATTTCAGTATGGTCATTACAATGCTTAAAAATCATAGCCACTTTACCTGGAATATAGCCAAGCTAATTGAGGTTGATTGAATCCACATTAAAACAAAGCACTAGAATCTGAAGATTTCTATTATCAAAGGAGCACTTACCTGTAATCATAGTTAGAGCTGATAAACTTGCTAAGGCTGGGATATCAAGGTTAAGGCTCTTTAAGTTTAAGGAAAAGTCTTTAATAGAGTCGAGCCACTCCCCAAATCCACGAAGGCACTGAAGTCTATGAAGCACAAGTCCATTGCAGAATACAAACTTATCCTCAGCAGTATCAGACCTCAAATAGAAATAGTTGAAAAAATTGTGAATGCATCTTCTACTTTACAGTAAAATGCATAACCAGTACTGAAGTATCTGTCATTTAAAATCCAGTGCATATTATCCTGAGACATATGTGGGCATTCACATTTGACAATATGCTTCTCCCTTGGGGCAGAAGTACAACAAACAAGCTTCTATGATTGCTTACTTTGTAGAGTTATAAGCCTGAGGTTAACTGTAGCATGTGGTGTAGACTGTCTAATTAGTTAAGATTTTGGTCCTGCCCAAAGGCATAAACAGAGGAGACATTTTACATTAAATACTGTATGTTTGAACCAGAGGAATACTAAGTGCTTGCATTTTGAAATACAAAACTAATAATAACTAGAGAAAGAAGAGATCCTGCAACTCTCAGCATTTATTTAGTTTTATCTGCATTTTTCCTATTGTAAAAGCTGATAAAGAAAAAACAATGGAAAATACGTACGATAATGCACACCAATGCACAGAACATAACATAGTTGTCTTTGTGAAAACCTGTGTGTGAAAACGATATCACAGCCAAGCTCTCCCCTCCTTCCTCCCCTACTGCAATATCCCTGCAAAAAGCAGCATGTAAACGTCATTTTCAACCTGGAGAAACAAGGGCATAATTCAGTTCTCCAGGTTGGAATTTCCCCAGTCCCTGAAAGTGTCTTTGGTAAAATGTCCAAATTAGTGCCAGACTGACAAACGGCATCTCACTCTATTAAATGACTTGCTATTACAAAAAAAAAAAACCAATCTGAACAAGATTTTAAAGCGTCTTTATCCCTTTCAAAAACAGACTATAAAGATGTGCATGTGCTAAAGGAAAAGGGAAAAAAGAAAAAGCTTTTATATTAAAGGTGCTTTTCTGCAGTTTATACTGATGACTATGAAGCAACCTTGCTGAAATAGTACCTGAGGATCAATTTTGATTGATGCGGAAAAAGAGGATGTGGTATATCAAATGAAAAGAACCACATTAGTGAGAACTATGCTCTGTTTTTAAATGTTTTCATTATTTTTTTCTGCAGTGTAGCACAAATGAAATACCGTCTTTTGTGGATGCAGACTTTACTGCTGTTTCATGTCCTTGGTTTTTTTCTTAAAAAAGAAAAGGATGTTCAAACATACTGCCATATTTATTCCTTAAAAACATTTAGATGGATGACCTTTCACATCAGCTTAAGAGGAAATGAAATAAATAGTTACCTGATGGAGAGTCTTAGCACAAACAGCTCCAAAAAAGCTGACTCTATGAGTAACGTCTGATCTTCTTTTGGGAGGTCAGTAAATCCTGGGATTCTTTCCGCCCAGCCTCTCGATATGTCAATGGAGGCAGTCAGAAGGTTATAGAACTGCTGGACATGCTCTGCATCTGTGCCTGCAGCAGCCTGATCGGTGGAACAGTACTGCAAGGAAAGACACAGACAGCAATTTTATGAGCAGGTTAGGGCATGCTCTGAAACATACAGTGTTATCTAACCGGCAACATTTCCCTCTGTGGCAAAACTGGTATTGTTATCCATAATACATAGGTCTAAATCTATCTACCCATTTACCTATCTATAGGCATTTTGCTATTCAGATGTGTATCACCAAATATTTCTACATGTACAGAAAGCCTTCACAAATTATCACATTTCACAACTACCTATATACTATTAATAAATAGAAAGGAAATCTGGTGGATAGGGCGATTTCTAAAACAATAGAAGAATACTATTTAACTTACTACAGTTAAACAGTTTTCCCATTGATGACTTTGTCTCAGTATGTCCAAAATGCAGATTTCTTCCAAAACCTCTCAAACCGCACTTTATCTGACAGTGATAGAGACGTGTAAGAGCAATCATCTTTTATCTGACACATGCAGCATCACTTCATTTAAATATAAAATTGGTTCAAAGTAAAACAGCTGCCCCAAACCACCTCTCATCCTTCAGATAGGAGCATTTAAGGTTCTGGAGAACCTATTATGTTGTTGATGTGGCCATAACTCTTCCAGACAACCATTCGACAGCATCAGCTTGCTTAACTTCCCCATGACCCTTTGACAGCTCCCTTGCTGCTATCTCCTCCTTCCCTGCCAGTGGATCCCTGTCACTGCCGTGACAGTACTCTCTCCCTCTCTCCGGCAGAAAAAATAACAGGAGCTTTATGACTTTGCCTGATTCTGTGCTTGAAAAGTGCTGCTGGTTTTCTGAGCAGGAACTGAATAGTTCGGCGTTTGTTGTACCAACCCCCTCCCCATCAGGCTTCTTGTGGGTTATTTCTGGGAGAGACTTTATACAAACTCTCTCTCCGGGACACTCAGCCAAGAAGAGGTTGGGGAGGTTTCCATAGTTGGAATTAGCATGCACACCCTTTGAAAACCACTCTCTATACGCAGTTAGGGGCTGAGGCCATTAGTCTGAAAGTGTCCTTAGCCACCCACTCAGGTGTGGAAGCAGAAAGACTCATGTCTCTTTCAAAATCAGTAAGAGTGTGCTGGAAGCCCCTTCTTACACACATGCCACCTCTGCTGCACATCTCACCTAGGTTGCTTACTGCAACGCAGAAGTCACCTCTGTGCAGGGAGAAGAGGGGAGAACTGTAAAGAGACCCTCTGGGGCGGATGCCTTATTCATTGCCTGCCACAGCTGGAGCTGGTTGCTGCTGGTGGGTAAGGCATAAAGGAAAGAGTGTCAGAGACACTGATTGATTGGAAAGCCGTAGTAAAGCCCTTAGAAATCCTAGAAATCCCTGGCCATATCTGGGTTGTCAGTGCTAGCCCTGAATGAATCTGTTCCGTTTACCCCAACACTAACGAAATGAATTTCCTACAGGGCGCTGCTAGCTACCTTCTCTAGTCAGCTAGTGAAACACATGCAGTCCCTCTGATGAAGTTCATTCGGGGACAAATTCTGCTCCAGCTACTTGGAAGGATCCTGTGACTGTGAAGCAATTGGAGGCAAAAATATAGAGAGAGTGGAGAGCCGCAGTGGAAAATGTATATGCTGCACTGTTACGTGTTTAGTCCTTCATCTGAATGATGCAGGAGGATGCTTGAGCAATATGAAATACTACTCCAGCCACTGGGAGCACGGTGGTGACTAGAGGGCAGAAAAAGACTGCATGCTTTCGCAGAGCCCCTGCATGTTCTGGACCCTCTTATAACTGAAGCTGTGGAGAAAGCTAAGACTGTGTCAGCATGAGGGGATGGGCTTTTCCCATTCATGGCCATCAGGTCCTGAGGGCTCTGGGGGATCTGCTTCTCCGTGCAGGGGCTGAGCTCTAGCTCCTTCTTTCTATAAAGGCAGATGGCATAGGCTGATGGGAGCTCTTGCCTCATCCATGGCAACTGCTAAGGTGCGGTATATTCTTGATCAGAGGATCAGTGAAAAGGAAGGAAAAGAGGAAGAAAAGAAGAAGATAACACTCTAAACTCAACCGAGATGGAACTCACCACAAGTCAGTGTAATTATGCCAGAGATTAATTTGTTCCCAATATTTATAAAACATTCTTTTGGTGATAGTAATACAAAATTTTAACATTTTCTAACTAAGCCGAATGCTGCATTCTATCACATGACTGTGAATACTATAGTACAGTATAACCCATGTGGGACATTTAATTAAATTGAATGCATCTGAAAAAAAAAAAAAAAACAACCCATCTGGGACATTTAATTAAATTGAATGCATCTGAAAAAAAAAGAAACACATATCCTGTATTTGTTGTTATAGTTTAGCCCATGAGAGCATTTTTGGCAGAAGAGTAAAAATTATACAGAATTAATAATTTGTTTAACTGCTGAGATATGTCACTGCTTGCTAGAAGAAGTTAGCACTTACAAAGACTAGCTGAAATGTTTACTTGTAACAGACTTACAAGTACGTAAGTAGCCATAGCGTGAATGTCTTAGGCACAAAATCTATGATTTTTTTCATGATTATTTCATTAAAAAGAACTGATATTTCACCTAACTTCTGAACTAGACAGCTGATAAGTCTGGCCTTGGTCAAGAGGCCTCAGTACAGGAGGGTTATTCTTAACCTGCCCATGCAAACCGGAGGCACTCTGGGAGAAAGCCAGGAGACAAAGCTCTCCTTTGTTCCCTTGCTCAGAGCTCCTTTAGGAATTAAAGGATGTCCGGCTTTTTCTCAAGGAGCAGTTCCATATGTAGGAAGCAACATTAATTTATATGGTATATTTAAAGAGCTTCTAAGAGCCTGATGTTGGGGAGAATGATAGTACAATCTAGCTCCACTCTTGCCTGCTTTTATCAGTCCTTTGTAAAACGCGATAGCTGCAAAAGCATAAAAATAACTTCTCTGCAGTCTTTGAGGAGAGGCTCTGCTTGTTTTTCAATGCATTTCCCCTTCCTTTGTCAGAAACCCTGATATTTGCTTAATTTCTGGCTTGGGGGCTGTGGGAAGGAGGCAAACCGTTACCTAAATGCTGCACTCTCCCTCCAAAAGGCAACATTTCTATTGAAGTCGGTGGCTACTCTGCCCGAAAAAGGACTGCAAGGTACAAGGTCTGGTTCTCATCGCACTTAGTTGGAAGTCTAAACGCATGGAATTGTACCAGTGAAACAGCTGTGAGACCCGACTATAGCCCGTGGCCTTTAAAGAGTTCATAAACCAAATTCTCTTCCTAGTAATTTTTGAAACCAAATACCTAAATATACCATTGCTGTGGACTGGTAAATTAAAACCAATGCTGAAAGGAAGAGTAGCTATGTTCTGAACAGAGCTAGTCCCAATGTGTTTTGTTTTAAAATTCTGAGGATATGCAATTTATTTTAGGATTTCTTTGGGTAGGTCGTTGGGTTTTTTTGGAGGGAACGAGTATACATTCCTCTCTGAAACTCTTATCGGTATTTTTATGACGGTCGAGAAAACATTGCAAGGTATAAACACGAAGACCATTCCAAACACTACGGTCCTGACTGCAAAGCCAGGTTCCCAGATCTACCGATTTGTGCTGCGCTGCAGGGTCACAGCCCATCCAAATGTACCTTTATTTAGTCTTTACAGGTATAGGATTCTTCACACTGATTTCAGCATTACAGTGCATTTGCTGCATATGTTATTTAGTTAATATCAATTTTTACCTATTATTCAGCTTATCCTGATCTCCCTATACTTTTTAAAACAAGCACAAGATTCATTAAAAGCCTAGCAATCTATTATTTTATTTTAGTACATTTTTGTATTTTCAGTACTGCTGAGCCCAGCAGAGTATTATATCTTTTATTCTAGTAAAAAAAAAAACACACACACACACACAAACTTAGACTTTAAGATGACTCAACAGCCATTCATACATAATCTTTTAGATACTAAGTCTAAATTAGTTTACCGTCAGTCATATGCTTCCTGTAATGCTCCACAGAACTGTTAACTACTTAGATCTACAAGCTGTTTTATTAAGAGAAATAATTACTGTAGGATGAAGAAAAAAGTCACACGAAAATACATAGCTTTCATTTAGTTTTTTTTTGTAAATGCAAAAGAGCTCTACATCTATACATATACATAAACACATATGGTTACATACTGCTTTCCTGCACTGGGCTGTTATACTCAAGTAATTCTGTGGAATACAGCAGATTACTGCCAAAGAGGGCAGTTAGTCACATACCTAGGTATTTGTAGAATGACCCCCTGAGACATTTTGGGTAAGTTAAAATAGCTGTAAACATGGGCGGTCAGGTAGTAATAAATTATACTCTTCGTAATAACTTGTAAAATTGTATGACTGTATACTTACAGACTAGCTTGAAGAAAATATTTCCAGAATGCTTGTAATTGCTAAGTGATATATGTAAATACATTTTAAAATAGAACTATATCATTTTTATATAATTATAATAAAAAAGATTTAATTATTTAATATTACTTAGCAACAGGGGATAAACTGCCAGTGTAGATGTTGTCTTAGTACAGCTGAGATTTAATCATTTTTCATAAAGAGTAAGTAATCTGATCATGTTTTTCCTTAGCTGTATTTTTTCTTTTCATATATCAACCTATCTAAAATATATATATTTAACAAGCTACTTCAGCATCATATTTTAATAACTACAGAACAGATTTATAAGCTTGCAAAACAATCTATCAATATTTAACTGGTGAATATACCACATTAAAGAACAAGGGTACAAAAATATATAATCTCTGATATGGCTTTGCTGATTTAATTTTTTAGAATTTCAACTTCAAGATTTGTTTCACAAATATGAATGTTACTTGAGAAATATCCATGCTGGGGTGTCCAAAGCCAGACTCTATTCCCATTTTAAAAAATGGTAAAATTCCCACTGATTTCAATAGAAATGAGTTCTAGATAGCCCCTTTGCTGCAATGACCCAGTATTACTTCACACAACCCTTGCATTTGAATACCAGAAAAGCGCTACTAGGTTTTAGCCTTTACAGTCTGGAAACTGAGACACTGGACAAGTAGCTCTCACTCCTGAGTTTGGTGGATTAAGCAACTGTATTGTAATTGATAGTGTTTTGGGTAAAGCCTCTTGCAAGAAGAGTGCTCTGTTTATCCGCACATTCTTACATTCACTCGCCCATGGAGTATATTGTAATGAAACTTATCTTTGAGATGCTCACAATGAATAGCCACTAACATTGACTTTCTAGCTCACCTCCTTTCTGTCATTGTCCACCTACTCAGAATGGACATGGCTGGCTGGCTAAATTTCTACTCTCATCCAAATTCTACATTTATTTTCATTTTAGCAAACTGGCTGTTAAATGGAAATGCAGCTCACAAATCATTTCTAGGCAGAAAACAAAGAACGAAAGAGAAGTGAGACATACTCTTGAGTAGTCAAGCTCCCTGGGTGTGGAGTCAGTTAAAGCTCGTACGAGGGCGTTCATCATGCTGACGGGAGGAGAAGGCGGCGAGGGCTGCGAGGGTTCCTGCTGCAAGGGGCTCTTTGGTTTGGAAGGCAGCCGACCTCTTCTCCCTTTCAGGCTGTCGGTACGGACAACTAAGGAAAAAGGAAGGGAGTCAGTCGCAAAGGCATCAGCAAACTAAAGAGCCGAATGAACACCTGCTTTTCTTACGATGGCCAGCCCAGCAAAAAAAAAAAAAAAAGAAGAAAAAAAGAAAAAAAAGAAAAAGAGAACTCAATTTCAATACATGCTAGTGGTACCTTTAAATGCAAAGAAATACAGATGATACCAAAATTACGTCAGCCTTATGAGGATAAGCAGCAATGTAACTGCTTGCTTAAAACCCAGCTGTGTTCCTAGTGCTCCTGCTTTGTTTTCAGTAAATGCCTATGTACCTGTATACACGTGCTCACGTGCGCGCACACAGACCCTCTACTGCTGACAGAAAACTGAGTATGAAACACAAATCTTCATGTTAGTACTACTCATACACATTTTATATGGAAGAATCATTCATTCAGAGTAATTCTAGCTTTCTTAAAGCATTTGAAAAATATGGTCACACTATAGAGGTCATATTATCCATGCTAGTAGTTGCAATGGGACTACTCACATAATGTTACTCACATATATAAGCCTTTGCAGAATTGGGACCAATGAGTTTATCCTGTTTCCATCTAATTTAATTGCAAACTTACAATCAGCTTATGGGAATGAGACAAGATCCTACGTAAAAAGCGTGCGATATGATGAAAAGCAGCCCCCTCTGAGATAATGCATGGTAACCAACAGCATTATTGAACCCCGTGCAAAGTTAGCAAAGATGATATTTTGGCCAGCGTCAAATTATCATCCCATGGCCTTGCTGTTCTTGAACTCTGGGATCCCAGAAAGCCTAAATATGATAACCCTACTGCCTGGATGAAAAGAAAAAGTTTAATATATTATTACACAAATGCACATTTTGGGGGGTAAATAAGTTACGATTCCATCACTGTCAAATTCATCATAAACACATCCATGTCCGCACACAGCCATATATTCATTAAAAGTAATATTACTGTGGCTAGGATAATAATAGCAATAGTCCTTACCTTCTTTAACCATGCCGACACTGAGACACTTCTGAAATCGGCAGTATTGGCATCTGTTACGACGTCTCTTGTCCACTGGACAGTTTTTATTTGCCAGACAAACATATTTTGCATTTTTCTGAACTGTTCTCTGAGAAAACGCAACACAAAAATAGTAAACTGATAGTTTCTTGAACGACTTAGAACCTGACAGAATGTATTTTAATTACAACATGAAAAGCGACAGTGCAATTCATGTAATTAGATAAAATTAATTTCCTAACACACTAGCCTGCAGGAAAAACAATTTTATTAGTATTAGCTGCTGACAATGAAAATCATCTAGGATTGTTCTGAAGCAAGTCTCTGGAGACAGGCAACTTTGAATGATAAAATCATATCTGAAATTACCAGGTCATCGCATCTACCTTTGGGGATTAGATTATCTGCGCTTTTAATATCCCTTTGGGAACAATTTTCTACTTGGTTCATTCCCTTGATTATTGCTGACCTTATTAAAATAAAATCAAAATGATCTGTGATGTGCTTCTCTTGCTATCACTATTGTTAGTCAAATACCACAATAACTGGTTTGGTTAGCTACTAAAATCATCAGGAAAGAATACAAAAATACCAGAAACCCCTACCAACTGTGCTAATTAAATATTTTGGGGAAACTAACCTGACTTGAGAAAAAAAGAAATAGACAGAATTACACTGTAGTTATATACATTTAAAAAACTCTAAAAATTATTTAAAGACCATACTACCAATTTAAAATTTGCAAAAACCTGGTAAGCCTTGAAAAAATATAATAGAAATGAATGCAAAAAATATTATGTGTTTTTGTACTTAAAATCAAAGACACATCAATGATTAATTTAGCACAAAAAAGCTTAATAGTAAAGACATCATAACAAGAACAAATCTATCACTTTGACATTTGGTGCTAAATCTTTCACTGCAATTAAATTCATAAAAAAATGTTGTTTCATAATTTATGTTCCTTCTTAAATAAGAGCGCTTCAAGGTAATAGGCATAAGGGACATAACAAGCACCATTCATTGTGCTTTAAAACTGAAAATTGTACATTTTGCTTGAAAAAATAATTTTGCAGAATAAGCTCTAGAGCCTGCTCCCAATCTCAACTAACAGATATGCTACTGATTTCCACCGGCTCGGGACTGGGCCCATAATAGCTGCTATTTCCAGGTTATTTGTGTTCCATTTTCTAATTATATTTAAATAACAGATGAGTTTTACAGGAGACGAGCATTTTACCACGTTGTAAAAGGATTATTACTAAGTAATGTTAGCAGTCCTATGTGCAATTAAAAAGAAGCTATAAACTCTCCCCCCCCCAAGTATTTTTGAACTACTTTTGTTCCCATCACACTTGAGAACTCTTTTATCAAAACAGTGGCATGACTACTGGCCCTGCAGCAAGACATTTATCACACCAAATCCAAATTTACCAAATCTTAAACCTGCTGCCCGGAACTCTGCCCCAAGCCTATCCAAAGGTCTTCCCTTGAGCCATTTCTGAAAAAAAATACTGACACCTAAACTAAATCTGTTTAAAGAACATGAGCAAGCACCCAAATCTAAAAGCAAAGGGCAAGTACCCAAATCTTAAAAATATAAGTACAAAGTTTCCTCTAAGCTTCCTCCTGCTTTATGCAAATTATCAGTGTTACTCTTCAGCTTCAAAAATCTTCTAACTTGCAAAGCCAGCGCGGGGACACTAGGCAGGGCTTAGTTACTGCCCTGCTAGGGACCCTCAGCTGCTGAGAACTCACTTGGTTCCTAAACTGACGAGTTATAACGGAGCAGCAACCGCATAAAATCATGAACGGTTGGGTTTATTTCACGCGTTAAGCCGATCTCCTCCTTGCATTGTATTTATAGCCCTCCTCACTCGGCTCTTCCTCGGTGCAACAGCTGGCACCATTACCAGCAGCTGAAACGTCAACCAGCCTTTAAGATTTCTGTGTTTCTTATCTCATCTAAAACAGGTTTAATTTGGGTCAGTGACTGAATGAAATCCAGCTTGTCAAAAGGATAGATTTATTCCAGGTGAATTTAGCTACCGAATAAATCGAACTAACAGCTTCGGTGGACGCAGTGCCGGAGACACCGCCGCAGCAGGTGACCTGAGCTCCCTTACGCAACGCGAACAGAGCGGAGAGGCGGCTAACACAGTGTAGCACCGCGGCTGCTTCTCAGCTGAGACCCTGGCTGACCGCCTCGTCCTACGGATTTGGCCTTGCCGACGCGTTCACCGTGCCCGGCCGGCCACGCCAGCCGGTGGCCCCGCGCCCTCGGGGCCGCCACCGCCACCGCCAGCCAGCGGCGGCGGCTCGGGAGGGGAGTGGGAGCGGGAGGAGGACTGACGGGGGCGCGCAGGTGGCGGGTGCCGAGCTCTCTCACCTTGAAAAAGCCCTTGCAGCCCTCGCACGTTCGCACGCCGTAGTGCTGGCAGGCAGCGTTGTCCCCGCAGACGGCGCACGTGCCCTCCCCGGACGAGGAGCTCCTGCTGGGTGGGGACGGGAGGCCGCCGCCGCCGCCGCCGCCGCTGCTGCTCTCCCCCAGGAGGCCGGAGGCGGCTGCGTTGAGGCCGAGCGGCGAGAAGGCTAGCGAGGCTGGTCTTTTGGCCAGGGGGAGCCCGTAGGAATGGCTCTCCATGGCGGCCTGGCCGGCCGTGGGCCTGTCGGGTGCCAGGGGCAGGCTCAGGGAGGCAGGGTCGTAGCACATGTGGGTGCCCGCGGCTGGCGTGTGGGGGGGCGAGTGCTTGAAGTGGAAGAGGGGGAAGCGCGGAGGCACGGTCTTCATGGGGGCAGTGTCCATGAGGTGGCCGGGAGGCAGGCAGGTCTGCGTGGGCGGCAGCGGGGGCTCGTCCCACAGGCTCTGGTGAGGGGGGAAGCCCGGCGTGGTGGGCGTCGAGGGCGGGGACTGCTTGAAGTACATGGAGGTGCTGGGCATCCCCTCGTCTGTGGACGGCGGCAGGGACTGTTGGTAGGAGGAAAGCCGGGCGTCTTCCATCTTTATGAGGGGCCTCTGACCGGAGGAGGAGGCGGACTGCATTTGGTAGAGGCAGGAAGGCTTGAGCTCGTAGCTGCCGGAGTAGCCCTCCATGAAGGTGCTGAAGCTGGGAAGGGAGGTGGTGGCGGTGGCAGTGATCTCGGTGCTACTCAGGTCCATGGTCAGCTTGGCGTAGTCGGGATTCATGATCTCCGAGCCGTACTCCGAGCCATACGCGTAGGTCTGAGCTGCATAACTCGAACCAGGCGGTGAAGGGCTATACTGCGCTTGCACACAGGGCATATCTGCAAGGGCAAAGGGAGACGTTAGCGACAAGCCCGGCACGCAGAGGCGGCACCTCAGCCCCTTGCTAACTCCTTGCTTAGGAGCTTTCCCACGTTTCACGGAGCTCGGCTAGACACCCGACTCCCGCGCCCACCCGGACACGGGAAGTATAAATTAGCTTTGAGCCCTCGCCTTTCGACAAAAATTACGTACTAGGGATCGACTAAGTATGAGGCACGAGGGATCCTGCTCTCATTTAGTCACTGGAGCAACTCAGATTTATACTAATGTCAGCGAGAGTATAATCCATCTCAAACTGCCCTCGATCTGCTGCTTAATATATACAGGTGTCAATGAGAATTAAATGAGTACAATGAAAACAGTTTATGGCTCTAAATCTATCTCTGTATGTGCGCAACTGTGCCATAAAATTTTCATGAAGGGTAAACTAGATTATGAAATGTGTAATATTAGAAATTACATTTATTTTAAAAGGAACAGTACCTATAGTGTTTGTCAGCTCAGAGAAACAACTCAAATCACAGTATTTTCTACTTAGGACTTGCAAACATCAATTTTGCTTACTCCACTGTGGGCCTTCAAAGCATATTTCTGGTCAGATAATAATTTAAGGCTGGTGTCTAGCTAGTTTTAAGGCTTATGCGTGGTATAACATTCTGCTAAAAAAGTGGGTGGTACGACGTATCCCCAAATTTTCAAAAATGTAAGGGAAAAAGTATGAGGTATTTCTGTTTCTGTTTTTATAACAAAGCAAGGTTTAGGCTGACAGTATAATGCTTTTTTCCATTAGTCATAAAAGTTAATGTGGTTCACTGATAGCTAGAATGATTGCAGCAACACAGTCACTGTCTATAAAGATTTTATTTTTCTTTTCCACATTTCCTACTATTCTGCTTTCCTCTGCTGCTCGCAAGAAATAAGGGACCCAATTCTGCAATCCATCTGAGGTTTGCTTGATTAAACTCTGTTAGGTTCTAGCTCAGTATCTGCAACCAAAACTAAAAGCACATGATGAGTTTCGGTTCCACAGCACAGGAATAAAATGCATTTTTTCATCAGTTGCTGTAAATTCTCTTATCAAGAGAACAGAAAATAAAGTAATATTATCACCCATGGAGAAAATGTATATCAGAATCAAGTGCTGTTTATCTCTTCATAGTCGTGGTAATTTATATTCCAAAGGCACTTGTTAAACAGTTCATATAAAAAAAACCTGCATTGAAAATATGGGGTTTCTCTCAGTAATTTAAGAACTACCTTCATTTTTATTTTTAAAATATTCATTTGAATCTGTCATGCAACAATCCAAATAATTTGCATTAAATCAACTTCTAATTTTTCCTGCCTGCTTTTCCGATAAATATATCTAAACTAAGAATCAGATTTCAATTACTGTACCATCACAAACCCTTCAAATCTTTCTTCTTTTCAAGAAAATAGTAAAAAGTGAGAGAAAAACAATGCTCTTGTTTTCCAAAATCGCTAAGACCTTTCTGCTTGTAAATCCAAATACTTTGATTAAAAAAAAAAAAAGCAGCACTACACTTTTGCAAACCTTGCCTCCCAATCTCATGTATGCATTTTCCTGATCTATGTATTTTCTATTATTCTCCTTTTTACTATCAATTTCTGTGTACAGACGTCACGCCAATTCTTATTACTATCATGCATCAGTTTAAGGACCGTCTGCTAAAATATGCTGATCAGCGCTTAATCAAATAAGAAGGGAAAGAAATTCCTTTCATGCACCTCCACTGAGAAACGCAACTGAACGAGCAGGCAGATAATGTCACAAACGGACGTGTTCATACCCACTCCTGTGAAGGAAAAAAGGCTTTGGGCTTGCTCTGAAAATGAGCAGGAGTTCAGGAGAACTGATCTCTACGGGATTTTTTTCTCCTAAACAGGGTGTGCTTCTGAGCATAACGGGGTTATGTCATTCTAAGTGGAATAAGAAGCAGAGGTCTAAAATAGGTCCGACCTGAGGAGAGAAAAAACACCCCCATCGCACAGATCCGTGGCGATCTGCAGGACTCCTCCTACCTCGCCCCTTCGCCAGCGCATTCGACGGACCGGTTCTAGCCCCTACTTTCCCACTTAGGGCACCAATATTAAGTACCCTGAAAAGTAAACACCTGGGTTTTTCTTTCTTTCTTTCTTTCTTTCCCTAACGATACCTGGAAAAAACGCTGCAGGCCATATGTCATCACAGCCAAAATGAATGAGTGAAAAAGCAGGGGAGGAACATTCAGAGCTATCACCCCTCCCGAAACCTTTGCGAGAGCTTGACGGGAGAGATGCACAGCTGAACACGAAGCGAGCAGCGCTCTTCATAACGGCATTAACACCCCTACCCACTTGCCTGGGATGTGCTCCTGAAGCGCTTACAACACCTTTGTTTGGGAACTTTCAACCCCCCCCCCCCCCCCCCGCGCCTCCAGCCGCGGTAACGGCTGGCCGCGTTTTCCCAAGCGCAGACGCGCTCCCCGGCACCAGGTCCGCATCCTTCCCGGCCGCGGCCCCGAAGCCCTGGCCGCGCCGCGCGGGGCGGCAGGGACCCGCGGGAGCGGCGGCCGCCGGAGCGAAGCCGGCTGCCAGGGTTTGGCGGCGGCGGCAGGGCGAGCCCTTCGCCGCCGCCGCGCCTCCGGCCCCTTTCTCTGCCGGCAGAAGCCGGCGGGGGCCGCGCGGGGGCCTTACCTGGAGGGTATCTTGCTCGCTGAATGGTGGGGCTGGGCGTCCGGCCGGAGGAGGCGGCAGCGGGAAGCGCGGGCGGCGGGGTCCGTGCCGGCCGGGAGCTGTCGGCGGAGCCGGGGTGGGAGCGTGGCCGCGGCGGGGGGCGCTCTTCCGACCCGGGCTCTGGCAGGCAGCGGCGAGAAGGAAGGGCACAGTCAGAGGGGAGCCGGTGGCCACCCGGGCAGCGGGCGCGGTCCCCGCGCCTGGCGGCGAGCCGGGGCCGCGCTGCGGGGGCGGCGGGGGGGGGGGGAAATGCGCCCCCTTTCCCTCTGCGCCTGGCAGGGTGCTGCGGCGGGACCGGGGCAGCAGGGCAGCGGCGGCCGCGCCTCCTTCCCCCCTCGCGGCTCGGCAAGCCCCCACCTTGCTCCAAGGGAGAAAAGAGAGGGGCCGGTTGGGAAGCGCCTTTTCTGCCAGCCCCGCGCTCTCTCTCCCCCGTCGCACAAAAGGGAGAAGGCACCGGGCTGGGAAAAAAGGACAGGGCAAGCGGAGGTGCCGTGCTCTTGCTTGCTTGCTTGTTTTTCTGGTGAGGAGCGCGGGGCAGGGGGAAGGCAAGGGGAGAACCGGCCCCGGGGCAGGGCTGACTCCAGCAAAGAGGCAGCATCTCCGCCAAGTCGCCCGCGCATCCATTGATGCGGCGCGCTCCTTGGCAGCGTGGCCGCCCGCGGAGCAGGAAGTTTCCTTTTCGGCCGGGGCGGGGGGGTGATGGGGGGGGGGAGCCGTCAGAAGCAGGCTGGAAGTTTTTGAGCAAGGTGGTGACCGGCCGGAGGGCCAGGGCTTGAGGGGTTTCCTGCCAATGCGGCCAGCCTCCCGGGCTTGCACCCCTGCCCCCCGCGACGGCGCCGCCCCGGCCCCGGCCCCGGCCCCGGCCCCGGGGCGGCTGTGCCCCCCGCACCGCTTGGCACCTCAGCGCAGGCCAGGCGGGAGGGAGCGCGGGCCGGTCGCGGAGCCCCGCCGCGGCCGCGCTCCGGGCCGCCCGCGCCGCAGAAGCGGTGAGTCCCGGCCCCGGGGCCGCCGCGCTCCCGGGGATACCGGGGATGCCGGGGCCGGCGGGGGCTGCGCCGGGAGCTCTCCCGGGGAGCGCCAACAGCTCCGTCGCGCTCTGCGGCTTCCCCTTGCCCCCTGCCTCTGAATCCCGCCGCGGCTCGGGGATGTGAAATGACTGTTAGCTCATCTCCTTCTCTCCCGCTGGTTTTGTTCCCTCCCTGCTCTGGGGCCAAGCTCCTGCGAGGCTGCTTCTCACACCGCTCCGAGCGCCCTAGGGCTCCTCTCCTCCCCCTGAGCCGGCGGTTACCTAGAGACATTCACTGCGCTTTTAAACACGCAACACCCCTCCGGACTGCAGACGCCTGAGCCAGGAGCACAGAGCCTTAAGGGCTGTAAATTAGGAGGAAATAACTACCCTTGTCAAAGCTCTTTTCTTCCTCCGTGCACTTTACATTCAGCCCCGAGTGACACCCCTCCCCACCCTGTAATATGAGGAGGAAACCGTGAAATACTCCATTGTGATTGTGACTTCTTCAGTTGAGTTTCGAAACCTTCATTTACCCGGGAGGGACCGCGAAAGGGGAAGCTCCATTCAATTAAAAGTTTCAAGCTATATTTCCACTGCTGGTTAGCTCGCGATTTTGGGGATCGCTCCGAGCCACGCGATCGCTCCAGCAAATATCCAGGAGCTCGGGTGAGTTTCACCTCCGAAGAAGCCGTCTGCTCTGCTTCAGTCCATTGTTTTAGCGGGGCCTGACTCCAACATACAACAGTCTCCACGGAGGAGAGAAAAATAGGGCGAAGAATGTAATCAAGTGAAGTGGGTTGGATAAAAGTTAGCGATCCATTCCCAAACTTTTTTTTTTCCCCTGGAAAAAACCATCGAATCCCAACGCAACAAATCCCCGACAGAAAACAGCGTTTTCAGCCTTTTCTTTGGGAAATTTTCTCGCGTGAAATCCATCGTTTCAAAAATGCAAGTTAAAAAATAGCGTTATTAGCTAGTGTCAGGAAGGCGATCCACACCTCCGCCTTAGACCTCTGCCTAAGACCTATCGCGATAACGCAGTCGCGACAACCGCCCCCACTATAACGCAGTCGAGTGCCAGTGCCTTATCGATTCTTTCCAGGACCGAAACTTCTTTCCCAGCCATTAAGACAATAATGTAAGTGAGACGTTTATACAGCGAGTCGGGCAGACAGTGCAGTTAAGCCTCTCTGTACTGTAACACACGTGCTGGGTCACTACAGCCTATGATTACAATTTCTGACCTCCAAAGGGAAAAGAGCAAATTTCTGAGGAACAGATGCCGGGCAGACGTGCCTAGCAAAGATCCCGACTCATTTCAATACAATATGCCACATTCCAACAATTACCTCTTCAGCAAGCTCTCCAGGCTGCCTACGGTCTGCTCTCTCCTGAAGAGAGATTAGATCAACCTGCCCCGCCGTCCCTATTAGACAGCTCTAACTTGTGCAAACAAAACCACCTATTTTCCAAGCACAGTTAAAGGAAGAAGACAAATTACTGCCATTCATCACAAGCGCTGTAAACTCCCCGCCGCCGCCGGCAGCATCATTTCCATGACAACAACTAGCAGAAATACCTTAGTACCGGCCGGGGCTTTATTCCACAAACCCAGCTCCGCTGGCGGCGAGGAGCGGCGGCGGCGGCGGTCGCGCTATGGGCATGGGAGGGGGCAGCGCTGGGAGGGAGGCTCCGATACCGAGTAGCAAATGACCATCCACACGGGAGAGAAAGGGAGGCAAAGTTTCGGCTAGAGCCGCGGCACCTCGGATGAGCCGCCCCGAGCTTCTTCGCACACAGCTGTCATGTCGCGAGCATCTACCCCAGCGGCACAACTTTTGCCAAGTCCAAACACATCACATTCTCTCTTTCCCTCTCTCTCTCTCTCTCTCTCGCGTTCATATACATACTTGATTGCTGTGGAGGTTCCGTCTTTACATCTAGTTTGTAAATGCCTTGTTTCCTTAAATGTGCATGTAGGCGCTGTCCAGCGGCAAAATTGTAAAAAGGAAACCCCAGAGGTTCTCGGCGGCTGCAGATCTGGAGGACGCGTTATCCCGAGTCATGGGAAAGGATGGCAAAAGCTGGAGAAAGCGGGAGCCCGTTCCCGCTGCTGCTCCTGAGTAGCGCGAGCGAGGCAGTGACGAGCCGCCGCAACGTGCCTTTGTGTGTGCGTGTGTGTGCGTGTGTGTGCGTGTGTGTGTGTGCGTGTGTGTGCGTGTGTGTGTGTGCGTGTGCGTGTGTGTGTGCGCGGCCGCGGCGAGAGCCCGGTGCCCGGTGCCCGTGCGAGCGCGTGTGCTCCGCGGCGCCGCCAGAGAGGAAGGAGCCTCCTCTCCGCGCTGCTCTCCCTCTCCCTCTCTCTGAACGTCATTTATGCGAGAGGAGCCCTAGCGGCCTCTCCATAGAGCGGCTGGAATGCGAAACGTCAATAGTGACGCCATGGGAGCCTGACGCTACTGACCCCCCCCCGCCCGCCCCGCCGCCCGCCCCAGTGTGTGCGCCGCCGCCGCCGCCGCCGCCGCCGCGCTGCGCCGCGCTGCACCGCGCCGCCGGGAGCGGGGCGAGCGGGCCGGCTGCCGCGGGAGCGGGGCGAGCTGCTCCCAACTGCAAAACTAGTGATGACAATAAGAGGGATCGCGCGGTGATGTGGGCTTGCCAACTCTTTACTGGCCCGGCTCACGGGGGGAAAAGAGCGTTGCCTGGCTCAGCAGCGGCTTTTTCAGCGGGACTTTTTTTTATTTTCGACTTTGCGGCGCGCAGGAGCAAAGAGCAGGTGGCGGGCGCCGTGCTGGGGGGGGGGGGGCGGGGGCTGCTCCGCGCGGCTCCCGGCGCTGGGGCTCCGTCGGGGGCTCCCGAGCCTGCGGCGCTGGAGCCCCCGGCGGCCGCAGCCTCTAACGAACGACCCTCGCTTTGTTGGCGCTTGCAGTAGGGCCGCTGGCTGCCGCGACTGTTAGCACCGCTGCCACGCTGCTGCTCGCGCTCGAGCCGCGTGGACGCACACGCGTGAGTGGAGGTGGAGGTGCACGCGAGGGCACCACGCCGGCGCTGCCAGCCTCCCGCAGCTGCGAGCAGCGTTTCCACTCCCGGCGGCGGCCGCCGACGGCGCGGCCCGGCGGGCGCCACGCGGGGGCCCCCGCCGCCGCCGCCGCCGCTGCCCGGCCGGCGGGGCACCCGGACCCGCCGCCTCCGCCGCCGCCGCCGCCCGGGCCCGGCCGCGCCGCGTCACGGCGGAACGCCGGCCTCGCGCCGCCGCGGCCAATCCACGCACAGGACGCGCGGGGCCCCGCGCCGGGGGGCGGCCCCAGCGCGCTGACGCACGACAGGCGCGTAATTGACGCAAGCGGCGCTGCTAAATTTAGCCGCTGGCCCTGCGCGGGGCGGCGGGGCCGGCGCGGGGGAGGGGGCGGGGCCCCGCCGCGGCCGCGGCCCATTGAGCGGCGGCGGCGGCGGCGGCGGCGCGGGGCGGGGCGGGGCGGGCGCGCGGGGCTATTTTTGGGCCCCCTGCTTGTGATCCGGCCAAGCCAAATATAGACGCGGGCGGGTATTTATAGCGCCAGCGAGTCCCATTGTCACGGGGCCGCGCCCCTCCCCCTCCCCCCCGGCCACGCGCGCGCGGCTCCCTCTGCGCGGGGGGCGCAGCGCCGCGCACACCCGGCCGGGCCGGGCCCGAGCCGACCCGCAGCGCCGCCCGCTCGCCGGCTGCAGCCGTGTGCGCCCGGCCGTGCCCCCGTCCCCCCAGACCCCCCCGCGGGGTGCTTCCCCCGCTCGGCAGCGCGCTGCCTTTTTTGCCTTTGCCTTGCAACCCCCCCCTCCACCACCACCACCCCCGGGCACTCCTGAGCGGCGGCCGAGCGCCCCGCTCGCGCGGGGGGGGCCGCCCCCCTCCCCCCCGGGCAGGGCCGCGCGTGGGGGCGCGCGCGGTGTTTCCGCGGCGGGGATGCCCCGCTCGGCGGCGGCGGGGATACCCCCGCCTGACGTCACGGAGCGGCGCAGGGGCGGCGGCGGGCGCGCATAGCGCGGCGGTGACCTCATGGCAGCGGCGGCGGCCGGCGGGGAGTCCCCGGCTGCTGAGCAAGCGCCGGCAGAGGCGCAAACGCCGCGAGGGGCCGGTGCGCTGGCCCGGCGCGGCCACGCCGCGCGCGGGGAGATCCCCTTTGAAGCCGCCCCCGCCGTGGGCGGCGGAGGGCGAAGGCGCAGGGCGACACTTTCCGCCCGCCGCTCACCCCGAGCACCGGCCCTGATAAAATCACTCCGCTTTCCATGCTGTCATTTCTTCTCGTCTCTGCCTGCCTGCTGGGAAAGGGGCTGCGGAGCGCCGCTCGCCCCCTCGGGGAGCCGCCGCGGGCCGTGAAGCAACCCCGTCAGGCCGGCTCGCACGCCTGCACGGGCTGTATGGGCCACCAGCCTCCAAAATGACGGTAGCAGGAGGAGGGCGGCAGAATCGGCCCCGCTGTGTCCGCCCCCCCCCCCCCAATCCCGTGACTCTTCCACGGCGCGGTGCAACTTCGTCGCTCCCTCGAGCTGCCCCGTCTCCCACAGCCTGCACATGTCGTTATGCCAGACGGCTAAAGGGGGCGGGGGGAACCCCAAATCGCAAACCAGAAGCAAGACTGTTTTAAAAGTCTTTCAACGAGTCCTTGAGGCGGCATTTAAAGCAGCGTTATGTGGGAATACTTGGAGAAAAGGGTTAGAAAGTGTCGCTGAGAGCGCTAAGCCCTTCAGGGTGTTGGGTCTGCCCCTGGGGAGCCGCGCAGTGCGCGGGGGCTCCCGAAGGCAGCCCTCTCCCCCTGGGTGAGCGCTGTTGATCATTTCGCAGCGAGGTGTTAAATGAGAGATCGCTATGTGCTGCATGCTTCTGAGCCTGCAAAAAGGAAGTCCTTCGGGTAAGGAGCTCCCAAGCTAAGGATAAACACCGAGCCGGGAGCTGTAAGGGCACAGGATCAACACTGGGCAACTTCTACTACGTGTGTGTACCCGTCAGCTGGAGTGACCATGAGCAGCAGTGCAGAAATGAGCGCCGTAAGGATGTTGTGGCTGAAGCCTTGTGGATAACTCGGGACAAAAACTAGGAGCTGGAGGCTGTGTATGAGAATGAGGAGGTGAAGCCTGTGAAAATCTGGGGGAAGCTTTGGGAGAAGTAAAGCTCAAAGAGGCGGGAAGGTTGTCAAGTGACGTTTTCTGTGTGAGGCCAAAGGTAGGGGAAGTGCAGGTGGCTCAGACTCGCACAGGGAGTAAACAATATGGAGAGGCTGAGGGGTTCATTTCCAGTTCCCATGCATGGCGTTTGTGTTAATGGTCAAATAACTAAATGCTGAACTCCTTATCAGAATTTACAGTTGCCTTCTTCAAGACCAGAGCTTGTGAAGTCCAGGCCAGTCCTCAGGCCACAACTTTCTGGAATCAAGATAATAAAAAGTCATTGCTTTTAGGTACTTACTGCAGAACTTAAATACCCAAGTCAAAACCTGCAGTCCAGAAATCGTGTCCAGCTGCCGTCTCTCTGGAGACACTAAAATTCAATACTGCCATAGAGATGCTGTGTGGAAGATCATCTAGTCTAACCTCCTGCTCAAAGCGTATCCTCCTGTATTACCTACCAATTTCCCTGTCTTTCTCGAGGATGTAGAAACCAGCTGTTCCTCTGCCTAAACGCTCTCTTCTAGGAATACCCCAAAAGAGAAGTCCGTTGGTGCACCCTAAATACACCATAGCTTGGTCATTTCAGCACTTGCACAGAAAACAGGACGTCCAGATTCAAATTTTCGCGGTCTGGGGTAGGGGGATAAGAGTGGAGAAGAGGAGAGTCAACCCACATTCTCCACCTCCCAGGAGACTGCTGTAATCCCTGGATCATCCGGGGTGGCACCTCGCTCATCATTTTGAAGTGGTGTAACCGCTTTCAGGCTTGTATGCCAGCACTGCGGTCTAATGCTTCAGGCCATCTGCTGGAGCGGAGGGGCTCTGCGCAGCCGTTCCTGCTCCAAGGATGGCGTCCGTATTTCCTACTAAACTCTCACAGTATAAAATACTGTCATGGGCTTAAGTGAACTTAATTTCTTGCCCAATTAATCCCTTCTACCAAGCAAGGGAAAGGTTTCCTTTCCCCTCCATACCCTCCCAAACGGTCAGTAGCCTGATGCTTAGGCCATTCCCTTGGACAATGGTCGATGTGGACTCCGAAGGGAATGTCACATCTTCTGGTTTGTACGGAGCGTTGTAACTGGCCAACGATTGTATTGCCGGAAGGTAGCACCCATCTTCTTCTGGCTGTGTCTTTAAGAAAGCTGGTAGACGACCATCCTCAAGAAAATGTTTTAATACCCTCACCCCGCACTGGCCAGAAGCGATGCCCTGCAGTCCCAAGCTATGCATCCTTTTCTCGAGAGGGGTGAGATTTTACGTGCGGCCCTGTGAACGTGTTGAAGGTAGAGTGTTCTTTCCCTTTTCTCTCCCTGAAAGTAGGCAAAGAGTGAAACGACGAATTTGGGTTTCTGGATTCCTTCCTGGAGACGGGGCATTAATGAAAGCACTGTAGTTTATAATTTTGTCACATAAAACCTGTGTTGAATTTAGGTTTGAGTCTGAATCCTCCCCATCGTTTCATTCAGAGAATAAATGTAAAAGGTGACAAAGGTGAATAAAGTCTTGATAACAGGATGTGATACTGGTCAAAATGACCCTAGAGGAGACTGGACAGCCTGGAACAATAGCTCTGACTTAGCTTGCTTTTGTGGTTAGGCCCGCAAGCAGTTTCAACATGTGAGATAACGTTTTAGAATAGGTGGTACTCAGAATCCCTAACTTAATCACCGTTGTGTTTCCAAACTGAAAGAGGAACTCGTACAACTTTCTTTGCTTCCTCCAGCAGGAATGAAAGGCGCCCTTGTCATGCAGAGGTCACGATGGGGAAGAGAGAAAGCCTAGCTTAGCCTCTGGTGTTGCACTTGGCAGGGTCCCCCCTGCCAAAATTAATTCCCAGTCTTGACCAAATTAAATCCCAGTCGAATCTAGCCTGCTGTCACACTTTTACATTCAAAAGTTTATGTTTTCTTTTCCCAACTAGTCAAAGAAAAAAAAAAAGTTGAATGGTTTATGCTCAGATTTTCCAAATAACTGCCATTGGACTGAGGCCATGCATAGGAAATTTTTGCCCCAAAGGAAGAAATCTGGAGAAAGATTCAAATGATTCAAACCAAGGCTTTTATGAATGCTAGAAATATGTGCAGTATGCTTTGTTCACAATAGCTCTGTTTTCCCAGACAGAAGCTCCACCAACTGGTGGAATTGCCCTGGAATTCTGCGATACCGCAGATGGGGAGGCTCGAATACTCCTGAACTGACTCAGGCCCATCGCCTTGCCTGCCTTGTAAGACAATAGACAATTCTTTCTTGCTTGTGGAGATCCAAAATTAAAAAAAAAAAATTGCACATTAAGCAAAGGAACAACTCCCTTTCAAACAAACCCACAGAACAAACTGTGATCATATTAAGTGAAGGGGCTGTTGAGAATATAATTCCTGCTGCCCACGTAAGAGCTGATTAGAAATGCTAGAAGCCCGGGCCAGACAAGGTTCAGACATGCAAGCATAGCAGATTATTAAATAAGGAGATGAAGAAACATTCAGAGGGATTTTAAGTACATTAATTATATAATAATGAAGCAGTTTTAAACTGGATTTATTATGGATATTCATGACATACGTTTAGCATAGGCCTCAGTTCTTTCAGAAGGATGATCTGGTTTGACTGTGTTCACTTACAGAAAAGAGAGAGGGGAGAGAGGGAGAAGTTCAGGCCCATCTTCTTCTGGGTAAAGATCTTAAAAAGACTAATTTTTATCAGAGAGACCTGGATTTTAATGAAGGATCAAAGCCAGAGTACTGCTGCATAAACTCAAAAAGTTGATACTTTTTTCCTACCTTACAATTAATCAAATAACAACAGTTATCATTATTGCTTTGGAAGTTCTTTTCCCATTACTTCCTTTTAAGCCCTTCATTTCTAAATTTAATTCTTGACTAAACTATCAATCTGTAATCCTGAGAAGAGGCCTCTCTGCTTACCACAGAAAGTATTACACAAACGCAACTTTATCACTGTAAGGAAAGCAATCATTTCTACCAGATAATAACTTAGGCTTGTTCGTCAGGCATTGCCTTTCTGGCAGACTAATGCCCTCTATTCATGTTGACAAAGGACAGCTTCTCAAAAGCATCAAGTTTTTACTTACTTATTTTTCCTAACATCTTTCTCGAGTTAACCCTTTCAAATTCCATCTGCTCTTCTTCTCTTCTCTTCCGAACAGTTCCAATGTTTGCTTACTTGCAGTGAGGTCTAGTCCCTTCCCATTCAGCGGTGTTGCCTAGCGTTATGTTTCATTTACTGCCCCTTTCACCTTTTGGGGGATTGACTGCATTTTCTTCCTCTTCTAGTATTTCCCCACCAATTCCTCTCTCTTCTCACTGTCCTGTTTGGTTACCTGAACTGCCCATTCCCAAGACCGGTCGGTCGGCAGTTTCGCAGTCTGGGAGAGGACTGAGGGCTCCAGATGATGGGAGTGGGAGATTCCAGCCACCCAGGCAGGCAAGGGACTGTCCCGGTGGCGTTTCTTGCTCTGCCTCTGTCCTGGCTTGTGCCTTGGCACAAGTCATTTTACCTCTGTCCACTTTGCTTCTCCATCTGTAAAATTACAGTTGGGGACTTAGGAAATAAAGCCACGCAATTTAAAACTAGCTATTGTTATTGTTTATGTTTTCCAAACACACAAGGCCTCAGACGCCTCTCTTGCAACTATTCTTTATTTTCTTACATAAATAAACGAATAATGAATCCAAGCACATCTGAGCTGTTTCTGTCAAGTTTGTTACAGCTTAATGATGAAATACAGGCTCTTGCATCATGCCACAGGCTAAGGGAGTTAGGTTTCTTCAGTCTGAGGACTTCATTGGGTTTCTTCAGTTATGACTAGAACTTTCTGGTGCCTCTGAATCAGCTGAGATATATTGTTAAAATGAGCTGATGAATCAGTTGTGTGTGTGTGTTTGTTTTTTTTTTTTTTTTTCACTGCATTGTATATGAGAGCTCAGGCCACAGAACATGCACTCCAGGCCTGCGCTTCTGGCCCCCAGCCCTTGGAGTGGGCTGGTGAGGTCAGAATCCAGTCTTTGGGGCTGTGAAAATAATCTCAAAATCCAAACTGGAGTGAGACTGGCCAGTCAGGCTACCCAAGCTTAAAGCAGGCTGGAAATGTCCTATCTGGACCTGAGTTATGTACACTTCTCTGTGCAGCCCTCTAAAGATGGTGTGAGCAAACAGTGCCAAAACAAACTTACAAGCAAAAGGAGCAAAGTGCACTAAGCACAGGTGTGCTTGCTGTCGAACTGGCCTATGGAAGCTGTGCAGTTCCTTTTCCGCTAAAGGGGAACCTGCTGCCATTTCTGCAGGAAAAAAAAAAATACTGCAGGAAAGGTGAGAGAGGATGCTAGTGCTATTGATTCTGAAAGAAAACATCCGAGCCTTGAAATGTGTCTTGACCGTCTATCTCGAAAGTCTAACCAAAAGAGAAGATGATTTCCTGAGTTTCTTCCCTCTCATTTCAAGGAGGAGGCAAGAAACCTGACTGTGTCATCTGACTATAATTGCACACCATCAGACACTTAGGACTTTAGGTAGGGTGCTATGTGAGACAGCAATGCAGCCTGAATAGCAAAATTTTGAAACATCGGAAATGAAAGTCAAGGCCATCTAAATATAGCTTTAAAAAACAAACATTGCTGCTTCCCGGGCATCTAGAACAGTAATCTCAAATTATATGAAGGCTGCATGTCTTAATGATAGAGAAGAGGTAACTGGCTGAGAAAATAGCTTCCATGTCACTTCTGCTTGCTTAAATGATGCTCCCTTCAGTGTTCACGCTTTTCAGAGGCAAACAGGAAGCACCATAGTGGAACTGAAAAGCAATCGATCTGCTAAGAGTCGTAGCATATATGTGCTCGCAGTGCAAAAATACAAAGCAGCAAAGTCATGATAGATTCTAATTTGTGTGACTCTTTGAAAGAAAAGACAAATACATGTATTTGCAATGACTATTTAAAGTAAGCATAGTTTTGCATAGTTTTGGCTGATGGCGATCTCAATGCTCTACCCTACATGAAGGGAATGGAACATGTGCAGCAAGGGAATTAATAGTTGAATAATCTTTTTTTTTCCCCCTGTGATATATTTTTGTATTTTTCCAATAAATTTGTAGGGGAAGATAAGGCAAAAGCTTTGTTATGCTGCAGGTAAAATTGGACACTAGGAGCAGTTCTAGGCAATTTAAAAAACAAATTTCATTCTTGTTTTCTCTTTCCTTCACTAATGCTTTCATGTGCTGAGTGATAAAATAACTCTGGTGTTTTTAGCCTACCAAAATTCTCCACTGATCATTCCACTCATTTATGGTTCCATGCAAAAAAAAAAAAAAAAGCTTCCTGCCACCTGCTCTGAATTAGATATCTTTTCCTATTATATTCCCCTGCTTTATTGTTTCTGTTGTTATGAAATAGTAACTTACCTTTACAGTACTTGTACCTTTAAGGGTCTAGGTAATTCGCTTGATGTTTCACACTGCTTTTCTTAAATTATGACAAAGAGGTAGTACCTTGTTTTCAGTACTTACCTAATAGCACCGAGCTGTAGCTTTTTATCATTCATTATACCTTCTCCTAGCGTGGTATTTTTTTTCCAATGACAAACACTGAACACAATATCCTAAACAGACATTTATTAAAAATTATGTAATCTCATGACCTCTTCCTCTCTAGCTATTCCATTGGCTTTTTAACTGATTCTCTGTATTACAACCATTTCTAGAGGGCTCCCCATTACCTGCAGGTTTCTTACAGCCTCGTCATCAGCGCACTCCATTAAACCCCATTAATTTTTCATGTGTGCCGATGAGCAATGCAAAGAGCGCGCTGCTTTCAGACTTGTCAGCTTTATCAGCCGAGCTGCCCCAAGCGCAGCCCCTCTGTGCCTCTGCCCCCTACATCGTGCCTCGCCGGTGCTGACACGCACCACAGATTAAGTGACCCACTCCTGTTACTGGGCGGCCGGCATCAGGACACTCGGGTCTGAACGCTTTTCCCCAGCTCAGCGTAGAAATTCTCCAGAAACTGTTTCGCTTCTCGCTGTCGGCCCGCCAGCACGCGTGGGTGGCAGTTCCCGGCGCGGCAGGGCCCCGAGGCGCGGCCGGGGCTGCCGGTCCCGCGTGGCGCCCGCGGGGGGGGGGGGGGGCAGAGAAATCCGACCCTTTTAACCACTTGCAGGAAACGGGAAGGGCGAAGAGCGGGAGGCTCCTCGAGAGGGGCTTTTACACCGCTTCGGTTTCCTTTCAGTAACGGCCACAACGGCGCCAGCAAAGCGGCCCCGCGCCGCCAGGCCGGCTTCCCCAGGCCCCGCCCCGGCCCCGCCCCCCGCGCGTGCGCGCGGCCGGCACGGCGGCGCCCGGAGTTCCTCCGTTTTTTCCTTTCCCCTTCGCCGCCTTCTGCAGCTATAAATAGCGCGCGCCGTGCGTGTGTCACGTTCCCATTACGTACGCCTGACGCTGACGCACGGGGGCGGTGCGCTCCGTGACGTCAGCACGTATCCGGCCAAGCTATAAATAGACTTCCGGCGCTGGCCGCCAGGGGCGGCCGGCGGCCGGCCGAGGTGGTGGTTGGTGGTGGTGGCGGCGCTCTCGAGGGAGCGGCCTGCCGCGTCGCCATGGCGACCGCGGCCCGCTTTCCTCGAGTGCCGCCGCCGCCTGCGCGGTCGGCTCTGCGGGTGCCCGCGCCGCGCTGCCGGGCCCGGCCCGGCCAGCCCAGCCCAGCCGCGGCGCCTCGCCGCTCTCTGGCGGCCGCTGGCCTAGCGGTGTAACCGAGGGAGCGGGTGCCTGGGGGCAAGGCCGGTGAAGGCCCGGCAGGCGGCGGTGCGTTAGGGTCCGGCGGGCAGTGGTGCAGCTGCTCTCAGGTGCCTGCAGCTGCGGGCCGCTGGGGCGGGAGCGTCGTGCGTTGGCCTCCTCGGCATCCGCAGTAGGGCCGCGAGCGACACGGCCCTCTCCCGCCCCGCGGGCCTCTGACCTGATTGCATCGCAGGTCCTGAGCCGCAGCAGTTCACAGCCTTTGCGTTGCAAGAATAAGCTGGTGTTTATTTTCAAGTGCTGACTGTAAATTAGTAACTCAGTGGTTGCTTTGCAGTCAGACCAAGTCCACGTGCAGTAGAGATGGGGTGGATAGTGGAAACTGTAGCTTCAGCCATCCTGCTGTAGGTGTTGTAGTTTGAGATACAAAGCCTTAGAAATGGGGTTTGCAACAGCTGGAGTAACGGGGAAAAGGAATTCGTAAGTTCATTGATAGCTAATAGTCTATGGAAATCAATGAATGTCTTTTGTCATGTGTGTATCTTAACAGTTTGGGCAGTCTGGGGAATCAGATTCCAAATACAGTTTCAGGGGGGTGTGTATGTATTTTAGCTAGCCATTTTTTACAGCTGTATGTAGGGTATTCTTTTCTGCACAGTGCCTGTCTCGGGAGTAGCTGCAACGATCTTCTAGGAAGTAGGCAGTGTTTTTCTTGCCTCCCTTTAGGTGGAGGAGGGAAGTGAGCATAGCTCTCGTGTTCCAGGTGAGTGTTCTAACCGTGAGACTGGTACATGAAAGTGGTTATGATGGCTGTTCTCAATGTCATCAGTATGTATTAGGCTCCCCAGGGCTAGGGGTGTAGCAAGATAATTTCTTTTGCAAGCAGCTGTGCTGGCTGAAGATGCAACTCTCCCTCAGTGGCTTGCTGCCTCTTCTCTGCCAGAGTTACTGCCTGCCCCCACAGCTCCTGAGTTAATGTTGGTTAAGTGAGCAGCTGGTTGAACTGTACTAATTTTGCCTGAAGCACACTAGGGAGGATTCATACGACCTCTTTTGCTGGCAGACGTTTGGATTTAGTAATCTATGGCACCCAGTGGATAACAACCTTTGTGGCAATAATGCAATCACCTAACAGTTATGCTTGAAAGAAGATACCTCTGTCCCTTTAGGCACAGGGACAATTGTCTTGTGAGTTCATGGTATCTCCGGCATTGAGATGGGCGGACAAATGCTCATCTCAGTCCAGATGGTTGTACCGCTGGATCTCTTCACAACAATTCTCGATGTCTGAGTAACCTCTTTTGGTGAGACAGTGTGATTGCCTCGGACGTTTAGGCATCCCAGTTGCATTCTGAATGCATAGGGCCAGATCCAAAGATATGCCTAAGTGACTGGCATAAAAACCTATTGAAAAACAATTCTGGAAAAAGAAATACAATTCTAGTACTTCAGGCACTGCCTGTCTTTAGAAGCCGCAGTCAGTTGAAGGGCTTAATGACTTAATAATATAAGCAAATTGTGTTCTTTTACATATGCTTGTTCTTTTATTGTTTTGAAATAGTGTGGTGATGATTGGACTATTTCCTAATTCTGGTTATAAGCTTTCTGGGCCGGGGGAACATCTCAATTGATCATGGGCAATTCCTGCCTCTTACTAACTTGCAGCGTCTTACTGCAAGCAGTAAAACTATTCCCAAAGCATGAATGCCAAGCCATTGGCAACATCTCTAGATGAGAAAGGTCTAGTTGTGAACAGGCCTTCAAACTGATCTTCCTTTCTGAAGGTGGTGGAAAGATAATGCCATAGCTTGACTCCAGGAAGGGTTTGCTTAGTATTTCTGGTCCGTGAAAGTTCAGAGAGAGAACTTGGGAGAGTATCGCACAACGCCACCATTGGGCAAAATGGGATCTTTAGATGCATCTGAACAGAGACTGTTAGCAAGCTACCATTAAACTGTTGACCTTTATGTCAGCTGATGTCTAAAGGTCTTCAGGGTTTTACTAGTTGGTGGTTTAGAAGTTTTTGAACAGTAAAAGCACATATTTGTGCAGTAAACTCTTATGCCAAAGAAAGAATAGTTACAGCCAGGATACTGGACAGTGGTTTGAGGAAAGCTGACTTTAATGCTGTGCCACTTCTCTGCACGGGCTCCCAAGGCCTTTAAAAAGAGAATGAAAGAGGTGGAAAACTGGAGGTAGTCCTGATAGAGCTCAACATAAAACCAAAAAGAGGCTAGTGATTCTTTCAGTTTAAATGCATGGGCAGTAATTTTTGCCAGGATAGTGACTGTTGTTTGAAGAGAAGATAAGTTAAAAAGAACAGGGATGTATTTCAGGGGAAAGCAGAGAAAGATGAATAAGATATGGAACCTTAATGGCTTTTTAGGGTATGCTAGAGAAGCAAAAAACGGGCCTCACTGTCTCCCCAGGCTGAGATTCCTCTTAATTCTCAGTGCTAGAAGTAAACTCCCTCTAAGATGGTGCTGTCTGTCATCAGGTTAATTGATGTTGTTCCTGTAATTCCAGTGGCAAACAGTAAAAATATTTTTGCAACAGTGCAGGCTTTTTTGGAGTATCTGTTTTGAAAGGTCTGCTCTCTAGTTTCAGGTAGACTGGAATACTTTGGTCACTGAAGTCATTCTAATCTGTTCTACAGGATTCAGTGTGTCAGGTATTTTCTAATAGGAAAAAGGAAAGCTTGGCACATTCCATTACTTCTCTAGTGTGTTTTTGTAAGAACAATTTTGTTCTGTTTATCTTGAGCAAATTCTTGCTTCTTTTCAATAAATGTTTCATTCTTTGAAATAAAGAAAAAGAAGTTAGGAGAAAAAACATTTGGAAGGAATATACTTTTCATGATTGCACTGAAATCCAATTTAGTGTATGAATTACTGAAAAGCGTTGCTTGGTACAGTTCTTGAACATGATAGTAATAATACACTGTGCTAGGGTTCCATGTTCTAACTAAGTCTTAATTGGTATTGTTTTTCTTGCTTCTGTGTTTAGTTTTTCACAAGAAGGAAAAATACTATAACTTCGTGGACTGAATCTGACATCATAAGCCCGAGAGCACAAGATAATGTGGTTTGTTAATGTCACCCTTCAGTTGCAGCTTACGTCTGTGGTCACACTTAAAAATGCCCTTCTTGGTTTCTGTCTTCTGTTCTTCTTTTAACTCTAATCTCTCTTCTGCCTTATACCTCTAGAGTTTCCAGTCTCTTTTTTAGATCTCCTTTCTTCCACAATAAGCCAACATTGGACTTCCCCACATCACATTTCCCTAGTTAGCTAGTTTTGTTCATTTACATGTTAAAAATGAAATCAGGAATGACTTCATGCTAGCTTTGTAGAGTTTTAATAAAATGTATACTTTGACAAGCTGTTCTTGTAGAAGAAGCGCTAATGAAACCTGTAGCTGCTGATTTAATGTCTAAAACATGCTTGTTTCTTCTTTTGCTACATTCAGCTCTTTCTAAACACATTTTGACATTTGGTTTTCATTATGCACTGTTCTGCTGTTGACTTTATATCATTCAGATCTGACTTCAGTCATGAATAGAAACTAGAAAGTAATTTTTTCTCTATGTTCTGGGATTTGGCATGTAATAGGGACAGAGCTACTTATGCCTGATGTGATTGTGTATGCCTTTCCATGCGATGGTTTTCTCAGCTAGTGAGTAGATCTCTGCTGCTGTCCTCCTCCCTGAGTTGATCTGTAACTTGGCTCAATCTTTCATGAAAAAGATTTTTTGCAACGGAGGGGAGATATAAGCATGAGACATGATCCCTCTCTTTCCTCTGAGGAAGAGATCCGACTGCATTTAATGTTCTTAAGGCCTCTACCACAGTGACAAGTAGCCATGACAGATGGGTGACTTCCTTGCTTTCCCACTCCTTCAAGGTAATAGGAAGTATTTTGAAAGACTAAAAGCCCTTCTGCTTTGTTTCTAGAATATGTGAGGAGAGGCAACTTTTTTTCTTTTTTTCCCTTTTTGTGGAAAGGAGTGGGTTACTAGCATTCTAGCCCTTGTAATTCTGTGTGCCAAAGAATCTGGGCTAGAGGGAAAAGGATTTGATATTGCATGCATTCTCGGTAACTTTTTTATTTAAATCCATGTACTATGGGAAGTTTATTGCTCCTTTTCAAATCTTTTGATGCTTAAAAACTGCATGATGCACTTAAGGTTGCTTGTGCTTTAATCTTCGAAGAAGTGCTTCAGAAGTAACGAAAGGTAGAAATAACTAGCGCAGCCATCTGGAATGTATTTTCATTTTGTTGAAATCTCCTTGGCCAAGGATAGGGGCATGCTAGAAAACGGATAGTTGAGGATGTAAGTGGTTGTTCTGGGTTGTGATCATTTAGACTTGAGCAATTGTTGGTGCAGATGGGATATGGTTGGGCTGGAAAAGGGTGGGTGAACAAGAATGATTTGGAAAAGATTGGTAATAGAATTTGGTAGGACTGATCAGAGAGGAGGCATGGAAGATGAGAAGATTTGGTAATAGTGCACTGGGAGTTTTTTTTAATAACCGGAAGAAAAGATGGCAAACATCATATTCAAATTCTTCAGCTCAAGAATGAAGACTGTTTCTGTTTGATTTAGAAAAGTTTCTGTTTTTGCAAAATGAAACAATGTAAACAAAAAGAAGTACCAGTTAACGTAACCCATTTCTAAGAAGTGAGGTCTAAATTCTCCTTGTAAAAATGAATTTGCACCTGCTGGTATAATCACTCTGTAGATAGGAAGATGTAGCTTTCATGTACACACAAGTACCATAAATGTTTTCTTTTTGAACACTGTCCTTGTTGTTTCTTAAAATGGAAGAAAGCAGTTTTTGTGTTAAGTATTAAGCTTAAAATAAATTCTTGGCTGAACAGTGTGTGGGGGAGGGGGGGTCAGTGGAGCCATGGATGTATAATTGTATAGATTTATTTATATTTAAGCAGTTTCCTGAATTTAGATTGTACCTCTCATTTGTGTAAATACTGGATCCTCTCCTGCCCCCTCCCCATTTCACAATAACTTTAGAAGCTCTGAATCCTTGTACTCTAATTGGCTACTGCTGTTCAGTAGCCAGTCATATGGTATAGATTTGCAAAGCTGACGCAAAATGGAGCAATTCATCTCCTTTGTAATACAGTCTGCTGAAAGCATATCACCCTGAAGCTCTGTTCATTGCACTGTAACCCTGCTGAGTACCAAGACAAGTTCAAGGTTTTGGTTTTGGTCTTAGACTTTACAATGCTTGATGGAGGTGGCCCAAGCTGCCTTGAGGAATACCTTCTGCAGTCATGACCACTCATGACAGCTGCATTCCACTGGAACAATGGAATTGTTGGCAAAATGAGAAATGAATGGTAGAGACATACTGCTTCTGCACTAAGCCCACAACTGAGGGGTTCATTCCTGGAACACATCAGAATGGCTATAAATCTCACTCTCCTCCAAATTAAACGTAAAATTCACTTGCTTCAATCTAGACTTTCCACCATGACCAGCAAAAGGTGCCCATAGGGTATAGGGACAGGGATGACCTCAGCTTTTTTAAAAGTCCAACTGTAACAATGTATATAGAAGTATGGAAAAGCTCCTGTAAATTTTTTCCAATATGTCTCAAAAAACTGTGTGCGGTTTTTGGTCATATTTGTGACTCCAACCTCAGAACTTCCAATCTGCTGGCCAATAGCAAAAATACCACGTAGACTTGCTCTTTGTGAGAGCAAAAGATCCAAAATGAAGAGGTAACTATAGCAAGCCAAAAGGAAAAGCAAGCCACAGAAGAATGTTTCTAAAAATTTTAACCTCATTTTTCTCTTTCTGTCTCCCTCTTCCCTCTACATATAATCTTCATATACTTTTTTTGTAGTTGTGTGCGTTATTGATTGTTGAAATGCGACAATAAAACTTAATTGTTGCAGAGGTGTTGCAGCTGCTCTTGGGACAAGAACCTCACTGATCTGTTGTGGGTTGTATTTGAGCAAGAGTAAGGGGATTTAACAGAGGGGAGAAAATACACACTATAAAATTTTTTCAGAAAAGCATCAAACAACATTAATGGCCCATCTGGCTGCTGTTGTCCTTTTGCTCTGTGTTTAAATTTTGGGCCTACGCAAAAAGATACTGTAAATCTGACCTAAAATGAGTAACAGATGGCTTGATTTTCCAAACTGTTGACTGATATGATGGAAGTCTATCAAATCATGGGTGTAATTAGAGGGTGTCTAAAGATCAAATGTGTGCTGTCCCCGAAGGAAGCTAGTGGTTGTCACATTCAGAAGAGGAGGAGGTGGTTCTTTGCACAGTGTGTAGCTAAGCTGCAAAATTTCTTGCCCCAGGACATTGCGAATACTATAAGTTTGTCTGGGGTCAACGGGAGAGTGAACAGCTGCCATCAAGAATTAGTAGGTAGATAGAAAGTCATAGTATGCAAACTCTGAAGTGGTTGAAAGTGGAAGGAGTGTTCCAAGAAAGTATTCTTAACGTTGCTGCCTAAGCATCTTTTTTTTTTTTAGCCAGTGTTGCACAGAATGCTTGGTTAGGTGGATAACTGGTCTGACACAGTACAGCTGTCTCTGTATTTTTATGTTTAAAAACAGTCTGAGAAAAAGGGAAGGAATGATAAAGCTTACAGAGCAATCAAAGCTAAAGCTGACTGTAAAGCTTTGTAGATCTCGCAGTTCTGCGTGACTCAGTGATAAAATGGCAAATGAAGTTCAAATTTGATAAATGCAAAATAATGCACATGGAGAAAAACAACTAATTAGACATACACAGTGATGGGCTCTAAATTAGCTATTATCACTCAGGAAGGATCCTGGACTCATTGTGAATAGTTCTGTGAAAATGTCAGCTCGATACTCAGTGGAGGTCAAAAAGGCAAGTACAATGTTAGGAATGGGTAGAGGGAGAATGTGGAAAAAAATAAATCAGGCTGCTATATGAATCCAAGTAGAATTATGAAAGATCCTGAGAAAGGGAACAAGGATCGTTGGAATGGCTTTCATTAAAGGACAGAAGAGCTCTTCATCTTAAACAAACAGTAGATTTAAGGGGAGAGGAGATAAATAGGATAGCTGTCTGCAGAGCCATGAATGATGGGGGAAATGAAAGAGAGCAAATAATGATTCCTTTCTCAGTTAAATAAAAAAAAAAAAACCCTTGAAGAAAAATGAAGTCTTGGGATGCAGGCTTAAAAACAAGCAAGAAGTTTTTTTCCCCTTTATTTTTTAAATAGCAAATAGTTAATTTGTGGCACTCACTGCTGCAGCTTTTTTAAAGAAATAGGTTAAGGCAGTGATTTGACAAACTAGTGTGATGAAGACCCATCAAGGATTACTGTTGGTGATGCTGCATCTGGTTTGAAAGGGCCTCAACTGTACATGGCCAAGACCAGATGATGTTATACTTTTTGTCTTAGTAGTCAGTGTTGGCCATGCTCAGGGACGAGATGATACAGTTGGTGAAATTTTGGCCTCACACATGGAAGCTTTTCTTATGCTCTAAGCACTAGTATGATGAATAGTCATTATAATGCACTGTGATCTGGTTTGTAGCAATTGAAACATCTTGTTAATGGTATATGGTGTGCATGCATAAAAGTTGAGGAAAGGCAGGCCTTAAAGGCCTTTGGTGAAAGGCCATACAAGGATGAAAGTAGTTGACTTTCAAAGTCATAAACGTATGAAAAACCATGGCCTAGTCTGTTGCCAGGTATGTGTGGATTTGACTGAACAATTATAATGTCAAAATATTTTTAAGTTTTCAGTAGTACTAGTTGAAGAGATTTTGGGGCTGTCAGAGGGCATATAGTCTCAGGTATGTCTTGGTGTTATCTGCGCACTGTTGATATTGTAGTCCAAGTTCTCTCACCTGCTGGAGCAGGGGGTTTGGACTAGATGATCACCAGTGGTCCCTTTCAACCTCAACTGTTCTGTAATTCTGTGAATTTATCCCAAGTATGCTGCTGGTTTTGCCAGAGGCTTGCTCTGTGTTTTTATCCATGCATCAACTACAGTTTTATTTCAAGAATTGGGCTAGGAAATACTTGATCAGATTTATTATGCTGGACCAATAGAATCCCTTTTAAATCTTTCTTCCTGCAATACTAAAAAAGCTTTGAACTGGTGAGAACGTGTGGTGTTCCATCCAAATATACTCCATGTGCCATGAGTTCTTCTTCATTATGAAAACTGATTGACTGTCCCTGTCTTTATTTTAATCTTTTAAGAATTTAGTCATTTCTGTTCTACATAATAGATTTTACTGGTCTGACCAGTGTGGAGGTCAAACTTGCTAATCCCTGGCTCCTAGGTTTCCCCTTCAAGCCCTTTTAAGAATTTGCATTCATGTTTAGTATCTCACATTTCCAGGTACAGAGACCGACTTGAATGATAAATTACATGACAAGCATGGTAGTTTTGCAATTTTGGAAAAAGTTCCTTTAAGGTTTTCGTTTTTGTCCTGACCTTTTAGAATACAGCATTCAGCTGACTCCTGGTGTTTCCGTCCTGGCATTCAAATTCCATTGGTCTTATAAGGTGAAAGGTTGCTTTGCACTTTTTAGCAGTGACTTCTGACAATAGCAGTATTACAATATAATAACATTGGTTAAAAAACCCCCACAAATAACCACCACAGCAAACAAACCCAGAGGCCCAGTGCTCGTGATACAAGACATAGGTCCCTTTTCATAGACCTCATTCTGTGGTAATCAGCCTGTTAAGGAAAGAGAATGGCTATTAATGTCACAGCATTCTGACCTTAACTACATTATTAATTTCTTTAACAAAAGTTTCCTTTGGTGATCCCTCACATGCAACACAATCGCTCTTTCGTGTAACATCCCAAACACAGAGGTCTGTGACATTGTTCTTTCTACACGAACAAAGAATATTAAGGTGCAAACACTGCATCTGTGTTTCTAACGCTTTATCTCTTGTTAGTCTCCTTGTCTCTTTACGATTTTTTCCCCCTCATTCTGAGTGGGAATCAGGGGGGTAGGAGTTTAGAGGGAGAATGTGCTCAGCAGAAGTGGATTTCCATGGTATTCTCCTAAACAGGACCTTTACGTGATCTTTGGAGTCTCCTCAGTAGAGGGATGTTGTGTTTCAGGAATCTGATAGAACAGGCTCAGTAGTGTGGTGTCATGCCTGTACATTTTGAGGGTACCCACTTGCCTCTGTCGTTTCTCCAGGGAGCTTTTGTACTGAATCAACTTGCACAACAAAGTAGTATCTCTCATAGCTTGTGTAAAACTAAACTGGGCCAAATAGAGAAATTTTGCCAGCTAGGTGGAGCTCCCCCACTAAGTTTATTCTTTTCATGATTTTGTACAGCCTTAGTCACTATCACTGCATCCACAAATTCATGTAATAGATGGCCTATTTGCAAAGAAAAATAACATCAAAATGAGGGAAAAGCTCTCTGCTTCAGGGACTCTGTCACAGGAGGAGTCAGGCACCCAGGAAGCAGGGGGTGTGTGGAGTTCTGCATTCTCGTTAATGCTGCTATCTCTCCATGCTCTTTTCATTCAGTACAAGCCTGTAAGTGTTGGCAACTCTTAAGTATGTTTTCTTCCTGGATAACTGAATTTTAAAAATACGTTGCAGTGGCTCAGATGTAGCTCGCAGGTTGCGATAAGATAAACATAACACTCAACCTGTAACAAACACCTCTTAACAGCAAAACTTGTTCTTCCCTCTTCCCCCCAAAAGTGATGCTACAGACACGGCATCCTTTGTTTCCATACTTAGTGCATCTTTAGAGCATTCTGTATCAAATAACATCTGTCTTTATGTGAAAAGGGAGAGCCTTCTTAATGCAGTCTGAAATACAAGGATCAGACCAGATTCATTATGCAATGTTATGCTGTCTCGACAGTAAAGGAGCTGCAGGACAATTCAGGCCTCAGTTACAGTATGCAACCCTATCATTTTCCTTTTATGCCTTTAGTGGTGCTAGTATAAGTTAATTGTCTTCAGTAGATTTAAGTAAACATGTGAAGTAGAACTTAGTACACAATTTTGTTGATACTTCAGAAAGAAATGCAGAATCCAGATTACTGTCTTGTAGAGAATTGATATTTTGGAAAAACAATTGCATTGTTGGCTATCAGGAGAGCCTAGTGTATGTCTTCATCAGTGTTTAAACTAATGTGTCTTATTTTGCTCAAAGCATGCATGCGCTAAGTTACCATTGCTCAGCTGCTGAAGAGTAATTTATTATGCTACAGGAATTTGTTTATTTTTGCTATGGTATCTGTATGCTGGTGTTGACAGGTGTAAAAAGAAGTCATGGTCTGGGTTTTGCAAAGTACTAAACAAAACAGAGATATTCAGATTTTTTTTTATTTTTATTTTTTCCCCACAGAGATACTTTTTGGAGTAAAAGTGAACTTTCAAAGGATCGTACTGAAATACAATTAAGTAAAGCTCTTATTTTGGTAGGAGGGGGAGGAAATAGTGATCAGGATAACTTTCTGTGCCAGTAATTAAAGACATTTGTTTGAAACCAAATCTCTCCAAATGAAATTTTATGTATATGTGTTTCTATTGTAATATGATGCTTTAGTCTGGAGAATTCTTTATGATCATGTATGGAATATACTCAACCATTAGCAATCATTGGTTCAATTCACCAAATAACCAATTAAAAGGAGAAAATCAGAACCATGTTGTAGCATTAATAATAGTAATAGAAGACTTTCAGATTGAGGCAAGTCTGTCTTTTTCCTCTGAGGATATGCATACATTAGTCTAATGGGAAAATGTATTTTATTTCTTTAGTCCCATCCTTAGCTGTATATTTACAGGGAACAGTATATTTACAGAGTTCTTTCAGTTGACAGGTTGAATGAAGGCAATCTCTGAGATTCCTGCTCTCTGAATGCGATTTCTGAACAACATGCACGGGGGAGTATCAACCTTCCATCAGATAACATCTTATATTTTAATAACAGGCAGTGCTACATATGCACATTTTATCACAACTGATATAGAACTTGGAAGAAGAAACACAAGCAGGAGAAGGGAAAAATTTGGAGGCGGCATCAGAAAGTCATTCTTGCATGCCTAACTGAAGTGATGACTACGTTTATGGCATTGTGGAAAAAGGATATTTCAATGAAATGCTAATTTGATTTTATAAAATATACAATCATTTTCTCTTCCAACATCATGAAACCAAATGTATTTTTATATGTTTATATTTTTGTTGTTCCAATGACATCAGAGCAACATTGACCCTAGAGCCTGTGTAATTGTTAAAGCTCAGGAAATCAAAAGCATTAAAGCTTAGCAGCTTATGTATTCATTTATGTCTTTAATTCCACACACTTATTAGCTGCAGATTCTTTAGCTTAGTGTATAGAGTGGCTCTATCAAGTATTTTGGGCATTCCCATGATGTTGCAGACTTAAGCTGTGCAGCGAGGACTTCATTTCTTGTTTCTTAGGAGCAGATCTAAATTTTGGAACAAGAGGAGCATTCTTGGGCCTCTGTCTCGAGGAACAGACTCTATCCTCCCTGCACTCCTAAGTGCACCTGCATGATCTTTCCAGCGGGTGATTTTGAGCTGAGGAGTACATGACTTGAGATTCATTAGCTACCACTGATCCAAGGCAAATATCCAAAGCGTGACCTTCATCAGTGACTCAGTATGTATGCTAGTAGTGTACAAAGAGCTTTGGCTACAATGCATTCATCATCAGACTCTTCAATTAAAATAAAAAATACTTGACTTACTCCTCAGCAGGCCGATTCAGGGTATGGTCACCAGAATACATCAGTACGAATGTTCTGCTTTTAACTCAAAGTATTAGGCCTTGGAATGCAGTACCCCCTTTTACCCTAGAATACTTTAAAAAGCTGTACCTGATATTCACCATTAAGAGTAACGTGTACCATGATATTATGTCAATGGTGGGGGTATCAGTAAGATAAAAAACAATGGCAAAGATACAAGGTCAGTGTAGGAGAGCAACTTGCTTTTTATATAAGTCACTTACCATGAGCTCGTTCTCCGCTTCTGAAGCCGAGGCAAATGTTAGTGATTCTTGTATTTGTAAAGACACAACAGAGGATTTATATGACATCATATGAGCTTTTTATACATGTTTCAAACAGAAAACTCAACCATACGTTTGACTGAAGAACATACTTGTGACTAAATAGTCTTATGGGAATCTTGCAAACTGAAGATGATGGTAGTTTTGCCTTCAGGTTCATCACTGATGCAACTGAATGATTTCCTATCCATTTGCATAAGAAGTAGGTTTCATACTTAGGAAGTACCATAAAGGGGGTGTAGAAAATGGTCCGGAACACTCAAGCTTATACTGATGCCCTCTTATTTTTCAGACCATTACCACAGAATGTCAGTGTGTATTTCAGCACTTACAAGAAGGCAGAATAACAGCACAGCGCTGGAGGAGTCAGTGGTCAGATTTCAGTAAAGCAAATAGTGATTTATATATATCTGTCCGTTAGTGGAAGGAGAGCCTTTGCGCCTGCCTCAGTGCGTAGCTATAAGGTTAGAAATTGGCATCTACAGACCTTAGTGGTTCACCCTGGAATGGCTAAGTTGCAGGCTGAGCAAGGCTAAATCCTGGATCCTGACAGACATTGGTTTGTTTTGAGACATAGTCTCTTAGCATAGCCTCTGCTGCTGACTTTGCAAGTAGCTGGGCTGGCTGGAGATGTTACGCTATCATCTCTTTACTACCAAACTTGCTGCTGAAGAGTATCCTCCTGGTAAATCTTGTAATGGAAATAAGTGTGTTTGCCTCATTCACTGCAGGCATAGCTAGAAGGTTTAATTAAAGCTGCTGATCACCTTGCAGACTGGACTGATGTGGATTAGGGAGGGTTCGTACAATCTCTTTTGTTAGCAGGGCTCTGCAAGCGGTAACCTGTAGCTCATGGGTTATGAGGAGCAACTGGGAGCAGTAGCATGTTCATCCCACACAACTAGATCTGAAAAAGGGTATACATATGCAGAAAAGCTTGTTCTTACTCAAAGTGGTACTACTTCGGTTTGTATTGCTATAGTTAAAAAGGAAGGACTTCCCCTTCTCAAACACAATTGTTCCTACTACAGCTTTGTATTTTAGCTATGAGCTGTACCAGTATAAGCAATTTTAATATCATATTGCTACCTCTATGCTAGGAGGTCTGTATTTGCCTAATAATTTTGCTGAAAACATTACACCCTTTACTGAAATTGTTATGTGGCTAGAACTGTGAAGACCAAGCCTTAAAAAGCAGTTTGGGCAAGTATTTGTGATTTCTCAGTAATGCTACTCTTGGCAGGCAAATAATTTAAAATGTTAAGTCAGGATCTTTTTTTTCAGATAGTCTGCGCTGCTCATAATAAATGTAGTAGAATAAATAGGACAGTTCTTCACCTCTGCTATGGAGCACAAATATATAAAAGCTGTCTTAATGCTTTATTGACTGTGTATTGGTTTTATTCCTGGCCTGCAATTTGTGAAGAGATACTCAGAAAAGGAAGTGAAAAAGTGTTTTAAACTTGAACTAGTTTTGATTTCTAGCAGACTTGTTGCAACATCTATACAGGCGCCTTTGGGAACGTGACTATTCTCAAAAGAAACGTTTCATGCCTGCTTAAATGCTATTGTAGGTTTACTAGTTTAACATCAGCAAATGGAGTGGCAGGTCATCCCAGGGCTCATGACTAGAATGACTGTAATCTGTTTCTTCACTTTTTTTTTTTCTTATTTTAGCATACTATTTGATTCATTAGGGCATATAGTATATTTTGCATTTCAGAACATATTGCAAAACTGGTGCAATATGGCTATATTGCATAGCCATTGCTAAAAAGATTATGATGTGGGTAGAAGGAGATTTCAGAAGCATTCAGTATAAAGAGATCAGTTTGGGATCTTAACATCTCATTTCAAAGGACATTCTCTTATGGAATATGTTAGGGTGATGAAGACTATTGCTGACTTTGTATCAAAATGGGAAAAAATCACTTATTGAAATTAACTCCTCAACCATAAATAAAAGGTTCTAAAAGTAACAAACAATGAAATGAAGAAGAAACTGTGATTCCAGATACTTGTCAGATGAGAAAAAATACAAATACTGTGATGATGAGACTGATATGGCTAGGTGTGGTTATGGTTTATAGTGTCATGCTCTATGCAAGATGAAGGGGATTTTGAGGGAATGAGGAGCTACCAGCTGGTGCAGTTTTTTTACTTGTGAAGATGGGTCTAGTAAGTGAAAAATATATATGTGGCGTAGTTCCTCTGATATGAACAATGCTGTGCTTATTTACACCTGTGGGGTGTCATGCGTGTTTGGTTACAGTGATCTTAAAATAATATCAGCTGAATAAAACTAATTATGTGCACAGGTTTCTCCACAATCTGTACAAAATTGTAGATCACTAATTGCAACTGTTTATGCTTGGTGCTGCCTACTGTTGTCTACATTGATGAGCCTTACTAATATGACTAACATTCCCAAAAGCGGAATTTACAGGGCTCTTATGCTGTGCTACAGAAAGAGGCTGGGAGTTCTAAGGGTGGTGGGATGTCTGGTGGAATAGTTTTCAACACCACCACATGCTTTGAAAGGATTGACGATTCACATAATATATGCCCAATACTTCACGTTGTTTTTGTTTCTGGCCTACGGGTTTTTTTTGCCTATGTCCACAAAAATACTCTTTGCCCTGGGGAGGATGGGAACAGGAAGAAAGGTGAAAATAGTAGCGCCTCAAAGCCGAGAATAGGAAACTGAAACTTTGTTAAGAAAAGCTAAGATTTTTGATGTTCAAAGCACAATTGGTTATTTAGCTTCTCAATACATTATTTGTTCCCTGTTTCTCTAGTCCAGTTGTCATTTCTAATATATCCCTCTTCATAATGTCTGGTGTTAGGAATTAGGGCAAAATTTCTAATACTGGGGAAGTGTAGTAGACAGAAAGTCTGTAATCTGGGCTATGATAGTATATTTGTTCTCAGAGAGACAGCAAAACTAATTCTAATACCAACAGAATTCTAATAGCAACAGAAGATACCTGGAGACTAGTTTAAGGGCAGATTTAAGTGTCTTATTGATTGAGGAGATTTTAATTTAAAAGGTTAATACATTCTCCCACTGCGCATCCAGGAGAGAATTTTACAAAGTTCAGTTTTCAAAAGCCATTAATGACATGTATTCCAGAATTAGAAAAAAACATGGGATATGCATTGAACATGCATTGAAATGTGACCCTAGTTATTGCACAAAAAATGATAACCTGTAGCATCTCCATCTCAAAAAATATGCTGCGTAGGCAGCAGCTGAGAACACCACCACCAAAGAGAGAGGGAAATGATTTCATCTTAAATGGTCTTGTTTAAATGGCATGAGGCTTGTAGGTGTCAAAATCCATCATTCTCGGGTCTTCCTCCTTAACCACTGAAATCTTGCGTAAGACAAAATGAGGCTATCCAGATGCAATAAAACTGAATAGGGAAAATGTTGGGCAATACCTGCTGACATCACTGTAACTGGACATAGACTGTATGTGACTACAGTCAACTGAAGTATGTAAACTTTACTGAACTGTGGCGTGATGCTAAGATGAAGCTTAGTCATGCTAGAACCCTAAAGTCTTTTGAGGGGAATCCACTTCTGTGGAATTTGATACCCAAAAGAACTGAAAAGGCAGAAATTTTCTCAAGGTTAGAGGATGACCAGGTCCACGGGGTGGTCACGAAGCTGACAATTCATGCGGGTCTAGAACTTGTCGTTCTTAAGAAGAATCAGTGCTTGACTGGAAAAAGTGAAAGTGATGCCGGTGTATGTGTGCTGCAGCTTTAAGTTTGTCACATAAGCCTAGCAGAAGGGGGCTGAGTTGAAAGCTCTGCCAGGAGTAGGAGGAGGGGGAAAAGCAGCTTAAGGTAGGAGTTTCCAAAGCTTCTGACCAGTGCATGACTGTTAGCCTCACTCTTTCTCTGGTACCACTGCTCAGCTGTGTCACTGAACCTTTACAGAAACACTGCCGAAAACTGCATTTGATAGAGTTTTGCAGGCCAGCCTTACAGCATTGAGCTTGGCCTCATGGACCATACTTTGGGAGCGCCTTCTTAAGGGGAATTCTGGTCTACTTGTTCTAACAGCCTTCTCAATTCATTGTCAGGAGAGTGAAACTCTTTGGGGGATTCTGTGCTATTGTCATTTGACATGGTGGCTGTCGGGGGTTGTAGATGGTTTAGAGGCATATGGGGGGTGCTGGCCTATCACAGATTCCCTGGGAGCTGCTGTGGTCCAGGGGGGGCCTTGCAGCCTATTCTCTCTTGCAGAAGGGGCATGCTTTGCCACCCCCAAGGAACAATAATGTTCAGACAAAGAACATTTTTTCCAGATCTCTTTTGCAAACATGGAGCTGAGCACAGAACCCTTTCTGAGCCAGAAGGAAGCTGCAGATTTTTGTATCTTTGCTGCACCTCGAAGCCAGGGCAAGTACTGGGCAGATGCATCTTTGGCAGGTGATGTTTTGGGACCATTTGAGTGATGTTCTAGTTCTTGCTGTTCTAAAATCAGAGAAAGACCTTCTGAAACCTAAACAGACATTTTTTTCTATCCCTCCCCATAAAAAGCTCTACCAAATTATGAAGAAATGAATAGTGAAAACTGTAGCACTTAGAAAAGCAGAACTGAGTGCCCTGAAGCCATCAGAGGAGCTCTGATTACTGAGGCAATAAGCTGATTTTGGTGGACCTTCGCAGTATCTACCATATAACTGAGATCAGTTTTGGGTCTGCACCACGGGTGGAATATGCAGGACAGAGCCAGGCATATTCTCTCAGGCAGTATCTTCTTAGGGGATGTCCAAATGAGATATAATGAGCAGATATACCAACTCACCACTATGAAAATGAAGAGGTCCTCCTCCCTTCTGTGCCCTTTTAATTCCCGTCATATAATTTGTGTTTTTCCTCACACCTGTATTTCTCCAGTATGAGTGCCACAGCTATCAAAAGGCACAGGAGCTTACCTAGTTGTGAGCAGGGGAGGAGGAAAGAGAGGAGCTGGGGCAGGGAAAGAGTGAAGCAGGAGGAGAATAAAGGGGTCCTCATCCTTTCACCAGCAGGGAACCATTAGGCTGGCTTATCTACCGGAAAAACTGTAAACTTAGAGCTGTGGCTTTATGCCACTTAAAGCAGTTTTTTAACCTATTCAAATTAAAGAGTTTTCCTTCATCTTATTTTTTTGTATGTAAATACCTTTTTTTTTTTTTTCTCGCTCAACGTGAGGAAGTGATAGCTGAATTGCATTGTTAGCTCTTTATGTGCCTGAACTTTCCTACTTATGCTGAGTTTAATGACCTAGATGATGGTCTCTTCTTGTTCCATGATGTATGTTTCATGTCCTCTGTAATTCATTTTTTCACATGAATGATTTCATCTCTAATAAAATCTTCAGCTAAAGAAAAAAGAGATAAGCAGAAGTCAAACAACAACAACATCCTGAGTATCGTCCATATGAGACTTACATTTAAAATGTGAAGTAAACTTCACTGCTTTACTACATGCAGTTGTTCCCATGAACATTCGGATTAGCGCTAGAAGACATGGGCCATAAATACAATTGTCCTTAGAAGCAATGACTAAATAGGGAAAGGCAGGTCAAATATCAACCAACAAATTTTAGCCTTGCTCCCATGATGATTATACACAAATAGCTAAACTTAGGCACATTCTCCTAAATACAGACAAATTAATTAAGGCCAGAGAGAATTTAATGTGGTTCAGAGCCTGCTAAGAAAAGCAAAGTTGTATTAGTTGGTAAGTCTGATTTCCTGCTCTCAGTGCACAAATTGACTTGACTGACTGATGACTTCAGCACTCGGCTGTCCAAAACAAAAACTTGTACATTTTACCCAAGACTGTAGACTTTTTTTTTTACTACTGGAGATCCTACTATCTGTAAAAGAACCTCGGGGAAGCCTAGGTGTAGAATTTTGGGGAATTAAACTTCCTATACGCTCTCTGGTTTTAAAAAATTTTGTTCCTCAAATGGTAACAAAATCTGCCAACAACTAGACCCATTTTAAGTGATAAAGGATTAGCGTTAAGGGATCTTGCATTTAGACTTTAGTACATCTGTCAGGGAGTGGTTCTTTCTATTTTCTAGAAGAAAGAAATTGAACCAAAAATCCTAAGAATCATGTGACTTTGGAGCCAGCCCATACCTCCACCACTGGGTGCAGTGGTGAAGACATCCTGTGGTTTGAAGCTGTGCTGTGGGGCTTGAGGCAAGCAATGGGTCTGCATCTGAAGCCAGGATGATAAGTTTCTTAGCTGAAAAAAGAATTATTCCTCTGCAGAAGCCAATGAAGAAGCCATCCTGCCATGCCGGTGTGAATTCCTGGCCTGGCAAGCAACAAGGAGTAGGAAGGCTCAGGTCCAGAGGCATAGAGGCTGGGTAGGGAAGGGATCATGGCTAAAGAATTAATTTCTTATTGATCATTTTTTATTGATTAAATTCTTACTGGTCATGTTATCTACCCCAACTGTATTTGGAATGGCAGGGATCAGGAGAGAGGCCAGATTTGCTAGTATGTAGGAGCCTGTGAAAATTAGCCTTTGGCCTCAGCAGCCCTTTGCATACAGCTGTGATGCAGCTATGCCAGGATGCCTGCCAACTCATACCTAATCAGGCTCTTTGGCTGGGCCTAGACTCGAGGGTTTTGCTTGTTGTTGATTATAATTAGCAGTAACTCAAGATTTTCAGTGCATGTAGAAACAGAGCTGGTAGTGAGAGAGAATAGGGGCAGAGCCCTTGGCAGGGAAGGGGTCACAGAGCCGCGACGTTGGGCAGCGGACAGTAACAGGAGGAAATGAATGGGAAACACTGTCACGAAGCGCACCCGAAAAATGAGGAACATGAGAAAAAGGGATGACCTGGAATATGGTGTGTTCCTGCCATTTTACTCTGGCAGTGCGGTGTGCAAGGGATAAAAGGGTTCCACATTTCTGCCATTTCTTACACATCCTTGTCATATTGGCTGGTTTGAAGGCTTATATCAGAGCATTCATTTTAATTTTTTATTTATTTGTGAAAGCTGCTGTAGAGGAATTTGTAGGTCCTTCAGTGTTGACATTTTCCTCCTTTGTCATTTCTTTATTAAAGCAAAGACCAACCCCCAATCTTTTATATTTCTTAACTAATTTTTATTGAGATGTGTATTACATCTTTCTTGCCTGGGGAAATTCCCATTTGTCTTGAGCACTCAGTAATTTCTGCTGTTTCCTGCAGAAAGCCGTTCTCCTCGGTGAGCTGTGCTTCAAAGACACTTGCTCTGAGATGCAGGCTCCAAAAGCCGCGCCGTTTGCTCTATCTTGTCGGCTTTAAGCAATCACATAGTAAGAGCTTCTCCTAACACAAACAAACAAAACTTCCTAAAACCTGAGTGTCCTTATAAGGGTGCTGATGGAACAGTGCAAATTAAACAAAATCAAATTAGTGCTATTTTTTTAACCTACTTTTATGACCTGTTTTAAGTTTAAATTTCAAATAAGCACAAAGATTAGAAACGGAGAGTGAGATAAAGGATCTCTCTGTCTCTCTCTCTCTCCAGCACGTCCACTCTGTGCATGTGCCAGCACAGCATGAGGATCTAGCTTTACGCTTTTCATGAGTTTCTATGGACATGTGCAGATGTTGTTCCTGAGATTATTTCATATGGCAGTAGGGTAGATAAAACCTGTTTAAAAAGTAGAGAATCCATACTGTGAAGCTGCAGAAAACATCCCGGTGGACTTTGGGACAGATGTGGGATTTGCTCCACTTTAAACCAACTTTTAAAAGGGGTTCAAATGTCAGTGTGATATATCCCCTTTAAAGAGATGGCTAGCACTTCCGTGATCTGCTCTGTTGAAGGGTGACTCCAGAGTGTGATAGACTACTTTTGGCTCGTAGTGGTAGATTTACAGCTCCTAACTCCACGAGCAGACACACACTCTTCATGTATGCTGCGTAGCAGCCCATCAGGGGAGCAGAGTAATGACTCTGTAGATATCTGATCAATCGCAGGAAATAGGTGGTGCACAGTTCTCGCTAATCTCTAATCAGAGATCAACTGCATGGGAGAAATTTCTTACTTCTCTCCATGGTTATATAGTATGGCCTTGAGTTTTTTATTTTAGATAAGATCTGATAAGAGATTAAGGACATGATAAGAAACTGTTTTATATGAATTTTTGGAGGCCATTAACATTCCACTGAACGGTACAACTGTCAAGCTCAAACCAGCTCTCCTGGTGCTCTGTGCAGATGCAATAGCAGACCACTGAGTCACAGGAAATGATTCAGTCAACATTTCTAAACTTCTAATGTGTATTTTATGGAAGAAACGATGTAAATGTTTAGACAGTTATGGTTTTGGAGACAAATATTGCAATTTTATGGAGTTAAGAGTTTGACGTGTCGGAATTGGGAAGCATAGTTGTCAATTTGCTGAACATCTGAAGCTGTTCAATTACTGTATGTGGTTCCAGAGTGGGATGTATTTTCTTTGGCTAGTGTAATATGGTATTGTATTGAGGTATAACAGATTGCACATCAGAAAATCAAAGGAAAATTACATTTTAATCACCCAGGATTCCCTCTGCAGTGCTGCAGGCGAATTTGTATAGACCTCTACACAATTCTCCTTAGTTTCTTGTCTAGTCATACTGTCAATACAGTGATATGACCTCTCATGGCAGGTTATCCTCTGCCTAATTGACCTCACTGGGATAAGCTGCTTTAGAAAGTTAAGAGAAAATGTTTCCTCTCGCATTTTAATTTCATTAATTGCAACAGATATGATGCTGGAAACTGAAAAGTCACCTTTTCTTATATCAGTTTCCTGCTGTTAGAGTGTTTTTTGTATTTTTAAAGTATTGTATTTCAGTAAGATTTTTAAAAATGTTTTACTTTGTAAAGAAGTTGAATGTACCTGCAGTGTGCTATGGCTTAAAGGACATGAAATCAATATTACAATATTACAAAACTATTATTCCTCGGTATGCTGCTGTGAATCTGAAATAGCTCTAATAAAGCCAGTGCAGATTCTCTAAATTTACACTGATTTAACTGAGAGCCATCTGGGCCTAAGTATTAAGTTTCATGATTAAAACATAAGCATCGAGGCATAAGAACTTTAGAGTTCTTATTACTTGTTGTCGTTAAAGAGTCCATGGCAGGACTTTCAAAAACAGACCTGTTAGCATCAGCACCCTTGTCAAATTCCAGCTTTAAGTATATAACTTTCATGTGCATAAATTGTCCTTACAAGAAAAATATCCCAGGAGGCAGCTTTTGCAAATGAGCAGTTATCTGGTTAATGTGCCAGATGTAGAGAAAACTAAATCTAGGATACGAACCTGGATGAGAAAACTCTTCTCTTCCCCTTTCTTTGCAGAAAAATGGTAAGACCATCCACCCCGATCTGCTTTTTTAGAAAAAGAAAAAAACCATTTGTTATCCCTGCAGCAATAGCGATTAAATATATGGCACCTGCATAGTCAAGGTTGAAACACAAGCAAACAGCACTCACCCCCTTTTTCTGGGGACAACAGAGCATTCATCCGCTTCTGAATTGTGCCAGAGTTCATCTGCCTTTTCATTTCTTACTTTGCTGCTGGTGTGTGAGAATCGATATTTGGGCCTGAGAAGGTGGGAAAACTGCAGAATGTCTAGTACTTCTGGCTATAACAGGGGAGGACAGGCATGCCAAAGCCAGTAATGTCTTTGTTGTTCTACATTTCCGTCTAGAGGTGGACAAGGCTAACCCAAAATGGAGAGAGAGATCCCTTTTGATGTCCCTGCAACGTTGAACAAGCAGGATGAATAGTCACCCTCGAGAACGCAGGGCATGTGGTGACCAACTGATTTGGTTCAAGCTGGCCAATGCGTTTTGTTACGTGTGGTAACTATGACTGTTCTAATTAACCAAGTACCTGCTATGTAATTCCTGATGATGGGGTCTTTGGTGTCAGGTTGTTTGCAAGGAAAATGTAAAATGAAGGAGAGGAGGGAGGAAGACCTAAGATTCAACAGATGCTCAACTGGCAAACATAAATAGCTTTCACTGAAAATTGTTCTGAAAGGAATGTAACGACAATGTTTCTTTTTTATCTCCAGCATGACTTTTTTAAAGCAAAAGGCAATAAAGCAGTTAAAAAATTTGCGGTATCAGTGACGTAAGTAGCAAAAGAGTCAAAAATTTTTTAAAGAAAATAAATTTCCTTTGTTCAACTGCCTGTGACAGCTAGTTTTGAAACTTTAGTTCTGAAGCTTCTGCATTTCCTTTTAAAAAGCTTAAAACAAATATTTTTAATAATGCCATTTAAAATTATGTACTGTCTCAGAATCACAGAATCACAGAATCGTTTAGGTTGGAAGGGACCTCTGGAGATCACCCAGTCCAACCCCCCTGCTCAAGCAGGGGCCTCTAGAGCAGATTGCCCAGGATCACATCCAGACGGGTTTTGAATATCTCCAGCGAAGGAGACTCCACTACCTCTCTGGGCAACCTGTTCCAATGCTCTGTCACCCTCACAGTGAAGAAGTTTTTTCTCAGGTTCAGGTGGAACTTCCTGTGGTTCAGTTTCTGCCCATTGCCTCTTGTCCTGTCGCTGGGCACCACGGAGAAGAGGCTGGCCTCATCCTCTCGACACTCCCCCTTCAGATACTTGTACACGTTGATGAGATCCCCTCTCAATCTTCTCTTCTCCAGGCTGAACAGGCCCAGCTCTTGCAGTCTTTCTTCATAGGAGAGGTGCTCCAGCCCTCTAATCATCTTGGTAGCCCTCCGCTGGGCTCTCTCCAGGAGTGCCATGTCTCTCTTGTACTGGGGAGCCCAGAACTGGACACAGTACTCCAGGTGAGGCCTCCCCAGGGCTGAGTAGAGGGGCAGGATCACCTCCCTCCACCTGCTGGCAACACTCTGCCTAATGCACCCCAGGAGACCATTGGCCTTCTTGGCCACAAGGGCACACTGCTGGCTCGTGTTTAACTTGTTGTCCACCAGCACTCCCAGGTCCTTCTCTGCAGAGCTACTTTCCAGCAGGTCAACCCCCAGCCTGTACTGGTGCATGGGATTATTCCTGCCTAGGTGCAGGACCTTGCACTTGCCTTTGTTGAACTTCAGGAGGTTCCTCTCCGCCCACCTCTCCAGCCTGTCCAGGTCCCTCGGAATGGCAGCACAGTCTTCTGGTGTGTTCGCCTCTCCTCCCAGTTTAGTATCATCAGCAAACTTGCTGAGGGTGCACTCTGTCCCTTCCTCCAGGTCATTGATGAATATATTGAACAAGACTGGACCAGTCTCCTTGAAAGGACAGAGAAACTGATCTTTATGGAGCTTACACTATGCATTCCTTTATTATAACTTTAAATTAATAACATCTTTTTTTTAAAACTATAATATCTGTGAAATTTTCTGGGCAACAGGTGGCCAGAAATAAATTATTTTTGCAAAAAACAAAAAATTCCTATGGATTTCCTGATATATGCAATGAACTGAAATTTAATGAAGCTACTATTAACTGATTTGTCAAGCTTATATTCCTCACTTATCTATAAATCCTTTTCAATATATGTATTTCATAATACATATAAGTACTCTTGCAGAGTACTTATTACTGCTAATATCAAGTTGGCTTAAAGTAAATAATTCAAGGACTGTTATTATAGCTAAGGCTTAATATTGAAATTGTTCATAATGCATGATTATAGAAATTACTTTGACCCATGGTTTATCTGACTAGCACAACAGACAAAACGTTGATGCTTCTTAGTGTACGACTTCTTTAAATTGCTATAGTTCTGTTGAGGCCAAAGGAGTTGTAAAATGACTCTGCAGTAGCAGAGCAAAAAAGAGAGGAGGAAAATGTTAAACTGCAGTTTAAGACCTGTTTATGGAATTACATATAGTAATGAAATTCAAGAAATGTGAAGTCCTGCACCTGGGAAGGAAGAACCCCATGCAAGAGTAGGGGACAGAGTGTGTGGGGAGCAGATCTGCGGAAAAGCACGTGGGGCTCATGGTAGGCAGCAAGCTGGACATGAGCCAGCAGCACGCCCTGGCAGCAAGGGCGGCCAACAGCATCCTGGGCCGTACTACAAGGAATATAGCCAGGTGACGGAGGGAAATGATGATCTCTCTTTTCTCAGCACTTGTTAGACCATATTTACAATACTGTGTCCGATTGCGGGCCTCCCGGTACAAGAAGGACATCGATAGGCTGGAGAGAGCTCAGCAGAGGGCCATAATCAGGGGATTATGGAGCACTTGCCCTGTGTGGGGAGGCTGAGGGAATGGGATTCATTCAGCCTGGCTTTGGGACACCTAATAGCAGTGCTCCTGTAGCTATGAGGAGGTCATCGAGAAGATGGGGTGAGGCTCTTCTTTATGGTGCATAGTGGAAGGACAAGAAACATGATTCAAGCTTAAGCAGAAACAAGAGATGTTCAGACTGGGTATAAGGAAAACTTTTTCACCATGAGGACAGCCAGATATTGGGAGACGTTGCCTAGGGAGTTTGGGCAGTCTCCATGCTTGGAGGATTTTGACCTTTGACTCAATAAAGCCCTGAGTAGCCCCATCTGACCACAGAGCTGAGCCTGCTTGGCGGAGGAGGTTGGACTGGGTGACCTCTTGATGTCCCTTCTAACCTGAATTGTCCTATGATTCCGTGCAATTTTATTGTAGCAGTCACTTTCTTTTCTGTAAGGTTGAAAAACTGTGGAAGAAAGTATTATTTTCAGAGTTTACATTCTGTCCCATTTGAATCTTAAGTACTTTTTTTCATTTGTGCTAAATGTGATTTGATATACATGAAACACATTGTATCTGACACAGAAGACTCTAAAGTTTTTGAGTCTATGATCAAAAGACATTTCGATAATTGCGTATTTTCCCTCAAGTACAAATATTGCCCTGCTCATTTGGGCAGAGGAATAAATATTCCTCTCCCCCATTTTAATTTGAGATGAAATTGATGGAGTGTGACTTGCTATCAAGTAAACAGTTATTTTACGTATTGTGTATAATTTAAAAAGGTAATTTTTGAATTGAAAGAATTACTTGTGTTCAACTACTGTTCATGAACTGTTTTCACTTTATGTCTTGGCTGTTTGAGAGGACCTAAGAATATATTCAAGTCAGTATTAGATGCAGTAATTACATTTTCTGGTTTTGAAAGTTCTTAATTTCTTGAACAGCCCTTACAATAGGCTCATGTGAGCTAAAAATAAACTTCAGACCATTCATATTAACTGAGTAATAACAGGCCACAGAAAAAAGCAGTATCCAGCTATGATGAAAACAGGAAGTTCATTACACAAGCTGCCCTTTCCAGATAGGTATGAATTCTTAAAGGCTTAACTAAAATAATAATCCCTCAAAGTTTTTAATAAAAGTAGAGAGTTGCCTATTGTTCATAGCTCAGTGGAAACGAAAAATATGTACCCCAGTACATTGTGAAAGATTTGCTGTGTTCTGGGAAACAACGCTATTTCCATTTAGTTATCGGTAACCCTGATTTCAATTTTAAGCCACTACGGATTTGATCCTGCAACGGATCTGCAGAAAGGTATCTTAGCCCTATCCAGCAAAGCTGCATAATACCTTTAAGCCTGGGAACATGGTGCGATTGAAATGTAAAAGTTGCCTCTGACTGACTAGGGTCAGAACTGAGTGCTGAAATCGTCATGGATGTTGAAGCTCTCTGTGCTTCAGCATCTCCCAGGAAACCACATTGCTCCTCTGAAGCAGTAGTGTCCTTTCCACCTTCCCTTGAGAAGCAGAGATGGCAACAGGATTCTTCCCTACGAAGCAGCGAGTGAAGCAATAGCTAGATCCAGACTACACCCGGAGAGGTTTCGCTAGAGACACGCTACTCTTTATTTCAGTGGTAAGAAATGGTTAAAAGAAATAACCCCAAAGAAGGCCTGGGTTTTGGAAGCAAGAAACCTAAAGCCAAGAGGCTGAGTGGAACAACAGGGACTCACTCCTAATCCCAATCCAGGATCCAAAATGCACTTGACTGCGAAGGGTGGGAGGCAAAAGCGTGCTCACCACCTTCTTCTTCTGTTATCACGTCCTATCACGCTGGTATCTCGGAGCAGATAAAAATCCCAGATGAGGAATGGAATATTTCGCCATTTCTAGAGCTATTGTTTCCAGTTTTCTGCAGGTTTAGGCATACGTTGTCTGATCATTTCTTGTCTGGTCACATTTTCATGTTTTACTTTGTAGTTGACAAGAACTGTGTGTGTGTGGGGGGGGGGGGCATGTGTGTGTATGTACATTTTTAGTAAAAGCTTTGTGTCATGATTCAAGCAACTGGGAATCTAAGGCCTCTAGTACATGTGTTTTAAGTAAGTTTTGACCTATATGGAAAGTAGTTAAATTTTTATGGGTGTTGAGCATTTGCAGTCTTTTTGACTTCAAGGATAATCATCAATTCCAAGCGTCAGGCCATTTTTATTTATATGAAAGTATATGCTTTGGTGGAAAAAAGTTTTGCCCTTCCTGCTTGCCTTTCCATACAATAGGTTCTGCCTTTCCAGAACCCACAGCTGGACTTAGCTGTAGAATGCAAATGTTTGTTCCCCAAATCTATACCAGATTATTGCAAAATCTTTCACTGAATGATCAGAAAACAGAGTAAAATATATAAATTATATGACATAGAAATGTAGTACATTACATAAAACATATAATACAATATATATTTTCTGAGGGAATTGGGTAGTTAATGATCATAATTATAATACAACAATTTGCCCCCCTTTTTTTTTGTGCCAGACAACAGAATGGGTACTCAGACTTCTGCCAGCCTATGGAATCAACCCATGTTAGATTGAGCTCTCTGAAGAAAAATGGAGAACATGCCATTCCACAAAGCCACGTTGCATGTGATTTAGGGGTAGGGAATTCTGCTCTTCTGAGGGAAGCATGAAATACAAGATTAAATTAAGTCAAATGCCAAAGTTAATTTAAGCTTGTGTTTCCCTCTTTCCTAATCTGTGCCTGACAGCCCATGGTGCTGTCAATCCCTTCCTAACACTGTGTGATAGACAGTGAGGCTGCAGCGTTAAACACGCCAGAAACGGGCCCGAGCCACTGAGGCCGTCTCAGCCCTCTGAGGCCCAGCAGGTCAAATTTTGCTGTCCAAAATCTTACTCTCTCACTTTCTTCGTGTCAGAGATATTTTCTTTGAATGAAATCTATTTGAAATCTAACATTGAAATGATTGCATGGACTGCTTATTAATTTACTTTGTCATTAACAATCATGTTACTGAGTGATAAGACTTCTAAAATAGAATTTACAGAGGATAAACTATGGATAGTCTATGTGGAAATCTCATTATGGCCTTACAGATACTTACTAATCAAAATGCACTTTTTTTTCCTATCACAATTAGTTTTAGGATTTATCACTGAAGATAAGACAGCAGTAGGAAGAAAGAAACTGTAAAAAATTAGCCATCGTGGAACGACCAGTGTCTGTGCTAGCAAACTCTCTTACCCTGCGGAAGGCACTGTTAAGTTTGCAAGCAGGGAAGCAGTCTGCCAGGGTTATTTCTTTGCTCTGAGTTTGCCTCTACGTTGCTTGGCAGAGGGAAAGGCTGCCCAAGGCAGTGCCACTGAGGGGGGTGAAGATTACACTGGTTCAGATGCACTTGTACACGCTCAAGGTGGGAGAAGGTGCCAGACTGCAGGGAAAATCAGTGAGAAGAGGCTCATGGCAAGGGACTGGAAGTCTGCAGCTGCAGGAGAAAGGTGGCTGAGAGGAGCAGGCGTGCAGCCAGGAAGAGAAGTTTCCTCAGGACCTGTGGGGCCCAGGCCCTCTCTGCTGAAGCTGGGCATGGAAGCAAGGACCTTCCCGCAAGGACACAGTAAGTTGGGGTGGGGGAAGCTGTTTATAACCGCTTTCATTTTTGTTCCCTCTCATATAGCCACTATGAATTTGCTCTATTTAAAAAGTTCAGTATTGCATTTTTGGGTCTATTTTTTTGGATTTAAGAGCTTTTGGTCTTCTTTGGAGAGCCCACTCTGAAGAAAAGGTCTAGATAGATCTGCCCTGAAGCTCTGGTCAACCTCGGGTCCTGCTGCCCACCCAACGAGTGTAGAGAAGGCCTGTTTTTTCTCAGCCCCTTCCTCTTCTTGGCTGCTAGTGAAGAGCAGTTGTGTGCACAAGTGAGCATCCAGTGCATGCAGCTTCCCTGTGTGCACCAAATGCTTTTTCCAGTACGCAGACAGGGTGTTTTGGATGTAGGACCATCTTATTTGCATTTTGGGGGTTCACGCTTTCTTTGATGTGCTAGTGGGACAAATTACAGCAGCTTAAGCATGCCCTGTCGGAGAAGTGCCATTTTCTTAGCTCAGGACCCAGCCAGCCAGCAGTGATAGAGAGTGTTGCCTGCCCAAGAAGGGGCATGGCTCAGCCTAGCCATGACCATCCTCATGTCTTGTAGCACTGGTTGATCAATAGCGCCTTTTCACTGCTCTTTTCCTTGCATCGCTGGGATGCCAGGTGTACCACTGGGGAAGCTCGCGCCACCTTTCAGGGAGCACACCCTTCCAGAGCATGACCCTGCCTCTGAGGCCTTGTGTAGGAACCTGTGGGTATATGGTGAACATGGTGCAATTCAATTCTGTCTCACCCGGCATTTTCAGAATGTGTTTGCATGACAAAAAAAAAGTCAGTGTGTATTTTCCTTGCCAGATGAAATCATGTCAGGCTTTTATGTTTGTTCTGACTTGGATGCTTTTTATCTAATTCTGCTCATCCAATAAAATGACCTCCTGAAATTAAGATGTTTGAAAGTCAGAATTGACTATTTCCACTCAGCAGGATAGAACACAGTCATATTATTAAATAATGACAATGCTGATTTACTGTCAACAAATTCTTCGTAGAAGCTAAACACATTAGACAGTCTGTGCAGATTATACTGGTATAAACCCAGAGCAATGGACAAACTATTGCCATTATGATCTTATCACACGCTTTTGGTTTTCAAACTGGAAAAGAACTGATATTTCATGTATTAATTAAATGACCGTCTGATCCTCAAAGGCTTAGTATTGTGTTTCAGAAATAAATAACTCTCATAATTCTTGCAATATATGACTGGAGAAAGCTTCTTTGTAAACTTAAGACAAGGTTTCCTGTGGAATCTCCTCCAATTTAAAAATTAGAAGTCACGTCATTCCCTACTTGTTTTGGCTATGTTTAGCTCAAGGATTACAATGAGTATTTCCACTTTTAACCACTTCCTGCTCCAGCATATTTCTGTTTGCTGCTGCTCTAGCTGCACTAAGTCCTAGCTTGAACTGCTGTGTTGATTGCAAGCACCTGGGAAGATGCAGTTCTCTTAAAGCTTGAAGCCTGGAATGGGACACCTCCAAATGAAGGGAAGGGGGAGAAGATGCAAAATTATCACAGAGGCTTGTAGCTCTGACATCCTTTTGGCGTGTAGCACTTTTTCTACATTAAAAATATTTAGTTTTAAAATTTTGTGAAATAATATTTCGTAGCAGTGATGTGGAAAAGAGGTTTGTTGGGATTTGCTATAGGAGAGAAACAAAGAGACAAAAGCTGGGAAAAGGTGAAGGGATGATAGAGAGTGTATTGTTTTAGGGACAGGGACAGCAAAGCTGAATGGCTGATGTGTCGCAGAGGCTGCCGGCTATGGAGGAGGAGATGAAGGTGCCTAGCAATCAGGAGCGATACAGTTCAGTGGCAGCTCTGAACATGTGTCCCAGCTCTTGCTGCTCCCTATCTGCAGTAAGAGAAAGAGGCTGCTGGATTTCTGGCCCCAGGAGTTCTCTCTCATTCTTTGTCTTCTTTGTTTGCGTTTTATTAAGCCATTTCTCCTAATAGATAATACTAGAGCGTCCCTTTTATTCCATTAGATTGCCAAAACCTTTGGTGGCACTGAATGGCAATGCTTGTGATGTTCATTTGGGTTCTTGCATTGTCATGCTGTTCAGATTCGGGACATTACCCTATTTTGATTGGCTTGTGGGGGGAAAACAGCTGCTGAACATGTCTTTCAAAGATCTTTTTTGACTACTGAGGAAGTTGAGGTGTAACTGGGAAAGGAACTTCACTAGATCTCTTTACCTTCTTCTTATGTTCTTGAGTAGAATGTCCTTTTCAACTGATGGTTGGTTGTGAAGGGTTAGAGAGTTCTCCACTCCCCCATCTGGCTTCATAAACCATAACTAATGTGCAAAGACTTCAGGCCTTAAACTAAGATGGCACGATTACAGTGGTTTTGACACATAAACATGGTCAACGTGCCAGACGAGCATTGTGGGGGAGGTCCTGTCTATAAAAAACTTTTCTGTTGTCTCTTGCTGCCTGAGACTAGTGAGCAGGGAGGGAAGAGGAGACCTTTCTGACTGCAGATACTTCTGCTTTGCAGAATGCCTGTGTGAAATAGTGCACTGTGGTAGAAAGGACAAAAAAGTTCTCAGCCACTGCTAGGAAGGAATGAGATTGGACGACAAAAGACAAGTAAGGGCCCAAAGAAAGTCATGGGATGGGAAAGGGTACACCTGAAAGGAGAAGAGCTAAAAATAGAGCTATAACTGGAAATGACAGTGGTAAGAGGAATTGTAACATGTAAGGATAGAGGTGGAGGGAATAGCTAATATTTTCCAAAGTAACTTGAAAGTAACTTGAAGTCACAGCTGGACCAAAATGATTACTTACTTTATCTATACACTTTTATATATACTTTATATATGCACCCCTTGATGTCCATCACCAATGTTAAAAAAAATTCTTAAAAAATGCAATCTGAAATGTCAACAGTAGGATGAAAATTTTGAATGAAATGACAATTTCCTACAAAAATTATCATGTTAGTTGTAAAGTCTTTTTTTCCAAAATTGTTTATCAGAAAAATTTGTGGCAACCTCCTCTCATGAGTGTAGACTCATTCCCAAACTGATGTGATTTCTAGTGTTTATCTAATCCTCTATTAAATGTTCTCTTGTTTAATTCATTTTCACAGGCCATTGAAAGTTTTCCCTACTATTAAACTTTAATTTTTGTCAATTATTTCCTTGTTATTTGTGAAATACTCTCATATCTCCCTGAATAATTCTGCTAATGAAACAATTTAGAGTTTACACACTTTAAAGAGTTGTAGTAGATGCAATCATAACATAACTGTCATTTAGCCAGCACTCTACATGTATTTCTCTTTTCATTTTTGCTCTTAGTTTCATCTCCCATAATAATATTTGTAGCTTTTCTTTGAACTTAATCCAATTTGTCTACTTTTTTTTCTGGTATTTAGGTGCTGATAGCATAAACCTATTTGGACAAATTCCACGTGTTATGTGAAGAACCATCTCCTTTTGTTTCTTTGAACCCGTCTCCTACTGGCTTCTTTTCATGGCCCCTACGTCTTGTGAATGAAAAAAGAGTGAGCAACCTTCCCTATGTCACATGTAATGTGATTGTTTTGTATTCTGTAAATCTTTTGTGGTTCGTTTCTCTTCACTTCCTCAAAGTTATTTGTCCTGTTATTTTTGTACGGGAAAGAAGTTAGATTTGTTCCTCTAGTGATTGCTGGGACAGTATGCTTTCCTTTCTTCAGGAGTAGAGCTATCTCTGGTTTTCTCTGATCTTCTAGTATTTGTCTAGTTTTCATACTCTGCCTAATGACTTTAACAGTTTCTAACGCTTGCCTCTCATCTATGAGCATACACACACCTAATCTATTAAAATAATACTAGTGTGGCAAAGTGAAAATCTTAAAAAGAAAGCAAAAACAGAGCAGCAGTTGGATGGCAACATTAATTTTGTCCTCCTTCACTTATACAATGTATCTTTAATTTATGATCATATATAATTTTTTTTACTTAACATTCTGTCTCACTAAATGCAAGGATTGATAACATTCAGTGATAAAAATCATTCATGTTTCTTCTCTCCTTATACTTTAGTTGTAGCATCCTTATTTAACAGGCAAGGAAAATATGTGATGAGATGTTATGAGATAACATAACAAGTTTTTCTGAGGTTAGGAAAACATCTGGCAGCGTTCAGACTCCTGGCACCGCTCCAGTCTTCAAGCTTGGCCTTGAGCACGCCTGGGAGCACACACCTCTCAGTGCCCTTGCTTGCAGTCCAGAGGGGTCAGAGAGCTCTCCTTAGTGTGAGGACCTCAACCAGAACATACTAAAAATGAGGACTACAAAATATTTGTCTGTTGGGTGCAGGGGGGGAAATCTGAAGAGATTTCCATGAAATCTGTGGAAGAGTCAGGAGTGAAGGTAAATTCACCTGACTGACAATCTGTTTCTTAAACTATATATCTGCTCTCACCTTGAAGTCTCCCTGCCAGTTGCTGTAATGCGTAAAGTCTTGTAGAAAATGAGGTAGAGACTGAACCAATAATATTGCGTGGTCTGGTCTGTGCATAGGTACCATTCGTTCTGTGAGGTGTGTCAGGTGAGGGGCATATAAGAAAAATTAGGATATGAACATATAATTTAAAACAAATCATTTTCCTCATGGATAGTAAGGATTATGATTGCTTGGGCACTCTTAATTTTGGATTTCCCTGGCTTTAAGTGCTAGATGTTACAAATTATTCTTCATATATGGTTTAGGGAAAGGAGGAAGAAAAGAAAGAAGTGAAATCCTTCACTTCGGCAGAAGACATATGTTGGGCTTCCCATGTCTTTTATGCATAATTCTAGTATCGTTTCCAATATCAAAGTTTCAACTTGGGTGTTCCAGGATAGGTTTCTGCTAGTTCACTCAGAGAAATGAAGATTAATTGTTGCAGTATCTATCTGCTACCCTTTGCAGGAGCGAAGCACTGGAAGATGATGTGACCCATAGCACAGAAACTCTGTGATGTGTACTATACAAAAACATATTGATTTTATTTATGGGTCACCCTGAGGTTGTCTACAAAACTATCTGGTCTCTGTTGGCACTGAGCCTGCAAAAGTGGCTTCAGGTGAGGCCAGATGGCATCATGCATGATGTGCAGATTTCTCTGATACAGTGAACATGTCTAGTTGTCACCTTGGACTGAGAGTATTTGTCTGTTTCTTAACATACCTCCATAATGTTTTGCTCTCGAGACGCTTAAGAAATCTTTGATACTTTAAAAAAAAAAAAAACTTTCCTTGTCTAATCAAAAGGAGCATTTTTTGCAAGTAGGACAATATTATGATGCGAAATACTCTTTGTTATTCTCTTCTGCCCACCAAACCTTTCATTTCTTTTGCTGAATTCAGCCATTCTGTGGCAATTGCTTACAACTGGTACGGCGCATGGCTTTCCATATGGTGCTCAATAGTGCTGCTCACCCTTGTACTGGAACCGGTCCTTGCTAAGGGCTTCGTGCCCTGTTGCCTCCCTTCACTGACTCCCAGTGGAAGTTTATCTGAACCGTTGGAAAGAGCCGTGCAGCAGGGGGAACAGGGAAGGGCAATGTCAGCCAGTGCAAGGATTAAGGTGCTCCCTTATGTAAGTTGTATAGTCCATTTTTCAGTATTTTTGCAAAAATAGCAGACATATGTGTAGCTTCTAAATTTGTAAATAAGTCATGGTTCAGTTCCACTTAGAGAATGATTCTCTCAAGTGGTAGGCATTTCTTGCGTTATTGGATTTAATTCTTCAATCTTGGATTCTGGTGTAATGGCCTATGCTTTAGCCGCTGTGAAACAGGAACCTGAAACTTTGCTTTAAGATGTGAAGCTTTTCTCTCAGTGAAAGATTATAAGGTTTCCAGGCAGAGTGGCAAAAATTAACAGGTGATTTGAAGGCATCTAAAGATCAAGTGTTGAGAACTGATCTATCATAGAGAAGTTTGACAAAGAAACAAAACCTGTAACGAGTACAGATTACCATGAGCATTCTGTGTTTTTGTTTACTGTGAGATAATTAAAGGAAGTATCTGATAAAGCTTATTCCTTCCAGGCTTTAGCCATAGAGGGATGCCAGGAAAAGTGAGGAAAATTTGAATTTAATGAACTTTGTAAAAACAAACAAACAAAAAAAGACCCTGTCTCTATTTTGTGATTTTTTTTTTCATTAGTAAGTATATGTGAACAGTAGGGGTTTCTGAAAATTGTTTCTAGCAAAGCAAATTTTTGGTCATACTAAATTTCATTAATAGATTTATTTAATTTTTTCTTGCTCATAGTTCTGCTATGACAAAAAAGCTTGATCTTTTGGCATCCAGTAATATTTTTGCTGGATATTTTAGCCACAAAATGAGTCTAATTTGGTCTGAATATGTTTGGGATTCTTACTGTTCACTTTCTTATTGGCACTCACAGAATCAAAACTCAACTCAAATAACCAATAATGTGTTTACAATAACGTCAAGCAATATTTGGCATTTTTTTCTTTGAATGATTCAGAAAGGTATATGACAATCTCTTGACTGTGTCTAGGAACAGTTGTGAGCTTATGAAACCGAGAGTGGAATTATTCACTAAACAGCTAGTCATCTCTGAATGGAGTATAGCAATTAGCCCCTTTCAATAAAACGTGGTTTCGTGAGGAAATTTATTCATTAGAGACATGGGTAAATAGTATTTATTGTAGAAAAAATTCCTACAGAAGAAAGCTTACTAGTCAGTGTGGCTACGCAAGACCTTGCTTTGAGCTTTACATTTCAGCTTAATCCTGTTTCATATTAGTGTACTACCGTACATAACTGGTTTTGACAGGATTCCTGAAGGGATTCAGTCTACTGCGGAATAAAACAAACTGGTTAACTGATGTGTGTTGCTCTATTTGAGGCTACTGATGTACCGTGTATACAAATAGGGACTGTGTGAGGCCACATTGAGTTGTATCTAACCAGGATTTTTTAAAAACAGGTCTTGGTCTTTGTCTTGCTGGATGAAGAAAACAGAGATTATTCCAAAACATAGATCTGATGTCCTGGAAATACAGGTGGGTCTAATAGGCAGGCAAGTAAACAGTGAATTAGTTAATATGAAAAGAATAGTTGATTCTATCTGACTGATGCCACAGTCCAGGAAACAATTTGCAAAATAATGTAATTTGTCTGATCATTCTTATTGATCTGGACAGGAGGATTGTAATGGGTAATGTTACTGACTTGCAGCAGTTAGTAAGGTCTGGGACAGAGTCAGTTAAAGTGTTTTGGTAAGGAGAGATGGTAACTGGCTTGGGGGTATTAGTCTGGTTAGGTTGGATTTAAAATCTCAAATCTTTATTTCATCTTGGGACTAGTTTACATGTGGTTACTAATTTTAAGATTTGGGAACCGTGCAATATTATTCAGTTTTTATAGCTTATAGGTAGAATGAATATGGCATAAAAGGTCATTTGCTGAAAAGAGTCATCGTATAAACACAGAAATAACTGGGTGTTGGTTTTAGTGTCATTATTATGGTGGTGGATATTATTAACAGTCTTCTCAGATTTTCACAAGATCTCCAGCCAGACTCACTGCAGCTGAATTTAAGTCCTAATACTTTCTACCAGCTCCTAATGATTAAGAATAGCGGATAGGTACATACATTAAATTTCAGTGCAATTTTCCCATGGATAACTATACTTTAAGATTTATTTAGCATAGGAGAGTTTCAAATTCAGCAAGAAATAAAAATGATTAGGTTATTTTCTTTTTCTCAGTGAATTCTCTGAAAACCTGAGGAGAAATTGCATGGGCTGTGTGCTTTTGACATCATTAGAACTCAGAAGCAGAGTGGCATTTCCACAAATAAACATACAACTTCAACATAAAAGAAGCCACCAGATAATTTGAAAAACCATTTGCCTGAGATAAGTATCAAATGGTAAAAGTACTGCTTTGGGTTTTTTTGCATAAGTACAGGTATATTTCAGAGACAAGAAGATGAGCTCGATTTTAACAGGACAACTCCAGCCGTGAAACTAAACAGAGTCCATGTATTATTGGTTAGTTTAAGATAACGTATACAGTAAATGTTCATGTCTGGACAGACCTATTCAAAGCCAGTTACAAGTAGCTGCTATTAAAAAGAAGCTGTCAGGATGCGTGGGCCTTACTGATTTGCTTTGAAGAGGAAAAATACGGTCATACTATCCAATAAAACACTTACCATGATTAATACTGATTGCCCTAACCTTACTCTGCAGAAAACAGTATGGGAAGCTGCTACTCTCTCCCTTGCTCCTGAACCTGACACAGGAGTGCCTAGCCAAGGAGACTGATTGATATTTTGGCATAGAAAATGTCATATTATCTCCTGCCAAATCCAAATAGTTTGTATGTGCAGGTGAAATGTTGCTCTCCTTGGTTTTTGGGATATCATTCTCAACCTCCTATAAATCACCACATACGTGGGAAAATAGGAAAAATCTGTCCTTTTTAACAAGTGGAGATATTTATTTGTGCTCACCCACAGATACACTACATGTTTGTGGCTTACTGATAATCTGGCTTGCAATATGAAGGAGGTTACTTTCTTATGGCATTTGACCTGACACTCAAAAATTGCAGCCACTGCTTTCTTAACTGATTGGTCCTAAAGAGGAATTATGAATGAGTTAAAATCTACTGTAATTTCTCTCCAAACATCCCTTTTGTGCAGGAATGATGGAAAAACAAGCTTTACAAATAATCTCAGAGTCACTTAAAGTATAATTTAGAGTGAATTCAAACAAAAAAAAGTTTTAACGTTTTTGATTCATATCTGCCATTTTTCTCTTGAGTCAGCCCTACTGGCATATTTAGAGGCCCTCCCACCTTGCTGTTGCTTAGCTCAACAATTCGCCTTTGGAGAAATGGAATCATTGCTGGAGACTGACTGAATTTACTGTTTTGTGCATTGTCAAATTCATGAGTTTTGCCCAGTGTTTATCAAACCTAAAATGGTTTCAGTAAAGTCTAATGGATTGTATTTAAATGAAAGAGACCGAATCTCACTTACACAATTATACACTGGAGAGGTATATGCTTTGCTATCTCACTTACTGAAAGAGAATAGCTTCAGAATGCGTTTCCTATTTAAACATTTCTTCAGATGCTTATAGTTTTGAATATTGTAGTTTCTCTGTGAGTGAAGCACATTCATAGGGTTAAAATGATATAAAAGGAGCAAAATGAATCTACTTTCCCTGAAACTTTTCAAATAACTTCCTAACTTTTGCCTTTCTTTTCTTCATGTCCAGCAAATCATTCTGTAGTACAGAAGTTGATAACTATCTTGGGGGTCTTTGCTTTCTCCAGAGTCTACTAGAGGGTTGTGGCTGCAATTGTCAAATGTGGGAATTGGTCTTAGTGGAACTGTTGGGAGACACAGACTGTGGACAAAGTGGTCTGTCACTTATATGTAGGACTATTTTTAATGACCATTTTGAGGTCTTAAGTGGGACTTGTCTGCACAAAAGCTTTTGGGATATACTTCAGAAAGGTGAATATCCTTCTCTGTGTGTCTCTGTTTCCTCTATAAATTTTCTAGGGTTGTTTTTTTTCCCCTTCTCCATGCTTTGTGGGGCTCAGGATGAATGCAGTTTTCAGATATTTTAGCATTCAGACATTTTAAACAGTATCTCTGTGTTCTAAGGAAGTCTTATTTTTCAGTGAGGTATATTTGTTGCTTTATTAATACCTTTAATATTGTCCTACCATTCCAATTCAAATTATTGAATAGTCAGGAAGTGCTTGCACAGAAACACACTTCCATTTTTAGCTTGTCTTGCTGGAGGAATCCTTGCACTAAGCAAATCTCTTTTCTTTCCACTCTCTTCCAGTCTGATGAAGTCAGCAGGCAGGTGATGCTACAGGGACTGCTTTTCTTGCTACCGGGTAGTAAGCAACAAGTTGAGCTACATAAGAATCTACCTCTGTACGGTTGCTTGCCGTGTGCTCTTGCTTCTCATTTTCCCTGAGCTGAGAGTTTGTTCTTCAAAAAAATAGCTCCATGTTGGCCATTTACCAGTCTCAAAAAGCGCCCAGTGTTGTGCTGCGTTCAGGTTCTGTTCAGACTGACCGCTTGAATTTTGTGGCTGCCCAAACACCCAAACAGCCCTTACTTGCAATAGGAAAATTTCTGATGTATTTGAGAAGCCCAAGACAGCTAGGATCTTGGGTGATGGAATTTAATAGTTGTAGCCCGCTGTTCTGATTAAAGTGACTGCATCAAAAAATTCCTTGTGAGCAAATGCAGTTGTCTGATGAATGCCGACCAGAGATGCTTCCGTTGTTTATGAGGATTTTGTGATGCAGTACCTGAATTAAAAGTTCACAGTCAAAAAGCTGGTATTACAGATGTTTATAATTGGGCTGGTACAAAAAAAGCTTAATCTTAAATGGTCACATTTTAAATGTAAATATTTGGATATGTAGTTTATCTTGAATTCAGATATGGATTTACTTTACAGTTTACAAACAAGAAAATATGTCACAGTATGTGAAAACAAGATAAATCCCTAAAATGAGACATATTCCCCAAGAGAAGGCTTAGTATGCTGGCATGGATTAGTTCCACTGTGGTAACTTTTAAGTGTTTTGATTTTTACCTGATACTCTGAATATTTTATAAGAAGTTTTTTCCCTTCACCTATTTCAGTAAAAGAATCAGTTGTCTGAAAAAATACAGATGGGCTTCTTTTGATCAGCTTTATTTATCATAACTATTGGCTCTGGGGACAGTCACAGAGTCACAGGATCACAGAATGGCCAAGGTCGGAAGGCCATTGTCTGGAGATCATCTAGTCCAACCCCCCTGCTCAGCAGGGTCACCTCGAGCAGGTTGCACAGGATCGCAGCCAGGCAGGTTTTGACTATCTCCAGCAAATGAGACTCCACAACCGCTCTGGGCAACCTGTTCCAGGGCTCAGTCACCCTCACAGGAAAGAAGTTTTTCCTCATGTTCAGATGGAACTGCCTGTGCTTCAGTTTGTGCCCGTTGCCTCTTGTCCTGTTGCTGGGCACCACGGAGAAGAGGCTGGCCCCATCCTCTTGATACCGCCCCTTCAGATATTTGTATGTGTTGATGACATCCCCTCTCAGTCTTCTCTTCTCCAGGCTGAACAGGCCCAGCTCCCTCAACCTTTCCCCACAGGAGAGATGCTCCAGGCCCCTCATCATCTTTGTAACCCTCCATTGGACTCTCTCCACTAGTGCCATGTCTCTCTTATACTGGGGAGCCCAGAATTAGGCATAGCACTCCAGATGTGGCCTCCCCAGGGCTGAGTAGACGGGGGGGATCACCTCCCTCCACCAGCTGGCAACACTCTTCCTCATGCACCCCAGGATACCATTGGCCCTGCTGGCCATAAGGGCACATTTCTGGCTCCTGGTCAACCTGTTGCCCACCAGGACACCCAGGGCCTTCTCTGCAGAGCTGCTTTCCAGCAGGTCAGCCCCCAGCCTGTATTGGTGCATGAGAATATTCCTCCCTAGGTGCAAGACCCTGCACCTGCCTTTGTTGAACTTTCAGGAGGTTCCTCTCCGGCCAGCTCTCCAGTCTGTCCAGGTCCCTCGGAATGGCAGCACAGCCTTGTGGTGCGTCAGCAGCTCCTCCCAGTTTTGGATCATCAGCAAACTTGCTGAGGGTGCACTCTGTCCCTTCCTCCAGGTCATTGATGAATAAGTTGACCAGGTTTGGACCCAGGACTGACCCCTGGGGGACACTGCTAGCTACAGGCCTCCAACTGGACTCTGTGCCACTGATCACAACCCTCTGAGCTCTGCCATTCAGCCAGTTCTCAATCCACCTCACTGTCTACTCCTCTAACCCATCCCTCCTGAGCTTGCCTATGAGGATGTTATGGGAGATGGTGTCAAAAGCCTTGCTGAAATCAAGGTAGACAACCTCCACTGCTCTCCCCTCATCCACCCAGCCCAGTCATTCCATCACAGAAGGCTACCAGACTGGTCAAGCATGATTTCCCTTTGGTGAATCCATGCTGACTCCTCCTGATCACCTGCTTGTCCTCCAGATGCTTAGTGATGATCTCCAGGAGGAGCTGTTCCATCACCTTTCCAGGGACGGAGGGGAGGCTGACAGGCCTGTCGTTCCCTGGCTCCTCCTTCTCGCCCTTTTGGAAGCCTGGAGTGACACTGGCTTTCTTGCAGTCCTCAGGCACCTCTCCTGTTCTCCAGGACATTTTAAAGATGATGGAGAGGGGCCTAGCAATAACATCAGCAGCTCCCTCAGCACTCGTGGGTGCATCCCATCAGGGCCCCTGGATTTGTGGATGTCAAGTTTGCCCAAAAGATCTCTAACCTGATCCTCCTCGACCAAGGGAAAGTCTTCTTTTCTCCAGACTTTCTCTCTTGTCTCCAGGCTCCGGGATTCCTGAGGGCTGGCCTTAGCAGTAAAGACTGAAGCAAAGAAGGCATTCAGTAACTGTGCCTCCTCCGTAGCCTTCATCACCAGGGCACCTGCCCCGTTCAGCAGCAGGCCCACATTTTCCCTAGTCTTCCTTTTGCAATTGATGTATTTGAAGAAGGCCTTCTTGTTGTCCTTGACATCCCTTGCCAGATTGAATTCCAAACGGGCCTCAGCTTTCCTTGTCACATCCCTGCACACTCTGACAATGTCCCTGTATTCCTCCCAAGTGGCCTGTCCCCTTTGCCACATTCTGTAGAGTTTCTTCTTTTGTTGGAGTTTCGCCAGGAGTCCCTTGCTCATCCGTGCAGGTCTGCTGCCTGCTTTGCTGGACTTCTTACTCAGAGGGATGCACCGATCGTGAGTTTGGAGGAAGTGATGCTTGAATATTAGCCAGCTCTCCTGGACCCCCCCTTCCTTCTAGAGCCCTCACCCATGGGATTCTTCCAGGTAAGTCCCTGAAGAAGGAAAAGTTAGCTCTCCTGAAGTCCAGGGTTGCGATCCTACTTATTGCTTAAGAAATGGGTTTTTTAAACTCTGTTTCAAGACTTATGGAAGATACTTGTACTGTGGCATTTTCTCTCTATCCCTCTGCCTCCACTACGCAGCAGTGGGCTGAGTCTGACTTTGGGCTGTCCACAGTGCCTGTGCTCCCTTGCCTGGTGGAGGTGGCATGGTGGGAGCTGGCAATGTCAGTTAGGTTTATCACATGGAAGCTTCCTTAGTTCTACTGCTTACAGAACAGCTCTTGAGACTGGTATTGCTATGGCTACCTTAGTTCAAAAAGAGGAGATTGTTAAAACCAATATTATATGCTTTATTAAACTCAACTCAAATCTTAAGTAAGGCTATATATAATCATTTTATTTTCTGAAGCTTCACAAGTAATCCTAGTTAAATATATTGAGAAGATTTATCCAAAGAGTGTTAGCGCCATTTGTCTTGATTATCACTTACTGAGGCTCCAAAGTACTCACTTCACGGTGCTTAAAAACCTAATTTTTTTTTTTTTGCCGGTACCTAATAAAAAGCAGATTATACTGATTTACTGTGAGGCGCTAGAGATAACTAGAATGTAAGTTTTTTTTACATGACCATGCCATAGGATTATGAGTTATTCCAGGACTACAGGCAGTGTAGATGATTCTGTGTTACAGATACAGAACATTTTTGTATTACAAATAGAGAACATGTTTTTTAAAAACAGTGTGTTGTTTCAGTATGGCAAAAGATATGCCAGAAAGGAAGCTTTGCCTTCAGACTTAAAGCCACAGGGATTCACTCTCATTTGGCATTTCTTCTAAAGGGATGTCTCTAAAGAAACAGTCACCGGTTAAAACACGTCTGCATGGCCTTTGGCAGGTGGCCACAAGAATGCACATTACAGACTTTTGCCCTCCATACATAATGCTACCTTGCAGGCAACCTACAGCTGACCACTCTGGTTGTGCCTGGTATACCAGCAAGCTGCCTCACGCCACTCAGCCTCTGAGTGTCTTTGGATGCATGTCTGGTGTTGCCCTTGCAGCTCCTCTGTATGAACAGAGAACCTGGTCTTGGAGGTCGCCTCAAGGAATCCTTCAAAACTCGATCTAGACATATCCTCTGGCTTGCCAGGACAGTTAGGTCACTACTGAGGTTGTGAAATTCACTCTTTAAGAAAAAAAATTTCTGTGGATGAGAGCCTCTTAGGTAGCCCATGGAGAGCTCTGAAAGAAAGAACTGAGTCATTCAATTCTAACTTGCTGTGAGTGAATCAGGGCAACGTGTGCTCGGTGACCGGTGTGGCTGAAAGAGCTGGGCTAATGCACTTTGAACTAGCTGAAGCATTTCAGGCATCAGTTAAAAATGGCAAAGGTGTCTTGCAGCAGCCAAATCTGGAACTTATGTTTATATGAAAGAAACATGGCTGTGCCATAACATGTAAAAATGGTAATTTTAGTGGCATCTCTATCTGCAGCTAAAAACTATTGAGATCTTGGAATCATAACCCCAGTACAGGTATCTTCAAGGCTGTCATTTTCAATTTCACAAGTTCTTCACCTTGTTAAGGTTTGGTTCCAGCCTGGCAAAGCAATGCACTAGTTGGGCTGTAGAGCTAATTATGCTACACCTAGAAGAGTTGTGCAATCAGCTTTCTTTAACATACTTTGGAGGGTGAATCTGCAATATCTTGTGACTTCTGTGAGCACCTTCAGCTAGTTGTTCAGTGAGGCTGGAAATGAAATTGGACCTGCAAAGACAGGAATGGAAATGATTAGGATACTTCCTCAGCACAAACCTCTGGGACCATTGCACAGTTTGTATCTGACTACTGTTTTGTTTCAATTTGTGACTAGAACAATCTAGTAAAATAGCACTGACCAGTTCTGGCATAAAATCCTTATCCCTAGCCTATCAAAAAGAAGGATGAGAAAATAACATTTATATTATGAACTACATTTTAACTCTCACTCAGATACAATGAAGGAAACTTATTCTCCTATTCTTAAAATTTGCCTAGCCCTAAAGTTGGTTATAAGTGACTTTACCAGTAATTTATTAATACTGTTCTTTGCTGCAGAGAGTGCCAACCTACCAGAACATACTGGGTTATATCAGGGCATCCTGCATTACTCTTTTACTGCTATCCTTTCTACATAAACTTTTTGTGCTCTTCCCTACTAAGCTTCAAGAATCTGGTTCTGTGACTGTAACACATTGGCTACATTGTGGGGAGAAATTTCCTTTGGCAGGTCTTGATTGGCACCTCTCTAGCAAGCAGTAAGCAAGAGCAAAGCCAGAGTTTGGGGAGTCCCTCTGAACTGTGTTAGGGACTTGATCTAAAGTCCTCTGAATTTGGAGTGAACATCAGTGAGTTTTGAAGTTAAGTGAGTACTGAAGTCCTTCAGACTTTACAGAAACCAATAATTAGGCTAAAAATTATCATTTCATATAGTTGCAGGCCAAGTGGCTTTAAGCCTTAAACAAAGGAGGAGTTCACTGGAGATACTTGCTGCTGATCCCAGAAAAGAGCAGCCCTTTCCTGAGCATCTTACAGGTATTGAGCCCTTTTGAGGAGTCAGTGCTCTGTGGATATCTGCTGAAGTGTGAGAAGAGTTGATTAGATGGTACGTGGTCTGCTTTGTAAGTTAGTTTTGAAACAGCTGACATCCCATTTTAAAAACTACTACGAAACTGCAAAATGAGAGGAAATGAAACTTCTGTATCTGTGTTTGTGGAGGACTGCCCACTGCCATTGTGTTGCAATCTGTAGTAGTGGGGAAATGAAGCCATGGTCCAGTCACGAAAGTGGAAATGTTTCCTTTTTTCTGGACTCATTGGAGTTCCTTTTTCTGTAAAGAAAGCAGGAGTGGCCAGGATGCGTTGGCAGTATGGTGCCAATAGATCACTGAATGGCATAGTGGGTATGTCAGCTACTGGAGGTGCCTGGCAGATTTATATGCACAGGCAATGGTCTAGTTGTGGCGGAGACCCATTAGATGCTGCCATTGAGTGCAGGAGCCAGGAGCAGGAACAGGGATCACTAGAAGAACCTTCCAAAACTGCTCATCTCTTTGGGACAACAGATCAATCAGTAGCTGAATTTATCCGAAAAGTGTAATGGGTTATACCCAGTGGAGGAGGGTGGTAGCTGGTTACTTCAGCAGCCACTTACACTTGTGGGAGGAGGTCGGGACATTTACTTGAACACCTTAAGAAAAGGAGGAGGCAAGTGGTGATAGTTTTGATTACTCTTACTCAGGTCTCCCAAACTCAGCTTTGCTTATGTCTCCATTTCCAAACCCATTGAAGTTCTGCTTATTTATAATCCTTTTGTGTGATTCACTGCATGTGAGTGAGGATGTTTTCTCTTGGGCATAAATTATGCTTCAGACAGCATAATATAATTCCCTAGGCTCCTGGGTGGGGATTCAGGATGACGTTTAAGAATTTTACTAGGAAGCTCTAAAAGTTGAACAGATCATTTTTTTAAAGCTAATCAACATGGGATAGGAAGGTTGCCTAGAGAGTTAAATTATTGGAAAGCCACTCTGGCAGTATTCTGATTTCAGAGTTGCACCATCTTGCACTCTTAAATTCTTTGTTGCAGCTTAGCAAGCATTAGAAAGCACCGGTTCTTTCATTTAGGTTTTTGGTTGGTGCTACACAAAGAATTATGGGTCCTCAGCATACCAGAAGTGAGGAATTAATTTGGGAAAGTCATCAGAAACTGAGGCTAAGATAAGACTTGTATCAGACTAGACTGAAATTTTGGACAGTAGTTTGAACTGTTGCAATGACTTACATCCAGAGTCTTCAAATACTTCACTATGTGTTATGATTTTGAATACCTCTGTAAGATATCCTTTTTATGATTCCTGTTGTGGATCTCTTGCATTTGAATAGCCCTGGTAAAGTATCAAACCTCTTCCTCTCTCAATGGGAGTAGTGGGTGATGAGGACATTCCTGCTTTATGTAGTCCAGCCTATTTTTCCAAAGAAAATGATGCATGTAAGTTAAGTAATTGGTGGATGCAGGTGTCTGTGGCAAAATTTGGAATGAAATCGGGTATGAATCCTGGTTCTTACTATAATTGTTAGGCACTACATTACAGCAAAGTCCACTGTAAGGTATTAGTTATGAAACTTAATGGATAGAAATTTGATGGGGTTTAAACTTGACTTGCATAATCAAAATAAAAGACTATAGGTGGTATCACCCATAATATCTCTGATATGTCTGATTATAAGGACTTTCTTTCCAAATGTGTCTTTGGCTGTAACAAACAACCTCTTGCATCAAACCCTTCTGTACTGGATAACTTTTTAGCCTTCAGGTAAAATCAGCTATTATGATCCTAAGCCATTTCAAAGAATGTTGTTCTATCCATTTAAATACAGCTGCATGATGCTTTTGATGGAGAACTTCTAATACCTTTTTTTTTTTTTCAACTGAGAAGATAATTGAAACATGGTGGAGATGGCTCTGGTGACAAGGATATTACCTTTTTCAATTTCTGTAAAAGCTTCACAAGGGTGGGCAAGTTAGAGAATCTAAACACATCTTAGATTACATGTGCAAATAAGGGGTTAAGCCTGTTAGCTAGACTATCTGAAGATGCTATCTACTTGGTCTTTAACATCCTGATGGTTTGGAAGGCCATGATAAATTGTCTGGAGGGGGTCTGCAAAGCTGTGTGGAAATATAATGTTTATGAATTTACCAGGGTTGTGTGGTAGTTCACCAGCAGTGACTTCTGCTGCAATGTATCTCCCTTGCTGTGTATCCGCACATGACAGCTTTCTCCACAGCACTTGACATGTCCCACATGGGTGGGACAATATATCAGGAATGGTTCAGTGCACCAGAGAGATTTGAGAACCAATGATTTATCCTGTAGATAGAAAAGTATTTACACAGTTTTACACTGTTTTACTCTTCTGCTAGTTGCTGATGATGCTTGTGGAAGAAAGGATGGCTGTCTTTTCTGTGCCATCAGATGCTTCTGCTGCTGGAGCCCAGGCTGCTGCTGCTGGAGCCGAGGCAAAGAGATGGAGAAGGATGCTCTTACATTTTTCTGATAGCAATATTTCTTTTTTTTCTTAACTTATAGTTTCAGCTTTATAAATAAATCTAGAACAGGATCTGTGGAAAAACTCCACTACTCTTGCTTTGTCTGCAAAATTACGATTGCATCTTTACTGAAGAAAATACAAAGCTTAAAGGTTTAGTTATATCTATTTATTGGTAATTCCTTTCCTCAATGGCAATAGCAAACTTATGTGGCACTTAGGAAAATAATAGGCATTATGTGCTATATTTAAAGGACTAGACACATGCTACTCCTTGTTCTTGTTACGTAGTAACACACTTCCTCTTTCCTAATCAACTTGTTTGTATTGCCTTATCCTGTCAGTAGCCTGCAGTGGGGTGGAGTGAACAATATGATATTAATCATGGGAAAAGAAAATATATTAAACTGTAGGCAGTTGAAAATACTCAGAATCAAGTGCCATACAAGAAGGCAGTGTTAACAAGAAAGGCGAAATAGTCTAGAACTGAGAACTGAAGCCCTACTTCAAAAAGTAGAGGAATTATAAGGTACAAAAGATACAAAGCATTGATCTTTGTCCTGGACATAGGATCACAGAATGGTTGCGGTTGGAATGGACCTCTGGAGATCATCTAGTCCAATCCCCCTGCTCCAGCAGGGTCACCTAGAGTACGTTGCACAGTTCCTGTTGGGTTTTGAATAACTCCATGGACGCAGACTCCACAACCTCTCTGGGCAACCTCTTCCAGTGCTCAGTACTCTCACAGGAAAACAGTTTTTCCTTATTATCTTCAGCTGGAATTTCCTGTGTTTCAGTGTGCGCCCATTGCCTCTCTTCCTATCACTCCATACCATAGAAAATAATCTGGTCCCGTGTTATTTACACCCTCCCTTCAGATATTAAAACACATTGATAAGATCCCCCTCAGTCTTCTCTTCTCCAGGCTGAACAGGCCCAGCTCCCTCAGCCCTTCCTCATAGGAGAGATGTTCTAGTCCCTTCATCATCTTAGTAGCTCTTCGCAGGACTTGCTCTAGTAGCTCCATGTGTCTCTCATACTGCGAATCCAGAACTGGACACAGCACTCCAGGTGAGGCCTCCCCAGGGCTGATTAGAGGGGAAGGATTACCTCCCTCGACCTGCTGGAAATGCTCTTCCTAGTGAACACCATTGGCCTTTGCTGGCCATAAGGGCACATTTCTGGCTCCTGGTCAACCTGTTGCCCACCAGGACACCCAGGACCTTCTCTGCAGAGCTGCTTTCCAGCAGGTCAGCCCCCAGCCTGTATTGGTGCATGAGAATATTCCTCCCTAGGTGCAAGACCCTGCACCTGCCTTTGTTGAACTTTCAGGAGGTTCCTCTCCGGCCAGCTCTCCAGCCTGCCCAGGTCCCTCGGAATGGCAGCACAGCCTTGTGGTGCATCAGCAGCTCCTCCCAGTTTTGGATCATCAGCAAACTTGCTGAGGGTGCACTCTGTCCCTTCCTCCAGGTCATTGATGAATAAGTTGACCAGGTTTGGACCCAGGACTGACCCCTGGGGGACACTGCTAGCTACAGGCCTCCAACTGGACTCTGTGCCACTGATCACAACCCTCTGAGCTCTGCCATTCAGCCAGTTCTCAATCCACCTCACTGTCTACTCCTCTAACCCATCCCTCCTGAGCTTGCCTATGAGGATGTTATGGGAGATGGTGTCAAAAGCCTTGCTGAAATCAAGGTAGACAACCTCCACTGCTCTCCCCTCATCCACCCAGCCCAGTCATTCCATCACAGAAGGCTACCAGACTGGTCAAGCATGATTTCCCTTTGGTGAATCCATGCTGACTCCTCCTGATCACCTGCTTGTCCTCCAGATGCTTAGTGAGGACCTCCAGGATGAGCTGTTCCATCACCTTTCCAAGGACGGAGGGGAGGCTGACAGGCCTAGAGTTTCCTGGCTCCTCCTTCTTGCCCTTTTGGAAGACAGCAGGGGCGTTTTCTTGCAGTCCTCAGGCACCTCTCCTGATCTCCAAGACCTTTCAAAGATGGCTGAGAGTGGCCTTGTATTGACATCCACCAGCTCCCTCAGCACTCGTGGGTGCCTCCCATCATGCCTGTGGACTTGTGTGTGTCCAGTTTGTTTAAATAGTGCCTAACCTGATCCTCCTTCACCAAGGGTAGGTCTTACCTTCACCGGGACTTTCCCACTGGTCTCAGCGACCAGGGGTTGCTGAAGGCCTCTTACTGGTAAAGACCAAAGTGAAGAAGGCATTCAGTACCTCAGGCTCCTCCATGTCCTATGTGACGTGACCCAGTCCTCCTTCCCATTCAGCAGCAGGCCCACATTTCCCCTACTCTTCCTTTTTCTGTTGTTGCACCGCTAGAAACCTTTCTTGTTGCCCTTTGCGTCCCTCACCAGATTCAACTCCAGGTGGCCTTTGGCTTTCCTAACCCCATTCCTCCAGCAGGAGTCGCCTGACCCTATTTCCACCTATTTTAGGCTTCCCTTTTGTGTTTGAGTTTTGTCAGGAGCCCCTTGTTCATCCATGCAGGCCTCCTGCCACCTCTGCTTGGTTTCCTGCTTGTCAGGGTGGACCATCCTTGACCTTGGAGGAGGTGATGATCCTTGAAAATCAACCAGCTCTCCTGGACCCCTCTTCTCTAAAGGATGGTCACCCATGGGATTCTTCCAAGCAGATTCCTGAACAGGCCAAAGTCTACTCTCCTGAAGTCTAGAACTGTGATCTGGCTTTCTGCATTTCTTCTTCCTCTCAGGATCCTGAACACCACCATTTCATGGTCACTGCAGCCAGGGCTGTGCCTTAATCTTTGCATCCTGCTCCAGTTCTCCCTAGTTTGTAAGTATAAGGTCTAGTAGAGCACCCCTCGTTGTTGGCTCCTCAGTCATGTGTATCACGAAGTTATCATGTTGGATTGCTTGTGCCCTGCTGTGTTGCCCTTCCAGAAGATACTGGGGTAGTTAAAGTCACCTCATTTGCCGATAATATCCTCATAGCAGAAAACTTGTAAAAATACAAAAATGTAAGAGTATGTATTGTTAAGCACGTTGGAGTTAACCATTCTGCCCCTCCTGTCTTGCACGCCTATGCATGCACAGCTAAAAGGCAGGCACAGACCTCAGCTTTGATCAGATGTATGGCATGTTTACACATGCTATTTGTACATAAACATTTTAAATGATGTGCACTTGAGTTTTAAATAGTCTCTTACCAGATGCCACAAGCCTCTAAGGACTGCTTCAATATTTATGAAGAATGGTAAGCTCCTGGAAATGTACCAGTTAAATTGAAATACAGAGCCATAACCTTCTAAGACATATGTTCTGGCCACACTCTAGTTATTTAGTGCAAGAAAGCTGGAAAAAGGTAAATGTGTTATCCATTTATAATTGCTGATAACCTGAGAATATATTACTTGTATAACAGAACTAGTGTAGTGACTCCACAAACCCTCTGCCATTAGATGTTACTCTTTACCTATAAAAAGTTCACAGGGTCCTGAGGATGAGAGTGTCATTATGGTGGTGAAACACTCCCAGATGATTAGCCTTCAGTGGAAGTAGAGTAAGACCAATGCAGAACACTTTTCACTATCTTTCTTTGAATTTTCAGATCTGTATTTGGAGTCTAATGTTGGTTCTTAGAACTGTTGATGTCAGAATCTCCCTTCTTTTAAGAAATGCCCAGATTTTTTAGCTCTTTTTAACTTTTTTTCCATGTCTTGCAGCAGCTGTCTCAGAGATGTTATTTTATTGGTTAAGCAGTGCCTAATCCTCGTGGGTGGTAGGTGGCTGTGTCTGGTTCTGTTTTCTTAGTCTGTGTATTTTCCTGAACATAAAAGATTAAAAAGCCTCATATAGACTGTTTTGTTCACTGTCTCATATGTGTCTGTGACAGGACTTGCATAGATTAAAAGCAAAATTAGTTTTTGGTTTGAAAACCAAATCAGTTTCATGCATGTGAGGTGCAAGTGGAAGCTCAGAGATGGATGGCACTTTATTTTTACTCTGCTGCTGTGATGTTTTGCTCTTCCATAGAAAGAGAGTGGTAGAGTCAAGTGGAGACCTCTGGAAGAAAGGAAAATCTCTCTTGAGATTATCTGAACATATACCAGGAAGGAGAAGCTTTGCTATATGCTGGGCAGGCAAAGGAGGAATGTCTGCAACTGAAAGCTAGGAGCCAAAAGGTGACTAAGGAGAGCAAGGAGCAAACGCAAGCAGGCCTGAGTGATGGAAAGAAAGATTTCTCAGGATCGGGAGGGGGGGCTGCACAGTTTCCTGCAACCTCAAGTCAACAAGCTGTCAGATTTCAAGAAAGCCTAAAAGAAAGGACATGCTTTGGAAGGATATAATAGCCAAAGGACCTTTCTTTGCAAGTCATTTTGTATATGGAACTCACCCTGAAGAAATATTGATATTATCCGTAGTCATTCGTATAGGTCTCTAGATTGTGACAGAAGATTAAAAAAGTACTATTTTTCTAGGTTTATCCACAACTGAAGTGATACTTCTTGGTAGCTCTAGAATTTTATGTATGTGCTGGTAGGAATTCCTCTGTCATTTCAGAGAACAATTAAAGGATTTAGTTGGAAAGGACACATATTTTCTCTCTGGTCACCACCTCAAATCATGGAAATAGTAATGTTTCTGAGAGTTGTTCGTTATTACACCGCTGAAAGGGGAACTATCCTCTCACTTGATTACCTAAAAACCAGCAATGAAACTGCATAAGGAATATTTGCAAATAGGAAAAGGTACAGTGAATTCAAAGAGTTTGGCTTTTGAAAACATAATCATTTATAGCGGCTAATGCTAATCCTGACTTTCCAGAGACACTAGTAGTTGCCCAACTCATTTATAGCCTAACACAACAAAGTACACTGTACATAAATAATTATTCAGTTTTAAAAGCTGTGTAATAAGGCTTTTAGTCACTTTTTTACATAGTTTTTTTTTACACAGTCACTTTTCCTCACTACGAAAAGAGTTTGGGAGTTACAGAAAGTATTTCATTTTATCAGCCTTGAACATCTGGAATTACTGAAGCAAGTCTCCACAAAACTGTTACCTTAACTGTTAAATTAAGATAATTGTATTAACTGTGCAGTTGAAGGGATCTTGAAATTTCCCCCACTATCAGAAGTTACTTTTCTACATTAGATGAAGGTTGTGAAGATTTAAGTGTGATGAGGGTGGGAGTGATGCTTTAGATGGGTAAATAACTATTTATATTTATTTCATTATGTGTTAAAAGTTTATTGTTATGATGCACTCTTAAAATTGTAACAACCTGATCTTACATATGTTGAGTTTATGACAAAATACTTTCTGTGAAAGTTGAGCTGCAAAAAAGAATTGGTGACACAATCATGCATCACCAATATAATTCTTAAAAACACTTTATAGCAAAGCAGAAAAAAATACCAAACAATTTCATTCGTCTTTCATATACTTGAATTCATTTTTAAGACACAGCAAACAAAACTAAATTTAAACTGATGTAGTCACGTTTTCTGGAAAAAGTTTTATCCTTTCAGGAAACCACAAATGTTCATGAAAGAATGAACTTTCAAGGCTGGATGTGGAATTTTTGTCTGAGGAATTTTGTGTATTGTGAGAGTTTCGTTAGTATACCTGCTACATGACCCTTGCGTAAAGAATTTTTCTAGCATTCTATCCTTTAGCTATAATCTCTCAGTTTTCTCTTAATTTATTCTTTAATGTGTCCACTGCTAACTTGTATGCACATTCTGGGGGATATTTTTTCCTTTGAAAACAGATTGTGTAGAAATCTGTTAAATATTGATTCTGTTAAACCTAAGCTACAAATTAATGTTGCTATTTTAGCTGAACATGTAAAAGGATGTATGAATTGATTTTAAAAAACATCTAATGATCTGAAATGCTTAAAATGATATTCATTATCAGTTTTATCACAATAAATTGAATTTGGTAGTATAACAGTGACGGTAACAGGAATGCTGAATGAGAGAAAATTGGATGAGAAATATTATTTCCCTAAGACACCTCTCTTTTAATATGTGTCTGTCCATGAAAGATGATGAGCCAGCTTCTCAGGCAATTAAAACCTGCGTTGTCAAGAATATGGCATTTCGTATGGATTTCTGGTAACTGTACTGTTAGTCCAGCCTTTAATCAGAACAAAACTGATCTCTTTAAGCTGTGCCTAATAAATAGGTGTCAATATAAAGTGACAGTAGTTTCAACAACAGCTTTCAGCCCTACAGCTGTTTATGTTACATTTTTGTTCTTTATAAAGATTCTGCTCATAAACACATTATATGTATTTGTTCAGGTCGTGTCTTCCTTACGCTGACAAGTAATAATACTGAGGGGGGGCAAATGAATAGATCTAGGTCCTTTAACAACCTTTATAGGTTATCTATTCCAATTGATTGTTTTTTGCGGGGGGAGGGGAATTAGGTTTTTCTTCCGTAATCAGCTTTTAGAGCTGTGGTACTCAAATATTCCAATTAAGACCTAGTCACTGCTGTCTAGACTGGAGTAATTATGTTGGTTGTTTTCCTGTAATAACCCTATCGATACGCCCCAAAATAGCACTGTCCCTTTTTTGTCAAATACCCGATGTTGGCTGATTGTACAAATAATGGGCTATCATCCATTACTATGTAGTCTGTTATTTGCCGTAAAGGGAAACTGAGCACTACAGTTTAAAATTTTCTTGAAGGCATAGGGAAGTCTGGAAAAAACCTTTTTCAGCCCTGCTTGGAGAAACTCATATCCAAGCTCCATATATGAGGTTTCTTGGCCCTAGGGAGTTATGTCAGCTTTCCTGCGAGTCCCTCATGGCAAAAGGGGTGAATGGGAGAACTGGGAGCTAATGAATTACAGGCCAAGGGCAAATTCGCCTTCCTGTGAAAACTATGTTTTAACACCTTTTCGATAAATTTATTAGCCTGAATCCTACTGTATGATTTCTTGCGCTTACATTTCGCAATTGGCCATCTTATTTAGCAGAAGCACCAATACGACTCTTCTAGGCACTAAGAATTATGTATCAGTTACAAATTGGATTGATGTGATTGTAAGATTAGGTTCTGCTATAGCACTGCCTGGTCTTGGATGTGTCTGGGGAACCTCCAAAGAATCATTGGCTAGCTAACATGACAGGAAAAATTTCTGCAGTTGCCAGGCACACACAAGGTGTTCTGGCAGATTCAGTCTCCTCGGATCTATGATTAGGTCCTTTCACATCCTGAAACCAACGTGAATAAACTTGCGGAAGTAAGATATTCCCTCCATGGTGTCAAGGTACCTCAATACCTTCATGCTTCTTTTCTTTAATTTGGAAATCTGCAACTCTTTAATGAACTAAAAATAATCTTAACATTTTACAAAGCAAAAGGGCAGGACAGCACAATTTCACAAAATCAAAGTTTGCATTTTGAAATTCAGTGTGAGTCTTATTTTGTCTAGGCTCATGCCTTATACCTGTGGTTTAGCTGGAAGCTATGTCAGAATGGGTTGATGTAGCTGCTTTTCTCCTGTGTACCTGTGGAAAAACTTGCTTTACCTCTTTATCAGAAGATTTTTGGATACCACTGATGCATTCAGAAGTGTCACAATACTGCTGAAATGGTAAGATTTGTTATTTATCCCCATTGTCAAAAACATGTTAGGTTCTTGGGAATGAGTACTATATGAACATCCCACAATTTTTCATCAAATATTAGCAGCAATGATGGGAGGCCTTAGGTATTGGGAATGGTAAGGGTGGATTTTGCCTAGCTGTTTTGTACTGGAATAGAGGAAGGAGTTTGGCAAGAGGACCTCTGCCACTGGATGCTTACATCAATACTAGAGCTTATAGTGGCTGTTGAGATCAGGGGAATGCCAGCCAACCAACCAGCCTCCTATATTTTAGGAAGAACAGTCTCTGAATTCCCCCAAGGAATGGCACAACTGCACTGTCCATACTGACAGCCATTGAGCTAACTCCATCATCTGGCATGAAATCCTTCACAGGTGCATGTTTGGCTGGGAGAGAAGTTTCTTGTTTTTTTTTAATTAATAAAGTAATAGGCTAAAATTACACGTGTATTTTGAACTGCAGTACTTGTTACAGCTAAAGAATTCACACAAAATCATATGAGAGGAAGAAAGGCCCATGACCAGCTTTGCATGTTTGCTTCCCACACAACAGAAAACCACAAGTGTGTGCATTTCATGAGCAGCTAAATCCAATGTGCTGTGGGAGACCATAGTAGCTTCATGTAAGGTGCTCTGCTTGACCAGCTGCTCAAGAACTTATGCTGCAAGTTCTGCTAGAAGGCCAAATCCGTTTAAGACCTTCCAAGGTGTTTAGGACAGTAGACCTACAAGCAAGGTGATACCAGGCCAAGTGAATGGGTCTGTCATTGGACACTGAGCACATAGGACATAAACACATAGGCTACACATCTTAAGTTGACCTTTGCTGACTGGCAAGTACAGTTGGCTGGGGGACGGGAGACCGGTACTCTCTTCCTGAGTCTGACAATGATCTGCTAGTGTATCCTGGTAAATCACTTCATCTTTCTGTGCTTCAGTTTCCCCGTCATTTCAAACAATGGATAACGCTATCTGGGGGAAAAACTTTACCTAGAAGAATCAGGTAGGTCATCACAACAGTAGTGCTTGGCTTTAGATATTACTACGGAAAGTACGATGAGTTTGTTACAGAAAAAGAGTTCCTTGCCTCTAACACATCTATTTCCTTTCTGCTGAGCTTTTCTGAGGTGGTTGATCATGGATTTGAACTACTCAGTTTTAAAGCAAAGTGGGGCTCAGTGGCTTGCAGTCACTCTTGGGCAGCACAAAGAGAGTTGTATTGGGCATCTACTGTTTAGCTGCAGAGGAATGACTGTGAAGTCCTGCAGACATCCATTCTCAAACTAGTCAACACCAAAATGGAACAAAAAGAGATTTATGGCTAGAACTATGCAGGCAAACTGTTGCAACAACAAGCTTATGGATAACAATCCACATCAAACATATACATTAACTTTATCTCGCCACATATAATCTAGCTGTATAAAGAATGAAGATAATGTGCTTGATGAATATTGGGCTATTTGTCCCAATGTAAGTACCCATTTGGGACTGAATTTTTACTGTAATCAGATAGAAGCACATGCAAGACTGAAATTTGCTTGATGAAATTTGTGAAAGGAGAATTTGATCATTCCTATGACTGCAGAAAATGAGCTATGTACAATGTCTCTTGAAAGAGGAGGAAGGATTATGTATAGTGGTGGTGGTGGAGAGATCAAAGAGGGAAAGATTTAAACATATGGCAAAAAGGGAACAGAATTCACAGAGGAAGAGGTAGTGCATAGTGTTCCTACACTATGCACAACACAATCGTATTTTGCAGGAACAATTTTTGCTATCATAGAACCAGAAAAAAATGTCAGACATTACTATTTAAGCATATTCTTATTGTTGGGAGTTATATAAATTTAAGGCTTGACTGTTTTTTGAAAATTGCCAATGATCAAAAGGGAGAACTGTGGTTTATCTCGCATGGCAAGGAGCCCTGAAGATTGGAGGGCAGAAAGGGAGGATGTGAAAGAGGAAAGACATTCCAAAGTATATAACCAAGCAAAGAAAGAAATAATAAAGAAGGGAGAGAAGAGAAAGAAAACCAAGGCTTATTATTGCACATAGATTCTATGTAACAAATAGTAACAAATTAGTGATAGCATAATGCCAATGTATTAAATTATATATATATATGTGTATATATATGTATTAAAGTATATGAAATTAACACATACAGATGTGTTCCTCCCTCTTGTGTCCATAACTGAACTCAGTCCAAAACAGTTAAGAGAGTTATTATGGATAGCCCTGAGTATGACAACTATTAGAGGTGCTGGCAAATGACTAGGTCACTGATGAGGCCCATGCCTAACATGAAGCTAACTGAACAGAAATTCCTGGATATGACATAACAAAGTAAGAAGCTGACAAAAGCTACAGATAGTGCTGTCAGGAATGGAAGAATTTCACAGGTGGGGGTTATGTGAGAAACAACCTAATTTCACAGGTAAGTACGGGGAGCTTTGGGAACCTTCCGGGGAGTAGAATCTCACAAGGCCAACAACACCTAGGTAACCATATTGGTAATACCTTGTAAGTCTTTAGTCACCTAGGTAACTGTATCAGGGTGTTAATTTAGCAACACTGGGGCCCATGGGAAAAAGTAAATAGGGGTAGGTTTATTTGGGAGAGAGAGAGGATGGTAAAGCAGAGGAGAGTGGGAGGGGAAAAAGGGAGTATAAAGAGTTGGAAATCATGTGATCAGTACTGTCTGGGGGTTCTTGTTGGGCAGTCTTGTGCTTGATCACCGTGGCCTAAATCAGGACAATAAAACAAACCTGTTGTTCTAACCGTGCCACGTGCATCAAACTTACTTCCACAGTTAAGAGGACCAGGGGTAACAAGGTAATTTCTTTAGCTAGCCAGGGAGCACCTGGGACAGGTTGGACATCCTGGTATCACAGTGCCTGTTCCAGGCCTGATGGCATCGGCATCCTCGCAATCACTTCCTAACAGCAACAAAAAATGCTAGAGGAAAGGTTATGAATCAAACGCACCAGAGGCTTTGGAATCTGCTCTTCCCTGAAGTCTGAGGGATGAAATTCAGAAACTATTTGAAGTGGTGGGAAGGACCTCTGATCACTATCTGAACATCAGTTTGGCTAAACATAACCACCCCTAAAACTGACTAGTGGCACATTATGCCAGTTATCATTAACGTGGCAGATACCATCTCTGGAAAGGACTTGTTAATGAAAAGACCTCTAGACATACTTCCGATCTGTGATAGAGGTGAGACTGCAATATGATTTTATAGTTGCTATTCACATGACAGCTTAAGTGAAAAGGAAAAATGTGAACAGAAGAAGCAACTTTCTTCTCTAATATCACAGGAGAGCTGTGCTCAGATAAACCTATAGCTGTCCTATTAATATTCTTCCAGATACTAAACAGCTAAACCAAACCCACAGAGCACAATGGATAGAGCAAAAATAGGGGACCTAACAACGTAAACTAGCTCCATGATTCTTGTCTGGCTGACCCTGGCTGACTTCTGACTTGGTGCTGGGGCAGGAGTTAGCTACACACAATCTCCTTCCCGTTTCTCCCACTGGGAGGAAACATGGAAAGAAAAGAAGAAAAATAGCAGCACTTTTCCATAGGTGTCCTTGCCTGGACAATCAAGGACCAGCTCTGTGGTGTACATGATGAAGAGGAACAATCTCAACATTTTAGATCTGGTGATGTGAACTCCTAATTAGCAGAGAAAAAAGAAACATGCTTTGACACTTTATTTGCATCCTGTAGCAACCAAAGTCCCTCTGAGTACAAGTGGGAGGCAGAACCGTGAGGACAAACTCTGGGAATTGCACTGTGAAGTGGGGTGCTTTGGAGTGGATGCCGTCTGTATTGGCCTCAGAGAGAACTTCAGTGCTGACAGGAATTTGGTGGTGAGTAATGTTTAAAATTGTAGTTTCTTATTTTAAGACCTTCTTCTGTCACTGTGTTCCTAGGTTTGTAACAGAGAAAATAACTCCTGCATTACTAGAATGAACCTATTGTTTTCCTCGTTAATGTGGTCTAGTGTTAAGAGTCGTCTCTGGAAGCCACAGCAGGCATGGAAAGAGTGGATGCGAACAAAACCTTTAGGATTCTCTTAGCCAGGAGGCTTAAGCTTAGGGATCCCTGTGTGGTCCTGCTAAGAAGCTGTGAGTGGCAGTTTGAGGGCCAGTGTCACAACACAGGAGCCGGTCAGGCAAGGGACAAGCAATAGCGAGGCAGCCCCTAACTTTAGGAGACTCTAGATTATCACCCACAACCAGAAGTAAGAGATTTCCTCTCATACATTGTTATTTTGTTTTTTGTTATGCAAGTTAAAAAAAAAAAACTTTCAGATTTTAAAGAAAATACGCTTAAAATGTGCATAGCTTTGTTATCCTTCAAAATCTCCTACCCAGAATAAGAAACTGAGGGCTGCATAACCTCTCTAAAATAGCCACTAATAAAGTTTTTTAGGGTGCATGCATAGGCATTGTATAATTGCGTCTAGTTCCAAAACTGCTCTAGATACTTCTCCATTCTTTGCAGTATTTAGCCTAAGCTCATAGGTTAATAACTGTAAAGTGATATGACTGTGTATTTTGGATGAGGAGGTGTGTATAAGCATACGCTTGATACCTACAGCTGACCTATGCATCTGTCCAATATAGCTACCAGCTATACATTAACTTCTGTTAGCTTCTGTTAACTTCTGTTAAATTCTGATCTCAAAGAGTTAATACTGCCAGAGACATCACTGTTGTGGCTTGCTCAAAAGAAGACAGTGTGACAGGATTGCAGAGTATGAGACAGCTCACTTGAAAATTTGCATTTCTCCTCTGTGGATGAAGCAGAATGATTTTTTCCCCATCAAGTGACCTGGTTTGCGGTTGCTGACGGGTTCGTAAGTGCTATTTGCAGCCAGGTATTTACAACCTTGTTAGCCAAAAGGAATTTTTTTCAAGACTTGGCAGGTAGCTCCAGACTACTTGCCCACACTCAGATTGAATATGCTAGCATATATGCCTAGCTGCATGGAAAATATACAAATTTTTACCATCCAAAATTACCTCAATTCTGGTAAAAATGTGTTGAACTTTAATTTTTGAAATTGTTTAACATGACTTTCAATTTGTAAATATTTTTAACAAAGTTCATACTTTTTCCTTATCTGCAACATTTTAAAATCAATTATAGAAGTATTCACAATTTTACTGAGTTAAAAAAAAATCTGACAGTTGTGGGGAAGAATTCTCCTCCTCCTATCTTTTATTCTCTGACTGTTATGACCTACTGTAATGGCTTGTAGGATGGTGGGAAGGGATTCTGAGGAGTAGTGAACTCAAGAGTATTGTGCTTATCTTCTTCGAGGTCTCCAAAACTATCCTAGCAGACAGATGTCAGACTGCCTCTTGAGATGACACGTTTTCTCTTTTGGAGATCAAGTGATGCATAAGGGCCCCATAGTGATTCTGTGCAGTATTATTGCAATGGACTGCAGTGACAAGAATCAGAGAGTGGGAAGTTCCTCTGTTTCTTAGAACTTGTGTCTTTCATTTATACTGGAAAGACTGCAAGGATTTATATAAAAGCATATGTATCTAGCTGTAGTAGTGCTTTCATATCAGCCATCTTTTAGTAGGCCTGACTAAAATTTGCTCATTAATTGGAGCCTTGCTAGTTCTTTGCAATCTGGGATAAAGAACCTGCAGAATCCTGGGAAACCATCTCCACCGGTGCAGTTCTTCTGACTCTGCCATGAAATAGTCATGATGTCCTGGGGAAAAGTAGATTTTGGGGGGAGTAGGGAGAGGTACAAGCCAGTTTACACATTGCCATTTGAGAGGAATCCATTGATCAAGAGATGAGAGCCGGCCGCAGAATTTCTGGTGCTTGGCCTTTGGAGTCTAGCTCTGGTGGGCTTAACTGTGGAGGTTTAAAGGCATGCCTGGTCTCCCGCTGTGCCATTTGCCATGGGTTATTGCTCCTGTTGCAGAGGTAGCAGAGCAGGATTCATGCCTGTGCGTTGGCTGCCCCACTCCACTGCCTGGCATTTTAGCATACACCCACCTTCTGCAGCAGTTTAGAATAAGGTACTAGATAACGGACTGACGGGCAGACCCATGTTCTGTTCCACTGCCCATGCTCTCGAGGCAGTAATCTCTGGCAGTGAGGTGCAGAAAAGAGTTGTGCAAGTATATCACTTCACTGCAGTGATGCCACTAGAAACACGCTGATATAAGATGTAATTACTTAGCTAGAGTTTGTTCTGAAGTGATGTGCAAGGATGTGACATAACATCAGTATGGAATAAATCTTTCTGTATCTCTCCTCCCTAAACAGTTTTGTTCCAAATCATTACAACAAAAGTGCTTCATTCATACAGGCACAAACTTCCTTGAAAGTTTAAGTCAAATGCACAGTGGAGAAATGGAGGCCATCACAGGTACTTCATTAGAGAACCCTATTTCATGTTTGAAGTCTGGATGAGATTTTTCAAATATATCTAAGTGAATTACTGCATGGTGACTGGAACTAGTAATTAATTGAAAATCTAGTGATTACCTACAATGAAGAGCAATAATGGATATGTCCTCCTATAGGGTTTTGGAACTGTCCTTACTTTCAGTATTGCAACCATTGACTGTAACAGATTTCAGTCAACTAAGTTGCCAACTATAGTCTACCAGAAAAGGAATTGTCTTGAGACAGGTGAAGTAACTTTTCTGAATAGTTTGTCTTTTAATAGTTGATATACCGTTGAGGAAGTGGATAGATTAGCTCTAAGTATTTGACAGATGTGCTAGTCTTTTAGCTGAACTAGCTCTTTTTCATTCATTCATGCATTCATTCATTCGTTCTGGACAGCACGGGATGGGGCAAGAAAGGGGAGGGGAGGGGAGGGGAGGGGAGAGGAGGGGAGGAGAAGAGAGGAGAGGAGAGGAGAAGAGAGGAATTCTGTACAAATCTCTGAGAGAAAACTATGCAGTTCCTTCTATTATTGTGCTCTTAGAACTGCATTTGAGTGACTAAGTTAAATAACACAAGCAAAAGATGATGATTCATGCTGCTTTTCCTGATAGTTTCTAATGTTCAAAAGCCAGTATCACAGCTGCAGCTTTGAATAAATGCGTGGGGAAGGGAATAAAATTATAGTAGGTATGTTAGCGTAATGTTCCCAATGTGCAGCCTGGGTATGCGATTACCTAATATTCCTTACCAGCTGTTTCTTAACATTAGTCATAGTGATCTAAAACAACCACCTTCTCTTCATTTATCTCGGTAAACATTGTTCTTTTTGAAGAGGTAAGCTGTTTAGGAAGAAAAGTTGTTCCCTCCCTCCGCTTCTGCTCTTTCGTATGCATGTCGTAATCATCTCGAATTGGATACAGCTATAGCTGACTTTGTAGGTAATAAGCATTGGAGAGATATTTAAATATGGTAATAGCTATATTTGAGTATCGTTGTGAATGTGTGTTGTAGTAGTGTCTGCAAAATGCAAGGCTCTGTTCTCAAGTCAGTAGAAAAAAAATAAAAAAGAAGAAAATGTTTTCATTTTCTCCTGTAACACTCCCCTTCTCTCTTTCCAATGGAATCAAAATATCCTTTGCAATTAGCCCTTTATATTTTCATTTGAAGTTACATTTACTGTGCAACCGTTTGGGTTTTATTTCAGACATCTTTACTTTGCCATCATTCATCACCTGCTCATCCTAACATCTACCTATGGGTCTGATTCTGTCCCACTTACGCTCTATTTGCACTTTGCTTCCTCAGAATTCAGGGGGACACTAAATGGAGTAAAATACTGCTCCAGGAGGGGAAAGGTGCCTGAAGGGGAAATGGCAGGGGCATTTATGAAACTGAGGAGACGCAGCAAATGGAACTCCTCACCCTGTGGCCTTAGAGTACCTGGCTTATTTCTCTAGGCAGGGTGGTGAACTTCCTTGCCGTGACAAGCTGCAAACCAAAACCTTCCTATAGCTGAAACCACAGGTCTGACTCCTTACTCATTAAGAAGGCCACAATCAAAACATGACATGACATTCAGAGTCATAAGCTGATCATAAGCAACCTGGTTTGGACCATGTGATCTTTAAGAGGGCTTCTTTGTTTTTGTGTTATGCCTGTGTGAGCAAGAGCGTGTTTTTGCCCAGCATTTAAAAACGATCGTTTGACACGGCTTGCTCTAAGTAAAGACAAGGTTAGTCTGTATTGTAATGAGCGGAACTGAAGTGGAGCTTGAAATCTCCTACATGGTCTTGAGCACAGAAAAGGTTGACAAGAGTGCTTTCTTGTCAGCTGTCAGTAATAAGAAAGATTTGTGCAGTAATGTTTCTCCCCTGCAAAAATAAAGCATTGAGGAAACTGAAATGAGTTAATAAGTGTTTGGATAACTTATGGATAACTTTATGAACAGGTATTTGGAAAATGATATTTAAAATCCAGGACAATCAGAACAACCCAAAGAACTAACTGTTGTTGGAAAAATAATCAAAGTGCATATATGAAGGGAAAAAAATGCTTTATTTCCAAGTTTGAAGGCTAGTAAATAGTAGTATAGCCCAGATACCAAAGAAAAATATATAGAGATTCAGCTGCGCTTTGATTGAAGATCAAAGGAGGAGGTCTCATTAATATGTAAAGTGCAGTGTATGCACCTCTTTGTCAACATACAGCTGGTGCGCACTTCAGGTTGATTTCTGTATGAAAAACATCTATTTTCTTTTGTCTTTCTACTAGCCTACTCAAACTGTGCCTGCTCCCTTTTTGTTGGTGCCATGTTCCTGATCAAACTGATGAGCAACACATAACAGAAGCCTTCTGTTCTCAGACTTTTTTGTTCAAGAAAACAAACAACTAAAAGAAATTCAAGTTATTTTCTCAGTACTTGCCATTATGTTACTGAAGAGCCAAAGATTTTCTTTGTAGAAGACAATCTTCATACTGCAGTCCTAGAAAAAGAAGTGTGCCATTTATAGACAGGAAAAAAAGATTCAAAATTGAAGTACATTGGTCAGTACCACATGTTCTACTCTGAAGGTTATTTAGTATATGTAGAATATCATCATAAAGTGCATAGAGTCAAAGTTACTGTTTGTAGTTACATTTAAACATTTGCTGCAGCTCAAGAAAGAGATACGCCAGTTGAAGTATGTGTTAGGAAACCTGACAGACTAAAATTCAAGGCATAGTAGTCAAATACTGAATTCAGATATTTTGTATAGGTAACCAGCTGTTGTTTAACAAAAAGATACTGCATAATTATTCACTGTGAAAATATTTATAGGTAACACATAAGCAACGAAAGTATGCATTCTGGAATACTTGAAAAACAACTGTGTGAAAGCTATTTATTTCTGAGTAAGTTTAATTCAGTACACTGCTGTACTAACTCACACTCCTGCTGTTGCCCATACATTAGGTATTCATGAAAAGTTAACAGCTGTAACATCTGTTATCATTACAGGATATTTTCCACAGATCATTAAGACACATTTATACCATATACGCAGTCTTTCTCTTCTCTTTACCTCTTATTCTGAGATAACTATACCTTCTTCACTATAAACATAGTGTGCTTATACAGAAGTTGAAAGGCGTTCACAGCGTATCTAGATCTATTGACAAATAGATCCCTGACTGACTGGGAACATACCTCTGGCTGGTAAATCCTCAGCATTAGGAGCATGCAGGGCTCCTGAAAATGAGTAGTTTCTTCTCTCTAGTTTATCAGATTCAACAAGAATGTTCTGTGTAGACAAAATATTAATATTTCTGGGATGTCAGCAAGGAAAGTAACCCATTTCCTGAATTTCTACAAAACACTCTTTCTTCTTCCTTACACTTCCTTAACCAGATGAATCAAACAAGGGATTTAAAAACTTGAATCTCACTCAGTTCTGCCTCTTTTATGTTTGTTTTTTTGTTTGGTTTTGTGCCTACTGGGAAGGAACTTTGATCAAGCAGACAAATGTAACTGATACACTCAAATTCTTCACAGTCCTCCAAATTTATAAATTTACTATGGAATTTACCTTTTATTTTAGTAGGATTTTCTCTAGTAGAAAAATGCTGAAGTTCCAACTGTTTATCATCAAACTATTGCATATTGGGAAAACCAACTCTGATGATGTATCTTCCAACTCTTTTTTGATATTTGTCCTCTAACTTGTGCATGTTGGCTTATCACTCAAAGCCTCGTTGAGTGTGATGCACCAAGCATTTGAGTTCTAATTGATCAGCACTTTTAAACATCAATTATTGTGCAACATATAGAGACACAGCTACACATCTAGTTCCAGCTAGATCTTGTCTTGTTCCTCAAATCTTCCTGCCCCAGTCAAACATAGCAAAAATTAATTATCAATACTAATGTAACACAGTTTCAAGATCATGCAAAACACAAGCATTCAATGTTGTCTGATTAATTGCTGATGCCGCAGGTGGTTGTCTCCCTGCAGACAGTATATGTCCATAAATTCTGATTATGTCCTATGGGCTAGCTCCTTAAATCAGCTGTGACTGTTGCTTGTGTGGACCTTCTCTGGACAAAACAGCCTGCACAGATGCCCATATGTTGCTGCCTTACATGATTTGAAGAAGCTGTTGTTCATATGTCTGTACTGTTAGACTGTTTGAGGTGACCATCATGTGCAAAACTAGAGGTAACTTTTCGGTAACTTATCACTGCTATCTGTGATCTTTCTTGTTACAAATAGACACAGTATCATTTTCATAAGATAATGGTAGTACTCAGAACTTTAAATTACACATAGTCTTGTTTTGTCACCTTATCTGTCCTATTAATAGCTACAAATCCCCCTTGACTTGGATAACCATTTCCTGGATGGTGGAATAATAGGCTATTGATGCTATACTTAAACCTATATCTCATTACAAGCTGCTTACACCTTTGTCACTAATTGGTAGTTTATTATTAAACAATGTTGTGTCAAGTATGGTGCATCTAGAGAAAGGTGCAGGATAATAACCCTGTAGTAATCCTATTTCAGGGAAATAATAGAATAAGTGCATTGAGTTCATAGTCCCTCTTCCCTGTTAGTCTGGAAATTTGCTGTTCTGACCATCCTGTGCTTAGACTTTTCAGTATGGTCTCACCTTCAGCAGTAGTTTCTGAAAGTCTCAGTTCATATTTCATCTAACCCTAGTCTCCAGTAAATAAAGACATGGAGCTTTGTATACCCATAGAGTAAGAGCAAAGTTTCCACTTGCATATATTGCCATGTAGATTTCCTGAACTGATCATGCGGCTATGAGCAGACCTTCCCTGAAGGCTTCAGCTTTGCACTTGTTTTCAGAACGCATCAGGATGAAGGGGAGAGGAGGCAGTCACGGGTTCGAGCAATATTTAAAACTGATAATAAAAATCAGTGGAAGATTATGACCAGTCATTCTGAGTGACTTTGGCGAACCCCAGAATTGTAGTGCTGGACAGACAGATTCCATGTAATGGAAGTAACATACCTGGCAGAAAAGGCAGTACAGCTAACTGAGACCTCTGATAATATGCCTTCCCCAACAGATAAGAAAGATGTAGCAGGCTTCCTGGAAACAGTGAACTATGTGGGGAAACATGGTTGGGCCTCCTTCACCACCTCCCCATTTCAATGGAAAGGAAAACCATTGTGCTGCTGAGCAAAGATGTCCAAAGTGGAACCGGGTACAGCTGTGCACGGTCTGGAAAGCGAAGCATGCGAGCACAGGCCTGAGTGTGCGCACAGCTGCTTCCCTGGCATATGACTAGACATACATGTGGTATGAAACGGCTTTAATGGGCTAGGTCACGGCCTTCCTACCCCGACCTTCCTGTCCCCTGCTGCCTCCCTGCCCACTGAATCTCCTCCTGGTTTCCATTTTCTTTTGAGTTTGGATAGCTCAGCTACTGTGAAAGGGCAAGGTAAACTAGTTTTACCACCACTAGCGGTGGTTTCCACAGTGCCTCCAGGGCAAGGTAAACTAGTTTTACCTCAACATGTACCCTTTTGACTGCATTTAAGATTCTGTTTAATGGCATGATTCATTGTTTCATCTTCTAAAGGATATTTTAATGAATTTTGCAGAATGATTGCCATATGAAATACGGGCAATAAAACATTGACAGTTTTCATAAAGTAGTTGGGAACAACACTGCTCTTTAATCCAAGAAACCACAGGGTGAAATTCTATGTCCTGTGTTAGACAAAGAGGTTAGAAGGCATAGGCCCTTTTTGGCCTTAAAAACGCACAAATTACTTTGATAAAAGTAGCAAATGGCATACCTTAGAGAGAAATTCAAGAAAACAGACATTGAGTTTTTTTGTATTTGTTTAACAGCGTGTAGGAATAATGAAATGAGAACAGGACTGACAAAAGTAATGTCACTTTGAAAGTAGAACATATAAGAAAAAGAGACAATAAAAAGTTATGAGAACATATTAATCACAGAGTCTCACCATCTGTTGACTCCATATATATACCCCATCCCACTACTCCATATGGCACTGGAAGATAAATACATATAATGATGGATAACAAGTAAAAAATAGCACACAAAAGGTCTAACACATACATAGTAAATAACCATATGGCATAATAACCCCATTTTGCTATATCTGGTATGACCTAACGGAATACACAGAGCAAGAAAAGGAAGTAATCAGTAAGTGAGCAAATGTGGCATTAAACTGATCCAGTGACTTCAGTTACTGAGAGCTCGAAACTCTCTACTATGGAAGGAGCCTTAACTGAATAAACAATCTAGGAACATTAAATCCCCAAAAGAATGGGACATCATAAAACCAGATAGCTCTGCCCTGTCGCTTCTCTGCTCTGCTCTATCGGTTTTCTTCCATCAGTATGTTGCAAATATCAGTGATTTTTTTCTATAAATGTCCAATTTTACTTTTTAAGTGGATGCTTTTCAGGGATGGGCTTGTACATTTAAGGAACTATAAATCACGAAGACACCCTTTTGTGGACTGTGGAGCAGAGGACAGAGGTGGAGAGTCTTTGCTTCCTTTTCTTCTGCAGATTGTTCCCTGTGCAAGGTAGAACACTGCTTAAGTAAGAACCAGATCTTCTCGCATCAGACAACTGGGCCTGCCTGTATGGCAGGTGGAAATAATACTGCTCAGGAGGTGGATGGTGCTCCAGGAGCTAGTAACTGCCCTCCTTCTTTGCTTCCCTCCCCTTGCTTCTCCTGCCATTGGAGTACTAGGTAGCAAAGAAGCTCCACTCTGAGCAACTTGAAGGTTAGTCATTTAGTGACTGCCTTTAGTGCTGCGTTTTCTTTGCACTTCATTCCTGTTAGAGAAGCTGGTTTGACAAACATGCCATGGCCATGTTCAGATGTTCGTTTTGTGCCCTCTAGTCCCATATTGGCTTGATATGCCAAATATTTAGTTCTGCACTATTTCATAATTCACTATACTTGTAATTACTGGATGGACAGTCTTTTTAGCCCTGTCTAGATTTCCCTCTGAGACATGAAGGTTTATGGATGGAGTTTCTGTTGTGCTAAGAGGTAGTAGCTCCTGTATGAAATTTCAGATGAGAAGCATGTGGTGTGTCAAGGAACTGTGCTACGCAGAACAGATATTCCTTTCCTCCAATACTAGTTCGTAAGAGTTTGTATGGAAGATTTCTAAGAGATGCAGAAATCCTGGTGCACAAATTATATTCTTTTGTGGGGACTTCCTTTCTTTTGTGTCCTCTCCCCCCTGCTTTTGGTGGCTTCTGCACCTTGCAAAAGAGATGAGCCTCTGGCCATTGGTTACTGTGGGTTCCATGGCAGCTACAAAGATTATTTTGAAAAGCTCAAGATGGAATCTTTGATCTTTATTTCTTAGTGCTTAGTTTACAAACATTTTCTGTATTTCTACTCTTATTACAATTCAAAGTATTATTTTAGCTTTTTTAGGGGGATATTTTCAACCCACCAAGCAAGTTATGCCTGTGTCTGAAGGAAAGTGCCTGCTCATTAGCTGTGCTCTAGAGTTATTGCCTTGGTGTGGCTGTGAAAGGAGGTCAGCACATTATGGGAGCGAGCATTTGTGTTCGCTTTCCTAGCCCTATGCAAGCAACTTACAGGGCATGGGCTGAGACTCTTTTCTGGGGTATGGAAGAAGAAGAGTCCTGCTTTGTTTGCTCTACCTGCCCTCATGTGTACTTCCAATGTTAAGAGCAAGTGGTGCTGTTGCCTTTATACAAGCCCCAAATGAGAAGAGATTGGATTAAACATGATGTAGTTGATGGGGACTTTTATGATTAAAAGCAGTCTTGTCAGACTCTGTTTACTCTTCTTAGTTGTGTTTTGTTTTCCTGCAGCTATGTGGGTACTGATGGGTTCTGATCATTGCTGAAGCCCTGTTTATCACTTCTGTTGTCAGAGCAGTGAAATGTGTTCCGTCAGGTAGCATGTACGGACACATGTCTCTTCATGGCAAAACAGTGAGCTAAGAGAGTTTCATGAGAAAGTTTTTATGACAATTTTCTATTTCTTGAAATTTCTAGGTAATATTTTACCTAGATATTCCTAGGTAATATTTATTACCTATTTCTAGGTAATGAAAGATCTGATATGAGCTTTCATTTCTGTCTGGAAAAGTGACCTTTCTGGAGGTTCAGCTTTTTATAGGTAATCCTTTTTCCTTAATTTTTGGTCAGCTGTTCTTTTCTGGTTTTGGCCAGAAGTGGAAGTATTGCACTGCCATGGGAAATGCTTTTGTGGTGATATTTCTGATCCACTGCAACAGGGAAGCACTAGAAATCTTTGTGAGAAATCTTATTCTCATCAAATTTGGAGCTGTGTTTGGAGCTGTTTTCTCAGCTCCATGTCCTTGCTGGGAAGAAAGACAGGAGGTTGCTGAGCAGTATAGCCTTGCATCTGTCTTCTGCTGAGCTGGTTGAGTAACCTAGAAGGGAGAATGAGTGCAAATAACATGTTAAAAGAGAAATAGGTGCAGTGGAGGTTATAAGCAGGCTGTGACAAATCATGACATCTGACTGTGTCATCCCTCCCAGCTGAACACACAATAGTCTATTAGCTATATGCTCTGATATATTTTCTGTACTTAATGATGCCTCATACTAATTTATGTTGATAGGGCTTTCTGGTTTTGCAAGCCAAAGGCAAACTCTAACCTTATTCCAATTCCAATATGAACGACATGAGTTATTTTTTTTCCTCTTGTAGGATAAACTTGCATACTAAGCTGCAAAAGGGAGAATGTTCAAAGATGACTCCAGCCAGCTCAAAGATGAGGACTATATAACTTATTCTAACTACTGCCTCACAAAAAACTGACTTCTCTCCTGTAGGAGTGACCCACTATGCAGGGCAGGAGATGGAAACTGTCTGTGCAGGTAGCATGTTTGGCTCATACAGCTGATACCCATCTCTTCTGGAGGAGACTGTAGGATTGGGACTTGGTGAGTCGATCTAGACCGAAGCCTTGTCCTCATTAATTCCATGCACTCCACATGCATAGGTGATACTTTTTCTGAGCACAATAAAGTAGATTTTTAATGATGAGTTCAATTCTAATCTAAATACGTATCCAGAAAACAAGACTGTGCAGATCATTCCTGGATGGGCTTGTGGCTGTCCCTGGCTGCATGCCATTCTTAGACAACCAGCTTTTTTGCTTTTGCCTTAGGCTGGGCCTGGCTAGGTAGGTACATTTCAGTTTGGCATCCTAACTGTACTGTCTGATCTATTTGCATTTTCTGTGTAGCCTGATTTTCAGAGATGTCAAGCACTCACAAATCCAAAAAAGTCAAAGGACACTTGAGTGCTCTGAAAATCTTGCCACGGATTCATACATTCTATTCAGCAAGCATAAAGTTGAGATAATTTATTACATCCTCTCATTCACTACTTCTCCTGCCATGTTTCTCTTCTAGCTCTTTATGGGATTAAATTGTATTAACAGCCTTGCCAGGTCTCTGATTGTGAAGCTCCTGCTTATGGATTCTTGAGATTAGTTGAGAGTTTATGCTTTCCCCTTTATTTATTTACTTTTTAAAAATAGATGTCTACACTTCCTAGTTTTAGATAAGGTGGTAGAGAATGACAAATTATGGAAGAACTTAGAGATTATGGAAAAATCCTATTGTATCATTTCATTAGATAATTAAAGCATTTAAGTAACTCAGATTTTTTAATAACCAACCTTAGTATTTGGAAATACTCTGGGAGCATTTTCGAAGCTGAATAAGATATTCCTCAAATGACTCATACATTATTTTCTCCAAGTTCTGTTTCTAAATCTGCTGCAGCTATTTGGCATACACTGAAACCTATTTTTCTACAATAGATAAAGAAAGAGTTGTGAAGCATGAAGTAAAGGCAACTTCTATCTAAAGAGAAACTTTGTGTATATCAGTGTTTTTGGAGTGCCACAGGAAAAATGACGGATGCCCATATCAGAGTTCACAGAGTTCTCTTCCTTTTGCTTTTGACCAATGGTATTTGTTGAGTTTTTGAGGAAAGGAGGAAGTGTCAAATTTTCAGACAACTTTCATTGTGATTTAATCTAGGTATCCATGTAGGAGAACATGCTGGGGTCAAGTACTGTCTCATCAGTCAATGCTAGCCACCCCAAGCTTGAAGGGCATTTTGGCTCTACACTGCATTGCAGAGGACAGCAAAATTAAGCCAATGCAAAGGGTGTCTGTGATTGGAATGGGCAAGTGTCCGCTGCATCAGCTGAACTTCTGTGAAGTCAGTGCCTAGAACTACACTGAGTTGATGTCATTAATGCCTCTCAAGCCTGTGCCTTGTGGTACAAGCTTGCACCCGTAAAATACTTGATACTTTATTTGTACTGAATAAAGTAACACACCTTGAGTATACCAAAGAATTACTGCTATAGCACAGACAGCATGATGTGGGTCCAGAGTAATTTCTAAAAATGCACAAGGGTTCATTCAGCTGTCATCCCTAGTGAAGACATGGAAAAATACAAAGCTGGTATGTGCAAAGGCAGATAGAGGATCCACCTGACTATCTTCTAGCTAGGATAATTAATGTGCTGTTGCACAGTTTGGGTTTAATGGAAGAACAGCTGGTGCTCAGAGATGAGAGTGAGTGAAAAGAGTGTTCCTTTGGAACTAAGGTCACGAAAAGGCATGGAAGACAGCAACTGTGAGGCTGCATCTTCAAAAGAACCCTTTAATTCTCTTCAAACAATTCAGGAAAAAAGAAGGCTCAGGTCCATTCAAGCAAAAGAGTGAATAGAACCTGGGCTTTGGGGAACATGCGACTTGTGCTTCATGAGCCTGTCATTGCCTCCTCTAAGAGCGCACAGTGGAAATACCCTGGAGGGAAAAGTCACATGGGAGAAGATCAAAGTAACCTGAAAACTGTAACTGAATGGTACCAGAGAGGCAAGGGAAGGGATAATAAAAATGCCTGCTACCTAAAGGCTCTGATACTGACAGGGTCAGGAAGGAAGAGATCAGCTGGGACAAAGAAAAGGCACCCTCAATAAACAGGAGTTTTGCCATTGTGTGCTGTAGTGATCCCAACAGGCACCTTTCTAGAGTACTGTTCACGCAGTCTAAGGAAATAAGATGGACTTTTTTACCCCATGAAGTTTCTTTCATTTTAAGATGTTTTAATATGCTTAGTACAACTGCTTGACAACCTAGGTGCCTTTTAGACTTTGGGATTTTAGGATGGACACCAGGTAGAAATGGGACACCTTTCATCTAAAAGATCAGTAATACAGAAAGAGCGTGTACCTTGAAGTCTACCCTGTCTGTAGTGTGTCAACATAGGGCATAAACTGTGGACCATTCTCCCATAGGGTCAATTGCTCTCAGGCCCAGGCTGTGAAAAGCTGGCATATTCTTATTACCTCTCTTTAAACTCCACAACTCATTCTTTCCTTATCCAATAACCTGTTTCAATTTCTGCTAAAGTGTAAATTTTCTGAAAAAGAGGCTACTTGTTACATTAGTTGGCATAGCATGTAGCGCAATAGCGTACTGATCCTGTTTGACCTTTAGATACCAAATTAGTTTTATTAACAAAAGCAATAAGTAAACATTCCATGACTACAAGTGGAAATTGTTCAAAGAGCTGCAAAGTGACACTCATTAGCCAAAACCTTTGAATGGCAGAAGAATATAGCATCACTTCCCAATTCCTTGTCAGTTAGGAAATATCTGTGGTTAGAGCATTTTCATCTATCGTGAACCCAGAATTTTAGATTAAGGGAAGTGGCTAAAATGGACTTTTATAAATTCAGTACAAATGCCACTGTTTTGAGGAAGTAAGTTTCTGCTCAGGATGCACTCTTCTGAACTTACTGCTTACTATCCAGGTTTTGTGATCCAAATGATTTAGGGTTTTTTGCCTCTTGACAGCTGAGAAATCTCATTCTTATGATGAGAACTGCTGGAGTTGCACTCATTTGTAGAGTGCTTCAGTTCAGATGACCTGAATATGCATAAAAAACTGATGTTATTTTGTTAACTTTTTTTTTTTTGATTTTGGGGTCACAGTGTCTGGGGATTATAATCTTGATTGGGACTTTCAATTCAGGAAGGAAGTAGTAATTCTTTCCTTCGTTTGACTGGGATTTATCAGAGTAGTGCTTTTTTAACCTTGTGGGTATTGTGGTGTGTTACCACTTTTGGGCCTGACAGTCTTGGGAGATTTCCTTCACTACCATCTGTGACGTAGCTGTGCTAATGAAAAGGGGAACTTGCTTTTACTTCAGGGAACAACTTGCTTCTACTCCGATAAGATATGGTGTGTTTCACATCTAAGCGCACCCAGAGTTCCCAGAGATGAAATTATTACGGATAAACTGAAGTCCTGCTAGGGACTTCAGAGTAGCTGAGTCAAATGAGGTTTTTAATCCTTCAATTTTAAAAGTAATACTGAATATTTGGAGTGTATTTTGCCAGCCTTCTAGTGTTGCGGAAACTCTTATTGAATAAAGAGGGACTATTTCAAGCCTGGAACCAGTGCAGGGGTAGGCAATTAGAGGTGTTTCTTGAATTACTTACATGAGGGAGCATGCTAGGCTGTTACCAGACCAACAGCAGCTTGGTGCTGTCATGCAGTGTGCTGAGATGAGTTCCCTGTTGCGAGAAGAAGGCGGACTCCTCAGATGCTGCTGAAGAGGTGTTGGGTGGCTTGGCCTCATGTACAGCTGCTTAACGAGGCCAGCCCACAATGAAATCCTGACTGAGCCCTCTGCTGATCAGTTGCTACCTCTGATTAATCCTAGAGCCCCCTTCCCTTAGCTTTTCAGTGTACATGGTGAAAGTCTTGGTCACCTAAAGATTTTGATATGGAGCTCAGCAAGTCAGGAAGATTAACCATCCTGGTGTCCTGTCGTTTCTCATTCATTCCGTAGCCAAGGGGTCAGAGGTGGGAGCCACTCTCTACCTAGACCGGTTAGTGGCACACCTTAATTTGTGGTAGTGCTGTTCATTTACAGTGATATGTGTGCACTATGCTGAGTGCAGGCACATTCGCTCCCTCTGTACAAATCTCTGCAGGGCTTCCACTCTATCGGTGTTTCAGTTTAGTTTCGTAAGGAAATTAAGGTTATGCAGTCACACAGTGTGCTTGCATATGACTCTGCCCCCTTTCCTCCTTCAGTAACTTCTGAGTCAACCAAAAGGTTGAGGTCTTAAAGAGGTATGTTTCCTACAGAAGCCATGAAACTGAGTAAAACTGAACCAAGCTACCAGTGCCCTTACTGAGGGGCTAGTTGCAGTGAGCTTATCTCCTGCTGGACACCAGAAAGCCAGAGACAGACGTTATAAAAGCCTCAGCCCTGAGAAGAGTTCATCTGCATCTCATACCTAATTGGATGCCGAAATCAGGCAACCACAAAGCATAAATCTGGAGACAATTTCAGTCCTTAGTTCTGGAGTTCACAGAGTGACCTTATAGCCTAACGCTCTGAGGCATGGCCTCAGCTGGAGACCTTCCCTTCACAATCTCCAGGCCAGTCCTCTGCTCTCACTCCAGATGCATAGTGAGGAATTCCTTTTCTGCTCTTCCAGATGGAAGAGAAGATACAAATTAAGAAGCAGCCCACAAGGGAACGGAAAAGAAAAGCCTGCTGCCTCATCTCTGCACAGGCTGCTGTCTAGTGCTCTGCTCTGCATGAATACCTCCAGTTTCTGTAGGAAGCCTTATGCTAGCACCAGTGGTGCTAGTGCACTGCATGTTTCTATTGCTCAATATTTACTCATGTAAGAGGTGGAAGAGCTATGAGGCCAGGGTGCCTTGGACTGCACAATATCTCTGGGGCATGGACTATATCTATGCTTTTTCTGTAAAAGATTTGCCGTATTTGTTGGAGTTATTTAGAAAATGCGCTGAGAAGCATTTAATAAACATAATGCGTGTCTACTTAGTGCCATATGAGAAAAGGCATTAAATCTCAGCTAAGGGATAGTAATGAACTTAATTTTGAGACAACATTTGATAGCAAATTTCCTCTTCGTGCATTCAGGTCAGAAGCACCCATCAGCTGTTCTGTATAATGCCCTTTTCCTCTATATATACACCTTGCCCTCCTTTACTTCACAAGGGCTGCATGTTAAGCTCAAATTTATGTTCAGACATTAAATGATCCATTGTTTCATCTGTCTCCTTGCAAAGCTCTCTGAAATGTCTGCTGTGAACCTCAGCCATCTCTCATGTCAGCAAACTTTCAGTGTAGGAACCTGACAGGAAAGTAAGACCCTGGGAGTTACTGGCACACTACTGAAAAAAAACCAAAAAACCCAAAGAATTTATGATGCACTATTTGAATTCTTGGTAGATGGGATCATGTCAATTATCTGCAGCGTTAGTGGGTTTCCAGGAAGGGGTACCTCATGCTCATATTTCCATAGGCAATTTGAAAAGCTGGAACTGCCTGACTGTTTCACACTTACAGACAGAAATTGCAAATGTCGCTGGTCAGCGTAGGATTGAAAGTGAAGGCACATCAACGCTCTCTGCTGTACAGAAACAGGGGAGAAGAAACAGCAGATTCTTCAGTCTTCTCTGATTTGTGGCAAAACCAGATATCAAGTGCCTTGAGAATGTGCATCTTGAATAGCTCAGCCGGGGAATAGAGATGGCTGCTTTTTCTGTCACATTTTCATCTTTGGCAAATTTCCTGTGGTAGAGGAGGCAGGGCTTCTGCTGAGGCAAGTCCTGCTAACCTCTTGTATTTTCATTAATGAATGGAAAGTGATGTGCGACCATGTGATACAAGAACAGCATTTTCCATGTTTGCCTGATTATCGAAGAACTGGAATCAGCATTGACGAAGATAATGTGATGTCACTCTTTAATCTGGCAAGCCTGTAAAACCACTTCCTCCTTGTGTAGGCTGGAGGTCTCATGATTGCCATTTCACTCTAAAGCATTCATTGAAAATGATGTAAGATAGTAGAGCTTTGACTTTGTCTTTTTTTTTTTTTAAATGAATGAATGCTATTGTGAAACTCCTTGCAGCTATATTAAGAAATATGTTGGTTATTCAACAGAACATACTGATTATTTAAACAAAAAGAAAAATTAAAACGATCAGCCTAACTACAAAATTCAGATTTCTTTTCAAGCATTAGCTTTGATTTCATTTAGCATAGACCAATAAGCTGGGCCTCAAGTTAAAATTCATGATCTGAAACATCCAGACCCTGGGTATTGCCAGCACTGAAGAGAAGTTGATCATCTTAAAGCTGAGGGGAGTTTCATTTTGTACCATGAGGAGCCTGTCTGTAACTTTAATTTAATATAGCTTTAATAGGTTTCCTGGAATGAAATACTTGCATTTCCTGAGATGTCTAACTGCGTAGCAAAAAGCTTGTAAGAAATTGCTCTGGTGAGGTTTTGTACTGCTGTGACGTGTCTAATGGGGTATTTGCTTTTGCAAGGGATGATAGTCTTAGTAGTCAGGGGTCCTTGTGGATGACAGTGAGGACTCAAAGTCCTTTTTCAATACACAGTGCCGCAGCTGTTCTTAAAGTAATGCAATACTGCAATCAGGGACTTGTCCAGTAAAAATACATTATAAATGCATTCATATGCATTCATATACATTTCACTCCTGGTTAAATGCCTCCAAAATAGGAGCTGGCTGAAGATTTTTTAACTACCATTCTCATGCTGGCCTCATTCTCTAGTCCTATTCTCTCCTACCTGTGAGGACTGTGGACTCTTTAGGTGCGATAACAGCCTCTTCCAGTAGCTTCATATAACATCTAGCCTATGAAACTATCACTTGATGGGGGCCTTTGGAACCTGACATGCTTCAGGCAATAATCACTATTTCCTTATTAAAACAGCTCAGTTTGCTATCTGACACTGACTGTGTAAAACAGAATAATTAAGGTAAAGCCTTAGGTTTTATTTTGAAAATAGAAGAAAGAATGGAAAAAGACCAAGTATTTTTTCTCAGCAACCATTTGAACTAAATTCTTAAATGACTGGTGAAATTCAAGAGCAAGCATTGGATGTCATTAAAACCAAAAGGCAAGAGACGAAAGATGTATTATATCATCTAATTTATTATATTTTTAGTTTATAGATTTTCAGGAATGCTGCTTCCACATAGTAATTTAAACTCTTGAGGAACTTCCGGAACATCATTTAGAAATACAAAAACCGCAGAGTTCTGCAAAAGATGGCTGAAAAATATTAAACCTGCAGAGGTCTGTTGTTTTAGGGCATCATCATTTTGGGGAAAGAAGTATAAAGGATATTTTCTTTTGTTTATTAAAGGAGCTGGAGGAGTTAAGAAAAAGTTTACACTTGGGTTAATTCAAATGTAATTTTTTCTTTCTTTCTGTTTATTTACTTTTTCTTGCATTGTTGAGCTGAAAAATCAATTACTGGCATAGCCCTATTCAATATAGACTTACATGAGTGGGTACAGCAGGCTCTAAGAGCTTTTATTACCTATATGTATATCCCATCTGTTAGAGAATAGGATGAGCCTTCTTAAAAATACTCTTTATTATATGTGACATGAAACACAAGCATGCATGCACATGGATTAGGACGAAATGCGACACTGAGTCTGATTGCAGCGTACGCTGGATGAGAACACTAAAGCTTGAGGGCATGGCTGAACCTTGCGTGGTCACATTGCATGTGCTGCTCTTAGTCTTCTGGAACCTCACACTGGCTGAAGGGTGATTTGGAAGGATGGACTAGTTAGAAGAAAGGCCAGTGGCAAGGTATTCCACTGATAGCTCAGAGAGAAAAAGAAAAAATGAAAATATCTAGAATACTAAATAGAACATAAGAATTTGTAGCACCAATTGATGTGTATCGATTTCATGAAGTCTTCAAAGTCACTATTTGGCTTCTGAAACATAAAAATAAACCCAAGGCTTTCTTTTTTTGAGAAAACCGAAGACTCTGAGATTTTTTTAAAATTCTGTTATTTAAAATCCTGGCCAACGCCTGCCAGGTAGTTCACCTTGAATCAATTTTATGTCTTCTGTGACACCTGTGGCATAGCTGAAAATGCCAACAGCAACAGCCTTTGACTCTCAGCACAAGCCATTACTTGGCAATTCAGCTGATGAGCTGAGCAAGATCTGTGATGGTGAACACCTCCCAGCATGTTCCTCGGATACTTCTGATAACAGCATTGAGAAAGATTATCCTTTCACTAAGCTACGGTCAGGAACACAACAGCATAATGCATTTCCAGGACATTTCAAGATGGAGGTATCAGCATCCAGGAGGAACAGTGTATTGCTGTGTGCCTGGGAGGTACAAGGAAACAACAGTGACCTCAATAGCTTTTTACTAAATTTGGCAGGTAAAAGCCTTCTTGGCTTCATATATAGTGCTAGGATTGTAAGAGAGAAGAATATCTCAAGACATAGAATAGCTGTAATATGTTGCTCTTAACGATATAAACATTAAGCAAAGTTCACTTAGCGAGTTCTCACCTTTCTTCATGTTTCTTGTGATGACACAGGTTTTTCTTCCGCCATCCTTACTTTGTTCACTCAAAGGCCAAAGTGCCTTTCCTAAGGTACCTGTGCACTATTCAAGGTCCTAAAATTAGGAATTAATGTACAAGAATACTTCTTTTTCCTAAATAGTCAGGTAGTCTGTTCTTTTTATGTCTTTCAGTGATCCTTACTGAGTGATTAGTCCAGCAAATTTCCAGCTCTGGACACAGAAGGCAGGCAAAACCTTCATTCCACAGGCAAAGCATGAAAGACATGCCCGCATAAAACAGTGTGAATGTATTTGGCAAAGATCACTGAAGTCAATCCTTGTGAGTGCGAATGGAAATCTATCCTCCATGCTCTTTGAAAGAGCTGAAGAATCAATCCAGGTCATGTAGGAACTCTGAAATCAGTATTTGAGGGTATTTCTGGTACAACTGCCTGGCTCTTTCCTTCTTTTTACCCCCTGGGGATGGTAGCACCACTGACTGGGCCACTACAAGGAAAACTGAAAGATGCAGCTTGTGGCCTTCCAACCACCTTCCTTCCACCTGTTGAAGGTGGCCTTCCAACTGACTTTAGCTGCAAATCCTGCAGTTTGACAGTTTCTGAAGGAGAGCCTTCCCCTACCTTGCCAGTCAAAGTTTTCAAATTCTTCATCTTACTCTTGCTGTTGTAACTCTGACAATTTTTCCTCATCGTGCTGGAAACAGAGAGAGCTTTGCAACTATGTAGTGATCAAAGTGATTTATAACTCTTTTCCTACATCCTTTCACCTCTGCTCAACCTTGTATATGCTGTCCTTCACTAGGACAGGATGCATCAGATTATGTTCTGAGGCTACTTAAAAATATCCTTGAGTATCTCCTTTTGTATATGAAAATCAGGTCCCTGACATGCTGCAATTAAAGGTTTCTTCTGATTTGGTTGTGTGTCACTCTTGAGCTCTAGAGAAGAGAGGTTAGTGGAAAGTTTGGGATCTCCTCTTCTAGCACATGCCTAGATGACTCATTAAGGCTAATTTTAAATGCTGGGTGGCATGTCCTTCACACTAGCATAGTTTGCCATTATTCTTCGTCCTTGTACACGGGGCCAGTGTAAGTAAGGTCTATGCACTGCTCCAGTCCCACTGTGCGTGTCAAAATTTGATGTCACTGCACTCTGCAGCAATTCTTTAGCTGCAAAGCAGTCGAATAAAGGTGTTCGGAGTCAAAGATAATACCTAGTGCTGAGAAGAGGTCACATGACCAGCTTGTATATACCAATATATGTGGTAGAGCAATGTTGATTTTTACGAGGTAGGCACTGAGAGCAGGATATCCAGCAGCGCTGAAAGTGTTGCTGTTCTGATTTGTGACCTTTCCGTTGAGTTCATTTGTTGTGCTCCTCTTCTTCCAGAGAAGTCTGAAAGGTGCCTGCCCCACAACAGATCCCAGTTTTATCTGTAGTTGAGAAAATCATTGCGAAATGCTGTTCCTTTCTCTATTTATTCTCTTCATCTCTGTTCTAGGTTTCTCTTAGGGTTTTTATATATTAGCTGTCTTACAAATGTTAATGGCATATTCTTGACAGTTTCTTGTGAGAAGACTTCAGCAGAAATTTAGATATGTGCCATAGATATCTGTTTCTTAGAGTCACTGGAGTTATTCTGGATTCTTTTACTGGTTAAAAGAGCAGAATTTTTTACTATTATTTAGTATATATCGCAAATCAGAGATTTCTACATTGCAGCAGGAACCAAAATGCAGAGAGACATAGTGACTTGTTCATTGTGATGCAGGAAGCCAGTAGAAGAAAGTAATTAGAAGCCAAAGCTCTGTTCTGCCCTAAAATCTTTTCCTGGCTTTCTAATATACTGTATCTGAAGGACGGTCGTCAGGATTTTAGAGAATGAAAAGCTGTCATAATTCATTGCTACACAGCATGTTTGATGAGCTGATTGACCAGTCCAGAAATGATCATAATCTTTTACTGTCCTCTGTCACATATCATTTACAATAGGTTAACTTGCAAGACAGAAAAAGTGAGCGATGAGGCTTTCCTAAGGAGAAATCAGCTAAGAGGCTGCATAACACTACTCTTGCAGCCACCATCTGCCTGCTTTTAAATTGCAGTGGGGAGTGAAGCTTGTCCCGTCTAGCATCCGTCACTGCCTTGGGTATGGTTTTTGTGTTCTGCTGCGGAGATGTTGAGTGTAAGATCTGTGTCTCCCTAGGAAGTATTGGGGGACACTGCCATCTACTGTCTCTCTTACCTGAAATAGTAGTTTGGTTATCAACTTTGCAGAACAGTCAGGTTTCTTCTACTGCTATTATTATTATTTTTTTCCTCCTCACTGTTTTGGATTTGTTGAGTTTCCTGCTTGCCCGTCTCTCTCGAATGTGGAGGGATCCTGTCTGTATGCAGTATCGTATACAACACAGGTCTGGGGTTCAGGCAAAGGTGCTTCTATTTCTGTCTCCACCACCTGGCGTATTGGGGTATCTTGGGCAAGTTCCTCTGTCCACGTTTCCACGGTGCTAGATGAGGAGATAGATACTGATCTGCCCTGTAAACCGCAGAGTGTCAGCAGCAGATCACTTTCAGTACTCTGTTGAATAGCTACAGATTGGAATAGCAGAAAAGAGGAGTCCTTCTGGTCTGGGTGATCCATGCAGAGGTGTGATGGAAACCATTGAAACAATATGTCTTTTCAAGAAAAGTAGCCAGTGTTACGCGCTCTTTCTTTTCCTCTGGTGATGAGGAATGTGCCATAACATTTTATCACAATTCTTTATCATTGCCTTCACCTCTATATAGAGGTGGGCTGTTGCCCTGGGACAGGAAATAGACGGACTCACCATTCCTTCCAATGAGAGTGGCACATGCGCAACAGTTGAAGGGAGCATTCACAGTGTCAGAGTGTGGTTGTAAGAGAGTGCAGCCATCCCAATGGCCTTAACTTAGTCACACTGCTCTGTGCAAAAAAAGTACAAAAACTGCTGGGTTCTGTTTTAGTCATGCATTCATAATTAACAACAACAATCAGTGCTGCTGTCCTATTCATTTGATGTCTTTTGTACAGAAAGTTCTGCATTATTTTTTATGAGTTTCTCTCAAAATTAAAATATACTCATATGTAAGACAGCTGTAAGTAAGCAGTATACTCAACTTGTAGAATTAATTGTTTTGGGCAGTGAAGCTTGGTGTTCAGGAGAGGAAATAAATAAAATTGTAATGTGTTGTAAAATATTTTATTAGTTTTTGTAGGTCTGACTTTTAGACAATAGTTAGCACTGAGGAGTAAATCACTTAGATCAACCTTTAAGTAGGACAGAAGTGCAACAGAGCTGACATCAAGCACTCCAAGACATACCTTTCTATTTCCCTCTGAACTGACTCATTTGACCTCCTGTAGCGGGTACTGCCAACTGAACGTGCTGGGTTTGTATACCTCAATGCTTCTAGGAAGTTAGCACTGTAAGGGTGCTTTGGGCAAGCTCTACCGTCCTACAGTGGATTTGCATGGTTGGGAATTAAGTTTTATATCGCATCTGTAGCAAAGAATCTACACGGGCCGTATTGAGATATTTAATGTAGCAACACACACACACACACACACACACAAACCCAAAGCACTCCAAAACTGAAATAAGAATTCTGTCTACAGTCTTGGGAAACATTCCTCAAGCTGGCAGTGAAAATAATCCAGCGTGACGGGATGCGAGCTTCTTGTGTTTGGAATAGGCAACCATGCAATATCTTACTTTGGCTAATCTACACTTCATAAACCAAGATTTCTTAAGCTTCTAAGATTAAGTTCTCATTTTTCAGGTTTCTTTTTTTTTTTCTGTCTCTCTAACCCATTTGGGTGCTTGGAGGTTACATTTATGTCTTAGATGTGTGACAGAGGAAGCAGACAAGCAATGAGCTGTGCAAAGGGTTCTAAAATTTCTCAGCATAGCAAGCAGAAAAGATGTGTAGAACCAGAAAAAATAATAACATCCTGCATGTATTTCTCAGCTTCCTCATCAGTTTATAACATTATGACCAGTCCTCCAGGGTGACCAGAATCCTCTTTTTGCATGTCATGGCTTCTCCTCAAACTAGCGATTCTCTCTCTCTCCCTCTCCCCCTTTCTCCCCTGTGTCTTCTGTAGGCGATCTCTTCTTTTAACCATGTCTAGCCTAGAGGTCAGTCCCACATATTATGAAAACATGCTCCTTATAAACATGCTCTTGCTTGCGTTTTCCTTAGTTTGTAAGACCTCTCACAAATGCCAGAATTCTTGCTGTGGCCTTTCTGTGGTTCTAAATTCAAAGAAAAAAAAAATCTCTCTAAGAGTTAAGTCATCCTGACATCCTGCCTATGTTACTGAATGATTGTCTCCTCTAGAAGAGGAAGACTTGTAGTTATTACTCTCATATCTCCTTAACGCAGAGATCGTAAGAATTACAGTAAAAGACTATCAAGACTACGGTAAAAGACCATCAAGGACGAATAGTCCATAAAAATCAAACTAGATTTCAAAATTTGTACGTCTGTCTTCTAACCACGAACACCACCAAGATTTGCTGCCTGTCTTCACAGAAGTGCTACTTTGACCTCCAGTTCATCTCTAGTCCAATATAATGCATCAGAAAAGAATTTATGCAGAAGTTAATAACTGACCCTCAGATATACGAAGCCAAATTGGAGTCTTCAAGGTCAGTGAAGTTATTATGATTGGCCTTCGCCTGTAGAGAGCAGAACTGGACAAAAAGGGAATGATTTTTATCTATGATAGATTAACACGGTGCCACAGATGTCAGCAAAGCAAAGTCAGTTTCAACTCATGTCAGTAAATACTGCTTTTCTGTTTCCTATGTCTTTAAAGGCAAATGAAGATGCAATACAGGGCAGATGTACCTGTCTAAGAAGAACACATTTTTTCTGCTAAGACTGTAGAATTTGTAAAAAATAAAATTCCAGGCTAACTAGCTAGGTAGTACCTCATCTGGGATCAGAAGCGGATGGGTGATATGGTCTGAATTCAGTTACTGTGTTGGATGTCTGTAATAGCTGTTGGAGGGTCTTTCTATGTCTTGTGGAGCTATCCGTGACTTAGGGGAAGCAGTACTTTTCATCCGCTAAACTCGCTGCTGTAAAGCAGATCTGACTCCCTGGAAATTTCCCTGTTCTGGTGAGATAGAGTTAGATATCTAAGCATTGGCCAGATGCTGACAGTTACTGAGCATATAAGTTTCAGAATGTTTTAAGTTGGCTTTTTAAAATGAGATTCAGTCTGTTACAACTCTTTACAAAAGAATTAGAAAGTATTACAAACCCTCTTTACAAATGTGCTATCAGCTGTTTTGTCAACTGGAAAACACTTGATGCCATTCATAATGAACCCTGTGATATTTCCATCACTGTGCAAAATTATTCAAATAATAGTCCTCTCATCCCTTGAAGTGGTTTGAGCCAAATACTGCTGTGATGTTGGAAGTTACTTAACAAGTGAGCTGGTTATATCCTTAGGCATTGGAATCTCAATGGACAGAGGGCAAAATCATTTGCATTGAGTCTGATTCCAAACAATCCAGCCAAGTAAAAGGCCTCAGCTGGGGAGTACAACATATCCTGCTCTTGAGGACTTGGACATGGCAAAGCCAAGAGAAAAGATATTTGCTACAGATTGAAGTATCACTCATGACCAAGTGAGAGAATGAGGTATCACTCATCAATGATAGCGTATAACACAATACAAGGCAAAAGAGGCCATAAACAAGAGCCAGTCAGCATACAAAAATCCTAAAGCCTGAGGCAAGAATGGTACTCACTGTGAAGGACAATACCACTCCTCACAGCAGTTAGCCTGGATGAGCTTAGCAAGTCAACAGCCATGAAGGAAGTTCTAGTTACTATCATTAAAAAAAAGTCTCAATTTTAAAGAATCAACGATGTGCTTGAAGCAGCCGCAGCACTGCTGCACAGTTTTTGCAACTGTTGCACCAAATATATGTCCAGAGACATCAGCAGTTTCTGCATAGCATTACTCATGGCTGCCCATGCAAACGTTCTCCCACTTGTCTTCAGTGGAGGACGTCCTTCAGTCAGGACTGCTCAGCTTAATATAGACAAATCTCCTCCCTCTCTTGTTGGTAAGTTGCCCTACTTATTTGGAAAGCATAGCTGCTGCAAAACATAGCTTTGTTTTCACTGCAGAGTTTGCAAGATGCATGTGGCATGCTGGTTATCAAGAGTAGTCACTTTTTGTTCACTGAGTGTGAATCCTTTTCCCAGATTGCCTGCCACTGAGGTTTCAGGACAAAGGAATGTGAAATACTAATGCTTTTCTTGCAAACATAAAAGCTGAGCAGCTGCAATGTGACTAGAATCACCTGAGTGACAATGGTGATATTTGTGTTTGTTCTGTGCCAGAAATGTTACCTGATAACTAATCAAATAACCGTTTATGGCAGTGATTTGCTCAGTAAATAAATATCCATGCATGCTGACATTTTTATTAGGTAGCAAGTAGTCATCCAGAAATACTGCTGGTCCACTACTTAGCCAAAGGCTCTGCAACTGCTTCAGCTAGTGTTTACATCATTTTTTAATATAAGGTGAGGGAGAAATTTGAAGCTTAGACTTGGGATGGCCATAATAATGATGATATATTTTAAGCTCAGCCTCTGAGTTGTTTATGGCTTGCTTATCCTTAAAACACAAAATATCATAGCTGGGAAAGCAAAGAGGAGACAAAATGCATCCTGGAATTTGAATAGCTTTCAGGTAGACTAAGCTCAGCACCCACACTCCTCTGGAGACACGTGGAGTGACACACAGACATGTTGGTTCTGTCAGCTGATCTCTATGAATAGCTGCACTAACGTACAGCCAGACTCTTATTGCAGGCATGGTCAAACACAGGAAAGACGATTATTTTTGGAGTTTGGATCATAGCATTTCCCTCGACAGATCTTCTTCTCTAAGCATATTTTTGATTTTATGACTATTCTCTACCATACTCCAAAATGTGGGGGAATTTATCTGGTACTCTGAGCCAGACTTTCACAGAGCAATGAGTAGGGATATGACTGTTTTCTGCTTTGCATTGGGAGAAGAAAAGGAGGAAAGGAGTGGATGGACAACTTTGTCCTCCTTGCAACTTTTCTTCATTTAGTTATAGCCCTCCTGATGAGACTTGATCAGCAAAAATAAGGACTGGTTTCATATTTTAGGAAACACTAAAGAAGCACCAGCTTGAGCCTCTGTCCCCCTCCCATCAACCAAAAACAAACCCCTGAGAAAATTAAATTAGACTTTTCAGTGAGCTAGTTTCCCTTCATATATCATTTATCAAAGAAAAAAAAGAAACAGCAAAGTAGATTAACAGAGTAACATACAGTATCCAACTTCTTTTTTCCTGATGTGTCGTTATTGACACTGCTCTTTTTTTTTCCTTGCTGAGACTGCTGGTAGGTCACCTGGTTGCTTCCCGTACACTCTGCTAGGACTTCATTCACACTTTGTGATGGGCAGGTGGCAGATGCAGAGTCTTCTGTTGGGTAACGTGGCCCAACATGGCCGGTTGGAGCTGCCAGTGATGCTGCAGTCTGAGCTGCTCTTTCCCTGCACTAGCCACTCACCAGTTCCTTCTTCCTCACACCAGCTGCTCTAAGACAACCACTGCAGTTTGGCTAACAGTTTCTTCCTTTCCGCCCTTCAGTAAGAGTTTAGGAGCAGCACATGAAGCTGTGTTCAGACCTGTCCCATACAGGGGACATGCTCTTACAACTCCGTTTAGAAGACACTCTCCAAAAGATTCTCCTACTATCTCTTCCCTCCCCCTCGCCCTGTACCCACAGCTCCTGGTTTTGCAACCAAAAACTACAAGATGTTTCCTTAGATTAGGGTGACCCAGGCATACTGAGGAATAATTCAGTGGCCCAGATAGCTGTTTTCCAATCTAGAAACTTTTCTCTGATTCATAACATCTTTCTTTCTTTCATCTTTCGTTCTTTTGTTCTTTCATTCTTTCGTTCTTTCTCTTTCTCTTTCCCTCTTTCTCTCCTTCCTTGCTTCCAAAATGTCTTCCAAATAAAATAAAACAATATATGTAAAATAACATATTTTGTTTCAGACTTGCCCACTGCCTTTTTTATTCATCTCTCCTACGCTCTCAGTGCAGTCTTAGCATTATAGCACCAAACAGAGGAGAACCACAGAGAGGAGCAGCTGAGAACCAGGTAATGTGTTAACTCCCCGTTACCTTCTTTCTCATTCATAGATTAAAGAATAGTCAAATACTGCACTCTGAACACAGATTTAGGCCAAATCGTAGTGTTGTTGGACAAAGGTTGTGGATTATGAAGCCCTGAGGGGAAGGGAGGGTGGACTCCTTTTCAGAAAGCTCTTAGAAGAGCAGGAAACGTCTGCTTTGTCTTCTGTGCACCTGGTTTCCTAGTCGGCATCACCACTGGACTATCTTCTGAACTTGGTATGTTATGAATGATACAGCTACTAAGAGCCACCTCCGTTTATCTGTTCAAAGGAATTGCCTATGTGTTTGCCTGTCTCTCTCTCTGTACATAAGAGTATGTGTATGGGTATGTGCATTCAAAAATTTTCTGCAATAGGTTTATGATTCTCTTCATACCTTGGGAAAAATTTACAAATTAAAATAAGAGAATATGGCTATCTGAGGTGTCTTTTTGGTATTGTCTTTGTTCTCTGTTTCTTTCATTTAGCAGGACTGTCATTGTTCAGTGCTGGAAGATCCATGCCTTGGTCTCATAGTGACTGGACATATTTTATATTTGAGTGGATGGTGAAATTGCCCACTTGCTTCTGAGAGAATGTAAACTTGTGTGAAGAACAAAAAGACCCAGAGGGCCAACTTCTGAACAGACTAACACCTGTTTGCCTTAGGGATTTAAATTAAGGCAGCATTTCTTCCTGGAGCTAAATTCAGCTCTCTTACGTACAAGAAGCTTTCATTTAGGCAATTTTGAGTTGTGCAGATCTAACAAAACAAAATATGTCTTTTTGAGAAGAAGAGACAAATTTTATTTCATTTGAAACCCCACTGACTTCATTTGTACTACACACAAGTAAAAGAACGCAATTTTAAACCCAGTAACTTACTGATGCTTGCATTATTACTTGGAATATGTACACACCATCACTAGTTCTTCCAAAGGAAGAATTTCTCAACCACTTCATGCGAAAGTAAGTCCATAGGTTATGGTTATAAATGGCTTGGCTTTAAAATCTTCCCTGCTGTTACAAAGAATAAAAGCAAATGAGGAGACTGTGTCTAGACCAGAAATGATGGTGGATTGAATTTTACTTGGAAAAATGTAAAGAATGAATTTACTTCCCTAGCTCAGAGATCTTTGAACTAAAATATTTGAATAGGTCCTACTGTATCACTTCTGTGTTATCCTTTCAAATTGAACTAAGTAAATTAAGAGAGCAATTGCAAACAAAAACTGTAAAAAAAAGCCAAACTTCCGAGAATTTTGAAAAACTCAATGCAATCTGAGTTCAGGATCTGTGAAGTCTGTGAAGACTAGTCTCTAATCATTTAACATTAATCTTATACACTCTGGGCTATTGCAGAACAGTTGTTTTCCCACATTAGCCCATTAAAAATTGCTCTCTTCCTAATAGCTGTCAAAAAAGTAGCACTGAGGCACTGAAAAGAGCTCTAATGCTCTCCTCTTCCTAAAGGCTGACCGAACTGTCAGATACTTGTGTAACACAGGCATTCAAATAAGGTACTTGTGATAAATATGCACGTGTGCTGCAATATGCAATTCCACATCTTGTGCAATTTAGTGGGCTTTGTCAAAGAGTCTTTAACCAGATTTGGACAGCCATAGAAAGTACTAGAAGGGAAGATGACTTGATAAGCAGCTTAAATGAAGTTAACATGTGCGCATCTCATGGGGGGATAGACAATGAGGTACAACCTGGGTGAAGGAGATGATAGTGAGACCTTTGCTCATATATTTAATCCTACTCCCTAACCTCCTCCTGCTACAGGGACTGTGAGCAGATGTCAGTTTAGTAGATACTTCTGGCAGCCAGTGATTGGTGTCCTGTACCTGCCTCGGATAAACGCAGATGCTCCAGCAAGTCCTCCCTAGTTGCATGTACCTGGGACATTTCCTGATGCGGAAGTACAATGAGGCAGAATGCGACAGGGCTGTAGGAGAAGCATGCTTAGTCTGATCTCCCTATGGGGATCCCTTTTGATACGGTGCTCTGAACTGCTCCATATGCCGCATCAGACTGTAATCTACCCCATAAACAAGACTATTATCACTAACAAGTAAGGAGGGGGTGAATGTGATCTTTACAGTCTTGGTTAAAAGATGACTTCCAAAAGGAAAGGTATACACACAGTTAAATTACACTTTCACTCTTCCAAATTCTAAACTTTGCCCAAAGACTTAGTTATTGTTTGTGAGGCCAGACAGGCCGCCAGGCTGCCTGAGAATGTCAGGTAAATTGGCAAGTTCTCCAAGAAAAAAAGGCAACAATCACAGTGCTAGCAGTAACTTGACCATATCAAATCATTCAGTTCATTGTTTGAGATGCTTTAATTAGTTTGTAGAATTTGTACTGAAAGAGAATAAAGCCCTGAGAGCTCAATGGAAGAGAAGTCACTTTACTGTAGTTTTAGCTTGGCAGATCAGTTCTGAGAAAAAAAAGCTTCCTAGTTGAACAACATTGCTAAAATTATTTTCTATTTTGAGCATGTGTTTAAGCTAATCCTTTTGTTCCATTCACAGCTCATCCGGTGATGCAGTGTTCCCTTTTTTAGTTCTTAGAATTGTTGCCCAAAGCTAATCTGTGCTCATGTCTAAGCCTCTAGAGTTTATACTCCTTTATGTGGCCACCTCTGATTTTAGCCCATGAACTGGAGCTTGCAAAAGTCTAAATGAATGGAATGAACAAGGTACTGCTGGCAAAGCATCTTGTATGACACACAGCTAGCAAGAAAGTGCAAATAATTTGCAAAGCATATGCAAGGTCATCTGTGTTCTGGTTTATGCTATACTCCCCCAGTGGTTTTGGCCTCTGAGTTAAAGCAGGCTTAAACTCTCTTAGATCCTTTAAAATCTTCCTTATACCTGCTTAAAACAGTTCTTTGCTCTTTTCACAGTGGGTAACTAGTGTCGTCTCCACAGCGCTCTGATCTGGTCTTGGATGTTAGGCCTGAAACGTGAAAAAACATTTAACACAACAACAAAGTACATGTTCTTTCATTTGGGGCTAGATTCTTTCCTCAAGTGACTACACCACCTACTCTCTTTCATCTATTATGTAAGATCAGTGCTTAAAATTGCCTCCTCAGAAGGATACTTTCATTTTTCATCTTCTCCACACAACTCCACTGTTCCAGGTAGTGTGGCCATGATCCCTTTTGGTGGCACGTCTGCAGCATTTCACCACTTACCCCATACTGCCCTGTGCTCTAAAAACAAAAGATGGAGCAACCGCCGGGTTATGATTCCTGTACAATTCTCTCCAGGTGTTGACTGACTTCATATCGAGCCCATGCGGCAGCTCACTGCAAATCTCAGTTTGTAGGAATAAGGACAATAGTCCTCTTTCTGAGAAGCGAAATGTCCCTGTTTTGGGATCACCAAAAGGATCCACAGCAATGAAAACAATGTTTCCTTCCCCTTACGGTTTTGCCATGTCTTGTTAGGACAATGCCAAAGGAATGCATAAAATTGCATATAATGATGCCATACCAGCTATCGATTATCTCAAGTGTTACAAATTCTCTACATCTTTTGTGGTTGCCCTGTTTATTTTTTACGCCATCCAGAGTCATTTCCCCTTCCCGTGCAGAAGCCTGTCCCTTAATCTATTTCCCTAAGTCTTGAAGACTCCTGTATTTCTCCAATTTCCAAGTTTTTGAATACATCATTACAGTTCTTTTTTAGCGTCATAAAACATTAAACTCCTGCCAGTCCAGGCTAATGACTTAGCATGTATCCAGGATCTGCCACAGGTAAGGCGTTCTTTTTTAGTAATGCAGCCAGTTTCAAAGCTCTTATGCCGGTGATTAGCTGCAACTCAGATAACTGAATACATAATCCTGTTCCATGCACAATCTGGGTGGCAGTGCAACAGGCGATGGGAACAGTGTAAGGTACTCGGATGGGTGCTCCTTTGTGAGCAAAGGGCATGCTAATAGTTGTCTTACTCTGCTGGGTCTTCTTATGTTATTCTGAAATTCACTAAAGTAGTTGAAGTCCTCTCCAGATAGGCTTCTGGAGGTTTTATGGGAAAGTATATCTTTGTTATTACATCTCTTACTTGTTGAGTCCCACTACAGTAATTTCTCTCACTGGTCTTGTCAAATGTCTACATACAGCTATTAGCTGAAATTGTACCATAACAGCAAGAGCCAGCAATATGCACACAGGACTACCTTCTTGACATCAGAGGTAGTCTCATGTAATCACTAGCACTAAGACTCTGCTTGTTTCAGATCAGACCAGGGATGAAGCTGAGCCTAAGGAAGACCAGACGGATGTGATACTGGTGGGCAGAGGAAAGTGCTATGAGGCATCTGCAGCCACTCTGCTATCTCCTCTAACTGAAGGTACGTGCCCTCATTTCAGACTGTAGTTTACAAGTGCAGTACCGGCTTAGATGAGTTTGCTAAGGACCTTGTCCACTGGAGTACTGAATATCTCCAAAACCTAGATAATTGATTAGTTAAACCTACTATACACTGAAAGATGATGAGCAATATGGAAGAGCGTGCACTAATTTTCTTTCAGCAAACGTGGCTGAAATGCCAATAAAAAAAAAATCTTGCTTTTCTGACAATACTAGCCTCCTTTTTTAAATGACAGCCTTCGGAATGTGATCTGTGCCATATTACTGGTATGGACAATAATGCTAGCCGTAGAAAAATGTGAAACTAGATTGGTGTCAGCCCTCTGGAAATGAATCAGGTTATGGTAAGCATAAAAGTAAAAAGAAGGGATCTGTCCAGGCCTTCCCATCTAAAGGCTTTGGTATTAATGCTAACATATTTTACTAAGGGATGCCTTAGGGAACATCATACTCAAGTTGTGAAAAGCTGTAGCTTTGCCTAGATAAAGCACTTCCTGTTCTCAGTCTGATACATCTTTTTCTGTTATTAAATATTATAAAAAAAAACAAGCAACCAAGCTGAGGCTGCACATCTGTAATGCCGTGAAAGATACAGAGGAAGTTCAGTGAGTTCACTTGAATCATTGATATATATTTAAATTAACAATAGAAAAGAGATTTTTCCCTTTAATGCATAGTGAATGAATGTATCCAAATAATGAGTTTGGTGAGTGATCGGTTCTTTCCTTCATACAGGTATTAGATTGCAGTTGTACCTATTTTCTTGTAAATGACTGTGAGTTATTATTTAACCTTCACTGCTGCTGCTCTTTCATCTCCTATATCTGCTTTGGCTGGTGCTATCAACTGCTATTGCTTTTACTGATGTTATAGATATTATAAAGATCTTTTACTCTCCCAAAACCTCCCCTCTGTTTTGGATCTCTAAGAAGGAGAAAAATGTTTTTACAACAGTTACTGAAAACTACTTCAGCATGTACATAACATTTAGGCTCACAGAAATTCTTCCTTACTAGTGAAGATACTGTTTAAAAATATAGATAACTTTGATGAGAACACAATAACTTACATTTTCCTGTCATAGAGTAAATGTTTCACAGCATTTTTTCTCTTTTTATGAGTCTATAGAAAGCAAGGATGAGAATAATTCCTATTTTTGTCTCCCCAGGGAAAGATTCCCTCCAGTTTTGAACTGAACTACCAAGTCAAACCAGACTCTCTTTAAAATAACAATATTCAGTACACATATTGACAAAACTGAACATTCATATAATACAAAAGCAGGGCTCATAAAGCTCAGAAATGTTAACACAAAACCATAGAATATTTGATTTTATGTGTATCTATCTGACCTAACACAGAAAAATGTACCAATGAAGATCAACTATACATCCCTCTCCATGTTATTTTTTCAGAAAAAGTAGACACTTCCACTTGCATGCTCTTTTTTCGCTTGGTAGAATCTGGAGGCAGACACAACATATTCTACATAAGGATATTTAGTTGTATGTCTTCCTCCTTTCTCTCTTCCTCCTCAACAAGACACAGATGAGTCTGGTCTTTTTCCACTGTACTGACCATCACTGATGATTTTATCATATTAATGATTATATGAGATGGTGCAACTTGCTCTTCTCAGGTGTTTCTGTTTCAGTCATCTGCCTCCTAGAATACACCTTAACTAACCATTTATTTTGGAGGTACATTGATATGTTTTCTAGGGTCAGATACATCATCTTTTTTTCCATTCTGGAAGAAGTTGTCTGTGTATAATGGGATTTTCTCCCCAGTTATTCTTGGTAGGGTAGCATCCCAGATACTGATTGTTCTGAATATTCATGTCTGGATTGTTCTGAATATTTCATGGGAAAATTGAATACCTTAATGCTACAGGATATCTCTGTGATGAAAGAGAGGGGACAAAATCTGAAATTCAGAACTAAGTGTTTTTGGTGAGATGATGGGTACTAAAAAAAAGGCCAGTCCTGTTGTTGTGCAATCCATGGCAAGACTCCAGTTGACTTTAGTGGAAGGGGATGAAACATCACTTCAGCAAACATCTTCTCATATTTAAGTATTTTAGTTAGCTACACTCCTTCAGTCACATCACTGCTGATCACAGCTGTGGATAAGCCGGGAGGCCTTGAAGGCCCAGGGGTTGCTGCTCTCAGGCTGTGCTCAGGTTTTGCATGAAGCCTATTAGAAATATATTACTGCAGCACATACGACAAATTCTTCCAAAAACCACACACACAGAGCAGAAGAAAATTGTGGCTTCACAGCAGCTTAGTCTCTCAGGAAGCAGACGTGTGATTCCTATTGGTAGGCTGTAAGGCTGTGTCAATGGATCTTCTGCCACTCACTTCAGAGGGTGCAGGGACAAAGAGGTCGGCTATGAGTGTGAGACCAGTCCTTGTCCTGATCCAGTGATTTGTAAGAGTTGTGTAATGACTGATGGAGAATTCCTCCCACAGAGAAACAGGAAAGCGTAACTCATTCCCACTGCGCCCCTTCTTTACTGTCCCTCTTTTCTGTATCTTTTGTGACCTGTGGCTCAGTCTGCCTGGGGTGGGTGTCCATAATGTCTTTCTAGGCTGATGTCATGCTATACAGTCTGTGAACCTCCACACGTGGCCTCAGGTACAATGATAGCACGCAGGATTTTATGCCCATGAGAGCTCAGTGGGATAATATGACACCAGGCAGGCCAGAAGGGCTGACCTCTGCTTCACCAGTCAGTGTGATAGTGCTGTGGATGGGCAGCGCACAGAAAGCAGAGCACGCTGAGCTGGCTGCCTCACTGGAGCCTGTTCTTTCGCAGCGGTGCTTCACTGACTCTCAAATATGTGTATTTGCTCCACTTTTTCATTTGTAACAGTTCGGAGCAAAAGGCTCAACAAGGCCTACTGATGGTATCTTTTAACAGAATAGATCAGGAAGTCTTCCAGGCCTGAAACTGGTCATATTTAATCAATACATTTTAAGATGATCCTTTAGGTTAGAAAAAAAGGGCTATTTATAACATCCCTTTAAAATCCATATGTGTTTATTCCATTTAGAGAAGAATGCTGGTATTTTATTCTTACTGGGGATTAGTGGAGTTTTTGACAGTAGTCTCTACAATTTGACCTCTTATTTAGAAGAATAAAGCATTTTAAACATATAGCCATGAAAAGGCAAATAGATATGGCTTGTCCTGTCCTGCAGAAAACTCCATCGCCGAATAATCACAGGAGCAAAGTGAGAGGGACAGTTCAGCAGCCCCTTCTTGCGTTCAGTGAGATGTGCTTAGGGAGGGGTTTCAGACACTTTTTCCTCTCAGTTTGTTTAGTTTTTGTCAGATGACGAAGATCTCAGCAACATGCTCAGCCTTCTCTGGGTGCTGGCGATTTCACTGCCTATTTCAGGCGCTAGCATAACGTCACTTCTGTGTGGTTCCAGGAGAGCTGAAGTAAACACTCCCATGCAGTGCTCTGAGAGCCCACATACAGTGGCTCATGCTCATTCTGCCAACAGAGCTGTTTCATCCCAGACACTATATTGTCTGCATAAATAAACTGTAACAGGAATTCATACACCAGCCATTCGTCAGAGATCTTAGTTCTATTTTTGCAGCCTGCAGTAATTATTTCCTCATAGGGAAGCTGATTCCGCTTATCTGGACTTTTCTTAAGATGGAGCATCTTTTCTGTACTTTTCTTATACTTGTTATGATGAAAGATTATTCATCTCTAATTTTATAGCATCTAGACAAGTTCCCACTTGCAGCATCCAGACAGGCAGTTATTCACTTAGCTCTTCTCAACACCCATGTTAGAAAAAATATTTTCATTTTGAAAACTACCCAAGTCTTTCTTTTCCATCAACTTAAGCAACATCCTTTTGATCTTATGACATTAAAAATCCATGTTTTTCTTGCAAAAATCCAGGTGGCTATTTGTATGTGTTTCCTGTCTTACAAGCGTGCTACCATAACCGTGTCTGTGACCAAAGTCTAATAAATTCCTATAAAATATTAATTTAATTAGTCAAATTAATAGATAGGAAGCTTGTAACATGAAGAGATAAAAAGACTTGTACCTTTAATTAATAGAATCTTGTAAAATTCATACGGTAAAAGTAGTTTCTGTGTTTCGCTTTCAAACTTCATGGCATTAATCAGTACTGATTTTTTGAAGCTAATTTGCCTATCAAGGAGCAGAAATTTTCAGACTTTTTCTGTATGGGGGAGATAAATTGGAAAGCCCTGAGCTGAAGAGGGGAAGTGCTGAAGTCTCATTTTCTGTGCACTACAATCTTCTAGCTCATTGTTCTGATGGAAGGTAGAAGAGATGTTTGATAACACATATGATGGTGAAAAGGCTCACTATAGCAAGAGGAAGAAAGAGAAGGCAGAGTCTCTTCATATCAGATGTGACCATGTCTAAATCTATCCTCTGATCTAACTACTTTGCATAGAGAAATTTAATGTGTAGTTAATGGTCACACCTACCTCTACGCCTGTCACCAGGAGAAAAGTCGTGGTCCTCAGCTCTGCTGCCCATGGCTGCCACAAAGTCTCCTTTGGATTCCTGAGACTTGGCAGTCCTAGAGTTAATTTCAGATTGCTCAAAGTTACGCCATGACCTTTCCTGTTGCATAGCTGACCTGGAGTCAGGAAGCACCAAAGCAAACTTTGAAAACTCATTCAAAGGTGCTGCCAGGGAGCAAGAAGAGCAGGGCTGCTCTGCAAGGGAAGATGATCTGGCAGCCAAAGGGTGACGGCAGCACGCAGGGAGAGTGACCTCACTGACCAGGGGCAGTCCCAAGCAGAGCAGCTTGGTGACAGTGACGGGAACTGTCAACAGGCCAGTAGTCGTCAGGCATATGCAAAGTAACAAGTCAGGTCTAACATCAGTCCAGGAGGACCAGTCAGCAAGTCGGGATCAGGGAGGGCTGCTAAGCACAGGCCTACCTACAGCATAGCTCATGCAAAGGCTGGAGCAAAGGCCTGTGGTTAAGGGGAGCTCCCCAACCAGAGGGTGTGGGTAGAGGCTCTGTGTGAAGCTGCTCAGGGCCCTTAGGGCCTACACATGCACCCAGGAAGCTTGATGTTACCAACACTTACTGGTTTTGTTGTTTCTGGTTTCCACTGACCCCCAGCTGCTGGAAATGTTTGATATCTTTATCCTTGACTTTCCTCTTTTTCTTTTAATGACCAGTTTAATAAAATGTCTTTGGAAGTTAAGGCGGAGGAACAGAAAAAGGAAAGAAAAAGGAGGAGATCAGAAAGATAAAGATAATTTTTTAAATCAAAAGATAAAAGGAGGAGATCAGGAGAAAAGGGAGAGGGAAGAAAATGGTCAGGGAACTCAGGATCTCAGTTTCCCACTGCTAGACTCTAATCAAACAAATATTTTGAGATGTGCCTGGGATCACCCTCTGCTGAAGCTTCTAAAGTGATTATTTGCTTTTTAGTAGTGAGGCTGACTGTCACACTGAACTCCTTTGCCAAATCCAATTGTCAAGTCAAAGTCCTTCACCTGCTATAGTTAAATCTCATGATTTTTCAAGCCTATCTTCTGATTTTTGGAGTCTGACTCATGGTTTCTGTGGAAAACTTCAGCTTGGCAAACACTGAAAGCAGTGGGAGTATTTGCAGCTTGAAGGCAGTGTTCAGCAAGAGGAAGGGTGGAGGAATCTGCCCCTCAGCAATTAGTAGAATTGCTTTCTACGAAAGGACGTGTCATTTGGTAGGTTATTTTAGCATGTTGTACAGATGCAGATTATTTTTTAGAATTTTTAATTGGTGATACCATAGCAACTTTATACAATAAAAACGGTCCAAGCCAGATTGTGCCTGACAACCACCCGCCTGTTTGGGGGTGGCATGAAGCTGTACCACCCCAGGAGGACTTTGAGAGGCTCTTGACACTCCAAGTCTTGGTGTGGAAGCCTGTCATTACAAGTGAAACGTGTTATTAACCCTACAGACAGTGGGGACAGGTTGCTTGCCTTACCTCCTGTACATGCCTTCCTGCACCCATTGGGATTGGTCAAGACATCACCAGAACGTGAGATGCCAGAACATGTTTTAAAATCCAAGGTTGTGACAGATTTTTATCCTCTGCGAATCAGGCATGGGAGAATGCCTGAAGAGATGGTTCAGGGACGAGTACCTGGAAAACATATTGGCTTGTTTCCAGGCCTACTAATGTTGCAGCAGTCAAGAGCCTTTTCTTCAGTGACCAGTGGAAATGGCATTACTGCTCCGTGCACGTGTCTTAAACATTGTGTGCCTATTTTGGGGTAAAAATCTGCATGGGATGTGTCCAGTGCTGCCCTAGCTCCTCTTGGCATCAATCTGACAATGAGCTGAGGGGCAGAGGAGAATGTCACCAGGTTCCCATGATGCAGGTCTTTTCTCTCCTTAGCCAGAGGACTCTTTTGCATATCTGAAAATTATTTCAGATGCAAGCAGATCTGAGGTCAGATATAGAGGTGATATTCAATGCTGTTCAGTATCAGGCTTTCATGCATGAAGTCTCTGCCTTTCTGTCATGTTTAAGACTGGTGCATACATATGATTGATTGTGAGACATTCTGAAGACACTAATACAAATGAAAATGGATTGTGTTTGACAGGGTTAGTAGGCTAGGGACCAACATGAACTGGCTAAGTGTCTAAAGAGGACTGAATGGAGGTAAGCATGAGACAGTAAGTGAAAGTGGAGGATCTCTAGCTAGAAGACGGAGAACAGATGGATCATGCGGGTATTGTGGTTTCCAGCCTCCCTTGGAAAAGTGCAGGGTAGACAACGGCGTTCTGGACTCTCTGAAGGATAGTGTGACTGGAAAAAAGACTCTTGTTTTTGGTCTTTCAGAGGAAAGTAAGACGTGATCCTTTCACCGTGACAGGTAGTTAGGATCAGGCAGGATAAGGGCAGGGCTGTTCACATGCTGTTGTGGACTTATATTACAGCAAGGATTGTCTCTTAATCAATTTAAAGTCTTTTCCTAGAGACAAAATTCAACCCATGATTAAGTTGAACCAAATGTGTGGAGAATGGTGATTCCTGGAAAGGATGATTGTAATCAGAGAGAGAGAGATTTTACAAAATGTGTAGAGGTTTAAATGGAAAGAACTGAGACTGATCCACCTGGCAGAAACCTGAGGAAAGTACCTGACATATATGGATTTTTCTTTTATATATGGAACAAGAAGGTGAAGCGGGAGAACTTCCTTTTCCAAGGCTTCCAGTAGCCCTCTATTATAAACAGTGTGTGGGAAGGGATCATGGAGGAAGAGTAAAGTCCAGCATTTGGGAGATGCCTACTTCATTCCCAATGTAGATTCATAAAAAAAGTTAACACAGAACATCACTGTGCTAAATACTCTGCAGCGCTCTTTTTCCCAGCCTTGTGGGTAGCCCTGTGTCCTCAGAGATTCCCTAGAGATATGCACAGATCAGCTTGGAGAATAAAAGGAATGTTGCTGAGTGTCCCTTTATTCAAGCCATTTCCAACGGGATTTTCAATGGAAGAAAGCAGTCTGACTCTGGGAAATCAAACATTTGTGAAGCTATGAACAGAATTTATCATGAGCTAATGCTATCACAGTAGAAAAACACCTGAAAATATCCCCAGGAGTCTTTTAATAGGAATTTTGAAATGGATTTTTCTTTGAAGATGGAAGGATGTGCTGTGTTTGTGTGTATGTATGTAATTATTCATCTATAAGAATTCAGCATTAATTATCAATCTAATTTAAAGAAATCTAGCTGAGGGTAATTGGATGCATTTTTGTTGGTTTCTGCTACATATGAAAATGTAGTTCTGCATTTTGAATAGTGGCCTATGAATCATAGAAGTGTTTATTCTTTAATTAGAGAGATATTAAATACTGATCCCCATTCTGTCAATGCTGTTAATGAATACATCACTGCTGGAATTTTACATTTTAAAAGTATGGTGGAGGTCACTTATTTTTTACAACACATTCGTAATAATGAGCTGAATTTTCCTCTCAACACTAAATTGCTTCATATGAGAAACTAAATAGGAAATAAATATCATGAAGCCAAAGCTTATGTATTTACTCACGCATGGTGCTGGGGTCTCCAAATCCCTTATCTGTTTTATTAAACTGTAGATGGCTCTTCCCCTTTCCAGGTAATCTTAGTTTGGTTAAAATCTTTATAGGAGGTTATGATAAAAGATTATCAGAATGTTAACATTTTTTAAAGAACTATATCACTTTATCTTTCATAAATACTGATTAAACAACTCAGCCTTACGTCAGTGCCAAGATTCATGTCAGCAGTTAGTGCAACTTGTTATTGTAAGATTAATTCTGACACATTCCTTCCAGCACAGCAAGCAGTGGGATCCTGTGCAGCACTGGGAAGAAGTCATCTCTCTAGAGACTGCCAGTAGGTACCCAATAGGAGGGAAGACTGCTTTCTTTAATAAGATTAAAAACTCTTTGTTGACATACTCTCTAACTGAATCATCTTGAACTATAAGTCTCAGCACGCAGAAGGAATGAACGTGTCGCCCATCACCCAATCTTTTCCCTTTACAACACTTTTAGGCCATTTGTATTGTAACATCTCTATACTGGGGCTGATGTATGGCCATGGGGCTGGCTTAAGGATCCTTCTCTAGTCTGATTCTAAACACCTCCAGGCCGGTCAGGGAACATTCACAACTGCAATAATTGGCAACGATTTTTTTGAATCTAGGGACATCGAATAAGGGGCTTGCTCCTTTGGGCAATTACTCGCTGTGATAGACATGTAAGGAGAGAAATGACCTTATTCTGTTTAACTGGCATGTACCCTGCTGCTTCAGGGGCATTCACTGGGCTCTGCTTAAAGGGGTGCTGGTAGTGGTATCAGTGGCTAAATGTTACCATTTGGGTTAGTTGAGGTATCGTGACATTAGTACCTAATAGAAAATTAAGTAGAAATGATGAGCTGAAAAGCTAAAAATCCACTTTAAACATATAGTTTCAGAATTAAAACAAGAATGCAGAAATAAGTGCTATCTGATGCACCTTGCAGAATTTGGTGCATAACTTTTGTCCAATGCTGAAACGTTACGCTGGTGTACAAACACTGGCATTTTAAGAGCTATATAAAACGCCGCAGCTCCTTAGTAGAGTTCCACCACAAAAGAGCTTCTTTAACGTAATTGTTCAGATTCCACAGCGGTTCTGGTACAATGCCTTTTCAGTATCATTTCATTTTACACAGAATGCTTGTGAAGCTGTAGAATATGATGACAGGGAAATATGGCTAGACAATACCTCAATGCAATACAGAGATTTCTTGTCCATTAGTGCACTGTGAACCAGTATTCTGCCTTGTTTCCCAGCATGTTTAGATCCAGATTTTCAGAATGGTGTAAGCATCTGCATGTCCAATTAGCATATGCAATTGCCACAAGCGCACATGCAACTGTAGTAAAATGTACACATAGGGGATGGAATACAGGTTTGGTGGATCATTTGTCTGTGTACTTACAGTAATTCAGTGGGTAGTGCACTCACACAGAACGGGAATATAAGTGCATATTGTGGTTCTGAAAACCAGGCTAGTCCAAAAACTTCTTCACAAGAACTGAGACATACACTACAATTACTCTCTAGGCTACATATTTTTCTCTTTCTGTTTTTCTCTGTCTCTTTTTTAATTCAAATTTTTAAATGAAATACCATTATTTTTAAAAAGGCATGGCATATCCACAATCAAAGCATTACTAAATAGCTAAGACACCTTCTTTATCCTCCTGTTTGCTGCATCGAGTTGAAGTGAACACTTGAAGTTTTGCCCTCAGTTTGGGTAGCTAATGATGAGTCCTGGCCTCAGCAGCAATCTAAAGAAGAAAGTCATTATGGTACAGAATGCACTGGCCAATCAAGGATGTTCATTAGATTACACCATGCTAGAAGGTGCATTTAGATTGTGTAATTTGGAATTGAGTGAGATACTTAGAATCAGCTGTATCAAAGCAGATACTGTGCTTGGCCATTTGTCCAAATGCATATTGGAAAATAAGCAGTTAACACTGAACGCCGAGATACATGTTTTCCAGGCAGGTGTGGTGCTGTTCTGAGCATGCTAGTGCGTGGAAATGAGGTACAGACAAGAGAGATGACAGAACAATTTTCACTCTCTGTCTTCCTCATATACTGAACATCTGACTGGATTTCTTTACAAAAAGCAAAGCTGTGTGGTATGCTGCTACTTTTTGGCTTTGTCACATGTGCTGCATAGATGACAGATTGGTCCAAGCAGTATCTGATGTGGAGAACCTAAGTATGCACCATTGCTGGTAGGCTGACCAAGATGTATGAAAGCCTTGAGGTTTATCAACATCTCAAACTGGAGCATGCTTCTTAGCAACACTTCACGCTGGAGGACTGTTTGAGAGAATGGAGGAATGGTGGAAGCAGAAGAGGGTTGAATAAGAGATATTAGAAGAGAGGTGAGCAAAAGACATGAGGGGTTGCTAATGCTTACCGACTTTGTTCTTTGGTCCTGTGGGCAGTCTTATTAGCATTAAACATTGTGGTTCCAGCCCCACTGCAGGATCCAACGGTCCTCGCTTGGAGCATCAGTCATCATCCAAAATGGAGGGATGCTATGATATTCTTTGCTTTCTTTAAATCTTCAAATGAGGAAGAAAACTGTATCACAAACATGTCCCTTTTATTGCTGAAAAAATGTTCAATTCCTACCCTAAAGAGAACCTTCCATTATTAAATAGAGCAGAAATGGGCTTTTTCTGAACTTTAAGGGGACTATAGCTGGAAAAGTCCAAGATTTTATCCTAAAGGGCACCTGGGCATTTGTTTAAGGTGGAGAGACCATTTTTGTCTATTCTTAGTTGATTCTTGGACTCCGGTCAAGAACTCATACTGTAACTACACATATGGAAAGGCAACTGGGGACAAAAGCAGTTGAGGGAACATTCTAAAGCTCTTTAAGGATTATTCAGGGATTTTTGTTTGTTTATTTGAGGTATTTACTTTGAGGTCTGCATATTGTAGCTTCGGCAACATGTCTTTTTACGTGCCAAATGATATCCCAAGGATATGGGAGGGAGGGTGCTAAGAAAGGGTCTTATAAATATATCAAAGGAAAAGCACACAAAAAAGAGAAATTAGTCTCATTAATATATAAGAAAGAGATGGGAAAATTAATGATGACTCAGAAATTGCTGAGATGAAGCTTGAAGTTTCTCGCTTCAGGCATTTTTGAGTTACAAATGCATAAACATTTTGTGTAGAACATATGGAGGAAACGAAGCTTTTATCTCCACTTGCATAACTCAAAAATTGTTGAATTGATTTTCTTCAGTCTTAAAAAAGAAGAAAAGAACAACCCAAACTGGCTGAGATCAAGCACGAAACATTTCAATTCAAAATAAATTATTTTTGTTTTTAATTTGTGAAGCTTTTTTGGAAAGAGTTGTGAGCAACTGAGGAGGGGAATCTGAATGGGAAATAGAACTTTACCTTTATGGATAACCAAGTACACATGCACATGCATGGAAGGTACTTGCTGCACGCAAGCTTCTTTCCTTAAATTTAAGAAATGTAATTTATTCTGTCATTATGCTTAAATTAACTGCAATTTCAAATGCATAATATGCACATACAGTAATATTGGGGCAGTAATATCAGGGTACTTTTAAAAATGTATAACATTGTTTAGTCTGTTCATTGTATTGGTATATGACAGGTATCCAGGCTGTTGAGTATTACTGAAAGCAGACTGAATAACTGGACTTCCACCAGAAAGCAATAATGAATTCTTTCCCAAAAGCAGAGATTGTTGGTAACTATTCCAGAATGCTAACTGTTAAAGCATTCAGTCTCAGAGGTACTCTAATGAAGACAGAAGGTTTATATAGGCTTGGCTAGTCCCCATGGTAACAGCCTTTCTCCTGGGTTACCATAGGAATCGTAAAAGCCTTTATAAGCCTCCATTAATAGAGTATATACACTTTCCAGGCAGATTGGAATATCTGCTAGAGGATACACCTCCAGTTGTTAACTCTAAATATAAACAGCTTTTGTTTTGGAGTGGCACCCATGTCTGTTTATCAAGCTACACCACTCTTTATGTTAAGAGTTATATTAAAAAATTGAGTTACCTGTGATATAAGAAGATGAGCAAAATTTGAACGGTATTATGAGCAGGACAACCCATATATATGTATCCAGCCTGCAGGGAACTGCAGGCAAAAAAAATTGTTCTATCCAGCACTTCCAACATAGCCCAGATGCAAGGAACATTGCCTTTTCCCCCCACTGTGGACATTTCAGAGGTTTAGTCAGTCTAAAGCTTTACTGGACAATAGTTACACAACAGGAAACAAACAAGCAAAAAATCCAGCCAAGTGAAACAAAAAAATCTAACTGAATGAGAAGAAAAAAATAAAAACAAAAAGAAAGCCAATGACTGACTTCAGCTCTTTAAGTCTTTCAAAACATTTTTTGCTTTGAACTTCTAAATAATGTTCCTTGAAACTATTACCTGCTCACAGCAGTAGTAGTTTCTTGGATAACTAGTCAGGATTTGCAGTTTGGTAACCTTGATCCTGAGGCTTTGTGAGAATAGAGAAATACAGTGGAGAACTGCAGGTTGTGAGGGACCCATATACCTACTTACTGGTCTTGTCATCGAGGGGTTCATTTTAATCAAGAGACCCTGACAAATGAAAGTTTTTAAATATAGTCTTGGTTTTATTTAAGCTTCCAGGATTAACATAGTGTCCTCCGTACAGAGGAATGACATTAATAAGATGACTTGTTAAGGAACTGTAGCCAACACCTTCAGGGCTTGTTATTTTTCCAAACAAATGCTAGCTACAAGGCTTTCTACTGTAAAGCTGACAGCATCATAATGCTTTTATATTCTACTTTCCACTTGGCTAAATCTCATTAAACAGTTAGGGCTTATAAATCCGTGGAGCTGAATTGAAAGAAATGGTATTACAGGATGACACCAGCAGAGAATTTGGCCCTTGAGTTCCAGTTACCAAGATACCAGCTTTCACATGTGTAAAGATCTCTACTAAAAGCAGTGGGACAACTTACATGTTTTGGTTAGGCATGTGCTTCATTGTCGTACCAGACAAAGAATTTAATTCTGAATGGAGAAAACAAAGAGTTTCGAAAGCAAACCTGAAAATATGAGTGTTTTAAAATGGATAATTGGAATCACAGACAAAAATATTTCTATATTTTGTGGTAAGACTACATAGATGGTATGGCAAGACACACAACATCTTATCATACATGATAAGAGCTGGTGAAAAGGCATTATATTTTTTCCATGAAAATATTTGAATCAAGCTAAAAGTCATTGATTTCACAAATAGCAGAGGTGCCACTATTCAGAACATTTTTGGACGACCTAGACCAAAGACCTTCTAGGCTTGCTCTCTCTAGTTACCCAACAGCAGGCGGTGAAAATTTGTGAATATCAGTTACCCAGAAGAGATCTACGGGAAAGAGTCCTATTTACAGGGAATGGGCATATGAGAAAAGAGAGAGGATTTGCAGACGAGTTAGTAAAGAATTCTTCTGGCATCCATAGTTGAAAAGCTAGTTAATTGCCCTCTGCCAATTATTTGTTGCTCATTATATAAAAGTTGAGCCCATATTTTTCGTTCCATTTTAGGAATTGACTTGAAGCCTCAAAGGTGGCATCTGGAACAGCAAAAGGGACAGGATCATGTACCATGTGACAGTGAGCACTGTCTAATGTAGTCTCCCACTAAAATGTAGAAAGTTTACTATTTTTGGAGGTCTGACTTCCCTAGACATGCACTGCCTTGCCAAAGCAGACTGTTGCAGGAGTGCCTGAAACAGAGCTCTAAAATATAGCCAGGACTAATTCATTGCATGGTTCGACTATTCAGGTGTCCACCAAATGGAACAATGCAGCTTTAATTTCAGGCATTCTGTTCTTCAGTCAAGAGAATAAAGAGGATGATCTGGCCCAGGTTACATAGTTTTACTCACTATTATTTTATGCCCTTTAAAAGGCCTTGGAAAAATGGATCTACCTGTAGGCTTCTTGTAAGAGTGCACTCAATATGTAAGAATGCCCCTATTTACCCAGCGCTGCTCCACTGAGAAGTCATTGCAGGCTTCATTTTGCAGAAACTCACTGAAGCCTTTTGGAGGTGAGAAATCCACCTGGTTTGCAACTCATGTTTTGAAATGGTGCAGCTGCAATTTTTCCCAGGTGTGTCAGGCTGTAAAGAAACAGTTACACTGATGGCAGCCTCCCAGTGAAGTAGCCAATGTGCTTTGTATGTTTTTATGTTTGCATAAGAAATTACTGGCAATCAAATTGTGTTCTTGTGTAAAACGTGGCACATGAACAAACTGCGTCGCCTGCAGGGCATGCACCACATCTGTTCCATTATAAAATGGGGGTGGGAGTAGGGTGAACACATCTGGCAATTTATGGCAACAGGAGTTTGTTCTACACCCCCGCTCCCCCCCACCATGTAGAGTGTCTGCTGACAGATGCATTGTCCTTCCTAGTGGGCAAGAAATCTGGTAGGTATTGTTTCTGGTCTGGTGTCTGTCTCTCTCTGCTCTTGGTCCCACTTGTGTCTCCACTCCTTGGTCTCCTTCCCATCTTATATCTCTCGTTTTCTCCTATAGAGCTAGGGGTCTGGATCAGACCTTACAAAGGACTGAAACATGCATCAGTGTAGTTCTCTCTTTGGTGTGTTTCTCCGCAGCAGATGTTTCCATCTGTGTACTGTGCTTCCCTTTCCTCAAGAATATAAGTTCACATGAGCAGCAGATTTTATCATCATCGTCTTTCCCATCTGGAGAACCACTTCTCCCTCCAGCAATTCTCAGGCACATTTAGACACACGTATAGAGGCACGTCTACCATAAAGGCAGGCCAGCGGGGCCACCTATCCTGGGCAGCAGAAGTAAAGAGAAGGCAGTCACTTTGGCTGCTCTGGCTGTCTGTTCTGCCAGGTCTAAAGGCTAAAGTAGCTGGAAAGTGGATGGATACAGGCTCTTTAGAAAGGACAGGCCAGGAAGGTAAAGAGGAAGAGTTGTCCTTTATGTGACAGGGCAGCAGAAATGCATTGAACTATGCCATGGGACAATGAGCCAGTTGAGATCTTATCGGTTAGGATTAGAGGGCAGATAAACATTGATAAAGTTTTGGTGGATGTCAGCTACAAACTGCCTGCTCAGGAAGAAGAAGCAGATGAGGCCTTCTTCAGACAACTGGAAGAAGCCTCATGTTCACAGGCACTGGTAGTTCACAAGCTCTGCTGGACCTCATACTTGCAAACAAGGAAGGATTGGTGGAGAATGTGAAAGATAGGGGAAAGCAGTTGGTTGCAGTGACCATGAAACGATGGCATTCAGGATCCTGAGAGGAAGAAGAAATGCAGAAAGCCAGATCACAGTTCTAGACTTCAGGAGAGTAGACTTTGGCCTGTTCAGGAATCTGCTTGGAAGAATCCCATGGGTGACCATCCTTTAGAGAAGAGGGGTCCAGGAGAGCTGGTTGATTTTCAAGGATCATCACCTCCTCCAAGGTCAAGGATGGTCCACCCTGACAAGCAGGAAACCAAGCAGAGGTGGCAGGAGGCCTGCATGGATGAACAAGGGGCTCCTGACAAAACTCAAACACAAAAGGGAAGCCTAAAATAGGTGGAAATAGGGTCAGGCGACTCCTGCTGGAGGAATGGGGTTAGGAAAGCCAAAGGCCACCTGGAGTTGAATCTGGTGAGGGACGCAAAGGGCAACAAGAAAGGTTTCTAGCGGTGCAACAACAGAAAAAGGAAGAGTAGGGGAAATGTGGGCCTGCTGCTGAATGGGAAGGAGGACTGGGTCACATAGGACATGGAGGAGACTGAGGTACTGAATGCCTTCTTCACTTTGGTCTTTACCAGTAAGAGGCCTTCAGCAACCCCTGGTCGCTGAGACCAGTGGGAAAGTCCCGGTGAAGGTAAGACCTACCCTTGGTGAAGGAGGATCAGGTTAGGCACTATTTAAACAAACTGGACACACACAAGTCCACAGGCATGATGGGAGGCACCCACGAGTGCTGAGGGAGCTGGTGGATGTCAATACAAGGCCACTCTCAGCCATCTTTGAAAGGTCTTGGAGATCAGGAGAGGTGCCTGAGGACTGCAAGAAAACGCCCCTGCTGTCTTCCAAAAGGGCAAGAAGGAGGAGCCAGGGAACGACAGGCCTGTCAGCCTCCCCTCCGTCCTTGGAAAGGTGATGGAGCAAATAATCTTGGAAACTATTTCCAAACATATTAAGGATAAGAAGATGACGGTGAGAAATGAGCATGGATTTAGGTAGGGGAAATCATGCTTGACCAGTCTGGTAGCCTTCTCTGAGGGAATGACTGGCTGGGTGGATGAAGGGAGAGCAGTGGAGGTTGTCTAACTTGACTTCAGCAAGGCTTTTGACACCATCTCCCATAACATCCTCAAAGGCAAGCTCAGGAAGGATGGGTTAGAGGAGTAGACAGTGAGGTCTACTGACCTACTGACCTTCCCTTAGGAAGCAGGGACTATACATGGACAGTGAGGTGAATTGAAAATTGGCTGAAGTGCTGGGCTCAGAGGGTTATGATTTGCTGATCTGCACAAAGTCAGCTGGTGACCAGTCACTAGTGGTGTACCCCAGGGGTTGATACCAGGGTCAATCCTATTTAACAACTTCATTAATGACCCGGAAGATGAGACAGAGTGCACCCTCAGCAAGTTTGCTGATGATCCAAAACTGGGAGGAGTGGCTAATACAGCAGAGGGCTGCACTGCCAATCAGAGGGATCTTGATAGACTGGAGCAAGTGGCGAACAGCATTCCCAGAAATTCAAGAAAGGCATAGACAAAGACCTGTCCCTGGAAGGAATAACCCCATACTGTGGTGCACACTGGGGGCTGAGTGGAAAGCAGCTTTGCAGAAAAAAAAAGGGGGATACTGGCAAATAAATGGAACATGAGCTAGCAATGTGTCCTTGCAGCAAAGGTGGTCAGGGACATTGTGGGCTGCATTAGAAAGACCACTGCCAGCAGGTCAAAGAAGGAGACTCCACATCTGGAGTACTGTGTCCAGTTCTGGGCTCCCCAGTACAAGAAATACATGGAGTGAGTCCAGTGAAGGGCCATGAAGATGATTAACGGGTTGGAACATCTGTCCTGCAAGGAGAGGATGAGAGAGCTGGGATTGTTTAGCCTCAAGAAGATGAGGCTCAGGGGGATCTTATCAATGTATATAAATATCTAATGGGAGAGTATAAAGAAGCTGGGGCCAGACTCTTCTCAGTAATATCCATTGAAAAGTAAAGAGGCAGTGGGCACAAGCTGAATTACAGGCAATATCATTTAAACATAAGGAAAAACTTTTTTACTGTGAACATCATCAAACTCTGGAACAGGTTGCCCAGAGAGTTTGTGGAGTCTCCATCTTTGGAGATATTCAAAACTCAGCTGGACAAAGCTGTGAGCAACCTGTTCTAGTTGACCCTGCTTTGAGCAGGACTGGACTAGATGATCTCCTTATGTCTCCTTATGTCTCCTTATGTCTAGAAACACTAGAAGGACTCAGATCAGAATGTAGGAGAAAAGAAAAAACCTGGATTCTACTGGATCCAGAATGGCAGTAGAAGGAAGCACCTATTGATTTAAAAGTAAAAGGAGAAAGGCAGCAAATGAGGGAAAGCAAGAATTCCCTAGCCTACTGCCCACCCCTTCTGAGTGATCAGACATTGGCTAGCATTTCCTTTTCAAAGGGGAACATGGCATACCTGGGTTGGAATGAAGTATGGAGCAGCTGCTGGCCAAGAGACAGTACTGCTCTGCTCTCTGTGGTCTGTGCTGCCCTCAGGAGAAAATTCCTACCCTTATGCACAACATGTGGTTAATACATATGCTGTATGGGCTGGTAGGACTTCACATTTCTTCCATCCTCCCTCCTTCCTCATTTTTGCTTTGGAACTACTGTGAACTTTTGGCCCTCTGCTGCTACCCCCTCTCTTTATTGCAACCTGGCAGCTTGTCCAGCTGAGCCCAAAGTCTGCTGGAGCGCAAAGGCACCATAGCTGACTACCCACAGGTACTACAGCATTAGAGGAACTTGCTTCCTTTGCTTCTGTGCTTGCACACAACCTCTCAGGATTGGTGTGACAGGGCCTTTTTGGCATCTTAAAGATATGTATCCAGCTAACGTTCACTGAGTAGGTCAGGCCTGAGCTGGTTTAATGTTCATGGATGCTTTTTAACTTGGAAGAGGACATATCTCAAAAAACAAAACAAAACAAAAACCAACTGAATGTGATTTTATTCATGTTTGGAAAAGCCTGGGCAGCCACCTCTAGGGTGATGAGGAAAAGGGGTCACTGTAAGAATACTGCAAGCTACAGCATGAATGGGATGAGGGTTGAGGTTTCTGAAGTGTAGGGACTGTTGACAAGAAAAATGCAAAGCTTTTTAAAGGAAAGAATAGTATCAAGGAATGCTGTCTGTGCCACCGTTACTTTTCTGAAAGAGTTAAAGCATTGCTATGGAAAAGGGCTCAGGAGGACACCAGCAGTTGCAGCACACAGACCTAGTGGAGGTGATTAGCATTAGATGCCATTAAAGAAACTAGGTAGTTTCTCTTGTTGGAAGTGAAACCTTAATGGTTAGAATCAAGGAGGAAAGGCAGGGAAGTAGCTTGTTTGTAGGTTTAAAACCTCTTGAGATTTAACAGCTGGACAGCAAGGAGAAGGCTGGAAGTGTCACCTTTCAAGGCATGAGCGCAGAACTGGGAGGTGAGGGGAAGGGAGGACAAAGGTCTCTAATTCATTCAGTTTTGCTCTTCTAACTAAAATATTTCAGCACCTGAAGCGTCTGTAGAGCAGCCTTGAGTGTAAATGCTCATAAGTCTTTTTCTGATTTTTGTAGAAGTGTTCATGTCAATATACTCACTTACACACTTGATTGTGGTGCATGCTTGAAATCATCATTCCTTAGTTTAGTTAATGGCTATTAAAGTATTAAAGAATTACCTAGAGAAAATATCCAGAAGTTGTTAAAATGGATGCATGCGGAGTGAGAGAAAAGGCAGTTAAGCTATAGAGCATGCTCTAGTATAAAAAGGCTTCATTCTGCATGTGTCAGAGAGCTATGCGATGGACCTGTGCCAGCAAAGACATAGATAACTCACCTGGGAATACAAAGATGATCTTTCTGACCGTAATTAGCCTATTAACAGCATTAAAGATCATGGCAAACATGAGGGAAAGAAATAATATCTTAAGATCCCTGAAATACTGAGTTGAAAGTAAGAAGGGAATGTTTATGAAAAACATTCATGACAAAATATTAACTTTATGCTATGCAGGCATCCCTTTTAAGCTGAATGGCAGGGGTGGGGATTATAATCATATGGAACTTCCCCTTAAAAATTGGTGCCAAGATATAGTCTAATGAGAGCAACAGAGCATTGAAAAATATTCCTGAGAGTATTGATTGCGTTGTGTTGCTTCAGGTATTTAGGGTAAAATTTAAAAAGATATTTAGTGGAATGATAAAGAAGACACCTGAAAAATGTACCAACCTAAATCTGTGAGCAGTTACTTTTTTATTATTACTTGGTCAAATAGCGAAGCCGTGATGGAATGTTTCTCTCAGTTCTTACTATACTGGCAGTATTGATTGAGCAAGGAAAAAGTAAAATCAGAAATAACAACCTCAGGAAAAAATTATGTGAGCTGACTCCATGAACTAATAACAGGGACTAAGAATGTATGGACTATACATATTTATTGAGTGTGGTGACTGGAAAGTTTCTCTTCCAGAGAAGGTAGATATTACTAAGACCTGTAGAAGATTCTGATAACTGTGATTTTTAACTTCAATCTTTTTCTCTCGTACAAAGACAACTTCTAATTGAGGATAAGGGTATCCTTCCTCCTCTCTCCCCCTCCCCCAGAAGTTTATCAACCTTGCTAAAATTTTTATTTACTTTTCTATCTTGATACTGACATGCAGTGGTGGCATGACAGAAAGGAGTTTTAAGAGACGATATCAGACAAAACAAGAACGCTATAGGTCATTTATTATAAGGACAATACTAACAAGATGAGAATATTTAGCTCTCCTACTGTGGAAAACAGAAAAAAATGGCCATTATCTTGTGGAGGACTTTGTAACTTTCTGTATGCACATTTCTTTGGCCCTCAGTGGAGTTGCCACATGCCTGACCCTGTGAGCCTGAGGATAGCCAGCAAGATCCCACCGCAGGTTACGTGGGGTAGCAATTGTGTCATGTTGTAGCTTACTATATGTGCTAAAAGATTTTCTCTAAGTAGGTAAGGATTTTCCCCTAGCACTTTTCCACTTAAATGTGTTGGAGTTCCTGGGCGTTCATGCGCATCTTGTTAGTATTATCTTGATAATGAATAACCTATACTATTCATGGTTTGTATGACACTGCTCTGCTAAACCTCTGTTATGTTTTTACAGTCATGCGTGAGCACATACACACACATACCCTCCCCCACTGCAAAGGATTTTATTGAGATGCCCACCAGCTAGAAAGCATTTAAAGCTACTACCATTTGGTTGTGACAGCTGGTTTCACTATACGTTGTAGTCCTTGAGTACTGTGAATGATTCACCCAAAACATGAGTTGGAAGAACAGGAAATCAGAGATCATTTTTATGTCTAAAATAAATTCATCCTGAGTTTTGAGAGCACAAATGACATGCATGGGCTTTGAGTGTGAAATTATTACCTTCTACCACCTGAGAAAAAAGTCAATAAAATTAATTTTAATTGAGGATATTGCTGCCATCTATGCAGAAGAATGTGAGTGAAAGGAGGAAAAAGATCCAGAGATCATTGTTCTGAAGTACAGTGATCGCATGCTGTCACCAACCACTAGGAAATATAAACATTCACTTCTTCAATTTTCAGATTACCAACATTAAAGAAATGCATTACATGCATGTTGTCATGTGCTCCAACATCTGGTAACCTGTGTTTTTATGTTTCAGAATAGTATTCTTTGACATACAGTCATAATAAAGCTCTCCCTCATATAACTGGCAGAGATGTTGTGTCTTTCTTGGTCTCAGATATGCAGTACCACACAAAATTATATTGTCTATCCCTAAAACATTATAGGATGAGTTTTCCATTACATTTTTTATTTAAAAATTCTGGTTGTGTAAAGGAGCTTTGAAAGTGGCTGCAGATTTGGCAGAGGCATTCATAGACGGCAATTTTCATGTGTTCATAATGACTTCTAGTGACCAATTTGTGAATGATACAAAATGGAAGACAGCGGTTCATTGTCGTTTCCTGCAGTTGTCTCTGCTCATGCAACATAGGTATAAAGCATTTTGATATTGATACGGTTGTGTTTTGCATACATTTTGCAGTCATTTTCAACTTGTGTAAATGGAGCAACATGTGCAAGATCCCTACCTTTTAAAACTTTAATTTTTTCAGCAGATAAAATTGTAAAATATGATATGACCACAAAGGAAGTAGGAAACTGCTATGAAGGCAAAGGTATGCCTGTATATAAGAAAATATGTGTGCTTATGTACTGCATGATATTATCTATTACATATGCACACACACTTTTTCTCAACAAGCCCAGCCCTTTTTAGGTGGATGGGACTTCAGCAGTAGATAACTAGAGAAGTAGAAGTAGAAATGATTAGATATGTGTTAAAGTGGAGGCTTGGCATAGCACCATGTCATGAATTCATGAACATTGTTCAAAATAGATTATTGCAATTAGAGATTGGGTTTGACTGAGATAAGTGACATGATCAGATGACACTGGGGAAAATAACAGCTGTTTTGTCAGTACTCTTGTTTTCCATCTTATTACCTACCTTCATAAAGTAAATTTTAAGTCAGAAGTTTCCACGTGTTAGAAGACAGCATTGTAATAGACCTATTACCTATAGGTAATATGCATGTTACCTATGCACCTATAGGTGTATACCTATACCCCTATACCTATAGGTAATAGGCATATTACCTATACCCTCTGTGAAAACTCCATCTCAGATATAACCATGTGTTAACTGTATTCAGAATATTTACATGTAGTAGTCACCATTGTATATAATTGCCATATAATTTATGCATGTATCTTCCATCTCACAGCATTTGTGGGATTCTCCTTTCTGAAATGGTCATAGAACAGTCTAAAATTTACTAGCAGTGAAGAAATTAAGACCTCAGACAAGTGTGAAGTGAGTCCACTAGAGATTCCCTGTAAATATTTACCATAGTCTTCAATAGTTTGCTGAAGGGACCTTTGTATCTAGGTGTAAGAGCAGAAATCTTTAGAAGCTGTCCTGCAAAAGGAAGGGGGCGAGAAAAGCAGAAATTTTCTGGCCTTGTAAATTCTCTGATGTGTTTGATAAATGGTAGTGGAAGAGAGTACTTTTTGGTCTATTTTCTAGTCTTTATTAATCTAAAATGATTGCACTAAAAACAATTTAATGATTTGGAATAGTAGATCACCTTTCCAATATTAAAATAAATATAAAATCAATAGCAGCAAATTGTATAAATCATGATAAAACATATGTGATGCTTTAACATACCGCTGTGTTCACCTGAAGCCTGGCGCGCATCAGCAAGATTTCACAGTTAATATATATCACTCTGGTAGTGTACTTTGACAAAGTTTTTGAACCCATTTAAAGCTAATGGTTTAAAACTACCACATTAACTCCGTTATGTGTTTTCAATGGGTTAGAACTGTTAGGTGATGAATATCCAAATTCTTCCGTGTAACCATGCAATAGCATTAAATGCCCTATTAATGGACTAGATTCTACTTCTAGGTATAGCCTAGAGCAAAAAAGGAGGATAGAAACATTGTCTTAAGGAAAGCACAGAGAGAAACTGTCCCTCTGAGATACCCTTTTGGTAACAGTTTCTGTACTTTCCCTCCTTATTGTACCTTTGTGCTAAGAATATAGTAATTTGGCACCACCTTTAAAAAGGTGAGCATTCTCAATACATATTTTGTCAGCTCAAAAGGATGCGCGTATGTGTGGTGGGTTGCCTGGGACAGAGAAATGATTCTATGCGCTTGTCACTAGAGAGGTTTTAGAAATTTTTAGCAGAACGTTTCTCAGTGAGAAAATGCAAATTAATTCATTTGTAAATGTTCTGTGGGAATGTGTCAGTATTGACTATATGTTGTTTGTTTGTTTTGATTTCAATCAAAACAAAGATTTTTGATAACTTTCTTATAATCTTGTTATGACAGAATATTTGAATTTTTCATTTTGAAACAACGTTTTATTCAGGATTGTGTTTTATATTACAGATAAGGCCAAAAAATCCCCATCAGAATTAAAACATCTCATTTAAGTTGACCTTAAATGAGTTTAAAATGTCTTAGGAGAAACATTGACTTTGCTCCTATTTGGAAAGGAGAGAACTTTAAAATGTCAGAATTTCCCGGGAACTGAAAATTCTAGTGTCTGAAAAGTATCAGATAGAACTCCACTACTGATCATTTAGAAATAACAGTTTTATGGTTCTCAAAACAACTTAAGCATAGAAATACAAACAATTAAACTAAAGAAAATTGTTTAAAAACAATATTTGCAGTAATCTTCATTTTGAAAGATTCAAAAAAGTATTGACATTCTTATTACAAAGTTACTGAAAATTGTTTTCCAAATGTCCAAACTAATATTTTTCATTTTAATGCTGCTTTTGTTTTTGGTCTTCCTTCTCTCTCTCTCTCCTTCTTTTGTTTTTTTTTTTTTTCCATTTTGGCACTGAAAATGAGCAAAGGGAGGAAGACAATGAGTAATAAAGAGATATATTAAAAAGCCTGAGAAAGAAATGGTAAACATAAGGAGGCTGGGCAAATGGGCTGACAGAAACCTTATGAAATTTGACCCGGACAAATGCCAAGTCCTGCACCTGGCAAGGGACAACCCCATGCAAGTATACAGGCTGGGGACAGAGGGAGAGGGGAACAGGTCTGCAGAAAAACACCTGGGGGTCCTGGTGGGCAGCAAGCTGGACATGAGCCAGCAGCATGCCCTGGCAGCAGAGAAGGCCTGGGGTTGCCCTAACAGGAATATAGGCAGTAGATGATGGGAAAGGATCATTCCCCTCCACTCAGCCCTTGTTAGACCACATCTGGAGTCCCCCCCAATACAAGAAAGGCATCACTAAGCTCGAACAAGTTTAGCAGACAGACACCAAGATGGTCAGGTTTGGGCCTCCCAGTACAAGGAAGGCATCAATAAACTAGAGTGAGTTCAGTGGGAGACTGCTAAGGTGGCTAGGGAGCTGGAGCATTTGTCCTGTGAGGAGAAGATGAGGGAATGAGGCTTGTCCAGCCTGGAGAACAGAAGGCTTCAGGGGGACCTAGCAGTAGCCTTCTGAAACCTGTAAGAATGTTACTGAGAAGACAGAGCCAGGCTCAACACAGTGGTGCTTGGTAGGAGACAAAGAAGCACAAACTGAATCAATAGAGGTTCATACTTGATATAAAGAAAACCTTTTTCACCACGGCGACAGTCAGGCATTGGAATAGGCTGCCGAGTATGGCTGTGCAGGTTCCATCCTTGGAGGTTTTTGAGACCTGGCTGAATATAGCCCTGAGTAACTTGGTGTGATCTCATAGCTGACCCTGCCTTGAGCAGGAGGTTGGACTAGATGACCTCCTGAGGTTCCTTCCTGCCTGAATTATCCAATGATCCACACATTAGCTTCTGAATTATTTCAACTACTTCCACTTAGAGATCACAAATAGGTATGTGTAACCTACAGCAGGGAAGGGAAGAGTCTGGGGCGGGAAGCTGTGCTTTTGTGTTAAGTCCCAACTTTGTTCTACCATTAGTCAGAACAGGCCAGATCAGGTGTTTGTTTCCTCGTAGTCCTTTTCCTAACTCAGTAATGCACTGCATCATCCAGCCTAAAGTCATCAGTGATTTTGCTGAAATCTGTACATTTTTTATTTCTTGTGCCCCTCCACTTGTCAGCAACAGATCAAGTGGAGTTTTGAAATGTTGCTGTCAGATGCACTTGCTGATACTGTGCATGTCTTAGTCCTTTGTTTCCCCAGTAATATTAATATGCGCCTTTGTAACCCAAAAGTTTGATTGTTTTAGTCTTCCTCAGAGACAGGCTCTGAGCAATGTTCCTTCGCTGCAAGACATAATGCCTTCTCCAGTGTCTAAACAGCCATGCCATAGTGCATTACATGCTATGCACTACACATATGCCCACCATTCCATTTGTTCTGTGATTGACCATGAGTCAGCAGACTCAGTTTTAAGTGTCCGCAGTGACTTCCTGTCTTTACTAAGGGGATATGAGATTCTATTCAAGTCCTCTTTTCCTTTTAGAAAAGAGAGAATAGGAGAAGAAAACAATACTCGGAAGCAATTTGGAAACATCTAAGTAAAGTATTATACAGCTCATTCTTCCTTTTGCATCTCTCTTCACTTGCTTTTCATGAATAATTCTACAGAGAGAGCTTTGTTCCAGAAGACCACTGTCTTCTGAAAATGGATTTGGGATCTGCAGGTGAAATGAAAGTTGTTTCATATGGGGGCTGAAAGAAAGCCACTTCATGTAATCAGAGAAAGAGCCAATGCTGTCCAGCTGTGATGACCAAATCACACAGCACAGCCAGCTCAGAAACAGTATGTGTAGGTACCACAAAGCCCACAAAGACTCCTTAAGCTGAAAATTGTCCTAATAAGTCATTTGCACATGATTTCATTTTAATGTCTCTTGTACCATCTCTTTTTCTCCAGTCTGTTTTGCCTTCTTCTGGCTGTCAGTCCTGAAAAAAAAAAAATTGTACTATTTTATTTGAATTAGACAACAAGGCCAGTTGTCCACACCCAGCTCCTGCTCTTCTGTGCCTACAAGGTTCTCTCTCTGGATTTCTTTTGTATTTCTTACATTCTTGTCATTCTTTCTTTTTTCTCAACCTTTATTCCACAACTCTTTCTCTGACTTTACTCCCTTACTCTTTACTAGTAGTTTCCTCCCTAACCAATATTGCTGTTCTTACAGCTATGATGATCATTTTCCATTATTTTCATATGTTTCTATTAATACCTATCTCCATACAGTCCCTTTCACCATGCAAAGACAGTTAGCATTCACATGTTCACCCATTCCCTTATCAGATGCCCAAGCAATGTACTGGATTTCCTTGAAATACACACAGTCATTGTTGCGGGCTCCTGTTCAAGGCGATGGAGAGTCCAAGAAGCAGAACGCTCTCATAGGATCCTAGAAGTCTGTTTCTTCACCTTACTTCTCTTTTGATATATATCTAGAGATTATTTCATTTCTATTATGGAAAAAAGAAAGCAAGCTAGGGATGTAGGTGTTCCTTTTATTCATCTTTAACAAGGAAGTGAGTTCCCCTGCTTTGGTGGAGAAGGAAAAGTACAGTTCTGGAAGCTCTTTCCTGCCACTTCTAATCATGACTATTTCTCTGGCTGGGTCTGCCAGGAGATAGAATATCTCAGAAGCAGACTCATGAGGGAACCATCTGTTTGAGTTGAGCTTGTATTGAGAGTTGGATACATAAGCTAATAAAATAAACTTCCTCAAACAACTTACTGTTTTCTAGATCAAGACGTATTCTGGACCTGTATTCCTTCATGATGCAGACTATGATAGACCTGGATTCTCTTCCTTGTCGGTCTTTAAAAGCTACATTAATAAAAATGACTTTAACTCGATCCTCTATTATAACTGTTTTACCAGGAGATCAGTGTAGCCCAAAAGAACAAGGTTATTTTATTTCTGAGAGAGTTAGGCGATAGAGAGTTTGTTGCTTCATTTTGTACTTGCACCTGGCTGTTGGCTCTGAACTTATCTCAGCACTTTGCCTGAGGCTGAAGTCCTTATCGATGGTGGGAAACAATATGAACCAGCTGTAGAAAAATCACACTAATGTAGGAACATGTAAAAATGCAGTACCAGAACACAAAAGAAATACCTAGATACAACTGGAGAGATAAAAGAAGGGTATTATGTGTCAGAAATGTGTCCAGTGCCAGTGGGTTAATTTGATGGGGAGTGAATCTTTATTGAAATGCTTATGGGAAGATTAAGAAAGAAGAAAAAAGGCTGCAAATAGAATTGTCTTATTCTAGACACTACCAGACTAGAACAGATTAATAAAATAGCCTGGATCAGCTCATCTGATACTTAAAACCACAGAGTTCTATAACCATGGGGAACTTTTTACTATGTGGATATCTGCTGGTTAACAAACATCCGAACTTGGTTCACTGAAGTGCAGGTCTACTCTTTAAAGTAGTAATGTGAAATGACATCTATGAGCCCCATGTCTGTTGTCTCTCGAAGATCACTCTATTAGGTTGTCTCTGTTTACTAGTTTGAAGATGTTTCCTTTACAGCAACCCACAAACTTAACATTATTTCCTCAGTGTAGCCTGGGTTTTCTCCCTCTCCGGCATCTCCACAAGGCTTTTCTCCATGTGATACCTTTGCAGCTTGAATTGTGAACAACACTGAAGTGATCAGAAAGCAGAAAATATAGCTGTTGGTGAGGCAGAAGGAGAAACAGATTCAGGTTCTCACTTGCTCTTGGTATCACTGATCATGTGGGGCTCACTTTCTCTGAACTCCTGGCAAGTCTCTCTGATAAAGATGAGCGATGGAGGGGACATAGGCAAAGCAGACCCTTTGCCATCCACGAGTTGTCATTGTCCCTTGAGAAGTGCCTGTCCTCTTGGAGAGAAGCTGAACTCAGCTCAGCTGAGCTCAGCCCTGAGCTGTAACGTGACTAAGTGATGTGATAGGTGTCTGCTGCTCATTAACATAATCAGCCAGTTGGACCGTCTGTCTTTGTCAAAGATAGGTGAAATTCAGCATGGAGAAGCTAACGATGACAAAATATGCTAAAATGGAGCAAATCTGTTAACTGGGAGAGAACACAGTACAAGAGAGCATGAAAACAACTCCTAAAATAGAGTACCTTTGTTGTAATGCAGAACAAGGGCACTTTCTAGAAGTACAGGTCACTCTAGTAAGCAAGCAGTTGCTGCTAGTGTATGTCAAATTAAAAGTTAAAAAGTTCTAGAATCCATCTTCAGACTCTGGCTTGGAAGTACTAGCTTATGAGTCCAAGTAAAACATTTGCCTCTCTAATTGTTGGACTCTGCTCCACTTTTTTAGCCCCAATCGCATACCTGCATCAGATCTCCTGCCCTCTTAAAGTTGTGCTTTTTGTAACCTTGTTCCCATGGGAAATAAAATCATGTTTTCTGCTGGAATCAGTGTTACAGTCAATGAGAACAGTATCCGGAAACACCTGTCCCCAGAGCCCTGTTATGTAGCTACTATGGATGCATAATTTACTATGTGTTATGACTACATAGCCTGTATTTATCATCTTTGGAAGAGTAGTCTGTTAATCTGAATTATAAAGCTGTTATGTACTTCGTGCACTTCTTGGTCCCAGTATGTATGCCCAGTTATTGCTCCCATCGATTAATATATAAGACACTTTTTTAAAAAAAAGAAAACAAAAAAGATGTTTGTGAAATCCATGCTTGCCATGCCAGACCAAATTTCTGGTATATGAAGTTGCATGATTTTTGCACAATCCAAGATTGTACAAAATGCCTTAGAATGTCTTAAAATGTCTTATAATATGGTTAGACGATATTGCAGTATCAAAGAGAAGCTTTTCTGATTGGATATATTCTACCAGCTTCCTGCCTTCCAGAAGGCAACACCCATTCACTGGTCATTATTGAAAGACATTCAAGAACCTCAATTTTGCATTTAGGAACTTCGGAGGGAGTAGAAGAAATGAAACTAGTCCTTACAAGATGCCTTTCATTTCTGGAGGCCTGGTACCACTTCATAGTCCTGTCTGTGGGTGGGATGGAATTAACAGGATGCTAATGTCAGATACATAAAATTCTATATTATGCACCATGTGCTTTTAAAAAATGTCACTGACCGATAAACCCGTACAATGGAAGAAGGCTCAGAGGAGGTGGGCAAGGGTCCTGCACCCACAAAGCTCAGGGAAGAATGCAGAGCATGACTGACCACACCTGTTGCAAAGAAAGCTGACTGTATCTCAACACAAAAGGATGGGACTGTAGCCTTTGTTTTGGATAAACAGCTATATCAGTTGAGTGAATCAACTGACTATGTCACAGTCCAGTGCCTCAACTGGTTGTGTAATGTTTTTCCCTGAATTAACGAGAGCGAATGTCTTTCTGAGTTAGCCAGACCAGCATTGGGGATGGCGGGGGGGAGGCAGGGAGCATATACATGGCTCAGCCCAACATAGAGTATAAAAACTGAACAACTAACAAAAGAATTTTGAAGAGAGCAATGGGTTTGAGATTATTTCACCCCACGTACTCCTTCCCAGTGACGGGATGCCCAGTGTTGTGAAACACACATTGCAGGGACTAGCAACGAGAATCACATTTGCATTGTGACTCAAGTGCATATTGCAATTGCTATATTTTGCTAGGTCAAACTTACACTTGTATTGTGATTTTAGTATTTTGCTGTAGCACTCTGCTGGATCAAAATCGCATGTAATGTCAAATATCTTCAAATAAGTGATTAAACATTAATCACTTAATGATTAATATTGAACATTACACTCTCTACACATGGAATATCTAAAAGGACCTGGTCAGAGAGTATTAGACTCTGATATTAATCCAGGTATCCTACATTTCAAAGGGGGCGTCCAAACTTAATGAATGCTTTTGCTTTTCACCTCTCTTTGTATGAGCAAATGTAGTATACAGTTAATTTATATATTCAGTGTTACAAGAAAGCACAATGGAACTTGGTTAAAGCTACATAGACGACTTCAATTCTGACATTTCTTAGTTGGTAAAAATTTTACTTTGCAAATTTATTGTTCTCTTAACGCAGATTTTTGGTGTGTTACAGCGCAACATAGACATTTTCATAATGCTTTATGTGCAGGAATTTATACTGCATTTGTGTACTACCTGGTTCCTTTTTTTTTAACCTCAGTTATACTCATTGACAATGACAACTGATGTTGCCCTGTTCTGTAAGTCACATCCTCAAATTCTGTGTGGTCATTTCCCTCTCAGGGAGATGTATTCCTTGTGCATCACCATCAAATTCTGCAGTGCACGTGTAAAATACCATTTGCCTAAAGTCTTGCCAATGCACATGCAAAATACTGTTTCCATAAAGTTTAGCATGGATGAAAATATTTAAGTAATTTTCTTTCAAGAAAGAATATAAAGCAAGTTACAATTTAAAGATGTAATGTGTTAAACAAAACAAGCAAACAAAAGAGTGCTGGTAAAAAAACAAACAGGAGCTTTATCTACAGCTTTCTTTTGCTCACCTCATATATAGAATCATATCCTCTAAAGACAATCGGGATTCTTCTACTTACTTCTTGTTCCACCTTTGTCCATTAAGTGCAGCACCCTTTATGACTCCACCATTAAGTGCAGCACCCTTTATGACTCCAATTCAGTTAAGGTGCTTGGGACCCGGTGACTTTAAGTAAGCAAGCAAACCAATTGACTTTAATGAGGTCACTCCTGGATGTAAAATCAAGTATGTGTCAAACACCACACTGAACTCCATTTAGCTCAACAGATGCACACGGTGCTTCATTAATATACCAAGTTTCAGTTAAGCATAAATAGGAATCGCTATTGCATATATGAATTCTGACAGGAAGAGGTAAAAACTGTGAGATCTCATATGTAAAGTACAGAATATAAGAAGATAACTGAATGAGTATTGTCCTTGTGACAAATCTCATCCTTTAAGGAGGCTTAGTAGTGCACCTTCGCATCTGAAAAAAATAAGTGAGGTATTGAGCTAGAGATGAATCTGCTTTTTAATAAACAAAAGCAGCAAAAAAAATTAATTCTACTCTCCTCCATTGTCAAGAGCTTGATTTCAGTCTCCAGGAATACAGCACCCTTTAAACCCAATAAGGTTCTTTTTCCAATGACACATCTTTTATATCATTATCTTACACACAAACCCAATACAGAAGTTAGAACTGTTCATTTTTCCATAGAAACGTTATCATGACATGAAGAATCATATAGGCTTCATTTGCACACTAGATAAAATTTTCAGCATACAGATAATGGAGTTGACATTGTCCATGCTGCCTTTACATTCCTGGCAGCACAAAGATAGCTTTATTATACCTGTCTGTCCTGGGTTGCTTTTAGCATATCCCTTGCTATGAAGCCCATAAGCCCTCCCTCAGTGCTGTTTAATGGAGATATGCTTTACCTGAGCTCAGTTTATACGTTCTATCGCTTGGATCTTCTTTCAGGACTTTGTCTGAGATTCTATTATAAATATTTATGGATAACTTTAAAGGCCACAAATGGTTGAAATCTGACAGATCTTAGCACTTCTTAGAAATATATTCCATTCACTACCAACTATTTTTCTAAAGCATTTTTTTTAGTGGAATATGTACCTTTGGTGGATTTCCACTCTCAGAGGCATGGGTTAAGCATGAAATAATTCTTGAATTGAAGATTCATTTTTTGAACTAGATGTAGAATGTTTTCACTACCAAACTCTTCTTTCAAAAGATATGAACATCTACTTCTTTGCCAGTACATAATGTAAATTCCTTAAGGAAGGAAATTGTAATTTCAAGTGTTTAGATTGACTTTGTGTTTGGTTGTTTGCTTTTGTTTTCTAAAATAAAGATCTAGTTTAGAAGACTGAGGATCTGACCAGATTTGTGATTTCAGAACTAATTCCAAACCTTACCTCTCTGATGCTGGACAGTTTTTTGGTCTTTATTTGAACATTGACTAAGCTGTTCATTTAAAATAACCCTATCAACACAGCCTAAGTCGCTAGTCATAAATACATGGCTATACTAAACAACGGAATGGAGTTCATCCTCACACAGGATGAACCTTTCTATTCAGTCTGCTTTTGCTGCTTACTGGGACTTGAGATAAAACTTTAATTTTGCTGATTCTGGCTGGCATGCCATTAAACCTCAGGAATGGTTGATGCTGACAAATACTTTCTGAGAACCCATAAAGACCATGATGAGAGATTTGTGCTGGTCAGTGCTGTCTGGGAGGACCTTATATTGAAAATCTGAGCGAAGTCTAACCTGAAATTTAGCCTGCTGTTCCCTTCCCTTCATTTTCCAGTTGATCCTTCTATTTTGTTTAAGATGATATTGCAGAAGATTTTACTTAGCACTGGAAAACTCCAATGCTTTTCCATTCTTGGAGGCGTATGCTCATCTCTACTGTTTTAACAGACTCAAATGCCATTCTTTCATTGCTCTTGACAATTTTTCCAGTGCCATATTTTGTCCCGGTATCTGATGACCTTTTCAAATGTCCTACCATTGCAGCTTCTGGCATGTCACCAGTGGCTTGGTCCTCTGTTACAACTTTCTTCAGCTGTAAAGTTTTTAGCTGTGATATTCTTTACTGACTCTTTTACTGCTTTGAGATGTGAGGTGTTGAGATGTGTCTCCTTTGGAGAAAAGTGTTTCTTCCTACCATTTTTTGTGCTGTGGGTTTGTTTAGCAGCACTTGAAATTGTTCACCCATTGCTTTCTTCTCCAGAAAGACTTTCAGAAAACTTTCCCTGCTCATCCTAAAATTGCCTGAGAATATCTTAAGCCGGTAGTTTTACTATTTGTTTATCAGCAACCACATCGATATCCTTGAAAGTACTATACACATTCTTCCTTTTGTCTCTTCTCCTGCTACTTTTCACTGCTCTCTATACTTTTTTATACACAGGTTTTTTTTCCTGTTCTTTTTCCTTTTTGGAGGTATTTTGGAGAAAATGATTTTTCTTTGTTTTATTTTCTTTTTTTCATTTAGCTCAATTTGTTCCTACTTTTTCTGTCAAAACCAGATACTATTGTGACAGGGTTTGTGGCACTGCCACATAAAAAAAGGTTTGTGATAAAGAAACAATGACATTTGTAGTGGGCCTAAATTTTGTAGCATTTAAACACTGTTCTTGAGGTCAGCTTGAATTTGCTACTCATATGCCTTCTACTGGCATTTGAGATTTTTTTTTTGAATTTGATACTTGTTTTTGTCATAGGCTGTAGCCCTAAAAAACAGGCAAGGCTGGACACGCAGCCAGCCGTGAACTCATAATCTGCAATAACATGCAAAATGGTGACTGAATATCCAAATCGTGGTGGAGACTGATAAGCCAGTAACATAATTTCAGCACATAACTGTACCATTACAGATACAATTTTGCAGCTGAATCCAAACATATATTTGTGAAGTGTATTTCCATTTTTAGATACTTTCTGAGGGCTGTGATTTATGGGACAGTGTTTACCGGTACAGTGTTTATCATTGTGTTTGTGGGGTTTCGCAGCTTTCCTTCCCTCCTCTTATTTTTATGAGAAAAAGGATCTAGTTCAGCAAAACCTAATAAGGTGCAAATACAATTTTCCTTCATGAAAGTCACATACCACATTAGTATGATTTATCTCAACATGTATTATCTCAGCTGAGATGCATTACTTTATGTTTACAAAGAATAATTTTCTCTACTACTCCTTTTGGTTCTGGGAAGAGAATTGCCAGTACATAATTTTCAGGATCCCAGCTTTTCATATTTCACATTTTCACATTTTTCCACAAACTTAAAATCTCTGCTTTGTTCCATTGTTCTACTTTCTGCTACAGTAGCTGTTTTAGTGGTATTGCTACTTCAGTATATAATCCTGTTAGATTTTTTTCATGCTGAATTGATAGTTTCTTGTCATGTATTTAACTGCAGTTTAATTCTTAAGTTCTTTTCCAGCCAGTTTATAATGTCTTCTTTTTTTTGTTAATTGCATTGTAATTAGAAGTATATAGGGAAAAAAACCTGCAAAGGTCATCCTGTAGTTGGAAAAAAATTCTTGATACATCTTGGTCCCATTTATGACCACTGGACTGTTGTCATTTACTTCTAGGATGGTGTGGACAGCATCTTCAGATAATGATCCTCTTATCATTACAGCATGGGTATACCTTCCACTTAAAAGACCAATATTTAGTAGGTATAGTTTCTTATTGTTTCAAATAGCTATAATTAAGTAGCAGGGTCTAGCAGAACACTTCACTGAACTGCACATTCTAAAAATCATTGTTCTTGTGAATTAAGAGAGACTTTTTAATGTTGGGCTAGCTCTTAGTAAATTCCCATTACTTAAGTAAATTGCTTAAGCTTATGAGGTAGCCAGTTTTGTGGATGCTGTTTAAGGCAGCTGAGGCCTGGGAGGAAGAAACAGTCTTCTAGGTATCTCAGGACCAGCTCTATCAAAGCCTAAAAGAGATTCACAGGAGCTGTGGTTTTCAGAACAGACATCAGTTTTCAGAAAAGGCTTGGGACATACTGTCTTGCATGACCAGACATGCTGATATCTTAGGACAATGTAATCCTTTTTCTTGAAACACAGAATAAAAGTTGTTAGGTGGTTGTGCACAGTGCTGATTAATTTCCTTCTGATTTTGTTCCCTAATAAATATTCTGTGGTTGATGTCCATGTTTAAAGTGATTATTCTGGGATACAGTATACAGAGGCTGTGAACACCCATAATCCCACAAATTCAGTAGGGCCATGGGATTTTTATAACCGCAGTCTGAAACAAAATGTGAAAAGTTTTAATTGAGCATTAAATTCTGGTAGTGTGATCACAGAACTGTCTAAAATTATACTCTGTTATTTATGAATAGTTTATAATTCCTATTTCTTTTGGAATTGGTGTGAATGTAAATGTTCAGAGTAGTTTTTTCTACAACCCAAGTAGACTAAGTGGGACATCATTCATTTATTATTTATGACTCTTCACTGGCCACTTAAAACTTCAACCTTCATTCAGATGTACTCCTCCCCTCTGCTTTTTTTAAAAACTAACAGTTAAATGTTTGACAGGGTTTTTGAGCTATTCTTACTAGCTCCCATAATCACTCGGTTCTAACATTACAGCTTTTCTGGATCCCCTTTTAAATGAATGGTTTGGAACACATCTAGTAAAGTATTATTCTTGGTTTTGGTATTGCTTAAGAGTAATTTTGCAAACATAAATAAAAATAGTAAATGAATATCATTCTACTTGTTAAAGGAGCTGTGTTCTGCTTATTATCCACTACAGAAAGTAACTTTTCACAGATATTTTAAATTTGCTTTTAAGTTCTTTAATATCTAAAAATAAAACCATTACATTTATTAAGCATGATTTTATGCATGTTGTGACTCAAGAAAAAAATCTATTTTATAACACTTACTTTTTAATGAACATTAGAAAGAATCTTCTGTCCTCTCTTTGGAGAACCAAAGTCTTTCAGCCGGAACTTAATTACTCAAACAAACAAACAGAAAAGCTTTTTTGGGGGCGGAGTTAGCATGTTGCTGCATGATAGTCATAAAAATGTACTCTGAAATAACCGCTGCAGAAGAATATAATTATGCTCACAAATAGAGTTGTTAGAGATGAATGAGCAAAGAGTGAACAGAATGCATTGCTTGACAAATTTTTCTCTGTCTCTATCAGCTTCTTATTTGTTAGCTGCTTTGGTCTCCCTTGAATCCCTTTGTTCTTCTAAATTAGCCTGCAGCCATGGTGGCAGCTCGTGTGTGTTCCCACAACCCTTGGAGCTCTACCAGACATGTTCTGCTGCAAATAGAATCTCCTGAGCAGGGCAGGTGAGAGGACATCAGCCAGAATAAGGATCTGGTCTTGTAGCCTGGGGAGTCGACAAAGGTTGACCATTCTTATTCTTTTGATAAAAAGCCAAATAAATATTACGGATAAACAATAATGTCAATAAATTACTCAGGTGTGGAAAACAGGCTGAGAGCTGAGCATGTGGAACATCTGGCTCATCAAAGGCAACAATCCCACCGAAACAAGGTGGAGTAATAACCTGAAAATCACATCAAATTCTCAGAAAAATGATGGAAAAGAAATAGAAACTTTGAGTACAAAACCTGCTGGTACGGTTACTGTCTTTGAAGTCGTCTATGAGCAAATTCAATATCAGTATATGTGCTCTTACTGAAGAAACAGAAGATGAAGTAAGTGAATTCTAGAAAGGACGTGTAACAGGTTCCAGCATTGACATCAAAGTTATCCTGAATCACTGAGGTATTAAAGTAGAAAAAGAAGGAACTGTATCTACAACACAGCTACTGACAGTGGAATCAGATGAATTAGTTTTGCAGCTTTTATCGTATCTCACAATGGCATTCTCAAGAATACATGAATATACAAAGATGGAGTTCTTACCTATAAGATCCACAATGGACTTTCAGACTAAGGACAACAGACTGACTTTCAGGCTATCAGATGACTAAGGGGAGTCAGTTTTGATTCAAGCCACTATCGTGTAAGAGAGAAAACAGGCCCTATAAAGAACTGAAAATAAGAAATGAGATGCAGGGAATTCTAAGAGCAGGCCAGAATCACACAGTGATGCTAGTTACCGGGGCTGGCTTTAGAAGACCGTTGCTTGAAGTTTACAGAGCATGTTGATACTGTAACGCTGTTATAAGGCATGCAGCTCTACCAAGAGTGGAGAGGCTGTTTTGGTGAGTATCTCAGTGGTGAAGACAAGGATTCAGAGCCATTTTTCTAGGCAGCTGAAGCAATTGTGGAAACAGGCTTTTACAGAGAGTAAAGAAGCAACTGGAACATAAAGCAGCAACAAAGTTTCCCATGAGTTATTAAAACATAAGAAGGTATAAATCAAAAGATTTACAGATTTATTTTTTAAGTCAGGAATTTTGCAAAAAAGCCAAGGTAAATGGGAAGTGCGAATCAAATGTCCCAATTTTTATTGAGCAAAATAGAATAGAAGACTACTGCTGGAATTTTTCACGTCATAAGATCCCATCTACCTTTTACAGCTTTATATATGCTGAAGAGTAACACAGAGGAGCTAGTAAGAGAATATCAATGGAATTTCAGAAAAAGAAGTTTGTAAGGGCTAAAATATTTTCAGTTTGGCAGCTGCTTGAGAAAAGATGGGAACACAATAAGAATATATTATATTGCAAGGACATATATGGTCATATAGCTCATTGGGTCCACAATGAAAAATTTTGGATTCGCAAGAAAAGTTTTGAACTTCTTCTTTTCAGAGCATAATGAGGGAATTAAATCTCTACCCAATTTGCTATGAAGTGATACTAAGGTAGGAAGATCCCTGGTAATTTTTAGAATGGGAATGGAAAAGGTGCTGTGGTAATTGCAAAAGTCTTTTGATGGTGTAGATGGCCTTGACTGACTGTTAATGTGTGTTAATGCATGATGATGACTAAATTACCATGGAATAGACAGAAAGTATGGTTTAAAGTATGGCTAGAAACTGTGCTTGAGGTGGCAAGAAAAAAACAAATGCATAAAAAACCAATGAGAAGATGTTGAACAAGCTTGCCTAGTAACAAATAATCAGACATCATCAACAAATCAGACACTGTAATAGCTGAAGGAATTTCTTACTAATAAAATCTTGAGGATGATGGAAGTTAAGGAGTTGTACAAGAGCAAGACTGTCTGTTTCTCTAAGGGAAATGTTTAGCCACAACCAGCTAACTGAGGAAAAGAAATCTTGTGTATCTGTAGCTTGGTTTGGTGTCTTTTTTGTGTGGATATATAACCTGCACATCTAGTAAAAATGGGGAAAGCATAGTGTAGAGATATACTTTTTTAGTGAGGAGGGGAAACTGGAATATGCAGAGGAAACTCTGATACAGATTATGGAAAGACCTGTGAAGATCAAGAATTGTAAACGTAGTGATTCCTGAGCACTTCAGTGGGCCAAAGTGCTGTGATGTTAGAATAAAGGCTAATGAAACATCTCTTGGAAGGCTGTTTGGACAGTTTTTAAGTGTGTGACTGACCACAGTAAAGAAGTATGACAAGCAGTGAACTAAACCTGAGAAGTCTGGTGTAAATTGCCAGCAGCAGGAGCAATACAATAGTGATACAGATCAGTGGAGCAAATTGTTAGAGCAGTATCGGACCTCTAGCCCCCCTCCTGCTTTTGTTTCAGCCCTGTTTATTATTTTCTATAGGTGTTTGATATGCAGAATTCAGTAGCATTTCTTTTCTTATAAGTAGGTCCAGATCCAAAGTTAACTGAGGAAGATAACAGTGATTACACTCAGCCAAGGAGAAACCAGAGAACCAGGTTTCCGATATGAATTAATATGTGCATGACTAGTATCTGCAGACAAAAAAATGCTCTTCAGTTTTCACTCTGAATTTGCTGTTTTGTAGATGAACTCTTCTAGCCCACTTAGCAGAACAGATGTGGAAGTCTTTTGAAATAGCTGTGGTTACTGCATATGCAACAATAGGCAGTGTTTGAATGTGAATTTTTCCATTTGGACCATTGCGAACAAATAGGAACAAGATCTAGGACTTGTTTCTCTGCAACTTTATTAAAAATTAAAAATTATCCAATTAATTTGTACCAATTCCAGATATATATGTAAGCCATGCAGATTTCTGAATTACGGAAAACTAGCTGAGCAACTGTAAAAATACAGTGCTTTTTGTGGTATAGGTCCACAGGTTCTTCTGAAGCAGGAGTTTGGAAAAAAAGGACCCATGTAGCTTGGAATAGGGGGTGAGAATTAGCCAAGAATCTTTGCCATAGACTGAAAGGACATCTACTTGTTGAAGGCAGTAGTACGGTGTGGATCCAGTTGTGCTTAGAACTAAATTACATGCAAACAAATGAAATCAATAAGAAACAACGAAGGGCCCAGTATGGTCCGTATGAAAGATCATTTATACCCTCTCTGTTTTACCAGGTTTTATACAGTAACAAGCAATATACGTATTTACATTTTGGAAGAGAGTTATTTTTCAGGCAGTCTGAATGCAAAATATGCATTTTCTTGCTTTGTTCTGATATCAAAAAATATTACCTGAAGCTATGATATCAAGAATTCTTCATCAAATGAGTAGTGCATTTGTTTTTTTTTTTTTGCTAATTAGAAGTTACATTCTTTAAACTATATTTAATTGGCAATGTATATATATTGCAATATTGTCATATGTAATTACATATTAATTTTAGCTTGTATTTTCCCTAGCTGCATATTTTTATATGCATGGTATTAGTACACTTGTGTGAATATTTTCTTTAAATTCCATTTAAAATTCCATTCCCTATGGTTAACTCCTGTATTGTCCACAAAATAAGCAATGTATCAGTAATCAGACATGCTGAGTACCTGAAATTCATGAGATTTGGAATTCAACTAACTATATAAACATTGCTGGCTAGAGTTAGGCCTGGTTTCCTCAGTGTTCAGTGAAAAACATGAAAAAAGAAATTCTGTTCTAGCCCAGTTTTTGTAGCCCACCCATTACTGTCATATTTGAAGTCTTATAAAACCATCCATTAGATAAAAGGGAAAGTGAATAAGAAAGCTATATTTATAAATTCAGGGTTCAGGGTAGACTTTAGATCGCCTTTTGACAGGCCAAAAAATGACCTATAAGTCAATGGAATTAGATCAGAATAATTAAGATCAGAATATGACCCTTCAGGGCACATCGTGTTCACACTTTTTCTAACCCTTTGTACAGCTCTGTCAGCAAAAATGGGTCAAGGAACTGCTCCGGATAGGTTGCACAGAGATCTTCATGACCCTAAAGAGATTTGGGTGCTGTTAAACTAATGAACACTTCTGTGTCTGTATTTCTATCCAAGAAGTATCTGGGCTTGGCTGGAATCAGTAACAAGTGCTGGGTAGTGTGATAGGAATAGCTTTAAGGGAAAAACTGTAAAATAACAAATAAATAAAGCCTATAATGAAATAATGTAAAATTCTTCCAAACCCTCATGGATCATTTAGATTTGTATAACCTACGGTAATGTGCAACCTACTGTAACGCATAACCTGTTGCATAAAATTGCATAGCTTTCTCCACAGGAAGTAGATTATGGGCCTTTCTGAAATAAGGGATGAGAGTTAACATATTGATTTTCTTTTTCTCTGGCCTGATATGGCTTCTAATGTTCGCTTAATGCTCCAAGTACTTATGCTGCTTCTGCTCAACCTATCTGGGGGGAAGAGGGAAAGGGAAGGAAGATAATTATATAAGTCTTTGTTGCTTCAAAAGCCTCTGCTGACATGGTGAATCAATTAATACATTGGTTTCATTGACTACCTTCTGAAGGAATAGAGCCAAAAACCAGGGCTTTCACCAGAAGATTTCAAGGAAAAGTAATGGCTGGCAGGTGGAACTATAGTTTCATGAATTCTCTGATTCTGCACATAGATACCGATGGAAGCTGATTGTCAGTGTATGGGAATAGTCTTCTGAGCATGTATAGCAAAAATCAAATAGCTTCCCTATTCTTTTCACAATATTTGTGGTCATGAAAGAGCATAGCTGGAGACAAAAAGCTGTATTAACTGTCTGCCATTACTGATTTCTCAGTAATGATGATTTTGGTGTCACTACCTGAAGTTTTTGAATCTAAAAAGGTACATTGGCCAAAATAGAGGTCACCGGTTGCCCAATATATTAATGGATGTGAACTGGTCACTTACTGCTTCCTTCTGGTCCTGTGGGTGTAACATATAAGGGTAGACTGTGGGTCTTCATTCTGCTCTAGTTGCTGATCCTTATGAGATGAATGAACATGCCGGTGAAGGGACTTCAAGAATATACGCACTGCAGGCAGAGAGATGGCCACTTAAGTGTAATGAAAGCCACACAGCTAGAGTACTCTGAAAGGGCTATTTGCCCCCAGATACTTACCCAGCTTTGTGTCTGAATTTTACAGACTAAGCAAAGGTCCATATAGGTGAGTCTAGCTTAATGCTAGCCCAGATCTATCCTTACATTCTGTAAGGCTTCGTCACTCTGAGATGATATCATCAGCCTTACCAAGTGTATGGTCAGACTTCCTTTAATTTCAAACAGCCAAAATTTTGGCATAAATATTTACATTGGTAGTGTGAAGCAAGTCTCATGAGCTTTCAGAGACTGACAAATCTTTTCTATGCCAGTAACATAAACCAAGGGGAGTCTAGTGCAGAAATGCTGCCAAGTAGAGCTGAGTGGAACACTTTTGCTTGCTTACTTTGTACACAGAGTAAATAAAAACATTTGTGAACATCAGTTGTTTTAATTGAAAAGTTATCAAATTAATATTGATATTTTCTAAATGGAAATTTTGACTCTTTTACTCAAAAAAACTCTTTTCAGAAATTAGTTACATTTCATAAACTAGGTGAAAAAAGAAGAAAAACTCACCCAAACTGAACAGTTTCCCTTAGTTTGAAACTGGTCATCTTTCATTTTACTGGGGGAAAAAAAAGCCAATGGTTGATGGCCAGCCAATATTAGGTTAGTAATTTGTATTGTTTTAGTTATAATTGCCTTTCAGTTCTGTGAAAACACAAAACAGTTTTCATGCTTGATATTCCTTTTCTCTTGGCCCATTTTTTTCTTAAAAGAGAGGTATTGTCAATGGCCTCACTTAATACTTTTCTACCATGAAAAAGATGCTGATTTTCAGTTGTGGAGAAAAGTGGTGGTTTTACCTGAGATACAACGTTGCAGATTTGCTGCAGAAGACTCTGTGAACCTGCCACAGTGATTAATCTTCAGTCCTGGCTGCAAAGGAACCGCTACACTCTTTGACAGAACTGACACAATTTTTACTTCACATCACACTGTGAAAACTCTCTCTTTAAAGATTCACCTGATTTCACATGCAAATCTTTGCCAAAAAGAGATGTATCTGCCAAAGAGAGATATGTGAAAAAAAGTCACTTTCAGTACCATTAGTTAGAACAGCAGTAGCAGGCTGTGGTCTTATTTTCATGGTTCTCAAGGCTAATATACTGAGCCTATTTCTGTAAAATAGCTAAAATACTAACTAAATTTTAAAATATTTGAAAGTTAAAATATATTTACAGTCTTCCTTTTTTTTTGCCTTATATTTTTCAGTGTTCAAAAATATAGTAAATATTTTAGTTCATTGGGCCTTAGTAAAAAGAACGAAAATAACTTTGTTCTTTTTATTCAAAGGGCAATTAAGGAAATGTTTTCAGAAATGCTGTACTGGAAGTTTTTACTCTTTTAATTGCACACTGTCCACTCCTCCTCGTGTAGTTCCTGGAGATACAGTAGGTAGAGATCTGGGTACTATTCCTACTAATACTCATCATACCACACATAGCCAGTCAGGAATAATTGTCTTTCCAAAGACCTTAAAGGTTAACGAAGCAAGATAGAAAAAGAAGTATTAGTATTTCCATTTTTTCCAACGTGCACTAAGAGACTGAGTGATTAGGATGCTTGCCCAGTGTCAGAAGAGTTTGTAGCAGCACCGAGAACTAAACATGTGTCTCCATATTTCCAGGCTACTGCTTTAAATGGAGACACTCTTTCCTTCTGTATGACCTTATTCTTCCAGACAGTCTGTATTCAAGATTCAGAGCAGTCAAAACTGAATGTATGAATACCCGTGTTTCAAATTTGTAATATTTTGACAAGCTTCAAAAAAAAATTGCCTGTTAACTTTCTTTTAAAAAGGCCATTAAATAGTCTGGGACTAGATGGTAGGCCACACTTTCAAAAGTTTTTGCCAGGAAAAATATCTTCTTTATGTATACAAATCAAAGTTTATGTGACTAGGCTGGACATTTACATGAACAAATATGAGTTTTGCCTGAATAAACACTGATACATGAAGGCCCCACTGGCGTTTCTCAGGATAGCACCCTAACTGAATGCTATTTCTAGAATTAAGTATTCTACCTATTTTGAAAGTGCGATTTTCTATGATCTTACAAGAATGACTTTTTTCATATAAGTAAAATTCTAGAAGAATATTAACTTCATGAAACTAAGCAGAAAAGTTTGTTTCTATTTTTTTGTCTAAGGTTTTAAGGCAATAAAATTTCCTCTTAGAAAGGTATTTACTACTTTTGCAGTATACTCTGCATTATAACCACATCCAGAAGAAAGTTCGACTACACAAATCATGAAAGCAATGCCTATTTAACTTGAATTCATAATTTATTGGTTTTGAATGCATCACTTTGATCAGCAATAAAAAGGGCAATTAATCAACACTGCTTTGCAGGGAAAGGGGAGAGGGAAGAAAAAAGCCTGTGATTTCATTTTGCAATAGAAGAACAGTCTATGTTCTTTTGCTTAGGACTTGCCTCAGTTTATCCTTGCCTGCTTTATCTGGCCACCATCACCAAGTGGAAGATCCTGACTTGGGAACTGGAGGCTCTCCAAAACATATGGAAGTTAAATCAAAATAAATATCCTCTCACCTGCAACGTAGCTCTTCTATTCAAACTGGGAGGTCTTTTAAGAGACTATCTCCTTGCTCCCTGTTTAGTATCTTGGAATTTGATCCAAAAAAAGAAGTGTCTAAATTTAAAACTGCAATCCAGAAACCTCTGTTTACTTGCTGCCAACTCCTAGAAGTGTCTAAACTCTAAAGTATGACTTATTTTTATCTTCAGGTGTCTAAGGCATGGACCTCTCTGCTACATACAAAGGACGTTATGAAGTTCTTCCGCAGCCGCTCCCTTTAGAAGAGGGCCATGAGAGAACGAGAGCTGATCTGTCCTCCTAACTATATCAATTGCACAAAAAGCCAAAATTCTGGGATTGATTTCTTCCTCAGCCTGCTCCCTGCCATTGCAAAAGCCAATTAAACCAAATTTCCCATTAGTCCCAATCAATAACTGAGAAGTATCACATTTTTGATTTGCTACTGCAGACAGAGGCACAGATTTTTTCCAGCTTTTGCAGAGGTGTGCAACCAAGTTCACTGAAAGTGTGTTCGTATTGATAGTCCATTCCCCAGGGTGCTGCACAGTCCAGCCTGCCCCTGAGATCATAGTACCTCTGCTGTTCTTGAATTCATCCTGAGCTCAGGTTACTATAAATTCCATTTGTGATAGCTGGCAACAAGGACCTTCTAAGTAGGCTCCTGTTTAACATGTCCTGTTTGGCATTATCAGAGCAAGGGCAGTTCTGATAAAATAACGCCCAACTGCTGCACTTTTGAGAATCTTCTTGAAACTAACCACACCAGAGGTTCCTTTCAAAAAAATTTAAGTAGCTAACTACATACACTAACCTGCACTTGAGGGCACTCTTGCAGGTAGGTAATAAAGAGTTGCAGGTTTAACATGGTACTGAGATTGCTAGGGGCTAATATAGCCAGCCATGAAGGTATAGCCTCTTTTATCAAAGGATGAAACTCAGCCCTGTGCAGTGGTCTCATCCAAGCCTATTTCAAGATATCATATCCTTCATCAAAGCCTTAAGTCTTCATAATTGATGAAGACCTGCATAAACTTTTTGTAAGATTACTCTGCACAAAATAATTTAAATTTTGCTGAGAGAATATGTTTCCCTTTATATTGCTTGCTATTAAGTGATTTAATTCTGCTTGTCATAGACTGCTTCACACCCTTTTCACCATGCACCAAAGGAATGCTGGTAATTGCCTATTGCTGCAGGTATTCTGAGCCCCCTCTCATACTGATGAGTATAGATTCATCAGCCCTGTGGGAAAAGGGTAACCTGTGTGCACCTCAATATCAAAGAGGAAAAATTAAACCCTTTAATTCTGTCACAATTAAAAGTAAAACAAAGTTAGTGTTGTTTAGCAATAAGTTTATAAAAACTAAAATGAAAACACAAGTTACTCGTGCTACCTGGAAGGTAGTTCCGTAATTTTAGGATTTCTCTTTTTAGATATCTGCATTTAGGACTGGTTCCAGTTCCTTCACAATCATCCTATCATAATCAAGCTTCATGCTACCAGTCATCAGGTATATTGGTCAGTCCAGCATCTGCTGGTGAACGTGATTCGCAGAGCATCTCCTACTCCTCTAGGTCTGCCTTGCAGTGTGAGGACTCAAAATGAGCAGCAAGCAACTTAGCATTCCATTCCAAAATACCTCTCAACTGTGAACTAAGGGGCAACTCTATGAATTCTGCTGGTAGAACAACATCTATAACTGCGTTTGAGTCATGGAGCGTAACTTGATCCTCCAGAGTTAAACTTCTCAGAACAGAAGCCATGACAAGGGCTACTGCTTCCTATTACGTACCTGCCAAACAAAATGAGGTATTAAAAGGTATTCCAAGCCTTTCCTTCTTCCTATCTCCTTAACTTAAGTGAAATTCAATGGCTCATAATCCTACTTCATTGATCACGCATAATGACCAAAGAAAACTGAGGAACCTTTTCTACATTGAACTTGGAGAACAAGCAAAAACAATGTTCTGCCTTGGATTACTTGCCTGTTATTGCAAGGCCTTAACTTTTTCCAGCTGTTTAGTGAAACTTTAGACAATCAACTGCTTAGCTTCAGCAGCCTTACTCAGACATAATATCAGGGTATTCCTAAAGGCTAACTCTGGCAGAGTGAAGATAATCTTCTTTAGTTCTTTTTTGTAGTCCTTGGAGAGAAACAGCATCCAAGTTTGGCTAAAGTCTAAATTTGAAACTGGATCATCTAAGAAAGACAATATGGTTACATTCCTGCTGTAAATCGCGTTATAGAGGACCCATCCTTCTGCACTGAACGCAGAGGGAAGAGAGAGATTAGCCATTGTGAATGCCTCCACTTTTTTAATAATGATTTATCATCACAAATTATATCTCTTCAAAATTAATAAACACATGCCAGCCCGAGTAACATTTGTTCTTAGAACTATTTAGAAGCTAACTGCAATACATTAATAACTCCAGGAAATAAATTTGAAAGTGTAGTGAAAAGATACTGCCCCATTAACAGTTTAGGGGATTCTGGTTACCTGTCATATCTGTTTTCTCTTCTGTCCTATATAGTTTGCTGGCAAAATCCAAATGGCTGGAACAGTCAAAACTGCTTAAGTATTCAGATACCTTACTTTTAGTCAGATAAGAGGGAAGTGGTTGTTCAGATGTATTTGCCTATATCACCTTTAATATTCACTTTTAAAATCAGATAGTTTAATAAAAATCTGGTTTTGCTTTATTAGTGTCTGTCATAGCAGGTTGAAGACAACTATAACTTAGCAGTTACAAAACACTGTAACAAACTTTAATATATAATTAATAATCAATATATAATTACATATATTATATAAAGTAATAATTATACACTATACTATTTTATATGATTATATATTATTATATAATTAATATATAATTAATATTTAATCGATATATAATTACTAAATAGCAACTATAACAAAATACTGTTACCAAAATCAATCTATCTGTCTGTCTGAGTTCTCTTTTTAATTCTCTCTGTGTTAAGTTGCCTGAGTGAGCAAAACTTGTGGAGAAGGCATATGGAAAATCAGCTGAAAAGTCAGGAAGCAAAACAAAAAGTGATTCATATCGTTTCATTCATTCACATTCAAACAGGAAAGCTTTCAGAAGTTTCGATTCAAACAAGCCTGCCATTCCCTAGGAGCTACTAGTTAGATAGAAGCCATATAAAGTTATGTCTAATGCATAATTACTCAGCATCAGTGCACAGGGAATTAGGGGATGCTATAAATCTGTTGACATTGACAGGGACAGGGGGCAATTCTTTTTTTTACATATGTAGAGAAAGAGTAACACCAACTTCGCATTGCTCAAAGAAAATGCAATTATAGGAATGCTATAAACCTATAGCTGTTGGTTTGCCTGTGTTCTCATTCAACCACTTCACAGAAAGTGGAAGTCCTTGTAGGATCCTTTGATTTTGCTTCAGACACCTTCCCTTTCATTGTTTAACTGAATATCTTTTGCTCTGTGTAGAGTTCAGAGAGCTCCCTGCGTTGGTGATTCCCATTACACTGTAAGCTAGTGGCAATTTACAGTACATATGGAACTTATTTATCAAGAATGTCATCTTCTCCCAAAGTTGCAAGCATTCTACCGTGCATCAGTGGGAATTATGAGAGTGGTGAGCCTCAAGGAAAAATTACGAGGTACTGACCTATAGTCATATTTGTCATAATTCTGTGTCACAATAAATAGTTTCTGAAGCAGAGAACCATTTAAAGTTGAATTTATGCCCATTTGAAGTTGATATTTGAAAAAATGAGCACTTTTACATACAAAACTTACTCTCTCTTTTAACTTGGTTTAATATTTTTCATATTGACACTTTATGCTTTGTTGTACATGTCTTCCATGCAAATACCCAAATATGATCATTTCATTCTATTACTGCGTCTGGCGTGTTTATAATCACTGTAACAAACAGCATGTAGTAAGTATCACAGGTTTCAACAGAGCTTCACAAGCCTGTTTGTGACCCTGGGTACTGTCAGGGAGCAGCAAGGCAGGAGGTGCTGCTCATGGGAAAGGGGGTCAGGAGCCAAACATGATGACCACAGGCAGAGGCAAGGTTCTTGCAGCAAGGGTGAAGTCCTGCCGGACCTGACCAAGGCAAGCAGAGCAGATCTGACAACAGTAAGTTTCAGCCAAGAGTCCAGATCACTAGACGAGTCCACTGTGAAGTTATAGTCCAAGCTGCTCCTGAAGGAAAAGGGAAGACCCACTGCTGAGGCTTCTTAGCAGAACTGTCTCAAAGAGCTCTCCTCAAAGGTGGACATCTGCACCATTATCGAAGCTGACCCTGAGCCCAGGCTGCCAGAACCCCAGGAGGAGGATGGGGAATGTGCTTAGGGCCATGCCAGGTACTTTCTTGGATGAACAGTTTGCACTGAAGCCTGAGCTGCCATGGCTAGATTACAACTGGTCCACATAGAATCACAGAATGGTTGAGGTTGGAAGGGACCTCTGGAGATCATCTAGTCAAACCCCCCTGCTCAGGCAGGGTCCTCTAGAGCACATTGCCCAGGATTGCGTCCAGGCGGGTTTTGACTATCTCCAGCGAAGGAGACTCCACAGCCTCTCTGGGCATCCTGCTTCAGGGCTCAGTCACCCTCTCAAGAAAGGAGTTTTTTCTTCCTATTCAGATGGAACTTCCTGTGTTTCGGTTTGTCCTCGTTGCCTCTTGTCCTGCTGCTGGGCACCACGGAGAAGAGTCTGGCCCCATCCTCTTGACACCCTCCCTTCAGATACTCATATTTTGTCAATTAAACCTTGCAGTGCTCTTGGTTCATCTGAATTCATTCTCTTTAAGACCCATTACCAAAACTATGTGCTAGAACATGGAGAAAAAAAATATGTTTATCACATGCAAAGAAGATGGCAAAAGCTCACTCAAAAACTTTCTCATGGTTTGTGGTTCATAAAAAAAGTAACTGACTTTTAAAAATCATCTTTTCTTGTACCTTTCTGCACAAACATGAACATAATGTATGGATTTTTATGGCCACGTAATAATTGAAATTTTTATGCTTGATAGAGTATTTAGATAATTAATAAATGCTTTTTAATTTGTATTTTTATATTAGTAGTTCAGCTCCAGACATGCAAAGCATTCTGTGAATCATTTTATGGTCCCACACAGTCCCTCAAGTAAATTATCATGGGTAAAGGCCAACCAGAATAAAAGGGCCCAGATCTGTTTGTTGAAAGCTCTACATATATATTGCTCAGCAAAACTGGCAAAATTCCAACATATTTTCTTCTTACATCTCTTGTTAATGTACCATCTCTTCTTAATGCACTTTTTGATCTGATGTTTTCCTCTCTGGCCTTTCATAAACACTTTGTGCCTCACTAACACAAGGTAAAGTTAATTGAGCAGGATTTGCCCTGACCATTAAAAAGATGTTCGAGGTTCAGAAAGACTGTGATCTCTTGCTAAAGTGAGTGATAACAACACCACACACATCTTATCTATGATGAGTACTCTGTTGATCTCTAGATCTGCACTAACCCACGGACTTCATTTAATTTTTACAAGTGTGCTGTCCGTAATCCTGTTTGGGCCCTCACCCTACCTCTGTGGTACATACCCTGGGCCAAAATGCTCAGAAGGCTTCTAGAGGAATTCTTATACACAGCAGAGGGTTGACTCAGAAAAGGTCTTAAAAGTTTTCTCTGTTTCCATTCAGTAAAAGGAAAGCCTCTTAATAAATGAAAGCTTTGAAGTTTTCACATCTGTAATTCTGTGGGTATTAACGGACAGAGCACTTCATAGTGATCTGATTATCTGATCTGACTACCTGTAGGAGTGTGAGAGAAGAGTTGAGATTGACAAGAGCATCTCCTGATAAAGAGAATTTGAAGTCTATTAAAAAAAAAAGATCTCTCGCTGTCCCTTTCAGAGAAGGCCAGAACCAAAGGGGAATCCTGGACTGTCTCCAAGATGGACTGGCCTGAAAGATTGGTACAGTGAGGAAGAAAACCAGGCAGGAGAATATACATAGGATTTTTTTTTCCCTTGGGCATGGATTCCATAACTCTTCTGTTGTCTAAAATAGCAAGTGATAATTTAAGAAATCTCCTTTGCAGAGTTTCTGTCATTTGCTTCAGTCACGAAGTATCCCCTAAAATGTGTAGCCTAGGAAAAGAGAGATTTATGAATGGTGTTGGGGTTCTTGGACACTAAAGCTTAGCTTCCTTTTATGAGAAAGGGTACCAATGATCCTAAACATAGCAAATAATATTAGAGAAGAATGGAGAAAATATATTGAAATACATAGGCATAATTATGGGTCCTAGCACAGCAGGCTGATGACTGTCTAGCAAGAGGGATGTTGACCAGTGCCATGACGGGCAAGGTCATGCTATCATCTCATTTCCTCACTGGCCCTCTTGGGATGGCTAGTAGCCCTAGAGAAAGAGTGTTTAAAGTAATGATGCAGTGAGCAATGATTATTGCTATTGATTTGAGTGGATCAACTGTGCTACTTTTATTTTGTCTGTTGATATTGCTAATGCTTGTTCAGCCTTTTAAGAGTACATATTTATGATAAGGAGAATGGAAAAGGGTGTGGATGGAGACATGTACAGGTGGAAGAGGGGTGTTTTTATTCCAGATACAGTACACACGGTGTTCTATCTACAGCCTTACCAATTTCACCTGCTCTATACACCATATTCCTACTGGAACTATGGCATTTAATTGTTGCCACAGGATAATTTTTAAATCTTTTTTCAGGCTATGATAAAGTTATGTGATACGCTTCTCCAGAACTGGCACTGAGCCAGTAGTTTTGAGTCCTGTGTTTGTGCAGATTATGATTCTCAATTAGGTGTCCTTTGTGGATTTCAGGCTGATTTTTCAGGTCAATTCTCCAGTTTGTTAAGAGAGAGCACACTTCTGGGCCATCTCACCTTTGTGTTGTTGGCAAATTAAAGTAAGCATACTCTCTGTTTCTGAACATAAGCTGTTAATGAAAATACCAAAAAACATTAGATCCAGGGCAGCCCTTTAAAGATCTCCATTCAATACATCTTTCAGGCTAACACTGAACCATTATCAACCATTCTGTGTGCAAAGTTTTTCACCTACATTTTTGCTTGCACTAAAGTAATTTAATCTAGTCTCTGGCTGTGTCTACATTTATGATCTGAATTGGAGTGATAGTGGGATTTTTGCCTATTTATGTGCATTGGTTTGGTTCACCAGAGACGTTGGCATGTGTGACCTAGCTTCCTTTCCAACACAAATAAATCCAAAGTTCTGCTCCAGGTATGTACTGAAAAGTCTGCTATCCTTACCGGGGCTGGTTGGATCCACATTGGTCGTGGAGATTTTCTGTTCAGAGGACCAGACTAAATCTAACCTAAGTAAAACTCCTGAACTGTGTATGGGATAGCTGTATGGGTTTTCAGCACCAAATGCTTCTATCTATTGATCTGCTCCTGTTGTGCCAGATTACTTGCTGAGGTAGGCATGTTCTCCTAGACTGCTTATGTGACTATTGTATGTGACCATATTAACAGTCCTGTTAAAGTCAAATATACTTGGCTAATTATGATTCCACAGCTGTGTTACAATGGCTTAATTTGATTGCTTTAATGTTTTCTTTAATTTATAAATGTTCCTATGTGATTTGGAACTGACTAAAGAATTACATATCTACAGATGCCTAAGCAGCCTCCTGAGAGCTCATGGGAATTAGAAATCATTACATCAATCAGAATTTTGTGAAGGAGCATTATAATCATTCTCTCCGAGAACTGTGAATTTGAGCACTGTACTTGTCAAAACTGTTATTTTTTTTCTAGTTTACTTTTCTTTGTCCATTTTGCAATCAGGTTAAAGACAAAGTAAGTCAAATCTTCTAACTATATGGCTGAGAAACACTGTATTATTGGTGGGATGTCTGTTGCCATCTTCTTGTAGGAAATTATGCAAGTTGTTGATATTTGCTGCTAATAAAATGAATTCTGTGATCTTCTAAACAGCAGGACTCTCTGTAAAATTTTTCATGAAACTTGTCTGTTCGGGGTAAAGTACCACAGTGTGCAACTGGAGGAGATAAATGAAGGAAAGGACAAATTTCCTATCTCCCTGTCCCCCTAGATGAAAGATTCATATTGAGAAGCACCAGGTTTCTAAGGGAAGAACAATTTTCAACCAGTGGAACTGGGATCATAAAAGTTCATAAGAACAAGCTTGAGCTGAACCTACCCCAGATACTGGGCCCTGTCCTCTTCTGGTATAAATAGGTAGAGCGCCATTCCTGAAGGCTGTGATGATTTACCCTGGTTAAATCTTCTTTATGGCACTTTGAAATGTCTTTCTTGATGGAAAACTTGCTTTATTCTCTGACTCTCTGATTTTCTCAAAGCTATATATTTGCTTAGTAGCAGTTACTAAAAGATTAAGTATTTGAAAATGCTTGATGCACTTATCACACTCTTTGTGCTTTTGGGTCTAATTCTTCTCATAAGCAATTTGCCAATCTGAAATAACATATCACCGTAACTGCAATGCCTTTGATGGAAACAGCGGGAGAATCAGACCCCAAATATTTTTGTTATTTATATACCCAGAAGTTCCTGCTTCCAATAGCTATTGCAAGTGTGTCAACACCAGTAGTGACTATGGCAACAGAACTGCTTCATAGTCACTCAGATGGAATTATCATCACTTGTCATCACTTAGGTAAACCAAAAAACCCTCCCCAAATATGTGCATGTCTCTTTATTTCCTGTTACTTACATGTCATGCAGGCACGTTCCTTAGTTCAGCCTCACATTTGCAGTCACAAGACTAAAACCAGAAGTTCGTTCAGGTGGTTTTTCATTCAAAGTGTTACAGCAACAAATCTGTGTACAAGCCTAAGTCAAACTATTTGTCACTTCACATGGTAGCCACTGTGTTAAACTATACACCTGACATTATTTGATAAGAACTGTAATCATCTCAGGGAGTGACGGACAGCTTATTGTGAAGCTGGAGACTTCCCTGGAGTGACTAATGAGCTGTCTGTGGTGCCTTTCAGAAGAACAAATCTGATACAATGAACAGCTCAGGCTGTCGAAACTGATCTTAGATTTTTTCTAGTGGGAACTTCTGATTTATGTATTTGACTGGGCTTGTATCTGGTCATTGGTTCATATAACTAAAGCCTTATTTAAGAACTGGGTCTTTATTACTCCAATTAGAAACTATTAAAAAAAAAGACAACTGGACATTATCTAGCTATAGGGTTGAGAAGAGGAAGACTGCAGGATGCAGAGAAGATCTTTTAAACATAGTGTTGCCTAAAAACTTGCAAGAAGTGAATATTGACTCAACTGGGACAGGTTGTAGATTTAACTTTGCTTTAATTTAAAGTTCTACTGCACTTCAAATGCAACTGTGGTTTTAGAAATCTTGTGCAAAATTTGCTCACCTCATGGTCCTAAAAGTATTAAACTAAAGCCTAGACATTAAGGCAGCTTTGGCAAAGGATGCTTAAATGTTTGCAGTGATTTCAAAGACCTCAGCGTGGTTCAAGGCTGAGAGCAATTCTGAACCCTGGCTTCAAATCAGTTGTCTTGAAGACAGGTGGAGCCAATCACTGTATGTGGCACAGCAGATTGGTGACTCTTCATTGATTGAAGTTATCCTGATCTATCATCTGCTGTACTGCTATTTTCTTTGCAGATATTGCATGTTCCCAAGTAGGGCTTTTAGAGAATAGAGTAAATAGAATGCTTGTTGAGAGACAGTATTTTAATTGTCACTAGTGCATTTGATATCCATGCAGTAGTCACTTTCTCTGTCTCTTCTTGGGATGTTTCAGCTTCAGGACGTGAAGCGGCAAGCAATAAAAAGCTTGTTTTGTAAAGTTTCTGATGAGTTATGTAGGTCAGTCAAAAGGGAACAAATATTTCAGAGAAGGCTTTGAATGAATATAAGTGGATATCTGGTTATCATCCAGTTGGGAAACAAGTCATCTTCTTTGTAACATTTTAATTTTTTCAATTGCTCATTGTTGCTTGTGGTTCTGGTTCCCAGGACTTAGTGCCCATAAATCTCCATGTGAAAGCAATGACTTCTCTTTTGATTTATGTAAAATGAATTAAGATATGAGAAAAAATCCTGGAGTAGACCAGTTTGCAAAAGACATCTTAATATGGCCAGGACAGAAGATCTGCAGGTCTAGCTACAATCCAAATACTGCTGGCTCAGTCTACTTTCTGTATGTCAGCCTGCAAGGTTCCTTGTTGATTTATTCCAGAGGCAACTTTAGACTGGTCCATTACTTCTTAAAGCACAATCTCTCAGTTGGCACTTTAGCAATCTACAGAAGTGTCCATTTTGAAGTCAGAAGAATCTTTATGTAAAATGTATTGTCATTCCTAGGTTTATCTACGTGGCTTCTATCTTCATAATATTGCAGCATGAAGTCATATTCCTGATTGCTCAGTCAACTTCCAGCATGAAGTAATAGGTTATGAAATGATATAGAACATCTGCCTGTAGCAGATATCTTCTGTTGCTTTCACTTCACCAGTAAGGACTATGCCACACTTTTATATATTTCATTGTGTGGAACATGATTGACTGGTGATCTTAGGTTCTTGTAATCATTTGAGTGGTTTAACTAAAGAATTTCATTTTAACCAATAGCCTTATTTCCTTTTATGTATCAATTAAAATATATACTAGGACACCATATCAAGTAGTCATGCACTATGCCAAATATTTATTGTCATAACAATTAAATATGTTATATAATGAGAAAGGTATTAGAAGTTGCTTTATCAAACCTACCAAGACTTGGGGTTGACTGAGAAATGACTTCACGACTGAAGAGAGGAGGGGTTCCAAACTCCCTTCTTAAACTTCCTTTCTTAGGATCTTGTTTTCATTTAAAAATACTCTGCCTTCCTCCAAATATAAAAAATACAGAAATGTGACTAATTTCAGTTCTAGAATTATTTTTTTATGCAAGAAATGATGACCAGTTTTCATGTCCTCCGTAGCAGAGTTCCTATCTTCACTTCTTTCATCTCCGTAACAGTGAGAAATTTAACTCAGCTTCAGTACATGCTTGTTGTTGTCATAGGGAAAGTAACTTCACATCTGTCCTCACAACAGTGACAAGAAAGAAAAAAAAGAACAAATGAAAGTGAGAGAGCATACAGAACAAAAAGAAAATAACCTAGATACTGTCTGGGAGGAAGCACATTGAGTAAATACTATGGAGACTCAGGTCTGCAATGGCCATAGCAGATCTTGCAGACAGTGAGACAGTGGGTGAAATTAGTCATGCCTTATGTTTATGAAAATCAGACATACATATCTGTGCTGGACTGCTGAGGGAGAGAAAAAAACATATTTGGAGAGTGAGTCATCTCACTCTAAGTCATCCTATATAAGACAGGTCAGGTGAATCACCAGTTGGAGAGGCCTATTTCTCTTCAGCAAGTATAAGAGAGCTGAGCATGACTGATATAGACATAATATATGATTTTGAGTTGTCTGCAATCAGATGGCACAAATTCTAATATCCTATGTTGTAGCTGATATAGACGTGTTAAAACATAAAAGGTTCACAGCCTGATAAAGAGGCCCACTAACTCTTCTGAATTACATGAATAATAAAGCAAACCCTAATGAGTTGATTTTTTAGCTGTTGTAAAACAACAAAATCTCTGTTGACAACATGCCAGTGACTCAAAGTTTTGTTTCTCAAGATGAAAATGAACACCTTCCCATTAATTTTACCTAAAGATGCCAATAGAATTCCCCTCACCTCACTACAGCTGACTTGGTCACCCATGCTGCCTTCATAGTCGGTGAAAAGTAACAAGCGCCATTAGTGTGGTTCACTGATAACTGATCTTAAAAGCCTGCTTCATTTGACCTGCCTTATAAACGTGATTTAGGCAGGGAGAAGTAGCTCCATAGATGCTGCTAAGTATACTGATGAGATGTCCATTGGCTCTAAGAACTTAGAGCGATTAGCTCCTGTGTAAAAGTCCACCTTGTACCTGTCTACTGTCAAGTGAACAGTATTCCTAATACATGGAGTAGCTGGTTCCACCTCAGTTTATCAAGGTCACAGTGGAACTTATAGAATCCAAAGATTTATAAAGTAGATGTTAAATTTGTAGTGCTCCTATTTCTAACCTGATTCAGTTCTTATGCAGCTGCCATTACCACACTTCTTTGGAGTAATGTGGGAGATATGTTAAGGTATCAGGTTACGCAGAACAGAACAGACCCACTGTTTCTCCTGATAAAACAGATCTCATTTCCAGTTGCCCTATGCTTTGCTCTCTTTATCCATCAGAGGTGCATCATTTGCAGAAAGCACTCAGTATGTCTGAAAAGCAGAGTATTTCTATTTAGGCCTCTTCCAGGCCATTCATTTCAAAGGCTCTTATCTCAGGCTTTAGCCTTGTGATACTGGACTTTGTGCTGGTAAATAAAGTGAAGAAAATACTCAGTTTTTACTAACCCAGATTCTATCCTTTCTTTCCTATCTGATACTCAGATTTTAGAAGAAGAAAAGGCTAGCACATTTTTTGGCACAAAAATACTTCCAGATTGTGTCTTATTTCTTTGAACTGCGCAAGCTAAGATAATGATGCAAGGATAATTATATTTCATACTTCGAATTTAAGTGGATAGGAGAGAAATATCCTTCTGTGTGGGGCTCTTACATCACGTTTAAAATATCTGTTATTAGCCAAAGCCAGAAAGACCTATGTGTGTATTTAGGGAATGGAGAACTAAACAAGAATTAAAAAGCCCTCCTTCTTTTGTCTTTATATTAGCTAATCTGATATTTTAATTGACTCAACAGTGAAGTTGCCAGTGACCTATCCCATGATGATATGTTTCATCAGTGTACCAGGAAGGTAATTCACCAGCTGCTTCAAAACATGCACTTTCCAGAAAAAGATGAGAGCAAGATTCTATTTTGTCCAAAAAAAACCCCGTTAGGGATCTCCCAAAGTCCTCATCAAGGCCAAAGCAAAATTGTTAAGAGAAAAAGATAAAACTCCTTTAGAAACATCTTTTCCAAAAAGGAAAGACAGTGCAATGGTCTTCAGACTGCTGCTCTAATCATTCAGTCCTGTGCGAGGAAAAAGATTAGAATTAGAAATCAAGAGGCAGTTTCCTGATAGAGGGTAAAATTTGTCACTAAAGGAGACCATGGTAGGACTATCTACACCTAGAAAATGTCTTTCTCCAACTCCTATCACTGTCTGGGAAGATGAGAAATGAGTTAGTGGAGGCTACTTCAAAACTGGTTATTAGACAGACGGTATCCATACTTTTGTACAACTTAAAAACATACTGAATGAACACCAAAAAATGAAAAAAACGGCCTTTTGGAGCTTCGGAATAAGCATACATCTGAATGCTTCTGTTGCCTGGAATGGAGCTGGCATAAGAGCGTGTAACAGTGAACAGTAAGACTTGGCTGGAGTTTGGCTTTCTGCTGGGACACAAGGCAGCAGGATATCTCTGCAATAGCTGTACTAGCAAGACTAGTACAATGCCTTGTGGAATGTAAGAGAATCATCTCTGAAAAGGAAGAGAGAGATGGTGTATGGAGACCTGTTGTGCTCCTGCTGAAATACCTGGGGTATTAATCCTTTCGCTTTTGTCTCATTTCATTTAGGATGCTTTTGGGGCAGACATATCTCTGAGAGGGAGAAATGGCATTTACAAATGAATTCCTCTGGAGGAAGGTCCTTCCTTCCTTTGCTACCTTCCTTCAGCTTCCTGAACAGATTTAGTAAAGTCCCAGAGATTTCGTTTTTCTTTTCTCCAGTCTAGGAATTAACCTCACCAAATGATTGGATAACTTGCTATTACCTTATAATTTGATATTCTTTCCTGTCACTGAGTAATTCTGATACTCTACATTTGAATCATTATAAAATCTTTAAGGAAGATGTGGCAAATAAAAAGAAGAAGTATAATTTGGGGATTCAAATTTTGGATTTGAAAAAAGGGATGGAATCTAAAGATCACCAGATACTGGTAAGGATAACTCTTTCATGCTGTTAGGGTAAGAAGGTGCTCCAGAGCATAAAGCTGTGCCATTCAGAGAGCAGCTGGAGTAGCTTCTGACAGGATATCAGACAAAGCAGTTTGCTTGTATGTCTCTCGCTGTACACAACGTGAAGCTGAGCACTGGCAGAAACTGTTTGAGTGAAAGGATGTTATTAGGTTCCCCTTTCCTCTGTGACTGGCAACGTGACTGTAGCTGACTGATTAGCTAACTTGTTGATCATCATTTTTAGTCTTGACATTGCAGGGCTGTGTTTTTCGGGTTTGTTTTGCTTTGTTGTTCGAGAATGGGATAATAATTTATGATGAAACCATATAGGCTACATAAAAAAAACAAACAAAAACCTTTGCTAAGCATTTGGTATTCAGTCCTCTGACAAGCAGAATTTAGAATTAAAGGTTACTAACATTTTGGCAGTGTGTTCCTTGGGCTTTCTCTTGTATTTCTGCCAAATAGCTCACAAGCCTCAGATTTGATTAAAACAGCAATGCTCTCTGCTACTTGAATGTAATTAGAACCATTCATTACAGCTTTCGTTGACAGTTTGGCAACCTGTACATTTTTCTGAATATGGACAGCATTCCATGGAAACAGTTCAAGGGAAGCGTGAAAGAAGAGAGCCCTTTCTTGAACAGCAGCAAATGGAAGGCTGTCCATACTTTGAGATGTTCACAGGTTGCCAAACTGTCAATCGAAGCTGCAAGCAACAGCTCTAATTAGATTAAGGTAGCAGAGCACTACGTTTTTTCTAAAAGCCAACTCCTGCAACTTGCTGTCCCCTACTACGCAATTGTCATGTAGCCTGTTAGACCACTATATATATTAAGAGTCACTCTATTTTGCTGCTGTATAGCCTGGTCTTAGAATACTGATGGATGGGGAAATAAATGAAGAAAACATGCTTGCCTATGTAAATCTTTTTTCAGGTCACCTTTTTGCAGAATTTGGGAAAAGATTTTTAATAAACTTTACTTGCATTTCCCAATCTAGTATGTGTGAAATAAAATACAGTTCAAATAAAGTCAGAGCAGACCTGGACTTCTTTCAGTCTCCTAATGAATTTTATCTTTCGATTCAAAAAATATTAAGTGAGCTCTTGTTACGTTTCATTTTGCATTCGTCTGTGCACAATGGCTGTGTCCAGGAACTACGAAAATATAGCAAGAAATGCCATTTAAAGTATCTTCCAAATCATCTGAAAACACGAACCCCATTGGCTTTAATCAAATTTTTCTTGTGATTAAAGTAAGAAAGACAGTCCAAAATGTTGAAAATCTGATGAGAACTACTTTCTGTTTTCTCTGTGGCTCATCACTGCTAAAAGGGAAAAGGGAGAGGGCAGATTAATGGACGGGGCAATCTGCAGTTTAGTTTCGCACTGCTTGTTGCTGGGCTACTTAAGTAAACTAACCAGGGGATGATAGCCTCATTGCCCTTTTGGTTTCATGGCAATCTGAATATCGCGGCTTTGCAGGAGAGTGGGTGCTTCTGGATGAATAATGGGTTCAAAGCTGGGATAGTTTTGAGGTCATTTGTTTACTTACAGAATTGTACACAAAGCCCAATTCCTCTCAACAGCAATAGGAACACACAGGCCATGGGCTTTTGCCAAAGCCTCTCACCAGACGGTTTAGCCATGCGCCAGAGAAACATCTGTCTCTTTCTGCCTCCGCTCCTTTACTCTCTGACATTTAACTGCTTTCCTCATTCACTGCCTCGTTAGTTACCCCTCTCTGAGTTTAGAACCTCAGAAAACTTTTTAGCGCTGGGTTGAGCCATGTCTTTGGGAGGGCCATTTGGAAGTGCTTTCTTTCTGCTGTGCAGAGGTGCAGGTTGCAGAGCGGTTAGAACTTGGGACATGGGATGCACCAGGAAGGTCTCAGATTCCCGCCTGCGTGACTGCCGAGCTTTCCCCCTTCCTTCACAGGTCAGCTGAACTTCGCAGAGTGAGCTAGGGGCCGTTATTATTTTTCAGTACCAATGAGTGACCCTTTGGGTTGTGCCTTGCATATGCCCATGCTATTTATCTTTTCCTAGAACTTGGGTATTTTTATACTACTTTAAATTTGTTAGATGAGGAAGTAAGAGAAGCTAAACCAAACAACATCTCTACTGTCAGTGCAGGCATTCTGGTATGATACTGATAACAGCTGATGCCACACAGAGCTGTTATAATTGTATGACTGGGACAGTGCAGATTTTACTACGTTTGGGTAAAATCACACCTTTAAATAAAACAGAGAATTGGTAAAAAAACAACAGATTTTTATTTCCTCTAATGGTGTCCAGCAGATATACTTCTTAAATTCAGTCTACCCCACAGTGGAGCTTGAGTCTAGGGTGTGATCTCCAAGATAAGTAGTGCCAAGCAAACATCAAGTCAGCAGAGCACAGTAACAGAAAGACTAGAAATACTTAACTAATTATGCAATATTTTTCCTATCAGGACATTTCAGCTCATTACTGCAGATAGATCTTATTCTCTTCTCGTTCTTGGAATCACCAACCTTGTGAGTATCTTTCCTTCCTACAGTCTAGAAATAACTGCTTTCAAATGGTGGTGTTTGGCTGGGTAGAGGGCCTCACATACTGTCCTTCTGATATTCGTTCAAGTGATTCTTAGACATAAAATGGGATTTTACTGATAGGCCAGCTGTGTTTAGTACCCACCTCTGCGCTTATGCATCACAGTTGCATTATGTTCTCCCATGGGTTAATCTCTTTTAATGTCTTGCTTCTCATGAGAAACCAGTAGATATATTACAGTTCTGAAAGTTTTCCTGTGCCCCAGAAACACTTTTAACCACTTCTGTCTCAAATTCCCTCTAAAATGTGTAGGTACTTAGATGTAAGAAGCCACTCAAGTTAACTTAACAAGCATCCTTAGCTCCCTGTGTTCTGTTACTAAGCCACAAACATTAATATCTGTGTTGGATTTCAAAGGGAATTTGAAGCACAGATAGGTTAAGGTGCCCAGCCTGAGTCAGAGACTGGATAAAGTCTATCAATGGTAGAGTAAATTATTCTAGAGCTTTGCAGTTAGATTTGTTTCCAGCAATTTGTTAGTAACTCACTTGGGAGTTTCCTACTCTATACTGCAGTCTGCACTGAACACATGGCTTGGACAAAGATGGTCACAAATACCCTTCTGAAGCAGTTTCCTAACTCATGAGGATGCTCAGCACTAGTTTCTTCTCCTGATGCACAGGAATATTTGCAGCCAAAAGTGCCCGACAAGACTCCAGCTTTCAAATTTCAGTCTCTTTCAACTTTCTCTCTTTCTCAAAGGCTACTCTAGTAACTGACTTGATATCACAATGTCAGGCCCTGAGCATTAGGATAGAAAGCTTACTGTATAACGTTTCTTCTACACGGGCTACTCATTTCAAAGGGATTTGCACTGATTGGCCATGCAAAACCTATTTCCTAGCATTTAAACCATATTAACACTTAAACTGATAATTGATATCTTGTGTTTTGGCTTGTTCAGATCCTACTCAGATTCTAGAATTCTAGATTTCAAGCTCATTTTTTTCATACGTGGGCATGTTTTTATACACTGTCTCGATTTGCGGTGAATTAGGTGATATGGTGACAGATCTCCTTATTCCTTAGTGTTTTAAGGAAACTTTACAGTTCTTGGATTAATTCTAACGTCTCAGACTGGATGAAAACATTTTTGCCTCAGCAGACTTAAATTTATAACTTTCCTTTTGTCTTGTGTTCCTGTTTTTCCACATTACCACTATCTGACAGAACAGGTGCCCACCCTTTATGATTTATTGCCAGTCCTTCTGGTGTTATGAATTAATGTTAATATCATTTCTAATGGCTCAAAAGAAGCATGAACCAGAATGGAACTGCCTTTTCCATCACACATATTAGGCAGATGTTTTGGTAATTCTTTCATAGTGACTGGGCTCCTTTTTCCTCATTACTAGCTGTTTTCAGCTGTGCTGCAACCAGGTTCTACCACAGAAGCTCTCTGGCCCTCTATACCTTAGGTTTCCTTTCACTAGTCTTGATATGTGAAATGAAATTCAGCTGAGCATCTTGAGCTGGAGTATATTTAATTTATCTGGATGGCCTCATGGGTAATGTCGTATGCCAGGTACAATATCTCTCCAAGTTCATCTTCTCTTCTGTGTCTGCGTTATGCTATATAAGCCTAAGGATCAGACTAATGGCTGGATCCTGTTTATGCATCAACAACTTTCACTAGAGCCGAACCACCTTTTTTTCTGGGACTAGGTTCTGCAACACTTAACTAGGTTGATCATTTTGACTGTTCTTTCTCTCCTCTGGCTTCTCCCACATGGTAATTGAGGCTGCAGTGTTAAGTTGGCCCCCATAGCATATTTTTTCCTTCTGGTTTCTGTGGCCTACAAATGCAGGAAATTTGTAAATATCCTTCTTTGCCCCGATTCTTTGATTGGCCTGTCAGCTTGTTAAGGTATCTGGCTTCCAATGCTTTGCATGATGGGAGAAAGGATGTTTTGATGTCTTGGTTGCTCTTCTGGGCCTCCCTAGCATCTTGCTGCATGCCAGAGGGCTTTCCTTCTTATTATCGTTGGTCACTGGGAGGTAATTTTGCCTCTTCTATGTCCTGTGCTATCTCCTGAACTAGCTCTCCATGCGTGACCCACTCTGTTACTCTTTGCATGCTCTAGAAGGTGCATTGGGCAGTGAGTATGCACGTTTACGTGCCATGGAGCCACACTTGGTTAGGAATGTGCTCGTTATATCAATGCTATCCTAAGATCATATCACACTAATATTTAGTCAGGTTTGGGTAACATGCAAACTGAATCATAGATTTACACATACAATGTACATAATACAATTATAACAGTTTGAAGAAAGCACAAGGAAGAAAATCCATGCTTAATCTAATCAAAATTACATTTGAAAGATTGCTTTCTCTCTCTCTTTCTGTTGCCTGTTTAACTTGCTGTTCCCACTGACAAGAGTTATTCTCTTCGGTCATTCATAGTCTCTACCTTAGTGGACCATATTAGTTTTTATAGCTAGCTTCTGCCTTGAAGACGTTCCTGGTAAATTCTTTCCTTCATCCCAAAACTCATCCCAGAATTTCTTCTGATCATTCTTCTTAATTGAAGTAAGTATAATTTCACTACCCTGGGATCCACAAATCATTCATTGTTAAGCTATTGGGTGATCTCCTGTATAATTCTTTACCTAATGAGAAAGAAAACTCACTCTCATCCTCTGACTTTGGTGATTCATAGGCATGTTCCCGTGTGAAGTGTCTTTGTGTGGATCTCATATCCCACAGCAATCTGAATGTTAGCAAACATACTGAACACAAATCCATAAGAGAGCTAAATGCAGGTAGCTCATTTCTGGTTCTGTGCTGAAACCAGACACTATTGCACTTGACTTCCGCAGTAATTTGACCCTTACCTTGTAACACAGTCTCAGGTCTCCCTTTTCTCTCAACCCAGTGAATGAGGTTGGGTCTACGACTCCTGATGCCAGAGCCAACTCCAGATGCACTGCACGGTTTTTACATGCTGCCAGTTTCCCAGAAAGGAGTTCATATTATCATAAAGCAGACAGCTGCGATTGCTCAGAAAGCTCTTGCTCTCAAACTTCTACTTCTCTTCCTTGACTTTGAAGGGTACCTAGAGGAGGGGTTTATGAGTGGACATCTTCACTGCAGGTAGTATCACAGTGCCATGCATGTAAAACATGAGAATCATAGTGGTTTGCAATCTAACAGAAATAATGTCAAGATAAATACTGTGCTGTCATAATTAGACTGTTGGCTAGATAGCACTTTTGAGTTGCATCCTCATGATCCTTTATGATACTCTGTTCTGTAAGTCTTCTTTCTAGCTGATATTTGTTTCACTACTTCCAATTTTTCTGTATCCTATTTCCTTAAAGACTTTCCTTCCCCTTCCAGCAAGGTGGCTAGTCAGAGATGCAGAGAATTTTTTTGGATGCTTTGATTTGTATGATGATATGGACATATTTGAAGTACAATGAGTTCATGCCTAACTACCTTTACAAAAGTATGGCAATTAGGGCAGCATAGCCACTGTTTGGGCCATATGTCAACATATCTATCTAGTACTCTAGGTTTCCAACTATGCTTAACTTCCCAGCAGTGAATGGGACGCTTCTGTGGGTACTGAATACTTTTAGATTGCAGTACAAGTTGGACAGTGCCTTGCTGAGTGCTCCAGTGTGAATTGTGGCACACAGAGGTCTAATGCCATACCTTGGCACATGCTCTGGGTAAGTGACGGTTCACTACAAAACCTCAAAGATGCTGGAGATCAGATAATTATGGATATTTGCCTCTGTTTTGGCAGTGCAGAGGGCTTATTAGCTACATCATTTTGGCAGTACTGGGAACTGGTTTATCTTGTGTGCTGTGCTTGGAGCCTGGAAGCCGCATGCTTTTTAAAAAAGAGTACTTAGTTTTCTGTGGAATATTTATGAGGTCTCAGCTTTGTCATAGGATTTCTACCTGAATGACTGGGCAAGCAGTAGCATAGCAGGTTCAAAACTACATCAGTACTGGTTGCCCTGCCAGTACACGCATGCTGACTGGCCACCTGGCTGCCATCTCTAACCATGCACAGTGGCTGGATCCCTTTGACAGTACATGTCTGGGTCTCTTTCCTTTACCCAGACACAAAACTTGTAGAAATGTTTTATCTTTGAAAACTTTATCCATATGCCAAGTGTGAATGAAATTATCCAATTGTTTCAAGAGAGAGGAGGAAAGAGGAGAAATTTATGAACAGCTCGTGTGATCATATAAACCTCACTTCCTTAGAAATCCAGTGTAATCATGGATCTCTAGAATCCTGCAAAAACAGCAAAAACTCTCTGGAATGTTACAAGTGGCTATATATTATAAAGAGTAAAATATGCCCTTTTGCAGTAGAGATGTGAACCTAAAACTGGAGCAAATAAGAGGAGTGGATTTGATTTCAGTGGCTAGAAGCCAAAACATGGCCATTTCAACCCAGATTTCTTCCTTCTTGTACAATTTTCTGAGGTAGGGTGTAATGTTTTCCCCAGGGAGAAGATTAAATAGTTCCTTGAAGAGTATATATAACACTAAAGAAGTCTACAGGCTTGTGATATCAAATCACAGATGTAGTGCTATATTGTCCTGTGGGCATGGGAATTCAAAACCCTTCATTATACTTTGCTCTTATAATCATTTTGAAGTACATTTGTTGCAGAGTCATTTCTGGAGACACTTTAGTTGTACATTGTCCTACAAATCATTACCACCACTGTGGAAAGAAAAAAATTCCATTTTCAAACACCAAAATCAGCCTGTTAGGCATGCGCTTTCTCTGAAAGATCAGTGGTGACTCCTGTTTTCCTCTGATTACACAATTATCTTCCAACCCTTATGCAAAAGCATTAATATTTGTTAGAAACAAAGCAGGTCTATTCATAAAAAATTCCTTTGAAGTTTTATCTCACTCTGTTCTCAAGATACAGTTTTGAAATGCTTTTGCTAAAACAGGATAAATTAAAAACAAAGGCAGGACCTGGAAAAAGATGAATGACTTTTAGTCAGATACATCCATGGTTCACAGAATCACAGGATCACAGAATAGCCAAGGTTGGAAGGCACCTCTGGAGATCATCTAGTCCAACCTCCCTGCTCAAGCAGAGTCATCTAGAGCACATTGCACAGGATTGCGTCCAGGCGGGTTTTGACTATCTCCAGCGAAGGAGACTCCACAGCCTCTCTGGGCAACCTGTTCCAGGGCTCAGTCGCCCTCACAAGAAAAGAGTTTTTTTCTTCCTATTCAGATGGAACTTCCTGTGTTTCGGTTTGTCCCTGTTGCCTCTTGCCCTGTCACTGGGCACCAGGGGGAAGAGTCTTCCCCATTGAAAACAGCCTGGCCCCATCCTCTTGACACCCTCCCTTCAGATACTTGTACGCATTGATGAGATCGCCTCTCAATCTTCTCTTCTCCAGGCTGAACAGGCCCAGCTCCCTCAGCCTTTCCCCACAGGAGAGACGTTCCAGGCCCCTCATCATCTTTGTAGCCCTCCGCTGGGCTCCCTCCAGTAGTGCCATGTCTCTCTTGTCCTGGGGAGCCCAGAACTGGACACAGTACTCCAGATGTGGCCTCCCCAGGGCTTAGTAGAGAGGGAGGATCACCTCCCTCGACCTGCTGGCAACACTCTTCCTCATGCACCCCAGGAGACCATTGGTCTTCTTGGCCACAAAGGCACATTTCTGGCTCCTGGTCAACCTGTTGCCCACCAGGACACCCAGGACCTTCTCTGCAGAGCTGCTTTCCAGCAGGTCAGCCCCCAGCCTGTACTGCTGCATGGGGGTTATTCCTCCCTAGGGGCAGGACCCTGCACTTGCCTTTGTTGAACTTCAGGAGGTTCCTCTCCACCCAGCTCTCCAGCCTGTCCAGGTCCCTCGGAATGGCAGCACAGCCTTCTGGTGCGTCAGCAGCTCCCCCCAGTTTAGTATCATCAGCAAACTTGCTGAGAGTGCCTTCTGTCCCTTCATCCAGGTCATTGATGAATACGTTCCACACGACTGGAGCCAGGACTGACCCCTGGGGGACACCGCTAGCTACAGGCCCCCAACTAGACTCTGCACCACTGACCACAACCCTCTGAGCTCGGCCATCCAGCCAGTTCTCAATCCCCCTCACTGTCCACTCACCCAAGCCACGCTTCCTGAGTTTACCTATGAGGATGTGATCAAAAAGTCACTTGCTGAAGTCAAGTTAGACAACCTCCACTGCTCTGCCCTCATCTACCCAGCCAGTCATTCCATCAGAGAAGACTATCAGGTTGGTAAATCCATGCTGACTCCTCCTGATCACCTGCTTATCCTCCACATGCTTAGTGATGACCTCCAGGATGAGCTGTTCCATCACCTTTCCAGGGACGGAGGGGAGGCTGACAGGCCTGTCGTTCCCTGGCTCCTCCTTCTCGCCCTTTTGGAAGCCTGGAGTGACACTGGCTTTCTTGCAGTCCTCAGGCACCTCTCCTGTTCTCCAGGACATTGTAAAGATGATGGAGAGGGGCCTAGCAATAACATCAGCAGCTCCCTCTGCACTCGTGGGTGCATCCCATCAGGGCCCCTGGATTTGTGGATGTCAAGTTTGCCCAAAAGATCTCTAACCTGATCCTCCTCGACCAAGGGAAAGTCTTCTTTTCTCCAGACTTTCTCTCTTGTCTCCAGGGTCCGGGATTCCTGAGGGCTGGCCTTAGCAGTAAAGACTGAAGCAAAGAAGGCATTCAGTAACTAACTAACTCCGTAGCCTTCATCACCAGGGCACCTGACCCATTCAGCAGCAGGCCCACATTTTCCCTAGTCTTCCTTTTGCAATTGATGTATTTGAAGAAGGCCTTCTTGTTGTCCTTGACATCCCTTGCCAGATTGAATTCCAAACGGGCCTCAGCTTTCCTTGTCGCATCCCTGCACACTCTGACAACGTCCCTGTATTCCTCCCAAGTGGCCTGTCCCCTTTGCCACATTCTGTAGAGTTTCTTCTTTTGTTGGAGTTTCGCCAGGAGACCCTTGCTCATCCGTGCAGGTCTGCTGCCTGCTTTGCTGGACAGCTTCTGGCTATCTTAGTTATTACCTTCAGTTTGGTTGCATGTTATGAGGCCATTGTCAGCATACTTGTTGGTCTATTCCATGTGTTTCAAGGAAATTTGGTTGTAACAAATGGGGGCAACATGTGACAATATAACATTTAGCTAATACAAGCCATTTCTGATTATTTGGGTTAGAGGGTAGTCAGTGGATTCTACACTTCATGTCTTTGCAACAGGAAAACACTGATTTTATTGCACTGAAGTGACTCCCCACAGGTTGGTGACTTGAATATCCTCAGTGAAGTTAATTTCATAACGTTTTCTGGCATCTTAGTTCCACCTTGGTAGCTTACTTTATTCTGTCTTCATATTTTCATGTTAATACTTTACTTGATTACTTCCTGGTCTTCCTCATTGTTTAATGAGACTGATTTGTCTCTTATCTAATATTCATTTCTACTTTTGTGAATAATCCTGTTTCCCCTTAATCTTTTCTTTTCCTGAAAGCTTCTCCATGGTTGAAGATGATCTCTCTGGAACTCTTCTGAATTCTATAGCATTTTTCCATTTTGCCTGCATATTTTAAAAAATTGAATGCAAGATCAGCGCTATCTCTAGTGACATAGCTGTATTTTTTAAATGATGTTTTTATTAATACTGCCCAATGTAGTATTTGACTTTTTTCTAACAGTCATAATAACTTAAATGCAATGTATCAGCAGCTTTAGTCTTCCCCTGATATGACTGGCTGACCACTTTATAATGGTGGTTTCGATTAAGTCTGGATAAGTTTGAATAAATTCTCCTCATCTAATTCATATGATATGTATCTCTCTAAAATCCTGGACTGCTATACAGAAAAATCAGTAGTGAGTTTTAACTGTCTCTTCTGACCCACGAACAGGCTTCAAATGAAGAGGTCTTTGATGCTTAAATCAAGAAATATCATACCTTTAAAATGCCTTGAAAAATCCTAGAAAGTGCTAGCTGTGAACACTTGCCTCTGCTGACCTGAGGAGACCTAACTGCACTGTTATGGTGTGAGAGAAATATAAATAAAGGTAGGGAAATCTGCTAGTCACTGGATAGTGGGAAGGAGCTAGTAGCTGTTAAAAGGAAGAGAAACAGATGCAAGACTGAAAAACAGATATAAGCTGAAGCTAGAGAAGTCATTTTATTGGAGCTGTGACTGAGGACTGCAACATTAGAGACTCACAGGAATCTTTGACAGCATTACATAATTTCATTGTAGCCTGCAGAAGATAACAGTACTTTTCTCGCTGGATAATGACAATTTCAGTAACTTACGCTAATGAAGATGGAAACGAGCTATTGTATCTAATTCTTACACAGTTTTCCTGTGTGTTGTCTAAAATGGATTTTCATTTTATCACTGACAGCAGGAACTTACCCATCTTATAATTAGGATGGAATAAAATCACCTAATCCAGGTAAGAAATGCTAATCTTTGAACATAATGATTCCTCATTGCCCCAAGATTTTTCCAGTCTGATTTGTAGTATAGATTTCCTGCAACATATTGATTAGCATGAAATGTGTTGCTCAGTAAAGCTTCTAATTTGGGCTACTACTAGACTGAAACCATCCATTTCAAGGACTGTCAGTCTGACACCAGTGAAAGAAATCTCATTCATTTCTTTTTAAATTCTGAACTGGGGGGTGATATGTTAGTCAGTTCTAGAATTTATTCTTGTTCCCAAGAACCAGACTCTGGAATAGGCTTGCATTTAGTTCCTTATCCTGGTGGGCTACCTTAATAAGGCTGGACTATAATTATCCATGGAAAACCCTGCTACAGGATTTCCTTCAAAAGACTTTAAAGTCTCTTACAGACTCTTCTATTACAGACAGTATCTTTTCCATCCTTGACCCAGTTATGCTCTTACAGAACCTGGAGCTGATTTCCTGTCCTTGCTGATCCCCTGAAACATAAGGAAACACCGTACCTTTTTCCAGTTGCGCACTTCCCTACCCCTTTCTTACTGCTTGCTGAAAAAGATGTTTTATTTTATGCTGTTATCGAAGTGCTCCCTGTTCAAACTGTATATTCACATTGATGTTCTTCTGTGATAAGATACTGTACAACTTTACAGTGTCATACACTAACCACAGCAGCATGCAGTAGCTCACATGATGGTCATTTAATATCCATGACTCACAGTCCACAGGACTAGGACTCCAGCCAGCTGGAATTTGTTCTAAGTGGTATGAAATGACAAACAGTGCATGAGATACAGCTCAGATACCAAACATGGTGGTCAAACACTTAAAAAAACATGGCTCCTTGCCCTCTCCAATAAAAAAATAATAAATTATGCAATAGATTCACCCAACATCTATTGAATATCATTTTTCAAAAGCTCAAGAAAAATAAAATGCCAAGATGAAGCACATAATATCTTGGCCTTTTTAGGAGGTCTTTGCACCCTCCCTGGACTCTGGTTGTTTTCTTTTATTACCTTCATTTTGTTTAATTTTTCCATTTGAGCTTTATGGTGAAAACTGGTGACACCTCTAACTGTGCTCATTCTTTCTGCCTGATTTTTATATTTAAAACTGCAGCTTATTTTCTTTGGCTTGATAATCAGCTGGGATGTTATATAGTTGCACAGTGCAGGAGGGATTAGATGTTACTCTGTGATTCACCCAGTCCCTGAGGAGAGCTATATAAAGATTATCCTCTTCTCCTTGGCCCCAGGGAAGCTGAGGGGGGGGCAGATTATGAACTAGCCGAAAGACGAAGGCATAAAGAAAAACCTCCCCATCTGCAAAGCGAATGCAAGGTTCCAGGATTACATAGCCGCCTGCTCTCGCGTTATTGAGAACTGGAAGGAGTGTGTGCCGCTGCTCAGATACTGCTAGTATAGGCGTAGGAAGGCATTTTAAGGAAAAACAAAACCACTAAAAGTCCCCTTTCCCATGTTGCTACTGCTCCTTTCACAGAAATTGCTCAAGGTTTCATTTTCCAAGGAGAAGGAGATGGTAGGAAAAAGCAAGACTAGAGACTTCAGTGTTTGCAACTGCCTTTTCTCCATAGCCTGGGAATTCTGAAATACGATTGCCTTCTAAGGGCAGGTTATTTTCAGCCACTCCCTTCATTTACGTTCCTGCTAAACCCATGGCTTAAGTGGGGCTTCTGTGCTAGAGAGATTTTGCACTGGCTGTCTGCCCAGGGGAGGACTGCAGCAGGAGTAGACTCTGACAGAAATAGGTGGTTATATGTGTAGACCTCTAAGTCTTGAAACAAGAATATCACTGCTAGAGGTCAAGGTTTATGCCTGCCAGTATTTCCCTCGTTTACTAAAGTCAGTTGACTTTCCCTTGCCAGTGCTGGCTATTTTTGTAACAGTCTCACAATGGTGGGGATTTTCTCATTTCAGTCCCTACAGAAACGACAAAGCTTTGGATACTACTGCCTCTGGAGACTTCATGAAGAAGTTCAAACTCTGTGTTTTCATGTTAAAATTTCTTCTAGACCATTGGTTTACAAGTGAGAAGTTTTTTAGATTCATTTGTATAAAATATTTAATTGTATTTTTTACATATTTTACCTAAGGCTTTAATATTTTAAGACTATTGTTTCGTCCTCCAGAAATTCTTGTCTTTTCTAATCTCACAGAAGCAAAGCTCTGAATTCTCAACAGGAAAAACAAGATAATTGTTTCATTTTTTTTAAACCAATAAGCAGCATTTTTAGATTGCTTTTCGAAACACTTGGTATTATGGATTTAAAAACCAACAGTCTCATAGCCACTCCTTATCTTTTTCTTCCTTGTTTTTTAAGCAGAGCTCAGGATGCGAGCTGGCACATTTGAAGGAAGAAGGAACCTGAAAACTGACATCGCTGACAACACCTGCCTCAGCTTTCTGTGTTCCCAGTGGTATGTTTAGTTATATTTATCCATCTTTTTTTGCATCACTATTTTGTCCCACATCTTATCACATGGGGTGGGGTTTTGCTGCTTCGAAGGCTTTGTCAGCTGCAGAGTCATTGCTAGATACAGATTACATAAGAGGAAAAGCCTTTCCAAAATAGAGGTCTGGCCTTTTTACAACAGGAGCAGTGATATAGTCTCAATTTTGTATTAAGAGAATTGGTTTTGCTATTACAACCCCTGCCGTTACTGAAACAGTACATTTTTAATGCCTGTTACATTGAAATTATATACATTTTAAATACGGGTTGCTGTTTATATATGCTGTTATGAGGCAAGCTCAAAGTGCCCTGTAGAAGAATGGGATCTGTGATGATCTCAATTCCTTGGAGAATTATTTTAGCCTTAGATGACCCTTTGAGAATACCCTGTCTTTGAGAATACAAGTAAGCTTTCCTTAGTTATAAGGAGATATTTAACATAGGAATTCCCAGACAATGAAAGACTAAGTCCTTGGAGACTAAGTCTGAAACTTTGAACTTGAATTGATATTCTTTGGGAGATTTCGACAAAGAGAGAAAAACAGGTTCAGTGGGTTTACGATAGCTTAAGAGCTGGCAAAATGTGTTGAAAAATTCCTTGTTATAGGAAAATGAGTAATACTAATTTAAAAACACATTTTAATCTACTCCATTTTAGAATGAGAAGGAATACAAGGAGTCTATGGAAAATATGTTTAATTATCTTAGTGTTAAAACTGTGGTACAAACAAATACCTTTTCTACATTCCCAGTATTTCACAACCTATTTCACCTTTTTTGGAAAGAAGTTTTCTTCTGCTGTATAAGCAGAAAGGGAAAAGGGCAAGACTGAAATTAGTAATGAAGGTTCTAATGACTTCACTGGGTCAAGGATTTTACCTTAGAATAGTAAATCGCAATAATGAAGGGTTGCTTCCCATTCTGTGAACATCAGCCCCTCATGACTTAGACAGCTGTAGAACTAAAATGCATTCCAGTCTTTTTTGTTAGTTGTGTTAATGGTACAACAAAACGTTACATTAAGTTTTCTGTGGTGTGTTTGTGGAGTGTAACAACAGTAAGGTTAAAGGTAATTGTAAACTTGCATCAGTAAGAGAAGGCTCAAAGGAATCATAGCATCAGAATTTTCTCTCTCATATCTTTTTTAGTGATGAAATACCAGTAATCATTACTGTGCACAGAAAGAAATGTTTTTGTTTAGGTATATGAAAACAACAAACTGAACAAGTACATGTTGATATAGCTATAAAAAAAAAGAAAAATTAGACAATTAGTCAACCCATGAAGTCAATAATGACTGCTTCTGATGGAAAATTACTGCTTTTGATGTTTGCGTTTGTCTAAGACATGACAGGTTTTCCAGCTAGGAAATTCTCATGTTGTCCAATTGGAACTTTTGATATTTTATTTAATTTTTAGTATCGGGTGAAGCAAATAAGGGTGTAGATCGTCTAATTGCCTTATTCTGAAAAGCATTTCTGCTTGGTCTAGAAATGTCTAGCATTTGCCATGTTTTCCTTGGGTAAAGGGGAAAAATCCTGATTTGATCCTTCCTCCCAGCATTAGAAGAAAAATAATTATTTTCCACCAACACTTATTTTTAAAATTTCTTAGTCTAAACTGAAAGAAATTAAAATATGTTGATAACTTCTGTGGGAGTTGAAGAGTGGTAGAATAAGGGGAGAAAAGAGAGAGGTTATGGAATTTATAGCTTTCGTCTAGGATGTGGAAGATGTAGAATAAGTTGCCTCTCTCCCTCTCTCTCTGATGTTTTGATTCTGGAGCTACAAAACCTTTTCCAAGAAAACTAGTATATTTCCATTAAAACTTTTGCTTTCTAGAAATGTGAATTTTGGTACAAAAATATGTTTAAAAGTTTCCAATCTAGTCTACTCACAATATACTGCACTGTCTTCCTTGAGCTGTGAAAGGAGATGACTTCTGGTATGAATGTTAGATCTCAATGAAACACTACTTTTTTTAAGTGGGAGGTGTCGTAGGCATGAAGGTGAATCCACACTATGCTACCCACTGGATATTTTTGGACGGTTTGGGTCTTTGTCAGCAGTAACAAGCAAGGAAGGGGAGATGAATCTATAAAAATTTGTTCTCTATTCATATATAACATTGCTAAGCTGAATTTGAAAATGTGGCTGTCTGGCCTCAAATTCTTTTACAGTCTGACAGTCTAACCTATATTTATTCCAGATTACTGAACACTGACGTAGTAGGTGTCTAGAGGAGCACTTCAGTCACCTTTTGATAATAGCTGTTACTTTTTAGTGCTTTCTGTTCAGTAGAGAGCTACTGATACACCATCTTGTGTCAGCTAGGGTTTGGAGGCTACTGATGCTTTCTAGTATAGAAATAAATAGATGGGATTGTAATTTTTTCAATCAAAAAATGGACTACAAAGATTCGAACAGAAGCGTTAACTTAATGGCCTTAATGTTATGTAATCAGAAAAAGAAAAAAAAAAGAAAAGAAAAAAAAAAAGAGAAGTAAGCTCAGATTTGGAAAAATGCATCCATCATTTTCTTCCACCTTGCTCTATGCTTTATGGCTCCAGAAGGGAATGCATTGGCATTGGCATTGTGTTGACTGGAAAAAAATTGCACATTGGTATTCGAAAACTTAACTTTCATTTTGCAGAGCGGGCAATTGCTTCTTTACCGAATTTCCTGCAGCTTTTGGGCCTATGGGCTTTTAGATAAAGGGCCTGAATCAAAGCATTTTGCTTATTTTTTTCACAACACTGCCTCCTTTTTGCAGTGCAGTAACTATTACCCTAGCATTCCTTCCTTCTCTGATCTACACAATTTCTTCCAGCCTATCTACTGATGTAAGAGGAATATATGTATATGCATAGCTTCAACTGATATAGAGTATGATTTGTGCAACTTCATAGTTAAGTTGTGCTAGCTTTTGTGGTCACCATCATTTTGATTTGATTGTCTGACAGGATATGATGATTTGAAGATCATGTCTGGATGGACTTGTTATTTTGTAGCATTGGTGAAGACAGGATTGGAAGATGTTATGAGCAGGTATTTAAGAGAGTACATATGAAATCTCAGTCAAGGTGGAGGATCTGTTTCAAACAGCAACAAATCAAAAAAATCTAAAAGGCCTTTAAATAGGAAATATTGTATAGAAAATCACCTTCTTATTTTCTGGTGACATACTCATGCCACTTCTAGGAGAACGCCTCAGTGCAATTTGTTCTCTTTCATGGCTTCTGCTCAGTGGATGGAGCAAAAAATGATACAACTCTACGAATTTACTGTCTGCAGGAATCCAGCTGCGGAATTCTATGTCTCATTCCACTTTTGACCTTGAAGATCTTCAAGAAACATTAAAGGAGAAAGGAAGGGAAAGCCTGGAGAAAGTCTGGCAGCCATAAAACATTATGATTTTTGCACATCAAACTGATATAAAGGATCCGATAGATGTTCGTAACTGAATTTACCAGTGAGGGAAAAGGAAGAAGACAGACCAAGCTCCAGAGAGCTGGGCTGAGGCTGGATGCAAGCTCATTTCACAGTAAAACTCTCACCACAGGAAAAACTGGGTGCCAGTGTCTGAGGGGAATGCTAGCAACAGTGCTGTCAGTGACGGCACTATAGTTACTGACCATCTGGGAGGTGGGGGGAGAGGGGGCGGCGGGCTGGGGGGCGCGCAAAGAGCTTCAGCTGAACGCTTGCAAGTGAAAAGAGAATGGTCGGCAGAGAACTTCCCCTTTCTCCCTTTGTCGTCCACGGTGATTTATGAACCTCTCTGCTGCTCTGTCTTGGTCTTTTAAGTGAAAGAATCCAGTTAGCTTTTTCATAATGGCAGAAGTAATTAAAAAGGTGATCAACTTTGGAGGAACATAAAGCACACACAAAAAGTCTGTCTCTTTAATGATATCCCCTACATACTTTACTGGCAGGGATTCTGCTAATCTAATACCTGTTAATTTTCTTTCTAATTAGGGCTATATCTCACCAGAGGCTGTTTTATATGCAATGTAGATATGTTTAAAGGGCGTAATCGTCGATCAGGGAAAGAATCTGGAGCTATGGACTGAGATTTTAGAAGAAGGGAATGAAAGACTGGAAGACATGACACACAAGACACAGGAAGATCAACAGTTCTTTTGATCTTGGCTCAAAATTGCCATGAAAGATGCTTGGAGCTTACACCACTTTGAATAGAAGGTGCTTTTATAGGGAGAAATCTCAATGTAGCCGTAAATGTATAAGCATTCATTGCAGCCATGATTTTTCTCAATGTAATTTAAAAAATCCTAGGCCCTTTGAAAACAGTGACTCAGAAAATTATGGCCACTATGATATTAGCAGAATGGAATTATGAATGATCGCATTTCTGTTTTTCTGCTTATATTGTCCCTCCAGCTCTGAAGTGATGCAAAGAGAACACTAGGCTGCCAGGGAAAGGCCACTTCTGTAAACAAAATGTATATGTACATATTTCCTCTTTTAAGGTCAAATGTCAGTCTGAAATTTGTCAATAAAATAGGTCCAAATAGGACCAAAGTCAATCAAGTTTTTGCTGATCCTGAGCATTTTTTTCAAGTATTTTTCATTATGTTTAAAGGCAGGTGTTCTGTAGAATTCTGTCTGAGTTGATGGTTGGGTGGAGAAGCAGGTACTTCATAAGTCTGCTTTCAGGGGACATCCAAGAGGCACACTGCCAAACTCTCGGTTCCCAAAAAAGTACGGTCTGAGGCTTCCCAAAGCTATATGTCTGACAACTCTAGGAGAGAGGAGGCTCTGAAAGCTACAAGACTCACCATCACAGGATAGGATTTAGATTTAGATTTGAAAAGGCCTGGAATAGGCTTCCAGGATCTCTGGAATCCAGCACTTTCTTTATGATGAAGTTGTCACAGAACTGTGAATCACAGAAGCTGCCAAGAAAGTGGCCTGCAGACATAGATTTTGTTTTGGAGCAAGATTAGCAAGTATTTGGTGGTGACCGCACCAATATTTTTTTGAAAACTAGCCCATCCTTGGATGCACTAATATGGCTTAATATGCATTACCACAATTTTTTTATTAAGAGGAAATCTTCCATTTCAACTCCGCTTAGTATAGCTGGCCAGAATTCTGGTCTGCAGTTCTTTATGGGTAGTAACTAGCAGCTAGGTTGAACAGTAGTGTGAATAATCAGAATTTCAGGAATCATGGCTTTACTGCAGAATCTCATTCCATCTAGAACATCCCCAGCTTTTATTGCGTTATAATATATTGCTGTCTTGTCAAGAAATAACCATTTCCCATAAATTTTCAGAGACTCATTGAAACACCATTTGTGAAAACCAGTGAAGGCATTCAGTCTTTATCGTCGTCTTTGCACAGATAGTTATTTGCTGCACAATATCTACAGTTGATCCAGTTGATATAGAAGGAGAGTATATAGTATATAGGGCCTTCATAATCGTTCTGCTCTTTAAAAGGTCATGCTGGGCTGTCTTGTAAAGCATGAGGAACAAACTTCAAGAGATTCACTTGAAGAACATTTGCAAGAAAATTTGCAAGTATTATCACACTGGGAATGGGGGGTTGGCTTCTGCAGGGAATTAGATGCAAGGTTACAATGAAAGGATGGCGGGAAAATCTTGTGAATTTTAAAGGAGCTCATGGCCATCTATAATGCTTACTGTATTGTAGGGTGACCATCAGTAGGAAATGAGGCGCTTATATTTTTGTTTTCTAAACTTCTAGTTATTCCTAGTAATAACCCCTTATATCACTATAATTTAGTTCTGATAGATTGTCACACAATCTCTCATAATAAATTTTACTCCTTCAGTTTTTTAATTTGCTGCTTTTCTTTTTTCACATTGTACCAGTCGCAGATACTCTGCAGAGATTAAAAAGAATAACGAGAGACCTTGAAACTCTGACCAGCAAGAAAAAAAAAAAGGAATAGGTTTGTTTAGTCTAAAGAAGAGAAAGAAGAGAACTCCAAATAAAGACAGGAGAAATATTCTTCAGGTATGCAAATAGTTGCTGCGGTTAGGAACAGTCAGTTCTCAGAGCATCCAAAATGGACAGGACAATAAGCAATGGGCCTAAACTGCAGTAAAGGAGACTCAGGTCCTAAATCAAGAGAAAAAATGTTAAAGGGTACTCCAATACTGAATACTGAAGCCTGGGAAAGCTGCTAGATCTCCTTCGTTAAAAAAAGACATTTGCCATTGCTTTAGGCCAATATCTCTGAGGAATGGCTGAATATGGGTTAAAAGGAGGAACTAGGTTACTTTTTTAGACCATTTCCAGCCATATTTTCTATAATATGCTTCACAACAAGGCGGGCAGGAGAGGACTATTGCAGTTTGGAGATGAAGCATGAAGAAGTACTTGAAGATGATGATCTATCCCATGATTTTTTTATTGCTAGATACCAGGTAAATTATAAGAAAAGTCAGGGAATTACTTGTATCTTCCATAATCCATAAAGATTTCAAAAAATAGCTGGCCACTCTTCTGTTTTGTCAAATGTGATGAAGCAATACCCCCAGTCTTTTCTCTGTCTTTTCTCTGTTATTGACAGAGCAATAGAATAAAAGTATAATTATTTTCACTCTGTAATGGCTTTAGGCATTAAAGTCCAGGCATTCTCAACTCTACATTGGACTGACTGTCTGAATCTGTGCAAGTCTCTATACCTTTGCAATAATCCTTTTTATAAACGGTACTACTCTTCTACCTTATAGATGAGGCTTGAGCTACTTATTCAAGGTCTGTAAAACAGCTTGATCTTTGTATTACATGGAAATACAACATGATGGTATCTTATTTATTATTATTTTTATATATATCTCCCCTCAGAAAACCCACATTTATTTTCTTACAGAGCTTTTACAACCTGCCTGTGAAAGTGAATCATGTGACTGACATTTTTTCCTTTTAGCTTGGTTTCCTAAGGAATGAGACTCACGCAATCCAGCTGTTCGTTTCTTTTCCTTTCTTTGTGTGTGCATCTGCCTTTTGTATGTGTTGGCCAGTTCCAGTGAGAACTGAGAGAGGGCCAGAGATCTTGAACATATTGTGTTCCTAGATATTCCATGAAATTAGGCACAGAGTAGAAGAGAGTGATCCTCTTAATCTTCATGGAGGGAAAATAGCTGCTTATTATCTGTCAGAGAAACCGCATGGAAAAGAGCTATTATAAAAGCCCAACCACAGGAAATGCTTCATTCAGAGCTTATGGCTGACTATACAGTGGAGTTTCTACTCTTCAGCTGAGTTTTCTTTCCTGTGTAGATTCTCTTTCTCTGGTCTTTAATAATCAGTCAAGAAGTTAAAAAGTCAGTTACCACAAGCCCAGAAGCCATTCGAAATTGGGCGACATTAGTTCCAGTGCTCACCCAACTACTTGTTTTCTTGTACAGAAATTCAATAAAAAAGTCATGATCAGAATCCTAAGGATGAATTTGAAAACAAAAAAAGCTGAAAATTTCAAAGGTAAGGCTCTGTGCTCTTGCTATAAACCATGTATAATGAAAACACTTTATTAAGACAGTACTTTATGCTAAATTTTACAGTGATTATTTTTAAATCCAGCGCAATCCAAAGTCTTTAATTTTCCTTTTAGTTCCCTATAAGAATTTGTTTGCTGCTGGCTTTTCTGGGTGTGAGGAAAGCAAATGTCATGTTGGCTGGCTGCCTCTTCTTTTGGGCATGGTCACTGCAGAGTGTCTCTAACTGTTATTTGTTTGTTTTTTAAATGTTCTAGGGTAAAACTACGGGACGGGAAATGGCTGAGCCTGTCTGACACTCCTGTGGTATTAGCCCTGATGAAACATCTGGGGCTCATTAGTTCTCCGGGTATTCCTTGACTCAAGCCAAAGTTTCTTGGCACTTTTTCACCTCTTCAGACATATAACTCCAAGAAAAATTGTGTCAGTCTCCTAAGTACATTAATAGGCCTTAATTGCCCTGACCAGCCTCACCTGGGACCTCCAATCACACCTGCTGCCGTGGTCCCTGGGGTCCATTTCAGCTCAGTTCTTGCTCAAGCTATGTTATAGTTGTGCCTGTCTCTAGCTCCAACTGTATTGCAGTCATGCCTGGCCATGGACTCTGCTGATCAGGTTCCTGACCCGTGGATTGAGTTTCCGGCTTGATGTTGGACCTACCTCATCACTATGGGCCTGTCAAGTTATCATTTGACTGTGTCTGACCCTGACTATCAACATCAGACCTGACCCGGACCCTGACTGGCTTGCATTCCTCGCTTGACCTGAGACCTGCCTGGTCACCACAAACTTGTCTGGTGATCTGGACTCTTGGCTGAACCTGGATTACATCTCCTGCCCCTGCCCTGCCAGCCATGTTATCATGGCTGGCCCGCCATCCAGTAAGAAGTAGCCAGCCATTGCTACTCCTTGACAAATTGGAGGTTACGCTCGAAGAGTAAAGACCAGGTTGGACCACTGAGGTGGTGCAGGCTGCTTGAGATCCCAGGAGACCTCACATCTCAGAGGTGCAAGGCTGCAGCTCCTCTTTAAAGGGCAGAGGACCTTCTACTACTTGGCCTTCCTCTGTCTCTCTTAAAGAGGAAGATTAGCCTATGACAACTCCTGAAACAGAAGGAGCAAAGTATCATAATTTTGACCAGCACCTGTACATGAACTGAAATCTACTCTTCTCACTAATTCTTGTACACCCAAAAGGTTCTGGCTAAAACCAGCCATTTACATGCATACATCAGTATTTGCAGATGTGGTATGAACACATTTATACAAGGGGTGCCACTATGGCATGGCTTGACCTTGCTAGTCCCTTCCCCAAGGAATGGAACTCTCCTTCTGACAGGGGATAGTGGGACTTGCATTCCTTGACTTTCAGTTACAAGTGGAGGAAGGGAAAGTGGGAAGGAGAGCTGGGTATTATTGTCTGCTTTCCTCTGCACAGCACACTTTTCTGCATGGATTTCCAGCAGCAGTCATCGATGATCGCATCAGCAGTAATGTCCCTTGATGCTTGCAGTCCCTCTTAAGGAGGCCAGGGACTGGAGTATTGTATGGAAAGAGAGCTGAAAGCGAGAGGGGATGCCACTGACCAGGTGTGTGCAGAGCAGAACTGTGTTCTCAGCAGAAGCAAAGTTCCATCCAGCTCAGCATCTTGTGTCTGAGAGGTGCCAACAGGAGGTGCCCATGGAAGAATATAAGTGCAAGGGATTTCTCCCCTGATCCTTCCTCCATATTTCTCAGCAGTCTCTCGGTTAGAGATTCCTCACCAATAATCTGAATGGTTCTACTTAAAGACTACCAATAGACCTGACCTTCATCATTATGTTCATGGTCTTTTAGAAAAGTTGATACGTTAGGCCCACCTAGCAGTGGGTGGCACTGAGATGCACAATTTAATTGTGCATTGTGCGAACTCCACCCTCCATTTTTCATTTTGTGCAAGGCCTCCCTTCTAGAGAACTAGCTAGACTTACCATTGTATGATCAGAAAAATATGCTTATAATAATATCACATCTCCAGTGTAACTCACTCCTCCCACCACCTGAAGCTTCTTCATTTTTCTGAGGTTTTTGCTAGTATAGTTTGGGTTGCACATTTTGCTATGGTTTTGGTTATTCCTTAGAAAAGTAATACAGATGCTTTTTCAGCTAAGCATGTTGTTTCAGTTGAGGACAATTTCTTCTGTGGGGTGGAAAAGAGGCAACAGATTACCTGGTGCCCTATTTTATTTGATTCTGGAACAAGGCTAGTAGTCTTCCATGGCAGATGGTGTATAAATCATTTGTTCTTCTGCATTGTCAGCTGCATCTCATACATTCATACAGAGTAGGCAGAGAGCCGGCTTTCTTGCTGATGCTTTGCCACAAATTTTCCAGTTTAGGAGTTCTAATTCCTTTGTTTTTCCTAAGCAAATACCACTGAATATTGTCTTTGACTTTCTATGCTGCTGTGGACAAAACCAAATCCAGATCTACTGTTTTTTTGTTTGAGCTAGCTGGAGTCCAATCATTCACTGACACACTGAAAGCTATCAGATGTATGGCTAGATGGGCCATTAGTTTATTTAGATATAAGAATGAATTTATTTATAAGAATGAATTTTAATTTATTTTATAAGAATGAATTTTAATTTATTTTTATTTATAAGAATGAATTTTTGAAGATTATTTTGAAGATTTTCAACAACCATTATCTGAACATCATACTCTCCCTTTCTTTCAATAAAATCCTAGCAGATAGATAGCAGTGTAGAGGGCAGGACTTTCCTGATGTTTATTTCCACTGCAGAAGTAGGCAAGAGTTCCCATTATCCTGTTTCTGTAAGAATTGCAATGGAGAAGTCATGAGAATTGCTGGCAACAGAATTAAGGCCTTTGTGGACTTGGATAGGCAGCACAACGGATCTCTGGAATTCCTGCGTGGTTTCAGGATGACACAACTCAGCAAGTGCTCTCATCATTCTCGGTGTGTGACTGAACAACTTTTAGAGGGCATCCTTCCTGGTATCCACAGGGCTGGAGGAGGAGGTTTACTTTTTAACAGCTATTGGTGAACTTCTAGCTATCAATTTGGAGCCAATGCTGTACTAATACCTTTGTTTACCTGAAAGCTGAGATCCTAGAGGCAAAACAAAAATTTGTCAGTCCCCTGAGCTGGTATACAGGGGCTTAATGTAATATTCTTTTATTGGCAGAGAGTTCAGGTCACTAAAGCACCACTGATCTGCTGATCTGTGATCTATTGGCTGATTTTTCTCTTTTTAATTTCTCAGCTAAATGTTTAACTAGTGCATAATTCGGTTACAAACTTTTCTGGCAAAAATAGAATTAATAAAGATCTCAGAACTGTTTCAGACAAATAAACATCAGTCTCAGCCATCATTTTCATTTTAAAGTCTTGAAAGTAAATACATAAAAAAGAAAGACGAGAAAAACAGTTATGAAAATTAGTTTTCTTTTCAGTAACTCTAAAGAATGCTTTTAATCTAATTCTTTTCCTTTATATAGCAGTCTTCCTCAGCTTCGAAAGATGATTGAACTGAGGATATTTCTTGTCAATTAGAAGATGTTTTTGAGTTGCATTTGATCAGCACTTAGAATTCCACCTTAAATTCTCAAAAGATGGCACTTGCTTAAGGTACTGAAGATGGGAATATGATCTGCTAAAAATCAGACAAGTGAGCAGAAACAAACTATGACTTCTGCCCCAGGGGTAATGGAGATGGAGATGAATCCTGACAAGCACACACATGACAAGACCTAGGCAGAGCAAGAACGGGTGACTCACAAATTGTAGTGGCACGTTCTCTCCAAGGGCCTTGGTGTGCAGTAATGCCTGAAAGATCTTAACCAGGATCACATGATGCATATAGTGGCTGGCTGACTGTTGAGCCATATAATAAAACCCCAACAAATTAAGTACAAAACAGCCTCTGGTGGGCTATAGCCCTAATTAGAAAGAAAATTAACAGGTATTAGATTAGCAGAATCCCTGCCAGTAAAGTATGTAGGGGATATCATTAAAGAGACAGACTTTTTGTGTGTGCTTTATGTTCCTCCAAAGTTGATCACCTTTTTAATTACTTCTGCCATTATGAAAAAGCTAACTGGATTCTTTCACTTAAAAGACCAAGACAGAGCAGCAGAGAGGTTCATAAATCACCGTGGACGACAAAGGGAGAAAGGGGAAGTTCTCTGCCGACCATTCTCTTTTCACTTGCAAGCGTTCAGCTGAAGCTCTTTGCGCGCCCCCCAGCCCGCCGCCCCCTCTCCCCCCACCTCCCAGATGGTCAGTAACTATAGTGCCGTCACTGACAGCACTGTTGCTAGCATTCCCCTCAGACACTGGCACCCAGTTTTTCCTGTGGTGAGAGTTTTACTGTGAAATGAGCTTGCATCCAGCCTCAGCCCAGCTCTCTGGAGCTTGGTCTGTCTTCTTCCTTTTCCCTCACTGGTAAATTCAGTTACGAACATCTATCGGATCCTTTATATCAGTTTGATGTGCAAAAATCATAATGTTTTATGGCTGCCAGGTACATGGGCTGCTTTTGCCTGCCTTTCCTTGTTTTTCAGATTGTTACCTATTACTCCACTCTGATCCTTCTTTTCTCTTCCCAGTCACTTTCTTTTTCTTTCTGCTCTCTTTACACCTTTTTTTCTCCCCTTATATCCTTTCAGTTTGTCTCACTTAAAGTATTCTGCCCAGAAAAATGGCTTCCATTGCTTCTTGTTCATCTTGCCAAAGAGAGCACAGTCCCTGCATACTGTCTGAACAGGGGTAATCCCAGACGCACAGATGTTGCATAGAAATCTCTATTGAAGCTCAGATCTTGGCAAGTCCTTGAAGCAAAACAAATGGCAGTGGCAGTGGGGAAAATCATATTTTGCCTCATTTTTTGATTCATCAGTGACCTCCTTCTAGCCCATCTTCCTTAGATTCTGAATTTGTACAACAGATACAAGAACTGCATCCGGAAAGTCCACTACAGTGTACTCTGGAGCAGGCCAGCTCTCATGCTGTCTCCTACATCTTTGAGTCTACTCTCAGTTTATATACCTGTCAGCTCTCTTAGGCAAAATGAAGGCCTTCCAGTTGCAGATCTAAAAGTAGGTGGCTTCTTGTCTCCCAACACACTTACTGCAGTGCAGCTGTGCGTGCACAATACGCCTGTCCTGTCGTGGATGCAGTGGGCTCTCTGCACTTACGGCATAGAGTTTTTCTGTTCACATGCAGTAGCGATCTCATCATGATTTATGATCAAATTACGATCAGGTCTTTGACTTTTGAAGTCTGTAATGCTTGCCCAGTTCTCTGCCTAGAACACAATCTGGACAGTGGTGTTCAGAAAAGGGGCAGTTTTCACACTGTGTTTAGAAATGTCCTTTGAGAAACTCAGGTACAGATTTTAGTTAACTACCTGTGCACCCGGAAATAGTAGTTGGCTCCCAGGTGTCCAGATAGGTGTAATACACAGAAAGTTGTTAAAAGTGTTGTTGCAAGATGTAATTATCCATTCCAGTCTGGGCAGTTACATCATGCCAACAAAAATTGCTCCCATTCAGGGGCTAAAAACATTCTTTACTTTCTCTTCTTAGGTGTGCTCTGCTCTGATGGCTGTGTATTTCCTTCCTGCTAGATGTGACTACGTTTCATGAATGATCAAGAGAATTCTGGCTGAAAGATGGAGGAAATTTGGCAAATCTGATGTCCTTTAAAAGCAACTACCGTACAAGGCACACATGGTAGGAGTTGGCTGACGGTAATCCGGCTGCCTTTGTAGACAGCCATTGAAGTCAATTTTTGGCAAGGATTTAGGCAGCTGAGCTGTTGCCACATGTGTTTTATAGGTACTGTGCTTTACTTTGACGTGTAAGGGCGCCACGTGACGTTTTTTTTTCTTCAGATACACTTTCTGCAATGAAGACTATGTCTCAGCCAGGAAATGCATTAGAGAATTCCTTGTTCTGCATACGCTCCATATATGCTTATATAGGGCTCCAAGAAATATTCATAGTACAAAGCTAATGCTGCATTTGCATTTCACTCAATTAAAATGCTAGATTAGATCATAAATGTGAAAATGAGTTTGATTTTATCAGGTATGATAGTCCATCTCTTTGTTCTCTTTTCCCCAGAGCGCACATGCACATGCGTACAAACACACACACACACACACACACACACACACACACTCTGTTTGTTACAATTCAGTACAGCTGGTAATTTTCAGTTCACCAGAAGCTCAGAATAGCAGAGAAATTGTTCAGTCAGGCTTGATGTGGAGAACAAGTGTTTGCACACACTCCTTGCTCTCTTTCGAGGGGCAAAACAAAAGAGGTTTCAAAAAGGAATGTTAAAGAGAACAAGGTCAACACATTTGCCTGTTCCTTTTAATAGTTATTAGTGATGTGCGGGGTCTGCCATGGCTTGGCTGAGCTGTGAAGCAGGAGTGTAGGCGCTGCATCGCTTTAACTGAAAAGGAGCAAAATAGGTAGCATTTCACTGCTGGGACTCTTCTGCTCTGAACAGGAAGAGACTACACACACCACAAGAGTTCCTGGTGGCGTTTGTATTAATGGTGAGGGAGGGGTAAATGAAATCTTGATGGGACTAAAAAGGAGGGACGCTCCCACGTGACTCCCTCATGTTCATCTTACATACTCCTCCATGGTTTTGTTGCCTATGAATTACATCTTCTGGTGCCTCCAGTTATCAGCATATACAATTTTAATACTTCTTGTTTCTTATACTTCACTATAATAGGCAGTGGAATGTCAAAACCCAAATAGTACCTTTCATACCTTGGGGGCAGGCAGACTATACATGCAGAGTTTTAACCTAGAATTTTCTCTTTTGTGCTTTAGGTAATGTAAAAATGTACCATATAAACGAGGCAGTATTTTGACTGCAGGAATGACTTTATGGCTATCCTGCTTTTACCGTGTGACTTGTGTACATCCTCAGATCTCCAAATCTTTTCTGGAGATTTCACCATTGCTGCATTGTTTCTGTGTAGCATACACCTTGGCCAATTAAAGCAGAAGACAGTTTTGCTTGAGTAAATTATTCAGCATGAAATATATTCCATTAAGTACTGTCATTCCAGCTGAATTGGGGTTGGTCTAAACTAACTTAGGCTGTACTGAAGATAGGTGGGTTGGTGCAGTTATTCATTTGCACAAAATTCACTTATTTTTTATTCTTTGAGAACACTCACCTGCAACCTATAAATGAATAACACTCGTATTGAACTGTTTGTTTGCTATAGGTTGTTCTCTGATGAGTAGTTCATCTGAACACACAGAGCTGCTCATGAAACGTTTGCTTTGCCTGTTGGAGAATCATTTGTAGCCTGCCTTTCTATGTGACTGTTTTACAAATAATTTAAGCCAGGATAAAACTTTTAAATGAGGAAAATATTAAATAATGAATGAAAAAAATTCAGCAAATAAGAAATTATTCTGTTTGTGAACATTACCTTTGTTCACACAAGAAATTAAGTGCGAACTGTTTGAGTGCTACTTAGTAGTCATCAGAAAAAGAAGAATAGATAGGCATAAATGGTCCTATAAGAGACCATTTTTTAGATTGTTTCTGAGTGCAGCAACAGCTACCCAACTGCTGCACAGATACGCATCAATGCTGATCTATTCTTGTCCTAATACTGTTAATGGGTAATCTACATCACCAAGGGACACTGATAACAGGGATTAGGAGCTGTCTTGTGTAATTCCAGTGCATTCATCTGGACGAAAATGTGAGTGCAGTGTTAGTCCATTTGGCAGATACAGGTTGGAAAATAATAATAGGAGCAAGGGTTAACTAGTTATCTACAACAATGTAAAGCATTATAAAGCTCTCTGTAAAGAGCAGTGCTTACAAGTAGCAATAAGAAGATGGGACTTTCTTGATGAAACTGCCACTAAAATCCTATGCAGTCTCCACACACCAAAAAGTTTGGCATTAGGAAAGAATTCAGAAAAGAGATACAAGTCTGTAAAACCTCTGTAAATGCGAGTGCTGCTGTATGTTATTTAATCTCTATAAAAGGAGCTTAAAAGAAGACTCACTTATGGCATAAAAGAGACATCCTGTACACTGAAGAAAGTGGCAGAAATTAAATTTATAGAAAGTAAATGTAAATAAAACCCAGCTAGAAATGATGTGCCTGCTTTTTGGTGTGGTTGTTTAACCCCTGGAAACTATACCTAGACAAGAGCTTACCTCCTGTTACCTGAAGTATGTAAGCCAATAGTGGGTGTGTTACAAAAACTGTATTCCATCTCCACCAGGAATTATGCAGTTTCAGCTTTTGGCCCAAATATGCTGGGAATCAAGAGAGCTCAAAGACCCAGCTACAGGATGGAAAAATATTTCAAATAACTGAAAAACATAAAACTGAAAATACTAGTTATGGACCAGAGCAAATGTATTTTTTGAGGTGAAGTTAGTTTCTTCTACAGTCTATTACCTACGCCCATCTCCTTTGACTCTTCCTTCTTTTACAATCATTCCTCCTTTCCTCCCTTCCTCCCTGCCTTTCTTTTCTCCTTCCTTCCCTCCTTCCTTCCTTTCCTCAGGACTTTTGACATTAGCACAAATGAAAGCGAGATTGTAGTTATCTCTATATTTTACATTCCTAAGAAAATGCATATAATGGAAAGAAAGAGTTATTCTTTAGTTTAATCCATTAAAAAGCCAGAAGAGAAAAGATGCATTGAAAGCACAGTCGTATTCATTATATTTTGGAAGTAAAAATGGCTGATACCCAAATCATAAGGAAGCAGGTATGGGCTTGAGGTCTGCAAAGGTAAAAAAGGTACGCTCAAACCTAGATGGCCCAGCAAGCTAGCATGATTATGGCATGACTGTCTATAGCTGATGGCACTCCAGGCTGACTCCTTCCTCCACTTCAAATGGCCAGATACCCATATAGGACTGAATCAGTTGGAAGCAACTTTGGTACAAGGCTAGGAAGAACCTTGAATTCACATCTCTGGACCACTGTAACTTCTCTGCTGCTTAACTTAAAATATGTGTGTAGAATCCACTGGTGTATGATAAAATCCTTTGGTTGATTTGTGCTCTAGGTGTGAGAGTGACTCCTCACATGTGGACCATCCATTCCTAGGACACATCAGCCTAGCATTTATAAAGGAAATATCACGGTGCCTAAGCTCAGTGGGTGTGTTCAGAAAAATCCCTCCATGTTTTGTGTCCTTTTTCAGAGTACTAGATGCAAATACAAATCTTCCCTTTACCCTTTCAGCTGATGGTTGGTACACCTACTGTCCTCCTTCCTACCAATATGGTGCTGCAGCCTCCAAGTTTCCTCCAGGAAAATATTTTCCCACAGAAGCAGAAAATTTAGTCAGTTATCAGTAGCAGGAACATGGCTTGTTTTCGTAGCCTCTGTATCACAAAAAGAGCAAAGAAGAGAAGAGAACTGACCCACAGAGTTGAGAGAGAGAATTTAATGCACCAGCATAAGTATGCATTTCCTCAGGCACTCAGATGTATTAACATACATATATACAATATATATATTCTCTGGGCTGCCCTGGTCAGAGGGAGTTGGGGCTTTCCTTTCAGGTGGCTCCTGATTGGGTGGGTCAAGCACCCTTGTGAGTCACTGCTAGGCAGAGGCCTATATAAGAGCCAGGCCTAGAGCGCAGCTCCCAGAGCGCAGCCAACAGAGGCAGCCAACAGACGCAGCAGTTTGCGCAGCAGTTTGCGCAGAAGGGTGCCAGAAGGCAAAGAAGGCACCTCTCCATTTTGCACGTTTTGCACAGTGGTGTGTCCTTCCCCGGGGCATGGTCATGACACGCCGCAGAGCACGTTCCCCAGTGGCTGCGGGAGGTGCTGCATCGGCTGTGTCTGAGGCCTCAACCCAGACAGGCCCTCGGACAGCAGATGCAGCTCTGCAGGTGTGAGGCTGCGGGGAGTGCCTGGGGCCTCTCCGTGGGGCCTGGGCTGACAGTCAGCTCTCCTGTGTGAGGTGTGCTGTGGTTGACCAGTTGCGTCACCAGATAAAGGAGTTACAGGAGGAGGTTAGTAGGCTGCGTAGCATCCGAGAGGATGAGCGGGAGATTGACAGGGCGTTCTCGGAGACTGTTCAGCTCCGGGAGTCCCCTGCCCCCACTGCAGCGGAGTTGTCGGAGGGCTCAGCACCGTGTGTAAAGGTGCATCATAACGCTGTTGAAGAGGGCTGGAAGCTGGTGACCTCTCGTAGAAGGAGAAAGGCTCTTGCTCCTCCTCAAGACTTACCCTTGAAGAACAAGTTTAGCGCCCTCCAAGCCGAGGAGGAGCTGGGCATGGCTCCAAGGGAGGCAACTGGCCTGGCAGACCCTGTGCCGTGCAGGAACCCCCGGAAGAAACGGCGAGTGATTGTTGTGGGTGACTCCCTGCTGCAGGGGACAGAGGCACCTAACTGCCGACCTGATCTCTTGTCCAGAGAGGTTTGCTGCCTGCCAGGGGCTCGAATAAGAGATGTCGTGGAAAGACTGCCAAGGCTTGTCCACGCGTCGGACTACTATCCTCTGCTGATCTTCCATGTGGGTGCTAATGACACAAAAGGCAAATTGGAAACCATCAAACAGGACTTCAGAGCTCTGGGAATGGTGGTCAAGGGTCTGGGAGCCCAGGTCTTTTTCTCCTCAATCTTGCCTGTGAGGGGGAAGGACAGGAGGAGGAGTAGACGAGTTTTCCAAGTTAACAGCTGGCTGCGCCGCTGGTGTTGGCAACAGGGCTTTGGTTTCTATGACCATGGGACCCTGTTTGAAGATCAACAGCTGATGGGGAGTGATGGGATCCACCTTACCAAGTGGGGCACGCATGTCTTTGCCAACAGATTGGCCAGCCTGGTAAGGAGGGCTTTAAACTAGGCAAGATGGGGGAAGGGGAGTGGTATAGTGGCAGGGGAGTCACCAAAGCACCGCTCAAGTCAGGATGCCTCCAGCGGGTGCATACAACCAGGGGAGACAGCATGGGACATGGCTATGGAGGATCCTCTTGCACCTCTTCTGGGAAGCTTGCATGCTTGACTGGCTCTCTGAAATACCTGTACACCAATGCACGCAGCATGGGGAATAAGCAGGAAGAGTTAGAGATCTGTGTGCGGTCGCAGGGCCATGATCTCATTGCAGTGACAGAGACATGGTGGGATAGTTCACATGACTGGGATGCAGTCATGGATGGCTATGTGCTTTTTAGGAAAGACAGGCCAGGAAGGCGAGGTGGTGGAGTTGCTCTTTATGTGAGGGAGCAACTAGAATGTATGGAGCTCTGCCTCGGGGTGGATGAAGAGCAAGTTGAGAGCCTATGGGTAAGGATTAAAGGGCAGGGTAACATGGGTGACACTGTTGTGGGGGTCTACTACAGGCCACCTGACCAGGAGGAAGTCATCGATGAGGCCTTCTACAGACAGCTGGAAGTAGCCTCATGATCACAGGCCCTGGTTCTCATGGGAGACTTCAACCACCCTGACATCTGTTGGGAAGACAGCACAGCTAGGCACAAACAGTCAAAGAGGTTCCTGCAAAGCACTGATGATAATTTCTTGACTCAGGTGGTGGAGACGCCGACGAGGAAAGGTGCAATGCTAGACCTTGTACTAACGAACAAAGAAGGTCTAGTTGGAGAGGTGAAGGTTGGGGGCAGCCTTGGCTGCAGTGACCATGAGATGGTGGAGTTCAGGATCCTACGAGGAGGGAGCAGGGCAATGAGTAGGATTGCAACGCTGGACTTCAGGAGAGCTGACTTTGGCCTCTTGAGGGACCTACTTAGGGGAATCTCCTGGGGTAGGGCCCTGGAAGGAAGAGGGGTCCAAGAAAGCTGGTTAATATTCAAGCGTCACTTCCTCCAGGCTCAAGAGCAGTGCATCCCTCTGAGGAAGAAATCCAGCGAAGCGGGCAGGAGACCTGCATGGATGAGCAAGGAACTCCTGGCCAAACTCCAGCAGAAGAAGGAAGTGTACAGAATGTGGCAAAGGGGACAGGCCACTTGGGAGGACTACAGGGACGTTGTCAGAGTGTGCAGGGATGCGACAAGGAAGGCTGAGGCCCGTTTGGAATTCAATCTGGCAAGGGATGTCAAGGACAACAAGAAGGCCTTCTTCAAATACATCCAGAGCAAAAGGAAGACAAGGGAAAACGTGGGCCCGCTGCTGAATGGGGCGGGTGCCCTGGTGACAAAGGATACAGAGAAGGCAGAGTTATTGAATGCTGCCTTTGCTTCCGTCTTCACTGCTAAGGCCAGTCCTCAGGAATTCCAGACCTTGGAGGCAAGAGAGGAAGGCTGGAGAAAGGAAGACTCTCCCTTGGTTGAGGAGGATCAGGTTAGAGATCTTTTGTCCAAACTTGACATCCATAAATCCATGGGCCCCGGTGGGATGCAGCCACGAGTGCTGAGGGAGCTGGCGGATGTTATCGCTAGGCCGCTCTCCATCATCTTGGAAAGGTCCTGGAGATCAGGAGAGGTGCCTGAGGACTGGAAGAAAGCCAATGTCACTCCAGTCTTCAAAAAGGGCAAGCAGGAGGAGCCAGGAAACTACAGGCCTGTCAGCCTCCCCTCCATCCCGGGAAAGGTGATGGAACAGCTCCTCCTGGAGGTCCTCACTAAGCATCTGGAGGACAAGCAGGTGATCAGGAGGAGTCAGCATGGATTCACCAAAGGGAAATCATGCTTGACCAACCTGATAGCCTTCTATGACAGAACGACTGGCTGGGTAGATGAGGGCAGAGCAGTGGATGTTGTCTTTCTGGACTTCAGCAAGGCTTTTGACACTGTCTCCCATCACATCCTCCTAGGTAAGCTCAGGAAGGGTGGGCTAGATGAGTGGACGGTGAGTTGGCTTGAGAACTGGCTGGATGGCCGAGCTCAGAGGGTTGTGGTGAATGGCGCAGAGTCAAGTTGGAGGCCTGTGGCTGGTGGTGTCCCCCAGGGGTCAGTCCTGGGTCCAGTCTTGTTCAATATATTCATCAATGACCTGGAGGAAGGGACAGAGTGCACCCTCAGCAAGTTTGCTGATGATACTAAACTGGGAGGAGAGGCGAACACACCAGAAGACTGTGCTGCCATTCCAAGGGACCTGAACAGGCTGGAGAGGTGGGCAGAGAGGAACCTCCTGAAGTTCAACAAAGGCAAGTGCAAGGTCCTGCACCTAGGCAGGAATAATCCCATGCACCAGTACAGGCTGGGGGCTGACCTGCTGGAAAGTAGCTCTGCCGAGAAGGACCTGGGAGTGCTGGTGGACAACAAGTTAAACATGAGCCAGCAGTGTGCCCTTGTGGCCAAGAAGACCAATGGTCTCCTGGGGTGCATTAGGCAGAGTGTTGCCAGCAGGTCGAGGGAGGTGATCCTGCCCCTCTCCTCAGCCCTGGGGAGGCCTCACCTGGAGTACTGTGTCCAGTTCTGGGCTCCCCAGGACAAGAGAGACATGGCACTCCTGGAGAGAGTCCAGCGGAGGGCTACCAAGATGATTAGAGGGCTGGAGCACCTCTCCTAGGAAGAAAGACTGCAAGAGCTGGGCCTGTTCAGCCTGGAGAAGAGAAGATTGAGAGGGGATCTCATCAACGTGTACAAGTATCTGAAGGGGGAGTGTCAAGAGGATGAGGCCAGCCTCTTCTCTGTAGTGCCCAGCAACAGGACAAGAGGCAATGGGCAGAAACTGAACCACAGGAAGTTCCACCTGAACCTGAGAAAAAACTTCTTCACTGTGAGGGTGACAGAGCATTGGAACAGGTTGCCCAGAGAGGTAGTGGAGTCTCCTTCGCTGGAGATATTCAAAACCCGTCTGGATGTGATCCTGGGCAATATGCTCTAGGTGACCCTGCTTGAACAGGGAGGTTGGACTAGATGATCTCCAGAGGTCCCATCCAACCTAAACGATTCTGTGATTCTATATTTTTATTATATGCAAGCTATAAATGCAGTGGATAAACTTTTGGCAATAGGAGATTCTATAATTTCCGTCTGGACTTCTGACTCCATTGCTGCTGAAATGAAGCAATATATAGTACTAAATACAGTGATCCAGTACAAAAATGACTTCAAAACTGTTTCATGCATCTCATGATTAAGGAACCATAGAATCACAGAATAATTGGGGTTGGAAGGGGCCTCTGGAGATGGTTCTTACTTCCTGCTCAAGCAGGGTCAGCTACAGCAGGCAGCCCAGGACTGTGTCCATCTCCAAGGATGGAGACTCCACAACCTCTCTGGGCAACCTGTTCCAGTGCTTGGTCACCCTCACAGTGAAAAAGTTTTTTCTTATTTTAAGACGGAACAAAAGGGGGAAGGAGCTTTTGACGAAACCAAATAAAGATAGTTTCTGGACAGAAGAGGGTATTGACCAGCTTACATCTGTTTGAATGACAATAATATTTGATTATGCTTTGTCTCACCTAAAAAATACAGTGCATTCACATCATTTCTCCTCATTGCATTCTTACAGTTAATTTCCATTTTTCCTGTTTTACAGTACTTAGCATTGTTTGCTTGTTTTACTTTAGTACAAATGAATTTGCATTAAAATGGACTTCAATATTATTAAAGAGTAGTGTTGAGCATTAAGCAATTGGGATATAGTTTAAAAAATCCAAAAGCCCAAAAACTTATCATATCTGGAAGTGAGATGGGGGAACCACTGCTGTGTTTTAAATGAAGTTAACTAATAAACTTCTACAGACTTCACTATGAATATTTCAAGACTCTTTAGGACATAAACTCTTCCTAAGACTTTGCAGATCTTTGGGGATTTTGTTAAATTTTCCATGCTCAGATTTTTAAAGGTTAATTACATATATGATCAGTTTCTGCAGGTAATTAGCTAGTCCTCCATTTCTTTTAGATAAAAGGGAAAAAAAAGAAAAAAATATAGCTACGTTTATTCATTATTACTGTTAGTTACTGCTGTAGTATTTCTGTTTTCATGCAATTAATGTTATATAATGTGTGTTAAAAAATGCCATAATATTTTCCTTGTATGTTTTTAAAGAAATGAAGACATTTAACATATCTAGTAAATATCTGTGTAACATTTTATCTTTCCCTTATTTGATTATAAAGCAAATACAGAAATGAAAAGATGAATCTCCATATTCTCACACTGTACAAGCAACATTAGTTAATTCAACATGACAAGCTATATGAAGTATCTGGGTAAGTCAATCTAGTATCATTCTGTTTATGAAGCCCAAAATATAGACTGACAAAGCACAAATATGGAATGCATTTCAATCAGTTTAATCAAACAGAGTCAATGTAAAGAAAAGGGGCATTGTCAAGATGTGTCAGTGAACATTTGACCTGCCTTGCAGGAATATTGTTCTGTGCAGAGATTTCTCTTGGGGGGATACCCTCTCTGTTCTACATTTCAATTCCAAAAAATGAAAATTGTATTTTTGATTGGGCGAGAGGCGCTCTGTAGTAGGAATGGATATAGGAAAGACATCACTTGAAAATCATTGTCCATATAGAAAATGAACAATGTGAAATTAGATCCCTTAAGGAAATTAGACCCTTCAGTGTGACTTTTACCTGCACTGTATGAAATTCTCCTTTCTTTGAGTGAGATTTTGGCTGATCCTTGTGTGGATGCAGAAGATGGGGATTACAGAGGACCAGGCCAGAATTGCACTGTGGAGCTTAGTCTGCACTAAATCTTCTCTAAGGCCCAAGAAGACTTGGGCAGGAGAGAGGTGTGGGGCCAGAGTGGGACTGTAGCAGAGCTGAGTGATCACAGAGCTGGGTGAATTCTGTGCCTTTTTAAGGACAGTGGAGGTGGGTTGCCAGAGATTGCTCCAAGGGGACTTCAGGAGGAATTCACTGGTAGGAACCATTCAGGATTTTTCCCAGGAGCTCCCAAAGTTGCATTAATTCTCTGCCTCCTAGCTCTTCCCTATCACTGTTCAATAGTCCGGGTGATAAGCAAAGTAGGATTCAGGTCTGCTGATTTCTGAAAATCTCTCCCCAGACCTGATTTTCCAGTGCTTGATCTAATCCTGTCATCTCTGATCCTGTTTGCACTCAACAAGCAGGATAATGGTAATTACATGGTCAAATCATAATGCAAAATAGTTCTGTGTTGCCTTTAAGAATACTCCTCTGCCAATGGATAATACGAAAGTATTAAAGGCTTTAAATCTGTCTATTACTCTATCGGAAAACTAGAAACTGACTAGGATTTAAATTCTATGTGTATGAATGTATAGACATAAGCACACCATAAATTACAAGAAGAGCTTTTAACTTTTGTATCTTAAGTGATAGTAAGGCTGTGGTGACCAGGATTTGGATTAAGGTTTTAAAAGCCCATTTGTCATACTAGTGTTTATTTGAAGGTCTTACTTCATTTTCTAGAATCTCAGCTTTTGCTATGTTAAAAAAAAAAAATCACTGTGTGGCTGCTGTGGTGAAATAAACCTCAGAAATGTGAATCAAATTCTAATTGGAGAGATCTGGGAAAATCCTTAACCAGGTCCTAAGTTAGCTGTTCCACGCACCTCCATAAAGTGTTGCATGTTACAGCCAGTGATGAAGACTGATTTGTCAGTGTTGTTTCATGCCTTTCCTCAGAGATAAAAAGAGAAGGAAACCCAAGTTTTCTGGATTTTAGCCCCTTTAGCACTTGAAAAAAATTATCATTTGCTCTCCACCCACCACTTCCTGCTTCCTTCCCCCCTGAAACCGCGGTGGAGTCATACCCAGAGCTCAGAAGATCCCTTTGACACACTGCAAGTGTGCCAGAGGATAGTCAAGTTCTGGAAACAGCGCGAACCAAGTAATATTTTCAGTATGTGCACACTTTGATCTGAGCAGAGTCCATTCTAGCAATTCATCTGCAGGGCATGATTTTCAGGCAGTGCTCCAAAGATCACCACTGCACATTTTTCCCAAATTGATCCCTGCTGATGGGTGAACCACAACAGGGATCTCACAAATCAGGAGAGCTCTGCATACAGTTCAGGATTTTTCCCAGATCTCTTGGGACTGCAAAACTATGCTGAAGGCTTGCAAGTTCTCTTATGTGATTTTAAATGCTTCCTACTTCAAACTTTGCTGAAATGGGTTTAGAGCTACATGAAAAGAATGTTTAATTGCAGTTTAACAAATCACAGAAGTTTGTGCCTAGTTCCAGCTCTGGACATGCACCTGTATCACTGCAGTATTATTTGAACTGGTTTACCCTTCTGTTTTACAGCTAACAAACTAGGGTAACCAGAATGGTCTGAAGTGTTTTGTTTTGATATATATAGGATTTTCACCCCAGTATTTTATTTAAACCTTCCTGTTTTTCATGAATATATGCTGTGTAGTCCTTTACTAAGACATTTCATAATGTGAGAGTATTTTGCTGCTACAGACTTAGACCTTCAGAAGAGCCTAATCAAAAACAGACTTTTTTTCCTTTAATTGGAAAAGAAATGAGTGTTTTGCACTATACACTAGCTAGTTAGTGCTATCATAAGCAACTCCCTATTAATCACGTACCATTTTTTGCAGCTGTATACAGTTACTGACCTGCCAGGATACACTATAACTGAAGCAATTAAGGATCTTTTGTATTTTTATGTAATTACCACTTCTGAGCCAGGTTGCTAAATACTTGGGACATTTGGGGGTATAATTTCAAGGTCATTATATTTTTGTTCATCACATTTCCTAGGAAACGTATTTGCAGACTTGCCTCAAGCATCCCAGATACTGTACATTAAAGTATGGCAAATTAATTTAATCCTACCTCCTTCCCCTCAATAAGTGCATGTCCATTTTCCAGTTGTATAATACCTAGTATATTTTTAAATTGTAAACTATTCCTATTTTTAATGATGCAAACAATGGAGAGACCAAATCAGCTAAAGGAGCTAACACATTTATCTCCACATTCTGCCATCTGTTTGAAACTGCTGATGTAATTCCAGTTTTAAATTACATTAGATCCTGCCTTCTGGACCCCTTTCCCTATTTACTTATTTTTTATTTAAGGCTTTAGAGAAAGCAATGCCTTCAGGTTGTTGACTACTTAATAAGAAACTGTGTCTTTGACTGTTTTCAGTCTGGACTTATATGTAGGTTTCCTGGACAAAGAGGTAGAATGGTAGTAATACTTTTATTTCCAAATGAAGAAATGTATCCTCCATGTAGAATCTGATGAGATCTGTTTTCAGCAATAATGCTAGCAATGAGCAGATCTGTTTATACTGAAGAAATGACAGAGATTAAGGATAGTGTTCTTGCATACTCTATTGTCTAATGATGGAGTTTCCAATTTTATCTCTCAGTTTATGCTTCAGCATTAATTTAATTTCTTTTATGTAACCTTTCTCCCTTATTTTATTAGTTGTTAACCTCTCCCCCTTATTTTACTCGTTGAATTAACAAACTTATATTTATTTTTCTCAGCACTTCCTTGGGCTTTGGAGTCTACCATGGTAGTTCTCCATTCTCTTTCCTCCTGGTATCTCATGGCTGGAAACACTGCTTTGCCTGGATCCAGTACTAATGTTGACCTTTTCAGGATTTGCTCAAAAGGATATTTGTTAAGGTCTGTCTTCTTCTCAGCAAATCTACCAAACTCATACCCTACTTTCGCACAGTCACATTAAAGTGTTGAAATCCTGATTCAGACTTTAAAACTTCACCAATCCTTGCTACCATTTCCAGCACAGAAATTAAATGAATGAATTCTATTTTACTTTTGTAAATTTTCTTTTTTTACATTCATTACATACCCACAGAATAGTCAGAAAGGTAAGAATTTTGGAGGAAAGACAGAGCCCTGTTCTGAAAACTTTGCAGACTAAGAGTAATTTTAAAAAGGCAGAACATCTAATTAAAAGCAAAGAAAAATGCACTTCAGGCTACATTTTACACATCATGGTAAGAAGAAAAGAAAAAGAAGAATTTTTTCACTAGCATATTTTCAAAAGTCATGATTAGAGATGGTAATATGGAATACAAAAATACAGATTTAAGATGACTGGAACAACTTATGCTATGAGTATTTCTGAATCGTATCAGCTACAAGTCTTAAAAATGTGGAAGCAGATTGGTTTGATTCTGACCCTTTATTCCAAACTGAGATTTTTCATGAAAAGTAGTTTCATTGCAGTATTTGCCTAATTGCTAATTGGAAAATTGCTAGAACCTAAAATGAAAACCCACAAAACTAAACCTTTTCTGTTTGTTTTGGTAAGAAAATGAAATTTGGGTTCATTTTGGATTGAAACAGTTGATTTTCTCTTTCACTGTGTGTTAAAATATAGAAGATTTAAATAATGAATGAAACTTAATTAATGAAATATAGAAATTGTAATTCATACAAAACTCTAGTCCTCTTTCTGAGCAGGGAACTAGGAGTTATGTTTATTGTAGAAGATGTATCTTAAATTCTGTAGGCGACTCATCTCCCTTCAAGGAAGCAACTGATAGATCAGTTGCTGATCCATGCTAGATTCTGGGGAAGAAACTTGATTGATGTTTCAGAGTTTGATCTTTCTAAATCAGTCCTACCAAAAAGAATATGTATGATCTGTCACTGTGGTTTTAATTATCATTATGTTTAATCACACCAGAAGTGTGGTGGTTAAAATGTGACAGACTTATTGTAGGCTTTCTGCATTTCTTCTCCAATCACTGAGATCAATGGTTAAAGTAAGGTGGTGGCAGATTGTTGGAAATATTGATGATTCTTTTTTGTTTATTTGTTCATGTCTAGCATTTCCACTGCTAGTGATGAAAATCTGAAATAGGGAGGCGTAATATTCTCTCTACACCTCATCCATACCAACCCTGGCTGGCTAGATATGGAAAAAGTCTTCTCATGATCAGTACTGCTGAAGACTAAGCTAAGTGGAATGATACACAACCTTGCCCTTCTGTATTTTCAGGGGTTGGTAAAGAACTGTGTAAACTGTGTGTGGATTTTATTCCATATTTTCATGTAAGGCTATATTCTATGGTGATTCATTTTGCTATGAAAAGCTATCTGCAGAAGAGTTAAATTAGAGGTGTCCAGGTAAGAAAAAGTACATATTTTAAATAGGTCTGGAGCTAATTAACATGCCAAAATACTGACAGCTAAAACTTGTTGTGAGACCTCATAACAACTTTTCATGGATACAACCAGTGGTGCAGAACAAGGAGTTTTGATCTTTTGCTTACAAAAATACTGTTAACTTATAGAGTCTGAGAAATGTTTCCCAAACAAAGAATTTACAGCTCCACCCTAGCTTATGAGGGAAAGATCATGAAAATTGCATTATTCTTCAAATGCTCAGATTCCAAAGGTTTGGTAACTAGTTCCCTGTGGTGGTAATGCTCCTATTTCTACATGGAATTTGTATTCTAGACTTACATCAAATTTGTATATAGAATGAATTGAGTGAATGATTTGTTAGAAGAACTTTTTGTTGTCAAAATGCAATGAATATTTCATGATTCAAATTCAAAGCAAAGCAACCATAAATTTAAAATACCAAGTTTTGCTGTGACACATAAAAACCGTTCATCATAACTGTTAAATACAAAGCATATTCACTCCTGGTAAGAACCATAAATATGACAAGAAGTCCCAGAAAGAAAGTTGTAGTTATGGTTAGGAAGTGGTGTACGGAATGAATACAACAAAATTCCTCCTGAGTGTTTCAAATAATGCTATCTTCCCTGCATTTCATTGGCTTCAAGATTTGCAAATCAGTCAGGGACGCCAAAACTCAAATACTGTCATTGCATCCCCAGGCCAGTGTAATATTAAACTGTAATGAAAGAGTCATCAGAAAGCAAAGAATATGTCGTACAAAGTCCTATGCCATTTAATCTGCAAGAATCTCCAAACATTTTCTCCAGCCTCAGTGGAGAAAGGCCTTTCAACGCAGCTTCTGGTCTTAAAGAGACACTTGGGAGGACAGACCTCTTGCTTCCCAAAGGAATCTTCGGTAGATTGAAATGTAACACTAGTACCATGGACTGTATTTCCACTGGAGTAAAGTATATGTTATTGTACTTGAGATCTATGCTGATGAAAATACTCTAGTACTACCTAAGCACAGTGATGGGTTAGTTCATATGATGGTAAGATAGTTTTTTAAATTGATTGGATAAATTTGATTTAATTGGTTAATTTATTTAGTGATGCCCAGATCCTATGTTTTCCTCTACTTCTTTTCTAACAATTGATTTATAGGACTGTAATTCTTGAAAGCATTCCTATCCAGTAGCTCTTGGTGCTTGTTTGAAGTCCTTTTAAGGCATACATTTCAAGATTCCATCCAAGTGAATTGCCTTCTAAATCAATTCCATCAAAAAAGAATGTACATAAATTATTATGCATAAATTACATTAAATTACATTAATAACTCAAGAAAATTTACCATCCCTGATCTACTGCCATGCTGGAGCCCATCCCATCTGAAAGAGAAGCTTTGCAAGAAGGACAGACGTCAGCATGCTGTAGGCTATGTAGAACAATGGCACATTCTGGGTTATTTTTACAGAAAAGGCTCTGACTGTGGCATCCTTCTCTTTTGAGAAGGGATGCTGCTTGATCTGAGCATACAGGAGGTGTAGAATTATGGACAAAGGGAGGAAATACTGTTGCTGCCATTGTGGTTCAGGGATATAAGAGAAGTGAAGCATACAGGATAGTCCTTCACATAAGTGAGACCCTAACCTAAAACTCTGCTTAGAAACCTATTAAAAGTATCAGCAGAAACAATGAAGCATGTGTGTGATGCATTTTTTGTATTACTGAAGGAATAAACTAATTTTCAAAATGTATATGCCTTAACATAATTTGCAATGAGCTAGCTAATCAGCTTCTGATTCTGAACAACTTGACTTCATTTTCAAAAGATTAGACCCTCTGAGAATCCCATTGTTCTTATTCTTGTAAAATTTTTGAATCTAGCTACAGGAAGGTTGCAGAACACCGCGGAACAGTTAGATTCAGAGATCATTTAATCAGTAATAAAATGTCGTTGTAGGCAGCATAGCACTACTTCCTAAATCCTTCATTGCGTGGTTGGCTTATTTCATTAGAATCTGTCCTGGCCCGTCTCCAAAGATGCATAACTAATGCTATGTGGAATTATCAGGTCCTGTTAAACACAGAGAATTTGACAGATACAGTGTTAATGATAGAAGAATAGGAAAGCAAGACCCTAATGTATTGTTCATTGTTTAAAAAATTAGGACCCAGCCCTATTGTATTTATTTAGTTGTAATACGACTCAGATCAGCAGAATAAATAGCTCTGCAGCTATTCTCCATAGTAAATGTAGTAAATGTAATGCATTACTTGCTATTTTGCAAATGATGCGCTTTTTACTGAGAAATCCTTTGCTGAGAAATAAGTAAAATGTAAACTCATTTCTAACAATCAGGGATATGATGTCTATGTATCATTGCCATATTCCTACCTATTGGAAAAAAAGGATATGTTGATGGGAAAAAGAGAACACAGTCTAGTGTCTAACTGTCACTAGACATACCAGTGCCTTTTAATTAGCCCTCAGCAATCATAAGTCATCATGGTGTGTATTGTATTGTGTTGATAAAGCTGCGAGGGGAAAAGCTGCAACTAACAGCTAGCTCTAAATTCAGAATTACAGCATGTTCAATAAAGCTTCTGGATGTTGACACTTTCCAGCAACAACAGAGAGGTTTGTTCCTTGATAGGAAGAAAGAGGCGAGTCTAGGTGTCACTTAATCTTGAAAAAGAATTTAAGGATCAAAAGAAAAAGAACTGAAAACTTTCTATTCCAGAGGATACAGGGGTGGTAGATAAAATTAAAATATTTTGGGAAAAAAAGAACTCGCACAGGATATATTTTCCTTACATAGAGACCCTCCCTCTTAATTGAACATTTGATAAAATTATTGATCTATGCACTTTAAAATCTTGTTATATCTCCAGTCACCTCAACATCACTAATTTTGATAGTGACAGCTAAGTTCAGAATTCTGTTGAAGTCACCTAGTAATAAAATACAATTAAAAAACAGCATATATATTCTGAATTTTTTCCTCATCTCTGAAGTCCATCAGCCCAAATTAGTGTGTTGCTCTTCGGCCAACAGATTAGAAGGAGCAGCAGAAGCCAGTATCAAAACTGAATACTTTGCTTACTTTTCTTCTGTGGTTTGGATGCGTTAGAAGAAAATATCATGCATCCACCTCAGGAGAAGGAGGTCAGAAGAACACAGATATGAAGAGCCATGAACCGGTGCCTACCACTGAGAAAAGGGTCCTCAGTCCTTACGTTTTCATCTGCAGCAGATCTGAAGTTCTGCTACCTTCGTTCTCCAAAACGCCTGACGTAGCAATGCTCGTTATCAGGGCCCTGAGGGCTCTCTTAGGCCTCCCTGGCCCTGACCGGCCTCCCCTGGGGTCTCCCCACCACCCTCTGCCGTGGGCCCAGGGGCCGGTTCGAGCTCAGTGCGGGGTGCTCGCTGCTAGCCCGAGCTGCTCCCTGCGGGCTGGGGGGGGGGCCGAGCGCGGTGACAGGACATGGCTGGCAGAGCAGGGGCAGTGGCAGTGGCAGATCACTGGCCAGGGCCCCGTCCGCTGCCCACAAGAGAGGAGAGCAGGACAGGCCTGCCAAATGCAGCTGGGGGCCGCTAGGCAGCCGGGCAGGCCCGTAGTAACAAGGCAGGGCCGAGTCAAACCGGCAAGTAAAAGCACAGCTCAGGGTGCAGGTGATGAGCAGGGTGGGACGCAGCCCCGCGGTTGCCAGGCAGCTCCGCAGGGTGAGGCAGGGCCAAGGGCTGGGCTGTGGCATGGCTGGAGGCAGGGACACCTGCAGCGCGGCTCAGGCTGGGCCTGAAGGCCCAGCTCCAGCTGAAATGGAGCCCCAGAGGCCCGTGCGTCCTCACACCTTACAGAGGTCTGGGGTCAGCAGGGACTTGCTGTGGTGGGATTTAATTACTGTGGGATGTCAGTGGGCTACTTCAGGGGAGGCAGAGTCAGGGCAGGGAGCTGGGGAAGGGAAGAGAGGCTGGGCACCCTTGTGGGGGAAGGGAAGGCCCCGAGCTGCCTCTCTGGACCTCCCAGGGCCAGCCATGCTTGAGTGGGGTAAGGTCTCTGGCTGCCCTGAAGGGTCCCAGAGCCTGGGAGAGCTTGAGGGCAGGAGGGGTCCCAGCTGCCTCTGACTGGCCCTGGGGCCTGGGCAGCACTCTGGGGCCGTGTGACCGACCAATAAACCCCTACAATGGAGGAAGGCTCAGAGGAGATGGGCTAGGGCAAGGTGCCCATGAAGCTCAGGGATGAGTGTAGGGTGTGACTGACCAGAGTATGCACCAAGAGCTGATGTTATCTCAACACAAAGGGGACCAGAGGGTGGTCTTTGTTCTAGATAAACAGCTATGTCAGTTGAGTGGATCAACTAATTATGCCCCAGTTGAGTGGCTCAACCGATGTAAATGTTTCTCCCTGATTTCATCAAAAGTGTGAAGGTCTCCCTGAGATTAGCCATTCCAGCACGAGCAGAAGTGTATACGTGGCTCAGCCCACCATAGAGTATAAAACCTGGACAACTAACAGAGGAATTTCAAAGAGAGCAACGGGCTCGAAGTGGGCTTCAATGCACGTATTGCTTTTCAGTGACTAGGGATGCCCAGCATTGTGACGGTGAGCATATTATAGAGACCAGTAATGGGAATCACATTGGTATTGTGATTGAACTGTATATTGCAATTGCTGTATTTTGCTAAGTGTAACTTTTGCTTGTATTGTGATTTCATTATATTACTGTATAACTCTGCTAAATCAAAAATCCAATGTAACATTGAATATCCACAAAGAAGTAAAATTTGATATTAAACACTACAACCTCTGCATGTGGAATATCTAAAAGAACCTGGTCAGAGTACTGGATTCTGACAGACTGTTCACTCGGGAGCCTCATGTTGGGTAGGTGTAGGAAGTTGTGGGGAGGATCACAGCCTGAGGCCAGTCACTCAGGAGACGACTTAGGGGCAAGGCGCTGCACAGTGGCAGGCCAGGCTCTATGGTGCTTGCTCCAGGGCTTGAGATGGCCTGAGCAAAATGAGCAAGGGCTAGCTATTATCTATGGGATGGGTGGCCTGGAGCCAAGTGTAATAACACAGGAAGCATGGCAGTAGACTCATCAGTCAGAGTCCAATCACGCAGTAACCAAGTAAGATAAGCAGGGCAGGCACGGGAGTGGTGTCCAGCGTCTACAGAGAGTCTAGATTACCAGCAAGTTTGTGGGGACAAGGCAAGTCTGAGGTCAAGCTGAGAACGCAAGTCATCAAGTCAGGGTCAGACACAGTCCAGTGGTCACCAGGTGAGTCCCTAGTGACAAGGCAGGTCCAAGGTCAAGCCGGGAAGTCAGACTGCAGGTCAGGGTCAGGATCAACAGGGTCCTCAATCAGGCACAGGTATGACTGGAGACAGGTACATAGCTCAGGCATGGACTGAAGGCCTAGGCCTGAGCTTAAACAGGAGTGGGGACATGGTCTTCAACTTGGCTGAAACCCCACCCTATTCAAGGCAGAAAGTCAGAAAGCTGACTGTATTTAAGCAAGAGGGCTGAAAGCTGTGTCGGAAGGTCCAGACAAGAACGGTGTTATGCTTCATGGGCCAAAGTAATTTTTAGACCATTAGCAAAAAAATTCAAAATCAAACTGATATTTTTGTGGGAATGGTAATTACAAATACAATTGGGCCCCAGAATAATGCTTTTGTCTCCTTTTCCCTTTCTCCTGCTTGTGCCTCTCCAGTAAAGCAAAATCATGGGATTGATAGAGTCAGGCTATCTTTTCAGCTGACTGCAGAAAATAACAGAAGGTACAAAGCAGTTTAGCATAGTCTCCACTGCTATAAGAATATTGGCAGCCTCTTTCTTGAAGACTTATATGTTAAAACATTTGTATCATTACCTAAAAATACACCTTAGTACTTGGAAAATTTCCTCCCATGGTGGAAGAGTAAGAACTGTGATTTAGCTTCTGGAGGTATTTAATGATAGATTTTTCTAGAGTTCCTGAATGATGATCAGACCTTTGCCACTCCAGTAGCAACTTCACAGCGGATGTGACTCAGGGTCTGTGGGTGAAGCTGCTTAAAGGAGAAAAAATTGCACAGACTCTGCATTTGTTAGCTCTTTGCATGGCTTCAGAGAAGAAATGTTTTATTAAGTTACCTAAATATGTGCAAAGCTTTAAGATAGAGGGAATATGTCTGTCCAGAAAGGTTGCAGTTTGTGCTTAGAGGAAAAGCGATGTGAAAATAAGATAACTGTCCTAGAGGTAGAACCTATGAAATAGGACAGTGCCACGAGACTGTGCCTCTTTCCTACAGATAAGGAGCTGACAAAGGAAGAGAATAAATGATCAGATCAAAGACAAGCCAGAAAGACCTGTTACTCAGGTAGGAACTGACCTAAAGTTGGTTATATCTCAGTCTGGTGCCCTTTTCACCTTGCCACCTTTTCAACCACTTCACTTTTAGGAGCTATTAGCATCTGGCAAAGAATTAGTGATAAACGCATTCCTGTGGAGTCCTGGAGCTTGTACCTTATTAAAGTGCTGCTGAAATGAGGGAGTTGACAGGGGCTTTGTGCAGATGAAAAGCTGACGCTTAGGTTTCAGTTTGAGCTATGTTTAAGGGGACATCTTTAGTTTATTGATGTAGATGATTTTTTTTTTTTTCCAGAGCAAGGTAAACTAGAAACTATAAACTAGAAAAAAAGAATCAGTCAAATTTTGTTGAGAAGGCTTAGGAGGGCCAAAATAGGATGGAGAACAGTTTAATGAGTAGGGCCATTGAATTTGGGAAAGTTAAAATTAAAAGTGTTCTTGTAGATTTTCATAGAAATTAATACAATGTCACAGAGGAGGTTGAGAGCTTTCAGATCATAGCCCAGCTTTGGGATTCAAATGAGTTCCTGCTTTTTGTTTCATTACAACCACGAGACCATGAGATTCCTCTCATTTATGGAGTATCTTTAGACAGTTGACATTAAAGACAACAAACAAAAGAGAACATCCCAGAACAAATGAAACGGGCAAATTTTTCTGGGGTGAGAGTGTTAACCACACTCTATAAATATAATATCAAACAAGAACTCTCCTGCCATCTATTTTGATTTTTGGGGGCACAAGTAATCCAAAACAGTAGTTGCCCTTTCTCCATTAGCTAGCTCATAAACACACAGGTAACAGGTGATGTCAGTCTTGCAGTAGTTACCAACAGCTTTAGCTAGCAGAGTGACTCAAGTACACTGTTACAAAGGCCAAAGCATAAGGACATAACCTGACCTCTTCCTCTTTAAATTTCCTCAAAACTCTAAGAACAGGAAGGACAAATACTTTTTTTTGAAGAGAAGCCACTTGGTAAAATGTTAATGTCCATTTTCAATACTGATCTGATTTAGTGTTCTTGGCCTTCTTGTGCACTTTTAGAATTGGACTATCTAGGTTTCTGATATAGGGATCGCTTGTTCTTTTGTCCTCAAAAATGTGAGAATGTACAGAGGTTAGTTAAAAGTAGTAACACAGTTGAGAGTAAATGCAGACAAGTGGATCTACATTCCTGTAACCTGGAATCTAGAATTTACCTGTGGTATATTACAAAGCCTGGACCATCAAAAATTTACATAAACTAAAGAGTTTACTCCTACTTTTCAAATAATAATAAAAAACCACTACTTCACCACTAAGTATTTTTTATGTAAAAATAAGATATCACAAAGTTAAAAAAAACACCAACTTAAGCCAAAAAAGTGCTATTGCACTTTCTAACTATTGATTCCCAAACAATTTGTCTTTATAAACTACCATAAAGCAGCAGAGCCTGACAGAGGGTCTGACACACACTGGAAGGTATCAGATACGCTGGGTTCCATAACAAGGGGGAGCAGTAGTGGTGTTTGCCATCTGCTAGGACCCTACAAGCTAAAATGGTCTCAGGTAATGCTTGCTGGCCATAGAATCTCCCTGAAACTGTGTGACCAGCCAAGTCAAAGGTAACAGCTGTCATGTTATAGCAATAAACTCCAACTCTATGATTGAATAGCAGGGCTGGTTCGAGCAGACCGCTTACAAAGCCTTATAGGCAACTGGGCTGTGTTGTGGAAACCACTACATTTCTCTGCAGGCTCAACACATCTTCTGGCACAGTTTTTCATGTTTTTAACTTTATTAGAATTAGAAGTGCCATGGTCTTCCTTTCCAAAACATTAAAGCAGGTTTTCCTAATACCACACAAATACTCTTGATTTTTCAGCCTTCAGATAGAAATGGACAATAATATATGGCCTCAGAGATTAGTTGTTACTTAACAATATTGTTATTAGAAACACAGATTACTTGCATTTTAGGTCAGCACAATTGTTTATATTTGAACTCACTCTATTCTTTTAGCGTTCTTCTGGTAAGAGAGAACAGAATTTTTAATTGATAGTTAGATGCTTCAAGATACCTAGCATAGAACATTCATACGCATCTGTTTATTTGCATGCTAAAATACCTAAGCACTTAAGTAAATCTGGCTTTTTGATTTCAGGAGATTATTCCTTCAGGATATACCTTCATAGAACTGAATCATGTCAACCACTCAGGCCTCAGTACTCAGGTGTGAATATAGTCTTTCAGGGTCAGTTACTGGAGCTGCTTATAGACAGAAAAAGATTGCTCCTGCATTTTTAGAGAGAGTGGAAAGCTAGGCAGACAAATTTGCCATACATGTTTAAAAGACAACATAAGACAGACTACAAAATCATTCACTCTAAGCAAATTAGTTTTTTTCCATTCTGCATATTGCAACTTTATGACAATCTTCTTCCACATTAGCTTATAAATAAAAGTATTATGTTTTTTCCTGTTGCTCTGACTAGCTTTACCTATTTCTATTCTGATATATGCTTTCATTATCTTCTAAATTAGGAAGAATTATTGAATGATCAAAATATTTCAGTGAAAATGTTATTCAGATTTGTGTACATGCTGTTTTGTTCTCACTGAGCAATGCAATGATGAAGTATTCACAAATGTTACACAAATATGGAAGAATATTAATGGAAATATTTCAGAAGAATTCAGTAATTTCATCCTGGAAACATTATTTGGTGACATGTTAACCCAGGTATCACAGAGAAACATACCATTTCCTTGCACCCAGAGCGGCTCAAGTTTTTACTGTCATGAATAGTGTATCCACAGTATGTATATCAACAGTTATTTTCAGAAATCTATAGAAAACACTTAGTACCTTTGAAAAAAATCTCAACCTTTGAGATATCTGTGATATAGACCACACTTATTATGGATACTTAACCACTTATGGAGACCATTCAAAACTGTACATGTTATGAGTGATTAGTTTATTTCCTTTTCCGAGTTACTGACACTTAAAAAAAGATCTGATCTAAAACAGCTTTCACTAGCTGAATTCCAAGCCTATAAATGCACTTTCTTGGGGTTTCTTAGAGAATTTTTCATCTTGCATGGCAGTTCTGAAGTTTCATTTGCAGTTTTTCATATAAAGATTTCATGAAATGGTATTAATTGTGCTCCAATAGCTGGAGCCCATAAACCCACTAGGGAGGTCTCCGCATGGACTATGGGCCCAAAAGTGGTTCTTCAACATAAAAGATATTTTTCCATGAAAGCTATTTTATTCTTCTACTTTTGGCTTGGACCAAGAACAATCTTCTTTGTGCAATACAGATCTTTATCTGAAAGAGAAATTTACAGGTAGCCAGTTGAGGAAGTTTTCTGTCTGTGTCCTACTCAAAGTGACAGACAGCAGGACATACAGACCATATTAAGATCACTTGTGAAGTTCTAACGTAACAGTGCCTCTGGGTCACCTTTATTTGGAGAAAATCTTCAGGTCAGTTCTCATACTACTCAAACATAAACAAGCAAAGGCAGAATGCATCAGTGTAGTAAAAGCAGCAATGTTAGAACTCAGCATTTGACTTTCTGTAGTGTCTTGTAGACGCTTTATAAAATCTGTGCTTGATAAAGTTGGAATAGCTTGCATTGAAGGTGGTTAGTGTTCCACCTACAAAATAAGTGGATCAAGTTAGAGGAAATAGATCATTAAATATGCAAAATTGTGCCAGAATGAGAATAGCCCCTACATTTTAGGGGCTTAGTACTTCAGAACGCTTTATTTATTTCAACTCCACAACAAAAGTAAGCGGATTGACTACCTCCATACATGTTTGAGCAACCAAGGACACTGTGAAATACTTTCACAGAAGTATTTAAAAATAAGTTTCTGCAGAAACAACAGCATGCCACCTAAATGACACCAAGCATAAGGTATGAAGTCACTTGTGATAGTGACATAAAAAAATGAAACTATTGGATAGATGAATGAGAAAGAATGTTTTATAAACTAAAGAAGATTGTAATGGATGCTAACAGACACTGATAGGTAGCTGACTTATTAGGGAAATAAGTCTCACTTAATTTACCCTAGTTCTTATTTGAACCTTTTCTTTCTGATTATTCACACAGGGAAAATTCAGAATAAACACACATTATACAGCAGAGAAACTATCTCAGAGCAGACATTTTTCTTTAATATCCTTAATATAGAATTACAGCAATCACATTAAAGTATTTTAGATAATACCTGCTTTGCAATACAAAGTACTAGTATTCCATGTAAAGCAACAGCAATATCTACTAGGTTTGCAGTCAAGCTCATTTACCAACTATTTTCCAATTGCCTGTGAAAAACACCTCTTCTGACTCTAAATCCCCTGTTATTTTTCCAGTCATCTTATTTATAAGACTAAACTGAATACATGCTATTTACTACTTTAATTTGTACTTTGCTGAGCTGCTAAACATACTATTACATTGTACTCCTGCAAACATCTTAGACCAAAGGATTTAAGATTAAGTGATAGGTCTACAAGACAGAAAATTCCTGCAGACATTGAAAACACTTCTTTTCAGCACTCACCTAAGTGTCAAGGCTACTTAATGATCAAATCAAGATCTGCAGACACCACAGCCTGCAGCCTCTTTCTTAGAGGATTTTAATCTTTGTCCTTGTCCTTCAGTGGAGCTTCTTTCCAGAGCATCTTGGCTTAATAAATACCTTTCAAGAAGACTTCAGTACTAGTGAGAGAGTACTTGAGCAGCAATCTTGAGTTCTTATCAGCTGTGTAGTGATCAGGTGAAGGAATAACTGATTTCAATCAGCAACACCTGTTTTTATAATTGCTCAAGTGATTATAATTCAATAATAAAAAGCCAATTTAGCTATCTTTACTCAGATAATATTAACCTCTGATATGCAGCATAAGAGTGAAATTGCAATTGGTTAAATTACTGTAAGAAAATAATTGATATTGTGTATTTATCCTATTTTGATCTGATTTGTTTTTTATTTTCCCTTTTTTCTGTTTTTCAGAAAAATATCTTTCCACATTCTCTGTTGAAAGACCTCCATTGCTGTTAATTTTCCAGCGCTGTGTCAAATATACCCCTTCTCTCAACAAGCTCAATCCTTTCCATTTTTCCTCATAGTTATCTTTTTTATGATTTGCCATTTTCATGACAACATTATATTGTTGGCACATAATTCAGCTTGTGATCTCCTATAATACCTAGATACATTTCTGCAAAACTGCTACTTAGTTATTCCCCTGATGTTTGCACCTTTTTTCTCTCCTACCTAAGTATAAATATTTGCACTTGTTCTTATTGAACTGCATCCAGTCTTTTTTTAGACCATTCCTCCATTTTGTCAAGATCATTTGTATTCTAAATGTGTCTTTCCACATGCTCGAAGTCATTCCCAGCTTTGTGTTGCACTCTTGTTAAATTTGCAGACTCTCCATTCTGTCTTCCAGGTCTACAATAGAAATACTGAATACTAATAGGTCCAAGAGATGTTTTGGCGGATCTCTTCTCAGCACATCTTGTCATTCTAACTGCTAAGTTAATATTAATATATAAACATTAGAACTACTAAGATATTATACTTTGTATCCTCTCTGTAGTTTCATATAGCACGTTTGCCTGTCTTTCATACGAACATGCTAGTAATATGAGACACTGTCAAAAGACTTACTGGAGTCAAGACATAACACTTGGCTGCTTCTTCACAAGGCCGTTCCCCTGCCAAAATTAGATTGGTCTGACACAACTTATTTTTCACAAACTTACCTTCACTGTTACTCATTTCCTTCTTTTTCTTTTTTTTTCTATGTGATTTTTATTCTGAAAACAGAAGTCAAGCTAAATAATTCTTCCTTCCTTCTGACTTTCTTCTCCTTTCACCAATTAAAGCAAGATTTTTCTTTTTCTAATCTTCTGACACCTCCTCCTGTTCTGTGAGTTCTTAAAGATAAATACTAATCTTCCTGTGACAAATGTCTGGCCCAGAGTATCTCAGGATGAATCTTTTGGGGCACAGCTGATCTGGAAACAACAAAGTTATTCAGATGTTCTGTAACCTGCTCTAGTAATCTTTTTCAGTTGGAACTTACCCTCTATCTCTTGTATACTAGTCATTGGCTCGAAGTTGACCTTTTTAAGTAAAGAGGGAAAGAAAAAAAGAAAAAGAGATTAAACGCCTTGATGTTCTCAGTCTCATCTGTCAATACCTTTAATTGTCCTTCAACAAGCAGACCAAAGTTTTTCTGATCATCTTAGCACTCATATAATTATTGAAAGTAAAATAAGACATCACCCATATCCCTCATCGGGTATCTTGCGTGGGCTTTTCTAATTTTATCTGTATGCACTTAAACTATTTTTATGCGTGTTTTGACTAACATAACTTGGTTTCTACCTTATGTATGCTTTTTTCTCAACTAAAATTTGTATCTCTACCACTTTTTTTCTGAACAAGGTGGTGTATAATGTCGCCCATCTTGGTCACCCAATAGTAGGATTGGATGGAAGTGACAGTATTTTTTCTTCCTTGTCTCTTGTTATGTGAGATGTAAGCATTCTTATAATTTATCCAACTAGCAGCTAGGATTGGTGTTTTATGATGCTACAGAAAAATAACAGATAACTCTGATTTGGCTTCAGAACCAATCACAAATAAGAGAAGTGCAGCCATCTGGGCAAATGGTGTTAATTTTGTCTCTGTAGTGCCACCTTCTGACAGGCAAAACGAAGCCATGTCAGCACTCTGAACAGTGCTAGATCACAGGCAGCTCTAAGGGCAAAGTAGTTCTTCAAGGAAAAAGTAGTTTATGCAGTGGGACTGGTCCTGTAAGAACACATCTGTCTGCGATTGTAAAAAAGTGGGCACGAGGATCAAAAAGGGAAACTTCAGAAGGATGATCTGGCATTATGGCAGCTATTTTGTCTTGTTATTTTATATATTATATGCAGAATTATGTAGAGTTTCTCCTATAGAAGAGAACAGGAGAATGTAGGCCTGGGTTGAATATTACATGTTGACTCAAACCTTTCTTTCAGTAGTTGCGTCCTATGATGCCAAATACCACAAATGCCTACTGATGCACTGATTCCTGATATATTGAAGTGCTCCTATATGTACGTGATTAAAGAGAACGCAGAAATAGTTTCTTTCTGTCTGTTAATGAGCTATTTTATTGCTGGCTCATATCTTACACGCAATTTTGCTGAAGATGCATAAGAAAAATATAGTCCATCCCAGTCTATCCTGACCTGTAATCCTCCAAGTTCTGTTGATCTTATAGGAGTAAGAGGAGTTTAAACAGATATTTATGCAGAAAAAGCAACAGATATGTCTATAAGATGACATGGGGAAAAATCTGACAGAGAAATTACCTTTTTTAGAAACCGTTGCTTTTCACAATACTCTCTTAACTCTTCTGAAGTCATGTGATGCCCTCATGCAAAACTGAATGAACTCAAGAAAATTTCAGTCACTGTAAGTTTTGAAAGATGATTTTCTCATGTTTTTGCTGATGTGAGGGTTAGTTGCAAGTGGCTTACTATAAGAAGTTGACATCTGATACTCAAAATATGAACTATATTTCATTTAGTTCTGACATGTCAAATAATTGTATATTGTTGCCAATTCTATGGCCATAATGTTTACAAGGCAGAAAGCCTGAAGACACCAGGGAGACTTGGACCATATTTCCAAAAAAAGAGCACTGCAGGAGGAGTAGCCTAGCAGTAAGCAGACTTGGCAAATTCTGGAAAACATTCAAGACACTTTTGCCTTTTATTTGTTTGCTTAATTTTAAAATTTAAAAAAAAATTTAAAATTTTAAAACTCAGTGGAGTTATCTGGGACATTGCGTATTTACATTAAAATGAAGCAAAAGCTCTGTCATATTATTTAAAAAGAGTTGAATCTGATTGAATAGAAAAGATATTCCTTGGCACACGACTTCATCAAATATATTGCCTCTGTGTGGCTATAACTGTGCTCGTCTTCTCCTCTTTAGAGAATCTGTCTGTCCAAAGGGGCAGCTGCCATTTTGGGAATTTAGCAGCACAGTTTTACAGAGCATATAAACAGCATATTCTCTCTCATATGGAATTTGTTTTTGTCTTCTCTTGATAAGTTGCTTTCATTGCTCACTTGGTCACTGTTTGTGTATGGGGGAACATTACAGTGCAGGCCTATTTACACAAGGTTTCTTCACTGTTTTGCAAGCCAATCTGTGTTTGTAAAGAATGAGAAAATGGCTCATTATGAAGCTAGAGATGACTTTGCAGATCCCCAAAGTATACTCTTTTTGCCACTGCTCCCTTTTCTTTCTTAGTGTGAGAGCTAAGGTCTTTGACCAAAATACATTTATAGACTTCTCCATTTAAAAAACAAATAAAGAAACAACCCAGAAATATGGATGTATCTGTTGAGAAACTTGCTGAGTTTTCCAGGTCACAGAAGACCGTTTTCTGTCAGCACAAGAACAGAGTAAACCGCTGATTTGTTTATGGGTGAATGAAAATCCTGTGGCTTTAGAGTGCTTTGTGTGTGGGGAGGGGGGGAAAAGGGGAAGGCAAGTGGGTGTTGTTTTTTTTCTTTTCTTTGAAACAAAATCATGATGTTTATGTCCTTATTTCACCAGTAAGGTGACAAATGATTGATGCACTTGATACATCTTCAAGTTTTGGAATAAAATACCTTTAACAAGTAACAATGCCTGGATTGAATATAAATGGGGGTTAATTCCAGAAGTAAGCCTCTGTCTATTCAGTAACCAGGTCTACTCTTTACTTGCTGAAGCCTGAGCTGGCTCTCCTACTACCCTAAGTAGAGAAAAGATCAAACTTTTGGATTTCATTTTCCTCCCCATATAGATTAATGGCCTGTTGTCACCTTTTGGTTAAGTGGAGACCTGGAGGGAAAGGCATGGCTACAGGTCTGTCCTTCCCGGTTTTAGGAGCTTTCCATCTCCTGAAGGAAGAATATTGGGTCTACAGTTGGGAAGACCGAATGTATGGTGCAGCTGGAGCCATTCAGTTTCCCGTTATTTCATAGTGCAGCTTTGTCTGATTGTGCGTGAGCATGACAAATTGGAGGGGCTGAACCTGCTTAATAATGTCTTCCTACAAACACCCAAATGAAATAAATAGTGTCCTAAACAGGGCACAGGTATAGCAACTGTAGTCTGAAATAAGACATCAAGCTGAGTGAGGTGTTTGTGAGCGTTTAAAAGAAAGAAAACTGCTAGGATACAGAAATCATTAACGGAAGTTAATCCAGAAATGCCGCTATGCAGCACTCCAACTAAAAGCAAGGACTGATTCAGCACGCAGTTTGTATGCAAATTGATCTTCCACAGAGAGAGAGTTTGTTTTTGACAGCTTGACTCTAGAAATGTTGCAAGGCACCTAGAATGGCCCTACTTTCTATTTTCTCCAGTTCTTCATAATCCTTGAGGTGTTTATAATGAAACATTCCTGCCCCAAACTAAATGTAGCTCATGTTGACAGAGATAGCAACCACACATGGAGGCTTTCATATTTCTCTGGGAAATCCTTTGACTTTTTTCAATGGTGTGACACAACATTTACCTTCTGTCACCTGTGTTAAGGTTTCAGCAGCAGGATTAAAAAAGATGTACAGGTCACTTGAAGAACATTCAGAAAATGCTGCTCGAATGATCTTTGAACTCCCATTAAGCCTCGAAGGAACTGCATCACTTTCTCCTTAACTTCAATAATTGCTACTTTAAAAAACAAAAAACAACCCCCCCACCCCCCAGATTTTAAAAAGAAATCATGCAATCTAGAAACATACTTTCCATCTGTGTATTGAGGCTGAAATCCAAAATAGGCCAGCTGGTCATAGCACAGCTTACATATTCACAGTATCTATCCTCTGAATAAGTCATTTCACCATAAGTAATGGAAAGCAAAAAGCAGAGTCTTAGCTTCTCTGATTTTTTCCCTGTGTGTGACACTCAAAGGACAGGCAGGTAGTACCTCTCTGATGCCTCTCTTACTCATTCCTCTCTGATGTTAAATTTGATATTGTCATTGCATTTTATTTACTGCTCAAATACGTCTTTTAAAAACTGGATGATCAGGATGTGAAGTGGAATGTTTGTTATGGCAAATGCCTCTCTTCATTGGAGCAGTTTGGTCTGGCAGTGTTCCCAGTTTGCTGTAGATTTAGCAAGTAAGTCATGCACAATCCCTTGATTTTTGTTCCTGCTTTTTGTGGCACTCTTTCTATATCTTGAAAGTTCCTGGAGTTTTACAATTGTGTCTTTCAGGTCTACATTTTGTATCTGATCAAAAGGGATGGATCACAGCAGACTAGTTTCCCCCCCTCCATATTATCAGTTTTGCTTTGTGAAGAAGACACTATAAATAAAGATAGTAACCTTCTCCACTCCCTCCCTGGGTTGAATTGTTTTCAATTAGTGATTGTCACTCTGTAATTGAAATGCTGAATCCTCTTAAGTAAAAGATAGAGGTGATGTGTCAGGAGGAGAAGGGAGCGAAAGGTAAAACCATAGTAATATCACACAGAGCTCGTGACTGATAAGGGAAAAGTTAGTTTTTGCAGTCTTTGTGGAGTGATCTCGAGCAGTTTTGATCAGTTACTTGGATATGCAGGCAGTGACCAAGCTCCCTCTGAAACATAACCTGTGAAGGAAATGCAAACATGGCTGAGGAAACTCCTGTAGTTATGAATAATATCAGGCGATGACTAACTCCTTTAATGTGGGGGCACCACACTAATAAAACTGTAACAGGGTTCTGGTACTGACAGTGTACTGACCTCTCTGCTTGTGAAGTATATTTTATTTATGTCACAGCAGTACCATTAGAAACATCTGCATACAACCCAGAAAATTGTTTTCAGGATATATGATTTGCTGCACATGCAAGTGTTCAGTTTAAGGAGGGTGAAACTGCTCTGGGATTTAATACAGATTTCAATCAGCAGTAATAATATGCCAGCATTTTTTAGCTGAGAGAATTAGTTGAGAAGTGCATGGATCTACAAAATAATGCATTTGTTCAAATTATTGATGCTTCAGTTAAAAGTTGCAAAAGCTGGCAGAAAGGATCACACTTAACCTGTTGTCCAATGAGTGTAAGCATCTGGGTAAGCATCTGTGACAGAACTTGTAGATCTCTGATTATAATGTCACGTCTTCAACTGTGTTAGTAAAAACTGACTAGGAACAAAACACTGAACTGTTTCAAAGTTTCACACTTGATAATAATAACGTTTGACAGTCTCTTTTTACATCTCTAAGATGTAAAAAATGTTGTTGGCTCACAATCAATATGGAGAAGTCATCTAGTCCAACCTCTACCCTGCTTAAGCAGGGTCACCTTGAACAGGTTGCCCAGAACCCTGTCCAGATGGCTCTTGAATATCTCCAAGGAAGGAGACTCTACAACCTCTCCGGGCAACCTGCTCCAGGCCTCAGTCACCCTCACAGTAAAGCAGCTTTTCCTTATGTTCGGATGAAATTTCCTATGTTTCAGTTTGTGCCCGTTGCTTCTTGTCCTGTTGCTGGGCACCACTGAAAAGAGATTGGCCTCACTCTCTTTACATCCTCCCTTCAGATACTTGTACGCATTGATAAGATCCCCTCTCAGTCTTCTCTTCTCCAGGAAGAACAGTCCCAGCTCTTTCGGCCTTTCCTATATGAGAGATACTCCAGTCCCTTCATCATCTTTGTAGCACTCCGCTGGACTTGCTCCAGTAGCTCCACCTCTTTCTTGTACTAGGGAGCCCAGAATTGGACACAGCACTCCAGATGTGGCCTCCCCAGGACTGAGTAGAGGGGAAAGATCACCTCCCTTGACCTGCTGGCAACACTCTTCCTCATGCACCCCAGGATACCATTGGCCCTGGCCACAGGGGCTCATTTCTGGCTCCTGGTCAACCTGTTGTCCACCAGGACTGCCAGGTCCTTCTCTGTGGGCTTGCTTTCCAGCAGGTCAGCCCCCAGCCTCTATTGGCGCATGGGATTATTTCTCCCCAGGTGCAAGATTCTGCATTTGCCTTTGTTGAACTCCATGAGGTTCCTCTCTGCCCATCTCTCCAACCTGTCCAGGTCCCTCTGAATAGGACAGCCTTCTGGTGTGTCAGTGTCACAGGACTGCAAGCAAGAATGGGCCTTAGAGGGAGCACAGCCTTATTACAGCAGGATGCGCTGCTGCATGCTACCAAGTCGGCAATCACCTTGGGTGTCTATGGCCTGTGGCACCATGCTGCAGAACTATGTGAAAATATAGTGATAAAAAATGAGATGATACTGCAGAAATCCTCAGCTCTAGCAGTACTATGATAGAATATAGCGACAAGAAGTAAAATAAAAGAATCATAAGGGAACAACAGAACCTGGTTGAATAAAAAGACAATCTGGCTTGTGATTGGTTTAAAATGCTGCTTTTGGGAGGAACAAGAGGAGGGGACTATAAAAGATTAACACCACCCTACACAGTGTGGACTCTGCTCTGGGCAGCTGGACTGACTTCAGGACCTCCCACCCAGTGAGAAGGTGATGTTCGCACCATGATTCCTCCATGATTGACAGGGCATCAAGGGATCGGAATTTGTAAGACAGCAACTTAGTTGTGAACCTGAAGCATGTGTAAAATAATATTTAGTGCCTGGCTATAGTGAATTAGGCTGAAAGATTAATCTAAGAGTGAGTAATAAAAGCTTATTACTTGTGGCCATGCTACACCTGGAGTCCTTACTCTTTTTACAGTCTCCCTTAAGTCAGTGAATATTCAGAAGAATCCTTGGTGCAACGCCACCTTGGTGCAATGCCACAATCAGCCACTCCTCCCAGTTTTGTACCAGCTAGACTAGGTTATACCACTGGTCACAACACTCTGAGCTCGGCCATTCAGCCAGTCTTCAGTCCACCTCACTGTCCACTCATCCAGCCCACACTTCCTGAGCTTGCCTATACGGCTGTTATGGGAGACAATGTCAAAAGGCTTGCTGAAGTCAAGGTAGACAACAGCCACTGCTCTCCCCTCATCTACCCAGGCAGTCATTCCATCAGAGAAGGCTATCAGATTTCCCCTTGGTGAATCCATGCTGACTACTCCTGATCACCTTCTTGCCCTTCATATGCTTGGAAATGGTGTCCAGGGTTAGCTGCTCCATTGCCTTTCCAGGGACTGAGGCAAGGCTGACTGGCCTGTAGTTCTCTGGGTCCTCCTTCTTGCCAGCAGGGGCAAGACAGCAGGGGCATTTGCTTTCTTACGGTTCTCAGGCACCTCTCCTGATCTCCTTGATCCTTTAAAAATGATTGAGAATGGCCTTGCAATGACATCAGCAGCTCCTTCAGCACTCGTAGGTGTATCCCATCATGGCCTATGGACTAGTGTATGTCCAGTTTACTTAAGGGACCCCTAACCCAATCCTCCTCGACCAAGGGAAAGTCTTCCTTTCTCCAAACTTTCTCCCTGATCTCCAGGGCCTGGGATTCCTGAAGGCTGGTCTTATCAGTAAAGACTTAAGTGAAGAAGACATTGAGTATCTCTGCCTTTTCTGCATCCGTTGTCATCAGGCCTCCACTATCTGCATGCTTCCTTCTTATGTTTGAGTTTTGCCAGTAGTTCCTTGGCACGCAGGTGTCCTGCCACCTTTGCTTCACTTCTTGCTCATTGGGATGGACCATTCTTGAGCTTGGAGGAGGTGGTCCTTGAACATCAACCAGCTTTCTTGGACCTCTCTTCCTTCTCGGACCCTATCCCATGGGACTCTTCCAAGTAGGTCCCTGAAGAGGCCAAAGTCTGCTGTCCCAAAAACCAGAGTTGTGATCCTGCTCTTTGCTCTGCTCCCCCCTTGCAGGATCCTGAACTCTGCCATCTCATGTTTGCTGCAGCCAAGGTTGCCCTCAACCTTCACATCTCCAACCAGCCCTTCCTTGTTTATAAGTACAAGGTTGAGCAGAGCACCTCTCCTCCTTGGCTTCTCTATCACCTATATCAGAAAGTTGTCATCGGTGCTTTCTAGGAACCTCCTGCATTTCTTGTGCCTTGCTGTGTTGTCCCTTCAGCAGATATCAGAGTGGTTAAAGTCTGCCATGAGGACCAGGGCCTGCGAATGTGAGGCTACTTCCAGCTGTTTGTAGAAGGCCTCATCTACTCCTTCCTCCTAATCAGGTGCCCTGTTGCAAACACCCATAAAAGTGCCACCCATGTTAGTTTGCCCCTTAATCCTTATTTGTAAACTCTCAGCCAGCCCTAGGCAGAGCTCCATGCCTTTCTGGTGCTCTGTCACATAAAAAGCAACTCCCTTCCCTGCCCTCCTGGCCTGTCCTTCCTAAAGAGCCTGTATCCATCCCTGACAGCATTCCAGTCATTCGAGTTATCCCACCACATGTCCATAATTGCAATGATCCCTGACATGAGATTTGAAATTTCAATCCCTCTGAAATGCAGGTGGAACAGAGATCTCAGTGCCCTCTCCCAGCACTCCAGTCTCTTTGCATGGCCTGGCCCACTCTGTGTGTTCACTCCTCTGTTCTCTTCATGGTGAGGTATATGCTACATGCACTTACTAGGTCAGTATCAGGATAAACAGCTCTGTGCAAATGATTTTCACTTATTTCGAATTCCTGTTAAAACCAGGTGGACTATTCAAGGAAAGCTGACAGTCTTTTCGTATTTATTTGGATAGTGGTATATACAACAATTTCTGCTTCCTCTTCGAGAAGTTGTTTGTTCAGATTTGGTTATGTGTTAGTGACGCAGGCACAAACAATTGTTGCCATTCAAGCAGGATTAGGTGTAATTTATAACTTTCTAGATTTATTTATTTGTGGTGTGGTTACATTCTCAGACATGCTTGGAGTTCTGTGCTTAATTCTTCACTTACTCATATGCTTAGCTTTACTCAGTTAAGTAATATTGCTAAAGTTCAGTTGCTAAATTGAAGCCTGCCTCTGTGTTAACTTACCACAATAAAAATGTAAAATAACCAGAACAAACCCCTGTTCTAACTACATACACAATCAAATACGCCCTCAAATAATTGGATCTGTAGGACAGAAAGCATAGACTTGGAAGTAGTATTGGTTTGCAATAATTCATAATCCTTTAAGCATATAAATCCACCAGACAGCTTAGAAGTGCAATTTCTGCCACCAGCTGTGTTGCAAATGCACTTGCATACTTAGTACTAAACTATGGCATCAAGCAACAAGCTATGCTTTAGGGATAGTGTAGAGCCCCTATCACTCCTGTGCCAGTTCTGGGAGATGTCAAGTCTTAGGGAGACACAGTGCCTCCAGGGCTAGTCTTGCATCACTATTAATTAGAGTGTACTTTGCACTCCTTTCTACATCTTGTCAGCTTCACTGGCTGGTGTGCAGGGTGAGATAGTCTCATCCCCTTAGCGTATGCCATAGGAACTGCTATCATGGGTCAGACCAAAGGTCCAGTCAGCTCAACACACATTCTCTGACAGTGGCCTGCAGCAGATGTTTAGGAAAAGAGAAGTAGAACTAGGCAATTATAGAGAGAGACTTTTCAGTGGTTTGTCAGGGTAACGAGGAATGAGGAGGCTTCTTGAGCCAGATACCATCTTACACTTTAGCATATGATAGCTAGATAGGCTGCAAGTGAACTTGTTTTAATCCCTCTTTGAATTATTTTTACTCTTCCTGCCTCCCCAATATCCGATGGCAATGCATTCCATAACAATTCTGTGATGTGTGAAAAAGTGATTCCTTCTGGTAGCTTTAAAGCTGCTGCCTGATAGCTTCACTGGATCTTTTCCTCTCCAGTCACCCTCCCATTCTTGTACTGTGAGAAAAAATACTCTAGCCCAGTGGGTAATGACATCCTTAGTCACAAGCAGTCCCTTCCTGCCCATTGCTTGCACTCGGGGTACACAGCAGGAAAAGAGTATTTTGTGCCCAGGTTTTGCATGAACGCATGAAAAAGGATTGGTTACAATCTGGCTGCCACCCTCAAGAATTAGCTTGGATTTATGAGTGGAGAAGGCTCCACTGAATAGCTTCGTACCATGGATGACAGCAAGGATGAGGGGCAGAGTTCCCTCTTTGTACCTAGAACAGCAAATACCTTTTAGTGAAAGCACAGCATGCCTCTGACAGACCATTTTAAAATAAGGGGATTTTTCTCCTTTAAATAAATATCCATTCAAGTTAATTGAAACATCTGTGTATAATTCATTACATTGTTTTGGTTCAAAAAGAAAAGACAGTTCTATTTCAAAGCTTTTGAATTATTTCTACTTTTTTCTTTAGAGGAACATTTTGTTTCACTTCAAAATTAAGTTTACTGAAGCTTAATTTTAAAGGAAAAAAAAAGAAAATGAAGACAAATGCAGTGAAGGCAAGAAAGCTTCTTCCCTTCCATTGTGAGCTGTTCCTGATAAGAATTCTTCTGATCCCATTAAGAAGTCTCCTCCACCATCTCTAATATGAAAGATCAGCTCTATCAGAAAAGTGCTAGAGATTTCATCTCTAAAATGGAAAACCTTGGTCTTTGGCAATGCTTTGTGTGCAGCGATAAGCAGCCCAGACCTGGTGATAGATAACTATGGTCAAAGTTACATATTATTATATTTATATATTTTAAATTAGATTCTAAGAAGCTAACATGCAACAGAACCTGAAACCAGAGAAAAATCTTCACAAAACTACATTTTTGCTCCCTTTTATGTTTTATTTGGTTGGGATTTTCCACAAAAGAATCAGGATTTTTAAACTGATTCTAACTTTAGCTGTCATAAATTGAATGACAATTCAATTGAATGACAGAATTTATTAATTTTTGCACATATTTTAATATCTTATGTACAGAAATTCTCCCACTTGCCCCAGCTGATGCTGAGGTCAAAGTAATTATGTATATTATTTTTAGAGGAAGCCAGAACGTGAGCTGAAACTGAAAATGCACCTGGACAGCAATCCCTCTCTCTCCACAGCCATCACAGTAGGAAAAGAAAAGATATTATAAAAATTAGGATCTTTAAAGGCCTTCTGTGACATTTCTCCCCTTGCTTTATTTATTTGTTCCCCTTCAAATGCTGGAATGCCTCTTCTAACATTCTCACTGGAATTGCAATATCTAGCTCACAGTTATTTTACAGCAATTAGATTGACCCAGTTAGCCAAGGGAAAGGTTTACTTACACCATCTTCCAGAAGCTTTTGTTAGAATGTGTTTACATTCCTTTCCAAGGAGGTCACTCTAGGTACTCTCAAGTCCTGCTTGTTGCTCAGAATAAACAGTGATAGCTTGTTTTCCTCACAGGGAGAAAGATTTTACCTGTGTGATTGTGCCTGCTGGCTCAGTGCCCCAACATGTTCTTTTCTGGCCACTTTATCCGTAAGGCACCTCTGTGAATGAGAAACAGACAGATTAAGGCCTCTGCCTTCCTTGCAACCTCATCTAAAGTCACTTCATAAGAGCAGGGTAGACATAACCCATATCCCCTCCTTATTTAAGTGACTGACACTCAACTCATCAGGTAGGCACAGTGAAGTAAAATAGGTATTAATACTGCTTGCAGACTAAGGAAGACTTTGTTGGTGCAGGAAGTAGATTCTGGGAAGAAATGAGACTGAACTTTCCCAATAATAATCTCTCTAGTGATCGAACAATATTTATTTTAGGAAATGTCTAAAATATATGTAACATCAATAAACTGCAAGGAAGCGTTCCCATGAAAGTCAGCGTGATTGCCAAAAGACTAGTACTACGTACATGAAAATCTGCTAATTGTTTAGTGTTGCCAAATGTTTAACTGGCCTCTGAAATTTGGCAACGACAATGAAAATTAGTTACCAAATAGATAAAACAATAGAGACTATCCAGGAAACTTGGATCTTGTTCTCTTAAACTGTGTGCGGAGATGGAGTGTTACACCGTGCCTTTAACTCGTGCTTGATGAGTCTGGTGAATGGTGAGGTGCCCAATATACAAAGGTAGCTCTGTGAGTGCAGAGAGCTGTGACGAGGGGTAAGTTTATAGTGATATTTGAATCCATCATAACGTCTCGGTCTTTAAAGGTATTAGTCTTTGCCAGCAATTGAGGGATGGTAGATTCAGAGCTCGGGGGCTTTGGTTAATTGCCTGGAACTAGATAGGATATTCTGAGTCAAAGAGCTGAGGCTGGGTCTGCATGTTGGCTCTCTGACTAGAGCTAATCCCACCTGCCTTAGCTGACTACAGTGAGATTCACTTTGGGCTCTCCTAGCATTCTAGCTCATAATGTTTCACTCAAAAGAAATTGCATGCGAGCAATGACAGTTTCTTTCCATGGGCTATAAAGAGAACGTAAATGACTAGTTCAGATGCAGGTGTCTACTATGTAAAAATACCTACAAGGTAGGTGAGATTAGGCGCCCATTTACAATCTCTAAGATTCCTGACCGTTATGACCTTTCTTACACATACACACACCATTCTGATTGTGTGTCAAATATTTGGCACAACATTGCTCTAGGGGGAAAAGTATTCATACTTGCTTTCTTTGATCTGGCTGTGGAAGGCTCAACGCAGGAACTAAGCCTGGCAGCAGCAAAAAGGTTAGGCTTACAGCAATACTTGCACTTGGCTAGATATGACCTTCCAGGGGTCAGCCTTTCCCTATACTGCCTATACTACATTATTTACAAAATTATTACAACTCCAAGGTCCCTTCCATGGACATGGAATAGAAGCAGAGATGATGGTAAATAATGCTATTCTCTGTCACTTGCACACGTTTTATGCCCAAAGGCCAGAATAGAAAGATGAAGCTTGAGGGCCTTGCTAGAACTCACCCCCTACATCATCCACTGTTGTGATTCTATGCAATATCATCCTGTAATGTACTGAATAGCCGCACACAAACTGTAGTTCTCTGATAAGTGACCATTGGAATGACTACTGAATATGCAATTTTGAACTTATTACTCAAATGTGTAGTTAAAATCTATTTATAAAATCCCTGTACCACATACAAATGCATTCCAGTATGCCCAGACCACTAGCAAAATATTGATTTTGTGTCTATAAATGCTTTCTCAGGTGAGCTCCCTCCTTGACTTCAACCCAGCTTTTTTGTACAATTCTGTGCAGGGTGAAGTAATCTTCTCAAACTGTTGACATATTTTTAAGAAGAAAAATGTACTATTGCTTCCCATGACAAAAATGTACATTTTTGTACATTTTCTGAAGCATGAATGAAATCACCTCATCTTCCAATCATTTAGCTGCTCTCTACCTTTTCTAATCACTGATTTTAATGTAATTAAAAAGAGATGCCATGCATCTAATAACACGTTTGCGTGGAACACACAGCACTATGTTTCAATTGGACCTTACTGCTGATGGTACGAGCTGTTTGTTGACACTCCCTGTTCAGCAGGGAGACATTTCCTGCTGATCTCAAGCAGTGACTTCCTCAAGAACACTGGAATTCCAAGTGGATGATTTTAAATGCAATTTATCCGCTCACACTGTATGTACTAAACCACCCCCAACAACTTTCCAAATTGCCCTGTAGTTATGCCCCAAAGTATATGTCATGCACCATGTGTAATTCAAATATGTCCAGAAGGACTCGGAGACCAAGAATTGAGATCTGATTGAAAGAATTCCTCAGGGAATGTGTGTTGCTAAGAAGTAGCTGAATACCGTGGAGATTAATAATCCCACTACAAAATATTTTTCCATGCTCTTTAATTCCACTCATTTATTTAGAACATATGCCAAGAAGTATTAATGTTTAAAAAAGCCTCCACCCGCATCCATATACAATGTACTAATAAGAAGGACCCAAGGTTATAGAAAATGAAGCCTTCCTACTGTGCAGTTAGGTACATTTACATCACTGCCCTTCTTCTTCAATGTGCCCTCTCTATGAAGAGTGTGACTGCTTTCCCAAATGCCCTTAACAGAAGTAGGATCCACCTCACATAACTTAAGTTTTTTTTCACAGACTCCCTTTATAGTCTGGGAAGAGAGAGAATGGGGTTTCTGGGGTGTGATTTACCCTGGATTATTTTACACAGCTACATAAGGATGAGATGACATGCCCCTTTCTCATTACAGTTTAGATGATTAGAACATGTATAGATGTCTGAAGCTAGAAAGGGTGAATCCCAACATGGGATGGTTCATAATCACTTATTTTGGGGGGTGAGAGTGTCTGCATGTGTACTAAGTTACTGTATTGTTTCTGTACAAATGCAAGATGATGATACAGGACACTGGGACAGTATCCTGCATTCTGTGCGTCTTAGCTGACATCACTACCAAAAGGCACTGTATCTCAAGAACTGACCTGACGTAGAGACCAGAGCAGAAGTCAAGTTTTGCTGTTGGTGTCCCGCTCCCTCTTTGAGCACTACCATTTCTGCACAGCTTCCCCTACCCTCTCCTTGGCTTAGTGAAAGACAAAACAGGACTATAGTTCTGCTTCCACACTGAAAAAGAAAAACTGCATTGCAGGCTGTACCCATCCCATAATAAAATAAAGCAAGCATTTCTGGCACACTGCTACTTCTGTTGCTCCTCTGAGTTTAAATAACGACAGAGAGTAATTGTATAATTTGACCCTTTTTTAAATGAAATGAAGGAAAAAGGTAAAAACATGGGTTCACCAAACACGAGGATTCCAAATAAACCGAGACAGTTGGTACAAACGTGCAGAGAAAGCAGCTCTTAAAATGACAAATGACAATCCCTGAGTCAGATCCAGTACTTGGGTGATTGTTTTAATTAGGACTGACATATTTTTGTTTCTAGATGTTTCAGCAAGTGGGGAAGAAGGGAGATCTTGGCAGAAAGTGTATGTATCAGGAGGCACCTGATGCTATTGAGCCTGAAGCAAACCTCCCCCAAACTCTTCAGGATCTCATTGAAATACGCAGATGTAATTATTTGAAGTTCCTTAAGGAATTGATGTCGCAGTAATTAGACAACTCATTACATCAAGAAATAAGGAAATAAGACTGACAGAGATAAAAATGAACACACTGATAATTTAGCAATATGTGAACAAACAGGGTTATAAGAACTGATGTTCTGAGAGGAGAAACACCAAGGAGAGAATCAGCAGACACAGGCTCTATTTTGTCAGTCCGAGTCATAGATAGGATAACAAAAAAGAGGTCAAAATAACAAATACTGTCTCTGTCTAAACTATCCTTTGTTGCAGCAGCTTGCTCCCCAGTCCTCCATCCTCTCCAGCCTCTTGTCAAATCTTGTTCAGTGATACCTCACCCTAGAGGAAGGGTAACATGTGTGAGACTGATAGAACCAGATTTTGTCATGGCCTCCCAGGGAATTCAATAGCAGTATTTCCTATGACTTCACCTATCTTTGAACTAGGGCTTCAAAAATCACTTATATTGATACCCTACCCCAACTCTGCTGGTGGGTGGAACACCTTTTAGTGCACCATTCCAGATTTTCCCACCAAAAATTACTCTGGTTAATATTCTAATATTCATTCTAACCTCTGCTGTAAGTCAATTATTAAACAAATATTTTCCTCAGGGAAACTGCAGTAGTAATAATGTAAGAGGAAGGGAGGTATTGTTTACATATCAGTAAATACTTTTGAGAGTTATGATGAAGCTAACCTTTAAGACATGGTATTCTTATTTATAGCAGGAAACTTTAATCATGTACATAATGCATCCAGATAGGCCTTTTTCTAAGCTAGCTTTTTCTAGCCTAACTATTGTCTTTACAGACTATGTGGTGCTGAATGAATGTTTTGAATAATAAAAATAGATTACTGGCGTGTGCTACTTCTCTATGACTTCTTTGCTAATTAAGAGAAAAAAAATCTCAGTGAAATAATTTCAGTGTTCCTCTCATGACTACATCTTTGGCTACTTTCTCAAGCCTCCTACTAGCGGTGCAATTGATTTTCATTATCTTCAAATTCATTCTTACAGTCCAGTCCTCAGCTGCCCGTCTGAGTTTCCTGTTGCATGGCAATACTCTTTGTCTCCACCCTTTTTAATCACAGAGCTTCACTTTTTCTGTCCTTTGTCTGTGAAGAGGATTTTCATCAGTTTCGCAAGCAAAGTTACCTGTCAGCTATGCAGGGGGAAGGACTGCTAACTGGGCCTAGATAGCTCAGAGACTTATGGTATGGAGAGTTTTCACAAACTTGAAGCCAAACTTACTTGGTCAAAAGTGACCAGAAATAACTTCTGAAAGCTTCTTAGCAGCCAAACATGAATGGAAACTAAAGCGAGCAAAGGTTTTGTTTTTTAAAGAGCATCTCCTATGAAAGTCTCCTTGGAAGTTTTTCAATGAGCCACTCCTTGCCCCCAGAAGCCCCTTAACTGGAGAGAAGAGATGAGAATGTCATAGTAATTATCCTCCTTTTTCTGCCTTTTGCTTTTCTCCACATCAGTCAGATACTTTTTTGCAATTTCATTGCTGGAAACTGGAAAGTACAGAAATGGAAAACTATTTGGGAAGCAGAAAAGAGTAATTTCAAAGGAAAGTACTGACCAGCTGTCCTGAGGGAGAGCTGAAAAATGGGTTATCTGAACATGAAGAGAACCACATGGTAGCCCAGAGTGCAAGTCACTATAGTAAAGATAAGATCCACAGTCCAATCCTAGGCCTTGAGTGGGCTCAGGAACCCGTGTGGGCACAATGTTTTACTTCAGGGTGCCTCATATCCTCACCTGCAAAACAACAAAAAGACTTTTACAAAAGGATTTTGAGATTTACCAGAGAGAAGAACTAAAGGAGAGATTATTCCAAGTCATAAGACACACTATATTATTCACCTGCGAGAGTGAAAAGGGTAGCTGAGGTCTGAAAAAGGCCAATAACCCTAGCTCTGCCTGTCCTCTACCCCTGTCTTGCTAAGCTCCCCTAACACATAAACTTACACTCCCAGCCTGCCCAAACTCCAGCCAGTTCAAACGAAAGCATCAGGTCTCTGGGGTGGCTGGTCGCTCCTGCTGTCTGCATCTTCCATTCACCTTGCTGGCATTGCACTGTCTCTGATGTCCCTGAAACAGGGCAGCAGTGGGGAAGAGCCAGAAGAAGTATCGTAGGCAGGAGAAATTCCATCCTCCCCTCCTACCTCTTTAGAAAAAGAAAAGCTACTTATTAGTTAGTTATCCCATTATCACTCAGTAGCTGCAGTTTTTGAGTGGAATTTCAGGCTAAACTAGCCTCCAGTGTGTATACCTGAGCTCTCCCTCAGAGGTGTGCTGGTGAGAGAGTGGGAGCAAGTTTGCACAGCTGCTGCCTGTTCTGTGAAGGCCTGATCCAGGAGCCAGAAAATTGCTCAATTAGAGGCTTGTCGTTGACTCCAATGGGGTGCAAATGAGCTCCAGAGTGAATAAAGGGTTTCAGTTCCTCAAGTTGCTCATCTGGCACCTTTCACCAGAAACAGGCCAATTTTGCAGTTTTAAGTAAATAAAGCTTAAAGTAAACAAAGCTGTTTTTCACCAAAACTCTGGATTCCTTATATGTGGAGAGGTGGAAGCCACAATTGCCTCAGAGAAAACAGACAGCTAAAAGGAGCAAAAGAAGGGACCTGTGAATGAAAAAAGCTGTCCAATACATTGCAGTTCCCCTAAATCATCCATGGCAGCCTCCTGCAGCAATACCTGAGCAAACTCCAAATCTGAGAAGCAGTAGAGCCCTGTCAGCCTGGCACTCTGCCTGAACTACATAGCCCATACCTAATGTAGTTGTGCTGCTTCTAGGACACAAGCTAGTGTCTGTGCAGTACTGTACTGTGCTATCTTGACAAGCCAGGCCATTCCAGTATTGCTGCTTAATGTCCTACACGTACCTAACATCATGTCTTAGTGCATGCTAGCACACATGGCTGTTCCAATTTGATACCATACGTTAAACCTTAAATCTGTGCAAAACCTCTATACAGATACTAGATTGACGGAGAAATTGACAAGAACTGATGTTTGAGCAGCTAAATTATTTTTTTACTACTTTGTGCTGAAGTGAGATGGTGCACTAATTTCATTAAATCAGCCTAAATTCACCCTTTGGCTAAGATTCACACCGAATATACAACAGCCCAGTTTGTACTATTCAGAGCAGAAAGACTGGTGTATGAATTTCTTTATGACATTTCTTATGTTCCCTTTACTATTCCATTATAAGAAAGATGCAAAATGGAGCTATAACCATTTGGAAGTTTGTGATGTAACCACTTGGAAATCTGTGATGTTTTCACAAGGAGATAACAATTTCCCCTTGTTCCCATTATAGCATATTAAGTATCTAGTAAATAGTCTGGAAGGAAAATCTTTTGAACATAATCAGCATTACTTAACACCTACTGTTTTAAAAACTGTTCCTAAACTGTTGTAATAGCGCAAGCTAAAGGGATTTCAGATGTAGTGACTTTCTTTTTCTCTGTTCCTTTCCCCTCACCCCCTTCATTCTCTTTTTCTGGCCAGAAAAACCTAAACCTCAGAATTCCTCCAAAAACAGAACTCCAGTAATAATCAGAATGTAGAATTTCTGACAAATGCCATCTGCTGATTTCTTTTTTTCTCACCCAGAAGAGAAGATTTTGGATATGGCTAGTGAGTACTTTAGCTTCTTCTGCATTGTGATACCAAAATAATCACCATGGCAACGCTTTTAGGGCAGTTTTACAAACAGATTTATTGTGAATGCAAGAACTCAACAGCACTCTCTAGCAAAAAAACAAGACAGCATCTCTTGCAGGTTATTTGGTTACAGTGCATGAATGATGACTAATAGGCATAGGCAGGTCTGTTTGAACCTGTTCAGTTATCTCTCTATTCGTTTAACTTTTCACATTTACAGGTAGTTGGGATTGCAAAGGGGAAAAACAGCAGCAATCAGTACTAAGCTTACACACGTCGTAATTCCTTTCCAGAATACATTTTGTATCTTCCCCGATGGCTGTAAGATGGAATACTACGGAAACAGCACACATATTAGAACAATGATGCACTAGACTAGAAGAAGGTTGAATTTCTTTTGAGATAACTACTGAAGCTTTGGCGTATCAATTTTTTCTTTTCCTTCCCTTCTTATTCCTTCTTTCTCAGCAAAACAATGGAAGTAAAGCTTGCCAGAACTATTCTATGCCATACTGGAAATGGGGGAGGGGGGAAGGTCTCATTTGCACAGTTATGAGGAAGACAGACCATGACAAGTGATTAATTATTAATCCTAAACAGTCATGCTAGTATTTTCCAGGTAGCTCCTTTTTGGCTCACTTATTAGTTAGAATTAGCAGATATAATTTGTACATAAACCAGAATTTTGGAAACTAGCCAGCACTGCTGTGTTATGTAGTTGTGTAAGAGGTTATATATGGTTCTTGCTTTGCATTTGGCAAACTGTTCTCACTTAAACATTCATTTAGCATGATTACTTAAGTGAACCATATAAGGGTATTCCTTGGAGCAGTAAAATTAACTTGTTATAGGGATGTACTATGCCAAAAGCTAATTTAGGCTCTACTTGGGAATTTATAGCATTTGTTTACCATGCCACTTGAATAAGGCAACTTTGCTGACAACTCTTACCCGGCCACAACTTTTATATCACGCTGCATGTCATCTAACACTCTAAAACATTTATTTTTCTGTTATGCACTGTCACCCCATTGTTCTCAATCCAAAGTAAGAAGATAAGAAACCAGTACAGAAAAAGCACACTGAATCCCGTGAACAGTGCCCTTTATCTGTGTGAAGTGGGGGAGGACTTGCAGTTTTGGGGAGTTATTTCTTGACTTTAATTGAATTGCACATTGAAAGAAGAACGAACGAACTTTCCCACCCTCACACCTGACTTGAAAAGATCAGAAACTCAAAACAGCCAATGTTTCTTGCCTTTTTGTCAATCCAACTAACACAGAATGCAAAAACATTAAAGGATTCACTGAAGAGTCATGCTTGGAGATAGCGTCCTGAGGATGTTACTTAATGTATATCTGGGTTCCACAGCAGGTCTCTTCTTTGGGTATAAATTATCGCACGGATTTTGTTTGTGGACTTTCACAGTCAAAAATTGGTTATAAAGTGCAACATCAAGTAAAGCAGATACATTTTTATCAGTGAAGTCAGTTCTACAGTCACTAGAAACTTGTGAAATTTCCTTGAAAGTAAAGAATGAACAGTGCCAGGGGAAAGCATTGATGTCGCTTTCTTTTCAGTCAGCCCAGAAGCTGGCTCGCTGCGTTATATTCAGTCCAACAAGTGCATGCAAATCCAGGAGAGCTCCCTCCAGCCAGGTTACTGTACTCCTTGTTCTTCTCAGTGAGACTGAGATCAAAATCTGTCCCGTCGTCCGCTTTCACGTCTCATTTTCTGTGCAACCATTCTTTCTGCAGAAAGCTCTCTGTGGTGCTTTTTGGTGCTAGTTTCATCTTTCTCCTCAATTCCTCTTTTTCTCTTTAGCACTGTTATAACAGGAAGACATCTGCATTTCAAAAGTGCTCTTCTCTTGTCCGTTTTTTAAACAACAGGAAAAATAACAGAGGAAAAAATTAATTTATGTCTCGTTGCAGATACTAATTGCAGAGTGCGTCGTCTTTCTTTTCTCCCTTTTCTTCTCTTCTCTGACGCACATGCTCTATAATAAGCTCCGTTACTTGGAGCTTGTAAGCCTCTATAGTAAGCTGAAACTGCTACTATATTTACTCACTTTCCACATTTAGACAAAGGCTATTTTTAACTGGAGTTCTATTTGCGGGGGCTGCCAACGTCACTTAATGTTCACATGCATCTTGGGCATCATATGCTTGTTATTTTTATTTACTGTGCCTGTGCCAGGTCTGCTTTTTTATGGGAAGAAAGAATGAGAATGCTTCATCAGGCCAGTTCTTGAAAGCTCTTTTGTGTAATAGCAGATACACAGATTAGCAAAGAAAAAGCAACTCAGCAGTATGTTTGGCAAACCTGATTTTTAATGGCTGGCATCTCTTATCCTATGTGGTCTAGTCGCAAAGCTGTGCTCCTAGTCCCACCGCATTTGTTAAAGCTGAAGATGTTTTCAAGGTAGGTCTGTTATTCTGATGTCTCCTGTAAGAGCCATGAGTTCCTGCTGTGTGATGAGGGACACAGATCCAGAAATCATTATGATTCCAGCACTGCCTCCAGTTAGTTAAAATATATGATGTATAAATAACTAGCGTTTTTCTGATCCTTCTTGTTAGTAGGTGTGTGCTTTGGAGCTTGAATGTAACAGATGTTATTTTCAGATAATTAGCTTGGATTTTCAGTGTGAGAGTTCCTTCAAATGCTGGAAAAGAAAGTGTGGCATCCATAAATCAAGCCTGTAAGTCGGGGCCTCTATATGCTGTTCCCTGCGGGAGTTTTCCTGTGTTGCTCTAGTGGCCTCAGCTTGACCTAAAGGGACTGCCCTTTGCAAAGGTTAGAAATATTTCATTCAGCATGCTGACTCAGGACACCTGATTCTCTTGATATTGCCTCCATCATGTGCCCGGGAGTTTGAGACACTCATATGCTTTTGTAGGGAACGGGTTAGTCTCTACACACATGGTAACGCCTTTATTTGCACAAAAGAATGAATTCCTAGAAAGGAGTAAAGTTCATGAGCAATCATTTAATGCTTTGCTCTTAGCTTACTTAACTGGAAAGTATTAATGGGAAGGCAAGTTAGGAAAAAAGCTGAAATGGAACCTACTAGAAGAGGATTTTGTTTAAATTTGAAATGTTTTGGAACGCTTACAGGCTTTTTTATCTCTCTCTGTACTTCCCACTCTTAACACTAATTCCCTTTTCAGACTAATTTCAACATGAGAGAGACTGAATAAGCTTCACACAAGTCAAAATTCCTGTGTGCTTATCATAACAGAATCAAATCTTTTTCATTTTCCTGTTACTAATTTTTCCGCTGCTGTTTCTTTCCCCACTACAGTGAATGCCTTCATTTTCTTAACAAACTTCTGTTTGTCGGAAAAGTAAGTTTTGATATGAAAACCGCTGTTTTCACGTATATGCTTCCAAAGTTGGCCAGTTAAGTCTTCACTAAGTCACTGACGGGTGTTGGGCAGGTCGCTGAGAACTGCATATGCTTAGCTGCTCCACAGATTAATCCATTTAAGTGACTAAATATGAATGAATTTAGATACCCCATATTTCAAATGATGATACTACTTTTTATGTAATTCTTTCCATGTGAAACCATGTTTTTACCATTAACTGATGCACATTTTTGATGGTTCAGAAACTACAAAGTGAAACCAAAACCCGGTGAAAGGGAAGTGTGTCCCAAACATAACTGTGTATCTTTGCTCATATACTTCTTCTTATACTTTCTTTACTCTCTTCTTAAAAACTTAGCTTTCCCAGTCCCCCTCAGTTCCTACTGTTTTTAATAGGCCTTAGATTTACCATTAGAAAATAAAATGCACTCAAGCCTGATGGGTCATCCCAGGCCAGTGTAATGTTTAGTGTCTGTGTCAATCTGGGCATGATTCATGCTGGTGAGGTACAGTAGCAAGGCTAACTAGTGTTACTTATCTAGCTGAGGAATCACAATCTATTTTTTTTATAGCTTTTGGTCCTTTGGCAGTAGTGTAACCGCAAACACTATGTCCCATGTGAAATGGCCCTGGCATCCACTGCCATGTGATATCTAAAGTTGTACAAGAAAGAGCATACGGAAATGCCCGTTTGGAGGCAGAACCTGTCTTCCCTTTGTCATGCCACCAGCATGTGATATGCACACGGCTCACGAATGACACACAGCCAAGAGCTGTACATATCTGGCATGAAGGTGAGCTCATGTACATTTTCAAGGTATAGCAGTCAGTTACCTTAGTTTGATAAGAAACCAGTATACCAAAACCGTGGCTAATTAACAGCTCCTTTTTTTTGTTCACTGATACAAGTTACAAGCAACAATGACTGTGCTTCAGACAGCATGGGCATAATTTTCAGCCCTTTCAAATACAGCTTTTCTCTCCAACATTTTCACCACTGTGTCCAGGCATATTTCCCCAGCGTATACAGTTACACGGTATGTGTGTGCATGAGTGACTGCTTTTTTTTCCTGTCAGAGCTCCGCAAGGGAGATGGTGGGCACTGTGAAATCTGCAGGGTTTGGGAAGCTTTAGTAACATCCTTGCACTGTTCTGTCAGTGCTATCGGATATCATTTTCTAGCTCTTTCCACCAAAAGCAGCAAGCATTTGAAGCTATAGTAGTACTAGACTTATTTGGTGGTCACAGGCCAGTTATTAGAAGATAAAACTAACCAGTAGCAGAGTTTATGCAGCCTACTGCCAACCTATCTGGTTTTCTACTGTACCGAATACTTGCACTTAGATGCTGTGGCAGGAGGTGACTTATCAAAACAGAAGAGAGACTTCTTCATCTGAAGAGCTCTTGTGGAGGGGAGGGAAGGGGTTAAGTATTGCAAAAGTTCAAGCTGACAGCCAGCCCTTATGCTCTGATGTTCTGCGGAGGTTTCCCTTTGATGGAAAGTATTTCAGTGACACAAGACTCTAGCAGCTGAGGCAACACGCTTCTGCTGCACAAACCTTGTGCTTGCCAATGAGTCAATGAGTGAGGTAATTCTAAGAACAACAGTGGCCAGCTTCTGTCGTTCATCATGTGTGAGGCTGTGCTGTGATAAATGGTGGAGGGGATTTCGCTAGAAAATGCTCCAGATGAAGACAAATTGGAATTACTCACCTGTTGCTAAAATGTAAAAGCTGTCTGTGGTATGTAGAACAATCTCAGCCACTGTGTTATTCATGATGGAGAGCACCAGGACAATGCTTATGGACCACTGCAGTCAAACTTGAGCCTTCAGAGCTGACCTTGTGCTATCTCTCTCCTCTTCTTTTCTATTGATTCTTGAATGTACTAAATCTATATATGAGTGTATTGTGGGTTAAAGCATGAGCTATCAGGAGACAATACTCAAAAATCGTAGCACAGGTTCCATTTCATATGACCAGCCAAACTTGTCACATTGTCAGCAATGTCCTGTGTTGTAAAAAGAGCTTTTCACATTAACTATTGGTATGAAATTCTACAGTAGTTTTTACTATTCAAAATTTTCATAATGGCTGACCAGAGGACACCGAAGCCCAGAGCCTCAAAACTGAGTCCTAGATCTGAAAGCAGATAGACGTTAAGTACCTGCTGTAAGTTCTGAGACTGTGCTGTTTGAGCAAAGTAAGGAACATTGCTGGTACAGTACAGGAATGTACATATACACATTTTATCCTTCGTGCTCTGGTATGTCTAGACACAGAGTTTTGGGGTGGTGTGGGGCAGTAGTGACACTTTTTTTCCTCTCAATAATCACTTATCAATCAAAGAGAAAACAACAAAGGAACTTCTTTTGATTCAAAATGAGACAAAATTATTGGTAGATACATCAACTTACTTGGAATTATTGGTAGATGCACCAACAGATTCATGGAATTTTTGAAAGTGTTAAGCCTTTTTTTTCCCCCCCCTATTGAATTCCAGCCCTTGCTGGTTTTGAGGAAGATCTACAGTCAAAGCATATCAATTCCGAAGCCATTTTACTCAAAGAGAATAAGCAGTGTTTTTTCAGTTGTTGCTGCACCGTACTACTCGTAGCAGCACTTACAGCAGACTCAGCAGGGAAAAAATATTTTTTATCAGATATCCTTGGATTATTCTGTGTATTGCATTTCAGAGGTTGTAGAGAGAGTTTGAAGTAGAGATAGCCTTATTTAAAAGGGACCTAGATTTCATATATCACAGAAATCAAAGAGTTTGGGACTTGAGCTTAGCTTGTTCTAAAGAGAGAGACTATTTGTACTGTTTGGATTTGGACCTAGTTTGGAATATTCATGAATATTTGGATCTAGGCTTGCAGGCAGGGTAAGGCAGCATCAGCTGCCTGGAATGAAGCTGCGAATCAGGCCCTTAGTTTCCAGGCAATTCCGGGCATTGCTTTTTTTCAGAGAGAGAGAGAGAACGAGTTGGCACTCAGCCCTTAGTCTTCATTCAAACCAAATTCCTGTTGCAATATTGCCAACTCTAAGTGCTAAAAATCAGGAGATTAAAAAAAAATGTTGTGTATTTCTGTTTGCCGTCTGGTGTTTGAGACTTAATATGGGTTATGTTTTCAGGTTTTTCTTTGCAACCAGAAGAGATAGGAACTCAGGGGATAAGAGGTTAGGGGCAGAATGAGATTCTCACAAATTATTTAACTCCAAAAGTGAGACTTGAATTGAAATCACAAATGTTAGAAGAGTTACACTGTAAAATCCCATGAGGGATTACTATATAAGCTTGTGAGAATTTTGTTCAACTAGACTTGTGTAAGGACTCCAAGAATAAATTTATATTCCATGTTGCTGAACATGCTCTCAATAAGAGTTAAAAATTCATTTTCAAGAGCCACAGAGAGCTTTTATTCCCTGAACTGGTTTTATAGAGACTTGTCATCAGAAATACTAGATTTTCAGTGTCCTGGTAGATGGGATTCTCTCAATGCTATGCATCTGACCTCTGGAGTAGGCAATAGTATAGGAACAAGGAAGGGTAAAGGTATAAATTTTTTATAGCCAATGATTCCATCCAGCCAAAATCTCCCAAAGAATAAACAATAAACAGCAGCAAATTCAAACATCTTGTCACATCTGTTTCGTAAACCAAACAGCTGGGTGCACAGATGCTTTGGTCTACTAGAGCACTTTAGATTGATTTAATTCTTCTGTCTGCTTAGTTATTTTTTTAATTGGCTTTGATGATTTGACTTTCATTGCTTCTGATGTTGCTGAAATATAGGCACTTCTGTGGCTGATTATGACAGTTACTACAAGAGCATGAAAGGTGGCTTCAGTAACATAAAACCTTCGAGTGAGGGATCACCATCAGCATGTGATTAGCAGGCCTTGAACTTAAGGACATTGACTTTAGAAGCAGAAACTTTGCTCTCTGAGACAGTTCTTCGTCTATAATGTTGCCTTGTCACCAGAAAGTAGTAGAAAATCAGTTACAAAATCACACACAGCTTCTGGGAAAATAAGTGAAAACTAAAATGCTAAATAGCCACTCTCTCTGTATAAATTATGTATAGATCATGTGTGCATTTATTTATTTATTTTTAATTCATTCAGGGATGACAGGTCATCTTGTTCATGTTCTCCCTGCCCTTCCTCCCTAAAACCATTCTGTCAGTCTTGCTATACTCTCATCGTAACATGTCAAAAATTACTTTCAAGGCTCTTCAAAGGCAGCATCTGGTCTATCTCGTCCACACAGTTAAACAGCCCGCATACTTATGAAGACTTTAAATAATGGATAGCATTTTATCTGAAAGGAGATATGTCCAGCAGCTCTGTGATTCCCCAAGCTACTCAATCTTTTTGTGGCCCATTGTGGACTCAGAAGGAAGAGCCTTCTCAGAAACAGCAGCTCACTGAGCACTTGGCATATGTGTCAATGTCCACCAAGGAAGTATTGAACCAGCCCAATGTTCTGCAGCTAACAAAAGTGGAAGCAATCACAGGCCGAGATGGACTGGCTTCTGGCCAAACTTAATTAGTTAAATTCTTCTAAGCATCACCTAATAACCTCAAAAAAAAAAATCTGTTCATATTAAATCAAGATCTTCTGGCCTACCAAATCCAGGCCAGAAACCAATACCAGTTTCTCATACTGCAATACAACATCCTCTAACTGCCATTTCAACCTCAGGCTGCTTCCACACTCTGCTGAGCTGTGAAGCCTGCATGGTCTGCACTGATGTCACCTGTGCAGTGCTTCCCCATAGCCTTCCCTGTGGGCAGTCGGTATGAAGACTGCTCGTTGCACACAGCTCGAGAGTCCGGAGTCTCCTTTGCCCCTGGCCATTCCCTCAGTCCTATCTTTGCTCTCTCCATCCCTTTGTGAAGATTCATCCATGAGGAAATACCACACAAGCCCTCAGTGCCATGAGCGTATTGTACAGATATGACTCATCCTGTGTAGAGCCTTGTAAATTTTCTCGCAAGTCCCAGCAACACATAAACACTTCTTTGTTCATCTGACTTGTTTTTTCCTTTAAGTCTATAAAACAAAGAAGAAGGGAATAGTATCTGTAGGGAAGCATGAGAATTTTCTCTAACTGGGGGATCAGGGAAAGTGCTTTGTAGCTATTGTTAGTAAACAGGCAGGAGGGAATCCTGTCCTCCGTGTCACCACAAGGACATTGGCTCACCTTTAGTCATTCTATATGCACCATGACATTTGCTAAGTCAGACTTCGCTCTTATGTCTCTGAGTACATTCCAAGGGGTGCTAAATTACTCACTTCTCTCTCCTGGGAACACCTCTCTGTCACCCACCCCGGGGTGCAGTGAGGTACTGAGTCACGAGTCAGTTAAGATTAATTGCAATTGCTCCGCCTTCACTGAGCCTGAGAGGATCAGATATCACTCCCTCACCCCGTGCCTTTCTGTGATAGGGAATTTACACCTTCTGAGTCCAGCACAGCTATCCAATAATCTTTCACGTTACCTGCAGTTCTTTAAAAGCTTTTGGCACTTTGTAACACACAACTGAATTTTACTTTGAGAAATAATTTTATAAAACTCCTTTCCCTGGTCTAGGAGCCACAAATCTGTTTCATTCAATGTCAGAACTTGCACAACTAAAATGAGCATGATGTTGTCCCTTGATACCAACAGCTTAAAACTGCTCTTATAATTCACCCTAACGGTCAGCACTGTTTGTATAACCCTTTCTTAAACATGAAGCAGTGTAACGACTTAATTGTTGAGGCCCAGGTGTTATAGTCAAGAAGCTTGTACTCTGAATTAGAGAGGTTCTATACATTTTTGGCCCAGGTAAAAAATTTGCAACAGAAAATATATTGCATTAATTTTTTTTTTTTCTGTTCAAGGAATATCTCTGGGAATGTTGCTGTTTCCTGGGGATGCTTATGTGAAAATTTAAAATGAACAGCATAGGCATGATTCTAGGCATTGCCAATAATCTTCTTCCAGGAAATGAATTTTAAAAACTCAGTCAATGTGTTTTTGAGCCTGTAAGATCATAATTTGATTTCCTCCCATTGCTCAGGGTAGTTAACTTCGTTCACCTAAATAATCATACAAATTAAAAAAGAGTCTTGTAAGAAGACTGAAGACTATAAAGTGTCTTAAGTCTGTTCAGACAATTCCGGCTTTTCTTTTTCCTTAGAAAGGCTATATTTTGGGAGGCTTGGAATGTGTTAAATGGCACAATTTCTACTTCACCAAGGTTTGAGTGCCAAATAAAAGTAATGCACAAGTACGTATGTTTGCTATTTCTCTCTAGAAAGAAAATGACTACATTTGCAGTACTGGTGGTTCAGATGGGAATGGCAGAGAACGTATGGTTGATATTATATATTAGCGTTTTTGTGTCAAGGATTTGGAATACCATTTCATGGGTGATGGGGTGGGCAGGGGGCTGAAGATAGAGGAGTGTTAATAAACATCCTTACTGCTTCCTAGTACTCATAATTTGTTTGCCTTTTTACAGAAGAAATCCTCTTCGTACCTTATGTCAATCATAGCTGAGAATATGTACTCCTTTTCATGTGAATAAATGAATGTGAATATGTGTGAATAAAGTAACATGTCATTTCCTTTCTTGAAATTATGCATACAGTTCATATGGTGAGAAACCATTTTCTCCTTAAGCCCACACTGGTGTTTCAAATGCTGATGTTTTTGTAGAAATCGGGGAAAAAATTGCTAGTTGGATTTGGCTTCAAGAAAAACAGTCAAGATTTGCAAGACTCATTTGAACAGAGCAAAGTCCTTTTTCTTTTTTCCTCTTTAGTTATGTTTAAACAGGATGCCAGTTTTTAGCTTTCTTTCAGAAGTAACAATCAACAGTCAGAGCTCTCCCATGCCCAGAGACCAGTAGCTCTGTGCCGTCTGTTGGCCGGGATGGAAACAAACCTGGGGCTTGTATAAGTGTGAAAATTCTCAGTAGGGAAACAGCTGTGTTTTGATCCTCTGAGAGCATCTTGGAAAGTAGCGGGGGAATGATAATTATGAAGATGATTTTATAATCTCCACATTTAAATATATATATATTTCATAAATCTTCCCTTTTCAATATGCATTTGTCTAGGCACAAAAGGTCACATGTCTACTAGCTGCACATATGTTGCCCTGTGTCACAGCTTGTATGTAAATCCCATGGATTGTACATGAACATAGATGTGAAGAAATAAATGTCCGAAACTGGGTTTGAGGAAGAGTTTGTTTCCCCCTTCCGTTGTAAGAACGGCAGTCACATTAAAATTCAGTCAGTATCAGACTTTTCTGATGCTGGGTACTGGAGTGTCTTGGGGCCTACTACTACATGTAGGATTGTTCTGAGCATAACTGTAAAACCCAAGATGTTTGCAGATGGCAAAAAAACCGTCAGGTACCATGCAGACAAGGTTGCATTGGGATAATTGGGTTATAACAAGGAAGGAAGAGGGAAATTCCACCGATCCCCAGCAGGGGAGAGGGGACATTCTGGAACCACCGTAGACTACAGAGTCAGACTTCAGACATCAACTTTATTTTATAAGCTTTTAAGGCCCGATCCCACTTATTAAGAAAGACACTGAAATTGATAGTTACCTGTTGAAATATGTAAACTGCCCTTAGCAGACATGACTTTTTAGTGGAAATCTACATTCAGGAGTATGAAAGAGACAGGAATGTGCGCATATGAGTTGCAATTCATAAGCCTATGTTGTTCATAAGTCCGTATTGTTATACATGTCATGCAGACAGCATCTCTACAGGCCATAGGTGTGTTTGTTGTGGGATCTACCTTGGAGGGGATATGGGAGAAGGGTGAAAAAGGAGGGCCAAAGCGGTCAACAGCTGAAAGCTGAGAAATAGCTTCTAAATGAACATTTGATACCATTTCATTCGATGGTTCTATGGCTACTTATGTCTGTGGATCTGCCACAGTACTTCTCTCAAAGTGATTTTCTCTTTCTTTTTTTACTTTTCTTTTTTTTTTTTTGATTTTACAGTATGTTAGTTTTTGGTGCTTGAATTTTTGCACCTGTTGTTTGTACATAGAATATTAACACAGTACTCCTAGATTTGTCTGACTTTAAAAGTTTGTGTTGCCATTAAGCTATTTTCCTTTCTTTTTGTGAGAGACGGACAATTAAAAACATTCCCACTATTTGTAAATTCTCCTTGTGAGGAACACAGCAGATTGTCTGGATCTTCTGCTTGTTGTTCTGGCTTCAGTTTCAGAACTGAATGCACTCCTTCTGCTCCGTCTGTTTGAGTTTTGACAATGCAAAGGATAAAGCTGGAGGAAGTCCCATGTATAAGAGAGGTCTAAGCTTCTGCTTTATCTCATTTGTAATTGAATTTCAATTTCAAATTGGATTCTAGTTACTTTTATGTAATTCAGTGCAGGAGGGAGCAGAGTTTTTGCAGTACCCTTTCTCCAACTACTAGTTCTCTCTAATCACAAAATGATAACACATAATGGGCATTGTATTTAAGCGCAGCTGATGTTTTCAGCTAGTACCCTTTTCTTCCAAAATACGTTATTTTGCATACATTGAATTGCAAAAATATATATAGGAGTAACTAAAAACTTCACTGTTGAATGCCTTAACATTTTTCCTCTTAATTAACTGCGTGTTAATTATTCATCAAGTAGAAGACAAGCTAGTACATTTCCTTTAATTGATTGTGCAGTATGCTTTTGTAATATGCCTTCCTTTTATTGGACAAAGGGACAAATCTTCACTTGGAGGGATAGGTATAGGCGTTTGCCTTCACTGCAATGTCTGCAATGTCTTTACTGCAAGTTAATTTAATTTACTTTGCAAACTTCTCATTTGATAGTGTCTTCTCAGCCTGGTTTTGTCTTCTAGGATAAAAATCAGCATTTTCCAGGTCCGTTTTACTTTACAAGAGTACTACACTGATAAGGCCAGTGCTGCTGTGAGTTCTTTTATTGTCAAAAACAATTCCTGCAACCAAGCCTATCAATGTGCACTTGCTAATTTGTCCATGTGGTATCTTTGCAACACTTTATACAGATTAATTTACAAAACATGGGACTGTATAATGAGTCTCCTAGTTATTAATTAAATATTGATGGCATTCTTTTGTAGTTTCACATGTGTTAAGTATTTTTATAAGATATTCTGAAATGCATTACAGATGAAGCAAAGAACACTGATCTTCAAAAGCTATCAGTCTGAAGTATGAGTTTAAATTTGCTTGTAGAGCCGTTACACATTTCTGTTTGCATGATGAAACCAACAAACTTTTATTAGCAAACAACTTTAATTGCTAAGAGCTGGTTCAAAAAACATATGTCATTACACACCCTTTTTATAAACAAAACAAGCAAAGGTAGAAAACTTTATAAGCTCATCTTACAGCTTCTTGACTTTATAAATTAAAAGTTTGCAATTGAATATTATAAAATAAACTAAAAATTGTGTTAAAGGGTGGCTTTATGACAGCATTAGAAATGAAGCTTTGTTACTGCATTAGCAGAAAAATTCTACTACTCTGGTATGTTTTAATAGAGAGCATGTTAAGCTTGTTCTCTTCTCAGGGAATTTGGTTGGGCTGTATCCTGTGAGTTAGTGTTTGAGGATAGTTTTCTGTTTGGGAAATTCAGAATGTTTGCTGTGCTGGAAATGCATATGCCTAAAATTCATGACACGCACAGTGTAAATTCATACCATATAATTAATTCATATCATATATATGAACTACCAATTAAAAACCCTGCAAAAATTCTGCTACCAAGTCATGTCACCTTATCAAATTGAAACTAAAAATGCTGATCGGGTCAAAAACTACCAGCGAGAGAAATCTAAGTTCACTATTGAAGCTTGGCTTCAAGCTGAAGTAGAGGAAGGATCCATGTTCCCTAGTTTGATTCATGGAAAAGTCAGATCTGAACCGGAATAGAGTCAATAGGCAGAGAGAGGTATCTCTGGAAGGGTGACTTACCCAGCCCTTGAAGAAGTGGGTCACACAAGATAAGTCACCCCACAGTGTTACTGCGCTCTGTCCTCACGAGCTACAGCGGAGGCTTTGGTGAAATACCTAGCTTTTACATTCAGGGAGATGAAGCAATTCCTGGACCTGAAACTGCCATGCTGATTGCCTTTTGTGGAGTTACAGTAGTTTTATTAGACTGTAAATCTTTCATTTCAGGCTCTTGGAAAGCTTTAGGAATGATATAAGTTGTCATTAAGAGTTACGTTTGGGTATATAGGTTTGGCTACTGGTGTTTTAGCCTGGTATTTTTTTTGTTTCACGTATGATAGTTTGTGCACACGACATTTACTGTCTGAGACAGTCACAGTTCTGGCCAGTTTTCTACCTTCAGGCCCAGTTTGTGTCCCTGCACCAGCTTCTAAACAGTTGCATTATGCAACAAAAAGAGAGAGAGTGCCAAGCCCTTTGGCATAGTCTTGCAGACAAAACCCTTCTTTCTCAGCACCGAGAATGGCAGGGCTGGGCTACAATAGCCAATTCAGCTTCTGTGCCATACAAAGACACATAGTTTTACCTCCTGTAGAAGGAGGAATGGAGAGGACTGCTTATATGCCCCCAGATCTCAGCCTGCTGCATATTTTAGGGTGGACAGATGGAAGCCCCATTGGATCTAGCTGTGGAGGGAGTACAGATTAATTGCTAGCTGACTGTCACAGAACTGTACCAATTTCATTGGCCTGGGATGTGGTACACGTTCCAAGGCAAAGCAAGAATAACATTTGCCTGACGCTATTACTTTACTTGTTCTCCTGACTGCAAGAGGAAGAAAGAGACATAATACTGCATGGAACTCCATTTCCCTAGCGAGGAGAAATAAAAGTATTTTGTCCTGCAGGCACATAATTTTGTTAGTCTACTTTGCCAGTTACCCGGTTTTCGAAGCACTTTAAATTAGACTCAGCTGAATTCAGAAAGCAGCTCTTTCAGTTTCACCTTCAGATAGTAATATTGTTTAGAAACACTACGGAAACACAGACACAATAAAAGTTATCCACAGTAAAAAAGAGGGTTTTTCCATTTTTGCAACTCCTTGATAAAGAGAGCTAGGCCCCTGTGTTTTACTTCCAAGCGAACTCTCCAAGCCAGCTGGGAGCACCTCAGGGCACCTCTGCCCTCTCTCTCCTGTTCTACAACTCCACAGGGTGGATGTCAGCACATCACTACATCCACTTAGATGGTAGCAAAGGAATATCTCTGAGCCATAGCTTGTAACGGTGGTGAAACTTGAGTAAACATTAAGAGAAAGAATGGATGATGGGAGAAAAGGGATCTTGGACTGTCTCTGCCAAAATACTCACTGAGTGCTAATAACAACGGGCCTCAGCTGGACCATTCCAGGGGAAGTTACATTACCTTTCTCCCATCTCTAAGGGATAGTCACTGATATAGCAGTGACCAGCTCCATCTGGCACATGAGGTCCTGGAGGGAGAGAGAAGCAGATCTGCTGTGCAGAACAGCTATGAGGCAAAGTGCTAACTGCAGAGCAGGATGAGAAAGGCCCCAATTGTGTGAACTTCCTGGTCTGCGAGTCCTCTCAGGACAGTATCTAGTGCTGTATTACTTATTGTTGGTACCTAGGCTCCTTTGCTGGAGCCTATTTTGGACAGTTTTGTAAGAGGCAATGCTTTGCAATAGCCAAATAATATTTGCACAGTGCATGATAAAATTTGGTAACTCTAAATTCTTCAGAGAACCCCTTTTTCTATTTTTTTTCTGGGAGCTTAAACACAAGCTTGGGAGTATCTGTGTCTGTTTAAATTGATGGATGTGTGCAATTACCCCATTGGAACTTACACCAATATAAATAGAGTTACAACAACATAAAACTGATGGAAAACCGGAATCAGGTCCCAGATAATTGACTGACTCTTGAAACTGTTACACATAGGTATGGAAGCTGCACCGGTTTGTTTTTACTGTTATCTAACCCAGTAAAGTATTTCTTTGAATTTTTTTCCTTGTAGAGGCATGTAATGTGCTTCAGTGAAGTTAATCATGTGCAGCCTCAGGTGACTACTGCTTGTATTTCTAGGTTATTTTCTAGCCTTCTTTTCATTCTGCCTTATTAATAGATATGCTGAGGTTTCAGAGGAAGCTTAACTTTCTAGAAGCCATTTCTCTTCAACTGGCTGTGACATCCACCTGATGGATAGATGGTACTCACTTTCTCTGCAGAGGAGTATCTGATTTCATTGGGAGTCCTCTCAGACTCTAAGGTTGCTGAGACAGCTGCTCTTTTTTTTTTTTTCCTTCTTCAGCGAGGAAGCACCATGTACTCGCTCTAATTACAAATCCTGTGATCTGGCCATTCTTCAGCTTTTGCAGCCTGCTTGTAACTCTCTCTATTGATATTTTAAAGATGATCTGGACACAGACCACCTGATCCCCCCAAAATATTCCATTTAATTTATTGCTTAGTTTTGCACTGATCTCACTTTCGTGTGTTTACTGGGGACAGAGGAGTACAGAAAAAAAAAAAGGTTATTTGTTTATTTCTATTTTAATATTAGGGAAAAATGACCGGGAAAGCAAAATATAGCACATGCACTGGACTATATCTGCCTTTTCTGGTAAGTATGCAGTACTGGCTGTCTCACTATACAATATGCCATGTCCTATGTGGCTGATCCTAGCAGCTTTACAGAACCTCCTCATTGTTGATGGCCAGAGAAATTCAGTGTTTGTGATTTACAGAGTCTGAGTTCAATACCTGCTGGTGGCTGTGGTGCACAGTGACTGTTGTAGGTGGTGCCCATGGGTATCATATTACGGATAAACATACAGAAGTGATTAGTATCTCTTCTAGCTGAGCACTTATTGCTTGAGCAAGTAATTACTTTTGATGTCTGCCTAATGAAAATTCCTAATTTAAAAAAATCTGTGGCAGGTACCACTGGAAAGTCCATACCAGCTGGATTTAGGTTATTAAAGTAGTTGTAAAGGTTGGTCCAGGTCTGCAAAGAAACTCTTCTGAGCCAGGGAGCGGGTACAACCAGTGGTATCCCTTGCTGTTGGGTTGGGCATACTAACCTACACAACTACACAGGGCACCTGTCTCCTTATCTCAACCTATGTGTGACCCTGAACTGAGGTAATAAAATACTTGATTTCCCCAGTTTGAAGGGAAATTGAGAATGCCAAGGTATTTTATTTCTTGCATCGGGAAAGGCTGTCACAGTGCTATGCTTTGGCTGTAATCAGGGTCTCCTGGCCTTCTAAGCCCTGTGCAGATGACAGAGATGGAACATTCAGACATCTTCAGTGCAAGGAACCATTACAATTCCCTCATACTAGACCTTTTCTTTGAGATATGACATACTCCTTTTTTTTTTCCACTTTATTTCCCCTATATTCTTATATAGTATAGTTTTCTGTATTGCCTAATACAAGAGCACCAAGACAATTGTGAGACTAATTCTGTGCTGAGTGGATAGCAAGGCTTTTGATGGTTAGTGGCATCACCCACATTTTGTTCAGAGAATGCCTGTTAAATATCAGACTGGAGTGCACAGTGTAAAATGGTGAATGCAAAAACTGAGAGACATTGCATGGGCCTGTCTACAAACTTTGATTATACCATTTAGCATATAAGCACTAGGCTGTCAATGGCTGTTTAAGCAAAGAGTACAAGGAATGAATCTGAATTCTGGGACATTTTGAGCATTTATAAGTCACAGAAAAGGACTTCTTTCTACAGGAAAAGAGAAACCTAACTGTAAAGCAAGAAGAAAATGAGAGTCTTTAAATGAAACACTTCAGTATAGGCGATATTTATAAAAAATATTGTAATGACATGATACTTCAAATCCTGCTTTAACTGATACTCATACAGACTGAGTGGAGGATATGATTGACATTTACTGTTAACTTACATGGAAAATAACCAGTGGTATACATGTCGGTATTGTAAATATATGTGTTAATGGATCCTGTTGGCCACAGAATGCCCCAAAAGTTCTTAAGCTCTATGCTGTTTACTGTAACTGTAAAATGTTATTTTATTTTGCAGAATGAGATGATCATAAAGTCTGTGAGCTGAAAAGGAAGAGTCCTGGGTGGAGAAATGGAATGAGAGAATGAGTGCAAGAACAAATAGGGAAAGGGACAGAAGGAACTGAATTTCAAGAATGCATTTGTGAGTTATCATGTTCTAATTAACATGTTTCTCTGAATAATGCTCACAGAGTTTGTGCAAATTTCCCATTGATTCTGATTAGTGTACATAAAAATATGCACATGCATTTTCTTCAAATATAAATTCTGCCTTGTTGCATGGAAAGGTATATTTCTGTCTCTTTGCTTCCTGTCTCTGTCTCTCAGTGTAAGTAGGCCAGCCTGGAATGGCAGAGCATCACTCACTGGTGAAGGATGATCAAGGTGCTAGATTGGAAGCAGGTGGAAGACATCAGTGTGGAATGTAAGATATAAAATTATACCTTTAGTATATGAATCACTGTAACTCAGGGATTTCTCTCTAACTTGGGGAAGTCCTGTTAAGTGAGTCTATGGTAGCCAATATTCAGTGACACGGTTTTGTCTAATATGTTTTATTTTCACCTGACAAGATAATGGCATTTTTACAGTATCTTTCAGCCACATGGAAGCCTAAACCCTTGATAAACAAGATCCTGTTTAATGGTCTTACCATGTCTCCATCTCTCTGAAATTTCTTTGTTGAAACAAGTAGCTATTCATAGAGCACAGAGCATATTCTTTGCTTAGCCTTGTCCATAGTACTGTGTTTATTTACAGCCATAAACAGTGAGAACCTGGGGGGAATTTGTGCTGGACTGTCCTCTGAGTATTATTTCTGTAAGTGTATATTATCCATGAGGTAGCACTAACTGCCCCCCTGAAGATACACAGAAAAATGCAGTCCAAAGAAAAGATCAATTCCGTAAGCTTAGAACATCCATGTTTTTCTTTTTTAAATTGCACTGTTGCATTGTTTACTATAGAGCCTGTACTGATATATTTTTTTAAAACTCAGTCGTGTGGCTGAGCAGTTTGAAAAATGCATTAAAAAGCACAGGAAAAAGAAACTTCCTCCTTTTTTTATCACTTTTGGACTTCTTCCAGGCCCCTTAGATTGGATTCTGGCCTTGACCGCTGCCATTTTACACTTTGCCCCCTATCGCTGTTCAGTCTTGGCACAATCCTATTCCTATTTAACTGACACAAGTGTATAACATACACATTCTAATACATATATATCTGGGAAAGGTATTGTTTGATCCAGAAGTTTCAAAGATTGTGCTATTTATCTCAGATGTGAAAAGCAGTCTTATGCAGATTCTACATTGTTTGATCCCCATCTGCTAAGCAAGTATGATACCCAGAGACATACAATTATAGTTACTCCTGTAAACAGTTATTATTTAATAAGGTCATGTAATCAGTGAGCAAAAACTGGATGATTTTGAGTGAAATCCTGATCTCACTGAAATCTGTAGCAAAACTCCTTCTATAGCAAAATTTGCTTATTCACTATGCACCTGGGTTTGCCACTTTTGAGTTACAGAGAATTGAACATTGCTATATCAATATATGTGCTATATGTTGATGTGATGTGTGCATCACATCAACATATGTGATATGCACTATATTAACCAAAGTGATGTTTTTGAATGATGAGTGACATAAATACTATTTCTACCTCATTATGTGAAGTTATTTTGAATTTGCAAAGTGTCTGCAATCCTCAGTTAAATAACACTGCAAGGAAAATATCTATATACATATATTGAATGTACCTATCCCTCCACAGTGAGCATAATTCATCTGGAAAACCAGACAGAGATGTAGCATAGCACACGTATATATTCTCTAAGGCTAGAATAAATGAAGGATGTAATATTAATTTGTGCCATTATTAGTTTTACTGTCTTTGTACCTGGGCATAGAAGCACTATGAAAATCCACTTTGCTGCTCTCTGGAAGGATAAAAAGGAAAAAGAGGAATATCTGAAAATTCTCCCAGATGTTCTGCTTACTAAAGCACTGCACATGTGCTGGCTGTATTTGGTATTTTTAGATTTCTCTGAGATTCAAAACATTATCAAACCCCAGCAGCTTTTTCACTGAGTCTTCTCCATGCTGTGTGGCACTCACTCTTATTGTATGATGCCAAAGCAAGGGCTGAATAATCAGATACCTTGGCACTTTGATACATTTCTGAAACTACAGAAAAATGTGGGACTTAGGGAAGCATTCTTTAGCTTCTCTAGTAAAATTCTTATCTAGTAATACTCTCCCTAATCTGTTCTGAGGTTAAAAAGAAGAAAAAAAAAACCCTCTTATCCACAATATTCTTCCTTGTAAGCCACACAAAAATGTTTCTGTTCATCCTGCCCTGATTCCCCACACACTCGCATATGCACATCCCGTCTCATTTCACGTAAGATTTTTAAAAATTCCAGTGTTTCTCCTGGGGACCAGGAGGTTGAACTAGAAAGTCTGTCTACAGCATATTCAAAGCTGACACCTGTTTCCTATTTAGATTAGGATCTGAATTTCACCAGCCATTGCTACTATTCAAATCTGATTAATGCACTAATGTAAATCGTTCAAGACTGCATCTCCTTTCATATTAATCTTTCCTATATTCTGGTCCTGTTCCTTTCTCCTTCCAGGACTTCGCTATCTGGCTTTCTTTTCATCTGACTGTAACACAACACACAACCAATTCCTTCCACGTCCATTGTTTATCTCTAGTATTAAACAAATTACAATGCTTGTTTCCTACCCTGCTCACTGCGAGCGTTAAAAGGCTGATTTGATCACCTTGTTATGTTGCTAGCAAATATACAATGGCTCTGGGAAAACGGCTATAAGTTTAGGGAGCCTGGAATAGTCTAGTTGAAATGCAACCTGACAACCTAGAGCATTCACAAAAAGAAGTCCCTCCCTACAGTGTAGACCCCTTAGAACCAGTATGGGATGTATTTTCTCAGCGTTATTTTTACAAGAGTTTTTTTTTAACCTCTGTGTGTCCCTTCTGCACCCTCTGTGCTGGTTGTCCAAGAACTGCTAAGTGATTGACAGAAAGAGGTGATGTGAGCCAGCATGCCATGTGACCCACATGGAGCCGGTGTCACCAAGCAAAGCATGTCTTGGCAGGCCTGTCTGATCACTGAGCTGATATCGTTTCAAACCACTTCTTGGTAAAAGGTTCCTTTCTGGGAAAGATTTCTTAAGATTCAGACTACTGGGTGTTGTATTTTCATACCTTGTCAAGTTGCTGCTGTCAATACTGGAAGTGCTATTTGCAAGGCAGGTACTCATGTACTTTCCAATGTCTTAGATAATACAGATGTATGGATCTTCGATACATGCTCCAAGACTGGGACTGCTGTTCTGGGCAATGAAGTACATGTAGCATGTCTCATTACATCAGACTTTACAAGAGTTAAAATGGCTTTAATGGAAAATGTGTACTACCACCAGGAGCCTTACTCCCAGCAAGAGGAGAGCTACTAGTAACTGACACTTTTACTGGGTCATAAAATCATAGAAAATATTAGATTAGAAGGAACACTGGAGGTCTCTAGACCAATTCCCTGCTCTGAACAGGGCTAGCTTCAGAGCTAGCACAGGTTGCTCACAAGCTGAGTTCTGAAGACCTCCAAAGATGGAGATGCCATGGCCTCTCTGGACACATTTTACTCAAAATCAGAGTGCAAATTATTTAATATATCTCAGGTCTTCAAGGAAGAGTAAGACACACTTTGCTCCTCTGTTTGGAGAATCATTTGATGCCTTGGCTGCAAGTGTTTAGGCCAGCATTTACTCATGTAACTACAGCAAATGTATATGGCAAAATTCCAAAGGGTTTTCCTGGAGCTTGCACTACAAAGATGAGAGGATTATAAAACCACCAGTTATGAGTACAGTGTGAAAATATGTCCATGTGACAGGATCTGGCCAAGCTTCATCACTTGGATGCTTTCTTTCACTTGAATTTATATGGGGTCAGGACAGAGCCCAAGCAAGTGCCCCAGTTTGCTTCCTCTATCTACTTTCTAACAGCTGCTTCTGAGACCTTGTCGTCTGACTGCTTAGCCCAGGTTTCAGACTGTCCAGTCTTTTCTTGTATCAGTATTTCCACTGAAAAGATTAACATTCAATTTGCACCTAACTCTTCAAGATTTAGGCCATCGATACTGGAAAATACATATATGTGGGTACAAGCAGCCTTTGTGTAAAGTTTCTGAACATAACATAGCCATCTATTTAACAGAAAAATATAAAAGAACTTAGCAATTTTGGTTGACTTAAAAAACTCCAAAAACATTATAAGTGCTGACTCTCCTTGGGAACTGGGCATGGTGTCAAAGTATGAGAAAGACAGAACTTCCCACTGCCCCCATTAGGCTCCCACAAAGGTCTCCTGAGAATGAACTGATGAACTAAATATTGAACAGTGAACTCCTTTTCTCTTCACTCCCTTGGGTGGCCAAGGGACATAAGGGACTCCCTTGGGTGGCCAAGGTCTTTTAAGCCATCCAGCGAAGTTTGTGGCCTAGGTACTCTCTCTCCAGGAGTAATTCCTTCTTTATGGGATCCTGTTCATTGTTTAGGATGTTTGCATTTGGATAGAGGACATTCTGTTTTCAGCGCTCTGATCTTGATTTTGTGTGATGTGTCCCGGATTTTCAGCCCCACAGGGAGATAGCAAAGGGGAAAGGATTATACTCGGAATGAAGTTGGCAGCTTGGTGAATACACATACAGAGAATTTGTCAATCTGACATATAGTTCATAACGAACTTTCCATCTTGTCACAATTAAAGGTCTGACTTACAAAATTATCAGTTTCAAGTAATGGTGGGAAAGCATGACGAAATATTTTTAAGAAGAGACGATATTAATGTATCAAAGTAGCAAGTCTACAAAGCACTGGGAGTGCCACTTTAAAGATGCAAATAAATTTTCAACAGTGCTACAGTGGAAACGGTTTGCTCCTAGATTTAGAAGTGAGATGCCTGTGCATCTGCAGAATTATGAATGAACAAAAAAACAAATAGACATATCAACACCAGGGACAGCAGAGCAGTGCTGACCAACATCATGACCAGAACAGTTAAGGCAGAGCTCATTTCCAAGTGTATGTTGTTACTCTAGTAAAAAAAGGCCAGATGCACAGTGGCTAATGAATTTGCCAACTGTAGTGTGTGCTTAGTATCAGGAAGACTGGTGATGTTTCTTAGCCTGCAGACCATTTCCCCACAGCAAGAGATGCACCACGAGGTATGAAGCCCATCTCTTGGCTTTGCTTTCTTTAAACAGAAGGTAACATAAAGGGTCAATCTTTTATAGCCTGTGATCAGGATTAGTACGTGGAAGAAGCTCCTTGTTTCCAAAGGAAGTAGGACTAATAACCAGGTGGATCTATCTTTTGCAGTCTTTTTCTCTGCAGTTCATAAGACAAAATAACTAAGGATTATACTTGATGCAAAACTTTTTAACTGTTGTTAAGCTTAATTTTTTATCAGAAAGGCAGAGGATAAAGACCTTAACTCCTCACTACTCACCAAATTCATAAAACAATAGCAGCATGGAACGTGTAGTCTGATTTCACAAGTGACCTGTGATATGTGCAAACAAGAACAATCTGAGCCAGTCCTCAGACTCCCTTTGAACCCAACTGAGAACTAATCAAGAGAACCCATAGGCATGTTCTCTCTCATCCTAAGGTAAATATCTATGTTTGGCCAGATGAATCATGCTCTGAACTCCAGTTTCTGCATTGACTCTATCTCCACTGACGCTAAAGGAAGAACAGAGGAAGCCCACCTAGCTAGACACCTCCTTTGTAGACAAAGTTAGGTAACAGGACTCCCCCCTCTAGTTTCAGAATATAAAATCTCACCTTGTCCCTGTGAGACTCCTTTTTCGGGGTACCACATTGCTCTTTACTTCTTAATTCTTGTTTCTCCTACATGTGAATGGAAAAAAATTGGAATTTGGATGCTGCTTTGAATTCACTCCTAAGCGCCGTTATTTCTTCTTCATATATCTTAACTCTGTATCAGGTTGACTCTGAGGGTTTCTCTTTTCTATATTGTTTCTGACTTTAAAAGCCCTACTCTTCCATTTTTCATTTTCATTTCAAATGGAGGCTCTGCCTGCAAAGAGAAATCAGATGTTCCATGTGAGATTGTAGAGTTTTTAGATATATCTTCTAAAAGAGCTTCTCTCCCCTTCATATTTTTCGGTTTAGCAGCAACATACCTGACAGTTTCCTCTGTGATCCATGTATGATGCCTAAGCCAATACCTGGACACCCTGGCAAGTTCTACAGCAATCTAGATTTTTATAAGTTCAGTAAGTGTCATCTAATCATTGTCCTTCCAGCTTCCTGGCTTCCTGAACTTTAATCAACTGAGCAGTCTTTTTCTCACTGTAGTGAGTGGTTCACAAGCTGAGAGTGCTATGTTGTTTCTCCAGCTATTGCTAACACCACACAGATTAAATTGTGCCCGTTTTAAAAGAGCAATATTTTGCACTATACCATGCCTTACTCAAGAGTTCTGCGTGTTACAAGCAGATCCATCTTTCACATAGGAACAATGTACTACATTATCGCTAATGTCTTCTTGCTTGGCGGTTTTGGGAATATTTCACCTTCACAGTGGTTTGTAGGGAAAGAAGGCAACACAGAAAAGTCAGTCTGAATGCTTGCAGTGGAAGCCTAAAATTTCCTTTAAAAATCATCTCAGTCCTGAACTCCTTCTGAGCTAGATTTTCTTATCGTATTTGCAGCCAATAACTCCACGAGTTCTTCTTGTTACCACAGTTAAAATTTTTCAGCTAATAGGCAGAAATAGTCTTAACACTTTACACAAATATCAAGCTGCTGAAATAATTAGAAAGCCTTTGATCTTACACAGGGGCCAAACAAGACCTTTATTCAGCTGTTGTGTACCGAAGGGTTGAATTAACAAGACAGCATCAATGAGACCATCTAACCAAGTTATAGACCTACCTTTTTCCTTGGGAAACCTTTCCATTCCAGTTTTTGGTTATAGCTGATCACACAAAAAATGCATTTCTTTAGAATTTTTTTTTAACTTTTTAACGCTCTGTATCCTGTGGTAGATGTGGCCAATATCATATGCATTAGAGTGGGGTCCATGGTGGCAAATTGTTGAAGGGCGATCCATAAAGAGATCAGATGAGGAGTATTTCCCCAGTTATGTTCCAGGTAAGAGTAATCACTGGTGAGAGAGAACACTGAACTCCCCTGTGGGGCAGAGTTTTGGCCCTTTCAATGAAAAAATAACAATAAAATACAAAGAGTTAGAAACATAGAACTTGCAGCAATATACTTTACATGAGATTTATATATGCAGAGATGCTTTTCTGTATTTGTTAGAAAAGATAATAGAAGCAGCATCCTAGGAAGCGTTAAGAAAAACACAAACAACTCAGTGTTTTCTTTTTTCTTGGCAGGTGACCAATTTAAATGTCAAAAGAGACCAATTGGAAAATTCTTTAAAAGAAGTCAGACTGAACATATTCAAGAGGAACTTGCTTCCTCTATATATTCATGCGTTTTTACTCTGGAATAATTATTTTAAAACGCAGACTAAAATACAATGAGTTTGATTAAGATGGTTTTAATAAGGAGTACAGAAAATGTGCCTGTATATAATAACAACAACGAGCCTCATATTTTACAGTTTAATTTGCTGGGTCAACATTTAATGCTTTTCCCATTAGCACTGGTGTGATTTCATGTGGAAAATAATCCCATTTCCCAACAAACTTTAGGAGATAACAAATATTTAATGACACCCTACGTAGAAACAATAAATAAATTTGAGTCGCTCTTGGACTCCTGTGGAAAGAGGTTATGAAAATTTTATAAGTTGGGAATTAATAAATTATAACCTGGCTGTTAAAATGTGAATCACTAAAGACTCTTGACACCCTTTTCCTTTCTCTAATTAGAATTTAAAAATAAATAAATGAACAAATAAACTTGTCATGTTTAGAGACCAACTTCTTTCTCAACACAAGTAGTGAAAGTAAGAAAACTTGATCAAAAATAGTTTACATATCTGCACAGACAAATTAAAATTTTCGGAAGGACAGGACTGAGATAAGGTATCAGTGGGATAAAATATAGCTCATTTATAAAATCATGCTGTAACATACAGAGTAATCACCCACCCCACAAAAATTTCTGGAGCCTCCAGATTCTTCACAGTGCTCTATACATTAAACAGTCCTAAGAACTGCCACTGCAATTTTCAATTAGCAAAATAAAGTTAGCTCAAGACACTCCTGTATTTGCCTTTGTTTATGCACATTTTGCATTCACATTCAGAATGAGCAGAACTAAGCACCACAATGATGATACAGGGGCATTTGTCAAAACAGGGTATGTACTGTGGAACTCAGCTATTTGTTTGGTCAGCATGGGAATTTTTGTAAGTGTCTGTTCCTACACTGGCTCTGGCACTCCCACTAGGTTCTTCATGACCCATCTTTGTTGTTGAATTCTTCCTGTGTGTATGTGGAAAGGTGAACTGGTCCTTCCAGGGCCATGAGGATTCAGGGATGAACAAAGCAGAAAGGAGTGAAAGCAGCCTCTTTTTCCTCATAGCAGAATAGAAGTACACTTAAAATGTAATTCATTCTGAATCTGTATTCAAGTCTAGGCTCCTCTATGTATGTTGTGGACAACCTGGACTTCTCTTGTCCAGCTTGGAGAGGTTAAGGGCAATGGATAGCAGGCAGAACCAGAGTGTGGGGAGAGCACTGAATGGAGCAGAGAGGCTCACAGAAGTCTCAGTGCCCTCTACAGCTGTCTCCATCTGCTTATTTGCATCCCTGAGATATCCTGGTGTACAGAACTTAGCTCCCTCATCTTCTCCCTTCCCACAGTGTCTCAGCAAAAGGAGCTGAGAATTCCATGGAGGGCAGCTTACATGTCCCATCTCCTAATATGCATATTCATCTCAGGCATGGGGATCTTTTGCTCAGGATGGAGTATGCACACTTATCCACACGACAGTTCCCTAAAATGTCCCTGCTAAATGAAAGATGTTCTGTTTGCTTCCACTTTCTCATTGTTCACTATGTAAGACAACCCACAAAGAAACTCGCTAGTTGGTAATCCTAAAAGATGATCGGGCAGACGTTATATCTTTCATTAAAAATTATTATTTATTGCAATCTGGCTAAGCTGATTATTTACTGTGATCTGGCTAATACTCATGGCCATTTTATTACCTTTTGTTTCTCTTTTCCTCAGTATTCATGACTCATGATGTCGTGACATGTACAGTTGGTAAAGATTAGGTACACCTCTGCTGAGTTGCAATTAAGCTTGGTATTTTGCTGACCCTATGAGAGGGAGATACTGCATATTTGATTGGACTAATAACTTCTAGCATTGGCTCTTGCTGAAATATCTCTTTTATTCATCTCAGTAAGTACCTCCTTCTCCAGATTTTGACAATTCATAATATTTTAACTCCCATTTCAGATTTCTACATTTACAAACCAATGTTCTAGCCTGTTTGATGATATTCATTCTCTGGCACTGTTTGTTGGCAGATAGTACCAGACCAAGTCCGCTAAGATTAGCAATATCAAAATCAGACAGTGTCATTCTTTCACTTAAAGAATTATTTTGGATTTTGCAGACTCATTTTTCAAACAGGTCTGTTTGCAGTCTTAGAAGCCACCTGGAAACCAGGACTTTCCTGAAAAATAGGTGTTACTGCCTGCACTCTTTTTGATAGATTCCGTGCAGATATTACAACTAGAGTTTTACTGGTGCCTTCCGTAGCATTCACTGTCTTCTGCAATGATTCTCTGCTTGAAGAATGGCTAACTGCTTCACTTCATTGCCATGTCTTTTTCCTTCTCAATAACATAATACTAAGTATTTGTATGAGTGTATGTGCAGGAGAGATCCCCAGAAATACCCCTAGAATGTCTGACATTCCCAGACCCTCACCCTGCTTTGGAACAGCAGGATCCAGAGACAGGATTTCTCACTAGAATGTCTCATTTATGAGGCAAAGCCCACCCAGGAAGCCGAATGGCAGCTGTGGACCATCCAGGGGTTCCCTTCACTATCACGGTCTTCTGTGGTCAGCTGTGCATGGGCTCTGCTATGCTAAAGGAAACCTGCCTTATAGCCAAGAAGAATCAGGCCTTTTAATTGCACCATCCTGCGTTGCTTTCCCTGTATCTTACAGTCCTTGGAACAGTGGGTGCAGGACTTCTGGTACTGAGCTCCAGCCACTCTCCCCAAATGTGGTATTACGGGCTTAACCTAGGCTTTAGGAGTAGATCCTGTTCTGATCTTCCGTGGTCTGGCTCTCTGTGTGTCAGTCCTTATGTTAAGGCCATTCGGGGGACATGGCAGAAAAAGGCACAATGTACAGAATTTGGATGAGAATAAATATCCAAACTTCCCCAAAGCACAAGGTGTTTGGATCCAATGTTTGATTTGGGCCTATTCTTTCTGGAGACGTACAATCTCTTTTTAGATTTTTTTCGTGAATGAGAGTAAAAGAGGAGAAAATATTTTTTCCATGGATTTACTGGTTGCCTCTGATTTCAGTTATGAGTTGTATCTGATCATTGTTCAGGCTCGGACAAGAGAAGCACTCTGTCATATTTAACAGGAGCATGGAAGAAACTGGAGAACCTGTCATGCTGAACCAACTACCTCAATAGTGGCTGTTTCTTTCAGTCATATGTTTAGTATATTTTTGTAACATACTGGAGCATTTCCTGCTCTTGCTTGCATGAGTGCAAGCTTGGAGCAACACAGCTCAATTGACATTATTTTCTCTAGAAATCAGATTACAAACTACAAAGATTTCTTGGTGAAGGACTCAAAACATTTTCACAGGAGAAGGTAAATGAAATAGATTCTTGCTTATTCTGATCCGACTTTCAATAGATTAGGAACTTTGAATCCATATTTCACAGAATCACAGAATAGTCAAGGTTGGAAGGGACCTCCGGAGATCATCTAGTCCAATCACCCTAATCAAGCAACGTCAACTAGAGCATGCTGTACAGGACCCTATCCAAATAGCTTTTGAATATCTTAAAGGATGGAGACTCCAAAACCTCTCTGGGCAAACCTGCTTCAGGGCTCTGTTATGCTCCCCTCTCAGTAAAGAAGTTCTTCCTCATGTTCAGATGGAACTGCCTGTGTTTCAGTTCGTGCCTGTTGCCTCTTGTCCTGTCATTGGACACCACTGAGAAGAGTCTGGCCTCCTCTTTACACCCTCCCTTCAGATATTCATACACTTTGATTCCCCCTGAACCTTCTCTTCTCCAGGCTGAACGGTTCTAGCTCTCTCAGCCTTTCCTCAGACGAGACATGCTCCAATTCCTTTATCATCAGAGTAGCACTTCACTGGACCTGCTCATGTAGCTCCATGTCTGTCTTGCACTGGGGAGCCTAGAATTGGACACAGTCCCCAAGATGTGGCTTCACCAGTGCTGAGTAGAGGGAAAGGATCACAATATTTTCTTCCATTACTAAATTAGATCAGAAAATACAGAAATTCAAAAAAAGAAAATTAATTAAATTAAAACCATAAAAAATCCAATATGAACTAAGTTCACATTTTGGGCTAAAGCATTAGGCTCATTCTTGATTCAGCTGTATTGATTCACTTGCCCTCTTGTAAAAAATTAAAACATCATATTAACTTTTACACTTGACTATAAAAACTCTGTATTATTCTTCCTTAACAAGAGTCTGTCTCGCAGCTGGCCACCCATTTTTTAGAAAAGAACTGAGCCTACTTTCATTGCCCAGGACATGACTATTAGAAGGTCACTGGACAGCCATGTTCTGTGGCCTCAGTTCTTGCCATTTTATCTGGAAGGAAGAGCTTGCATAAAATAGCCTTTAAAATTCCAGCCACTTTGTTGGGGATGAGCACCATCAGTTTGAAAAGCCATATACACTGACAATTATTTTGACCCCACAGCATCTCACAGGGTAGGCATGAAACTGAGCGAAACAGTAGTCTCCAGCTCATAGCTCATACCCAGCTTAGCGCTCTTGGACCCCTTTACAGTGCTTGTGATTGTAGCATCAACTTTTACAGATATGTATCTCTCGAGATCTGCAGGAAGATTAAAACATACTACGAGTCATGGCAGCTTAATTGCTTAGTAACAGCCCAAGAGAAGGTGAGGATATAGGTCATGGAAGATAAGGTTCTCAGTGCTCAGATGCCCCCCGCCCCCCACTTCTTTTGTTACTGTATGCCTAGTCAGTGGGGTGAGGAACAGGGTTGATAGTGTGTAGAAACTTTCATTCCTGATGCCTATGTCATTCTTTCTAATGAGTAAGCAGATCTTCTCCTAGAGTGCAAGCAATTCTTTTCCCAAAACTCAATGATTAATAAAAATAAGAGAAAAAAACATTTCCAAGAAATGTTTCCAAGAAAAAAGCATTTCCAAGACTGATTCAGGAAATAACAGTGGTGTCCAGAAAATGATTTTTAAAATATGATTTAAGCCTTCCAGTGTATTTGAATTCAAAGATTAATTTTGTTACCAAACTAGAGTTTTGGTAACACCCCTTTTACAAAGTGTAATTAAAAAAATACATTACTGGGGATGGTAATCTCTTCTGCCATTTCAGTTAGTGTTCTAAGGCAATGTAGCCTGGAGCTTTCCACAGCTTGGCACTTGTTATAAAAGAGGTTATTTCTAATAAGATTTACATTTATTAAGACTCTACTGTAGCTGCCCTAATCTTGGTCCTCTCGAAGTTAAAGGGAGAATTCTCACTGACTTAACATAGGATCTGACCCAAACAACAGGACATCTTAACATAAAAACGAGCCCTGTAACATCCTTCACTTTACTGGACTGAGAAATAACTTCACGTTAGCCTTTCTCACCACATTTTGTTCTTATCTGGATATACAACACACAGTCTCACTCACTCACTCAAACACCTGATATGGATATTTTAAAATAAGTTACCTTCCTCCTTGTAAGACACATATCACAACATGACTTAGGGCAAGTATATTCCACTCATCAAAGTACTGTTTTCGTTTAGCAGCTGGGCTAGGCTCTGTAGGTTTGGATTTCTGATTAAAAAGCTTTTTCTATCAAGCATAACAGTATAGATAGGGCCAAAGTGAGTTACATTTATGCCTAAGTCATGATGTGCATTTGTTACATTCCTTTCCTGAATCAAATAAAATTATCCTGGAGAAGGATCTGGAAGATCATAAGAGGACTATGCCCTAAGCCTCTTACCTCAATATGGAGAATGATGTGCAGGGTTCCATGTCCTCTTCTCAGCTGAGTTGCTCTAAACTTACAGCCACCCAAGGTAAACGAGGATATTCCATCTAGTTAAAAATATATAGCTACTAGCAGACATTATGAAGAGTAACAACCACTAAAGTGTCCTCTGCCTCAACCTGGCCCTTGACGCAGTCCTCAGGTATTGCATTATCTTCATTGATGCCTATTTCTTTCATGGATCTTATGCTTTTCACGATACCAACTGACAACAAATTGAATGGTTTAATAGTGATTTGGGCTGAAAAGAATTTACTTTGAGATGCCCTTTTTAAAGAATTTGCTTTTTTTGGTCCAATAGTCTCTACACAAAGTTGCCCAGAATTCCTAAAACTAAACAAATTTGAATGGTGAATTTCCTTACCCATTTACATATTTAGAAAAAAGCAGTAAATAAAGACAACAATGGACATTTGGTTCCAACTCAGAATATTTCTCCTGATAATGTAAGTTGAGTACATCTGTGTGAAACGTCTCTTTCTTATGGTATTGTCTTCTGAGAAAAAGAAACATCTGGTGTGTCATTTTCACTTGCCTTTATCTCTTTGAGAAAAATGGTCAGGTGGTTTCAGGGGATTCCTATTGTTCTTACAAAGTGGAAGGTGACAAGTAAAATGACCCAGTTCATCTGTATCAATTATTATTTCTCGGGCTCCAGCATTTCCTTTCTTGTTCACTTTTCCTGAATAGTTCTAAACTTTTTCATTTCAGTTAATATGGGAACATTTCCATAATAATTTTGGTCATCTCCCTCTGGAGTGCTTTTTAGTTTTGTATCTTTTCTGAGTTGTTTGTGCCAGCAATGAATGCAATATCCAACATGAGAGCATGACATACAGCATATCACAATGGTTTCAACCTGCACTGAAGGAAAAAAGCAATCAATCAGTAGCTTCAGCACAGCTAAAACTCTGGTTTAAAAAACATATATGTATGTATAAGTATATATATATGTATATGTATATGTGTGCATGTGTGTATATATATATATAAAATAAAAATAATTGTTTTAAGTATCATAAGTCATTTCTGTATGAAAGCTTATTTTTTCACTCAGTAAAAGAGCCAGACTGGTATCTGCTCATGAGGCAAGTCACACACTTTTTCTATTGTGAACAAGAACGAGCTTACAAACAAAGATTTAATTCTTTAGCTGAGTAAATAGTTTCTTGGCAGCACTTACAAGGGGTGCAAAATGCCTTTTATCCGTTGATTATAATTATAATTCTCACAGAATCATAAACTCCTATAGCAAAGATGGGTATTTTGTAATATTAAAAAATTGAATTTTTAGCCTTGTATAGTCTGCCCTGGAGTGCAGAATTATATCAAGGACACAGCTAATGTAAATGAGGATTCCTCTGCATTGCCACTATTATTGCATAGTGTGGGGAAAGGAAATATGTCAATAAATGAGAAAGCTGTTTATAGCAAATACATAATTCAATACATGTCAGCGTTAACTCTGCTTCCAAGTTACTTAGAAACCACTTGCAGGTTTTGGGGAGCTTTTTGAAAACTTACCCATTCTGTGAAATCTGCTTCATCATACCCTGGATAACCTTGGTTAGGAAAGCAGCTCACTGAGATCCAATTTATTAGACTTATAAATCACACATTATTCATTCTCTTTTCTGACTGGATGCAAATATGTCTGGAATTCAGGGCTCTCTCAGTTAGAAACTCACTTTTCATGTTGTTTCAAGCACACTGTTCTCAATAACTGCCACCAATGACTGTCTTGAAAGAACATTTAAGGAAAATAACCATGAAAAAAGCAACTAGCCAGCAAACCATTCTGACCAAATATGTGGAAACAATATTTCAAGGGGTTCCCTCAGCTCTGTGTTGACCATCCTGTCACCTACTGCACTCTTTGGGACCCAGTCACTGTTGTTCATCTGGGTGACCCAGTCACCTAATCACCTAACTAAATACAAATGAGACATATCTGGCAGGTCTGGTCCATTCCTGTGTACGCGGCAGCTTTCAATGACCCGAACAGTTAGGCAACCTCGTGGGGAAATAGTCAAGATTGTAAGATTCCTGGCTATCATTTGGCAAATATTAATGGAAAACAACGTCCTTTGAAGGCAACGCTTCAAGCTCAGCAAGCTGGCATTTTTCAGCACAGTTCTGTCAATTTACCTGATAACTGTTGCATACAAGATACAGCAGGGTTGTCACACACTTACTGCTTGACTTTTAGCAAATGCTGACTTCTGAACCAGTGTGAGAAATATCCAGGAGAGCTAGAGACACCAGGAAATGTATTAATTCTTCCTCTGTTTTTTAAAGAACACTGAATTAAGATTAAATAAAACACTCTTCTTGGAGACACAGTGCTAGACGGTGGCCTCAAGCCATGCCCATCATTGGCTATAGAGCAGAGAAGGAGCAGCATGTGTAGACCTGGAAGCTCTGTTATTAAAGGAATCTGATCAGCTGAGCCAACATGTCTCCTGGAGATTCAGAGCAGAACATACAAGAATGCTCTGTTCCAAATCGCTCATTACCTCACACCTATCCCATCTCGCCAGACCTCTTTTAGGAAATAACAGCAATAGCAGTGCTAATACCCCAGCATGTTTATACTTGGACATTGCGCAAAGGCATGAAAGTCCCTCTCCCAAAGCCTGTTGGAGCTAATATGGGTTTTGCAACAAGTCCCAAGGGATGGAAGGGCTCCTCGCATCTCATCTCCATCCCTTCCCCCGCCCCCCCCAAGCACGCATGCTTATGTAGGCACAGTGAGGCCTTTACTTAATGAAACTTGTATTTACAGCACATTACAAAAATGTGTTGTTTGTGTAGAAAGTGATAATATGGATTTAATTAGTTTGATCTTGCTTTCTGTGGTAAGACTGAGTATCCTTAAATGATTGTTGTGGCATTTCTTCTCTGTTTTCCTTGTATGCATCATAAATAATAATGCAATAAGTTTTCAAATTACTTTTCTGGTGGCTATTATGTTATGAAGCAAAATGGGAGTGCTCATGGGAAGATTAACAATAACTTTATTGTTATAGTACATTTAATTCCAAACAAATCGGAAATCTAGATGACTTCACAAATCTTGATCCTTTCACTTGTCATGGAAATGCCATAATTTCTGGTATATGGCTGATCTTTAACAGTTCAGAAAAGCACAAGACTACTGATTAGGACAGAAATCCATTTTACCTAATCTAGTCAGCTAAAGGTCAGGTGTATAGCCTAGTCTGCTTGTCCACTAAGCTCCTCTTAGTGAAAAGGGAATTCAACTCACCAGGCACCTCTGTTATTACCTGGGCTAACCCAAAGGAACACATAGGATCAGAGGAATGTGGCATGGCTCCTTTTCATGATAATACGGCTTTTGAGCCAACTCAAAAAATCTCAGAATCTCAGCTGGTTGATATAGTTAGCGATGCCCCTTGATTTTGCCATTGTTTCATTCCCAGCTGTGTTTTTTATTTCCCCCCTTACAAATTCCTTACATTAACTCTGCAAATTAAGGCAAGAAAATATCAGGGAGGTCACCTGAGCAGCATATAATATTTATAAAAATAATATTTAATTTCCTACTTCTCAGCAGATATAAAGAAACAAAGATATACTACTAGTGTTATATTGCTCAACATAACAGAGAGGATGTGGGCCAGCTGAGAAGATTTCAATATGCCCAATAGAATCAAACAAAAGAAGGAAAACTGAGAAAAAATAAAATAAAAGATAAGATATTCTGAAAAGCTAGAGTATGACTTAAAAGTAGCAGAGCTGAAATTGAATTTGTCCCTCCAAACCCAAGTCCTTTCTTCCCTCAAAATTTGCTCCAAAACATCGCTGGTACAGTGTGACAATGAGGGAACTCAGTGACCTGTGTTACATCTAAAAGATAAAAACTCATGTGGATTTGTTACAAGAAGACTCAGCAGCCTGATCTCTTTGCCTGGATAAAGCCAGTCCAGGTCAACTGGAGTGTTGCAGGGAAGGAAGAAAGGGTTCTTGGTACAGATCCCACTCACATTTAATTTGTCATCCTCACAGAAGAGGTTGCACTGCGAAACGAGGCTGATAATCACAACCCACATGGAAATATATTTATTCTCACACTAAAAAATTCCATTATTGGCTCAAAATCAGCACTTAAAGAGTCTGAAAGCTCAGTTTGTTTGCCTAGGCACCAAATTCAGATGTCATTGATGAAGCTTTTTTTAACTTGCCTCTAATACTGTTGTTTAGGTCTCCTTTTATCTCTGTTCCTTTCCACTTTCCTGCTTGAGTGTCTATTTCTCCTTTGCTTCATTGAGTCTCTCTTCTTCCTTTTTTCCTACTACTTAGCTTTGAAGCTTCTTCACTGAGGACATATATCAGATGTCCTTAACAAATCAACTCTAGCACTATGTGAAACTCGCATGTCTTTGGGTTTCACCATTCAGCTCATGACCAAAGATTTTCTCAGTCATTAAATTTTTACAGAAGCTTGGTCCACTTTCATAATAACCCAAACTACTGTTTATTTTCATTATCAAGGAACGATGAATCCAGTGGCTTCATGACATTTTTGTAGAAAACAATTTGTACCGATAGCTTCTAAATTTAAATAATCTATTAGCCTTGTAGGAAATTCTGGGGGGATGTGTACATGCAAATCATATACAGAAAAATTTTCTGGCTGCATATAATATTCTTATATTTGTCTTGTTTTAGCCTTAGGTTTTGTATTGTCTACAGTACTGCACAGTTTTTGACTTACCTTTAATAATTTTGCTTAGAAGTTCTCTCTCTTACAGTATAAAGTATGTTGTCACATGGTTTCATTTTATCTCCTGTGTGCATACATTTTGCCATTTTTGGTGCATCTTTCACAATCAGCTCTTTCAATAAGTACAGTATCATTTATGTCTGACTCATTAACCATGCAGTCATTTCTATTTCACTTGGTTTTGCTCTTAGTAAAAAACTGTTTTACCAAAATGGTAAAGCTGAGCAAATAATATACATCAAACACTTTATCTTCCTTCTCCTCATGGGAAATCTTTGACCAGATTGCGCTTATTTCTTTATTATTAATCATTTAGACTTATTCAACATTGACTAATTCATTTCTTACTATATGGATTAATTACAGATATCCTATACTGAAATTAATTTCCTTTACTCTATAATTAGTTGGCTAGGTCAGGTTGCTTTGTTTCAGATCCCTAGTCTGTGCCATACACAAACATTCTTTGCTTAGAAATTCATTTCCTGAAAATATTAGTGCCAATAAAGTGGACAGCTCTTGAATGTTCACCAAAAACCAAATCTTTGTCTTTCCAGGCAAATGGCTTGTGTTTTAGTTAACATTTTCATTTACATTTATTTTGTTGGGTTGTGAGAATGCTAGCAGTGCAGCAGGCTGTGGAAGTGAGGCCCAGCTCTGCTTGTGTATGCACTAAGTTATGTTCAGGATCTGCAAGGAGTCAGAGTGGCACAAACTCAAGACCCCAAACTCTGCATCTCTGGAACCTTATTCTCAGATGTCCACCCTGCCTCAAAGAAGTGCAATGACATCAAGGTAGAGCTATGGCTGTTTGTTCAGGAAACACCAGACTCAGACCAGGGCATATCCGCCTGTCTCTGCTGTCCTTGAAGAAGATCACCAGTGGCATGAATTCACCTCGCCCTCCTCTACTGACCTGCTGTGAGAACAGACAATTGAAATGCCTGTTCAGTGGTTCCTCTGAAGGCAGCATACCAGGGTCTGGAAAACTGCTCGGGTCTACTTGCAAATGACTCCAAAATGAGCTTGGAAGTTTGTAAACGCTGTCAGATTTCCCTTCTGCCAACTGTACGGGAGGTATTTGGGAGGTATTTCTCTGAATGCACTATTCGGATATTCCTGTGACTGGGGATAATCTGCCAGTCCTAGATTAACTGCTACACTTCTGTCCAGTTCCTGTTTTCAGAAAGACCAAGTGAGCAGTCTCTTCTGAGGAGGAAAGGTTTCTGTGCATGTACTGAGCAAGGGAGGGGCAGGTTAGTCTTAAGATAATTGTTTAAGGGAAAAAAATATCTGGCCATAGCAAATACACCCACAAGGTGCTGAAGCTTGTCCTGTAAGTTGCTGAATCTCTTAAACTCCTGAAATCTGCAGGCAAAACAGTGATTTTAAAAGTGTTTAACACCTGAGCTTCTCAGAACTGCACTTCTCTACCCACCCTCTGGGCCTGCTCTTGACTGACTTTTCAGGCAGCAGTCCCCTCTCTTAGTTAGGCTGATATTAGAGCTGTAGTTGGCATACAAACAACCTGAAAACTCCTAACAGGACACTGTCGTGCATCTCAGAGTGGCTTTGCACTGCTTAGTTAATGAGCTAGTAGCATTTCGAAGCCTAAGGGAAAATGAGAGTGGAGATAGAGCTAAAGCCCTTGCCAACCGCAAATACACGGACCAACATCAGTTCCTTATTTAAGAATGGAATTTCTTTTACTACTTAGGATTAACCTTAAAAAATCATGTCTCGTCAACACTCACCCACAGTCTCCACGGCTTTAAGGTCTGGGGGTGGCCAGGCAGTGAGCAGGTTCATGCTGGAATGGATCTTCACCGGCAAAGGTCCTGTAAAACTTCATCCTTAATTTAAAGCTGCCTTCTCTTAGAAGAGTAGTGCATGATCCTGCCACCAACCTCTAAGTGGGGAATCACAGTCATCATAACGTAAAAATGATGTATATGAGCTGTGCTTTCTATTAGACCCCTTGTTATCTGTGGTGAATCTGAACTAGGATTTCTGTTGAGCTGCTGCATGGGCTTGGCCCATTCAAGTCAGCAAAACTGTGAGAGAAATTAGCGCATCTGTGATCTGCATCTAGAAATGGTTTCTCCTTCAGGTACCGTCCTAGCATACAGCAGGCCAGAGAAGATGATATTAACTATTTGACAATTTATTCTGGGATAATGTTTTGAGTGGAAACAACCAGCGGGAGATTTGTCTTCCTTATTCAGCAGTTACATATTCTCTCTTCTCTGCAGAACATGGTAATACCGTGGGGTGATTTCCTCACTGTCAGCTCATAAAAATACCACGTTATTTTGTTGTAGTTGGAGTGACTCTGCTGGGAACCCATCCAAAGCAGTCAAATACCTACATGGACTGACTTGGCTGCCTGGCCTACTACATGCACTCTAAATATGGCAGGGCTAGACGTATTAGAACATACCAACCTAGTCACCACCACCTCCCTGCTCTTGTACTCTCCATAGTAAAATCAATGCACATTGTGCTCTCAGGCTGGGGCTATTTTTAGGTGTTATTTTTCCACTCGGTCTGCAGCTGTTTTCAGTCACAAGCTTCTTTAACTAAAACAAATACACAGTCCTTGGCAAAGAAGAGGATGTAAAGAGGACAGAAGCGTGCACATGAATCTTAGGCCGGCCTCACTCGGTTTTACATGGTAAGGGGTCAGAGGGGAGCAAAATGTACCATAATCTTTTAGGAAGCCAGGGACTAGCACTCTCCATTGTGTTTAGCCTTACCTTCAGGCCTGTTCCAGAAAGATCCACGAAGGGCAAGCTTCTTAGGGTAGAAGAATGTGGGAAGAGGAGGGCTGGAAGGCTACCAGACTCAGCATTATCTGCAACACCTCTCTGAGACACGCACACAGTCACAGTCATTGCAGAGCCTTTTGCCTTTAGTATATACCAGTTCCTTCTACAGGATATGTAGTCCCTTTGGCCCTATTGGGTTGTTGTCATTTCCTCTTTCTCCCTCCATCCTGGGGAATAAGGAGAATGGAAAGAATGGGAAAAGTTATCACATGGGATGCCTCAGAAACGGTGAGTCTACGTGCAGGAGCTCCAACTTCTGTGGCATTTCATAAGATCTGCAGCGTTGAGGGTTGAGCTTCCCTTCATTTGTAGAAAGGGAACTCTGCTTCATTCTCTCTTCCTCCACTCCTCCCACCAGATTGCAAAGCAGAAATGGAAGTTCCTAAGGGCAGAGCTGCAGTTGTTTCTCTTCCATGTGGGAATGGCTTGCTTTACTGTCCTGGTAATTAACAGTGAGAGAGAGAACAACTGAATCCAACTATGATGGTCTTGTTTGGCATGCTGAGAAGAATGTCATACTAGGATACTTTTGAAGTCAAGAAGAGTTGACAAGAAGAGTTGTAAAACCCACCATCCCTGGGGTGACTCAAAGCACCTTCAGCCTTGCTGGATTCATAAAGCTGATCAGTACTAGCTATAGCTGCCTCACCCTAGTAGAGTCATCCCCATATTGGCTTGAACCCAGTGGGTCTGGACACATGGTTGCTCTGAGGGCAGTCTGCAACCAAACTGTTGCATTACACCTGACCCAGTACCTTCAGTCCCCACTATGTGCACTTAGCACATGTCCTGTACAGTCTGGGGAACCCATTCTGCCTATGCCTAAGATTTCAAGTCCTCTGTCTGCATGAATGCTCAACCTCAAGCTTTCTCACAAAGACCTCATGGGCCTAGCTCCAAAAGATGAGCTTTGGAGCTAGTTCTCACTGTTCCCAGACAATCCTCACGTTTGTGTGTCTGGAAAAGGTATGTTTGTTGTCATTAGATCACTGCAGTTCTCAAGAAGTTACCTAAATGCTGTCTGAAAACCCTGACCCAGGGCCTGAAACCTCAGTACCTGACGTTCAACTTCCACTGCCTTGCCCAGATGAGCTGCACTTGTTTCAAGAGTCTCAGCTCACTACACGTGCAATGCAGAGACTAGTCTCATGATTCAGGCAATGCAGAGTCCTCTTTGTCTTGTGTTAACTTGAAAATTGAAAACAGCTCCTTGTTCATCAGTCCATAACCACTTCCACTCCCACGACCGGGATCACAAAAAAGAAAATTAAGAAAAATCCTCCACCTTTGCAGCTGAAGCCTTCTGCACACCAAACAGATGTTGAGCCTGGCAGAGCTGCCTTTTCTAGAAACTTTGGGACAGAGAGGGGTTTAAGCTTTCTCTGTTTTTTGGCATCTTGTGATCTCTTGGGTGTGATGTTAAGTCTATCTTGATATGTTAACTCATGGGCCAATATCCCTTGAGCCCCAGTTCCCCATACTGCCTATCTTGTATCTCTCGCCTGGGTGGACACTGTGGGGCTTGGGAACATCCCGCTGCTTCATGTTGTCATTAGATCTGCTGTCATTCCATCTGCTGCTGGGAAGAAATGCAGTAGCACAGGCATGAAGGGAACTGTGGTATTCTCCTGCAGGCCTCTGAAGGTCTGGTCTGAAGGATTTGGAGACCAGGCCTGCAGGGCAAACCCCAGAACAACTTTCAAGCTCCAGTGTGGAAAAAGCTACTGAGTCCCCAGGCAAGGACACTGAAGGATGACTCTCCCTCCAGGGGGACCATTAAAGGCAGTGCAGACACAGCAGGAGGGAGCCACTTCAATCCAGGAACCCTAAATACCAAGGCTTCTGTGGATGTAGCCCTGTAACCTAGCCTGTGAATGGGGGGGATGTAAGGGAACTCAAAAGTACCTTTTTTATAGTCATAATTCCTGGCACTTTCCAAAGTAGCAGTTGAGGGGATGCTTTGCCCTTTTTTCATAGTGTATGCCTTCAGCTTCAGAAAAGCTTTCCTTGATGATCTCTTTGCTGTGGCTCAGCTAAGCTGCAACTTAACCCATTGCTGTTTCCATATTAAGATTTTCTCATCACCCTTTAGGGACTTGTTTTCTGTTTCCCTTGCTCATCCTGAGCATACGTTGCTCAGGCTTTGCCAGACTGCTGTTATGACAGAACATCCAGCAAAGGGCAACAGGGTCAGATAGGAATCTTCCTGTCTCCACCATGCCACTCTACTCATCTGAGGAACCTCACTGAAATAATGGGAATACTCCTGATGGATATTATGTGCTATGCTTGATAGCAAATATTAGAGGGATTGGGAGCTCAGATAGTAAAATCTCAGTGGGCCCCCTTAATCAATCCAGCACCAGACACAGTTCTGACGTGCAATAAGAACCAGAATGTCTTCCAGATATCACTCTATTTAAAGAGCTTTATTCTGTGATACAGGCCCTTTGCTGTGAGGCTGATACAACCAAGACAAGTGTAATTTTAGCTTTCCCTGTTTTCTCTGAGCAGTGTACTTACTAGTGCCACTACATAAAAGGCAAACCAGCCGTGGTGGTAATTAAAAAATGCTGCACAATGAGAGTCCTTTGTGCTGTTCTTCTGCCTTGCATTGCTGAAAAAATCAGCTTTGGGTACTGTTTGCTGTTTTGTTGTTCAATATGGAAACTTTCTCATACTATTTTCACATTGACCATTACAAGAAGCACTGCCATCCTCTGTACAGACTGTCTAAATTACATTGTCTAAATCAGATATGAAGTGTCTTATTGTGCTATACTATCAAGTTCCTCACTACCTTTTGCATGAAAAGCAAACAAAGGCACTGTTTCATGAAATCGGAAGTGCGCAAATTATATTTCACATGTGTGAGTTTCCTTGTTTTTATTAAAATTAAGTTTGCTCATTTGCCATATTCAAGCTAGTTTGAAATGAGGATCACCTTGTATCCTAGGAAACACAGTGAGAATTTTATATGTGATCACATTTTTATCCATGTTATGAAAAAAGCAGCTGGTAATTAGGTGCATTATTCATAGGAAAGCTTGTTGAGTGCAGTGTCTGTGCAGTTCCAGCTTCGATTAGAACTTGTTTGGAAGAACTACTTCATACCTTTCAATTGCCCCTCATTAAGTGCAATCATTACTCTTCTGTGGCCCCAGCTTGCTTTAATTTGTGCAAAACATCACAGACAATGTTATTAAAAAAAAAAAAAAGATTTCTGGGATCCCTTTCATTTTGCTTGACATAAGTTTGCCCTTTCTGTCCATCAGCATTCATTATTATTCATTGAAGGCAAGAGTTTGCCTCGTAGGAACTTGCCAGCAGTGGGAGAGGTGCAGAGCTGTCCTGGTTCAGGGAGAGCACCTGAGCTGTGGAACAGACCACTACCATAGGTAGTGCAATGGGATGGTGCTGAAGTCTCACTTGGAGGCTGGGCCAGTTTGCACAGGAGGGACAGGTATCACGACTCCTATAGTTTCAACTCTCCCACCAATGGCTGAGTGACAGAGCAGAAAAGACACAGCTATGCTACCAAAAAAAAAAGTGACTGCACCCAGAATTATATTAGCTCAGTGATGCCTACATATCTGCCTATTAAGACAAGTCCTAAATCATGCCCAGCAGAGTGACTGGAGGTTGTCAGATAGCTAGCTGGCTAGCCAGGAATTTCCTGCCTCACTGTTATCTCCTGCTGTGGGTATGAGAGTCAGGACAGCTTCTTGGGACCCAGAGAATGCAGGGCAATAAAATCCTTTTGCAGAGGAGGATAATAGTGACACCCTCCACTGCTGAATCTGGCTTTCTCACAGAGTCCATTAGTACTCAGAAAAAAGTATTTTCTCTAAAACTAGTGAAAAGGCAGGCACCAACGCCTGTGCCTGTTGCTAAGACAAAGTGTTAGGGACTCTTTCAACAAAGTATTTGCTGTACACCTTATGGCAGGTTGCATTCTAGCCCACAGACAAGCAGCATATTGCTCAGTGAACAAAACTTGCTGTTTGCCTTATAGTATGCAATCTGCCACTCCCAAGAAACATAGTCGGAAAGCTAAGAATGGCTGCTTCTCCTTTGACCTTTGACATTTTTTTGATTTCTTCACAATCAGGCTTTCCACTTGGATAGGATACGTAGCCAGGTGGTGGTGGCTTCTCTTAAGCTCTGTGGAAGGACAGTGGCCATGACTGAACTGCCAGATCTCTACGGCATTCAGCACAGTTGAGGTACTGCTGTTTCAGAAAGCCGATAGGCCTTTGAGGTGAATGAGATTCTTCTTGACATAATCTCAGAAGATCATGCTAAGGCGTAGCCAGATCTCTGTTGGGAGTTCTACTAAAATCTCACTGTACTCCTCTCCTTCTCTTGATTTTGGCTTATTGCAGTATACAAAATGTATCATGTTCTTCTTGTCTCAGCATCAAGAGTTCCCTGCATCCTGATGATAATAATGATCCCACATCAATGAGCTGATGCACCATCAGCTAATACAACACACTGCCTCACATTTCTTTGATGAAGCAGACACTGCCCTGTCTCTTTTCAAAATTCAGTTTTTGTTTTTTCAAGTCTTCAGTAGGCTATCCCCCTCAAATAAATATCAGATGTTTCCACCTGTGTAGCTTTGCCACTCAGAACACAGAAATGTATAAAAAAATACAATGGAAATAGCAATACAACTGAGATATACTGTGGTGACTGGATGGGACAGTCACTTTGCAGCCTCATTGCCATTTTAAAACATCCATCCTAAAGACCCCAGAGCATCTGCATAGCTACACATATTCAGATTGAAGTTCAATGTCTGCATCTCCAGCACAGAATTTCTGATGAGCCATATAGTCCTGACTAAGAAATTATCGAAACTTGCATGACTGGGAAGTAGGACCCCCCCACACACAAGTGTCCTTGTTTCTCACTGAAAAAATCTTGTCATCATAGCCCAGTCGTGCACTTGGGCTTCCTCCAGAGACTTCTCTGTAAAAGAAACCCAAGAAGTCCTCACAGACGGCACTCAGACTTGGAGATCTCCATATGGAAAATATTTTTGGAAAGACAAATAACTGTAACTGGGTCAGACAAGGAGATTTTTTTTGCCATACTGCCCCTGAATATAAAGATGGGTAAGGCTATTGTTTCTCTGCTTATGCTGCGCAGACTTCTGTACCCTTCCACAGCATGCTAAAATGGGCAAATACGGATATCCTAATGCATATTAATATTTATATCATGTAAGAAAGTTCATTTGAGAGAGAGAGAGAGAGAGAGAGGATATTTAATTCAATCACAACTGCAAATGACCATTCTATTTATCTTTTGATTAGGATATTAGCAATTTCTACTACGTCATCTGTATTTGCTCCTGAAGAAATTGATTTCAGTATTTTCCTTAAGATGGTGACAAAGTAATGTTCTTCATCTCTTTTCTCTTCTTAGCAGCAGACAATACGCTTACACACAGTTCCAGTTTCATCCTGCAGAAATAGATTGCTTTGAAGTAGCCATCCAAAAAACAGACACTAGGGTCCAAATAAACCCCAATAAAATATACAATTGACTAAACACTGCGACAGCACATTTGAGACTTTTTTTGTTTGAAAAAACACCTGAAATGTTTGCAAAGTCCCCGACCAATATAGTAGATTAGATGATACTTAATGATTCAACATAATCATCTTCAACACTGATCTCTCAGAAGCAAGGAGATATAAACCTACCATAAAATCAGTAAAAATATACCTTCTAAATTCTGTGCTTTGCTAACCATAAAATCCAAGAAAAAATTGCTTTCTCTGTTTTTCACTTAGAATTCTATGTGCCTGGATCAGGCCACCATTTAAAGACTCACCATAATTTCCAGGGTAGGTCTTTAACATTCATTTTCAGGCTTCTGCCCTCAGAAAAGTTACTCTTTACTCTTAAAACTGGAATGAGCTGATGGCTTGGGATCAGATTTTTTTGGCCCGCCTTCTTAATGAGATATCTGTACTGCACCTACCTAGCAGGCAGCTAAAAGCAGACATCTCTAAGCAAAATATATCTGTCAGTGTTATCAATCCCATTTCACACGTAAGACCCCAAATGAATCACGAAAGGGCTGAGTTCACTGCATTCTCTCTCCTGTGGATTCCACCCACACATCGGCTCTGGGCTCAGCAAAAGCATGAGGGAAAAAATAGGTTACCTTCTTCTCCCTAAAGCCACTTTTCCTGACTCTCTTCAACCTCTTTGGGCAGTGGTTCTAACCAGTGCCACAAACTACCCCTTCACACAAAAGCAAAACACTGCCCCAGACTAGCCTGCGTGACAGAGGGCACTGATGACCAAGTGCACTTTTGGTGAATGTAAAATATTACATTCACCTTAATCAGGCATTACAGCCTGGTTTAGGTATGTGTTTTCTCAAGCATCTGTTGAAGTTAAGTCCACCTCTCCCCCAATTACAAAAAAACAGAGAGCAGACAAGGCCCTTATCTGCGAATGTATCTATCCTGTTTTACTGGCAGTTCCTCACTGTCTCTGTTGTCATTATGGTGAGCCTTCATAAGAGAAGGTCTGCATGGAGGAAGGACCTTGGCAGAGGAGAGAAAAGTATGATGTGATCAGGTCTCCTGTAACACCCAAGGGTGCAGCCTGGTGTTGCGAACTGTCAGAGGCCATGGGACCTGCTGCAGAAGCCCATGGCACAAAAGCATCATGGCACGATTCTGTTTCTGAATCACATGTTCTTATTTAGAAAAATTTAGTTTCTGAGCCCTTCTGGCTGTGAAGAAAAAAAAAAAGTAACAAACTACCACTCATTTTAGTCACAGTGATGCTGCCTAAATTAGAGAGGGGCCTGAAACAATCAGTCTATCATCTGGTGAGTGCATAGGCCATCATTCATTTATCCTCACTGAAGTCTAACCCCCTAACTTCAGGCCATTACTGGCCCTTTTAGCATACTGTTAATGGTCTTTTTCTATGAACTAAACTGCTCCTCCTCACAATCACCCAATGCTTCACCTGCCCAGCTACCAAACCCTCTAGATCTCCTGGATTGCTTTCTCAGAACAGGCCTGTACCTCTGATATAAACTTCACCAGCTGAGTTAAAAATATAGTAAATACAATAAATTATTATTAGATTATTTATAATAAAGTAAAAGAAATGGAATTCCAAAGCCAATTACATGCTAGAGGTGGTACCACAATGCACAGGCTACTCATTCTCAAACTGCCAGTCATTTTGTTAGATGTACTTGAAGCTCTGCCAGAATCTCCTATGTTCTCTTCTGAAGCCCCGAAGTATGAGGGGACCCTGCATGTTGGGAAGGTTGTTGGGCTCCTGCTGCAGAACTGAGTCAAGCCTTGCTCCAAAGAGCTCGAACCACTGGCTGCACCGTCCCTTGATCTAAATGTCTGGCCTGCTTTGCTATATGTGCCTGGTAACGCTCTTTCGCTTCACAGCTCACTGAAATAAAGAGAGTAATTATTAGAGAAGACTCTCTAAACAGCTAGAAGATGTTGGGTTCACAGCAAATAAGCAGAATAGGCTTGTAAAAAATAAGTCCATACCAAATGCTGGTGAGCAAGTTCTATGAGAGAAAGGCATAATTAAAGGCAGAGGGACTCCCCTGACCCAGGTTTTGACTCCTTCTGCAGGTGAACTTGTGGAAATCAATAGTTCATAGCAGTCTTAAGTGAGAGCAGGACCTGACCTAAGTGAATTACAAGAGTAAGATCTGCACATGTGAAGTGAGAATTAGGCTCAAATTATCAAGGGCCTGTTTTTTTCCTTATGAAGAATCTGACACCTGGGTCTTACAAAATCTTACTTGCTAAATTAATTCAAATAGGCTATGTAGATTTGTCACATAGAGAAAAATGCCATGAAGATGCAGGGAATCACCCAGTAAAAAGCTATAGGGACCATCACTTCTGACATCATTGTCAGTGAATTGGAGGAAGGTCAAAGAGACAGCTTGATCCTGCAGAGTGAACTCACAGTGAGTAGCACATTGCTCGAGAACACCCACTGGTACCACCAGCATGGGCTGCGCAAACGAGAGCATGAGCTCTCCAACATCAGTTTCTATCTCACCCATATTGAATGGTGTGAGAAACTAAACCTATTATCCTACCACAGGAATGAAATTGGTAGATGTCTCACTGAGAGATATATAAAGTAACTAGTAGTACTGCAGAAGTGTGGAAAACTTGAAAAATGTCCCAGCAGAGTCTTTAGAGAACGATACGTTTCCTGCTGAGGAACTGTTCTTTGGTCTGTGTCTGAAGCAAGTGTGTGGGACAGGGGAGGGAAAAAGAGGAGGCACTGAAAGACAGTTAGATTATGGAGGGATGTATTAACATCAGTCCTTTCTGAGCTGCACAAGCCTCCTGTGAGGTGTGTGTGTGTATATGTATGTATATGTAAAAGAGAGGGAGAGAGGAAAAAAAGCACACTGCTTGTTGTAGAGGATTACAGAAGTGAAAAGAGACGCAGAGGTAATGTGAGAAAGATGCTTCCAGTTAATACCGGTAAAGTAGTCCACTGAACATGTGTCAATTCCCTTCCTTCCCCTCTTTGCTCAAGATATGTATTTAGATGTGAGCGGAGACATTGTTAAACTCAGATCCCAAATGCCACTTCGATAGCTGCCAAGATTGGGGGGGTGGGAGGGGGTGCTCTGTAGCGGCAGTAATACAACGTTACGTTTTCTGTCTTCTAGACAATTGCATGAGAAGTGCTCCTGTCTCCAGCATGTACAATATTTCAAACCTTCCTGCCAAAAGTAAAAACGGGAAAAAATTGAGAAAGCCTTGGGGCAACAATAACTTATTTGACATCAAGTTACATGGGTTTTACATGTTTATTTCCTCAAATACTCAATTAAAAGCTTGCTTACTGTGGCAGATGCCATATCACATGGTGCATATGCTCCCTCTCCAATACAGAGCAGCTTTGCACAAATGACTGCCAAAATGTTTTAAGAACTTTTATAATGTTTTCAGGACAAATCATAAAATGTAATAAGTCACATCTTTCTGTGTGTATCTTACTGATCATTTGGTACTAGCTTTTTGTTTGTTTGTTTTTCTTGTTTGTTTGGGGAAGGAGGAATTGTTTCCATGCAAAAAGGGAGACTGTTGGTTTATTGGAAACTGGACATGTAAGATTTCTGGTGAAAGGATGGCTCCAGTGAAATGAGTGAGACAGGCTTTTTGTTTAGACTTCTCTTTGTTCCTGCATGTGAAATGTAGAAAGATAAAGTGTAAATACCACTGGATAGAAACCTCAGTAAGTTCAGTTCCACTGAAAGCATATTACTTCTCTGAAAATGATCTCTGCAAATGCTACTCTTGGTCATTTGGTTAGCTATAACGTAGGTAAAAACAGCCTGTTTCCCAAAATCCATGTTTGATCTCCATTCATAAATTAATGCATGTGTTAAATGAATTTAGATAGATTAAATGCTAAATAAATGCAATGCATCTTAATCAGTTCAAACTTGGTATAGCCACCCGTAATGCCTCACAGTGATTAGAGGCTTTTAAGAAAAATAATGTTTTCTGGTTGACATAGCTCTCCATACAGGAGATACTGCATGTTTCTCTATAGCACTTAAAATAAGGTGCTGGCTCAAGATCCTAGACTATCTACCAAAGGATCTAATCAGTTATGATGATTTCCATGTCTTTCTTTTCACTATTACTAATAAACCATCTCTGAGATAACTCCAAAGCATCAGAAGAGAAGTGAGAAAGAAGACTAAAGTAAAAACACTCATATTTGTCTGCGCCCACTGAAGCCTTGGGTAATCCTGAGAAAGAAGGTTCCTGGGAAGATAGTACTGTCTTGTTCAGCAAAGGAGTATTAGCCCTAGGAAACAAGGTGGGTTTTTACATGACCATAACGCATGCCAGCTGACAGGTCACAAACAGGTCACGAATCAGAGAGTAACATGGATCTGTTTTAGCTATTGTCAGTGCCTGTTCCAGTCTCTGTAAACAAAAGCACTGGATCAATATACTTAAAATGGCAGAGCCTTATGGATTTTGAGGGGCTTTTAAGACAAAAAAAATTTCAAAGTGCTTCCACTGCAGAGTAAATCCTGACTGTCACCTGAACATGGCACTTAGCTCTGTGCTGTCCACAGAGAGGCTTTAACCTTAGCTACATGGTGCTTTCAATGCAGAACAGGTTGTGTTTCGATTTAAGGTTTTTTTTTCACTTCGGCATGAGCTTATGAACTACTTCTCTTGCTATAAGAAGATAAGCTAATCAAAGCCCGTGGCTGTGAGGTCTCCAAAATATTCCTCTCTTTTCTTCTGGGAATGATTCAGAACTGGAACTCCATACTTGACTCCTTTCTACTAAACTTCTACAGTATTCCAGCAGAGATGCTATACAAGAAAGAGAAGACAGTGCAAATTCACTTGTTTGAGATGAAGAGGATAAACTCTGTGTTAGGAGTTGCCCAACCCAGCAACCCGATAGAAGGGAGATCCATGCAGATCCATGTTCCCAGGTCCAGCCAGTAGCAAGTCTGAGCATGTATTCCCTGCAGGCACACATGCTTACACACAATATACATATATACATACGGCTGGCCACAAGGATCAACACAGACAGAAAACACTCACGCAAATACAAACACCATGAGCAGCCTGATCCTGTTCTCTGGTGATCAAGATGAAAGTCCATTAGTGGAAAATATACACATATGCACATACGTATACACATGCAATATGGATCCCTCCTTAGATACTCAGTTTATTCAGTAGCTGGCCCCTAGATCTTCAGGTCTCCCAAGTTGCTGGCACCTGGACATATAAGCCCATAAGGTCTGCAGCCCCACTCCTGCTACTGGTATTCAGACTTCCTCATTCACAAATACACACACATATAGGTGTACATGCACGATGGATACCCCAGTAACTGGCCTTAGACACTCAGTCCATCCAATAGCTGGTGCTGGATCCCCTTATCTCCCAGATATCTCACACACAGAGACACAAACACAAGCAAACGGGTTTCTGCAGTAGCTGATCCTCAGAATTCCGGGTCTCTCCGGTAGCTGCCTGGTCCCTCCAGCTGCCAGCTCTCAGACTCTTGTCTCTCCAGGATTCAGCGCAGGCTTATGGCAGCTCTGATACCTGACTCCTAAACGTCTTACACTATTCAGCAGCTAGTCTGGTTTGATGTTTACTAGTAATTATATATGCAATCACACACAATATTGATGCACTCCAGTCTCTCCAGTTGCTGGCTCTTAGACTTTCATACACTCACATGCACATGGAATAGAAAGTCTCCTCACCCAGGAAAATAGAAACAGAGTTAAATAAGAAAACTGGCCAGACTATAGTCATCAGGCACTGGGCACGACCAGAGAATTGTACTGACTGGCAACCTCTTTACACATGACCAACTTCTTTTATCCCCTGTCCTCTCTATTTTCCCATGCTTATTCCTCCCTACTTGGTCTTGATCCTTTCCTTTCCTCACCTCTGGTTCTTTCCTTAAATGTCCCATAGTAAGTCTTGCACAATCTCAAAATACTATTCCTGTCATCCTGCAATGAGTCCCTTACCCCTGTATGCAGTAACCCCCTCTTAGTCTGTAAAGTAATCTGGAGAGCCTCTCCCATTAACTCATCTGGTGGGTCTCACACCTGGACAGTGGGCTGATTGCCCTCCTGTGACTGCCTTACAAGTAGCCAAATCTGGGCACCCCTTTTGATCAGATTAGGTTATAGGGAGTTCCTCGGCCTGTCACTGTTCCTCTGCTCCTCCATGTTTATGGAGATTGGCTTTTAATCACATAACCTAACACTTCAGATTGCCTGTACTAGAATTGAGTAAACTCCATGTACCTTCAATTCTACATACCTACATCTCCATCTACCCTCAGCCACATCACTGGGAAAAAAACCCTCGCTCCCACACTGCTAGTTATCTAGCCATTGATACCAGCTTTCTGGGGAAGCTGCAGTATAGTATCAGTTAGACTCTGAATGTGGAGAAAAGTATCTAAAATTAATGTATTACTAAGAATCTGAGATCTCCTACAGAGAATTCGTCCTAGCACACAAGGCACCTCTACCTCTGAGGACTCCTCACATTACTTAATAACTAGTTTAAGATTAACTTCATAGTATCAGTGTTTTCACTGACTATTCTTTAGGGAGGACATTCCATGACTTGATATATATTTGTCATACATGGCACTGTGTGCCATAGGCCAGTGTTGCAATGAAAATTACCCTTTAAATGAAGGAAATGCTTTGTAAAACCCCCAGGGTAGATTTGTGTACCTCTTAGAGGAAGTGGCTACATGAGGTTATGAGAACGGTGCAAAATGGCATGCTGTCATGGAACTTCAAACAGTGATGCAAATTGTAGAACTGAACAGAAATCTGCATCTTCTTAGATACTGTAGTTTACAATTTGATTCATTCAGATAAGCTGGTAAAATTCCATTAGGGACTAGAATTAGATGAATAAGGACCCTTATAGGCACAGGGGTGATGTTCCCTTTGTAGAACTTGACCTATTTAACAACACATTATTTATTTCATGTCTGATACAGCAGTGAAACAAATCAGGTGAAATATTTGAAGTTGAGTGCTGCTTTGAGTACAAGGAAACAGATCTGAATTAAAGCACAAATACGAAATTCCACACCTATACCAATCCCAGTATTACTGATCTTTTTTTGATGCATTCCAAGCTTGCAACTACTATTCCTTGGAGATAACTGGTCCTTTTGATAGAGAAACATGCCAAAGGGACATGGGACGTCTTTTCCATCCATCCACTTTTCCTCATTATTTTTGAACTGCTCCCTTGTAAGTTTCAAAATACTTTATCTGGGTCAGTTTTACATTAATACACCATTTCTAGTTCCATTATTGATTCTAACAAGGCCAACTAACATACCTCAGAGTTAGGAATTTCTTCCATGATACTGTGCTTTTTTTTTTTTTTAGTTTTCTTAGCACTCTTCTACCACTACTGTAGCCATACTGGGGCTATTGCTCTAACTCACTGATATCGTCCATCAGTGGCGCCATAGTCCAGGAGACTGGCTGATGATCAAAAGTTGTTCCATACTGACCAGTGCCTTTTAACTAAAAAGCTGGTGAGATCAATGCCAGCAATCCCACAGGAAACACTGGATACTGACAGCAGACACATTAGCACAGTAACTTTTGGAACTGCTGTTCTGAACTACCCATGTCCCTGGAACACTGGGCTTGACTTCAAGACTTGCATTTCTGCCAGACTTTGTGAGGGGTAAGGAGGCTACACAGAATATGACCAAGAAAACTAATACTTTTGAAGGATGCTGCTCCACAGATGCAGTAAAAATCAAATGTGGTAGCCATCAGTGTGGCAGTAAGGTACAAAGAAACTCCTGGGATTTGAGTAATTCAAGTATTGTGCAATGAGATGACTGATCTTAAGTGTATGATGCTTACTTTAATTTCTTTAGCCAGTGCATTCTCATAAGCTAATCTTATTTTCTATTTCAATATGTAGATACATAAGTACAGATGTACACACACACACACACACACACACACACACACACACACACATATCAGTGATCTGTGTCATATATTGACAGTGAGTGAATAACTGATAATTCATCTGATAAAGCTAAGTACCTTAAACATACGTACAGTCACAAAGAAATTATTTGGCCCACTCAGGTCCACTCAGTCATATATTCACTTGGATAGAGAGAATCCTCTGACTTAATTGTCACCATCCAGAATTTTTCCTAAATTAGTTAAACAGATTCTTCTGGGGTCCATGGTGAAAGATGGATACTTCCAGGGATTGATTCTTTTCAGCTATGTTAGACAGTTATCTGCAGATGGGACGAACTGTCCTCAATTTCTCTGTGTGAATTAAACAGGAAGCTGAGATTACTAGTATAGGCTAAATTCCAAATTCAGATGGTCACAGTTGGTTGAATTCTTCCCTTACCCCTTTTCTGATCTGGAAATCAAATATTCACTTTAGCTGCAAACTCTTCCAGGTATACGCTGGAATTGTGATTTCTTTAATCACACTAGCATATGAAACTGCACTGACCTATTTCACTGATGCGGAGTTAGAGTAACTTTGTCACAAGGTAGGTAATAAATCCTGCTTCCCCTTGCTGTCTGTGACACAGACCTTTGCATACAGCATTCAGTTGTCACTTATGTGAGTTCCCGCTATGCAGTGCAGGTCTCTGTAGATTGTGAACTTGTTCAAAATAGAATCAGGCGTGGGCCCTACTGATGAGACAGCAATGTGTCACAAAGCTCCATTCTTTTTTCTGACTTTTGGACCACATGGGTCACTTTGGAAAAATAAGTACTGGTTTTCATGCCAAATAATACCAACATTTATATTTGTAAGAATATGTTCAGAATTAGTATTGTTTTGAGTCAAAGACAGTCTCCTTTTGGAAATATTTTTATTGTCTAAAAATTACAGCTGACATTATTACTCTGCTTTCAGTATAAAATGTTTTTTCGGAAATGTAAAGCCTAGACACTTACATCAAAAAGAAAGAAAAGCCCTTGGAAACATGGCATGAGGTCCTGGCTCCATCAAAATCAATGGCAAAACTTCCCCTGACTTTAGCAGGGCCAGGATTTCATTGCACTGCGGATGAATTCATGCATGCAGCTGATAATGCAACCATGAGCATCTCCAGTGTGGTTTCTGAATGTGAGGGACAGACATCTATAGGCTACTGGGTGCATATTTTCACTAAAACTAGTACCTTCCCTTTTGTTTTCCTTTAAAATATTTCCCTCTTGGAGGAACCTGCCACAAACGAATATTGTTCTGCTGCTGTTTTTTGTAACAGTGTATGTGAATTACAGGTGTTCAGTGGATGATCCACTCTATAGGAAGTACAAGACAACAGGGAATATTTATTTGTCATTTTAGATTAACAAAGTTAAGAACTAAAGAAAAAGTTGTCAGAACAGGGAACTATGCACATTGGCTGAATAAATAATCTGAGTATCATGGTTTTCAGCTCTATCTGTTCTATAATTGTGATTAAAGCTACCTTTAATTCATCTTGGGTCTACACTTATCTTACTTGGCTTCTGCCCAGAAATAATGTATTTTGGAAAGTTTTAAAACTGCCTTTTTCAGATTCAGTAAAATGTGCAAAAAAAGGCCAGTTAAAAAAACAAATATGCATGACGACGGACCATGACAATACATTGGGAAAACATGAGGTGAATAGCATATGGCACAGATTAGAAGATTAAATTAACAAACAGTTAATTTACACATAGTTATTTTGAGAAAATAAAAAGTGACCAGGAGATTCACTCAAACTGATAAGAAAAAATTACTCTGATTCAGTGCGCCTCTAAGAAAAACTGCCAAAAGCCCATCCGTCTTTCATAGAAGCAAGATGCTCTAGATTTCCTACAGACAGACACTCTAGAAGTGATTAACAATACCGTCAAATGCTCTTTGCACAGTGTTTTAGAGACCACAGTCTCCTCACGAAAGAGTGAAGTTAATAGATGCATTCGGATTACCCATTTTCAGCTATTTCTTGTTCAATCAACACGTAAAACATAATGCACAACAGCCATGGTTTGGCGGCATTGTTTCTATGTTCCTTTTTAAATTTTAGTAGCTATATTTTTTTGTCTTAATCCCTATAATAATCCTGTTTTGAAGCATGCTTAATTATTGAACTTTGCCACTCTTTCAGTGAAATTGTGGACCACATTGCATGCGTACTACTAATTATTTTGTTAGCTAATTTTGTTATCATTTTTGTCACCATTTTCTATCATTTTTTGTTACCATTTTGTTACCATTTGTGCCACCAATTTTGAGAGCTAATTCCAAATTTCACACCCACATCAAACAAGCAGTTGTCTATAATCTGTTAGTCGTGATCCCACTTAATTGCACCAACAGACTCGATCCTACACTTTTGCTCCTCCAACCAATGGTGGAGGCAGGACCCAGGGGTGAGGGACCCTCAAAAATGCAGCCCTGCACATGTTGATATAGGATCATTTGGCTCTCCCAATTTCAGAGCCTTTTTCCCTCAATGCCATTTTCAGTGGAAATAGCTGGCTTCTCTTTTCTTTTCGGATTTTTTAAAAATGCGTTTACTACTGCTTGATTGCCATTGGATATGTTCTGCCTTGGCATTTGCCTCTCAGCTTGGTTGTGATCATTCATTTCCCAGGTTTGTGCATCTCTTTAAATCAGCTGTCACAATTTCTTTCAGAGAGGAGAAAACACAAATTTAAGCTCTCCTCCCAATTGGTTTAATTTATTCAGAAATGAAGAGCGTATATGTATTTCAAAAGTTTTAAGTGTCCCTTTTTTCTATTCTTGGCTCTTGCATTCAATTTGTATTGCAACTACTTCATTGTAAGCCTTGTGCAGTATAATGTTGTTTCTACCGTAATACTGTTTAATGTAGCAACACAAACCTGGCAAGTGACCTGAATTTCACAGATCAAACTGCAACCACACAGGAGACATGAGGTCCTGCAACAAGAATGTTTGGTTCACTCTTGATGTTCTAATTCCTGCCCATGATCCAACTGCTCCCCCATCTGACCTTCGACGCAATTTTCACTGCTTATTCTTTGGAGGCTGTGGAAGATGTATGACATGGCTGCAAAATTCCTCTGGTATAATGCATATGCAGCACCTGATTAGCTGCCTGTCTCTGGATGTGAGACAGTCTAAATGGAGTCATATCAAATGAATTACATGATGTAAAGGGTGCCTTCACGCATCTCATAATCATAGCGTATAAGCCAGACTCCAAAGGGGAAGCCCTACTCGCTGTTGAATATTTTGCATAGACCATCTGATATCTCAGATGTCTTAATAGAGCTGCTTTTTTAAAACAGTGATAAGAAGCACAAACAAGACTCGCTAGATAGCCAGAGTGGCTGGAATATTGGTACAGGCTTATAAAAGCAGATGATGCTTTGAATATGTCATGCATCTTTCTAGTGATAGTCTTTTTTTCTAGCACCTCTCTTCAGGCAACACCTTAAGTCGTCCAAACAGAGACATGAAAAGAGCAAGGATAAATATAGGGGATGACACTGAGAAACTGAAATTATATTGGGTTTTTTTGCCAGTGCTTTTACAATTCTACATGTGTTCATTGCATTCTGCATCCAACAGCTACTTTTTCTCAGGGCAAGAGCAGACTGCTACCCAAAAGGCTACTGTGCACTCTTGTTGCAACACCATACGTTTCTCCTTTCAGTTCCTGTGGCTTTTCTTAACTAGGAGGCTAGATCATTCTTGACTAGATCATTCATTTTCACTGAAATTTCAAGATCACCCCATGTGTATGGATCAACTTAGCAGTAAGACTTAAACTTTATTTACTCATACTGAAAGTACAGTATATTCCTTGCATCCATATTCCTGCTCCCTAGCAAACAGCAACTTTACATCACAAAAAATCAGGCCTTGCCAACACATTTTCAGTGTACATCTATGCCTTACTGAACATATTGAGAGACCTGTCCTGGTCTGCTGCACAGTTAACTTCAGGAATGAACAAAGAATTTAAATGTGGCATTGTGGCTTTTTTTGTTTTTCTGTATTTCTACTTTACTTTATTTCTTTTTTTATAACGGGGGGACACTAAGGCAGTGACTTAAAACTGTTCAGATTCAAGAGTACTTAAGACATGTTTTCTTCTTTGAGTTTATTGCTTAACATGGTACAAAGCATGCAACAGGTGCAATTGCCTAACTTTTGTGCTGTGAACTTGTCTCCCTGGCACTGAAACTTCTCAACAGCATTACCAAATGGGATTTTTTTTCTTATTATTCTTCATTTACATATAGTGTCACCATTTTTCCTCCACCTATTTTCTTTTCTATCCTCACTCCCCTTGCCACGAACGAATGAGTAATGAAACTCCTAAACATTTACCCAAAGTTCTGTCTGTTTGTTGCTGGTTTTCTCCTCCCAGCTTGCTTGGAATATTAGTTTTTTCTTAAGAAGGATGAGTATTGCCAGTGGGTGGCTTTCTGAAACAGAGAAATCAGGTCTTCTCCAGGGACTTGTATATCTGGCAGCCTGTTCCTTCCGTAACAGAGAGCACATAAACAGATCTGCACACAAAGTTCACAGGGATATCGTCAGACATTTAAGGTCAACCAGAAAGCTGTGCTTCCAGTGCCACACCTTGTCACAGGATTGTGCCCAGCCTACGTGGTCCAGGACAACACCTATCATCTCCTTATGGCAGTACTGACTTTCGGTTTGACACCTCCAATTGAAGATCCTTTGGCATGTCCCAGCACCCCTCCCAGGTACAGGACAAGTTCCCCACATAAAGCTGGCACAGATCCCATTGACTAGGTGCAGTCATATGCATGGGGTTGTCTGCTTGTACATGATGCTCATATACTCATTCTCCCTCATTCTCCCTCCCAAAGGACTCTTGCTCACCATAGGACTGCCTCATCTGAGAGCGTCTCACTTTCCCTCAACTGGCAAACGAGAGGCCAGGTGACACTGCTGCTGCTGGCAAGCTGAGTACCCATTGGCATTAACTTTTGTTCCCAGCCTGAGTCTATGAGCGAGTTTGGCCAATCTCGGCCATATTCAGCCTGTGTGGAGCCTGTAGGTGCTTGCCAGTGACAGGGAGCAGTGAGGAACAGGGAGCCAGGAGCCCAGTGCAATAATAAGGCACTGGGCAGCAGCCTCACTGGCCAGGACCCAGTCCTGCCGTGCTTGAGCAAGCAAGGCAGGCCACGGGATGACAGCCAGGGTCAGCCAAAAGTCCGGATCATCAGCCAAGTCCATAGTGATGGTCCAAGGTCAAGCCAGGAAAGACAGTCAACAAGTCAGGGTCAGGAGCAGGTCTGGTGACAGTAATCAGGATCAGACACAGTTCAGTGATTGCCAGGTGGGTCCAGAGTGATGAGGCAGGTCTGAGGTCAGGCCAGGAAGTCAGTCTGTGGTTCAGGGTCCGAATCAGCAGGGCCCATGGCCAGCCACAGGCAGAGCTGCAATGTAGCGGGAGCTGGAGTTAGGCAGGGGCCAAGCCCTGAACCCTCAGCTTAAAAACAGCTCCCACGGGAAGAAGAGCAGCACTGGCTGAGGCCTCCCCACAGAGCTATCTGTGAGCGCTCTCTCCAAGCTCGTCACAGGAAGAGGGGAGGCCCCAGCTACACTATCTCTAAGTCGGCCCTGAGCCTAGGCAGCCAAACCTCCAGGAGGGGGATGCTCAGGGCCCTTGCCATCTGACCTGCAGGTTCTCAGGGACAGTTAGCTTCAAAAGCACCACCCGGCAGTGGCAAATCCTATTATTATTAATGCTAACTTTAGAAGAACTAAAACAATGGAGCAACATGTCTGGATTTGAAATAGAAAAACATCAGGACTAAGGAAGTGAAATTGTGTCTCAGGAACTAATTAGTTACTCTATGCATATAACCAGCAGGAAGAGGATGGCAGGCTGAGGAAAATACATTTAAACTCACCAATAAAAATAAATACATGATAACATGATGTGAACGTCAGCTAAATTTCCTAGGCAAAAGCTCCATTTTAGTGCCTGAAATCCACCTATAGTTGCATTTTGACACTTTATCACCATAAAAGACATAGCTATGCAGCCATTGGGGCAAGAGGAGTTCAACATTGCAAGGTCACCTGGGCTTTCTTCTTATGGGCGGAAAACTCTTCTCCCCCCCAGTTCCCAAATGCCCTACAAGATTGTATGGAGAGAAGAGAGTAGTTAAGGAAAAATGGGGGCTGGCCTGTTTTGGAAGCAACGAAGATATTGCAAGGAATCATCCAGACAAAAAGCCTGTACTCTTGAAGAAAAAGGAGTGTCGCCTCTCTGAACCTAAATCATCCACTTGCTTCCTCTTTCTTTCCAATTTTGATAAGCTCTCTGTTATCTGCTGTAGCTCCTGACAGAGCTGCTCCCCTTGCTCTCTTTCTCATTCATCCTCTGAGCAGGTCCCCTCTTTTTGACTTGTCATTATCCCCTCTCCCAGGCTTCTCCACTCCTCCTCAGACTTATTTCATCTTTACAAGCTTGTTTCCTGTTCTTGAGAAACCTGCCCCCCCCCCCCCCCGCCTCGGTCCTTAACTCCTGACAAATCTACAGTTCCCCTACATCCCCTAATCCTCTGCCCAGCCCCCATTTTTTGCTTTTCCTCCAACATTATTGCCAGCCTATGTGGCCACCTCTCCCGTCACTGCCCCAGACCCATTTCCTCTTCTGCATGCTGTACAGAGACCCTGGGACTTCAGAAGGGCTTTGCCAACTCTGAACTGGCGCAGGATATGGGAAGAGACGGTGACCTACACAGCCAGCAGGACCACACTGCTGGCTGCCAGGTATCACTGCACTTGGGACTCATTGCTTCTCTATCCAACCTCCCAAGTATGTGCAAGGACAAGATTCTTCTTTTGTGCACACAGACCAGTCTCTGTGCACGCACACACACATGCACACACACACAAACCGTGTACTGAAGGCAGATTGTGATGACACACATGTATTAGGCCTCTTGAGAGCTCTAAAGAATGGGGTAAATGGGCAGGGTGCTAAAACTTTATGGCCCTAACTTGGTGAAGTAATTCAGGAATACAAAATGTTTGCCTTTAAGGGGGTAAAGGAACAGTTACTGCGCTGCACATTGAAGATTCAGAATTTGGAAAAGAAAGAGAAGAGCTTTGAAATGCTGTCATGGGAGCGCTCACTTTGAAGTTGTGCTAGGAAACCCATCCTGGAGTGTATATGCTCCTGGGAAAATTCAGGACAGATGTGACAGCAAAAATTGTGATGCTCATGCCACAGTTACAAGAACTTGCCATGAGGGACTACTACATGAGTGTGAATGAATGGAAGTGAAGTACATTTCAATCAATGAACCTATGCTGATATGCTTTGATTCAAACAAAGAAACTTGGGTCTCTACTGATGCCTCCAAGGATGGCCCTGGGGCAATACTGTTCCGGGAGAACAGAGAGGCACTTGGCTTTCTATGGCATCTGTTGCAAAACTGATGATTGAGCTTGAACAAAAACATGCCTGATTCTAAAAAAAGTTTAGGCTTGCCCACGGATGTATGAAATTTTGTAGGCATATGTAAACTTTGAAATAAAAAAGAAATGGGCATTCTAAATCACTTTTAACTTATATATCGTATAATACCTATACACATGCATTTATACACACGTATGTTAAAGAATCTGAATCCTATCTTTGTACAGTCTAAATTAATGGTGAAACTACAAAGTTAGTTATTTGACTTTCAGAGAATGAATGATACGTACACAGTAAATGCAAGAGTATGTGGCAGATGCAAAGGAATTCTCTTATTTTGACTTCATTACAGAAAAGTTCAGGTGACTTTTCTAAACTAGTGTCATGCAAAAAATTTCCATGAAATTTTTGACTAAACCAAAAAAGTTATTACCATTTTCATATTAGATCTGATTTCTGATAGTTTCATAGCTAAATTTGGTAGAGGTTTTTTTTTGTTCCCTTTTTGCATTACCAAAATTAAGAAAAAAATGGGTTTGTTTTCCAGTTCTTGATGAACTGTCCAAATTTTCCTACAGGAAAGAAAGATCTCATTCTCTGATCAGTCCTATTCATGATCATTTGTACCTGATGATAAAGGTATCATCTATAAGCAATGCCTCTGAAAGAAATGTCAGTTTTTCTCCTAGTGAGAGGGGCTAATGGGTTCCCCTGCATTTTATGAAAACCTCCCCAGGCACTCCACTACACTTGCCCCAGAAGCTTACTCTTGCTCTCCTTGTAAAACATTGCACTTTGCAATGCTAGTGAGCATTCACTAAGGATATAAAGGAATGGAAAAACCTGTTTTCTTTGCTGGTTCACTGAAGATTGTCAGCTGGCTTGAAGAGCATAGCACAAAGCAATTTTCAGTTAGGCACTGAAGAGACAGTCAGTGCAGTGGTTTCCATTTCCACAAATGAAGGCCACTGGGGTAGCTAGAGGGAGCAACTGCAAGACAAGCAGTGGGCAGGCTAGAGACATAAATGTCTTCAAATCAGACATTTTGCACAGTGAGGAAGGAGAAACTTCTCTTCATAGATTTCCTAGCACTTGGAGGTGATGGTCAGAAAGTTTATGTCAGACTGTTACAAATGGGATTTCCTGAATGGGAACAATGATTAGTTTCCTTTTACACTTCAAGTCTGCAGTTTAAAAGCAGATCTTCTGCCAAGAGGATTCTGGCAGTCATGACGCAGTGGCCCACAGACAATTTCAGAAGTCTCAAAGCACCTGGCTACTTCAATTTTAATGCTGCTTTAGCAAATATCTCTGTCTCAATAGCATCTTATGTTGCCATTTCTATCTTTACCTTGTCTTCACCTACAATCACAAGAGTTTTTGAAAAAGACCAGATTGCTGAAGATGCCATTTCATATCCTAACCACTGTAGCTGCCTTAGTTTTACACATCTACTACATATAAATTCTTGTCATCTTGTTTTATGTGAATAGCAGGATTTATTAGATCAGACAGGTCATTAAGTCATTTTTTTCTTTAATAATGTCTTTGATTCAGTGAACTCAGATTTATGTTATAGTGTGCTAACAGCTATTCTTTGGCTGGGAAGTCAGCAATAAATCCAAATTTAATAAACTGACAATAGATCTCAATGTGAAAGAGATTCAAGGCACTAATTTTTCCAGTTATTTAAGAACAGTGAATCCTTGCATAACTGTAAGACTAATTCTAAAATAAAAGCATATTCTATCTAAAAATATCCCATTTATCACAACACGCAATTCTGCTTAACGAGGAGATTATTTTAAAAGCTGTCTAGCAACTGCCCTGCTCACCAGTGGCAGCAAGCTCTTTTCACCCGCCAAACAGAAAACAGAATTTGGGATTGTTTGTTTGCAAACAGCGCTTTTCTCATGAACCAGAAAATACAGGCTTTTACCTGTACTCCCCGAGCAGTGTCCTCCTCCTGTTGCCTCCATTTGCTACATGCACACACACACACACACACACACACACACACACACACACGACCGTACTGGAGAAGCATGGTGAAACAGGATGCCCAGAGAACTTGTGGAATCTCCGTTCTTTGAGATTTTTCAGAACTCAACATAAGGCCATGAGCAATCTGATCTAGCTCTAAAATTTGTCCTGCTTTGAGTGAGAAATGGGGTTAGGGACCACCAGAGGTCCCATCCAGCCTAAATTATTCTATGACTCTGTGACGTTGTTGGTCATTTGCTCCATCCCTTGGTAATGCAAATTGTCAGGAGCTCCATGAGCACACCTACACCTTGTCTACAAAGGGAAATTCACTGGCAAAGATACACAGGCATAGGAACAGTTTTGTTTATATATATTACAGCATGTTTTTATATTTATTATATATATAATGCATATAGACATGGATGTGTGCATCTGTATATACATGTTTGTACATACAGGTGTTTACATATGTTTGTATGCATACAAACACACACTTTGCTAGCATACTGCACCGCTAGAATATCAGCTTCCCCACCAAGGACAAAAAAGTTCTCCTGCAAATAACAGGGCTGGGAACTAGCCTAGAATGTATGTGTGTAGAAATGACTGGGCCTCTCAACATGCAGCATGAAGAAGCCTTGAGGACACAGGGCACAGCTTCACCATGGAAATGCTCATACACAGGTTATGCTATTCCAGGTTCTGGTCATCCCAACTTATTGGGCAGTGAACTGTTCATCCCATGCCACTTCATTTGTAAAGGACTTGATTTTATTACTCGAAGGTATTATGTGATGGGTGTGTGTGCTGCATATGGGAAATAGGTGTGATTAGGTGTTTTAATGACTTTATTCTAATCTCTGGAATTCCCTCTAGATACATACTTATCATTAGTATTTGGACTCTGTGCCTCCTAACTCAGGTCTTAAGTAGATCTTTTGCGACATAGATAAATTAAATACTTAATGCACATCAAAAGACTGTATATAGCGCCAAAAAGTCTCGGTTGGTTAAATGACTTTGTAAGCTTCTTTTGTAACTCAGAGAAATGTATCTTTAAATTTTGCACTTACTATGATACTCTCTTTAGATGCTAGAGGAGAGATGCAGAATGGATTCAACAAAATCACCATGCTGAATGAATATTTAACTCTTGGAGCCATTATTAAAGCCTGACATTTCTTTCGCCATTTTCCACAGTGTTGCATCTCCCATTTATATAGCTTTGAAGAGAGTGGGCATGTGTTTCACAGCACTGTAAAACAGATGCACCAGAAAAAAAAAAACCAAGACACTAGCCTTTTCCTATGTGTCTGACCTAGATTAGACTCCTGTGTGATGAGGGTCAAGGAGGCAGAGGAACTGAGGTCGTGAGGGAGTGGCCTCTTATCTATGATGGGGTAGAAGATGAGATACTCATTGCTACAAATGAGACCTCCTTTAAGCCCTTATGGAGACAGTCATAAGGGTAGGAATATCACTCTTTAATATCTAAGTAAGTCTTATATTTGAATTTTCTTTTCACTCCACTCCACTTTCAAGAAGCACCCCAGTGAATCACACTGTCTGGCTATAAAAAGGGAAACTAAAAGAAATGTCAAATGTCACTGTGGCTTTTTCACATTATCTTTCTGTTGTTCAGACAGGAAATATGAGTGCATCCTACTCATAGTGTAGATAGGGGAGGCAGCTGCCTCCAGAGTCTCTTTATCAGGAGGGACTGCCCCTTTCAGAGAACCACAAGGTTGGTTTCTTTTCTTCTAAACACATGGTTTTGTTTTCTGGCCTCCATTCTGCAAATCTAACTCACTCTTCGGGTTTTTCAAAAGATTCCATACATGAAAGACAATGTTTTAAGGTGTCTTGTCTGTTAAAATTCGGCCTCATTTCCATTTTAATCCAGATTTTGAATCATATCCATCTAATCTCAAACTCTAGGAAATGTTTAAGATTAAAAATATTTCTTTTTAGCTTTACAAGTCTGATTCTTATCTCACTTAATGCAGTACGTTAGGAACAACATTACTGCAATCCACGCCACACGAGATGAAAGAGCTCAGAACACACTGATGCTTAAAGTGAAAAAATACAACAGCCACACCTCACACTAGCCTAAGACTTCTTCTTAGGTTAGGTCAGTTAAAACATCTCACACACACATTTTCACATCACTCACAATGAGCTGCAATTGCAGATCCTCCAGGAATATTTCTTGTCCCAATTCAGCTATGAGTACACATTCTACACATTTCAAAGGGGAGATGGCCTATCTGCTGATCTGCAACCAAATTCTTTGATTCTGTTCACAAATACACGCCTAGTGTGTAAGGTTCAAAACCTATATGTAGTCCAAAAGCTAATGTATCTGGCCGTTTTAGTGAATGCGTCATAGCCTATGTGTTAGGAGTTGCAAAGAGCTGGAGCAGTCCATGCAGATACTTGCAGGATCACCTTCGCATGTCTATAACTGACAGACAGAAAACTACCATGTACCCTCAGACAGGTAAAGTTATTCCTTCTCTTCAGAAGCTTGACAGTTGCTGCCCAGTCCAAATCATCCTCCTCCTGGAGAACACGATTAAAGCATGAAGAGATTAGTCAGTCATTAGACCAATGATGTCCTGAACAGATTCCCTCTTTGGTTCTGGCCTTCCATTAAAGCTGAGGTTGAATTTATCAGGACCGTAAGAAAGCTCCTGCAGATCTGAAAATAGTGTTTGCTGCCCAATTAGCTTGTAAGGGCTCTTCAAGCAGTTGTTGATGATAGCAATCTCAGCTTGAAGTCTTGACGTGTAAGGGATGCTTTTGATTGTAGCTGATGTTATCTCTCATTGGCTGAAGGCCTATTGAGAGGATAAGGGTCACTCAGTGGTATCACAAACTAAGGGCTCTGACATAAGGCATCCATCAGCTATGTACCCTATTGCTCATGTGCTGAGCTGTGTAAGTGAGATCATGCCGAAGCTCAGACTAGAGAATTATCAGCTTTCTGAAAGAGCAGCATTATAAGAGTTCAGACAAAGCACGCTTATGTGCAAACTGAGACCAAGTGGTGGATGTGTCAGTATGGGAGTGTTTTGGATTCAAGAAGCAATGGAATGTCCTTTATATCTTTCGTAATGAGAGTCTGTTTGGATTAAAATGATCTCCATGTAAGCAAAAAAATTACCAGCCTTCCCATTTCAAAGCTGGTAGGGCTTCTTACAGAGGCTTCTATTCAAACAATGTAGGAGAGGAGGAATAGGGGACTTTTTTGTTTACTTCAAATGACGTGGTGTGTATTTCTAACATAAAAAGCAAGACAGAAAATGAACCTCGTCTGAGGCAAAGATTTAGAAGAAAAAGGAAAGTATGAACGTAGGAAGCTGTCTGAACACAAAGGCAAGAAAAATGAATACTTTTAGTCATTGACAGAACATGCATTTTTATGAGTGTTAACAGAAATTTGGTGTGATGATTCTTATAACCACAATCCAGCTGGTACAGCTGGTCTGCAGGCAGAAAGGAAAGAAGATGGATGAACAGTGGGATCTCTCCAAAGTCTTTAAAATATCTTTTAAAAACAATTTCAGGGAATTTGGGGAAGATCTGAGATTGACAGCCCATTGAAGTTGAAAACTACAGTGAAAAATAACAAGGAAATTCCAGCTGAAGAAATGCAAATCTATATGTAATCTAAAAATAACTCTGAAGACAGATATCCTACCAAATGCAGAATCCAGGAAAGCACTAAAGACATACGAGTGGTCAGTCTAGAGCATGGCCCTTTTCTCCAACAGCTGGCAAAACATGGTGCTGCTAAGGAGGAGGTTGCAGAAAAGGTCACTGTGAATCATTTTGCAGCAAGATGGATGTAAGGAAAATATACAGTCTAACATTAAATGATCAAATACAGGTCATTATCTAAGGCATAATATCTCATATGCCACTGCCAGGAAATCTCTACTTCTCCCTTTCCCTCTGCGCTCCTTCCCTTCTCCTACCATGCTCTGTGGCTACACAAGGAAGTACCAGAATAACGTTCATAGCCCTTTCCTTCCCCCCAGAGGACACTGATTTAGCTTTCTAGCTTTTCTATCACTTCCCAAAAGCTCCTCCCACATCCTTCACCTGCCTCACAGCACTCACTCACCTCCTCTGCTTAGGCTATTTTCTTTGTTTTCTTTCAACCATCTTTTTTTCTGCCAGCCTTTACTGCTCCATTTACGCTTCTGTTTGCTGTTCTCCTCACCTCTCACTTCACCCACTACCACAAATCTAAGCCCTACATTTGCCTCCTGTTGCACCTCTGATGACATTTGACTCGTCAAGGTGGCCCTTCCGTCTCCATATTCCCTTTTGCTCTCTTCACAGGTTTCTGCTATAATCTCTGACGATAACGTTCCCAACCTGAACGCTTCACTCAGTTTTTCCTTCCTATCCCTTGCACTCTGTTGCACGACCACACCATTTCTAAACCCACTGCAGACAGCCAAGATCAATTATTTTCTCCATCATCTCCCAGCCCTTACAGAGACACATTTTTTCTGGTATCACTGCCTCTGAAACCACCTTTTCATAAAGATGCCTTTTCTTTTCTCACACTCCCTTCCCTTTCTCTTCCTCCTCTTCCTGCTCCTTACTGCTCTTTTGAATAACCCTGTATCCAAGCCCTTTCTCTGCTCCTATATTGCTCTCAATCATGTCTCTCCCCAGCTTCTATCACCTGAGAAATTTTGGAGATTTTCTCACCTTCTTTTCACGCTCTCCTACCCCCAACCTCAGCATGGATACTCTACTCTGGGGCTGACGACAATCTGGCCTGATAGGCGCATGTTTCTTCATACTCATATCTTCATTCTATCTGCAGCCATGACTCAACCACTCCACCCAGCTGAAAGGCCGCTCACTAGCCCCTGCTCTCTCTTTGCTCTCTCTGTTCCTAAGTTCCCCCTCATATCATGACCACGTCTCCTTCAGCATTGTCCATTGCTCCTGGCCCTGTCGCCGAGTATTTGAGCGACTTCCAGTCCATCAGCATCTGCTCTCTGCCTTCTGTCCTTTCCCCCTACTAATAGCTTTGCTGAATCTCTTGGTTCTCTTGATGCTTTGATTCTTTCTCCTCTTTTTCCCATTGCAAGTTTTATACTGGCACCAGCTCAACTATAACAACTGTTCCTCCAAGAGAAGGCTGACAACTGCCACTATGAGTTTGTTCTCTCCTTTTTCCATTCACCCGTTTCATACAGCACTCAGCACAGTGGGCTTCTGGCCCATGAGAGAGGCATCTTACGCACTGCACTGAATGCAAATATAATCACGTGGCTGTGGAAGTTGTTCCTGCCATTCATATGAATAGTTAAATGCTTTGTTAATTAACTTTTTCCTGCCATAAACTTTTGTTGCAATCTTTATGCTGGTAAGACGAACCCGCTCCTGCAGGAATGGCTGAATAATAGCACCAGCTGGATACATCATAATTATCACAGCCACTGTGGAAACATATGACTTCTGGTGGGTGGAACCCATTACCTCTTTCTTTTCCTGTGTGCCTGGGCTTATCACAGGATGTCATTCAAGGTTAAAAAGCTTAGCATCCCTGCTGATCATGCCTTTCCCCCTGGAAAAAACATGTGATGGTACAATCAAAAAGGGTTGTATTTCAGCTAGGCACTCCGTGCAGGCTTGCCCTTCTTTATCCATGGTGTCCCGAAGAAACATGTGATCCTGCACACATGAGGCATTGATAACTGGGATTCCATTTTAGTGACACTGAGAGCACTCGATCATTGTTGGGGGCCACTTGTTCAGAAAGCCAGGAGCGAGCGAGCAGAAATGCAGCTATACTGCTTGCCTCACACCAGAGGGAGAGAGACTGACTTCATTTTTGCCACTTTAATGATTAATGCATTAAGCAACATTGACTCTAGTTAGGTTTGAGAACTCCTTGCCTGGCAGGTGTCTGTGCTCCTTTCTGTTGCCTGTCAGTGATTTTATCAAAGTGTGTTGTGGCAAGAGGTGAATATATTTCTCTTGTTCTAGATACTAATGCATGGAATTTCCATCCCTGTTCATGTGTCTTTCTCCCTATTCATAATAAGATGCCTCTAGGCATGTCTGCTTAAATGGTATGTTTTCTAAAATAAACATGACTGACCCTGTGTTTATACCACTATAACATCCTCTTCTACTCTATACCTGCATTTTGCTGTAAAGTTCAGCCAAGATCAAATAGAGGAAGGACATGATTTAGACTTAAAACACAGCCCAGTAATAGCATAAATGTTTAGAGGAAAGATAATGTATTGCAATTCCCATTCACCATCCTGTACTGTGTATACGCCTTGCAAGACTGTCCTGTCCTCAGTCTTGAGGATGTGTCTATGCCTCAGTTTGCCGAGGTTTGGGACTAGGGCCCCACATGCTCCACAGCCAACTCCACTGTAATTGCATTGGCAGAATTCCTAGATTCTGCAACAATCTGGTAGAGGCAAAAGCCAATTCTGCCACTTTTTTGCTTCTTTTCTACTTTAACAAAGGAAATATTTAATTAAAATATAAAAGATAACAATGAGGAAAGTATAATTATATTTATGTTAATCCCTCAAATATCACCTTCCCTTTATTTAGGTTTTTCAGTATATCATAGATTTCTTACACCAGTACTAAGAACTCTTCCCCCAGGCAAAATTTAGCCAGGATGCTTTATGGAAAGGACGTTGCTGTTTAAGAATATGAGGAAGTGCTTATAACGAAAATTGGCCTAATAATGTGGACTAACACCTAGCTTTAATTATGAGGTCTCTACACTGCCTCTGTTCTTACTTGCTGAAGATTTTCATATTACTGTGTCTACTAAAAGAATATGGCAGTGTTCTCCTATCTATGTATTCCCTATTTATTTCTTCTTTCTTACCATATGATCAGAATGCTTCCAAAAAACAAGAAAAAAATAGATTTTTTTTGTTAGATAGCCACAATGCTACAATTGGCACGAGGTAAAAAATATAGATTTTTAAGCTTATTTCTGACGGTCCGCAGGAAGCACATACACTTAGATTTGCTGAGAGTTAAAAATGCAGATAATTTTAATGCAAATTCCTTGGCCAAAGTAACTAAGTGGGCTGCAGCTTCCCTTTGCCTGGACTGACCTTATGACTGACCTTATACTGCCAAAATTCTGCATGTTTTCCTATGGACTATTCTCCAGACAATAAGATCCAAGCTGTCAAATTTTTCATTATTTGTTTTTTAGGTGAATGGGAGAAGAGAAAGAGGAATATAAGCTTAGATGCATTTGTTTACTTACCATCTGCTGGCCCTTAACCTTCAGGTCCCACATTTATCTGGCAAATAACTTTTCCTCTGCTATCTTAAAACTGCAGGGTATCTAGTGTTTTTCTTTCCATTCCCTCCACACTTTTGCCCCTCTGCCTTCTCTTTCCTTACTGTTCTCCTAGCATCGACACTAGGGCTCTCTAATCCAGTGACTGATACCCCGGTTCCTTGGGACTGCCCTTCTGCGGAACGAATGGATGGCTAGGGAGAAAAGCTGACCTTCTGCCAACACAGACAAAACGCGTATGTGAAGGTGGTTCTGTGGTATGGGGCAGCTCTTGAAAGACAGAAGAGCTTCTGTCAATATGTTAAAGAAAAGGGAGCTGTTCTGAAGACTCTATTAAGAGAATAAAACTGCCAAAATCTCTCTCGTCAAAAAGAAAGAAAGAAAGAGTGAATGAATGAAAGAAGGAAAGAAGGAAAGAAAGAAAGAAGGAAGGAAAGAAAGAGAAAGAAAGAGAAAGAAAGAAAACCAGACATTTTCTGAGTCGAAAAAAAAAGGCATAGAGGGTAAGTAGAAACCTGTACCCCCTCCAATAGGGCACATATATAGCAAGGGGAATGTGTGTGTGTGTGTGGGGGGGGGGGGGGGTCAGAGCAGCAAGAAGGCTCAGTGTTATTCTTTTGAAATGATTCCTGACCTCAGCATGGCCAGCTGTCACATTAAAATAGCAAAGCAAACTATGTACACTCTGCTGCCATCTAGCTAGCATTTAAGCAACTCTGAGGAATCTCTGCTCCGAAACCAGGTGCCGCCTTTCCCAGGCAAGAGAGCAGAGCTCTGTTAACTGCCGTGGTTCAGCTGTCTGTAACCTGTTAGGTGTAAAGAGAGGTGGACATTGAAACATGCAGCTCTGTGTGAGGAGGAGCAGTGAAGCCTGGCTTCTTCTGCATTTGCATCTCCTGTTGGAATGACTTTGGCATCAAAGAAAGTGCTACCATTTCTTTACCGAGTGGATTCCCTAGTATCAAATAAGGTGTGAGCACAAATTACTAACTTTCCGTTTGCTGGGCTCAACGAGGGAGTTTTCTATTCTCTACCCAGCTACCTATTTCCACAAAGTGTGTGGAAACTTAATCTCTTTGAAATTTCTGCCTCTTTGTCCAGTTTGGTTAACCCTGGCCAATAAATCCAAACTATGTGAAGGCTCAGGCGACAGACACCCAAGCGCCCACCACAGACACGATCACAGCCACCCTCCTTCCTCCGTCTCCTAGTGCAGCAATGGCTACAACACTAAACTCATCAAAGTTGCTGTGCATTTCACCATCTTTGTTGCGTCACCAACCATCTCATCATTACAAGCGCCCTTCACCTTAAAATTCCCTGGTGAACTGTTTCCGCTCTGCAGTCAGGGACCACTTGCAGGTGCTGGCACAAAATGATAAAGGTGAAGGCAGATCAGGGAGATGCTAGCACAGGAAGATCTGCATATCCTAATTTATGCTGTACACTTACAATCAGGCTTGGTAGTCAGTGCACTGCTAAGAGACACAGCCCCCCCCACATCTCTTCTCCCTACGCACAAATCAAGATGGATGAAAATTTGAGCTTTCTGTGTCCTTAAGCTTTCTGAATTAGCCTGGCCTAAGGCTGAGCGCTGATCTTGACCAGGAAAACCAGGACTGCTGCCCTGCTGTCCTGGCAACTACATGCTGCCCACTCTCCCTTCCACCTTCTCTGCTGTCAAGTGGTTCCTCTTCTTCCTAGATACCACTCTTCTTCCAGGCTTTGCAGGACTTCCTTTTATCTTACACTACTTTTCCTTTCTGTGTGCATGCCTCTTGTCTTCTCCTCCCTACTCTGGCATAAGTTTAAAGGAGGAAGGTTGAAGGAATACAAATCTCAGGAATCAAGTGGAGGATGAGGCGAGTGAGGGCAGGCGCTGAGAAGGTGGCCGTCTTGAGAAAGATTGGCTGAAAGGATGAATTTCTCTAGTAATTTCTGAAGATTGTTTCCTTCAAGCTGTCCCATATCATGGAAATCAATTGGAGCAACCATCACAGAATGATCACTACAGCTCATGTAAGTCCTTTTTCTGGGCAAAACGTTATGGTACTTGGTTAACGGCCATAACATAAACATAAACCCCTAAGCCCAAGCATGTCATTTCAGCTAGGAGCATCTGTTTCAACATCACAATGACTTTGCCTGGCTCCTGTTGGTGTGTCCTTGAGGTAAATACAGATGTTATTTTTTATTCATCTTCATAAATTTGGACAAGCCCTCAAAAGCCAGTTCTGACTGCACAGCAGGGAGGATATACGAGATCAAATCAGGTAAACTTTGAGCTTGTAACAATGAATTTTTTAGCTTTATTCAACAGTAGAATAAGCAGCATTAATCCAGAAAAGCCAGTTATCATGTAATAATGCCTACAGAGCCCACAACTCTTGCATAATTTAGAGGAAACTTTGCATTGATTGCTACGAATTAAATTAAAAAAAAAATACAAAGTAGCCAAATCAGTTAGTTCAGTCTGAAACACCTGGGTTCTGATCCAGGATTTATGCCTGTATTTTAAACCTTATTACCCTCACTCCACATTGCCCTCTCTGCAATGCACATCTGCCTCAGTTCACACAGAGTGAGCTCCAATTTCAGTAGTCTTCACTGTATATTCCAGTGCAGGGCTCATATTCCCTCCGTGCTGTGCATGTGTCTCCCTCGTACACACTGCTCTTGTCCAAATAATACTGGAACCTTGACTGACCTTTCTATATTAATGATAACACACACTGGAAAGGGCTAGAGACAGGTTTTCCAAAGCTGCTGAAATACGTAGATAGGTATCTAGTGGGAATTTCAAATGTGACTAAACAGGCCAATTGGCTGACTCCCACTGCTTTCATGTAATCAGTAAGAGCTGGGTACCTCACGTCTAGAGTCATGCTTGAAAATCTTGCCACAGGCATCGCTGAACAACTAAGAATTTTGAAGCATCTAGCCTCACTTGTAGATGAGGCTTCCTCAGGCACACGATGAAAACAAAAGAAATTCCTCCTAGAACTGGTTGGATCCTAGCACCTGCTATATGAAGGTACTCAGAATACATGGATTGCTCAGGACAGGAAAAATGATTCAATTTTAGCTTTGATTCCGTTCACTTTGCAGCCCAGAATCAGGTCAAGCAGAAACCAGGGTAGCATGATCTTATTGAACGTGACCATCCTCAAGACACCTAAGTACTACTGGCAATGATATTATGAAGCAGGAAAGGTGACTCGTGAATATCTGCAGTTTGAATACCTGCTCTTCATATACTTGGATTCGGAAAAAAAGAAAGACTGTCTACACTTTCCTAGATTGTTCTCTCCTTCCATGCTGCTAACCTGGAACATTTCTGGCAAGGAGTGCCACGTAGCCTGTCACGTGCAGAGTGGAGGCTAAAACAGAGGCCTGAAGCTAAGCTGCCGTGTCCTCTGATATATCTATCCGCGCTAACAGAAGTGTGATCTGGGATCTCTCACCACCATTTTGCCCGTCACACCACATGAAATGCAGGAAGTGATGCTTAATCAACGCCCTTTGAGCAAAGGTTTTTAGTCTCTGCCACGGCAAACAAACAAAGACTAGCAAGAAACGTGACTTTCAGTAAAATCAGTTCTGGTTCACGAAGTAATTGTTTATATATGTATGGTATGGCTGTCTTCTTCAGTAGAATTTCCTATCTAAAAATAAACAAAAGCCTTTTTGTATATTTCTTAATACATTTCAGCCTGCTGTAGAAATCACATTTCACCACTGAACTCATCACTGGCATGCGAAAAATATTTCAGGAAGTCACATCCGTTAAGTCTTGCCTAGCACTCAATGCATTGGAAAAAGAAATGTATATAGCATATATTGTTCATCACGTTTGCCCAGGGCTGGGCTGACCAAATTTGAACTTTGATTCATTTTTGCCAGATAGCCAGAATGATCCATATCAATCTGTCCAAAAACGTTTGCCTTTCCATTTCAAGCTCACGTCTGCATTTAGAAGCAGATGCAAATACGCATCGGCACTGGTATTCATCTTCTGATCACCCAGAGCCAAGCCCCCACCTCTAGGAATATTTGCATTCAGGCTGGAATAGGAGGCACCACTCCAGTAGGGAGCTCGATGTGAAGCTCCATATTTACAATCCTGTCATTAGACTAAATCAAATGGTATGTGGTCCATAATGCTGTCAGGAAGGTAGGGTATGCTGTTCTGCATCTGATTAGGAGTGATATATTCAGTCAACCCACATAATAATGTTGTTATAGGACTAAAATGAGAAACTATTGGCAAATGCAATCATTCTCTTTTTTTTCCAAAAGATGAAGGGGATGTGCAGACATGCAGAGAGACGGTATAAACCCAGTGATCCTAAAGGCACAGGGATACCAGGATCAGGATCGGGATGCTTTACAGCCTTTGTGCTGTGCCTTTCACCTCCTTTTGTTGTTTATGCTTCAGAACAGAGCTGTAGGGGACAGAATATTTAGGAACTGTCAGTGCAAGAATGACATATGGGTACTGCCTGGATCATGGCATCTTTACGATGGTGTGACTTCTAATCCAGACATATGCAGATTAGCAGCAGGTTCAGTCATGCCGAAAGCATCCACAGCTCCCTTTTAAGCACCGATCCCTCTCTGAGTGGCAGTGATGTGACTGTCAGCTACTGTTTCCTGATGTCTCCCTCACATGACTGCTGAGTGCCATGATACACCACCCTCAGAGAGCTATCCAGTTTCCAATCAGCATACAGCAGCAGCGGACAGTGGCCGGGGTTTCTGTTCCTGGCCCAGTTCCACAGTGTACTTGGAGACATTTGCTGCTTGCATGTGAGTTTTGGAATCCCCCTTCACAATCAGGAGGTCTATGGAAAAAGAAATCCCTACCACAGCATGAATATAATACCGACTCTGTGTGATGCCAAAAGCATTAATCTCATCAGCTTTGAGGCTGTGTGCCTGCAGTCTTCAAATGTCCAAGTTCACTCAGCACATTTCTCTCGACTTTCTGCATGATTTTTTGATAACTGTAATGTCATATGATATCACGCTGTACTATCTGTGCATTATGAAACTGGGGCTTCATGTCTGTAGAAAAATCCAGGCAATTTTTTTAAATCACTCAAAGGAGAATGGAAAAGCCATTATAGCAAATTACAAACCTGATGCAATAGGAGCTTCCACATTTGGGATCAGTAGCCTTTACCTTAGTTAAATGATGCACCAATTTAAATAAAAATCTTTTAAATTATTTTAAATCAAAAGACCATGGATTTCTGTCTGTAACTCCCACTGGCAACAGAGCCAGCAGCCTCATTGACTTAATTCAAGCCAGGACTTCATTTAAAATGTTTATAATAGAGCAACAGGTCACTAAGTGCTATGCTGAGAGGCTCATCAGAAATGTTTCTGATTGATAGACACAATAAAATCATTTGATTTTTGTCTTTTGTCCCAAGTGCTGACTGGGCTTTGAATTTAAATAGAGATGTTCATGAAAATAAGGAAAAAAGAAGTTGTTATGCTGTAAGCCCTCATCCTGGTTGATTTTCAGTTTTTGACTCCACATTCGTCCTGTCCAGAGAGAGAGAGGCAGCTGGGGGTGGGGGGGTAGAGCTCCTGCAAAGCCTTGTCATCTCCCACTTGTAAACTACTGCTGGAAATTGTCCTTTCCTTGGCTTTACAAGGTAAATAATACATGTTTTGGGCTCCTGGCTTTACAAAATGTTACTGTGTACAATGCTTGTTAAGGTAGGGAGTTTGCTCAGTCCTGCTCCTGTCACTGTTCCCTCTCTAAAAAGCTGCTGGAGCTGCCGTGAGAGATGGTCCAACACACGAGCACGAAGCAAAGGGCAGCATACAGCTAATGGGAATGACTAGTAAGGCAGAAGTCATGACCAGCAGTGAACACGGCTGGTGTGGCTTGGTGAACAAGAATGAATATTTATGCCTTGGTTGAGGAACCAGTAAGTCCCAGTGCAGTCTCCACACAGCGGTAGTGTGTGCTTAGGGCTTGAAATCAGACAGTGCCTTCCAATGGACAATCAGCCTGTCCACCAGACACTTCTCTGGGGAGATCCAGCACAAGATACTGCATTAAATATTCATACTTGTAAGACAGCAGAACTATTACCAATGTTCCTTGGAAGAGAGGAAAGGAGGAAGAAAAAGAGAGATGCTTCCAAATTGCTGATATAGTTTTCTTCCCTCTGTGATTTCCTGCTGAACTGCTTTTTTGTTTAACTCCATTCTGTATCATTCGCAGCATGTAAGTGGGAAAGTGTCACTCTCCCTTGGCTGTCCATTGAGCATAAATTAGGCACTCAGACTGCTGCAGAGAAGGGAATTTGAGCTGGTGCCACGTAAGTGTGTTAGAAGGGACCACTAGAAACGGAACCCGTGTTGTGTTTTCTCCAATCAGGGTATGGCAGAATGACTGCAATTTGTTGCCAGGTCCTGAAGGCCCAACAAATTTACCTTCATGAGACTTACAGAATAGGGATGTGATCAACATGATCATATAAAGATTAGTGAACAATCTGTAGAATTTATTTTGATACAGAAAAGTCTCTTTCCTTTCAGCTCCTCTGAGCTTCCAAAATAGCTCAGATAGTTCTACAGAAGAAGTAAATTCAATCACATGGTTTATAAACGCTGCAGGAGAATTACCATTTTCTGTTCTTTTCTAAAAATGCAGTTCCTTTAGGGCTGCCTGAGAGGAACCTTCAGCTGTGTCACTTTCCTTGGTATTACTGAGAAGGGATCATGTGTCAGGATCAGTTGAGCAAGGGTCACAAGAACAGTGACAATGAGGTTCACCTCAGCACCTGCCTGCTATTCCAAGATCTGTCAGCAATGATCCATGAAGCTATAGAATCACAGAATAATTTAGGCTGAAAGGGATCTCTGGAGGCCATCTAGTCCAGTCTCCTGCTCAAGCAGAGATAACCTCAACGTTAGATCATCATTAGTTAACAACAAAATGAAATGCAACAGAAACACCGGAGATGGGCTTGTGTGTGTTGGATGTGCGGCATCAGACTAAGAATCCAGAAGAATTATATAAATAAGTTCCCAGATAACCACTATGTTAACTTAAAAGGTAAATTTAATGTGACACTGATTCACAATCAACTTTCTCAGATAAACACAGTATATTCAGAAAACAGGCATGGTAAGCTGCTCAAATTTAGCAACAAAACGGCCAAAGGAAACATAATGCTTTCATCTAAACACAAACAGCAGAAAAAAATCCTGTTACAGTTGTCAAACATAGCATAATTTTGGCTTTTACTTTATATCAGATTTTTTTTTAAAGAACTGTAATTTAGCCTTGTCAAGTGGAAGTTACTAGTTTTATGGGGCTCTCTCCAGATCAAAGCAGAGGCATATTAGGAGAGAACTGAAAGCAAGCGTGTGCTCTCACAGTCTGTGCCAGGCAGCTGAGGGTGATCAGATCTGTTCCTCCTATACTTTTGTACAGCTGGGTATCTCTGAAAGTGTTCTAGTTGCTCCATTTATATTTTCCTTTTACAGGGGAGGACCTTTTATCAGAAAGTTGGAACAAATTTCATCTTTGGTTAAACCATAATGTATGATAACCGTTGTTTCCTCTTTCCCTGTATCTGACATCATAGCCATTTTGTTTGAGGAAGTTAGAATTACAGCGATTGTTTCTAACCACTGTTCCCTTCTATTTTAGGTTGAGTGAGAACTATCCTATCCCTTTTCATGCTGCTTTTGGCTAAACACATTTATATCTGTAACCTGTACATGCAGGAACGGTGTTTGAGAAGGCCAGAGTATAACAAGATATTTCTGCACAGAACAAAGAAGCAGAAAAGGAAAGTGTGGATCTTTGTTTTTTTCTTCAGTTTTGTATTGATTTTAAATGCTTTAACAACAGCAGCATTTTGACTGATGTGAAATCACAATGAAGTCACAATAGACTTAGTGGTGCAATGAATGCTCCTTTGACCTTTAGAGATAGCTGGCCTCATTCCCCCACTGCCGTGCACCTAGGGTAGTGATTTATACCTGTGGCAAAGTGGTTACCAAAGCAGCATGGTAGCATTTTACAGTGATTTGTGTGAATCACAACGCAAGGAACAAGGCAGGGGGAAATCAGGCCCAGTGCCTTCTCCCACAAGGCATCAAAGAGAGGATCTTTTATAATTTACTACAATATTGCCTAAGTACCAACCTAAAATGAGGCCCTGCCAGGCACCCTACAAACACAGAACAGTGGACGGCCCCTTGCCACAGTCCAAGGACTTGTCCACACGGGGAAGTTACTGCTCATTAAATGAAGGTGTGTGCATGAAAAGTAGTTCTTCGTGCTGGGCAGTTTGCTCCACACGGTGCGTCTCCGGGAGGTTTCAGCGCATTGTGAATCCCCAGGTTAACCTACCACGCAAGCAAGTTCCAGCACTGGCTGCAGGTACTGTCTAAATTTGCATGGCTACGCAGTAGCTAAGTAGGGGCTACAGCCCCATTAATTCCCCTCCTAAATCTACCCAGCTTCCCAAGTAGATTAGCCCTGTGCCAATAACCTCTTTAACCCTTTGCGAGTTGCAAAGGCCTGAGAAATGGGCAGAATAATTATGTGGGGGAAAAGATTTCCAGAGTAGTGCAGATAAACCTGATGCCAAAGAAAAAAGAACAGGCACCAGCCATGGCTACATTGCCCTGTTAGATCACTGCTAAGACCATCCCACTGAGGGTGCCCCAAAGTAGAGGAACCTATCCGCCTCCTCCTCAGGTGGAGTCCAGTTGTGTGCTCTCTGGCACACAGTCTCCAAGCACCTCAGGAAGGAAAGGGATTCATCAGCAAGGCAAGGGCCTTGTCTCATCCTCAAATTTTAGGCACCATGGTCTTCCCATAACCTCTTCATGAAGCACTACAAAGGGGCCCTGCCTGACTCAACACTATCTAAGATCCCCTGAAACCAAGAGGAGATATGTATTGAATGCTCCCATCCAGTAGATCTAGGTGATCCCACACAAGCACGCCAGGGCTGGGGCAGAGGGGATTCACTCCATCATCTCTTTGCCACTGAGGGATAAAATGCTCCTTTTCTGGCAGAGGCATGCAGGCTTGACCAGAAATAAGAGGGTTCTTATACAGCAGGTGCTTTGAGCACAAGCTCCTGTGCCCTCACATGGAACTGGCTTTTCAGATGGTTCAAGATAGGTTTGCAAAGGTCTCCCAGGAAAGGTGTCTGTACTAAATACAATGAGCAATCTCCCTAGGCCGTAAGAACAAAACTGGTTCCAGGAAGAAGGAACACAATCCCCTGATTTTTTTCATTGTCAAGGCCACCTCCCAGGACCCTCTTATTCCCTCTTCTTTAGAGGTACGCACCTGAAGTCAGTGAAACACAGCAGTTTCTGACTCCAAGACAGCAGCCCAAGCAAGTTTACTAGGATATGGCAGTTTGGGCAAGGAGTCATAGACTGTGATCACAGGATTTGGCTTGTCTTCCTCTTTATGAAGAGAAGTAAAGGAAGCAGGACAGCAAAGTTTGATCACGGCTTACAGAATGGATATTCAATTATGCAGCCCCTTTTCTGTCTTTTAAGTACTGCAATCTCCTTGTGCATACCTAACATACTAATTCTGAAAGTACCTAAGAGGAACCAGGAGCTGGCTCACAACATGAGCAGTGTTGTGACAGGCAAGTTTGTGGGAAACTTTCTGTGTACAACGGACCCTCCAGACACTAACAGTTCCAGGTCTGGACGGGCTATGTGTGAGTCAAAGGTTGCCTGTGACTTCACATGTTCTCCTGCGAAAGGCTTAGAATGACAGATACACAACCATTTTACACCTATGCACCTGCAGGAGCACCAAAAAAATAGCAGATAGTAGATACCCCAGGAGAACCATCACCAAACGTTCACCTGGCTTTGACTTGTGTGAGACAATGATCTTATGGAGTAGACGAAAAGGCATTCTTGGTTTGAGTCATATCTAATATGACCTCACTCCACTCCTCAGTTCAGCCAGGTTCTAGCTCTTAAATCCACCAATAATCTCACAGAGCTCCTCAAGATACAGTATACGCAACTACCCCTCTGTCCCTTAAGTCTTGCCTACTTTGTGGCCAACCAAACCCCCTCTGGGTCCCAGGGCTGTGCCCCCTCCCCCCACAATGGCACTGCAGGTCCTGGTTGAAGGCAGGACTCAGTAACTGGAGGGGACAGCAGGCAGGATGCTAACCTCTGCTTCCACAGGCTCTCTGCACTTCCCAGGTACCTTCTTGCCTTTACAAGCACCCAAGGAAGAAATGCTGTTTAATCAGAGAAAACTCTGGTATTAGTTAAACCAACCAGTGTTTTTGAGCCAGTTATTTGTTCATAACCTCTATTGCATGGTCAGATGAGATGAAGATTAGGAGGCTGCGTGAGCATAACAGTGCAGAGTTTGTCCTGTGTGGTCCTTCTTACAAGTGATAGTGCATGAGTCACCTGGCTAACCACTAGGAAGTAAAAATATTTTCCATGTAAGCTTTCAATTAGAAACAGTAAACTAACAAAGCTACAGTCACTTTTAAAAGCTCCTTTTTCAAAGCAAGCATTTTCCCCTAAGGACTGTCCTTTCTGATTTCTTTCAGGGATCCCAAGGTGAGAATGGATTTCATCTTCTTCTGAAAGAGGATGCAGAGAGCATGGCTGGCAGCAACATGCAACTTAGACTAAAATGCAGAATGTCAGAAAGATTTAGGTTGAACCCTGGAGGTCTCTACTCCAACTAGCTATTCAAAGCAGATCTAGACTTCAAGGTAGATCAGAGAAGTTTTCAACATCTCTGTGGACAGAAATTCTGCAACCTCTCTGTGAAACCAGAGAGTTTTACTTCCAGTGTTTGACTAGTCTCCTGGTGAAGAACTTTTTCCTATTAGCCAGTCAGAACTTCTTTCGTTGAGTTTTGCGATCATTGCCTCTTGTCCTTTTGCTGAGCAACTCTGAGAAGAATCTAGCTCTGCCTTCTCTACAATCCCCCTTTAGAGAGCTGAGGACAGCAATTAGATCTTCCCTTGGCCTTTTCTTCTCCGGGTTAAACATACGCAGTTCCCTCAGCCCCTCGTCCTCTGTTACTCATTCCACCCCCCAACATTGAAGCATTTTACCCTAAATTAATGTGAACATTATTCCATAACTGCAGAGGTCCAAACCAGGACACCCACTGACCTCCGGAATAGCAGAATATCACCCTGTGTATTTTTAATGATGAAATGACAACATTTTAAAATCATTTGAGGGTTTTTTCCTCCTTGTGTATAGGATAAATGTTGCTATAAATAACACAGTAAGTGAAAAACAATCTGTCAGTGTTTTCCTTCTGCACTGTCTGAACAATCTACATGTAAAGTTCATTTAAAACTTATTATGATGCTTTAAAACATTTCTGAGAAAAGATCTTTTATTTATGTTGAGTTATATTTTCTTACAAGTTGTACAAAATATAGCAACAAATTACAGCACAGCAGGTGACTGTCCCCCTCTGCCAGGTATTAAGCCTGTAGCTTGGCCAGCTGAGCCACACTAAGCAGCAGATAAAACCTGCAGATTGACCAGACCCAACTGGCACCTGCAGAATTAACACCTGCAATTTTGCTCTGCTAAGTAAATTAATTGAACTGAGCGGCACAAAGCTATCAGTTTTCATTCCTTCTCTTTTCACACATAACTCTTGACGTCCTTTGCAAGGGGTTGTGAGAAACTGCATATTTGATTTAGTTTGAAATTTGATCATTTTTGCAGGTGACCACAGCTCTTTAATGCAAACATGGAGATACCTCTTTACTTTCACTGCAATACAGACCCGTGTTGTTTTTTGTTCTTCTTCAGGAAACTGCCATTGGATATTCAGTGACAGGCAGTTTGAATATTAGATTTAATTTTTGTTACAGCCCTAGTTGCAATAACAATCCTTACATCTCTTGTAATTATCATCCAGCATTTCACCTACAACTGCATCACCCACAACCTCTCTTTCTGTATGTTTAATCGCTCACTCCTAACCTCCAACCCAACTAATGGAGCTGCTGGTTGATTAGCAAACAAATAGTCACCTGAGTGCCAGATACAGACAGCTGCACACTATGTGTGTGTCACTCATGATCCATCCGCAGAACACAGCAAATGCCAGATGCATTTGTTTTGTCTTGGAGTAAGCTTGGCAGGAAACCACTGGACACAGAAAGTGGTGCATACATGCACACATGTACCTGTATGTATGCACAGAAAGAAGAGTGGGAAAAACACAGCAAATGTTATGGAAATGAAACATTTTTATCTGCTGCTCTCTCATGGCCAATTTGCTGCTTAGTGCTTCCTCAGTCTCATGACTAACGTACCACAAGCTAGAAAGAAAAGTTTGGCAATCCCAGGTAGTCAAAAAATGAGCTGGTTGCTCAGACTAGCTGTAGAATAAGAGAGGATTTTGTAAGTGGTCCTGACTAATGCAATGTATGTGTCTCACTAGTTTTATAGTTTTCAAACATTACAAAATGGCAAGCAGTTACGACTAATACAATGTTGACAAAACACAATACGACCAAATGCAAATTTTATATTTGATTCACAAAGTGACTACGCAGTTCAGCAAAAGGTGAGTTTTTAATAATTGTTGGCGTTTTTCACACAAATATATTAATATTTTGATATCACAAAGTTCACTTTAGAAAGCATCAAGAGATTCAAAGCCATCTTCAGCCATCTTCATCATTTCTACACTAGAGTGCTTTTGAAGTACATCTGAAAAGTCTCATTTTGATGATGTGATATTTTATTTTAAAATGTACATTCAGGTTTGTAGCAACCACTCAGTAAAGACATAAAGCTCACTCAAATCCATTGACTTCTCCAAGTTTTGGATCTGGCTTTATTGTTTGATTTTCTTAACAAAAAAAGCATTAATGTTTTAGTGGAACCTGGGATTATATCAGAGCCCTATTAAGCTAAGCAGTGCAAAAATAAAACAAAAGAGAGCCCCCACCGTAAAGAGTAAAGATTTCTTGGACATCCCTCCACTTGGAAAGAGATGGGTGATTAGGCTAGAGGTAGTCCATCTATTTTAACTAATCTTGAGTGAAACTCAGACTTGTGCCCAGTGTAGGATGTACACTAACACCTTGTTAACATCTTTAGCTCTTTTTAGCAATAAAGGCAAACACTAGCAAAAACCCAGTCAAACTGAGATTACAAGGCATTAACCTCTTCCTTATATGGGTGTAACCCTGAATGTCAGACTGAATGTCGCAAGCAGACAAAGCAGGCAGGTGGGTGGGAGTAGCCATATAAAGAGCAGTAGTGTTTTCCCCATCTTATTAGGCAATGCTGGCTTGATGACAGGGAAGGGAAGGGAAAAGGAAGGGGAAGGGGGCTCTGTCTTCATTACACTAATCTCTTCTGCCCTCATTAGGCGTTAAATTCCCATCCATTTGTTTAGAATATATTCTTCCTTCAGAGCAACATATTGTCATCTGTGTTTGCCCGAGAAGACACAAATTCCCTTAAAAATCTCCTCTGAGCTGGAATGGCCCACCAAACTATAGAATTCCCTAGGGGTAAGTCTATGTGAGGAAATACAAGGAGCCTACGCAGAGCTCATCTGAACGTTTCCCTGGTAGGGTAACACCACTCCACCACCAGCAAGCTCTGCTTGTGCAAACAAAGCTTTTCAACAAACAGAAGTGAACCTTCTGAAAGACCCGATCTTAGAAAATATACTAAGCTGCTTGATCCACATGATAAATAATTGCAATATCCATACTGCTGGATCAAAACTTTATGGCTTCTACATTTTCCCATCCATACACTGGCATTTCATGTACTTAACTTATATAGAATCAGCCATAATCAAATTTGCCATAAGCTACACTGTAATGGTCCACTCTGACTCCCACTGAATACACTGACTGCATGTATTCAGGCCCCTACTGTAAAAGCTTGTTATTAAACGATGGACTAGACATATTTTACAGGTTTGCTCCAATCAAGATCAGTCTTGTCAGAAATTTGCAGGCTGTGCTTCTGATACACTAGTCTGAAACCTAGAAGTTGAGCGGCTACTAGAACTAGAAGGTATTAACTGATACAAAAAAGTGAGCTAAAGCATACTTGGCTGTGTGTATTAGTGGGTAAGGGAAAGAAGAGCTGTGAGAACAGCATCCTGCCCTCCTGCTCACCCGCGTACTGCTGCAGCACTGACGCCGTGAGAATCCGAGTGTGTGTGTGCTCAGGGCAGGTGAGGGAAGGGAGGGGGGTCTGTCCCGGCTGCGTACCACAGTGGCCACCAGCACCTTCAGCCAGTGAGCTTCTGCTGCCTATAACCCATTAGCTCTCACAAAATGAACCCAACCCTTTCCTCTGTAAAACAGCACTATATGCAAACAGGGTCATTTTAAAGCTCCAGTAGAACAGTACAGATTGGGGGGAGGGGGATGCCAAACTATGCATTTCGCTATTTACGCTTAGAAAAGTGGTATGAGAAGTGGTTTGGACAGTCCATTTCTTGTGAGTGAACCAGAGTGAACCCAGTGCCTGATTTCTAGCCCGAAGGTCTCAGGCTTCAGCATTCAGCCACCGGATCACATGATTACATCCTAGTCTTCCAATTTTTATCATCTGTATGTGTGTGATGATTATACATTTTTCTTCCAGATCATTGATCAAGGTATTGAGCAGTGCTGAAGCAAGAAGAGTTCCCTCTGCAACTTCAGTTCTAAATGTATAGTACCTCTCTGACAGCAATTTCCGATCTGTAGCGTATAAGCCCACTGACAGTCTGCGTGCAACCTCAAGAACAGACAAACACAAGGAAGAATCTACCCTGCTGTAAGGGCCCTTTGGGCACTAAAAGGCCTTAATGGCTCTGACCAGCCTCCGCTGGGGTCTCCACCCACAGCTATCGGCCCAGGAGCTCTATTTAAGTCCAGCCCTGAGCTTTCACTACCTGTCTGAGCTACATTGGAGGAGTACTGGTCTCTGGATCAGCTACAGCCATGCCTGTGCTCATCACTATGGACCTGCCTGGCAGCCACTAGACCTGATGCTAACCCTGGCCTGAGGTTTGATTTCTCATTTTCACCTACAGCCTGCCTCATGACTGTAACATTGCCTTATGACCCAGACTGTCGGTTGGACCTGGCCACCATCTCTGGGCCAGCCCTGCTTGCCTTGCTCAGATACTCTGGACCTCAGCTCTGGTTGGTGAGGCCCCTGCCCTGCCAGCTGTGTTATCCCTTTTGACTCCCTGTCCCTTAGGGAGCAGCTGGCCCTTGCTGCTCCCTGACACCTGCTGCTTTCTTTGGGAGGCACTGAAAGATTGCCTGAACAGCTAGGAGCTTCCTCTCACGCTTGAGCTCAGCCTCACATAGTGAGAGAAGTTACTACTGTGTAGCAGCTGCTGGCTAGCTGCCTTCTCTCCTTCCACCGCTTGCCTCTGTTTACTGCAGGACACACATACAAAGAGTAACTTAGGCGACATCTCTTCTTCCTCTGAACATCACACTTGCTTTTGGTTTCAATTAAAGCAATACTTGTTCTGTAGCTGAATCACAGAAATGACAAGGTCTTACTACTGAGGAATAGTAAGGGAAAGTAGCATCAAAGTAAAACCAAAATGTGCATCTGGAAAACCTGAATTTAATACTAAAATTGCGAATCATGAACAGAAATGAATTCACAAAAGCAATAGTCCAGTTACTACCTGATTGAAAGGAAGGGGAATGGGAGAGACACTTGAAAATAAAGTTCAAAGAGGACAGAGTCAATTGGCACCTCGCAGAGGACTAGGCATTCAAATATGGGGTTAGGAACTACAGTCTTTGTTCCTTTTGTGTACAATAACTACCCCAATGAAGCTGCTAGGATACCTAGTTGCATGGCTACATAACAATGCCATTATAAAGACCTCGTTAAAGGTAACTAAAATATTATTGAGAAATCAGTGCATATCAAGAGCCTATTGTGAAATTAACAGCTGAAATGCTCAAATCTTTGGGTCTTTTGAAGGGGATGCCTTGCTTTGCAGTTCCTTTGTTCTCTTCAGAGGGTGATGGTCAATTATGTGCTGAATGTATTTTGTTATTGTTTGAAAATGCCAGTCAGTCATATATAAACTCTTTGGGAAAATTAGTGAGTGTCAGCATGGAGAGCTCAAAATTTTGATCAAAACTAGGATAGCTAATAACTTGCTTGTGAAGGAAATTCATGTGGCATGTGGGAGAGCCAGATGTAAGTCCCAGCTCTGCCTGATTCACAACAAGAATATGAAGGAAGCCTAGTCAGTCTTTCTGTGGTTCAGTGACTATTAATAAAACGTGGAACAGACGCAACAGGAAAGCCTGAGAAAGTCCCACACATACTCCACTGGCAAAAGGCACTGCCTTGAGACTAGGGAGGCAACAACCCAGTTTCAGCAGAGCAGGCACTTGCAATAACACTGAAATGTCTCAGGTTTATGTTGCGATGGTAGAGGGAATATTTATAAAATTTCAATGTGTTTGATGCCATTCTGCACCCACCTCCATGCTCCTCCTCTCCCACAGTCCTCAAAAATGTAGAAACATACTGTCTTAACTACATCCTGCTCTCCTCTGAGACTCCGGTAATCTTGGAGGAACAACATGTTGGCTGAAAAAAAGATGCATTTTTGGCTTAAAAAAACTGGGACTCTCAAGGAAGACTCCCTTTTCCAGCAGTTGTTCTTTATCCTGTGTCACCTCGCAAAATCCCCTGAGACCTCTGCAGGTGGTGCAAAAAGGCATCGAATTCCCTTTTTGTGCTACAGGGAAAGCAGCGTACTGCAGAGTCACTACTGACTTCTTTCATTGCTTTAGTCTGCATCTGTCTTGGCTCTCTGCTTTCTCTTTCATGGAATGAAGGCAACTGTGTACTCCGTGATGCGGAGGAAACTGAAGCAGAGTAAATGAGAAGGCAACATATCAAAAACTCTTGTAAAAGTTATGCTCATTACAGTTGTATGATCCAGGGTAAAGGTTGTTTAAAAACAACAACAATACCCAATCAAACCCAATAGACACCCAAGAGTGAAAATCAAGAGAAAGTTTCAGGAGTCATTAGTCAGACACCAAATGATTTTACAAGTGCATAACAAACAAAAGGTCAGCATGAGTGACTTCAAACTCCTCTGAAGAAGTATGAGAGAAACCTGTAGAAATATGAGACACAGACTAATACTGGGAAACAAAATGAGCCCTTTGCTCAGTGGCCATCAGGAACAGGAACAACAGTGTTCTAGGAAACATTTACCAGGAGGCAGAAAACATGACCATTCTGTAGTCTAGACAGATATAAAAGAAAAATGCAACATCATTAAAAATTCCCTAGAGATTTTTGCTCTTGCTCTGACCCAGAAGGCTGTTTCCCCGTGACCATACTTGTTCTTGCATCTGTGCAAACCCACAGGTATCTTCTAGTATTTAGAGACAATGTTTACCATAGAAATATTCCTTGAAAGGGACCTGTGGAGATCATCTAGTCCAGCCTCTTGCTGGAAGGAACCACCCACACTAAACTGGGCCAGCTCTAGAAAATTTCCCAGGATGGAGGTTCCACAGTCTCCACATCCAGGCCACTATCTTCTTGTCCTTGCCATGTTTGAAAAAGAATTTCAAGATGTGCTCCACAATCTTTTCCAGGAACTGCAGTGACACTTTCTGTGTATTGTTCCCTGGATCCTCCTTTTTGCCGTTATGAAAGATGAGCCTTTCAGTTTTCAGTCTTTTTCCAGTCTTCATGGACCACCCAAGATCATCCTGATTTCTCATGATGGTAGATAGCAGCCTCCCAGTCCCACTGGGTGCCTCCTTCAACACCATAAGATGAATCTCATCAAGCCCCATATATCTGAATACAGCCAGCTGTAGTACTCCCTAACTTGATGCTCCTTTACTGTAGGCTATCCTTCTGTTTAACAAATTGTGCTGGTGATGGTCGGAGCTGGGAGCAGGCTCTGCCGGTAAAACTGGTGCAAAAAGACATCAGGCACTACTATTTTTGTAGTGTTCATCACTAGGTTCTTCTCCACTATTCATTACTGGGCCTACACTCTCTTTGAACTTCCTTTCTTAACTGTACGATCTCTTTTTGTTACTTTTAATGTCCTTTCCTTGTCTTAGCTCCAGCTAGGCTATGGCCTTCCTGATTTTTGTCAAAAAGTACCCAAACAATGTTTTTATACTTCTCTTTTCTTGCAAATCCTTCTTTCCAATTCTTGTACACTCTGTTGTGTTTAGTTCATTATGCAGCTTCCTGCTTAGACACTTGAGCCTTCTGCTGGAAGTCCCAGTCTTCCTGCAAAATGAGATGGGTTGTTTCTAACTAAGCTCTCAATAAGGTTATTTTTTGTTTGTTTTTTAAATTGGCCAGTCCTCCTCTGCCCCTTTCCTCCTTTGGCAGCTTCCCCCGGAATTCTGCCTACAAAATACTGGCTGAATGGCAGAGCTCAGAGGGCCGTGATCAGTGATGCAAAGTCTAGTTGGAGGACTGTAGCTAGCGATGTCCCCCAGGTGTCAATACTGGTTCGAGTCCCATTCAACTTATTCATCAGTGACCTGGGTGAAGGGACAGAGTGCACCCTCGGCAAGTGTGCTGATGATCCAAACCTGGGAGGAGTGGCTGATACACCAGAGGGCTGTGCTGCCATTCCGAGGGACCTGGGCAGGCTGGAGAGCTGGGCGGAGAGTTCAACAGAGGCAAGTGCAGGGTCCTGCATCTAGGGATAGAACAACCCCATGCAGCAGTACAGGCTGGGGGCTGACCTGCTGGGAAGTAGCCCTGTGGAGAAGGACCTGGGAGTCCTGGTGGACAATGAGTTGAGCGTGAGCCAGCAATACAGCCTTGTGGCCGAGAAGGCCAATGGTGTCCTGGGCTGCATGAGGAAGAGTGTTGCCAGCAGGTGGAGGGAGGTGATCCTGCCCGTCTCCTCAGCCCTGGGGAGGCCTCCCCTGGCCTACTGCGTCCAATTGTGGGCTCCCCAGGACAAGAGAGACATGGCACTCCTGGAGAGAGCCCAGCGGAGGGCTACAAAGATGATGAGGGGCCTGGAGCATCTCTCCTAGGAGGAAAGGCCAAAAGAGCTGAGACTGTTCTTCTTGGAGAAGAGAAGGCTGAGGAGGGGTCTTATCAATGCGTACAAGTATCTGTAGGGAGGGTGTCAAGAGGGTGGACCCAGACTCTTCTCCGTGGTGCCCAGCGACAGGACAAGAGGCAACGGGCACAAACTGAAACACAGGCAGTTCCCTCTGAACATAATAAGGAAAAACTTCTTTACTGTGAGGGTGACTGAGCCCTGGAGCAGGTTGCCCAGAGAGGTTGTGGAGTCTCCATCCTGGGGGATATCCAAAAGCCATTTGGATAGGGTCCTGTGCAACATGCTCTAGATGACCCTGCTTAAGCAGGGGGGTTGGACTAGAAGATCTCCAGAGGTGTCTCCAAACCACAACCATTCTGTGACGTTTCTTTGAAATTCCCTAAATAAGCCAAAGTCTGCTCTCCTGAAGTCCAGGTTCCTAATTCAGCTGCTTCTCTTTCCAGCAGTCCTCTGTATCTCAAACTCAATCACCTCACGGTCACTGTAGCCCAGGCTGCCATTCTATGTTTTGCTTGCCACCAGTTCTTCCCTGCTTGTGAGCAGCGGGTCAAGCAGAAACCCTCTAGCATTTGCATTAAGAAACATAGTCTATGAACTTCTTGGATTGCTTGCACAGTGTAGGCCTAGCAATATACTAACTTGACAACTGAAATCTCACTTGAAGACAAAGGCTTGCAATCAGGAGTCTTCTGTAATTGTAGAAAGTCTCACCCTCTACATGTTCTTGGTCAGGGGGTCTGTAAGAGACCCCACCACTGCATCTTCAAGTGTCACTGCCTTTTGATCTTGACTTTCCAGAGACATCCCTGGTTTCCTATCAGAGCTCTGCACAGTCAAGAAGATCCTTTACAAAGAGCATAACCCCCTGTTTTGTTAAACAGCCTGTGCTCAGTCGTGAGTGCGTCAGTCATGATATAACACACACTTCATGTATGTTTTAGAAGACGTGAAGTGTTCTAATCGTGCATTTTGTGTAAGATGATGTTCCATATTACTGCTCTGTTTTCACTCTTCTCTCCACATTTTCCTACACCACCTCTCATGTCGTCTTATTAATCAGGATGTCGGCTCTCTAGGTGCTGAGCTTTCCTTCTACATTTGTATTTTACACACTTGGGTCCCTATCCTCACTGGCACTACAGTAACAATCATCTTAAAAAAAAGTATAACATACAAAAACTGGGGTGAGTGTTGAGGTTAGGTAAGAGGCTTCCACGACACATAAGTTGCAATATATCGAACTGGAAAATCATGAATACACTTTAAACCACTGAAAATGATTTAGCATCATTTCCAAATGTGAGAAAAACTCTGTGATCTAGTTATGGTCATTTATTATTATTAGGGATAGGAAAAAACAGTTTATTTTGAATCCATTCACAGGAACAAGAGATAAACCTGTAGGTGATCAAAATGAGTGAATAGACTGTAATTATACTACTTTTACTTGAGAATTCTTTGCAAAATTATGCACAATAATTATACCACAGTTGTACTGAAGTTAAAAATGAGTTTAAAATATTCTTTACCTATTACATTATACAATCTTTGCTGATAGTCTCGAGAGGACAAAACTGGATAAAGACGCTGGAGTTTCTATGTTAATCTTCTAACAGGATACTTCCATAAGAGTTATCAATGAATAGCAATGAATGCGCCCTAAAGAATCAACAACGCTGTAACGTCTAGAGTATAAAACCAGATGTTCATATACATGATTTTCCCTATTCTGTGTCTGACAGCAACATATGAGTCATGCTTTTAAAGCTTTAAAAGACCACGGCCCATCAGCACACCTTCTAGAAGGCCTGTAGAGGTCAGTAAGTCAGTAGCTGTCCTTTGTTATTCCAATGTTCCCTTATGCCTCTCACTACGTGCGTTTCTCTTCGGCACTTCCAAGCTCTTCACTGCTTCCCAAAATATAGCAGAAGCGTCTCCTCCTCACAGGCCTTGGTGGCTTCTCTTGTCAGGTGACTGAACAGTATGAGAGTTGCAGGGACTGTGTCACAGAACTAGAGCCGTTGTGGTTGCCTTTGTATGACATGTAAGCACAGGGGATCAGCCAGTTATCCCCACTCCCCGGTTTATGGAGCGCACGGCAAATAGCTCCTGAGTCGGAGGCACAAGAGGACATTTTTCAGCTTCTGAAGATAACAGCAAAGACTGAAGCTGTCCTATTTTCTCCTGCCCAGCGTTTTACAGGTGGGAACCCAGGCACACCAAAAGGCAATTTATTGAGCTAGCAAATGACAGAACCAAATGTCAGATAGATCCTGCTGTCACCATCCAGCACTCTAGCACTAAAACTGTTCATTTTCTAGTCTAATCTCAATGACTACTGCCAATGTGAGTTGAGTTTCCCACCCTGACACTGCCTCCTCACCTGTGTGATGCTGCTAAACAAGGGTCTGAATGGGGATTTTAGACTCCACCTTCTGCCCCAATTACTCACACAGATCTGGCACTATTTTGCAGAGACTGATACAGGAATTAGACCTAAGACACACCTCAGTGTTTAAATATTGCTCCAGCCTCTTTACAAGCAGGATTTAATGAAATTATCTTGGATTTTCTGAGGGTGCAACATAACCACAGCCCTTTTTAGTTTAAGGCATTTCAGACCTTCAGAGTGATTTTTATTTATTTGGTTGGGTTTTGTTCAGTCCTTAAAAAGTAGAGCTGCTTTTTGGCAATTACATGCAAAAGCAGGAAAGCAACAGACAGTGCCAGGCTGACTCTCAGAGAGAGACTAGTTCTTTAAAATAGTATTTCCGCTCTTTCTGGGGCTGCAGCCTGTGGTTTCAGCTGAGGTACCTGTGTGGCAGCTTATTCAAATGAGCCCACAGAGCCTCGTATGTTGAAAGATATGTGAAGGAAAGAGGAATTTCCAGTGGAAAATGTGATTGAATGGAGACGTTCACTTGGAGAATCTTTTCACAACGCACAGCCAATGACTAGAGGTACCTGCTCATCTTTTTTTTCCACGCCATGAGGCACTATCTCTTTACTGCTTACGCTAACTAGAACTCATAATGCAATTGCTGGGCACATCAAGGGATCGTGCCTCCCTTCAGAAAGGCTTACAAGCCTGCCCCCTCACATTGTGGTCTGCAAGCAACTACGAATCTCCCAGCATAATGTGATTCACACCTCAGCTCTGGGCTCTGCGTGATGTTATGAGGCTCTTCCACCGCACACAGTTACAGACACTATTCCTTAGGAACCCTCAGACTTAGTAGAACAAACTCTCTTTTTTCATAATTTATGTTAATAAGAACTACTTTTAAAATGCAGCATTCACAACTTAGTGTATAATTAAAGATCAAAACTCATCTATTAACTGAGTATTGGAAACCTGTGGTAAGTGTACAGTTTATGTACATATGTGTTTACACAATTTGAAATTAACTGTCTTCAGAGGGGTTTTCATGGTCTCTGGGAACATGTACATTTATCACAGTCACAAGGATTTTTGTGCACATCAAGCCCTTTTCCATGTATTGGTACTAGTTATACTCATTAAAGAATTTGTCAACCTGCCTGGGCTTTTTCTGAAAACCTGAATGTTCTTTAAAGCTGCTGCTGTCATAAAGGAAATGTCAGGGGACCCAGGGTCAATTTGGAAAGAGTAAAGTGAATGGAAAATGTTTTTTTCAGACAACTGTCATGCTATTGCTCTTCATCATCTATAAACTTTTTTTTGTTTTAGTGAAAGTAACAACAAATGCATTTGTTCTATGATAACAGTGGTCTGATTTGGTAACTATAAATTCTATACCAGCAGTAAACCACATTGTGCCCAAACTCTCCAAAATAAAGCTGGGTCCAGGGCCATAAAAAAGTTGCCTGAACAGGAATTAGCCAAGTGAATACTTGTGCTGATCTGAGTTTGCTATCCTGCAAGACAATCCTGCCTGGTCTCACCCCAGCCTGCACAGCCCCATCTTCACCCTGGCATTAGTTCCTGTGTTCATCTGCTTTACTGGTGACCCAACAGAAAACTAATTTTTGTTACTGGATTAGTTTTCTGACCAACTCACTGTGTAGGGGTGCCAGAGTCACCACAAGAGAAAGGGGAAGGAATGTGCAGCTGGGGAGCGATATTCAGCAATATCCTCCACATACTTGCCTTCCACCTTCATGTATGGCAGGGCCAAATCTAAGCAAAAGCAAAGTGTGCAGCTGCCTTGGGCAGCAGATTGCAAAATGACCACATCACCGATGCCTACTCTGAGTATGCCAGAGCTGCGGAGAGCTGTTCAGTGCTGCTGCTGCCACCACTGAGGGGATGGAGACAGAGGTTTCAGGTGGGGCCTTCACTCTCACTCCTATTTAACAGCAGCAACAAAACCCACTCCTCAAGCTTCCCCTTCTTCCTCTCAACTAGCTCCTTTCCCTCCCTTCTCCCTTCCCACAACTCAGGTCCTACCCCAGCACCTCATTTTGGGGGCAGCAGCACAGAGTTTGGTTTACAGCGCTAAGCAGCCCTGAGCTACCTTTGCCAAATGGTTGTGGGTAGCCTAACTGCGTAGCTGTGATCAGGACAGCTGCCTGCACATGTGATTCACACAACACAAAAATCTGCAAAGGCCAAGAGGTACAAGAATCCACCTTAAATATTCAGCTATCGTAAACAACAATTTGCCAGGATACCCTTGGAGATACAGTCATCAGCTGCCAGGTCTCTAGAACTACTGCTGTCTGCTATGCGCAGCCATGGACATCTTGGTTTTCATGGTTCAGCAGCCACAAGGTTATCATGGTTGCTTATCAACAAAAACAGGTAAAATAAGAATGTCAGAGAATGATGAAAAAATATACTAGAATCCAGTCAAATGAGTCTGAAGTGGTCTACACAACCCTGATATAGCAAGTGAGGGAAATTGTCGTCATCTGTAGGATGGTTTTTATAAAGCTGTGAGCAGCAGAACAACTCCAAATTCCATCCACGCTGCTCTCGGCACTGCTCTAGATTTCAGTAGCAGGACTCCTGCAAAGAGCTGCTTGCGGAACTCATCAGAGGAGTGTAATAGGTTTTTCGGGGGCGGGGGGGAGGGAGGGGAGTAGGGAGGGTGTTTGTTTTTAAGTCAAAACAGCTGCTGAAACCACCAAAATTAACCTGTATGAAAAAGAAGTTTTGCAAAAATGAAGCCAAATGCGGTCCTTTGCCCAGCTTGGTACATAACCTTAGCCTTCTCCCATGTCCTAGTGCAGAAACATCTGAACTAGAAACACGAGTGATCCTTATAAATGGTGTTAAACTGCATATTTTTCATTGAACTGCAGGGGACAGAAGCAAGGAGCAGAGAGACAAGACACCTGTTGCAAGCCTCCTTCAAAAGAAACTCTATAAAATCAGTTATAGGCTATCATAGAAAGCTTTACAATGCCTCAAAGGCACTGGGTCAATGTGTTAACAATTAGGTTCATATACTTAGTGGAAAAATGAAGAGAAAAGAACTTCGATGTATTCTTGTTCCCTGCAAACTAAAAATTTCAGTTGTACAGTCTGATGAGTGACATTATGTTTGAAATTCCATTATACTTCCAAAAAGAGTAAAAGAAACCCAACATGGTAGACAAAACCCCTAATATTGAAATAGTAATAGTGAAGGAAGAAAAGAATGATTTGAAGAGGTTCCCCATGGAGAGAGGAATTGTTTCTGTATAATCAAAAGACCATTCTTCTTCCCTGCTTTCTCAAGGCAAAACTTTGGTGCCAGTCTGTCTAAAAAGAACATCTTTGGTCTTCAGCTGATACCTTTTTCACTCACTGAGTGAACAGTGAGGAAAGGTAGCATCTTGGGAGAAACAAAGCCAAGAGCATTTACTGGAAGGTATTAACTATATCAGAAAGAGTACCTTAGACTGTGATTTAATTGAAATCAAGAATGTAGCTAGAGAAGAAAAAAACCATCGCCAGCATACCCTAGAGGGCAGTTCTCAAATCTGTGCTCTATTGACCGCTGACAATCCATAGAGAACTGGCAGGTCACACAGTGCTGCCTCTTCTCCTTGTCTCCAGCTGCTAAATTACATTAAAGTCAGCTTAAAATTCATTAAAGGCTTTCCTATCATTACTTTTCCATATATGCAGTCATTATAGCTGCTGCAGAGACATTGTATGATGGTGACTGTGACGGGAGAGGCCTGAGTAAATTATGCATAAGAAAGAAGAGTCGATCTTGACCAGAACAATGCTTGAGACCCTTTGCTTCAGAATTTAACAGCTCTTCAAAAGACAAAAACAGCTACACAGAGTGTTTCAAATTCAGACACTTAAATGCTCCAGAGACACCTTAATACTAAAAGTGGAGGTCATGTTTTGTTTTGCAGTTTTGTATAAATTCTTAAGCAGTGAGAGTCACCAATCGGTGAAACTGTCATTGCAATGATGCTGACCCAGTGTCAGTGATAATTACAGGTAATTTCAAGTGCTGTCATTAATTTGCCCTTTTCAATCACTCTGCAAACCTTTTTAGTCTTTGTCCTAAAAGGCCTATTTGTATACAACGATGCTGAGGGTAATAAGATTTCTATCAGTGGCTGAAGGAATTGGATTTAACTCTGATTTTTCTTAAGAGTTTGTAGTATCTTTTGCAGGTTTTGGAAGTTTTTCCAGAACAGGATACAGAGGACTGGACTTCCAGGCGCTACCAGAAATATACTGCTACCCAGCCCAAAAGGAAAGCTCATTTATTCGTGGAAGTTGCAGGGAGGTCCTCATCCCCACCCGCAAGCCAGCCTTTTTGCTCATGTTTAAGTAAGATCACAAATGTAAGGATTCTTGAATTCTGGCCTTTAATGGCATGTCCCATGGAACAAAGAAGAATCACCTGGCATGAAATAAATGTGGCTTTGCCATCAGGATGGAAATGACAGTGCTAGTCCAACATTAAATGGTATTTTGAAGGCAAACACCAAACACAGTGCTTTCCATTCATTACCTGCGTCATCCGATGTACATTAGAAAAACACATCTAAAGACCTTTAACAACACCTTATAGCTTAACTGAAAGAACAAACCTGTTGGGCTTTCTAATTGGGAACAAAGGAAAAGGATGAAATGGCAAAGTAAGAATCTACTGCAAGAAGAAACTTTTTACATATAAATAGAAAGCACACAACTTTTTTTTGGTAACTTACATGACTTAGCACTTTAAAAAAGTAATTAAAATCTTTACAGAGAAATCTTACTAAGCATTATGAACAGCCCAATGCCTTTAAAGACTTACTGTCCGTGCACAGGATTCTTGATAAGATTAGAATAAATATTAAAAGAATGTAAGTCCTACCATAAAGCCTGTACATCTGTACATCTTGGGAACTGGAGTTTGCATGGGGCATACAGAGATCCATACGCTGGATACCTTTCCTGCGTGCCATGGAGTTCCTCTGCATATGGAGTTTCCATTGGCCTCACAGCTGATCTAGGCTATGCAATGAAGCTTCCAGCACACAGCAGTTGTGTGTACTCTGGGCTCCTTCAGATCTTCACTGAGAATTCAGAGCTGAATTCGGCTTGTTTGGTTGTGTAGCAGAACACAGGAAATTCCTTACGACTGTGGCCTTCCCATGTTTTGGGGCAATAGCAAGAACAGTGGATAGCAAGTCAGTTTTTGTGAATGTTCAAAAATACAAAACAAGCCTGAGGAGACTTTCTTGAACCCAAGGGGCTTATAGGAAACTCAGTTAATCCAGCAGGTTTCCTCACTGGACTATCTACCACTGTGGAGAGATGAGTTGCAGATCCACTGGTTCTCTCTGGGAGCCAACGTAAGTAATTTAATCTTCCTAGGTGGAGCTGTTCTGCCCCCGCATGGTAGGTAGGGAGAAGAGCATGGAACTAGACTTCTGCTTTACACATAAAACCTGTCACCTTATTTCAAGGCAGGACAAAGAGTTTATGCCACACAGAAGAGACCTGTGCTGCTGTTCAGAGCATCATATTCTGTTACAATTGCACGTGCCAGAAAACCACAGTACGAAGACAGCTGAAGGGACATAAATACTGAAAAGAGCTCAGAACAAAGAATGGTAAGAAATGAAGATGAAACAGAAGCAAAGTGACCTATTGTAGACTTTGCATTGTGCTTTAATTTGAAGTACTAATTTAAAAGGATGGGGAAGTAAAGGCAGTTTTTTTACAGGAAGGATGCAAACTTGGCCTCTAGAAACAGGTTAATGAATATAGGGTGCAAACAGGATGGGGGTGTCTGACAACGTTAACCGCTCTGCAGATGCAAAGAATGAGATATAGAGCAAGATCCTGGAGAAGAACGAAGCAGAAAGCTTCTGTGGAGGAACCCAACCATCAACCTAGCAGCCAAAACTGATATTTTGGAGCTAGCCTTTGATGGGGGGAAGAGGAAGACCATGTCAGTAGAGAGGGCAATACACAGAACACGGAAGGTTCAGAGGAGCATGCTGAAACCTTCTCATGAGAAGACACAGCCTCCAAAAGAAGCCAGGCAGCACGAGCAGTCTCTGTCTGGGAGTGGCACAGAAGCTCATCTGCATTCAACCGACTCCTCTGAGAGTGGGAAGAAGATCGTGACTGTTTCCTGACTACATTCAAACAAATGTATAGAGCTTTTATGTGGGCAGGGGCAGCTGGTTCTTACACCATATGCTACTCCTTTTGGAGTATAAGTATATATCTGACTAAACGCAGGGGGATGTTTATATGATGAGCATGAAACAGTTTGAAACGGTACTAGAAGCCAGTAGTAATAAATAAACTTTGCTTTCCATCATGGGGCTCATCATCCTCTTAGTAAACTTTGCATTAATCTGCTTGATCTTAACTAAGATGGCACTTGTGCATGGAGGGGGGAAAAGACAGTTATTTTTCAAGATATGCCCAAAGTATATTTGTTACTTCACAAACATCCAAAACTTCACAAACAAAACAAACTGAAAACAAAACAAAACCTCATAAAATTCCATCACACCCCGGTAAATATTTGCTTCCTACATCGCTTGCCACCAAAAGCACTATATTCATTGATGCCTATTTAATACTCAGTTTCATTGAAATTACTCAGAGTAGAGAACTGAGAGCAAAGTTCTCCTGCTTTATCACCCCAGGACCCCTCCGCAGAGAGGACCGTGTGGGACTCCATACCAGGAGGCCTGGCAAGCCAGACCAGAATCCCTCACCTCAGAGGTGCCTCTGACCCTTGAAAAGTAGGGAAGCTGTGAACAAATGACTAAGTGCTATTCTTTCACAAAATAGAAACCATCCTTATAAGTGATGAGCATAGAATTTAAGGAGGCACCATGGGCTTCATTAACCCACATTTCTGAGGGATTCTCTCTGGCTTGAGAAGCATCCAGCCAAAAGCGTTTTTGCAGGTAATACAGGGTGGGAACTTGTGCACACATGACAGCAGCACAGTTTACAGTCCATGTTGTGATAAGGAATAAATAGGAAATAATTTCACAGCCTCTGGAGACTGAGTTCTATTAACTGTGGGCTGAGAAGAAAGAAGATCAAAAATAAACTGCTGAAGAAAAAGGGAAGAAATCTACCAAATACAGTTTGCGTATCTCAGACTGAAACCTGTGTGTGTCTGCGTGTGTATATATATACATGTGCATATATTATCTGTTACTAGGCTCTGCTGTTTTAAGTGAATTTCATACTAACCTCATCTCCTATGGAATGAAAGAATTGTTAAAAAATGAATGTTTCCCTGGAAGAAGCTTAAGGAAAGAGATCTTGAGGTGTATTGGTTCACATCCAAACTAGTTCTTACCTTGTGATACAGTGTAAATATTTATAGTGCGAGGACAGAAAAAGGCAGTACAACTGCCTTTGTACAACTAGCATGATGAATTTTCTTGACGTGAAATCTCTGAAGAAAGTTGTCCAGCAGAGAGAGAGAGCGAAAAGATGCCAAATATGACACAAGCATAAAGGCAGGACACAATGCAGATGTGTGGAGACAGGAGATACCAGGGTCTGTTTCTAGACAGGGGAGATGTCTATGATTAACTAGCAATCAGTAGATATTTGCCATTCTAACCCATGCAAACAACTTTCAATTAGACTTAAATTTCAGAATTTCCACAAAGAAATAGGCCAATATTGATGCCTAATGGATTTAGGAAGTACACATAAATACCTTCAGATGTATCATGTATGCACATATATACATATATACACATATGTTTCTGTGAATACACATCCGTATATTTAGGACTACAAAGGAAGAGCCACTGATTTATATTTATGTGATTATTCATAGATATAATGATATGGTGGGTTTATATTTGCACTGTATAACTCTAGATAGAAACACAGGTATGAGGTAGAAATGCTGGTATATATTGGAGGTTTCTTTCTACATCCAGAAGATACAGGAAATACATACATGAGTTAAAGCTGTACATAAAGATCTGGCAGCCTGATACACTGAATAGGCCTATGCTCTAACTGAAGGCTGGGGCTGTATTAATGTGAGTTTCCTTTCAACCATGAAAAGGAAGGAGGAGGGAGGTCTGGAAAGCACCATCTGCTTTTCCAGATTGCTGTTAATCTGCCAATAATTCATATTGGATATAAAGAATTAATGTTATGGGAGAATGATAAAAATATACAAAGCCCCTGCCTTAGCACACGGAGCAAAGACCAGCGAAGAACTGGCTTCAGGTGGTCCCCATGGGCCAAGAGGGCGAAGAACCTTCAGAAAAAAATGTTGCAGGTAAGAGAGAATCAAGCACAGACAGACATAGAAGGGGATATTCCCCTGATAATCAAACTCGGAAGAAACCTGCAAGTCAACAAAACTCCTTAAGTTTCTACAAGCAACACAGGAGAAACAGGACCCAGGCCAAGGCATGCATAGCAATGAAGAAAATCCTGGCTTTGCAGAAAATGCAGGCTGTGCTTTGTGACCCTGTGATCGTCTTCTCTGATAACACTCATTGAAAGTAGCCTTCAGGAAAAGGTCATATGAAAGGTGCCCAAAGTCACTTGGAAAGGATAACAGGGTGGCATCTGAGAGAAAGCAAAGCATGAGGTGAAACAACTGAGATGAAATGTTGATCCCTAACAGTTGATTGTGGGTTTTACATCGACCAGGAAAGGTAGACATATGGTATGCTAGGAAAACTGCCAACAAGATTCCTGCTATTTTTCAAATGCCTTTAATACAAATTTCAACCTTTTTCTTATTTTATCTATGCAGCTCTATCAGAGAAAAGAGTGTCGGCTCCTTCAAGGAGTGATCTCTATTTCATATGATGCCTCTGAACATGCAAGCTGAATTCAAGTAGAAATGAGTTACACGGAGGGCATACTTCATTGAAATAGAACTGTTTTGTCCTGCATATCCAGGATATTATTATCTAATAAGTGTAATATATGTAATATTCCAATATTACCTGGGTTTGGGAATCTCTGACTAAACCTATCCAAGTAAACTAAAGAGCGCCTGGGCACAGGTCTGAGCACTGGCCAGCAATCAGCCCTACCATGAAAGCGTTAGCATGGTTCCTGGCACAGTTTAGGCCCAAGCCAAATGACATTATTAATCGCTACGAACACTTCAGGAACTAAGGTAGGCACTCTGGATACAGCCAGCCTCTGTGAGGAAGAGGAAGGGTTAGGGGAATTTAGCTGTACGAACACCTCAGCCATGCCTGTTGGACCAGGATCACAGAACAGTCCCTAGCCCACTTTGTTCAGTAATACAGGTATGTAGCCTTTGAGTCCTGGCACCAGTTATTCATAAGTGCCTCTATACTTTGCTTCTACGGCCTTCATAAAATAATGACTTGGGCCAACGCACTGCCCACTTTGGAGCAATTTGCCAATTCCAGTGCTTGAATCCAGCTAATTCAAACAAGTACAGAATGTTTTTGCATAGGCAAAAAATGTTATTTTGGTTCCATACTTCTGATGCTCCCCCTCAAAGGTAGTAAAGGAGCATTACAGAGGTGAACAAATAACCTTTCACATCTGCTAGTTTTGCATTGTAGAAAAAAGTCTTTGGTGTCCTGTGCAGCACAGAATTGCCTTGTAACAACAACATTTGAGTTTCACACCAAAGGCAGAAGGACATACATACTCTGACACTAGAAAAAAAAAAAATCACCCGCCTCTCCAAGGATCGAAAGCTGGTACAGCAACATAAGTGATCTGGCAGATCTTGCAAGAGTAGCATAAACAGGAAGGGAAGAACTCCGCAAATTTGATGACATGTGGTCTTTATTTTCAGAGTTGTTTGATTGACAAGTGCCTGTGAAGGGGTGCTGAGTACAGGGAGCTCTGCTGATGGGCCTGGTGATCCAAAGCTGGAAGGAGTTCTAGACTGATATCATTGCTACCCGATGACAATTTTCTGGCTCTGTGGGGTACTTCTTCTGTCAGACATGCTGAGTTCTGAGTGCCACCTCTCCCTCATTTTATGTGTCTTTTTTTTCCTCTTTTTTTTCCTCTTCTGAGTTTTCTTAAAGCATAAAAATGTGTGAATGGGTATGCGCTGTAGTCTGAAACGATGAATGTGGTGTCTCTGTTTCATTTTAATTTTTATAATCCCTTTTTTATGCACAATTAAAACTACCAATAAAACAGCTCGGTTCATTCTCCTCTCTGATAAGCTTAAGCTGCAGGTTGAGAGCTTCTTGAAAGTTCAGCCTTTATGAAAAGACTACACAGGAGCAGCGGCCAAAGTCTAAAGCCACAGCACCATAAGATTGACCCTCCATCAGTAAAAGCACAGGCTAATAATTCACTTTCCAGGAGCAGGATAAAGTTTGTAAATAGAAATAAGAAATATTTTGGATCAAATAATACAGCTGGAAAAGAAATAGATAAGATTTTGGGCATACAAGTCTTTAACTGGGTTCTTTCCCATAAGATATTCATAGTTTAAAGCTTTAGTCTTCTGGATATTTGCCAGTAGCCTTAATTTCCATAGATGCTAAATGAATTTAAAGGGAAAAACTCAGCATTACATCATGTTCAGTTTACCTGTAACATGCAAAGCACAAACCCCAGAAATTACATCCGTGGCTATTCTAAATGTACTTATATTCCATATCTCCAAAGTATCTGTTGTTTAACTTGCTGTTCTGTTTTATGAAAAGAAAATGAAAGACATCATCAGTATAGCTGCTTAATGTTTTATTCCTTGCTGGGTATTTGGACTAGGAAAACAACAGCTTTCCTTTTGGCTGTTAGTGTTTAATTATTCGATGTTAACAGCCAAGAAGTAAGCTGTTAGCTCTCCTCCTCTTCTTCACAGCTTTTCCTTCCCTAGTGGGTCTAAATCTGTCCTTCACACATGGGAAGAGCAATCTGAATTGTACGGATTACATTTTGGCCTCAAAGGAAACAGCCTATGAATGACTTACAGTATTTCCTTTTAATATTGGTGTTGCTTGTTCTCCATTCTTTTAAAAAACATAAAGACACAGTAACAGCTTAACTTCCTGTCTTCAACGCTCTCCTTTAAATACCATCATAGATCCTTCTGCTTCACAGAGCTGCTCCCAAGCTAAGCTTTCTCAGTACCATTTCTGGAATGTAATGACCCTTCTACCCAAATCTCTCAACCCCACTGCTAGACAAAGTAAATCAGCTCTAAATTTGGCAATATTCCTGATGCTTCCTGAGAAGTCTTAGCAGCAGCATGCACATCTAACTAGACTGACTCTAGCTAAAACAACTATTTTAAAAAGTTGCTTTGAAAGCTGGCTGATAGTGGTATCAGAGGAAATGATTGTATCTGAATCATCCTCAAATAACAAACCATAAAGTAAATCACAAATTCAATATTTTTCGGTCAAGTGCTTGAAGGACAAATCCAATAATGACAGCAGTAGTAGTGTGTGAGCTGTCTTCTCCTAGACACTTAAAAAAGTTATGCATCTTGCCTCTCTAGGATGAAAGCAACTGTAATGACATAGTTGCACACCTTGAATGAACAGAGCTCTCCCCTTTATTCTCGTCTCCAAAAAACTCTAGAAACGGATTCATCTGCTCCAGCTATGCATGACCAAAGGTGGGTATGTATCCCTTCATGCCAAGTCATCCCTAACTACTTTTGTTACATCACTCAGGGATACACAATGGCTTATAAATATTTCCTAATCTTTGCTATCAATTTATTGCATCTGAATTACATTTTAGACTGATTCAATTCCACCAGCCTGTTACACTCAAGGGCAAAAGGGACACCCTATATTCAAACCAAGAATTTATTGTCAGCCTAGTTAAAGTCATAATAGTCTAATCAAATAAATATTATTAGTCCAGTTACAATAGACAACACACTAATGCTGCACAGTTCAAACTATATGTAATTATAATTGTATATACACAAACTTTTTATTATCTGCCCTCTTCTTTGGTTTTATGCTTACCTTTCCACTGCCCCTCTGGGTCTTAATGATGATGACTTAAGTAGAAGGGGAGAGGAATGGCAAGTTGTCAGCATCCAAGGCTTTCATTGGGAGGACTACAATGTAGATGTTGATAGTTTCTTCCTCCTCACTTTAGGATCTGCTTGGCGTCCTTTTTATATTTGCTAACATGCTCTACAGCTTGCTCTGTTTTCACTGGTCTCCAACTCCATATTGCATCTGAACTTACTACATATAGTGTGTGTTACATATGCTGAATAGTTGATCTTTGCTGTCTTTGCTATCTGTCACTGGTTTTACCTAGCTCCAAAAGTTGCATTCCTTTGATGACCAGTAAGTGACCACTGTGAGCTGTTAGAGCCTTGCAGCCTCTGGTATCATCCTGTGCCAGTACTTTCAAGGTTCCTGCTGTCATCCCCTGGTTTTAGTCATCTATACTGCATTTTATTCTGGGATCACAAATCCCAGAATTTCAGTTTAAAGAGAATAGCTACTTGTTATTAATATCTATTAGTTACAAAATATATATAACAATAGGCATAACCACACAGTTGTACAAAGCTAAACAAAAGCTAAAACAAAGTAAGTAGTTACCTAGTCCTTAGATGATTGATATTATAGCTAAAGAAGCTGAAAGAATCACAGAATCACAAAATGGTTGAGGCTGCAAGAGACCTATGGAGATCATCTGGAGCACATTGCACGGGATTGCATCCAGGCAGGTTTTGACTATCTCCAGCGAAGGACACTCCACAGCCTCTCTGGGCAACTCGCTCCAGAGCTCAGTCACCCTCATAGTAAAGAAGTTTTTCCTCATGCTCAGATGGCACTGCCTGTGCTTCAGTTTGTGCCCGTTGCCTCTTGTCCTGCTGCTGGGCACCACGGAGAAGAGTCTGGGCCCACCCTCTTGACACCCTCCCTTCAGATACTTGTACGCATTGATAAGATCCCTCCTCAGTCTTCTCTTCTCCAAGAAGAAGTCTCAGCTCCCTCAGCCTTTCCTCCTAGGAGAGATGCTCCAGGCCCCTCATCATCTTTGTAGCCCTCCGCTGGGCTCTCTCCAGGAGTGCCATGTCTCTCTTGTCCTGGGGAGCCCACAATTGGACGCAGTAGGCCAGGGGAGGCCTCCCCAGGGCTGAGGAGACGGGCAGGATCACCTCCCTCCACCTGCTGGCAACACTCTTCCTCATGCAGCCCAGGACACCATTGGCCTTCTCGGCCACAAGGCTGTATTGCTGGCTCACGCTCAACTTGTTCATGCTGGACCCAGTATTGACCCCTGAGAGACACCGCTAGCTACAGGCCTCCAACAAGACTCTGTGCCACTGAGCACAAATCTCCAGGGAGGCCAAGACAAGTCCAGACAAAGCCTAACAGATCTGGAGGCCTGCGCTCTTAGCTTCATGCAAAGCCTATGGTCTCATATAATCAATGACAACATCATTTTTACTGAGCTACATGGCTACAGCTTTTATTTTGAATATTAGCCTTATGATAACAATCTGAAAGTCAATGGCCGAGGTGGTCTTTATTCAAATGCTGAGTTTGAAAAAAAACTTTCAAGAATCTGTCTTCAAATCAGAAGTGGACGTCTGACAAGTGGTGGGGAACGTGATGCAAACGTTTCCTCTTTGAGATCAGCTATTCAAACTCGGACTACATTAGAAGGGACTAAATTTTTCACACATCAGTCGGTCTCGATGGAACACAGGAAAGAGCTGGTGATCGCACTCTAGTTCACTTCAGACAAGTATCTGGATTAATAATTTGCCCTCACATGAAAAAAGTGGGCATTTTTCTTAGTAGCTAAAGAAGAGAAGCTGAAGATTTCATGGCTGTGAAGAGCACTGTATATAGCACTTTGGTCCAGCTGAAAGCATAATTCTCAGCCAAAGTCAAGTGCTCACAGCTCCCTCTCTAGCTCACTCTATAGAGCGATCCTAACTGGAAGAGTATTGTACGTCAAGGAGTTAGTGATTCACATAACAGTTAATCTGAGTAGGTGCAGGCCTGTGCTGTGCTGTGCTGTGCTACACATACAGCTTTGCCTTCAGGCCTGTGCTGTGCTGCACGTATCCCTTGGCTGCAGAATAAACTTAGCCAGCTAATTGTAATTGAGGAACCTGTGGGCAGCTTCCACCTGGCCAGCGATTACACCTCCTGTGTGTCCTTGTCTTTATCTTAAAGTGAAGCAACAAGATCTCATGTGATCATCCTTTTGTTTGACAGTAGAAATGATGAACAGAATTGTTTTCCCCTAAGAAAATCCGATTAGAGCTCTGAAGAATAAAATGTCAGCAAACCTGTCCACAGATGGGACCTGCACTGTGTGCCATTCCCTGATTGGAGGTCCATCCAGTGCTGCACAAATGGGGGTTCCCAGCATCTGAAGGGACATAAGATTATCTACACTATCTTCTTTTTCCATCTAGTGTGAGCTCCAATAAACAGTATGTTAATCAATACATTAAGGAGTCTGAATGCTTTTCTTTCTGAGAGTGTAATAAACCCTAGCCCTGGTACACTGCACTCACAATACAGGAATAAACTGCAAATGCAAGTCTCCAGGACAGTCAACTTATTCTTCAATCTCTGCCTGTATGTCCAACCAAGAATGCAAATTTAGACTGTGGCTCACTATATCTGCCCTCTCTTTCTATTTCAATGTGTGTCACTTTGAAAGAATGGGTGTTCCTGATTATGTAACAATAATAAAAAGACATCAATGAAATCCATATAACTCTTAGTTTAGCCTTTACCCTTTCATGTCTTTTCTTGTGAGGCTCTCTTATTTCAAGAGATAAATTACTAACAGACACTGAATCTCATATCTCATGGAAGAAGGAAAAATATTTTTATTCCTATTATCTTCCTTCATTTTTAACCTAACGTTTCCTAATCTGCATTTTCAGGTGCTTTTTCCAAGCACTGTCAGCACCATCGTTCTCATTTCCCTCAACACAGATTCTTCTGGAATCTGGTGAAGAAAATTCCACCTGATGATGTTGTGTAAAGAAGCTTTATTCAAGGTCCACTGACCTAAGCTCTCTACAAACAGACAGAACACAATCCTAGACCACAATCAGTGACTTCCAAGATCTACTCTTTTCACAGATATTTTAACAAACCTAGGAGAAACCACTCCTATGTTCTGAGTTTACAACTCGTAGAAAAGAGGAGGCCCAATTTTTGAAAACTGTCTTTTGTGTACAACCCATCAACCATTGATTTGGGCTACTCATCTTGGAAAAAAAGAGATTGGGACAAAAATTAGTTATTATAGCTGCAGAATGTTTCAAAAAACAAAATTGCCCAAATAAGATAGATTTATTGTCTGATGTGTGAAGTTAGTTTAAGTATGGCAAGAACAAGGACACTTGCTTACAGATACAAAGAAGAGACTAAAAAAAGCCTGCCTTTGTGACTGAAGAATCTCTATGTCTTTAAAGACTGGAAGTTTTTATTCATTTCCCCACAAGATGGAGTAGCATGTACAGTTTTGACGATTCCTGCAGACAAATGATTTATTTATTTGGAGTGCATACCATATTCTTAGCTAATACTGTGGAACTATCTCTACTCAGTTCAGTAAACAAAATTCAAGTTCCAATGACTGAATAAAATCATAGAGAAAACTGAGAATCTTATTTCTCTTTCCACAATTCCCCAAGACAACTGATAAATTTGAAATAGGCTTTTACAGAGGTTCTGCTCATTGTCAGCTTCTTTTCATCTCAACTGCTGTCCAGCAGAAATATCCCAAGTTTCAGAGGATGCAGACTTTCAAGTCAGTGTCAGAAAGGCTCCACAAGAATATGGTTAGAGATCACAGGATAATAGGATAATTCATGCTGGAAGAGATGTTGGAAGGTCATCTAGTGCAACCTCCTGCTTCCTCCTGCTCAAAGCTGGGTCATCTATGAGATCAGACCAAGCTGCCCAAGGCTTTATCCTTCAGGTCTAGAAAAACTCCAAAGGTGATAACTGTACAGCCTCTCTGGGCAACCTGCTCCAATGCTTGACCATCCTCCAGGCGAACAAGTTTTTCCCTATATCCAGTCAGAATCTCTCTTGTTTCAATTTATACCCATTGTCTCTCATCCTCCACCATGCACTGCTGTGAAAAGACTGCCTCCATCTTCTTGATGACCTCCTTGCAAGTATTGGAAGGCTGTTATTACACCTCCTCTTCTCCAGGCTAGACAGGCCCAGTTCCCTCAGCCTCTTCTCACAGTGTAAGTCCTCCAGCCCCTGATTATCTTGGTGGCTAGACATGCTCCAGTTTACCACTATTTTCTGGTATGGAGGACACTCAAAACTGGACACAGCCTATCTCTGCTGTAAGTTGACTCATTGCGACTATCCATGCAGTTAATGCATGGGCTAACTCATATTAGATGCACTTCACACTTTTACACCAAGTGCACAGCATTGTGAGGGGGAAGATTTGCAACCCAGGAAACCCTGTCCAGATAGGTTTTGGATATCTCTGGGGGAAGGATATTCCACAACCTCGCTGGGCAACCTGCTCCAGGGCTCAGTCACCCTCACAGTAAAGAAGTTTTTCCTTATTATGTTCAGAGGGAACTGCCTGTGTTTCAGTTTGTGCCCGTTGCCTCTTGTGGGCACCAATAGAAAGAGTCAGGCCCCATTCTCTTTACATCCTCCCTACAGATACTTGCACGCATTGCTAAGACCCCTCCTCAGCCTTCTCTTCTCCAGGAAGAACAGTTCTCTCAGCCTTTCTTCACATAAGGAAAAGTCCCTTCATCATCTTTGTAGCCCTCCGCTGGGCTCTCTCCAGGAGTGCCATGTCTCTCTTGTCCTGGGGAGCCCAGAACTGGACACAGTACTCCAGATGTGGCCTCCCCAGGGCTTAGTAGAGAGGGAGGATCACCTCCCTCGACCTGCTGGCAACACTCTTCCTCATGCAGCCCAGGACACCACTGGCCTTCTTGGCCACAAGGCTGTATTGCTGGCTCACGCTCAACTTGTTGTTCACCAGCACTCCCAGGTCCTTCTCTGTGCAGCTGCTTCCCAGCAGGTCAGCCCCCAGCCTGTACTGCTGCATGGGTTATTCCTCCCTAGGGGCAGGACCCTGCGCTTGCCTTTGTTGAACTTCAGGAGGTTCCTCTCCGCCCAGCTCTCCAGCCTGTCCAGGTCCCTCGGAATGGCAGCACAGCCCTCTGGTGTATCAGCCACTCCTCCCAGGTTTGGATCATCAGCACACTTGCCGAGGGTGCACTCTGTCATTGATGAATAAGTTGAATGGGACTCGGACCAGTAGTGACCCCTGGAGGACCAGTATTGATCCCTGGCCCTACAGGCCTCCAACTAGACTTTGCATCACTGATCACGGCCCTCAGTCTACCTCACTGTCTGCTCCTCTAGCCCATACTTCATCAGCTTGCATATGAGGATAACATAGGAGATAGTGTCAAAAGCCTTGCTGAAGTCAAGGTAGACAACAGCCACTGCTCTCCCCTCACCAGCCAAGCCAGTCATTCCATTAAAGACGACTATTAAGTTGGTTAAACATGATTTCCCCTGCCTAAATTCATGCTCATTTCTCGCTATCACCTTCTTGTCCTTCATGCGCTTGGAGTTGGTATCCAGGATGAGCTGCTCCATTGCCTTTCCAGGGACTGCGGTGAGGCTGACTGGCCTGTAGTTCCCTGGGTCCTCCTTGCCATTTTTGAATGCAGCAGGGGCATTTGCTTTCTTGCAGATCTCAGGCACCTCTCCTGATCACAATGACCTTTCAAAGATGATTGAGAATGGCCTCAAAATGACATCAGCAGCTCCCTCAGCACTCGTGGGTACCTCCCATCGTGGCCTATGGACTTGTTCATGTCAAGTTTGTTTAAATACTACCTAACCTGATCCTCCTTCACCAAGGGTAGGTCTACCTTTGCCTCAACTTTCCCACTGGTCTCAGGGACCTGGGATTCCTGAAGGCTGGTCTTATCGGTAAAGACTCAGGTGAAGTAAGCATTCAGTATCTCTGCCTTTTCCGTCCCCTTTGTCTCGAGGGCCTCTGCCCCACTCAGCAGCAGACCCACATTTCCCCTTGTCTTCCTTTTGTTACTGATGTATTTATAGAAGCCCTTCTTGTTATCCTTGACATCCCTTGCCAGATTAAACTCCAGATGGGTCTTGGCTTTCCTAGTCTTATCCCTGCATACTCTGACAACATCCCTATTTTCCTCTCAGGTTACCTGTCCCTGATTTCCACAATGATCCCCTGCAAGGCCATCATAAATATTACAAGAAACATATATTCAAAGTTCAGCATAATTTGGCAACACTGACTTGAAATAAATACTATTCTTTCTTCATTATGGTGACAAAAGAACATTTCCTGTTTTGCTGGGCCCACTTTCAGAACCAGGTGAACCAGCAAAGAATACGACGTAGAGAGGGCCGTGATTACTGCCCTTCTCAGCAAGCAAATGGAATCTGTGCCTATGCAAGACCAAACACAACCAGACATAAAGGTCAAGTTAGTTCCTCAGTGAACTATATCCCATACATGAACCTTATCTCCTACAAAGTACTACTGGCAGCTAGTCAGGATATTGGGGATGGGAGAGAGGAATGAGGAGAGGCCTTGTGAACATTTAAAATAGGAAAGGAGCAGAGGGATCAAGCTGGCCAAAACTTGAAATCAACAGGATCAAGACTCCCTTGCAGAATCTCTGCTGACAACAAAGGAGAAAAGAGGAACAATTCATAAGAGCTTCTCTTGGTGTATGTGAGATTATATAAAGAATTATAAAGACGGTTCACAGCAGTTACTCGCTAGAAGACCTTTCTTTCAGAGATTCCACATGACCCAGTCTATAGGTGTGAGTGGAAGAATTTGTGCATCCTGATAGAGAACGATTAATCTGAGAACGATTAATTTCTGTATGTTCTTCTGACTGCTCGTTAGGGCTGCAAGAGTACCCCAAACAATTGTCTATGAGTATGTGCAAAAATTTGAAGCTGAATTCATTTCAGCAGTTCTTGTGAGTAGTGTATGTTTTCTTTCCACCAACATGTGAATGTTTCTTGCACACATGGACTTGCAAGGACTTGCACACAAGTCCTTGCACACAGACTGCAAACTAAGTACACATGCGGTAAGTCACAGCTTATCCCAACAAAAACATATCCATCTGTCATGTTGTTTATAAAATCTGAGCACATAAAAATGGGAAAAATACTATCACGATATCATAAATCTTGTAAGAAACTTATGAACATATGTCAGCACCTCTAAGTGAACTCTATTCTTTCTTCACTGTAGTAGAGAAGAGCATTCCTGCTTAGTTCTTTAACAAGACTTCTAAGCTAGTATAAAGGCACAGAAATCCCCCCTTTCCTCCTACAGCCTTTTCTGTCAAGTCATTTGTGACAGAATGGGGCAGGAGTCAAGACTGTGTTCACTAACGCATACAGCATGAATGACTCGGATAAATATCTGACCTCATCCATTAGAATTAGGACCTTCAGTGCTAAAATAAACACTAAGTATGTCCCCACAAATAGAAAAATAAATACTAATTCTCATTTTAGGTAACTTTACTACCTGGGTGACAGTTTTTCCTAGGAATGATGCTTTAGTGAAGGCCAATACGCCACAGAACATTAAAAACACATTGTGTTTCTAAACACAATGACTAAATGTTGCTTAACGCAAGCACCCCTGACCTGCTATTTAACCAGCCTAAAAGAATATCCAGCTCCTCTCACTAGCAAATTCATTCAGCTCATCCATGAAAGGGAACAGTTCAAGTTCTCCAAAAAACAGCGCTAGTCTGGATCCTGGCTTGGCAGGAGATGGGAAAGAAAGCTAAATAAAAAGCAATCACTAGGCAGGGACGTCAAGTAACCCACAAAGGGTTCCAGAGAGATCAACCCAAAACGTAATAACAACAGAGCAGTCAAAGGAGTTGTCAGTGATTAATACGGATCAGTCTAGTAATCAGCAAGACATAAACTGAGTAAAACCACAGTTAAAGGAGAAAACGGAAGCAGTATGACTAACATTAGAATGGTTTCTTGGTGGGCCCAGTTCTGCAGCTCACTTAATGAGTGAAAAAAGTAAGCTTTTTTCACTCATTCAAGTAAGTTTTTTTGAGATAAAAAAGAAAAGAGGCATATGCATGGGTTGGATTTCAAAACCATAGCTTTCAAATGTCTCTTTGTCAAACCAATGAAGACCTACGTTTAAGAGCCTGAAGAGCTGCTTATATGTCTTGTCTGTCTTTAATATTAAGCTCTTTTTGCTTACCAGTTTTCCAGTAACTACGTAACTTTGCTGTTTTTGTTTTCGGATTCAAAGTTCTTACAGGATTTTCCTGTAAGATGTTAATATATTTTTTAAGTGTTATTGCTATATCATTGCAGAAGCTTATCTTCAAATGCCAATGTAATACATTGCTATATCAAGTGTATTTCAAATATAATCCTTTCCTTCATAACATACAGTAAGAGAAAAATGTAGGTGTGCTTATATTTTAAAATAACAGCCTATTTTGAATAGGAATAGTAAGAACGGTGGATAGCAGTAACATAATAGGAAACAGTATTGGTCTGATATCCTGTTGCTGGCCAAAGAGTCCCTAAAGGCAGCAAACCTAGAGGAAAAAGAAATGATGCCAGTATTGCTAGTTACTAATATACTAATAGTAAGCATTAGAAGTTGTTAGCTATGAATAACATCTCAAAGTATGGTGTTTTCTTTGCTATCTTATTTCAAGACAAAATGTAGGTCTGCTTATATTTTAATTTTATTTCCTGTTATGAATGAGAGAGTGTTGTCTTCTGATGCATCTTAATGGCCTTACAGGGAGACTGTGCTACGGTGTTTTTACCTAGCAGCATCAAGTGAGGGTGACATGTGAAAAGAAAGAAGGGAAGCACTGCATGAAAGCTCTTTTGTCACAGCAGGTGCTGGAAATATTTAGCAGTGGTATGTTAATTAGGCATTACAGTTACACTTCCAAGCCTGGGATCTGGCGGTGTTAAATATACAGTGAAAAATGAGACTTTGTATGAGAAAATATCACTTTGCCACCATACATTTCCCAGCTTATGATAAAACAACTGAGTTACATGTGGAATGGCATAAACAACGGTGCTTTCACTCTACCATTTTGTTCCATCTTTGCAACTTTTTCATAGCCAGGTAGTTTACAAAGACATTTATTGTGAGATAGGATGCGGCGATTGGCATGTATGCCAATTTTTATGGCAAAGTTCTTTGGTCATCTGATACATGAATTAGCAATAAGAGAAACAATATTTTTCTCAACTTTGACATTATCTGAGAACCACTACGTTATAGCAGATGGTGGAGAAGCAGGTGCTGGAGCAATAATATAACTATCTTTGTAAGTCACAGCACTTTTCTATTAAATACAGAGATTAGATGGCTTTTTAAGATACCAATTTATTTCCCAACACTCATGCATTGTAGGGGAAAGGCAATAAAATTTCTTGCAGCAGTACCACCCTCCTATACTACTGACATATCTACAAAGCCAGTGAATCAGCTACGGATTTTACTAAGCCTGGCATGACTAAACCTACAACCTCACTGGTAAACAGTGTCTTTTTACAAAGGAAGGTAGCTAACCTGCTGCGCTATCCCAGTGTAACTTCTCAGACAAGACTTGGGAAGTTCATACATCTTAAATTATGGCGTTTAATCAGTTTATGAAAGGGTTTTATGATGCATTGCCTGCAAGAGCAGGGTAAGTGGACTTTGTGACCTTAGTGTATTTTCCACCCCTACGCTTTGTGGCAGAGGGGAGCCAGGCGTAGACATCCAGACATCTGTACCCAAGCCCTCTGGAAAATGTTCATACTTCAGCCACTGTGTGGGACCAGGCAGAGCTGTGTGGGTCAGCAGTGGCAGTTACTTGGCATGACACGAATGGGGTTCTCTCACAAAGCTTTTAGCACCTTGCCTACTCGAGAACAGGAAGAACACCTTCCAGCCCTAAGACCCTAGATGGGCCAAGGCTCCAGAGAGAAAGAACCAACATTTTCATCCAAACAAACAAGGAGCATTCCAGAGGCTGTCAGGCCAGAGGGCAGGCAAAAGCGATGAGGCCACTGGTAAAGTTATCTAAAAATCTGTATCTGCAGTGACAGAGGGAAGAGGAGCTGCGCACCAAACTATGCACTTGGACACATAGATATCAGCACATAATGGCATTTTAGGGAGACATCCTAGAGACTGAATCGTTTTTTTACTGGCAAATACAGTAGTAGTCCTAGATTCTTTTTTATTTTCAGAGACTAGTTCAAGGGAAGGCACTGTAGGCCTCTCCAGCTCATCCTCCTTGCAAAGTAGAGCATGAGCCTGCCCTTATGTGTAATCCAGTATCTCAATGCTAGCCTCGCATACAAGCCCAGGTTTAAAGCACAGTTAAATCAGGCATAACAGGTTTTTGGGAAGATGATCAAAAACTGGGACAAGAGCTTAGTGTACCCCTGCAGTGATGCAGACTTATTCTCATCCTCCTGGCAGGAAGGCAGCTGGTCTACTTTGGCAACTTCATGAAGACACCAAATTGCAAAAAGGGGTAGATAGGGTCAAGAACAGCACTGCCATTCAGCGGGACCTTGACAGCATGGAAAAATGGGCCAGCAAGGACAATGCATAGTCCCGTATTGTTGGTGGAGCAACACCACGCAATAAGACATGGACTGACTGGCTGGAGAGCAGCTCTACAGAAAAGGATCTGGGTACCCTGGTGGAACAAGGCTAGCCTTATAGCAATGAAGGCTAACCACATTAGCAAGAGGCCTAGCCAGTATGTTAAGGGAAGTTATCCTAAAGATTCCCTTTTATTTGGCACTCATCTGGAATACTGTGTCCAGCTTTGTGCCCCCAGTACAAAAGAAAAAATAATCAACTGGAGAGTCCAGCAGAGAGCCACTTAGATGATTTAGGGGGCTGGAGCACTTGATATACAGGGAGAGAGAGGGAACTGGGTTTGTTTAGCTCTAGAGGGCTAAGGGGGAAAACCTTACTGCTGGCTTCATCTGTCTAAGGCTGTAGAGAAGATGGACCCAGACTCTTCTCAGTAAAACACAGCAAAAGGATGAGAGGCAGTCACTGACAGCTGAAACAAGGAAACTTCTGATTGGACATAAGAAAGAATTCTTCACCATGACAGTGGTTAATCACCCTGGAACAGGTACCCAGAGAAGCTGTGAGATCTTCCTCCTTGGAGATGTTCAAAATGCGATTGGACAAGGCCCTCAACAATTTGACCTAGCTTTGAAGCTCTTGCTATAAGCAAGGGGTTGGACCAGAGTCTTCCGGGGGTCCCTTCCAACCTAAATTTCTCTATGACCTATACCCATTTTTGCACTATTACTTTACATTGCCTTAGCAATCTGGTGTTAAGCACTGGTTACAATGCGGAATTTCCTGTTCATGGAAAATGTCGATATTTAGCAATTTTCATTTTTATTTTGACAAAAAACAATTTAAAAAAGAAATATCTTTCTAGAATTTTTGGTTTGGGATTACAAAAAGTTAAGAATTTTCTTTGAAATAATTCCTTATCATAGGAATACATCAATAAAAATTTCTTATTTTCAATTTATTATTCATAGATTACTTTAAAAAAGACTGTGAATTTACAATAGCACTGGATTCTTCCAAATGCTAACCTTGTTATTTAGGAGGCAGACTGCTTTATTTTTTTCTAGGAGAATTTGCTCTGAGGGAAGATGTGGCTTCATTTTTTCCACCTGTCATCTACTTTAAGTTGTGTCCAACCGCATTCTATCTTTTCATGGCTATTTATTGAGAATGTAATAGAGGTATGAAAATCTAAGGCTGTTCAGTATGAAAACATCCTTCATCAAGATGTTAATTAGCCTTTGATTTAAATAGCTGTTTAATGAATAAAACAACTTCTAGACATCCTTTTGGACATAACTGCTCAGTTTTCCCTTCTTTAACACTTCATAGTTTCATCATTTCTCTAATTCTTCAGTGAACAGGCCTTAATATCTAATGTAGAAGACAAGCAGATTCAATGGTATGGAGGGAGTAGGGGGACAGTATTAACATAAACCTTCCAGTCTTTCTTTATACACTGTGAAAGCAGAAAGGGACATGTCCCTCCGTCCTTCTTTCCCTGTCTCATTAGTTCTGAAGGCTGCCTAGTTTCACCAAAACTGTTCTTGAAGCCTGCAGAGCTTATTCTATTGCTTTGCTGACAGACCACAGAGGCAAGAAGGGAGCCTTAGCACATTTCAGCCAGATCTGATGTGAAGCACCACAGTTTATGGCCATTGCTCCATACCACCTCCACGTCTGAAGTTCCACTGTTCCAAAGGAAAGAAAACCTGCCCTGGAATCCACTTGTTCCATAGCTCGAAGGAACAGCTGCAAAAGGAGAGCTGCAATGAACTGAGCCAAAGAAGAGGATATCATGCTGAAACACCAGCTTCACTGAAGTGAGCACTAAAGCTGATGTTAACAGGGCAGGTTTTGACCTGCTGTGCAGAAGCAAAGAGGCAGGGTTCATTATCCCTTCCTCCTGCTGCTATGTGGAGGCAAAAGGAATTTCCTGGTTATAGAACTGACTAGCTCCTCAAATAGCCTAATGACATATAAACAAATAGACACACATATCTTTTAATCCAGCTAACTAAAAAATTAAAATTACTAGTGCACATTAAGAAACAAACAACTACTTGATTTCTTTTTTTTCCCTTGGGATGTGGTAGATACTTTTGCTAAAGTCTACTGATCAGAAAAAGCATACAAAATACACCTCTGTTATCAATGGGGTACGGGAGAGGTGGAGCAGTGATTTCTATCTCAGTCACTTGACTTCTTCCCCCTTCTACCTCACCAGGTTGCCAGCATACACACCCTAGGCTGCACTATCTACTTTTCCATGCATGGCCAGCCCTTACAAGCTGTGCTCTACCTCTGTTATTTGGGCCTAGGTCCACCCCACAGACAAGCTACAGAAATACTCCCAAACACTATGGTATGGTACTTATTTTCACTTGTTTTCTTCACAGATAAGTAAAACATTCACATGAAATGCTAACAAGGTTTTGAGAAGTTCAGAAATACTCCCGTAATTCTGAGCATTAAGGTTGCACCTTAAGCTCCCAACACACTCAAACATCTAGAAACTTTCTGATATAATCAGGTACAAGCATCATCTCTCTTCTGAAGCATACTAAACTTTGCTATTAGTCACTTGTGGTGTATTTCGAAAGTGTAGAATCATAATTTTGTCATAGACCTCAATTTGACTATAATAAAATATAGTGAATATAATATAGCCCTAACAGCACAAATGTCACGAACTCTTTCACAGCCTGCCCAGTGCCTGCAACTTCAACCAAATGTATTCTTGCTCCTGTTCTCTGTAATGCTCCAAGTATCAAACAAGAATGGAATTAAAAATGCACTCTTTTGGAAGAAACACATTGTTTTAAAGCTCAATCCCCACTTCAAGTACAAAGAGGGTCTATTTTTTTAATTTAATTAATCATCAGTATAGTTCCTGAGTGTTCATTTCAAAATCCAGGTATGCAAGCATACAGTAAAGAGTACCTAGAAATTTAGCAGCATCAACAATAAATCTCCTTCTTGACATGAACCTACAACAACCTCCTTATCGTCCTCACACGGACCTTTAGGAACACTGACCATTATTGTTGATATGAGACCGGCAAGTCCATCAAAAAAAAAAAAAAAGTTTGCTAACAATTCTCAAAGAGGTTTTCTAGCATTCCTGATTACATAAGGATTTTGATACAGGACTAAAACTAATGGAAATTTATATCCAATCAATTTAATTTTCCCTCTTTGCATAGGGGGGCTCACTGCTCATACGTAGCACACAACGCTGCTTAGCAACAATGCCCAGCAATGGCAAGGCGCTCGCAAATGGAGTCTAACTCTGTGTCGACACAACCAGCATGAAACAAGTTAAAATGAAATGGTTCAATGATAACTACATGGAAAGAATGTGCTCCAGCAGCTCTTACTGATTTATTTTATTTTTCCAAGTGCTTTCCTGAGCTTTGAATTGTTTTTTCTTCAAGGATCACGCCGCTGCTAATACTTTTGCTCTTTGGAAAGCCTTGTGACTTGCCAAGTATGATTTCATGAGGTTTTTGGTTTTTCATCACCACAGGTTAGTTCAACACAGCTGGGATGCAGGGACAGGTTTCATCTCACACAATCTGACATCTACAGTGTTTACAACTACTACGACTACACCAAAGTGCCATCCACATCCCTTAACTGTCTGCAGGAACAAGCACTTACACAGCATCATATCATCTGACACTAAAACAGGTTAGCAGAACTGCATCTTAGAAATGTGTATTTGTCACCATTGACTACAAAAGTAGTCCAGATATTAGTGACTACATGTCGAAGTCTAAAGTTAACTGAGATAAATCTCACCTTAGGAGTCTTTCTTTCACACAGGGAAAAGGAGTTCAGCAAGTTGCCCATCCTCAAGGAAAGCCATGAAAAAGACTTAGTGGGGAGAAAGGACTACCACTGGATGAAATAGTAGCATTTCTTAAATGCCAGGAAGGAACAATTGCAGGTCAACTACTCTACTTGGACGTCAGGACATACCAAAGACTTCTGTGCTTTCTACAGAAGGCTGATTGATGCCTTTTCAGACAAGCTACACTGCCATAGCTACAATGGCCTAAAGAAATGAGGTATGAGGTTTGCTGCAATAATTAATTTTACTGAAAAATATTCTTCCTCCTTGAAGTGGTCATTTTTCATGCAGTGGTCCAAGACAAGATGTCCCATCTGATGCTCTTCTCTTCCTGAGAAGAGAAAGAGCAGAAAGGGATTGGAAAATATTCTTTGAGGCAGAACTAGCAAAAATATTCTCACATGTGCTAGGAGGTTCTCTGGGCAGAAATGAAGACATAACCTCACTCTACACTCTTATATTGGCTGAAGGTAATTCTACAGTTAGGGAATTCTGCATGCAAACAGCAGGAGATTAGCATTATTTGAGTCCACCTGAGAGAATGGGTCTAATTTTACTGTCCTCCCATGGGGAGCTCCTTATGCATAAGTTTTCGCTCCTCTGTAAAGCTTTTTCTTAAATCACCCCTGAATCCCATAAAAGGTGATAAAACAGCCTTTCACCAGGAGCATGGAAGCAATGGAGCAAAACTAGAAACTTAGGCCCACCAAGCCGCACTACTGCAACAGGTCCAGATTCATATTCAGTTATAATAGTTTGGGTCCATACCAACTTAGGATCAAGCTGTTAGGATTTCCATCCCTCAGATGTCTTCCTGAGCTGAGGAACACATACTCTCCTCTTCTTCACAGATTACAACATATACTGTATTGTATATACATACATATAAGTATATACATATACATACAACATATACATATATAATAGGTACTACACAGTACTTTTCTGAAAGAAGGGAGTAACATCACTTCCCAGCCAATCTTGGGAATGCAAGACAGCTGTAGGTGTTAACAAACCTGGAAGAAGGCCTCACAGAATAAGCATCTGATAATTAATAGAGGCTGGGAATGCACCTCCCCTGGAACTCAAATATGCTGATTTCAAATTTAGTTCTAATTTTACTCTGAAACCACCTCTTTGAGTTAATCTCATGTTTCTGCAGAACTTGTAAATATATTTACATCTCTCTGTAATATTAGAGGGGCAAAAATGGGTCAGTTTACTTAACTCAGTAATAAACACCCATATATAAAGATCACACCAAACAAGCCAAAGTTTCACTTTGTTAACATTAAGATAACAACTCTTTGGAGGAAGCTGTGCATGAAAAGTTTTGCTTATTCCATATTATGAAAAGAGAGTGTAATTTCAAAGAATTCCAATTCTGCCTGGTCAAAAAAATCACATACACCACTCTGGAAGGAAGGTGTGTTAAAAATCCTTCAGAATAAGGAAAGTAGGAATCACTATTTGCAACCTGCAGTCCAATGCAAGAATAAGGGTGTCACATCTCTGGTGATCCACATTCGAGCTTGGATTTTGTCATAAGCAAAATGGGTCTGTCCTGTTCGCAACTGTCACCAACAACGTCTCTACATCAGAGCATTATCCTATTCCTTGGCACAATTCGGTATAATTGGCAGTCTCCAGAGGAGAAGGGACAAACAGAATACAGTAGCAATGAGATGAGAAGGTCACAGTACAGGTCAGGAATGAGCTCTGCTCAGGAACTTCATTGCACCTGCTCTTGCTATGCCTGCCTTTCATTTCACCAACTTCTGAAATGAAAGCAGAAGTTGTAGACACTATATAATTTTTCCTCAATAAAAAAGGCAAAAGGTAAACAGTCCCCTCTTATAACTCACATCCCAAATTAAGAGTAATTACTATTACTATTAGCACTGAAAAGTCCACATAACCAGCCTTCTACAGAACACGTTTATATAAACAGCTAATATGAGGATGTCACTGCTGACTTGGTATCAAAGCTGAAAGTGTTTAACAACCTAGCCTTTGAAGAACCTAGACGCATCTGCTTTCAAAAGAGAAAAAAATGACAAAATTCTCCGCTAAGCACCCTATGGAATCTACTGATATATTTATAAAATCATGTAGCCCTCATAACATGATCTCAGTATAGCATCTACTCATCTACAGCCAATACAACTGAGGAAAAAAATACAAGCTTTTCAGTTTCCTTCTTTACACTGCTGAATATATCACAGTACAGTCCAATAAGGGCATACATACTTTTTCAGAGACTCATCCTTTTGCATCCCTAAACAGATTAACCTATGCAAGTGCATGTATATCTTTACAGATACATTTATGTATGCCCAGGGTAAAGACCTTATACTGTGAACAGTACTGAAGAGAGCTTACACTAGCTTATTTTATATCTGATAGGATCAGAGATCTTAAGAAACAGCTAAAGATAGACAAGACATTGAAAAGACCTGACAGGTCCTTCTTGGAGGGTAAATTCAGAGTCTGGTGTGAAAAAAAAAAAATCTTTCTGCTGTCAAACAAAGAGCTGTCCAAGACCATTGTCTTTAGCTAATGAATTTATGCACTTGGAAAACTGGCCTTTCCTCAGTCCCTTCAGTAACAAGAAACACTGCGAGAGGTCATCAGAGGTATATTATTTATCATGACATGACAGCAAAATATGGGAGGAGTTCCACACGCTATGTGCACAGTACAAAAGAGGCTGGCATGGGAGTAACCAATTAGATACCAGTAAATGATGAAGCCTAGAGAAACCAGCTTGCTTTTGCGTAGCACAGCTGGCTTCTGCACAGACAGCAGAAGTAAAAAGAAGTAATGCAACATAACTAACAAAGCCTACAGCAGCCTACCTACAGAACCGCAGATGGTGAGTTACTGACTTAAGTGCTCAAAAGGGTGCAATCTCAACAGTTGAAGTTTTTCCTATCATAAAGGCGTTTAAGAAGTTTAACTCTCCCTTCCCATATTCTCCACCAGGTAAAAAAGCCTTTTGCTCGGAGAGAACTTCCATAGTCTCCCTCTTCCACCAGCTGCCTATTTCACATGGCCCTTAGATACAGTGTCCTTCAGCTTCCACGCCTGCCTTAGATTTGACTGAAGTTGGCTCACATACCCAGGGCTGTTGTTGGGAGAGGGAAGGAAAGCTTACCTAACACAGACGTACTTACACATAACAGGACCACATAAGCCCTATTTCCTTATAGAACTCCTTTTTTCTCTTGAGGAACAATGGAGCCTGAGGTTGGAAATATTAAAAAAAAAAAAAAAAAAAAAAAGGAATACAACATTCTATCTAGTACCATGTTTCCTATGGAAATGTAAGTTCTCTCAGATCTCCTGAAACTTTGCTATTAAAAGACAGAGCACAGATCTCTGTGGACTTAGCTCCTTCTGTAGCTCTGAAGCAGACCATAGAGATACTTATAATTTGAAACAGCTAAGTTTTATTTTAGTCATATACAATTAGAGATAAAAATCTAAAGTCTTACTGTTTCCTTGTTGTCGGACATGAAATTTTGCAAATTACTATCCTTTATTTCTTTTCCACTTATTATTAAAAACCGTTATAACTTTCTGGTATCGTTAACTTAGGTACCATTCATCAGCATATCCATAATTTATTCACCTAGGCCAAATTAAATTTCACATTCATTAATAGCTAGACTTTTAGCAAGTCTTTATATTTTGTATTTCTTTATCTGTGCTCATGAAGTCTTGATAAACACTGACTGCAAGAATCCACTACAGCTCACATATACAAACATGAATATATTAACACTTTCAAGCAAATTATTAAAACAATCATAAATCAAAAATACACAACAGAGAAATCTTAGCCTTTTCATGATGCACAAGGAGCTATTGCAAAACCGTGGATGTTTCAATTAACGGCATCCAACTAAATCACTTCTTTCATGAAGCTTTTTAACTTTTAACTTTAAAGTGTGAGCTTTTTAAGCTCACACTTCCAAAATAAAAGCAGAGAATAGGAGAAAAGTAATCTGTGCACAACTGAAGGCATCAAACTATTTGACAGTGTGTGTAAAACTCTATGATACAGGCCATTCTAGAAAACAAAAGAGCTGATCAAGGAGAGCACACTGTCAAAGCAGTGAACAGTTTTATGAACAGATGTAGGCTAAATAAAATGGAGAATCTACAGCAATGAGCCTTTTCCTCCCTCTCCCCACCTTTTTTTTTTTTTGGGGGGGGGGGAGGGGGGGAGTAGGGCTGCTTTCAGCCTTTAGATCAACAAGATGCCAGAGAAGCAAAAATATGGAAGGCTTTAAATGAAGTATTTGATGTGATGGTCTTTATGCAGCAGAAGTGTTTAAACAGCAATTGTTGCTTGCCATGTTAGACAACTGTAGTTGAATTGCGCATCAACTAAATCAGAGGTTACCTACTTAGGTTTTACTATTATCTATTATTCCTTTCTCTTACAGTACCTTAGAGTCCATTTTTCCTTTCCCTTAAGTACTCCAAATTAAGTTAGCAGCATAGCCTGTCCACATGGCCAGCAGAACAACTGACTTGTATTTGCTCTTTTTTTAAGCGTTCTTTATCCCACCTTAAAATAAGGTCACTGGCTGCACAGATTTTACTTTCTTGCTAGGCAGAGAATTTAAACGAGTTCCTTACACCCACCTTTTGAAATGAGCTAAGCCTGTTTTCCCTTGTGGTGAGTTTTGACTTCCCTTCAATATGTGCAGCAGTAAGTGATTATGGAATACTTTTTCCTTTGATAGACAACATATTAATCTCCGTTTCCACAGCCTTTTTGTAACTTGCTACTATTGTCTTTCAGTCACCAGAATTCCCTATTCCTCAGCTTTCACTGCTCCCAAAACATAACTCACATCATTACATTTAGTAAGCCAGTTCTCAGATTCTGCTCCCAGTCTTCTGTCTTTCCTTGTACGTTTAGACTAGGTGCTAGGGTATAAGCACACCTCAAGGCAGGTACCTTATAGCCCTGAGACCACCATTCCTGTTTATTCCTGGTTTTTGTTGTTCTTTTCTGTAGTACTACTACTTTAAGAATTGCTTTATATGAGGGGGAGGGGCAGGTAAAGGAGAAAAAAAGGCTTCTGCAACCCAATGTCAAGGGTCAAACCTTTTATCAAGGTTGCATAACCAAGAATATTGTTTTCCTACTACGAGCTGACGTTCGAAAAGGAATTGTAACATGAGAAGTAGGCTAGAATAATGCTATCCAATAATATGGAATGAACTGATTGGGTTATGTCAATCTGAAGAGCACATCAGCTATGAGAATTAACTCACTCTATTGTACTAACATATATATATGTGTATATATGGGGGGGGGGGGGAGGGAAGCTGTTTGACCATCCAAATGGAAAATAAGAAATAACACCCAGGACACTCGAGTGATTATCCGAACAGCCACTTAGTTGCACCTCAGCCTGTTTGCATGTGAAGTTATTTTAAAAACAGCTATTACTTTTTCAGGCCTCCCATTCCATTTTCCTCCCTGAGTTTCCTCAAAGGATCCTAGACATGTGGAAAACTGACCATAGTTTTGCACCAAGAAGTACCAAATTGTCTTTGACAGTCATGCAATTATATTCTTTTCAAATCAAACAGGGTATATGTTCATATCTTTCATCAAAGTGCAGTTTGAAAAGCAGCTACACTTAAATATTTTATGTATCATTAACATAGCGTAAAATTTAACTTGCATTTAGGAAATAATCAAGCTATCCAACTTTTGTTCTGGAGACAGAGAGGAACATGACTAGCTCAACCAATTCATCTCAATTGAGATGTTTTTACTTTCACATGTTTGTGTACAAAATTTGGCGTCTCCCATTCAAAAAAAAATCTTCTAGTGTAAAATTATACATCAGTGCTCAGTATAAAAGAATCTGGTTTAAATTTCAAATTGCATTTGATCAGAAATATGGTTATATATGAAAAGCAATTATAATGCTTTAGCTGCTGTATGTTGAAGTAAGAGAAAAGAATAAAGTTAAGACTTTTTCCATTTCCATATACAAATTTTATTGCAATACCTGTATTCTAAGTGTACAGACACAAATACACAATGACTCATGACAGATTTCAAACCCTGCCCAGAGAACTGAGTTGATAGGACTTCAGTAGCTGATTGGAAGCTCCCCCACTCTCCAAGAACAACCAGGATCCACAATATTTTTGGTCCAAGATGCATGCTTTAAGTTCGCAGCTGAGTCTATGAACGAGTATATTTACCCCAGATGTGCAGCATAAACACAGAAGCAATAAAAAGAAGACTCATGACCAAAACTGGAACAGGACCACTAAAAATAAAAAAGAGAATGCATTAACATAAAAAAAGCAACAAAAAAAAAAATCTGCTTTGTCCAAAGGCCAGTATCAGTCAAACACACTCATCAGTTCATATGCAATTGTATGAGACAGCTCTTACACTGTTCCCATAGGAACACCTTAACACACACAGAAATGAGACAGCCATGTTTATCAAAAACTGCTGCTGCCGCTGTGTTTTTAAAAATAATTTTAAATATCCTAAACGTTACACGACTATAAAGCACAATATAATTACTTTTAAATACAGGTGGTTTTTGTTAACAGCTCACTATTGCTTGTTATCATGAAATGAATCTCCAGACTTGTAGAAGGTTATAATCTCTTTTTACTAATCAGATAGCCACCTGAACAGGCAGAGTCAGATATAAGAGACAACAGAGTCCTCTAGCGGCTAGTCAAATTTTGGCATAAAGTTCACATAATCTAGTAGCTGCCTTCTCAGAGTTTTTAATTCCATTGAAGACCATGGCAACAGAGAAGAGGTAGGTGGGGAGCTGTTGGGGGTTTTTTTGTTTGTTTTTAAAGAAAAGATGCACAGAAAGTCAAAGTCAAGCCCATTATAAAATCATTACCCGAAATGTACAATTCCAACAGATTTATTAGTTTTGGTCCAACAACTTTTACAGATTACGCTTTCACTTGACAAGCAGGGAGATGTTACTTGAATATAAAGTAAAAACAAAACGGAAACACGACCGAAATAATTTACTAATATTCCTATAAGATCTTGATCTACCTGTTTCAAATGTTTATAATTATTTTTCACAAGCACTTCTAAAACGCAATGATTATCTATCATGCTTAGGCTTAGCTGGGTATGGAGAACCCTAAAGAGACAAAAAGCATTTAACAAACACATTAATGACACAAACTAGAAACACACAGTGACTGCACAAGTAATCCCTATTGAGAGAAATACTTCATTAAGCAACAGAATCTGCTTCTCAATCCCTGGTGTTTCATTTGTTGAAGATTATGTCCTACAAGAACTCCTACAACAAGACTTCTACATGCAGATTACGTTGGTCCCACTACAGAAGCGACGTGCAGAAGTTTTCAGTACTGATGTCATGGCTATTTCAGTTCCTCCAGTACCACAGACAACCAGCTAAAACCCTGGAATTCTCCTCCATACACCTAAGTCTTCTCAACCTCATATGCTCAGTTAAAAAATATATACAAATAAAACAAAACCGACTCAGGCACCCCTAAAGACTTCGTGTTGTGCATCCTCAGAAGCGCCTTGGATAAGACTGCATACCAGTACTGTTAGTCCAATTTGATTCTCTATCATAGTTCCACAGGAAACCCCAGCTACTGTTCTTAAAAGCAGGAAAGCTCAAGACAACACACAGAAAACCACAAGTTCCAAGCAACACAGAAACAGCAACAAGCTTAAGGAGATTATTTTGCTTTAGTCCCGTTAAAGCACAAATTACTGAGTTTTAAAGAGAAAAATATCATATCCCACTCTCAGCCACATCCCACACAGTTCCCTTTTCGCTGGTATTGCTTTCAGAGACCATGCATTTTGTGGCATCCCCTATTAAAAAGGAACCTTCTTTCCTGAGGCAAAACAAACTTGCTTATTCAATGTATTTATTATTTCTGATGTTAAGTATAGACAGTAAAAGCCTGAAGCATCAGAAATACAATTATGCACAACATAAAATACACACTTTTTGATCTATAGCAGAATTGCCCCAATCACAGCTAGTACAAGATAATCTGTTCTCAGGTGGTTTTTATGAACTTTTCAAATTCCTAATAATTCTAAGAGCATGTATTTTAAATGGCACAAGAAAACAAAACAACAGAAAAAAAAAAATCACACTAAGCTTTCGCACCGCTCTATGTAGTGGTGGTCACAACTATTTTTAAAAGCAGCTTCTGCTGAAGCACTTAACTGAGGCAACCACAATTCATCTATAACCCATTTTTATTTTACAGCTTACTGAGCAGAACAGAGACCCTAGCAATCGGGTGATACAGACAGCACAGATCTGTAAGAAAGGAAGGAAGCTGCTTCCAAGCCGTGATTCACATAATGTTGTAATTTGTCTGCAGCTGGGCTGTAAAACCAACTCACTTTTACAAATTTTTGTTTCTTCCATTAACAGCCTGACCATAAAGTATCCATGGTGGCTTGCAGAAGCATTCTCAGGGCTCACTGTTCCACAACCTTTAACTTCATGTTGCAGCACAAACAGGAAGGGAAAAATCTACTGACCTGCTTGTATTGAAGACTAGAACAAAGCATTACATATGAATAGACGCTCAATGGCATAAGGGAGATGAAAAGATTCCACAAGGAAACTTACTGGAGAAGTTGGTGAAGCTGTTTTGACTGCTTTTATCACAGCTCCATTGAGGGGAAAAAAAAAATCCAACTACCTAAGGGTAGCATCCATCTGTTCTTTCAGTTTGTTTTTTTCTTTTTTTTAAACCTGGGGTTTAGTAGACTACACGATACACAAACCACTTTCCTATCTGCACAGACATACTCTAAAACATCACTGATGCTCATTTTCTCTTTATTGTCTTTGCCTTGCATGGTCCTTGAGTTCAGAAGGGAGAAAGTAAGATCTGCAATAACAAAATGCCACTGTTTTGATGATTTGCAGTAAAATTTGTTTTGTGTTTTTTTTTTTTTTTAAATAGAGCCAAGCACATATGAAAATGAAAATACTTAAGATGTCAGAGAAGATACAGGTTGTGAAAGTCACTACCTAGACTATCCTAAGCTCTCTCTCAAACATTTTCCTTGTGCAGCCAGCTGCAATGTATTTTCTTTTAAAAAGCCCCAGAATAAAATAATAATAGATTCCAGAAAAAAAGAAGCAATAGGGGCACCTCTGGATCTCTGGAGCCTCTTCAACCCAGTAACAAAAAATAAGAAGCTGTGAAGTACAACTTTACTAAAAACACAAGTCAACACAGTGACTTAGCACGTAGCTCTATCAGCTGAAACGGTCCCTCTACCTCCATTACCCAAGTGTTAGGCTGATGTGGGCAACTAGTCTGAATGACTGAATCTGGTTAAAAAGTAGACGTGTACGCTCTCTTTACAGACTGAGGAACACTATCCACGAGTTATCCGATCACAAACCTGGAAAGTTGATCTTGTAATAAGAGAGATAAACAGGATAAAACAGGATATTGGAATGTTATTCACTTCCACACTTTTAATGTAAGAGCTAAAATGGTTTATCTTCAGTTTCCTGATTAAAAAAATACTCAAAGTCTGCAAGTACACGGTGTATCAACTGTATTATGTTTTCAAAATAAAGATGAATGGTCACAATATGCATATTATTACATAAAAAACAAAAAGCTAGCTAAAAGAGTACAACTGTTATCACGATGATGCAAAAGCGTACGTAGCTGCCTAAATTCACTGTGACAATCGTTCCTAGCTTCAAAGGGACTGCTCAGTCTTCAAAGAGCAATTAAAGCAAACCTAGCTGATCACAAAACAGTACCCTGTTTCTTTTTAAACAACCCCAATCTGAAGGTTGAAAGCAACCTCTCCAGATTTACAGATTAAACATCAGGTTTCTTCCCAAATCTAAGCAGCCACCAGTCCAACGTGTTTTCCCATGCAGACCAGAACATCAACCTTTCAGGCC